>NC_138102.1:5817548-7190380 GCF_964146895.1 Miniopterus schreibersii
TTAAGGAAAAGAATATCACAGTAGAACTTTTCATTAATAAGGGAAAAGTTAGAGCAGAAAATAATAATTTGAGAGAACCTGAAAAACTATGAAGACATGCAAAGTAAAATATATAATAGCATAAAGAGAAACAGGAGGAACAAAGTCAAGTATTTCAATTATTACACTAAATATGGATAAAGCCTCTGCCTTTTTTAAAAAATGGCCTTTTTCCCATTAAAAGGCAGAGGCTTTAGCCCCAGCAGTTTGCTCAGTGGTTAGAGCACCGGCCCATGGACTGAAGGGTCCCGGGTTTGACTCGTGCCTCGGTTGCAGGCTCAGTCCCTGGCCTGGTCTGGGTGCGTGCAGGAGGTAATCAATAGATGCGTCGCTCTCGTATCAGTCTCTCCCCCTCTCTCTCTGTCTCCCTTCCATGCTCTCTTAAAAGCAATAGAAAAAAATATCCCCAGGTGGGGATATTTAAAATAATTTTTTTTTAAAAGAAGGCAGAGGCTTTAGAGAGGGTTAAGAAAGAAAACGTAGCTGCACGCTGCTTATAGGAAACATTTAAAACAAAGTGATAAAGGAATTTGAACATCAAGAAAAGGCAAAACCTATGAGACATCAAATAAAATAGAGCAAGTATGGCAACACTAATGGTGTATGGGAAATGGTGGGCTTTAACATGGAGAGCATTAGAAAAGTACAATATATTAAAGCAATTTTAAAAGATGAAACTTATAAAGAAAAAATGCTATCCATATACCAGTATGGACCAAACCCTTAGCAAAAATGAAAACAACAAAAAAAAGAAATGCAAGAAGAACTTGAGAAAAACATGAATTTTATGGGCATTTTGAATATACCTCTTTCTAAATTGAAAAATCAAATAGACAAAAAAATAAATAAGGGCATAGAAGAATTGAACAATACAAGCAATACATTTAATTTATGGACATATGCAGAACCCCTTAAATAGAAAATATACAGATTTCTAGAAATGTGTGTGCTTGTGTCTGTATCATAAGACAATTACAATAATTCATAGTTTGCTTTTTTTAAAAAGCCTTAATAGATTTTTTTTTCAATAGAGATTTTATAGGCAACTGTCTCTGGTCATAATCAAATAGAACCATAAAGCAATTTACAAAGAGACCAGCCCCCAGAAGAAACCTCGGCCTTATTGCCACATGCACCATTTGGGAATTCGCAACATGTGTAATCAGAAGCAGAAAATGAAAAAGAGGGCGGGATGGAAGGAAGGAAGAAGGGAGCAGGAGGGAAGAAGGAAGGTGGGAAGATAGGGAGGGCGGAGGAACTGAAGACAAAGCACAAACATTCAGAAAGAACAAAAGTACAAACAAAAGAACCTGAGGAAAAATTAATGTACACTCGTGCTGATGAAAAGAAAAACAGAAAGAGTAGAAAGTATAATTAAATGTTGAAAAAAACAACTATGAATTAGAGAAACCCCTCCAGAGTCTGACAGGGAACATGAGAGAGAGAAACAGTATTGACCTAAGGTTAGAAATTCACGGGGCGAAACCGGAGGGGTCGAAGGGATGGGATTGGGAAGGTTTTAAAGGAACGCAGCGTTTGACTGTAGCAGTGATACGAAAGCACAGAGGAAATTAATGACGCAAGAGCAACATGAACTTACATAACTGAGCCCCAAAATTAAGTACACTTGAATGCTGGAAGATGTTATAAGAATATGGAAGAGTTTTTGAAACAGTCCACGTCTTCTATGAAGAAGGCCTTGAAGACCTGAAATCTCACTGTGTGCGGTGGGAGGAGGTCCCCGGACCATGCACCTGGGACACCAAAGCCTGTCATTCACCCAAGAACCAGACAGAGGTTCAGGGTTGCTTAACTGAAATTTCAGAAATTTAAATTTAGAAAATCTACATTAAAAATCAAATTTCTCCCTTGGGTGCGCTTTCTCATATGTGTCTCGCGGCCAGAATTAAGTCTTGGGAAACATCACAACTGTGAAAAACAAACCTGTGACCCCAGTCTTTGAGCGCTCTCGGGGCAGCAAGCTTCCCTTTGCTGTTGGAAAGGAGTCTCGTCCTTGTTCGAGACGCAAATATGTCTCAGTACATGTGTTCCCAAAACGCGATGGGTAAGTCAAAGCTTGCTCATTCATAGCTTTCCGTTGATTTGCATGATCACTTCACAGATGACTTATCTTCATTGCAAATGCTTTTCGAATTGGCAATGCCCGTAAATATTTTTGTTTCAAGTTTCTCTGACAGCCTTTGTTCTTGTCGTTAATGTTCTAGAAAACATTTCCACTCACAGTGGCCTCGCCCATTCATAGCATAGTGTGCCCTGCCTTCTCAGCTCAACTTGCTGGTTCCATCCTCTGAGCCTTTACCAGAATGTTCCACCATTCTCAGCTCACCACACCTGTGAGGAACAAGTGACACCCTTCACAGACAACCCAACAAAAACTAATCCTTATAGCCACTGATGGCACCTGACACTTTCCTTTTTAAAATCCTGTAGGGAGTTGGAGTCCAGCTCCACCCCCTATGGTCTTTATGGTCTTAACTAACTCAGCCTCTCTGAGCCTCAGTTTTCTCATCTAAGGGATATTATAAGTAACTAAGGTTGTTATGAGGTCCAAATAGAAATGCAATGATATCTCTGAAAGTGGCTTATAAACAATAAATATTCCCACTGTATCTCCATCCAGCTGCCCTAGAAATTGCTCAGGACAGTAACATGTCTGAAACTGAATTTAGCACCCCCCCCCCCAACTGGGCTCTTTTAGTGGGTTGCATCTGTCCGTTCATGGTAACAACATCCATCCACAGCAGTCATCTTTGAAATCTCTTCTCAGCTCCTCTCCATCCACTGGGTCGACAGGTCTTGTAGGTTATAAGAAATATTTCTAAAGGCCAGTGCCTTCTGCACGTGAGCAGTGGTGCTGCTTACTTTATGGGCTTACTCTCTCGGCTGGATTTTTGTCACAACTGCCCAAATGCTTCCTGAGGGTAAAAGTAACTAATATATACCTAGTAATACCACTAACACTCTCAATAACCCTATGAGGCAGGCATTTCCTCAGTTTATAGGTAAGTAAACGGATCCTACAGGAGCTTACGCGTCTCGCCCCGGGTGCACACGGTATGTGTCAGAGCGGGAGCCGAGCGCTGGGCTCCCTCCCTCTGAAGTCAAGCTCCTGCCACCGTGCCCCGCTGTCTCCAGAGAAAAGGCAGGGCCGCCTCGCTCTCCTTCCCCCTCCTCCCCTTCCTCCCACACAAGCTCTGTAGACCGTCAGTAGGTCTAGAAAAGTTAGGAATGAATTTAGGCTGAGTATCAGGCACACTCGGCTTATATGCCTCACGCTGTCTATCTCAGGGTTCCTCAGACTTCCACTGCTGACACAGGCTGGACAGTTCTTTATCGTGGGGGCTGTGATGTGCATGGTGCAAAGTTTCACCGCATCCCTGGCCTCCACCTGGTAACTGCCAATGGCACCCAGATCCCTCAATTCGTGACAGCCACAAGTGTGGCCAGACACTGCCAAATGTCCTTTGTTCTGGGGCAGGGGTGGGCAATCGTGTCCCTGGTTCAGAACTACTGCTCCACCCCTGAGGGGTCCCCTCCCCTCAGAGGTTGTACTTTTTTTTTAATATATCTTTATTGATTTCAGAGAGGAAAGGAGAGGGAGAGAGAGAGAGAAACATCAATGATAAGAGAGTTATTGATTAGCTGCATCCTGCACGCCCCCAACTGGGGATGGAGCCCGCAACCTGGGCCTGTGCCCTGACCGGGAATCGAACCCCGATCACCTGGATCCTAGGTCGATGCTCAACCGCTGAGCCACGGCCGGCTGGGCAAGGTTGCACTTTTTAAACCACACCTAGAGGCGAAGACCTGGGGACAAATCGCCCGCAGGGGTTTTGTGCCATCCAGTGGCTTCGTGGTGAACCGTTGCTGGTCTCTACGGTCATGACACCTGGAGTTTGACTTTCCTTCTACCGCATCTTCCTCAGGTCATAGCTTCTAACTTCGCCCTTGACTCAGCCGACTTACTGAACGTCCTATGTTATTACCTAGAAGCTTAGCATCTTTGCACCCCCAGGGCTGGGTGCTTCACCTTTTCTCCCTTTTCCAACCTGAGCTGTGACGATCAGCATTATAAGGTACAGTCCCCAGTTATTCATTCCAACCCTGACCTCGGTGCTCCTGAGGAAATGTTCCCGCAGGCGATTAAAGTCTGTACACTGGGTGGGCCTGGTTTAATCAGTTGAGAGGCCTCAGAGGCAGAACTCAGGCTTCCCAGAGGGAGAAGTTCTGTCTGTAGACTGTACACTGCAGCTTCAGCTCGTGCCGGGGATTCGCTTTCTGATGCCCTGCCCTGCAGATCCCAGACAGCTTAGCCACCATCTGGTACGCCACTTCCTAGGAATAAATAGATATTTATATTTATGTATCACATGCAGTATATGTCTATACATACAGGATGGGCAAAAGTAGGGTTACGGTTGGGAATACAAAAGAGTTTATTTTTGTATAATTATTGATTATTGTATTTTTTTCCATATGAACAACTATAAATTTACTTTTGCCCCTATCTGTGTGTGTGTGTGTACATAATATATATAATCTCCTACTGGATCTTTTTCTCTGACTGAACCCTGACTGGTATGTGAGTCTTGCCCCTTAAACTGCCACGTCCACAGTGAGGTCCGGTCTACCTGTTACTACCTTTATTGGCATCCACTGCCCCTGGAGCTCCACTTGCCCATGGAGGTAGCCACTGAGAGACGTCCCCAACCCCAGTCGCCTCCCTCCCTGGCTGTGCCACCTGTTTTCACCTACCACAGATTCCTCCTGCCGTCAGTTGCGCTCCTGGTGGCATTGCCTCGTGGAGCCTGCCTTCCAGATCTGTCCGAACCACCTCCTCTGGTGATGGCTCTATCCATCCTCAGTTTCCTTCCACCCAGCATCTAGTCCCGTCCGAAATGAGACTGAGCAATGAGCGTGGCCTGAGTGAATTAGAGGAGTAGGCTGGCGCTTCGGCAGGAGCTCTGAAGTCCCGCTCCTGACTCAGTGTGTGCCCGCCCTGCGGCGGAGACGGGCACAGGCGCGGGGAGGCCTTTTCCCCGCAGGAATGCCCCTCCCCAGGAACTGAGAAAGACGTGCTGTAATCCCGTCCACACTCTACTGAGATTGTTTGTCGCTTTCCCTGGAGAATCGCGCGTGCCGTCTAGAAATAACTGCTGTTCCTGGCATTTTTGTCAACAAAAACAGGGTTTGGAGTAATACTGAGTGCTTTTTTGCGAGTCTAAGCTTCTGCTAATAGAATGTTGAAAAATGCCCACTAATGACTGCAATTCTTTAGAATTAGTTTCTCTATAAAGCGCATTTGTTAAAACAGGCCCGACCCGCGTCCGCGCCCGCGCCCGTGTCCGGTGGGCGTGTGACCGCCCAGAGCCGCGATGCTTGGCAGGGGCCGGCGAGCAGCAGGGGTGCCCGCGAGCAGCTGCTGCCCCCCGGCCCCGCCCTTGCTGCGCTTTCCCAGGAGGACGGCCAGGGCAGGGCCTCCACCACCCGGCGAGTGGTGCGTTTCCTTGGACAGCCTGGCTTCGTTTTTAACAAATGAGGCAAGCAAATTTCAATCTTATTATAAGAAGAAGTTAAAAATAACTCCAGTACTTTGGGCTATTTTATTTCAGAATACACTCTTTCAATAGCTTAAGTATTTAAAAATTTCATGGTTCGGGCCCTAGCCGGTAGCTCAGTTGGTTAGAGCGCCGATCCTACACACCAAGGTTGTGGGTTCGATCCCTGGTCAGGGCACATACAAGAATCAGCCAATGATGCAGAAATAAGTGGAGCAACAAATCGATGTTTCTCTCTCTCCCTCTCCCTCTCTCAAATCAATAAAACAATTTTTGTAAAAAGAATTCATATTTCTTTGGCCACAGTGATTAGTGGTAATAGGCACAATAATTAGAAATATTCACAACCAGCAGTTTGGGGCCAAAGGCTTTTACCCCTCCACATGGTCTCCGACCACACCGTTTCCTTCACACTGTGAGCCGTCGCTCGCAGAAGCACGCGTGAAATATGTGCAAGGAAAACAAGCAATCCCACAGCAAGGGCACGGCTGCTGTAAACACTGCCGTGCTGTGACGGGGACCTCGGGGTGTTGCTCTGCGACACTGTGCCCCTTCTCCTGTGCCAGAGGTGGAGAGCAGGGGCTGAGCCTGGTTTTACTGGTTAGCTTTCCCTTCGATGCCGGGGTCAGCATGTGCTCCTTGCGGCACGTTTTCCCTTGAGTATTTTTTTATATCATCGCCTTTTGTTGACTCGTCCCTGTGGTAGAATTTTATTCCACACAACCTAAATTGCAAAGATTGCCGGATGAAGTGTGCATTTAAAACTTTAAAGGAGAGAAGGAATATAAATAGCCATCGTGTGGCCCCCTGTCTCCAGGCCTTCAGGCTGGGCGGTTTTACTCATCGGATATAACCTTCCCCGAAGTCGCCCAGATAGACCCACTCCAGCCACTTACCAACGGCAGCACTTAGAGGGCTGGTGGTAACCTTGCCTCCCATAATTTCCCTTCCCTCAACTCACACGCTGGCACACTGGGCATCCTACTGTCCTTTCAACACGTCCTGTGCTGCCTTCCTTCTGTCCTGACCACATCTCAGCCACCTAATATCCAAGACTTCCCTTTCTCCTTCCACCCCTCCAGGCCAGGGCTAAATGCCACCTACTCCACAGAGCCCTCCGAGATTCCACCAGCACCTTCTCCCTCTGAATTCCCTCAGGCATCTTGTCACAGCCCTCATTTGATTTCCTACCTTATAATCCTTCGTCTCTAATTAGATGCCTTGAAGACACGACTCTGTCTTAATGATTCTCTCAAACACCACAGCACCTCGCAGAGCGCTTAGTACCGGTGAGCTCCGAGTAAATACTTAGAAAGTGAACGAATACGTGACTCCGTGGCCCGGCTCGCCTGTGCGCGGCAGCCTGGTTCTGTCGGCCGGGATGTGCTTTCCACAGGACAGATGTTGAAGCAGCTGTTGCACAGGGAGCTGGAATGAAATCACAAAAGTACGTTCAAACAAAAATAACTCACAGAGACTGCAGGAAGGAATCGATTGAATGAAACTCATCTCCCGAGGGCCTCCTGTGTGGGAATTACTCAGCTTTGACCCCACACCAGTGCGTAAGGATAGCAGCTCTTGTGTGTACATGCAAATCTCTGTCCCTTCTGTCCACACTCAGTCCCACTGCAGTAGGATTGTCGCAGGGATCTGAAGGCGCAGGGCAGCCCTGAAAAGTGTTTCTACCATTTAAGTGAATTTTATGGTCAGAAGTCTTTTTATCCATCACATACAGAAAATAATTTTGGTCAGAATTATTCTATATATCCCATTCTATAATGAGAGCTGAAAACCAAGAGAGCTTTTCTTTAATAAATGAACAGGAAACTAGAGAAGGTGTATTATTTTTGAAACCACAAATGTCACTCCACCAGTTTCTTTTTTTTTTTCTTTCCCTTCAGGTCTTTGATATCTTAGGAGATCTTTCTCCCACCCCACACCCCTCGCCACTTGGCTATTCTCCAAAAATAACATGTCAGTGGAAATTTGCTCACACGGTGAAATAAAAACCCTAGGCAGATAAAGGAAAAGAGATAAATCAGTTGCCAAGCTAAATGCCTTAATAGTGAGTTTATTACCTCTTGTTTCTTGATACTTTAAAATCCTCAAACTTTGCAGGAGAGACTGAGTAATTCATTGGGCTTTTTTTGGTGAAGTATTTAATTTAGAGTCACAAAAATGGGGGATTTTATAGTCCTTTGTAAATTTTTAAAAGGAAGGGATTTATTTAAAGGAAGGGATTCAGTGTCATTACTATTTGTAATCCCTACAGTTTTGTCATTTCAAAACTCAATGTATGTGTTGAATTGGCCCCTTAACTAAGGTATAAATAAAAGCTTTATATATGAAACTAGACTATTCATGCTCCATATTATTCAGGATAGTGGTTTAATCTTTTTTTCCATTTTTCTGATGCTGTAAGTGAGAAGATCCAGCTTCCCGCCGTAACTGTAGTACTTAATGTATGAAAAGTACAATTGCAGAATATCCTTTGAGGAGACAGTATTAAGTTTTTATATACTTTTAAATTTAATGTACCTGCTATTGGCAATTTTGGAGGACCACTTTGCTACTCTTTGAAGTTCTAGGTTTCCTAGGTTCAATTTTAGAAAATAAAGCAGGGAGTAGTAGCTCTCCTATATAATTCCAGTAAATATATTTTCTCATGTTCTATTTAAAGTGAGTTATTCTGTGAGTATTAGTTAAACTAGAGAGTTGACATACAATTGCATGTAAATAGTGAGGGAAAAGGTATACCATCTAAGAAAGGGAAAGCAGAGAAAGAAAAATCTCAAAATTCAGGGGTGGGATTAACTGGGGCAGGTGACACGTGATTGGCATTTTGCTACTTTACAGGCGATGGTCAGAGTAACCGGATGCATGAATCTCTCTTCTACCCCGTCTCCCTGGGCTTCCTTGCCCCCTGCTTGGTGATTTTTAGGTGTTTCTCTCTCTCTCTTCTTCCCTGTCAAGTTGTCATTAAAGTTATTGACTAAGCATGTGAATGATTCATATTGACACCCTCCTCCCATCCAAAACAATGCCTTTTTAAAGAAACTTTAGAACTATTCCATCAATCCATTGGAAATTTGCTTTTGGAGTAGGAGTTACAAAGGCATCCAGCGGGAAAATAGTCACTTAGATTTCTTGTTTTCATGGGGCGAATCCCTTTAACTAATTTATATATGACTTGTAATCACAGTATTTCTTGCCTCATGAGCTTCTCTACCTGAATCAATGATTGGGGGGGGGGGGGAATCAATACACTAAGTTGTTGGTAGTAACCCCCAGGGAAAATATTTCTCTACTAAAGCATTCTTACTGCAACTATTAGAAATCTGGAAAGGCAACCCAAAAAGTAGAAATTATGAACCCACTGAAGGAAACTGTTGCTTGTAATCGCCATGGCCTTTCTCACAGCCCGACCGATGACAGCTTGATGGATCTACTGCAGTTGGCATCTGATTTCTTGGCTCACTAAGTGGCAGCTATCTCGCATGCCCTTGATTGTGCTCAAATTAACCAAAGGCTTTTGAAGGGATGGCTTTTGTGTACAGGGTGCTACAACATCATTTTAAAGATCGTGCACCTTAAAAAGATGCAGATACATGAAGACATTTAAAGGCAAAGTGCCTGCTGAGTGCACTGCTTCACCTTCCAAAGGACTCCTGCCAGGGGCTCTGCGTATCTTCCTCATAACATAGTCTGTTCCTAGTGCTGAAAGTGTATGGGCCCAGTACGCACATTGCTAAGCAGTTGTCTCAGCAAACATTGTAAATTTGATTTAGTACAATGTAAACCAGCAATCCTGACTGTCTGGTTCGGAAGCCAGCGAATTAGGTGCGCTTAAATGTCAGATCTTTCCATTTTGATGTGTCATGAGGGGGAAAAGTAAAATATGGCTAAATGATAACCGTGTGCTCAGGCCTAGACTTAATGTTCAAAGCACCTGTAACAGTGGACAAATATCGAAACTAATGAAAAACAACCCTCGAACTCACTGGACCCCATTCTGCTCAGCGCCCTCGCCATGCTCTGTCGGAAAGCAGGGGCTCAGGGTGTACATCAAGTATTTTAGGCCACCGGGCTGTAATGCATGAGGACCACAGGGTGCTAACTGGCATTTCCAGACAGAGCGAGTCACTGGGCACATGGAGTCCACTTAGTTGGTAGTTATGTAAAGTCATGGGCTACCTGTCACATTTTTAACTCAATCTCAGAGGTGACTCCAGTGCCTAACTGTATGTAATCCTGTGTTTCGTTAGCATAAGAATCTGTGTTGTTTCACTAGTACTATGAAACTATTTTTTAATTCAGATTAGTTGATAATGTTTTTTCTCCAAAATTATGAGTAAACTTTATCAGCTATTTATCCACCATTTTATTGGTATAGAAATTGATGTACAAGGATTGGGAAAGAATTCCAAGTTGCAGCATCAAGTGAAGGAGATTGGAAAAGGTACTATTAGCTTGCTGCGTAGATATTTATAAACCAGAAAGAAATCTAATTCAGCAGATTAACACCACGTTTTATTGACAGTAAAATACCCTCAGTTACAAAACACACAGTTAACTTAAGTGCTTTCAAAAGAACAAAAAGATTCATAAACTTCCTATTTTTTTATATAAAACATAGAAAACACATGCCTTAGAACTCAAAGAATGTGGTGATTTGGAGATTCATGACAAAAAGCAGTCTTTTAATTAAGTGGCTTACAGACTGAATGAAAAAGTAATTCCTCCTTGACGTCTTTCCATCTTCCTCATGCCTCCTTTTTGATTCTGTATCATAGCATTTCTCATAAGGGAAGGTCCATAGCATGTGCATATTGTGACCCCAAAAGCTAGTACAGGGGTTATTGACACAGAAGAATTCCATACAAGAGACACAATGGAAGCATTGGAAAGGGAATTTTTTTGTGTAAATACCCAGCACAAATTTGTCAGTATTGGGTTGATTTTTAAAGAAACATAAAATAATTCCAGTTATTTATACTTGTTCCTATGAAACTTTAACTCTTAGCAAAACTTCCCAAAGAATAAGATATATGCAAAAGCTGATTACTAAGTTAACCTTGAAATGAATAAAATTATCCATAATTATTTGGATAAAAAAGCCAAGGGAAAACCAACCACTGGTTATTGAATTAAGAAAAACAATGGTTACATGTTGATAGCACTGTCCCCGCTAGGAGTTAATTTTCTGGTCATCAGTAGTAAAGCTATTAGAGTAACATAATTAAAAGGTGTGAAGGGATCAGAATGTAATTTATTTATCTTGCAAAGTTTCTGGATTGACAGCTCAGCTGTTACTGATCCAGGCAGTGAAAGTGGTTCTTTATCTGTTCATCTGTCAGTCAAGCTCCAGATAAATCTGAATCTCAATTGGGGCCCACGGCCAGGGCCTATATCTGAGGTGCCCACCACGTTGCTGTTAGGAGCTTTCATTAGGACACCCCCAGAGTGGTTTAAAAGTGGGGAATGCAATCCGAGCTTTGCTGATCATTCCTCCAGAGCAGCAAATCTCACCCTGACTGCACCGAGCATCCCCCAGGGAGTTTTGAAACACACAGATGCAAAGCGCACCCCAAGAGACTTGGACTTGATTGGTTTGGGGTCAAGTCCCAGTGACGGTGTTGGTTCAAAGCTCCCCGGATGACTGTAATGTGCGGGGTTAAGAGCCGCTGTTGTAAAGAAGAAACATACAATCCACAGACCCCACTGTTCGTGGAGGATCTCGGCCACTCTTAGACACGCCTCCTGCTCTTCTTTCCCAGGACAGAAGTGTGATGTGGCAGGAATGGATAAAACTTGGAATCAGGGGGCCTCCCTGATCGTTTCTATCACTTCCTAGCTGGGGAGCACTGGGCAGGCAAGTCCCATAAAACAGGAACCAGTAAGGCCTCTCCCCTTCCTTCCGACTGGGGGAAGGCCCTGTGGGAAGAGCAGGGCTGGTCTTCGAGTCCCAGTCCGCTGTGAGTAGTCAGTGACCCGCAAGTCACTCTCCGTAAGCCGAGGATCACTTCAATCATCAGCTCTTCAGGAAAGACCAACCGGGTGGCCCACCCCTCGCCAGGCCCTGTGGTTGATGGAGGAACCCCTGTGGCAGAGAGCCTCACCCCAGAAGGAGGGAAATAGTAACGACGCAATGAGAGAAGCCCCAATAAAATCATTAGAGAACAAGACAGTGCAGCCAAGTCTTTTGTAGACAGAACAAATGTGAGAGTCACTGTTGCAAAGCAGACCGGCTGTTTGCACGTTGATTATTTCCATGCATGAAAACAAGGGAAGACAAGACAGTGTTTATGTTCACAGTCTCAAAACCAGGCCATTAAAAGAACAAAGCGATCGCTCCCCTTTGCTTCTCTGTAAAGGATGTGAACTTTGGTAGGATGCCCCCAATCAGGGTGCCAGAGGGAAAGGGACAATGCCAGCTTGGAAACTGGTCTCTGGGAACTTAGATCTCTGCCTTGAACCATTTTGTGGAAGAGGAACGGCAGAGCTTTTTTCTCTAACTAAACTAAACTTTTACAGTCTCCTGATCGATGCCTATTTTTCAAGAGAGAGCTAAAGCAAAGCTGCTCCTGCCATAATATGTTCTTTATGTGCTCCTTCTGGAATCGCCAAGGTTGCAGTCCTATGTCCCATCCTGACAGATGGACTCTCTGGCTGGTCCAGCCAAAGTCCTCCACACCAGGAGAGCAGTTTTGATTTTCTTTGGAATTTGGAAGATGTTAAATGACATTCCCTCTAATTCTCTCCAATACTAGTAGCCTTTACAAAGCCCACTAATGGCATATATCCTCAAAATGCATGCAATAAAGTAGGCATATTATCTTACTGGATCCATGGAGAAATTAAGGCTGGAAGAGTTCATGTTTCTTGCCCAGGATTACCCATTTAGTAACTAAAAACAGCATTTGAACATGGGACTTCTAGTTTTATATCCCATTGCCCTCCCATGATTTTACCCTGTCTCTCCAGGGGCCACCCTATGGTAATACCACTCTGTGCACGCAGAGAGGTGCAAGCTCTCTCCCCAGCCAAGGTGATTCGAAGCTAATTCCTCTTCCCCCTCCATCTCATAGACTGTTAGATGAAATCGCTTAAATCACACACCCACAACTACCACCTTACCTTAAATGTGGTTTTTTGAATTCATATGGGGCTTTCTTGTTCCACCTTAGGTTGTTCATTATAATTAGTTCATTAAAAGGCGAATTGTATCTTTATTTACGTTTGATGCCATTACTGTCAAAAGAGCCACACCGGATCCTTCTCAGCTACTTACAGAGCTTCTGAACTGGATCTGTTTTCTAGAGTTTATAGTATCTCAGGAGGTGCAGTTTTTGTCCAGAATTATATGGATAGGAATTAGAGATCTATTGATGGAGCTAAATATGTGTTAAAGGGGAGTGCCAACTGTTGGCTTCAGACACTTCATGGGTAAAATCACAAATATTTAGGGTCTGGTCCTAAACTTTAAATGTCTAGAAACTCAATGTTGTCAGTCGGCCTAAAGTCCGTCAGGTTTATGAGGACTCACTCACTCTAGGCAGATGCACAAAATAGAACTGATAAATCAGAATGACAAGCTCAGGCAATGCATGTTTACCGCATACCAGCAATTCACTAGGTTCCACGCTAGGTGTGCAGGATTGCCCCCTCACCCTACCACTTCAGTGCACACAGGTCTTCCTGTCCTCCCACTTCCAAATGCCACCTCCTGCGTTCCTGGCCACCCACCAGCTACCTTCCATAGATGCCCAGTGGGAGGGAGAGATAACTCTGACTGTGTGTTGGACATTGGCTCCCAGAGTTTCCCCAGGGGAAGGAAGCTGCAGTCATCCACAGCTCCAGTCATGAACAGCTGGTTTGGTAATGCACCTGCTCCTGGTCACCTCCTTGCCATTACCCTCCAGTGGTGCTTTTACCTCCCAAGTACTTGTACCTGAATCACCATCTCGAGGTGTACTTCTAGGGCCCATGGGGACCAAGACTCTGTCCTTTCCTTCAGGGACCTAGAAGGAAAGAGGAAAGCACACAAGTGATTCAGACACTGGGGACAAGTTCTCCAACGTGTGAGCAGAGGTGCCATGGGGAGTGCGGGGGGAGCATGCTGGTCTCCAAAGAAGGCATCCCGGTGAACTCCTCAAGAGTGCGGCTCATACATGGTGGGCTTTTTCGTTGCTGGTGTTTTCCGCAGGGACTGTGGCATCCAGCTTACATCTAGTTCTCTCTCTAACCTCAGTTTCCTCATCTATGAATTAGGAGAAATTACCTTGCCTCGGAGTGAAGAGATGAGCATTGAATCAGCTCATGCTATGTAAATTGCCCTGGCACAAAGGAACCATGTGACAGATGTTTAATAACTGCCCTTCCCAAAAGGACTGAAATCTGGAGGTACTTGGTGGTCTCAGAAAGGCTCCTGGGGAGCATGACCCTCCGGTGTCACCCAAGTCTCCCCAGGGGAGGCCACACCTACAGATACTATGTTTATCCACAAAGAGTGGAATTCCTATTATTTTTAGTTTCAAAATGACATTTTACTAACTCAGTACCTGAATTTGGGAAGGTTCTTTTCTACAACTTCTTGTTCACATACAATCTCAGCTAGACCTGAGCCCAATGAGACTAAAAACTATTCTTAAAATTCCTCTTAAAAATGTCCTCCCTTCTCCCCTCAAAAATTGGCTTTTCATCATCTATGAAAATGTTTGTTTTGCCGAGTAAATGTAAATAGCGCAGAGATAAAAAGGAAATGACATTTGTTTTCTTTCTCACATTAAGAATAGATTCATTGACTTAGATATAATTCTCTCATTCCTATCCCTTGCACTCCAGAGTTTAAGAATCTATGATTAAATTCTCTACTTTTCTCCAGTTCAGGTTGAAACATTGCAAAAATTAAGAGACACCTTCATCACTGGCAGGTGTAATTCTAGGACCCTCTTTGATAGTCCTAGAATTTTTATTTCTCCAGTTTGATTTTCTGCAAAAGTGAGAAAGGCCAAATGCTTTATTATTGAGTATTGTTGCCATCAGTTCTTTGACCCTTCAAATCATTAACCCATCATTTTAATTAGCAAATGCCTAATGTGCCAATGAACTGATTTGTAAGAGTTATCAAAGACCAGACATAAAGGAATATTGTCTTTAGTGTAAAAAAAGTAAAATATGATATCTCAGTCCTTGTTCAAAGATCAGTGATCTTAATTTCCATATTTTGAACAATATGGGGAGATGTCATAAAAATCTGCCTCAATACGTCAATGACAGGACACTGGGTCAGAAGGACAAAGCTTTGTGGAGAGTGGACTCTCAAGGCTGGTTGAACTGACCAAGTAGTATCGTTTGCCCTGAAACCAGTCAGTATCTAATGCGTTACACAAAGGATCAAATTGGGGCTACTAAGATGATGTCACAGCAGATGATCAGTTATTTACGAGGCGTGATAAACTAAGAGTTCAAAGTACCCCACAGTTAATCCAGCACACTCAGTGCCCACACTCCAGGAAGCCTGGGTGACAGACGTAAATATTTACCTATTTATCAAGGTGATTAAGACCTGCTCTCAGGTCATTCAAAGTATGGAAGAATTTAGAGAAACAAAAGAAAACAATTGGCCATTATATGGGAGGAAGACTTCCCATACCTCTGTATACTCCCTGGGCGTGGAGCCTTAACTTCTCTGCTGGCTTTCAGGACCCTCAGCCTTATTTCTGATGGCCCCCAGCTGGTAGATGTGCTCCAGACAAGTCCTCACTCTCTCAAAAACATAACATGCCTTTATTCCTATTTCTCCCTTCACCCAAGTGTCATCCAGTACCCACATGCCCAAGTTCTCCGCGGCTCTCCAAAGCCAGTCCCATCACACTGACCTGTCATCTCTGAACAGCCAGGAGCTGTCCTATGCTATTCGCAGAGCATAACATGTAACGTGTGCTTTCTGTCTTCTGAACAACATTATGAACTCAGGGTAAAGACCAGAGCTTTTCTACTTCATTCCTGTTCTCCACTGTGGGTGCCAGAGCCCTGAGTACATGGGGGATTAAAATATATCTTTAAACATCCGGAAGCTATGAAATAGGATGCTTCCAATATGATCTTTGTTAAGAAAATGCAAATCTGACGTCAGAGTGTGTTGATGAGAATATAATATGCCAGAGTGTGCTTTCTTTTATCGTCTCTGAGAATCGAACTCTAGCTAAAGCATAAGGAAGCAGATCGGTTCACCAAAACGGAAACACAGAAGTGAGGGTGGGGTGTCCGTGTTCTATTAGCCTGGTAGCTCTGGGCATATTTATCAGTAATCCCCTCAGTTCTCTCCTCCATAAACCAGTCTCTTCCTCAGGCTGGCAGTGGGCTGGCTAGTTCTAGGCTTCATATCCCTGGCACATCTCCCTCCATGACCGTGAAGTGTCACCCACGGGACACTGAGAACTTGCTTCAGCTATTGCTCTCAGGGTAGCAAAGAACTTTCCCAGCTGCAGATAGAAAACTTCATCTCATGCACTTGGAGCCTGGTCAACCACCAGCCATTAGGATGTGATTACTTTTAGATCAATGAGACAGCCCCTGTGTGGGCTGAGGGGTGGAGGGGGCAGGATGACATCGATTTGGACACAGGGGTTGTGAAGGGGGAGGACCAGTGTCTTAAGAGAGGGATAGATACTCAGTGGACAATCAATAGCTTTCAATCAGACATCAAATCTGCATAAGGATTTGTGCTTCAAAAAATAAAGAAGCTTTTCCAAACTAGTGGGAGAGATGATCTCTCCAAGTTTGACCTGGACGTTTGAAAACAGATGTGACTAAGCTTGAAAGAGAGAGACAAAGAACAAAGGAACTCAACACTCTAGGTGTGAAAGAACTGAGGCTGCATAATCTAGGCAAAAGCAAGTTAAAAACAGATGCAATAAATGCCTTCAGTTATTCAGCAGGTCTTCATGAAAATGCTGAGTAATGGTTTTCCATTTGTCCAGAGAACTCAGGAAAGACTTAAATGAGATCAAAGGAGTGTGTAGTTTGGTATTAGGATAGATTTCCAGGCCGAAGAGGTGATAACTCTAGCGGAAGGTAATAATCAGAGATTATTAGACCTGGCGTCTGGCTCTCTTCCCTGCCGCTCGTGCCTCAGGTGCTCCCGAGGCCTGTCCTTCAGGCAGCTGAAACCCCTTCCTCTCCATCCCCTGGTCCCCTGCAGGCCTTAGCCAGGGCCTTAACTCAGGCGTCCAGTTATGATCGCTCACCTGTGCCACCGTGTTCTCTACCTTACTCAACTCTGCCTGCACTCTCCTTGTTACCCTAAAAATGCTAAATTATCTTACTGAAAAAGAAAAAAGAACCTGGTTATCTGATCGTGTTATCCCCCTGCTGAAAACCAATGATCAGTTCCCAGCCGTCTTCAGGATAAAATTCAAACTCACTCACTCACAAGCTTGCCAGGCCCTTCAAACAGGGCTCCAGCTTTCCCGGCTCCCTCCCGCCTTTCCTCTGCATTCCTGCCTTTCACGGGGAGGAGATCTCTGCTTTCACACCCCATCGCTTCACCCTGCCCTCCCTGCTGGTCTCCTGTGTCTGTCCCCTCCTTGCAGAAACCCTGACTCAGTTAGTGACTCTTCCACCAGTCTGTGCATTACATGAGATTGCGATGACCAGGCTACGTGTCTGTGTTCTCTGCAGGCTGTTTGTTTCTCAAGAGTAAAGCTGTGTCCCCCCCCCTTACCTTTATCTCCCCGATTCCTAACGCAGCACCGGTTGAGAACTTACTGAATCTCGGTTTAAAAATGTAACTAACTAACTAAGGCGACTCCAACTCAAGGAATGTTCAAGTACAGGATCTTTTTTAAAATTCAACTTTGGATATATAAGGACTCCCCCGTTTCATTATCCCCCGACGTGCATTTTACGTTCACATTTGCAGAAGGGTGAAAGCTACACCTCTAAGAGCAAACAAATTTGCTAAAACAAACGAAGGCAGGCTGGGAGGGCATTTCCACCGCTCATAGCGTCCGCCCCTGTTGCCTCGCTCCCCGTGGCTGCTCGACTAATTCTTATTGAATCAAACCTTTTGTTCCCCAACTTAGACACATGGCATTTTCAATCACACATCCCCGAGTCGTGTTTGTTTGTTTTAGACTAAAGAGAGAGGGCCAAGGTGTTCGTCGCAATCTGCGGCGTTGCGCTGCTATTTCAAACGCGCTGTTTCCTGTCCCGTCGGTCGGAGCCCCTTAAACAGGGGCCTAGTCTCCAGCGCCCAGGGCGCAGGGCCGCAGGCAGGCTCGGAGTCCAGGCGCCGACTGGCTTCCAGCAGCCCCCAGCTGGCGCCCACCTGCCCGTGGCATCCCACCTCCCCTGCCCGGACAAGCTCGGGCTCCTGCCCTCGGCCTCGGCCTCTGAGGCATCCTGTAAGCGACCCTGCCTGGCGTGCGTGCCGGCCACTCTGTGAGCGACAGGAGAGTCAGCAGGGGGCTCTACCAGAGAACTAGGGCCCGGCGCCATCCCTCAGCTCACCCGACGGGGACAGATTTGGAGGGTTGGTCTAGAAATAGATATTTTTACAGCTCTAAATAAAGGATTTTTTATTCCTTTTAAGTTCAAAGTGCCATTTTTCAATTCTGGGAGGTTCAATTATTTTAGAAATTTGATAGCTAAACAGAAATCAACATAGAAAGTTCTTAAACATTTGAAAACGTAAGTGCTTTTTTTTTTTTTTGCCCGAGTGTTCTGCTTCAGGAAGGACACACAGGGAATTGTGGGACAGAAAGAAAGGGGGCACCCAGCCAGCCAGTAGGATCTGTTTTAAAAACACTGGTATCAGTGGGGCAGCTTGTCGCGCAGCCAGGTCGCCCTCCAATTCTAAAGAGTGTCAACCATTAGGTCAACTTTGTGAATTAATTTATTTGGGACCCGGGAAACTGAACCAGATTTTCCAGTTTAGTGCATCGGAGAAGAGTTGTGTGCACTCCGAGCATTCGTTCCCGGGTGGACTGATCATAACTAACTTTATCTACGGCCACGCTCCGGCCATGGTCAGGGCTTGGGCGTAGGCCCCGTCGATATTCTAATCATGGTACGCCTTTCTCGTTTTTAACAGAATACCAAAGTTTCATTTCCCACGTCCTATGCTGTCCTTTTATGGACACATATTTACACTTGTTAGTGAATCGATTTCACACGTTTAGACTTCAGCAGTCATCAGTGTCAAAATGATTGCAGTAATTACCTAAATAGCGAGACTCAAGTGATGAAAGGAAGACGCCCGCACAAGGGACGGGCCGCTGCCGGCCAACGCGATCCCTTCTGGGTGGCTTAGTGTGAGTTTAAAAATGTTTTCTTTGATTCAAGAACATATACTGTATATTTAGCGAAAATCAACAGCTCTAATGATCTAATACTCCAGCTATTTAATGAAGAATGTGACGAGCCTGGCGTGATTGCTAAGCCTTGTTGTTTTCTAGTTATCAGTAACAAGGCCATTAAAGTACATAATTAAAATAATTAAAAGGACGCGCGTGTAATTGATATAAATACTACAAGTTGTCTTACTCAGTAGCCCATAATTACACTTGGTTAATTGTCTGATTAAGAATTCAAACCAATGGACACATATTTCGTTGCTTCGCGAAGGGTTCTGTGTGAGGTTATGTTTTCAGCCATCTCTTCTAGGCGACCCCAGATCCTTGGTCTTTTTTGACCTGTGTACCTACATTTGACTGTCCCTCTTTTCTGTACCACCTTGGGCAGTAGGCAGGGTGACACAAACAGCCATTGAAGTTCCATGAGTATTACCTGGACTGCGGACTCCTTGAGACAAAACTGGTCTTCGTTCATCTTTCTCTGCCCAGGATCTTTTCCAAAACCATCACGGTCATGTTCCTTATGCTCTGTTTTCATGCGCATATGCCCGCCTCCCCTTTAACAATCCTCTGAGTGACACTGACGCTAACCCTAGTCACAATACTCATATTTTGTTAGAGGACTTGACCTACTTGTCTGTATTTACAATGACACGATAGCCGTTTGCCATTTTCACACATACACCCTTCTAAGTCCTACCTCCAGATCAAGGCCTGGTATAATGCACCACGCGGTTAAATTTTTAAATAACATGCGGCATGCGTGCAGTCAGGTCCTTCATCACTCCGGAATTGAATCGTGTGCCGTGTATGAGGGATGAGTCCAATTGCCTTTACCATATGAATAACTTAGAGTATCATTTATCGAAACCCTATGTTTTCCTCTTTGATTTCCAGTACCACCGTGGCATTTACCAGTTGCTCGTCAATACTGGGCTCTGTCTCTGGATGTTATTGGGTTTCATTGCTCCGCTTGTGCCAGTATCACTGTACCCTCCTGACTCTAGCCTCATGGTATCCGGTAGACCAGGGACCCACCCTGTTCTTTTGCTATGACTCTTGACTCTTCTTGGCATTTTGTAGCACCGTATTTTTTTCTAAAAGGCAATTATTTTCTCCTTTTTGTCCCTGTACCCCTGCCCCTTTGGCAGTCATCAGCTTGTTCTCTGCATTTACGGGTCTCTTTCTGTTTTATTTTGTTTGTTCATTTGTTTTGCTTTTTTCAGATTCCTCAGATATGTGCAATCACATGGTATTTGTTTCTCCGCCTGACTGATTTCACTTAGCATAGTACCCTCTCGGTCCATCCAGGTTGTCACAAATGGCACGCTTTCATTCCCCTATGGCTGAGAAATATTCCTTTGTCAGTAGGCACCAACCGTATCCACTCGTCTATCGATGGGCACCTAGATTGCTTCCACATCTTGGCTGTTGTAAGTAATGCTGCAATGACCCACAGCGGTGCCATACGTCATTTCAAATTAGTGTTTTTGTTTTCTTTAGATAAGTATCCAGGAGTGGAATTGCTGGGCTGTACGGCAGCTCTCATTTTAATGTTTTGAGGAAGCTCCATACTCTTTTCCACAGTGGCTGCTCCGATTTACAACTCAACCAACCATGTTTCATGGTTCCACTTTCTCCACCAGCCTGGTTATTTGTTAATTTTTTGAAGATAACCATATACATTTTAGAATTGGTCAGGTTATAAAATTAAATAAATGTTCTTTGGGAGAGAGGAGTTTAAACTAAATCCATCATTCAGTTTGAAAAGTTGAAACTGATTTTTACTAATTTATGAATGTGGTCTATTTCTACATCCATTTAGGATATTTTCAATAAAGTTTTATTATTTTCCATAACTGTTTTGCACATATATTTTGTTCTTTTTCTTAAGAACTTAGGTTTTTGATGCTGTTGTCAATGGCATATTTTAAATTTATGTTCTATTTACTGGAGTATAAAAATGCAAATGAGTTTATATAATCATTCACTTTCTGGCAACTTTACTAAAATCTCTTGTTAATTCTAAAGGTTTATCTTTATATTTAAAGAGATATAGACTTATAATTATGAATTATCAGGATAGGTTTCCAACCCTACCCCTACTTAATTCCAAGTTATGATAGGCACAGTTTTTCTTGCATTCTCCTGGACAGGGGGGTATTTTTCATTTCCCTTTTGGACCTAGATCTTTAGGTTCAGTTTCATGGGTGGGGGAGTTTTCTTTCTTTCTTTCATTTTATTATTGACAGTGTTACAGATGTCCCCCACTCCCCTCTTCCCCCCCTCCACCCAGCCCACCCCCACCCCAGGCCTTCCCCATACTCTCGTCTGTGTCCCTGGGCTATGCCTACGTGCACGTAAGGTCTTTGGTTAACTTCTTCCTGTACTCGCCCCAGACCTCTGTCAACCTCTCCCATGCAGCCGTCCTCTGGACCTATTTTGTTCATCAGTTTATTTTGTTCATTAGATTCCACACTTGAGATGGGCCTTAGGCTTTGAACTTCTCTGCTTCCAGGGGCCATGAGAGCACAACTATCAAGATCCCGATTTCCACATACATTCCTCGAGGCTAAAGCACACGCTTAAGTTTTGCTTACTGTTCCGGTCCTTACCTTCACTCAATCCCTGACTATTTTCTGGAATTAGGAAAATTGTTAAACAGCTTTATTTCTTCCTTTGTTTTTTTTTATTTTTGGAGGGAGAGGGCTGATACGGATAAAGTAACCTTGATTATCAATGCAAGAAACACATATTTAGTGGTATATATGAATTTTTCTTCATCGTCACATCTCAAATATGTTCACTAATTTCTATTCAAAACTATTTTTCTGAGTTGGAAACTGTTGATTATAAGCAACATTAAAAGTGTATGTTCTTCTGATAACATTTAGAAAAATTTGTTACTAAGTAAAAGAAAAGCCTAGTTGAATGTAATAATTTAAAAATTACATAAAATAACCAAATAATAGCTAAGGAGCTCTGTAGGACCATCTGTGAGCTTCTAGAATAGAAAGATAATTGAATTTTAAATGTTATTTTTCTTTTATTATCCATAAAACTCAAGAGGGAAACAACCTACTTTTACTCCTTTCCCAGTGTTGATATTACACTTTTATTTTGTTAATTTTTGCTTTACTTTAAGCTTCTATTTTATTTCAGCATCCAATTCTATATCAGTCTGTTTAATTCATTCTCTTGTTTTATTTTTATAATAAACTTTTGCTCAGTCTGACTTAAACACATAACTATCCAATTCCCCATAAATATGACTTTTATAACAACCTCTTAAAACTCTGTATTTGTACCACATCATAAGTATTTCTCTGCAACCCCCTTTTGGCTAATCTATTTACTCTTTGATGTTCAGTGGTAGCACATCGTATGTGTGAAACAGGTGTGGCCTGACTGAGCGTTCCATAGCTGGCTCAATTAGCTTCAGACGTTAGGAGGTCCCCTGAACATAATCACAATTGTTCTATGACAGACCAAGTCCAGACATCTCTAAGGTGAAGCACATAGCATGGTATTAAGCATGCTTAAGAATTCCTTTTTTTTTTTTTTTTTTTGAGGAAATGTGAACATTGGAATTGTTCATGCCAATGTTATTGATCACTAATGCATCATAGACAACAGGATGGTTGGGCAGGAAATACCACTCGCACCTTCCCTAGTTCATTAGTGAGCCTACAGATCATAACTCGAGGAGGAAGCTCTAAATGAACCAGAGAAGACAGAGGTGCGTGAAGGACAAACCCTATTTTTACCTGCTCTCCTCCCCAGAGTGCTCTGTTACAAACAGATTCCATCTTCTCTAAGTTCCTTTAGCTAAAATCTTCTCCTCACTTTTAGGGTCTATATTAGGTGAACTCGTTATTACAGTCCCTGCTGTATTAGCTAAGCTTTTCCTTCAGTAACGCAATTTATTTTTATCTTGAAATTAGTAGCAGCTTTATGACTTTTGACAACTTCATATCACCTTCAAACTCTCATCCTTACACTCACCTTTAGATGCGAAATGTTCAAATTCAAACTATATTCTCTTTTGAAATACCAATTAAATTTAGAGGTGATATTAAGGTAAAAATGAAAGTAGAAAACACTAGAGCTTTACTTAATAATGTTATCATCAATCTCCATGTCTGGGGACCAACTTACGGTTGAAACGTAGTCCTACAAGTTCCTTCTGATATACTCAGTAACTCATTTCCCTGGAAAGGGGTCCAAGTTAGCATCTGTCATATCCTAACTTCTGTGCGATATTGAATCTTGTCAAAGGTGAGACTCCAGTGTACTGAGAACTTGAGTCTCATCTTTGAGGCATATTTTTTGCTTTCATCACATTAGGTGCTATCTGCAGAATGTAGGAGATGATTTTTATCAATGGGGGGAAGGGGGGGGGCATCTGTAATACTTTCAACAATAAAGATAAGTTTAAAATAATAAAAAATAAATAAAATTTAAAAATTACAGCACCTAGAAATGTATTAGCAAACGCAAATATACTATAGAAGAAAACCCTAGATCAAATGACAGTTGTGACTAGTGATTTTATATAAGTTCTTCAAGTTTTTTTTCATTCTCACCCAAGGATATTTTTTCCACTGCTTTTCAGAGAGAATGGAAGGGAGAGAGAGAGAAACACTGATGTGAAAGAGACACATCGACTGGTTGCCTCCTGCAGGTGCCCTGACCAGGGCCCGGGATTGAGCCTGCAACCGAGGTATGTGCCCTTGGCTGGAATCGAACCCAGGACCATTCAGTCCACAGACTAAAGCTCTAACCATTGAGCCAAACCAGCCCGGGCAATTCTATTTTTTAACTTATAAAACACTTGGTATAAAGAATGCAGGTTAGCTTAAGGGTGTGAGTTTCAGGTACCAATGGGAAACTGTGAAAATCTCCAAGATGCTCTTCGAAGTAAGTGGAACCTCCTCAGGAGCCACTTCCCAGCCCAGTCCAGTCTGTCCGCAAAGACACATGCAAATTGCTCCCCTCAAGCCTGCTGCTAGCAGTTGTGCTCTTAAATTATGTATGAGCTCTGCTTGTTGCATGAACAACCTTCACAGTGTTCCATTAGTGATTTTCAATTTCATGCTAAGCTTTGCAATTTATTAGTGTTATTTAGGCTAATGTGCTATTATTTTGCATATTTTATATCATTTGTTATTCATTCAATGTGATATTTAAGTATTAGGGATCAATAAGTCTTCTACATTGTTTATAAATTTGAATGATTAAAGAGTAAATCAATTAAACACGCTTCTGCATGGAGTTTGTTTTGGAAGTTATTTTCTGAGAAATGTGTCCTACTCTTTTCTTTTCAAAACTTGGGACTGTTTTTTGGTAAGCAGGATTTTTAATTATTTTCACATGAATATTTGAATAGTTATATTGAAGCTATATAGGAGGAAAATATATCATTTCAATTTGAATTATGAAATACTTGTAATTAGAGTGTGATAATTTGATCCAAATTTTGTTATTAACCAGGAAATCCATAGAACACATACACCTAATTTTTGGTTTACTTAAGACTAGAGTGCTTGTTTTAAATTCTGGGATGTGAAAATCCGCTAGATAAATCTCTGTATTTTTCAGACTAAAATGTTAGTGGTTGGGGATGGAAATACCATATATCTGTTGTAAATACATATACAAATATATGTGCGGTGTTTCAACATAAAATCAAACGTTGATATAACTTCCCAGGGAGCACACTCACCTTGCCACTCTCCTCTCTCAGGTGCCTGGGTGGGTCCACCTACAGAATCCGTACCTGCTCTGGTCTCAGGACCAGATGATTAATAAGACCTGCTATGATTCATAAATGTATTAAAGCTCTATCCTGAAGAACAGGACTTGTGTCAGCAAGAAATTTAGTTGGTCCCACTAAAGATAAACCGTTGCCTGAGTTTGCTGCAGAGATGTATTGGTCACGACTACAGATGGCCTCCTGTGTTCGGGTCCCTCCTCAGACTAGAATAGGGCCAGTCGCTCCACTGCGGGGAGGACTGTTTAGTGGCTGGAGCTCTTGCTCTGTCTCACTGCCTATCGCCTCTCTCTCCATTTTCTCGGTGACAACCTCCAGGGTCTGGTTAATCCTGTTTACATTAAGTTTTCTGTCACTTCTGAAAAATCCTTGTAAACTCTCTGTCTCACATGCATGCTCTCTTTCTCCATTGGGTTCGTCCATTTTTCACATTTAAAGCCATTTTCCTGCTTCTAATTTTTTTACTATATTTCAATTTCTCTTTCCTGCTGTTCTTACTGTTTTCCTGACTATATGATTTTCTCTGAATAATGTTAAAATGTTAGAACTATTTTGTCCAAAATTCCTGAGCCTCTTGGAGTTTGTCTATAAATAATAAAAAGTAAAACATAATCCAAATATTTTGAAAAATTTTAATGCTCTCTTACCTTTTTTTAAAATCTAGCTTTGGTAAATTATAAGATATTGCTAAAGATTTGAACTTCCCTTTGGGAGCGCTAGCAGAGAAAACATCTAGGTTGTTTAAATAGACTATGTCTTTGTGAGACTGTCTCCACGGCAGAAGATTATAAGGTACATTTAATTTTCCCATTGACCCATCTTAAAGGTTTAGTAGAAGTTTCCTCTGAATTAGTTTGGTCCAGGTTTTTGAGGATTTCTAATCATGGCTGGACCAGGTGGCCGGGGCTTGCATTTGCCCTTGTTTTCTTTTTGGTATAGAGCAGCGGCTCTTACGCTTTAGTGGCATTAACTCACTCTCTGAATGAATGTACTTATTTGACTGACCACTGTGTGTTAGAGTCAGTCCTAGATGCTGGGGACGTGATGAAGAGAATTCCGCTCCGGATCTCTGCTGGGGTCGTGGGCTTGCAGCCTAGGAATCTGTGTTGTGACAGCCACCACCAGGGACTCTGACCACATGGGACATGGACCACATGTTAACAAACGTTAGAGTGCACAGATGCATAGAAACACAGAGCAGGTGCATTGCAGGCTCTGAACTTAATCCTTTAAAGAAATAGTTGCTGTATTAAACAAAATGACAGCGAAAACCAAAAATGAGTGTTGTTCCCTGCAGCAAAAATAGGAGCCGCCCCTGCACCCCCAGGTCCTACGTCCAGGCTGCAGCGCCCGTGGGGTCCGCGGGGTCCATGTCCTGCGGTGAGATACGCTGCCTTCAGAGCAGCATCAGCTGCAAGCGCGCTCGGCCCGCCAGGAGGGATTCACGGCTGCAGAGTCTCCATGTGGGTACATTTTAGCTATGAAAATCCTATCCACATGGAAGGCATCATAACCAGGCATCCAAGAGAATCGGTGATTTCACAGCTTCGCATGCCTCCCCCTTTAGCGTTAGGGTAGTTCTCTCTGGTTACACTTAGAGAAGAGAGGACCTGCCTTGCCGGTGAGGTTCAAGGTCTGCTTTTAAGCAGAAACAGAAGCTGTGCCATAATCAGGTGAAAGGTTAGTGGGTGACTTTGGGAACATATCCTATGCATTCGTTTCTCTTCAGTCTGTCCCCAACCCAACCCTACTCGGGGGCTTAGAGGACCCATACATTTTTTAAAAAGCTAAATCCATTTAGTGACCAAGATCTTTGCGTGTACTTATGATCTCCCCTGAATGGAGTGAAATAATTCTTAGTGTTGATTATGACATATTACATATATTTCATAGAAAATATAGGTAGCCCTGGCTGGTTTGGCTCCGTGTTAGATTGTCGGCCTGCAGACTGAAGGGTCCGGGTTCGATTCTGGCTAAGGGCACATACCTCAGTTGCAGGCTCGATCCCTGGCCCAGTCGGGGCACGTGTGGGAGACAAACAATCAATGTGTCTCTCTCACATCAGCGCTTCTCTCTCCCTCTCTGACTCTCTAATATATGAACAAGATATGTATGTTTGATATACTGAAATATACACTATATGTGTGTATGTATATGTATGTGTATATGTATACACACACGTATATAATATTAACTAGGACTATTAACTTTTCAAGCTTAAAAATTGGAGCCCAGAAATTCAGCTCTGTGTGACAACATAGATGATCCTTGAGGAATTATGTGAACTAATGCTAGTTCAGCCAGTCACAAGAAAACCAGTACAGTACTAGGTGATCCAACCTGCATATGGTATCTAAGATAGTCAAATTCACAGGATCACAGAGCGGAATGGTGGCTGCTAAGAAATGGGGGGAGGGGGGATGAAAAGTTTCTAATCAATGGGCAGAAAGTTTCAGTTGAGCAAGATAGGTAAATTCCAGAGATCTGCTGTAGGACGCGGTGCCTAGAGTTAACACTCCTGTACTGGGCACTTACGAATTTGTTAAGAGAGTAGGTCTTAGGTCAAGTGTTCTCACCATAATAAAATAAAATATATAAGTATAAGTGGGGGGTGGAAATCAAATTGGAGTCCAATATAGGATTTCTTTCAAAAATATTCATAAATAAATTGAAAGAAACCCTACATTGGAATAAAATATTTGAGACAGAAAGTTCTATTCCAGCGTATGTATAATTGGAGACCTTTTCTTTTTATTACTTTAAAGATCAAAATTCACAACGTCAATTCTCATTTATAAAGTAAATGTTATTTGAAATAGGACTTAGTCGTTTTAGTTGTTTCTCAAGCATTTTTGTTAGTTGGGTGCGTAACTATGTGGGATAGACGAATGCTTTAAAACTGCAATTTATCTCTTCTGTTGCCAACAGGCATATCAATATATTCCTATGTTTAGAACTCATGGGATTTAGACTCTCACCTTAAAGTTGAAGTGAACTAAGAAAGAACAAAAGTTGTCAATGTCCACAGTGTCTTCCTATGAGGCCCTAAATCCACACGCCAGTGTACAGGGCTCATACGGTCTCAACATTTAAGCTAGAAGATTCATAGGCTATCTAGTGACTCTTATTTTACAAATCAGAAAACAGAGACCTGGAGAAGCTTGGTGTAAGGTTCTTGGTGATGAAGCCATGAGTAGAACCAAAGTTTTAAAATCCTATCAATGAAACACAGCATAAATGAGACTTTATAGAAAATTTTATATTAATATTCTTATGAACTGCCTCATTCGTACAACATGGAGAGGAGTGTGTACTCAATGTGCATAAATGAAAATCCGAGTGTTTAACCATGGCATATGTCAGTCATTAGTCAGTCCCAATATTTAGCTGGTGTTCCTAGCAAAACAACTATCAAAGCCTTTTAGATTCATTTATTACCAGGATGCTTGGTGATAATTGAGAGTAATAATATAATAAATATTGGAATCCCCCAAATCCAAAAGAATAAATGTTTTTTAAGGAGGAAAACACTTGAGGGACATAAGAATATATTTACAGTGGAAAACAGTAGCCTGATGAATCAGTGATTGGAATCTCGAGGGCCAATTTTCAAATGCAATACGTGCTTTTGAGGACCTGGAATAACACAGGGAGCCCGACCCTCTCAGGTTCAGGGCGCTGGTGGGGAGCACAGGCGGCCGGGAGGATTGTGTGAGCGGCTGACAGCTCTAGGAGGACTTCAGATTCCTTTATGAGTCGGTGTCTTGAACAAAGAGAGCAACCCACACATCCATTGTTTCCCTGAGCTCCAGATGGAGAAGCGGAGAATAACCCCTTGGCACTAAAATTTACGGCTTGTGCCTGAGCAGAAGGACCAGCATTCCCATGGCAGCTACAGGAGGGTGGCGTGTCCTCAGGCCATCGAATCGGCGCCTAGACGGTCACGAGACAAAGCGCTTGATACCTGGGTGTTACAGCGGAAGGGGGAGCATTATTACCCTAATTTAGGAATGGAAAGAAATCAACATAATTAAATAGTTAATGCATTAGTTTCTTGTTTTAAAAGGTAAGCAGTTCCTGTCCTGAGAAAGATGTGAAAGTTCCCAGGCTCTCAGTCGGACTGTTCATTTCCGTCGTAAATTGCGGGAACGTATCCAGCAAAAATGTGCACAAGCTTTCACAAAACTGCATCGTTGCCCCCACTAAAACATTTTCAGGGGTGATGAGGGAAGTCATTTTTTCTATTGTTGTCACAATAGTTGTCTTTAAAAAAATAATTCTCTAGAGAAAATGATTAATTAGATTTGAATTATGATGCAGAAAAAAATTACTTTATATACTCACACACTCAAAAGCATTATAGTGTTTCTTTAATGTGTTCAAAAATTCAAAAATGTTTTTAAAAGCCACTTAAAAAGTCAACGCCGAAGCCAGCTAATGGAATGTGGTGTCATCCTTCAGCCTGACGGGTGCTGAGCTTCCCCAGGCCCTTCTGCGTGACATTACACAGACATTGTTGGAATTTTTCTGAATTATCTTTGAAAATCCCGAGGCACTCATTATGATCTGTTGACAGACACAGGGATAATCGCTGTAGTTTTGCCGTGACTTGCAGGAGACACTGAAATACGTGTTGCTCCTGTTTGGGGGGCGGGGGTTGGCCGGGCGGAGCTGCTTTGGGCCTTGTCTGCCTGTGGGGACCATAAAGACCTGTCCCTCTCGCTCAGGTAGCCTGAAACATCCGCTCTCCAGTTTCCTTCCCCTTGCTCCTCTTGCCTTTCCTTCCTCTCCTCTCTCTATCCCTCCCCTTCTCTTGATTTCCTAGCTTGCTACTTTATCATCTCTTCCTCAGGGATCTCTTTCCACACTTATTTTTACTGTTGCTTCCTTCCACAGTCCCCTCGGTCCTGGCTCCCACTTGTCCCCTGCTTCTCTGTGACCCACCTCTCACCGAAGTAGAAGTTACAGATTCGTTTCCCGCGGCTTGAACTCTACTTTCTAGTTAATGTGGCTTGGTTAACAAGAGGGAACATCCTAATAGCACCGAATAAATCATCCCGTATGCTTTTAACAGAGACTTGATACATTTTAGTATCAAATGTGTCTGGAAATAAATTTTGGTATTTACTTTTTTCAAATGACATTTAAAATATTTTCAAATGGCATTTGTTTGGAAAAGCTACCTAGGAAGCTTCTATGTCTCAAAAACTTGTTTTCAAAGTTTAGTAAAAATTCCTGTTCCTACAGTCTAGTAATACTTGTTATTTTGAGAGATTTTTAAAAATTATAATGCTTGCAAGTCTGCAAACCATGTTACTGTACTAAAAAATATTATTTACATGACTATATATATATTCTCTCTAAATGTCCTTTAAATAGGTGAGTTAATTTGTGATATGCATTATATATGTTCTCCATCTGACATTTTAATATCAAAATATTCAAAATATAACAGGTAAGATATTTTCCTTAGCAATCTTCCTATTACTCTAATAAAAAGTCTTTTGTTTCTCAAATATTTTTAAGACATAGGCTAGGTTACCTTTCTTTTGAAATAGTTTTTAAGTATATTACTTCTTACTTTAAATGTCCTCCTTCACGTCATTCCACACATCCCAAATTATTTCATTTCCGCATCGCAGGGCCACTGGAAATGAGCATTTCGTCTCAGGCAGCCTGGTGAGCTGCCACTCGATACGGGAATTAGAACCATGGTGGGGACAGGGCAGCCTTTTCCATCCCAGGCCCTTCGAGGGCAAGGGACCACAGGCCACTGAGCTCGTCTCAGAGCCCTCCAGGAGGCGCCCGTTCTGTAGGTGACACCCAGGTGTCAGCCTTCCCCACGACTAGGGCAGCCTTTGTCCCCGGTGGGTGTCCCTGTCTGAAGTCCTCTCTCCTCTCAGAGGACTTTCCTTTACAAAGGACCACCATGCGACCGTCTAACTCCTTTCAGGACACACCCACCTACTGTCCACATTATCCATATCCCCCCATGTCCCCCCAGCGCAACCATAGAGCGCGGTTACCTGTAGGGCACATGTCCCAAAGCGCAGGTTACACGCTCTAGAAATGTGCCTTGTGGGGGATGGGTGAGGCCGTGAGGTGAGTGTTAGCGCTCCCAGTGAAGTAAAGCAATTTTGCGAGGGTTTTGTCATCTCCTTTCCCTTTCAATGCCTCTCTTCCACTCTGTAGGAGAGATCTGCCCTCTCATTTTTCTTCGTATTCCAACAAGTAAGAACGACGTAAAACACGCACACACAGACATCATGCAGGGACAAACAATAATTTTCAAACAGGACAACAGGTCGGTAAAGAAATATCTACATGAGTAAACAAAGTGTGCTTAGAAAACATGGGTGCAGTGCAGGGTCAGTGCCCTCTCATCATCCTGGGCGCTGGACTTTGCTCAGAGGCCTGTAAGTACAGAAAACATAGTGTCCGTTCCGGGCTTTTGGTGTCTGCAAGGCCACGTGTCCCCTGATGGACTCCTACACACATGATGATGGCCTGGGCCAAAGGCTCCGAACCATCTCTGTGGCCCCTCACCTGCCTGCTGAGCCAACTGTCAAAGTCAGGACTCTAGTTTTAATGACCCAGAGCCCTCCTTTCCAATCTAACCAAGAGAAAAAGTCAACTCCAAAGAATTAAAAGAACCAAAAGCCCACAGTTAGCCCTCAGGCTCTCTACAGTTAGTCCTCAAGACCTCCCAAGAGAGGGTCTCGGCAAGCAGGAGTGCTGAGCAAAGACTGGAGACAAATCAAGCAGACGGTGAATCGGTATGTTGTGTGGTAGACAAAGTAGAAAACTGAGATCAGAAACACTAAGTTCTTTGAATTCGTTCGTCTATCCAGCAGTCGTTTATAATGGCGTATCTCCCACGTGCTAAGCGTGCTGGGTTCGGTTCCTCGCGCCACCACTCACTGGCTGGGACCATGAGCAAGTGATTCCAGCTTCCAGAGGTTCTCTCTTCTTATCGGTAAAATCGGGAAGCAAAGCTGGTCTTCTCGTGTAGCACAGGGAGCTTCCCGTGAGGTCCAAGTGAGAGATTTGAGGAGGCATCTGCGACACGTGGTGTTTTCTATAAAATAAATTCAAGTCACTGTATTGCGATGTTCCAATAATTAGGTTGCCTCTTAAAAGAGTTGATGTCAACGTTAGAATAAAACAGCATATGTTTTAGCATTTCCTAGGGACCGGCGAGGGCAAGCTTCGTACACATCGTATCATCTCGTTTATGTCTCACAAACACAATATAAAGGTGGTGCTGTCATCAAACCCTGTTTACAGGAGCCAAATTGAAGAGAAGTAACAGCTTAAAAATAATAAAGCTGAGGATAGTGCTGCTGGTGCAGAACATGGTGAATGGACTTGATGCTGCTAAATTATACACGAAAAAATGGCCAACGTGGTAAATTTTATGCCATGTCTACTTTACCACAATAGAAATAAGTAAATAATAAAGTAATGAAGCCAGGAACCCAAGCCAGGCGGCATGCAGACCCGTGAAGGGCTGAGGTCACAGTGCCAGGGTAATTATTTTAGACGAGGGAAGGTGGGAACATTTTAAAAACAAATGAACGTTTGTAGGAAGCAACTGTGGTTTTATCCAGCACTTAGGAAAATGGGAGCATATGTACCTCATGTCAAGCAACTTTATTGTTTCTGTCACCTTTAAATACAGACCGAGTGGACACATGGTGTATGTGTGACCTTCTTTTAGGAGCCTATGTCCAAGAAGGGGTAAATAGAGTTTTAAAATAAATATCTGAAATACACTATTTTCTGATTCCAGTCAAAGTACTTTGCTTTATATTAGCGTAGTTAAATTTTCAAGATACCAAACTGGAATTATTTGTGAAATTCTTGAAACTATGCTGGGTTATATGTATTTAAACCATGTTCTAGGAAAAAGTGATTCCAGAACATTTGCCATCTAATCATAATTCACTTTATAACGACAATCTCAAAGCACGTCTGCTGAAGTTCGTTAATTGTATCACCGTCGTTGACTTTCTCAGCTCCGAGAAGAGCTCCTCCTGACATTTAGTGCTTAATGTCACTCCTTTTTCCCGACTCGGGATGGGAATGTTGTTCGCCAGGCCGTGTCTAAGGGAGTGGGCACGGGCGCACCTGCTGACTGCACACGGGCTGAAAAGCGTGGTGGTGACGATGCCCCGCCACCGGAAAGGGGCGCGGGTCCTGGGAGAAGTGGCCCCGGCGCTGAGAGGAGCGCGGCCCGCGGCCCTGCCTGCCTCGGGCCTCACACGCACGGGGCTGAGTGGATGGGGGAGTCCCCCGACGTGCTGGGAGCAGCAGCTCCCTTGGCCAGAATTTCGTGGGAACCCAGCAGGCTGAAGAAGGCTGTGCCCGCTCTCAGCCGCCCTCGGCCGCCTTAGGTGGGGACTAGCGCACAACCAGTCGGCTCTTCCCGGCTTTCAGGAACCACGGCATGTTCTTCAGCCCCTCGGGGCAGGACGAACGCGACATCAGGGACACAAATACCATTACCTTGATAAATTACGGACGGCGTAATGATTATGGAAATGGGCATCGACTGATCATCAGTCACAATTTATTTCAAATCAATGTCTACAGCGCATAGCCTGGATGGAAGCGTCCCCAAACCCCCGGGGATGGTAGGGAGGGCTCCTCCCAGCTCGGTCCCTGGACGGGCGCTCGGCCCTGTCGCGCGTCACCTCCTGTTCATGAAGGGCCCGCAGTGAGTCCGTGGCCGCGGGCTATGGAATCAGTCAGAGGAGCGCGGGGCTGCCCCACTCGGAGACGAGCTCATTCAGAAAAGCAGTTTCATTTAAGAGCCCGCAAATGTGCCAAACTACGGAATCCCTCCCTAGACGCAGGCTTCCCATTTTTCCCCTTTCCAATTGGCAATAAATGGTAATGTTTGACTTTACTATGCTGTTAAATTGCAAATAAATTGGTGCAGAATCATGACATAATAGGCATTCACATCTTTAAAACAATCTCCGCAACAGGAAGCATCATTTCCGTGCCTTCGTCTGAGATGGTAGCGTTTCATTATTTTTCCAACACATTTAACATTTCAAGTAATTTTAGGTCGGTGGAGCCCAACAAATCAATCCCTGTGGTATTATTATATAATATTTCTCTAATTTTTAAGTTAGTCATCGTTTGTTAAGGATCACAGCATGGTTGATGTCTAGCTAACGATGAACTGATATAAGTAAAACTTTGTCCCTTAAAGGCTGCTCCTCAGATTAACGTTGTAGAGAGTAGATCACACTTAGCAAGAATGGACATTTGACTCCAAGATAGGCAAGGCTGGATTTTTTTTAAAGGCTGCCTTTTCTACTTTTGCATCTTTACCATGGAACTAAAACAATTTGTTGTGTATATACAATGGTTGGGATAGACAAGCTAATGTAGAAAAATACAACAGAAAACAAACACAGATGCTGAGTTCAGTTTTGTTTTGTGAGAGAAAAAAGTAATATTTGCACGAATCGGCCAATGGAAGCAGATGAAAGGAAAGTTTAATGTTTCACTTGTTGTATTACACGTTGTGTTTTCCTTGTGTTTTCCATAAACATTGGTAGTAGGAACATCACACCTTAACTTTATAGTTTTACTTCCAAATATTCTATGTGATGAGACACGTATGAGGATTTTTCTGATAAAGAAAAGGTAAAATCAGTAGTTCAAGCGTAAGCATAACATGTACTTCTCTAGACTTATATAGCAATTCTCAAAAATCCATGTGGTGGTAAGAAAGGCCTGATGGGGGATAAGTGTTTGAAAATGACCGTAAGGAACCTGCCAGGCAAAGGTCAAGGGCAGAATGTTTGGGTCGGGAAACAGTAAATGCAAAGACCCTGGCAAAGCATGAAGAGGGCCAGACAGCTGGAGGGTCACGGGCAAGGGGAGCGGTAGTGGGGGGTGAGATTGGGCAACAGGTCTTGTGAGCCATGGAAGGGGCTGGGTTGAGTTGAGGCTGGTGGAGAAGCCACTGGCAGGGCTGTGGCAGAGCAGGGGCAGGCTCTGATTTTCCTTAGAGAAGAATGGCTCTGTCCTTGGTAGACGGATGGATGGCAGGAAGGCGAAAGCGGAGGCGGCGCTCGCAGACAGGCAGGTGTGCCCAGAGCCCCCTCCTGGGGCCCGGCCATCACACCAGGAGCCAGCCTGGGTCCCGGAATACTGATCACACGGCGCGTCCAGCCACTTTCCAGCCTCTAAAGCATCTTAAACTTTATTGTTAGAATTATCTAATGTTGGCATACGTCTTGATGTACAGTAAAATTTAGACTTAGATATTTCACAAAGCCAGCCCAAACACTTTGGAAGGTTTACGTGCCTTACTCTGACTCTGGGGAGGTTAGAAAGAAATTGGGTGGGGGTGGGGCATCTTGGGTTTGGGTTATAAACCGGCTATTTCTAAAAGACACGGGTGAAACAAATCAGATGACGGACTGGTGCTTTGTGCGTCATAGTAGCAATGGTCTATCAATCGATAGCTGTCCGTCGAGTGCCCCAGAACCTGGCAAGATGCTGTGCTAATGGTGGGAGACGCACAGAGCTGAGCTTCCAGTGACCGGGGCTGGGCTGCGTCTGGAGAGCAGGTGATGGCCCTGCTGCCCTGCGCTGGGCCCAAGGCTGCGGGAGGGACGCGTCTGAGGGCAGCCAGGGAGAGCAGGGAGGGGGGCACAGGCCGGCAGAGGACACCTGAGAAAGCCGCGGGAAGGGAAGAAAGCAGGCCGTCTTCTCAGAGGCAGCCGAGGAGACGGGCGGAGAGTCCACACGCGCCCCCGCGGCGTGAGGGAATCGTGGGAAACGAGGAGGGAAAGGAACCTGGAGCCAGGTTGGAGAGGGGCCAGTGCCTGGCCGGGGAACGTGGGCACCGTGCTGTTGGCGCGGAGCGGCTACGGAAGGACAGGGGCGAGGGACTGGCACGACGGGGGGGGGCCCGGGAAGCCCGGCGCCCCGTGTGCCCGCAGACCAGGGGGGCGAGTCGGAGCAGCTGCGTCGGGAGCTGGAGCCGGGAGGCACTGCGATCGTGTTGTTCTGGGTTTTCAAGGGGAAATAATTTTACAGATATGTCAACAATCCCCCTCATTTGTGCTCGGACCGTATGAACTCATCCGATGATGTGCTGGCTTTTATCAAGAAGTGTTCTTTATATAACTGCAATGAATGTTCCCTTTCTGGAGAAATTACTCACCCCCTTCCCACTCTGTCCTTGATGAAGGGTGACAAGGTGACTGTGTTCGCGAAGGAAACGTATATTCACTGGGGTTTCATGGTTCTGTGTTCATTACGGGCTCTCAGCAACGTCCCCTAGTGGACTCAGGGGGCACTATGTTTTATTCGAAAAAGTGACATTGCGATTCCCGCTCCAGCCCGCAGTGGCATTTCCTGCTGTCTTAAGGCTACCCAGTGGTGCCAATGTACGTTGACAGCCAGTTATGCCAGCGTGTCTTTGCTGTGTATTTTAAGATAATGCTTTTAAAAGGCTCGAATTGTAAACAGAGCTCCATCTTAATTGATGAGATTTGCATCTGGAGGGGTCTGAAGACTCTTTGTGTCATAACTAAATAACTCAGCTGACTTCCACGAGCGGGACAACCAACCACCTGTTGGGATAAGCACTTCCTTCGCCGCTAGTATTTACACCTTTTCTCTCGGACTTTCTTTTCCACGACATCTGCACCCTGGAGGGAAGATGACAGGGAGCCCCTGAGTTCTGGGACACAGTGAAGACCTAGCTGTACCCTAGACCACCTCCGGGAGCCCACGATCTGCCTTACTGAGGCCAGGAGAGATCTGATTGTCACAGTCACAGGCATTGCCAACCTCACACTGCCCACGGTGTCGTATTCTGGCCAACGTGGTCCAAAGAGTGCCATGGTACACACTCTGCAAAAGGGGGCTTCCCAGGGTCGCACTGTCCTTGTTAATGCCGCCCTAAGGCCTGGGAGATGGGCCCCACCGAAAGGCCTCCATCTGAGGTTGCCTGAGGCGCTGGGCCACTGCGGAATTTACTTTGGTTTGATTTTCCCTTTTTTGCCCTCCACCCTCCCCATTGGTTTCTCCAGAGGAGGAAAGTCAGACGGTAGTTACTGCCTTGGAAAGAGAAGATAAGCCGAGCCCTCTGGAATGCATTTTCCTAACACTCCTCCGCTGAGTGTTTCACAACTGTATCGAATGTCTTTAGACTTTCATAATGAGAAACAGACAATTCCGTAGAAAACACAACCGAGAGATTTGCAGGAAAAGAGGCTTTCATAACCCACATGGTACCGAACGGCGCTGAGATTACGGGCTTTAGGGCTCCGGATCTTCTATTTGTCCATATTTGAGTCGGCACCGTGGCCGATTATCAGGTTGAGGGAGGGCAGAGGGGCTGGCCTGCTGATTATAAATGTGCATGTGTGCAAAATTTTCACACATAATATAATATTTCAAAGTTATTTTTATGGAGGCTCAGGGGTCCCAGAACTTAAACAAAACTGCTGATCATTGGCTCCAAGAAATACTTAGAAGGAATTATAGTTGGGGTGGGTTTTTTTTTCTTTTTGACATCATATGGAGTCATTTGCAGACTTTTGGGCTACAGATCACATAATGTTTATTTATTCAGCTGGCTTTGGAGATTTGAGCAATATTTGTAGACACACGAGTCTTTGCCTTGCTTAATAAAAAGAATACTCAAAGGTATAGCTACAGCATTTCTATATACAAAAGTTTCTTACAAAGAGAGGTGGATATCGACCCAAAATGTAATTTTAAAATTAAAAATACAGAAGCTAAACAATCCCAGAAAAAAATTCATCCAGCATCACCTTTTTTAAGAAAGCTTTAGCGAACCTCACACCCCCTGTCCTATAATGCTTGGAAATGCAGTATGATCCTGCACAAAACCACTGTAAACAATACTTGGCATTATTCCACTCCGATCATCTACAACAAACAAGACCCGGTTCGCCTTCTAAGGATGATCATTTAGCAGGAGGCGTGCAATTTTGTCGGTATTATTGGTAGAGATTTATGTCACAGAATCAACTCGTTCTTTCCTATGAAAGAGATGGAATAAATATTTCATAGCTATGGCTTTTGAGGAACATTTCCTCTTTCACTCTTGAAGCCGTCTTTCAACACGGATGCCAATCAGAAGTCTTGAACGGCTGTAAAATGCATCTTGTCTGCTTTTCTTTGAAAAATGTAAGGGTGTCAAGATACAGCTGAAATATTCATGATGTGGACAATGTTACAACAGGGCTGGAACTTGCTGACTCTTCCAGTCCCTGGGGCTCGTTCAGCTCCTCCTTTCTGTACGGCCTTGCCCCTAATGCTCCCTAAGCCCCCGATTTGCCCCCACGGGCCTATGTGACACCCGCGTGAGGAGAGTTGCTGCTAGCGTTTCACATCACAGTTTCATCGGCCAGCTTACCTGTGGTTTTGTTCCTCAGATCATTGTCTTTTCTTTTGTTCTTTCTTGTCTCTTTCCCCTTTGACGGACCTGCTCTGCTAGTTAAATAAAGTAATCGCTTTCTGTGAAGTTATCTTTTATAAGGTTCCTCTGCTAATATCTGACTAATACAGAGGAATATCGCGGTCAGAAAGATGACCGACCTGTAGAACTTTGCCGGTGTGATTCCTGTCGGCTTTGCTGTAGCCCCTACAAAAAGTGTGCCCCACTCTCCTCGGGCACGCTCACCCTCAGAAGGGTGAAAGGATTACATTTGGGTTAATGTTAGATGTTTTCCATACAGAGTGACATGATTTGAGAAGGTGTTTGAAAGCAGAGGCCTTAAATGGGTTCCTTAGAGAGAAAATAGTTATTGAACTCAGCTTTCAAAGGAGCAGAGCAAGGTCTTTTGGTTACACAAACTCCCTTACACACACACACACATGCACACACACACTGGTCATGGTCTACAAATACTAGCCTAGGAAGAACTGCATATGAAGGAGCTTAGGGTCACAGACGACCACAGACTAGCCATTTGCCATATACTACTTTATTTCTTATGAAGTGCAGTAAAGCATATTTTAAATTCCCCTTTTCTGTCTCTTTTTACCAAAACTACTGTCTTCTTTTTCTCACCCTAATCCAAATCCAAGCTTCTTTTAAATTTTATAAACAGAAAGGCCTTCCTGCTGGTAATATATCTATATCTATAGATGATATAGATAGATGATATAGATATAGATATAGATATAGATATAGATATAGATATAGATATAGATATAGATATAGATATAGATATAGATATGTATAGATATGTGTGTGTGTGTATGTATATATATATAAGCCAACCTCTGTCACAGACCAAACTACAATAACAAGCAGGTCAAAAAGAGGGCAAAGCAGAACATTATTTCAGGCCTTCTGCTGTGCCAGGCACTGTAGCAGGTAGCTTTCTAATTTTTCTCAACTAAAATGGAATTAAAAAGATGTGTGGTTTTTTCCTTGTTGCTTCAATATAGTGAAACAGTTGACCCTTGAGCAATAAAAGGGTTAGGGACACTACCCCCCCCCCCCAGCAGAAAGTCCATGTATAATTTTTGGTTTCTCCCAAAATTAGTTGTCCCTCAATATCCACTCAGGATTGGTTCCAGAAACTGCAAAGATACCCAAATCCATGGATGCTCAAGTCCCTTGCCTAACAGGGCGTGGATCAGTGCATACAGTCGGCCCTCTGCACCCACAGATGCCCAACCATGTTGAAAACAGTACATGCATTTATTGAAAAAACTTTGCATATAAGTGGACCCATGCAGTTCAAAGCTGTGTTGTTCAAGGGTCAGCTGTATATAAAACAGAATTCTATTCGTTTTATTTTGTTATTTGATTATTTTGGTGACTGAACTACCATATCCTGTTTGGAGCAATAGATCTCTCTTTCCAGAGAAATAAAATATATGAAACCTGAAAAGGAACTCACGCGGATTTATTTTGTTTATAACATAGTATGTCCCTTAAGAAATAAAGCATATTTCAGTTCCCACTGACATGATCAGTGGGGTTGAGTACAGGTACAAAAAAAGAAAGTTCAGACTTCAAGAAGGGTGATCCTGTGAAAAATGTGTTTCAGAAATATGTCGTAGAAAATATTGGTAAGTTTCTAATATTTTAATGGAAAACTATACAATGGTATTTGTGGGGTGATTAATATATTTATTCTTGCCTACACGACTTTTAAAAAAAATACCTTTTTTATCCCTAGTTTTATACTTTAAGAAGCTAAAGAGATAGAAGTCAGAAAAAAATCAGTTCAGCTAAATATATTAATTTCACAGCTGCAGAGACGAATTAGATGGCTTCTATGATAGTGTCTGTCCCTTTGCTTGTCTTTTTAGCTGAGCGTTCATACTTTTTCAAAGAACTGTAGCAATGCATTTTTAACAAAATCACAATGACTCTGTTACTTTCATGAAGATTTATTAATAGCGACTACTAAATAAAAATGTCAATGACACAGTAAATAATCATGCATAAAAAGCATAAAGAAATGCTACATTGGTTTGAGGACAAATAGGAAATGTAATTTACATTCAAGTAGAAAATGAATTTCTAGTAATGCTTGGTGAAAACAAATTATGGGCAAACAAACTAATGGTTCTCATGATACCTGGATCAGAAGGCAAAACTGAAACAAGCTCAGGTTCTCTGCAATGTACAAACAAGGCTGACCCTGGGCAAGACTGTTAAGTGAATACTTGGCTCCACATGCCTTCCTCGGGTACCCAGCCCCCCTAAGCCCTTCTCCTGCATCCAGGCATCCAGGAGTAACCTGACCACAACAGGAATTGTGTTTTCAGTCCCTGCTCATAGAACCTTTTCTGTCCTGACTTCCTTCCATCCTTTTATGGCAGTGTTTCTCAAACTTTTGACTGTATATTACTTAGAGATTTATATATCCCAATGTATTTCTACCTTCTATAGGAAAAAAATAGACCCCATAATAAAAAATAAAATCAAAATACTCAGGGAGGAACAAAATAAAAGTCAACATAGTACCAACATAGCAATTACACAACGAAACCAATTGATGAACAAATATAAAATCTAATAATAAGGTTACAAATATATTAATCCATGCATATTTGCCTATAACCAAGGCCAGGTCAAAATAGTCCATCCCTCAACTTGGGGAATTTTAACCATTTTCATATGAACATGAGTAGCGATAGCCAGGCTCCCAAGCGTTGAGTTGCCGTCAGATGTCTGCATGGGACACCAAGTCAGAGTTCTCAGCTCGTTCTGGTAACATGCAAATATCAGTTTATGAACAGAACATTCTAGCAACTCAGCAAATTCTAGTGGAGTGCCCATCAACCGCTATGAAATTGCATATTATTCAAGTATTAAACCAAAGATGAGTTTTCTGTCCATCAGGCTGAACTTTGAAGTTCCACGGAAATCAGAAGATATGCTTTGAGCGTTAGGGCCCCAGCGTCTGCTCTGATGATGGGCAGATAGGGTCTGAGTCTGTTCCCAGGTAGAGCCTGCATGTTCAGCCTTGTTCTTAGGGGCTAATGACTATAAATTCAAAACCTCAGGCTACGAGAGAGAGAGGGAGAGAGAGAATGAATGAGTGAATGAATGAATGAATGAATGTGGAAGAGAGTGGTATCTCAGTAAGCCAGAGCTCTGTGTGACCTCCAAAAAAGCCATCTTATCACCAGGCTGTTATTGGGCCAGAAATTAGGGAATTAGTGCAGGGAACAATGATAGTCGGTGGTCAGAGCTCAGGATGTGAGTGGGAATCCAGGAAGGTTAGGGGGTCTGGTAGAGCAAGGGCAGGGCAAGGCGGCGGGGCCCTGGCCGCACGGCTGGGAGACGGAGACGCTGGCGCCCTGAGACCCCAGATGCGGACTCTCGGTGTCCAGAGATGCGGTGACCGCAGCTTTCTGGGGGAAGTCGCTCTTATCCAGTTAAGTCAGGGATTTCCAGGGCACTCTCCTTCTGCCAAGGCTTTGAGTCGTCAGTGCCAAGCCGGTGGGTACGTCTCCCATCTCCTGTCTCCGTTTGCTGGGCAGTGAGTCCGTTCTGTGACTCAGCCGGGGCTCTGATGACATCTGTTTGTCTGAGCGTGTCAGGCCGTCTGTACAAAGGCATTTCAAGTGTGTGGCTGTGAAAGCACCTCTTCCGTCCGGTTGTAATAACAGTTACTACATCGTGGAGCTTACAGACGGGCGAATGACCTCAGCACCTTCTCCTGAGCCGGGCGGCGGCCGTCCTGGCCGGGGACCGCCAGCGTGGCGCCTGGGCATCGGCGTGGAGCAGGACGTTTCCAGCTGGCGGTGCTGTCGACCATTCTTGTTGTTCTGTTGACAGGTCTTTACTTTTTAGGTTGTATTTCCGGAGAAGCCAAGGACAAATGTTAGTGTGACTGTCGGTCATTTTTTCTTTCCCTTTTCCTTCTTTGTTGTTGTTGCTGTTGGTGACGATGGCACCGAAAGAGACCAGGGGCCAGGAGAACACAAAATGCATTATTCAGAGTGGGTTTTCGACACTAGGTTTTCTGTTAAAAATTCTAGTCCAGTTGACCCTGCATGCTCTTTGTGTTTGCCCGCGGACACCCTGACAGTAATGTCACCCTCATGCCTGCACAGGAGATGGTAAAAATGAGGGGTTGGAGCCTGGCTAAAGCACTTTGCTCATTGATCAACTTGGCAGGGACTCTCTAAGCTTTTTACCCCTGACAGGAATAACCATTTTTTCCACTCTGTTTTCACCATAGACAGTTCTTTCCTCTGAGCTTCAGATATTACCCAGGGCCCTAGATCTGTAGAGCTTCAGAAATCTGGTCACCTCACTCCACTCTTCTTCCATTTGTATTATGATTTTTGTCAGAATCCTCCCAAATATATATTTAAGGAGACTTAATTGGAAAAAGCTCAGAATATAGAAAAATCTAAATCTATAAACAGAAATTTGTTAGTTTAAGGCCATTTTAAATAATCAATTTGATTACCACTGTTTATAAACCTGCACAGAATATGAATTGCTCTGTTATAAACTATATTCATTTTCTTTAACTCCCTAGTTCTTAGTTATTTTCTAAATATTTGTGAAGGGTGTCAAATTCCTGAAAGCTGAAAATAGCTGTTGCAGGAGTAGATTTAATAGTAAATGATTATTTTAATTCACTTGGTATTTGGGAACGGTAATCTTGATTGCATGGCTAAACTCAGTAGCACCCTTACGTAATTGCTCTCTATAAATTAACATGTTATTTCTATCTTCTGTGATTTTCAAGAAATGAAAGCTGTTAACTATAAACTAGAGCTAAATCACCCAAGTCACAGTCAAACTAGAAGTTTCTTACACCCTCCTGTATTCAATTGTGTGGTGATTGGCTGTGTGTGTGTGTGTGTGTGTGTGTGTGTGTGTGTCTGTCTGTCTGTCTGTCTGTCTGTCTGTCTGTCTGTCTAACTTAGGACAGACTGGACAATCAGCTGAGCTTCTCCACTATTGAGTTATTTATCTTGTAGATGCTGCCTTGGGTTGTTATTCTGGCATATAATTACACTTAATAAAATCCTGTGACTTTAAATGTATGAGAAGTCACTGAGAAAGTACCTGTTTAAAAATGGGTAATTTTAAGAATGATTTTTTAAATTATTTAGCCTAATCAGTGAACGCCAGGAGGATTATGTCCTGAATGATTGTATAGTGTGCACATGCCTCTGATAGAGAGGACTGCTTTCCAGGAAAGAGAACTGTAATTCACCAGTGATATTCACCAGGGACTATTTAAATAAATAATTAGTATATTCTCTAAAATTATATATTCAGAATCAATGAAGAATAGATTACCACTATATCAAGGTTAAACAATTACAATAAAAAGTAATTAGGTTTATCTTGGTATTGGCAGACCTCTTACCTGATAATGTTTTATTATGGTGTTTGAGTCAATACCAATAACATGTTGACAAGTTGAATGGCAATTATCATTAATATTGAGATGTGTGTGTGTGTGTGTGTGTGTGTGTGTGTGTGTGTGTTTGTATTTCTCAGAAGTTATAGCGGCTGCAAACAGCAAAATCTCAAAACATGATTGACGAGCAACATCTCCAGCTATCTGACTATGCTGGCCACTGATTTTGAAGAGCTAGCGATGCCTTTCAGACGTAGTAAAGGAGTCTCCGTGCAAAAGGAGACCAAGGAAGGAAATCCAGAGTGTGACTCAGGGGTACAACCAGTTAGGTGCAGAGTTGCAGACAAGAAGTCTTGGCTGTGGAGACGCAGCGTGGCCTAGGAGAGAAAGCATGTTCCTGAAAGCCACCCAGTTGGGTTTCGAGCCAGGGAAAGCACCCTGCTCTCTCAGCTCTGTGGGATGAAGGGCACAGCATCTACCTGTTTCCAGCGCAAGTCATCTGCTGCCTTCACGTGCGTTCATTTCCTTCTCTGCCCCCCAGCGCTCTCTCTGATTGTACTCATGTAACAGGAGGTCAGTTTTAGGAAAAAATAGGCAATTTTCACCTAGAATATTAATTGTATTTTAAAGCGCCTTTGCAACATGGTCATTTAGAAATTTCCTTGGACAAGTTGCCGCATTTGTTTGCTGACTGCCGGACAAACAGGGTCTCTCTGACATAGTGCCAGGCACATAGCTGCTGCTCAGTGAACATTTCCTGATGAATGAACAGGTGGGAAAACACGGGATGTATATTCTCACAGGAGCACCCTGAGATGACATGATGAAATTCCTGGGCCAGAGTGAAAGTCCGCAGAACCAGCATCTCAGTGTTATCAGTGCCACTGTAGAATTAGGCCCACGCACTTTCCTGTAGAAATACGTTGAAGTTGTTTCAACTTGAAATTCTGAGCTGAGGAGCCCACAGCTCCTTCTAAGTGAAGTGAAACCAACAACTTTTTCCCACAACCATCTCCAACAGTCAAGTGTCAAGGAGACAGAAATTCTCGGGCTCCCAGCTACGTGTGATTTGCCAGACCCCAGGGATTGATTCGGGAAAGCAAACCACCAGTTTGTGTAAAAACAGTTCCACTGCTGCATTCTCTAGAGTCACAAGTGACCTCTGGCTTCCCAAACCTAACATGGAGCGTTGGCTTGTCCCCACCCACACCTTCCGCCAAGGCACCGTGAACCACGCACCCCACTGCCCCAGGTTCTCGGTAGGACATGTGAGAGCCAGCAATTGAAAAAACAAATCAGCTATCTACGCAGCAAATGATAAGCCATGGATCTGTGTGTTCCACCACAGTATAAAAATCCCAAGCTTTTCATCGAGCTTGAACCATAGACAAACGTAGCAGGAGCCCCATTCCACTTGCTCCAGCTCAGGGTGCCCAGCGCGCCCTGAGATATCCCCATAATTGGGGATTAAATCTGGATTTGCCAGACTCTTTCCTGTAAGCCTCTTCATTCCCTTGTTTTCTCCATTGCTTCTTCCTTCCCCCTAAATGGGGGGAGGGGGAGTCTGTCTATATGCCTGTGTCTATCTTCTACACTCTTTCCCCGGCCATGTCATTGAAATTCATTGCTTTCATAATCACTTCCCTGAGACTCACAATTTTTTATCTCTGACCCTTAGGCCATTCTGGTTTCTCTGCTTACAGACTCCTGAAGAGGCCTCTGCCCCTCCTCCCACGTATTCGACCCCTTCCTATTGGCTGCCCTGCTGAGCTGGGAGCCTCCTGAGGCCCAGGCTCCGCTCTTTCTTCCCTTCTCTCATCCCTGGGTCTACCTGGGACATTGCAAGTGACTCCAAAGTTTCACCTGCACTACAAAGCCTGTGAAGGTGTTCTCCATTGACACTGAAATGCACTCAGCTACCCTCCTCCGTTTTTCACTCTGTTCGAATCCTGTACCTTGGTCGTTCTGTCTCATTGACTTGGATGCTTTCCATTTCCAGCTCCTGCCCAAAGTCTTTAAGAAATCGTACTCTCCCTTCAGCCTCAGCTAAACCCCCAAAGGCTCCATGAAGCTCTCCCCAGTCCTGCTGCTGGAAGTAGCCTCTCCCACCTCCTAATTTCCATAATACTTAACCCATACCTCTTTTATGGTACTCACCAGTTTGCTATGTTTGTTATACTATTTTTTTTCAAGTTTCTTTATCTTTATTATTGAAAATATGACAGATGACCCCTTTTTATCCCCATTGATCCCCTCTACCCCACATCCATCCCATCCCCAGGCTTTCCCCATACTAATGTCCATGTCCATGGGTTATGCTTACAAACATATAAGTACTTTGATTAATTTCTCCCCACCCACTCCCCCCTCCCCACTCCCCACCTTCCCTCTGAGATCCCTCAGTCTGTTCCATGCTTCTATGTCTCTGGATCCATTTTGTTCATCAGTTTATTTTGTTTATTATATTCCACATATAAGTGAGATCATGTGATGCTTGCCTTTCTCTGACTGGCTTATTTCACTTAGCATAATACTTTCTAGTTCCCTCCACACTGTTCCCTTCTTTACAGTTGCATAGTATTCCATAGTGTAAATGTCCCTCAGCTTTTTATCCACTCACCTACTGATGGGCACTTGGGCTGTTTCTAGTTCTTAACTATTATGAATTGTGCTGCTACGAACATAAGGGTGCATAAGTTCTTTGTGATTGGTCTTTCGGGCTCCTTAGGATATATTCCTAGAAGTGGGATCACTGGGTCAAATGGCAGGTCAATTTTTAATCTTTTGAGGAAACTCCATACCACTTTTCATGGTGGCTGCACCAGTCTGCATTCCCACCAGCAGTGTACTAGGGCTCCCCTTTCTCCACACCCTCGCCAGTACTTGTAGTTTGTTGATTTGTTCATGGTCCCATCCTGACAGGTGTGAAGTGATACCTCACTGTGGTTTTAATTTGCATCTCTGATGATTAGTGAAGTTGAGCATTTTTTCATATGTCTCTTGGCCATCTGTAGGTCCTCTTTGGAGAAGTGTCTATTCAGGTCCTTTGCCCATTTTTTAATTGGATTGTTTGTCTTCCTTTTGTTAAGTTGAATGAGTTCCTTATATATTTTGGATATTAACCCTTTATTTGATGTGTCATTGGCAAATATGTTCTTCCATATAGTGGGCACACTTTTCATTTTGTTGATGGTTTCTTTTGCTGGGCAGAAGCTTTTTATTTTGATGCAGTCCCATTTGTTTATTTTCTCCTTTGTTTCTCTTGTCCTAGGAGATGTATCAGCAAACATATTGCTATGAGAGATGTCTGAGATTTTGCTGCCTATGTTTTCTCCAAGGATTTTTATGGTTTCATGTCTCACATTTAAGTCTTTTATCCGTTTTGAATTTACTTTTGTGTATGGTGTAAGTTAGTGGTCTAGTTTCATTTTTTTGCATGTATCTGTCCAATTTTCCCAACACCATTTATTGAAAAGACTGTCTTTACTCCATTGTATGTTCTTGTCTCCTTTGTCAAATATTAATGGACCTTAATGTCATGGGTCAATTTCTGGGTTCTCTGTTCTGTTCCACTGATCTATATATCTGTTCTTGTGCCAGTACCAGGCTGTTTTGACTATAGTGGCTTTGTAGTATAGCTTGATATCTGGTATTGTGATCCCTCCAACTTTGTTCTTCTTTCTCAAGATTGCTGTGGCTATTCAGGGTGTTTTTTGGTTCCATATAAATTTTCAAAGTGTTTGTTCTAGATCTGTGAAATATGCTATCGGTATTTTAATAGGGGTTGTATTGAATTTATAGATTGCTTTGGGTACTATGGACATTTTAATGATGTTAATTCTTCCAATCCATGAACATGGTATATTTTTCCATTTATTTATATTTTCCTCTATTTCTTTTTTCAGTGTCCTGTAATTTTCTGAGTAAAGGTCTTTTACATCTTTGGTTAAGTTTATTCCTAGGTATCTTACTTTTTTAGTTGCAATGGTAAATGGGATTGTTTTTATTAGTTTCTCTTTCTGAAAGTTCATTATTGGTGTATAAAAATGCCATCGATTTCTGGGTGTTAATTTTGTATCCTGCTACCTTGCTGAATTCATTTATTAAATCTAGTAGTGTTTTGGTAGAGTCTTTAGGATTCTGTATGTACAATATCATGTGATCTGCAAATAATGAGAGTTTTGTTTACTCCTTTCCAATTTGGATGCCTTTTATGTATTCTTCTTGTCTGATTGCTGTAGCTAGGACTTCCAATACTATGTTGAATAAAAGTGGTGAAAGTGGACAATCCTGTCTTGTTCCTGTTCTTAGGGGAAATAATTTTAATTTTTGCCCATTGAGTATGATGTTGGCTTTAGGTTTGTCATATATGGCCTTTATTATGTTGAGGTATGATCCTTTTATTCCCACTTTGCTGAGAGTTTTTATCAAAAATGGGTGTTGGATTTTATCAAATGCTTTTTCTGCATCTATTGATATGATCATGTGATTTTTGTCTTTCAATTTGTTTATGTGATGTATCACGTTTATTGATTTGCAAATATTGTAACAGCCTTGCATCCCTGGAATAAATCCCACTTGGTCATGGTGTATGATCTTTTTAATATATTGCTGGATCCGATTTGCTAATATTTGGTTGAAGATTTTAGCATCTGTGCTCATCAGGGATATTGGCCTGTAATTCTCTTTCTTTGTAGTGTCTTTATCTGGTTTTGGAATTAGGCTAATGCTGGCCTCGTAAAAAGGGTTTGGAAGTGTTCCTTCCTCTTGGATTTTTTGAAATAGTTTGAGGAGGATAGGTGTTAATTCTTCTTTGAATCTTTGGTAAAACTCTCCTGTGGAGCCATCCAGGCCAGGACTTTTGTGTACTGGGAGCCCTTTGATTACTGCTTTGATTTCATCAGCAGTTATTGGCCTATTCAGGCTTTCTGACTCTTCCTGATTGAGTTTTGGAAGTTTGTATTTTTCTAGGAATTTATCCATTTCATCCAGTTTGTCCAGCTTGGTGGCATATAGATGTTCATAGTATTTTCTTACAATCCTTTGTATTTCTGTTGGGTCAGTTGTTATTTCACCTCTTTCATTTCAGATTTTGTTTATTTGGGTCCTCTCTCTTTGTTTCTTGATGAGTCTGGCTAAAGGTTCATCAATCTTGTTTATCTTTTCAAAGAACCAGCTCTTGGTTTCATTGATCTTTTCTATTGTTTTTTTAGTCTCTGTCATTTATTTCTGCTGTGATCTTTTTTATTCCTTTCTTTGTACTTACTCTGGGCTTTTCTTGTTGTTCTCTTGCTAAGTTTTTAAGATGTAGGGTTAGAGAGTCTGTTACAAGTTTTTCTTGTTTTTTGAGGTAGGCTAGTAGTGCTCTGAACTTCCCTCTCAGGACTGCTTTCATTGTGTCCCATAGATTTGGAGTTGTGTGTTCATTTTCATTTGTTTCCAGGAATTTTTTTATTTCTTTCTTGATCTCTTTGGTAATCCCTTCATTGTTTAAAACATGCTTTTCAGCCTCCATGTGTTTAAATGTTTTTTAGTGTTTTTACTGTAGTTGATTTCTAATTTCATGTCACTGTGGTCTGAGAAGATGCTTGATATGATTTCAATCTTCTTGAACTTGTAGACTTGTTTTGTGTCCTAACATGTCATCTATCTTTGAGAACGCCCCATGTACACTTGGGAAGAATGTATATTCTGAGCTTTGGGGTAGAATGTTCTGTAAATGTCAATTAAATCCATCTCATCTAGTGTGTCATTTAGGCTCACTGTTTCCTTGTTGATTTTTTTCTGGAAGACCTATCCAGTGAAGTCAGTGAGGTGTTAAACTCCCCTAGTATGACAGTATTAGTGTCAATCTCTCCCTTAAAGTCCTCTTGAAATTTTTTTATAAATTTAGGTGCTCCTATATTGGGTGCATATGTGTTTATCAGGGTATATCCTCTTGTTGGATTGATCCCTTTAGTGTTATGTAATGACCTTTCTTGTCTCCCCTTATGGTCTTCGTTTTGAAGTCTATTTTGTCAGACATGAGTATTGCTGCCCCAGCTTTTTTTTCATTTCTGTTTGCATGGAAATTTTTTTTTTCATCCCTTCACTCTCATCCTGTGTGAGTCTTTTGTTCTGAAGTGGGTCTCATGTAGACAGCATATATTTGTGTCATGTTTTCTTATCCATTCAGCCACCCTATAAATTTTTATTGGGGCATTTATTCCATTTACATTTAAGGTTATTATTGAAAGATACTTATCTACTGCCATTTTGTTTCTTTATGCCTACGTTTCTCATTCTCTCTATTTCTACTTCTAATTATAGGAGTCCCTTTAACAGTTCCTGTAGTGCTGGTTTGGTGGTAATAAATTCCTTTAGTCTTTTTTTTGTCTGGGAAGCTCTTTATTTCACCATCTATCTTGATTAATAATCTTGCTGTATAGAGGAGTCTTGGTTTCAGATCCTTGTTTTGCATTACCTTGAATACTTCATGCCATTCCCTCTGCCTGTAGAGTTTCTGAGGGGAAGTCAGCTGATAGCTTTATGTGAGCTCCTTTGTAGGTAACAGAATGCTTTTCTCTAGTTTCCTTTAAGATTCTCTCTTTGTCTTGAATTCTTGGCATTTTAATTATGATGTGTCTGGGCGTGGACCTCTTTGAATTCTTCTTGCTTGGGACTCTCTTTGCCTCCTGAACTTGTGTAACTTTTTCATTTACCAGGTTAGGGAAATTTTCTGCCATTATTTCATCAAACAGGTTCTCTAACCCTTTCTTACTTTCGACCTCCTCTGGCACTCTTATAATAAAAATATTGTCATGTTTCATGCTGTCCCATAGCTCCCTTAACTCGCCTCCTGTTTTTTAATTGTTTTTTGGTTTGGGGTCTCTGAGTGATTTTTTTCTACCCTGTCTTCTGATTCACTGATCTGATCCTCAGCTTCCTCTAATCTGCTCTTTATTCTTTCCAATGTATTCTTTATTTCTGCTATGTCATTCTTCATTTCTGACTGGTCATTTTTCATAGTTTCCATATCTTTTTTCATGCTGTAGAGCATTGTTACAATCAGTATTCTGAACTCTATATCTGAGAGATTGCTTATCTCTACTTCATTTAGCTCTTTTTCTGGAGACTTCTCTTGTTCTTTCATTTGGGGCTTGTTTTTTGGTCTCCCCATTTTGGCTACTTTTTGGGGGGGTTTTTATGTGTTAGGTAGATCTACTAGGAGACTCAGTCTTTTTGGAGGGTCTCTGGTACAGTCCAATGTCAGACGCAGTTTGTGACTGGCCCTCAGTACCCTGTTTGGAGCTATCAATAACCCTAGTCTTGAGGTCTCCACTGCTGGGGCTGGGTGTGTTTGGACAGGACCAAGATGCACACCAAAGTCTGCTTTTCCAAGGCCGGGTCCCGAAGCAGATCAGGCAAAGACTCAAAGCACCCTGAGGTCTGCCTCTGCCTTCAGGCTGATTAATCTGATCAGCCTCAGGCAGTAGAAGCTCCACAGTGTGGGGTGACTGGTTGTTATCAGTCTCTTAACAAGCCTCAGGCTGTAGAAACTCCTCTGGGCAGGGCAAGAGGCTTTCCAGCAGGGTGGGGCAATTGCTTTCCCCCTCGCTGCCTTGAGAAAGATGTCCTCCACGGTCTGGGGGAATGACTCTCCCCAGACTCTCCCCACACAGCTTTAGTCTACTCCATTCCCCCTCTGCCGGAGCCCAAGGTGAGTGGCTGCTCAAGAAACTTTGTGAGTTGGCTGTTTAAGAGGGTGCCTGCAGTTCCAGCTGCCTCTCCCTGGCAGACAGAAACCCGGCTGCTTTTCACAGCCAGATGTTATGTGGGCACCTTTCTCAGTTCTGGTGCTCTGGGCTGGGGGAGCCCAGCCTGGAATTTAGGCTCCAGAACCCTCTGTGGGAACCCCCACAGCTGAGACCTCCCTCTGGGCCTTCAGCTACTGCCTACGGGAGCCGGGCCAGCCCTCTCACATCCATACTTCCCACCAGTCTCTGTGTGGTCTCCCCTTTTCCTCCTTGGCTATGAGGGTGCCCTCCAGCTCGTTTTCAGTTGGTTTTCAGGATGTTTTTTTCTGTGTTCTAGTTGTGAATACATATTCGTCCCGGGAGAGTGTCAGTGTAGCTTCCACTCAGTCTGCTACCATCTTGGGTCTCCTATACTTCTTATTTATGTGATTTCCTTGAGGAAATGGTTATGCTTTATACAGCTATAGATCTCTCCTACCACCCGATACATGCAGAGATGCTTAGCAGTTGTTTGTTACATGAATGATTCAGTGAATGAGTAATAGTTTCATAGATAAGTACATTATAGAGTAGTTAACATACACAATCGTAGTAAAATAAATACCCTATAGTACAGCAATGTCACTCTTTGTACCGTTTCTCCAGGCTTATACCACAACCAACATCTTCGCTTGGCAACTCTAATGAGCCACCCGCCACAAAATTGAGGAAGAACACACCTTTTTGGTAAGTAGCACGTACATTTTTTAATCTGAATGAAGTAAGAAAGCTAATGTTTACGCCTCCATTTTGATGAAAACCCTATTTTGTAAAATTTGTACACGTTCAGAGGTATTTTCCTGTAAGTCAAAGGGAATTGATGAGAAAAAGTTTACAAGAAAATTGTTATTTCTTAAAGACATTAGCGCAAGATCTTTCTGTTTTGACACAATGCTGAGGTGATTTTCTATATGTCTGGAAGGAATTTATCCCCCATTGGATCACTACAGCCCATCCTCTCCACCTTCCTCTGCCCACCTCCATTGGAGTCTATTACAGTCATAACTTCTAACACTGCAAATTAGTTTCCCCCGTTTTTTACATTTTAAGTGAATGGAGGGACTATCCTTTTAAATGACTTAAAAATAAAGACAAAAAATAAAAAGTGAGCATAAAGGCCAAGTAATTTTGCATTTATGTAACAGCTGTTTTGCCAGATGATTTGACAGCTAATTGGAGTCATATTGCTTTTATTCTTAAGCCCAGCAAATATCACCTTGTTTTAATTGAGGGTCACTGCTGATTAAGCACCCCACTCAGGTGTTTCCTCATATCTGTGCCTAATAAATTACAGCCTGGCCAAGATCGGAAGAGGTGTTCATCACCTCACATGTTAGAGCAACTGTCGTTTATAATTAGAGTAAAAGATTCCTCTTAGCATTGACTGATTAAATGGGAATTAACATAAGATGAAGATTTTGAATGGTTCTGAAAGGCACCAAAAAAAAAATAGGTAGAGGCACACTAAGATCAACTGAAGGCTCAATAACACATTTGTCAAAGGCTGTATTTTATTTAGCATAATAAGTAAGAAAGGGGATACTGTTTATTTATTTCCAGAGAGAAAACAGGCTTTCCAGTTATCTATTCTAGAGAAGGCCTTCCTAGACCCTCCTCATCTCTATTAATTTATAAGCATCTTCCCAAGATACAGCAATTAAACCCTAACACTTCAATGTGTCATTTAATGATTCAGATAGTATCTTAGTGATTGAGATCCTGGAGAGAAAGACTTAAGTTTCTACTTATCCTAAATTTCCAGAAAAATTGTTGTTGCCAAATCTCTTTTACATTGTTATTAAATGATATCACTTCTCTTTCTTTCTTAATTTTCACGTTAGGGCAGCTTCTGCCTTTTTTGAAAATAATTTCTTTTCCAAATCATCTCTTTACATTCAGTATCATTAATGATCTACAAATCACAGCACAGTGGTTGATTTCATCTTGTCTATGATGGGTTATTAATCCGCTGCCCATAGAAAGGTCTTGACTTTGCTCCTAAACGTTACGATACACTCAGGTTTAGAGAGACCTGCAGTCCTCCATGTGCCTACATCATTTTAACGTGGAATCATCTTCATGTCAATTTTGCATGCAAGAAAAACATTTAATGTGTATTTCCTAATCAAGTTTTATTTAAAATTGTTCAGTGGGCTTTTGTGTATCTCAAAGAATATGTATGCTATAAAGCATTTAACAACTTGGAAGATTAAAATTGGTATTAAAAGATGCAATTAGGCAGTATTTCAACTTTTTAAAACAAAAATAGCCACTTAGAATATAATTCCATTCAATTATTAACATATATAAGTGTGAAAAACAGTAAGTTCTTTCTGGAATGAAGGTGGGGCCCCTCTCTAACCACTGCCCCACCCAAAGACAGCCAGTCTGATTTCTGTCATGGAGATTAGAGATGCTAATCACTGAACTTCCTTTAGGTGTGATCATACAATGGGTGCTTTTTTGTTTCTGGCTTGGTCTTTCATTCAGTGTAATGTTTTTGCGTTTCATCTCTGTTGTTGAGTATAATAGTTTGTACATACTTTTAACAGGTGAGTAGTATTCCATTGAATTAATATGCTACAATATTTTAGACTGTTTGTCTATTGGCTACTTGGGTTGTTTCCAAGTTTTACATATTACATATAAAGCTGTTACAAACATTTTTGTGGAAGTCTTTTGTGGCCATAGGTGTCCATTTTTATTGGGATAATATGGAGGAGTGGGATTTCTGGGTCAAGGGCAGGTGTGTGTTTAACCTCATAGCAACCACCTAACAGTTCTTTATAGTCTTTGTTCCACTTTACACTCACACCAGAAATGCATGAGAATTCCATTTGTCCCAAATCTTCACCAACATTTGATGTTATTTGTCTTCTGGATTTTAGTTTTTCTTGTGACCCCACTGTGGCTTTAATTTGCATTACTTTATGATTAATGATGCAAGCATGTTTTCATGGGTTTCTATATCTCCTTTTTGTGATGTATCTATTTGAGTTGTTTGCCCAATAGGTGTGTTTGCCTGACTTGTGGGAGTTTTTAAAATAAATTTTCGATATAAGACCTTTGTCAGGCTGATTGTATTATGAATATTTTACTCGGTCTTTGGCTTGTCTATTTTTGTAACTATGTCTTTTGATAATAGGTGTTTTTATTTTCATGAAGTTTATAATTGGTCATTTTTTTCTTTTGTGCTTATTGTTTATGTGTTCTCTCTAAGAAATATTTGCAAACAAGTTTTAAAATCTAGAGTTTGGTTCTTATATTTGGGTCTATGAAGATCTTGAATTAATTTTTCTGGGTGGTGTGAGGTAGGGGTTAAGATGCATTTTTTTCACATTTTTGTGCAATTATTTGAACACAATTGAAAAATAATTCCTTTCCAAATTGAATTACTTTGGTACTTTAGCAAAAACCAATTAATTATATATGTCTAATTTCTGAACTATTTATTCTATTTCATTGACCTGTTTGATGATCCCTATATCAATACTACACTAGCTGAAACACTATAGTCTGAAAATAGGTAATACAAGTCTTCCATTTTTGTGTTCTTTAATTGTTGATTATTTTAATTGCTTTGGGTCTTACATATATATGCATGAATTAATTTCAATTAGTTAGTTTCTTTTAAAAAAAAAAAAAGGCCACCTGGGATTTTGATTGAAACTACACTGAGTATGTAGTTTAACTTGGAGAGAAGTGACTATTTTAACAATTTTCAGTCTTCCAGTCCACGAACATGGTAACTCTCTCTGTTTATTTAGAAAGTTTTTCATATTTTGTTCTTTTCAGTGTAGAGCTTTCACTCATATTTAAGAGCTTATTCTTAAATATTTTATCTTTTAATTCTATTATAAACTGAATTTAATTTTTTCATTTCCCATTTCATTGTTTGCTGCCAGTAGGTAGAAATACAATTGATTTTTTTACACCTTGACCTTGTATCTGGCAATCATTCAAATTTACTTATTCTAACAGTATTTTTTCATAGGCTCCTATGGATTTGGGTATAAATAACTATTTTATCTGTGCATTAAGAATTTTACTCTATCTGGTCCAATCGTTATGCCTTTCATCCTTGTGTTTCCTATTGTACTGACTTAGATTGTCTGCATAGTGTTGAGCATGTGTGGACAAGAGGCATCCTTGCCTTGTTCCCGACCTCTGGAGGAAAGTGGTCAATGTTCTATTGTAAATTATGATGTTAACTTCAGACATTTTGTAGATGCCTTTGCAGACTAAGGATGTTTTGTCTACCCCTATTTGGTTAACTGCTATTTATAATGAATAGGTGTTGAATTTTGTCACAAGCTTTTCTTCCTGCACATATTGAAATGATTATATGGTCCTTTTTTGATAATTTGATTGAATTTTTTTCCCTTTTTTTTTAATCCTCGCCTGAGGATATTTTATCCATTGCTTTTCAGAGGGAGTGGAAGGGAGAGAGAGAGAAACTTCAATGTGGGAGAGACACATGGATTGGTTGCTTCCCGCACACACCCCGACTAGGGCTGGAGATCGAGCCTGCAACTGAGGTATGTGCCCTTGACAGGAATTAAACCCAGGACTCTTTAATCTGTGGTCCAGGCTCTAACCACTGAGCCAAACTGGCTAGGGCAGTTGATTGACCTTTAAGGGCTAATTAAACCTATCTAGCATTCCTAGGATTAAACCCCCATTTGGTTGTATGTCCAGCTATTTTATGTAGTCCTGGATTTGACTTGAAAATATTCTGTTAATAAAACTTAAGTCTATATTCTGGAGAATGTTGATCTCTGATTTTCTTTTCTTGAAATATTTTTATCAGTTTTTATTACCAGGGTTCTGCTGGCCTCATTCAATGAGCGGGAAAGTATATAAGTATTTCCTCCTCCTGTCTTATCTTAAATAACTTGTGTATATATATTTATCCATAAAATTTTGATAGAATTCACAAAAGAATTCATTTTGGCATGAAGTTTTTTTAGTGGTGATGGTGTTTTTTTTTTAATTTTATTGAGTTTATTGGGGAGACATTGGCTAATAAAATTACATAAGTTTTAAGCGTACAATTCTATGATAGATCATCTGTATATTGTATTGTGTGTTCTCCATCCAAAGTCAAGTCACTTTTCAGCACCATTTAGCCCCCCTTTACCTTTTCCTACCTCCCCCCACCCTCCTTTCCCTTTTCTAATCGCCATACTGTTTCCTTTGTCTATGAGGGTTTTTTACTTAATCCCTTCACCTTTATCACCCAACACCCCTCCCCTCTGAGAGTTGACAGTCTGTTCTCTATATCTATGAGCCTATTTCTGTTTTGTTTGTTTGTTCCACCTGGTATGCTGCAATTAATTGTCAATTGTGTTGCTTAAGCTACAGAAATGTATTGTCTCACAGTTCTGGAAGCTAGAAGTTCCAGGTCAAGATGTCACCAAGCCATGCTCCCTCTGTAGGTGCTAAGGAAGGCTGTGTTCTACCCTTGTCTTATGACATCTGGTAGCTCCTTGGCTTGTGGCAGCCTAACTCCAATTTCACATGGCATTCTTCCTGCTTAGATATACATGTCTCTGTGTCCGAATTTCCCCTTTATAGAAGGACACCAAGCATATTGGATAAGGACCCACCCTTATCTGCAAAGACCCTGTTAACGAATAAGGTTACATTCACAGGTCCTGGGGGGTAGGACTTTAATGTAGGAATTTCAAGAGACACAATTCAACCCATAACATGAAAAGAAGAAAAATTTTTTATGTATGTCTTTACATATACATAGATATTTGTGTGTGTGTGTGTGTATCCCTATGGATTTACTGTTTCCCATATTCTTCATTTCTTCCCATAGATCAAGTTTCCATCTAGTATTTCCTTTCAGCCTGAGGATATTTTTGTAGCATTTCTGGCTGTGAAATTTTACTAGTAACGAATTTTCTCAGTGTTCATTTATCTGAAAATTTTTATTTTAATCTAATTAAAATACTATTTTTACTGAATATAGACTTCTGTATTGATAGGTTTTCCCCCATTACTTTAAAGTTGGCATCTACCTGTCTTCTGCCTTCAATTGTTTCTGATTTGAAGTTGGCCGTCATTCATATTGCTATTCCTTCATATCAAGATTTTTCAGCTTAGTACTTTTTATATTTTAAACCATGAAACTTTTTGTTGTAGGTGGCCTTCCTATGCATTCATTGTAGGATGTTTAGAAGTGTTCTGGCCTCTACCGACTAGTTGCCATTAGCACCTCACCCCCACCCCCAGTTGTGAAAATCAAATATTTCTCCAGAATTTTCCAGATTTCTCCAAGGGACAAAACTATCCCCATTTAAGGACTACTATATCACATGTATAGCTTTGTGCAATCACCACTACAAACCTTGTATTGTGTCATCAATACAGGGATCCCTTATTCTACTTGTTGGGAATCACACCCATTCTCCTCTAGTTCCTAACCTTTGGCAACAACTAATCTCTACTTGATATCCATGATTTTATCATCTGTGATGTTGTATAAATGGAATCTTATAGTATGCAATATGTTAAAATGTGTTTTTTTTAACTTACTATAATTTTTTGAGATTCAGCCAAGTTATTGTATGTATTAAGAGTCCATCCCTTTTATTGGTGAGCCATGTTCCATGTTATGAGTGTTCCACAGTTTGTGTATCCGTTCAGCCAATGAAGGATAGTTTCAAGTTTAGAAATCACCAAAGCTGCTATGAAAATTTGCATACATATTTCTCATGAAAGTACAATTTTATTTCTCTGGCTTAAAAGTCTAAGAGTGTAATTGATAGGTTGTCTGATATGTGCATGTTTAGCTTAAAGTAGATCATCAAACTACTTTCCAGAGTGGCTGCAATATTTAACATTCATTCACTAGCAATGTTTGAAAGAGCCATTTTTTTTGGCATCCTTCCTAGCATTTAGTGTTATCAACAGTTTTTATTCTAGCCGTTCTGATAGGTATAGAGTGATATCTCATGGTGATTTTAATTTTCATTTCCCAAATAGCTAAATGATATTGAACATCTTTTCACATGCTTGTTTTCCAGATATATTCTTCTTTGGTAAAATGTTTGTTCATGACTTTTGCCCATTTTATTATTATATGTTTATTTTTTAAAGCTAGATCCTGAGAGTACTCAATGTATTCTAGGTACAAGTATTTTGTTGGATATGTAACTTGTTTTTCTGTAATCCTCTTTAAATTATTTTGCACAGAGCAAAAGTTTTCAATTCTTATGTGGTCAAATTTACCAATTTTTTCTTTTATGGATAATGCTTTGGAGTTTAAGTATGAGAATTCTTTACCTAGTTATAGGCCCCAAAGGATTCTTTATCTGTGTTGGTGTTTTTTTCTAGAAATATTATAATTTTACATTTTACTTTTAAGTCTCTGATCCATTTTGAGTTGATGATTTTTGTATTAGGTATGAACTTTAAAAAGACTGATTTGATTTTTTTATTGCATATGGATATCTGTTAATTTATTTTAATCTTGTTTACTCTCTGTTCTTGAGACTGGGTAATATCTTTGTGTCTCTTTTCAAGTTTACTGACCCTTTGTTCTTCACTCTTCAATATTCTGCTAATCTCATCCAGTGAATTTTTACTTCACATATTCTACTTTTTCATTTTAATTAGTCAGTTCACTACTGTCTCCCATCTATTCTCTCATAGTGTCCCCTATATTCCCTTAAGTCCTTGGGCATATTTATAATAGTCATATTAAGGTTTCTGCCTGCTAATTCCAACTTCTAAAATGTTTGAGGTTTGTTTCAACTGCTTGTTTTTCTTAACTATGGAACACAATTATATATTTTTTTCACATTTCTAGTAATTTTTAATTGTACACTGGACATTACTGATGATTTGTTTTAGGGAAGTAGGGAATGTGGTTTATTTTGTCTTCCTTTAAATGGTGTTAAGTTTTGTTCTGGTAGGCAGTTATGTTTAGACAGATCATTTAAAAAAATGTCAGAATGATGTTATATTTTTGTTATGGCAAATATATCTCCATTTTGTCCTATGCTTTAAGGCATATATGCCTTACACTAGGACTTCATCTTTACTTTCAATTTGTAGCCTGTCTTTAATGTCAACTCAATGCTTTGAGATTTTCAACAAGTTTTTATCACTAAGACTCAGTTGGCTTCAATATCTCTCCATCCAGCATAGCATGGTCAGAGATAAATTAGATAAATCATTAGTTCTCAGCCTCACAACTAATAGTCGCTCTCTGCTCAATCACATGAAATCTTGTCCTCCATATGTGCACCCAAGACTTAGCCCAGGACCCACAGAGAATCTCCATGAAGACTTCTGCTCTTCTCTACTCCTATCCTTACGCTGGATCATACTTCTTACAGATACCCTTCCATGAAAATTCCAGATGTTTCCACAGCCATGAACTCTGATCTGTGCCTTCTCTGTTTAGTGATAACACAGTGCTCTGCTCTGGCTCTGCTTCCCTGTATGCATTCTGGCCACTGCCCCAAGGCAGAAAGCCAAGGTAAATATGGAGTTCCCTTCATGTGCTTCCCTTCTCTCAAAGATCACAGTCTTCCATTACCTGGTATCCATGGCCTTGGAACAGCTGTCTCATATGTTCTGTTCAGCTCTATTGTTGTCTAGGGTGGGAGAGCATATCCAGTGCCAGTTATTTTATCAAGGCCACATGTAAGTTCTTCTGACTCATCATAATTTTTAATGATAGACAAAATCATTGTAATGAATCTCTGTTTTCATTTTGGTCCAAGTAAAGGCGATCTCATCATCTTCAAATCAAACCAAATAAAACATCTTATAAATAGAATGAACACATTTCCTGGTTTTCTAACATAGTCCCTATTAATGCCTATTATTAATAGCTCCCCATTTTACTCTCAAAAATATTCCAGTTTTGGCAAGATATTTTCTGGATATTCTATTTATAAATATTAATAATAGTGATTTTTAGTGAGAACTCTATATATTCCACATTCATCTTTACTATACAGTCATTGTTAATATCCAGTTTACCTTTTCCAGATTTAATATTATTATTTTTTTAGAATTTTTTTTTTTTCTTTCCAAATTTTAAGTTTGCATCCAACATACCTCTCCATTTGCTAGTGCTTTGGAATAAGTTTCAATGTGATAAAAATATGCTTTGAGAAATAAGCTTCACAGCACAAATCATACTTTTATTAGGATATTTCTTACACAGAAAAAAATCTTCTATTTAGCCACAAAATTCTCCCCTTTTAAAAGGTGTTCTTATTGTCAAATGACAGCAAATTGCTTATGTGCATTATTGATTGGATTAACTTCATGGATTCTGTCTACAACATGACTTGATACAACTGTGCAATGGACAGGCATGGAATCAGTATTGGGGGGAGGAGTTAAGAGTTCTTCTTACTTTTCAAACCTCTCTACTCAGTTCCTCTGAAGAACAGTCATTCATATTTTAGTTATCATGACTGGACTCTCTGAAAAACACATGAAAACTTGGATATGCCCAAATATCTTACAGAAAAGAAATTTACGCAAAGAAAAATGTCCTATATTTCCTTACATTAAGAAAAGAATGAATCTTAGTTAAGAGTATTTGAGAGTAGTGTGATATCTCTGGCCATAAATATTGCTCCTCTTATTTAAGGGAATCATATTCTCTGAACTGTATTTCTGGCCATGGAGTCAGTCTGATGGCTTCGTCAACATGGTGTAGGGCAGGTCCTCTTATTCATTGTTTATTTCCTTTATATACCTAGTTAATGCATACTGATGACTTAAAGTTACCCAGTTATTTTTCAATCACTAAGTTATATATCATACTGATGACAGTAATAAACATGGAATTTTCAGATCTTATGCAAATATGTTGTGTTTCCATATATTTCCTGCTCAACAATTTATTATTTTTATGTTTTTATAGTGAAAACTATTCATTCATAACCTATTTAATGTCAGACTTGTGCCTACAATGAAATACGGAGAACACCTTCCATTAAATGGAAGCTTTTCTTTCATGATCGTCCTCATAGAGATTCAAACTGTTAGTGAGAGAGACTTATTTTGAGAGAGTAGCAGCTTGGGTGCTATAATACGTTCCCTCTGTTTTAAAACATCCCAAAGAATGCTGTCACTCTAAGTTTCTATAGCTAGTAGCTACTAAATCAGATCAGACCGTTTTTATATAATGGTTGCAAATGTGTGTTTTTGGAATGTTAAATCCATTTCTATTTTTTTCAATCAATTTAAAATGTGTAGGAAAAGTGTTCTGATTGTATATTATCCAATTTTCATCAGCTGCCGGAAGGAAATGCTATGAAAATCTGTGATTTAAAACCCTTAAAACTTCTGCTTGAAATGCGTGTTTTGTTAAGAACATTAGATATGCAAAGCATCTTAAGCAGAATGTTGATGTCTTTATTAATAGTGTTTCAAAGTTTTAGAATTTTGGATATTGATAGATTGTATTTTCCTTGATTACAAGGTCATATATTTCAGACCTTTATGGTTCTCCTGGAAATAATTTGGATGTCAAGGAAACTGGTTAAAGAAAAATAAAGAAATAATTACAGTATTAATAATAATACTATCCTTTCTAAGATTTAATGAAAAATTTATTTTACATAGGATATGTACATAACCATAAATATCAACACAGTTAACCCATTGGGTATAAATCACTTGCCTGAACACTGTGAGAAATACAAAGATCTTGACTTCGATGAGGTTGTAATCTGGTTAAACAAAAATATACATGCCAAAGACTGGAATACTTAAGTGTTACTAGGGTTTAGAGGAGCAAAATTTTTTCTCCCAAGACTTCAAGGCTGAAGTTGGATTTGAGTTGAGGAATGGAATCAATGAATAATAGTAATTCATAATGAAAATAGTATTGAATAGGAACAAGTTTATATGCAATATATTTCTTATTAAATCTAAGCAACCTACATTAGATATAAAAATGGTAAAGATATATGCCCGGCCGGTGTGGCGCAGTGGTTGAGCATCGACCCATGAAGCAGGAGACCCTGCTTCCATTCCCGTCAGGGCACATGCCCAGGCTGCAGGCTCGATCCCCAGCAGCGGGCGTGCAGGAGGCAGCCAGTGGATGATTCTCTCTCATCGTTGATGTTTCTATCTCTCTCCCTCTCCCTTCCTCTCTCTGAAGTTAATAAAAACATTTTTTTTTAAATGGTGAAACTATAAAATGAACCAATTAGAACAGGTGATTTTCTTTTTTATAGCTATATTTGGTTTCATGCTAATTGAAAAGAAAACAAATGAGAAGCACTCAAGCTCTGTGTTAATTAGCACTTTATTTAGGGTTTCATATTTATTTTTACCTACTCTATCCGTCAGTATTTATGTTTATCCCTGAGTAAGAGATTGCCCAAAAAAATGTTACTTAAACATCAAGGGATTAAACTCTCACTTAGAGCAAGTCCTAGGATATGGCAACTCCATGATGCCATTGGGGCTTTTTCTAGCCATCCACCCCTACACCCCTACACCCCTACACCCCTACACCCCTGCACCCCTGCACCCCTGTGGTATTGGATTAGGCCCAATGTAGCAGCCGGAGCTCCAGTCATCATCTCTCTCTTCCAGGCCTGCAGCCAGGGTAAGGAACAGAGAGGGATACGGGCCCTTCCTTCCAGGAGGCTTCACGGGTGCACCACACCTTACTCTGCTTCCATATCGATGGCCAGGTCTGCAGAGAGGTTAGAGAACGCAGTCATCTGGGCGGGGGCCTGACTGCCTGGACGAAGGTTGGGGTTTGGTGGTGGTATGGAGAGGAAGGAGATATCGGAGGCTAGGGGGAGCGCATAGCAGTTTTGGTCATTCCTACTCAACATTTTTTCATGTTTCTGGCACAGTTTGTGGCATTGCTACATTGAAATGAGCCCAGCAGGCGTTGCATCCTTACGTGAGGGGTACCGCTTACTGGGTCGATCCATTCTGGGCACTAAAAATGCCACTCCGTGCTTAGGTAGGCCGTCCCCATTCTAGTTATCAGATTGCGTGAAGATCGTGACAAAATCCTTGAAAATGACTAAGCCTGGAAGGGACTGTATCGGGCTGTGTAGTTAACTTACGCAGGGGTGTATGTCATACCTTTGGCTGGATCGCGAGGTACGTCGGCATGTATACGGGGCAGCAGGTTTTTGAGTTGGGTGGTTGGAAAAGTGGATAGAAGGGGGAAAGAAGAGGGAAGGGGAGGGGGCGGGAGGGGAGGAGAGGAGAGGGAGCCAACTAAACTAGGGGTGGGAGAGACTCCTAATCAATGCACTAAGGCTAGTCCGGCTAATCAAAATCACATCTCTGCATTGACCCATTCTGCTGCTATTTTCTCCACGCAGCACGTCTTTCTGCTCTGGAATGCTATTGTATTTCAGTAAGACCCTTATTATTTGTAGATGATTTTTATTTCCAGATTTGTAAATGCTGAGAGGCCCTCAGTATCATCCTGAGGAAGCTTTTCTCTCCTGATATTTTACCGTATGTGTGCTTCCCTATTTCCTTCCCAACAAGGGAATGGCCCTTCCTCTGCGTCTTCTCTAGCACTTTTCGTCCATGGGTCTGCCCTGTGTGCCCTTCAGTGTTGCCCCGTCCCCTGTGGGCTGCATTTCCCATCGCCCGTCGGAAGGTCTCCTCCCTTCTCGCAGCTAGGAGTCAGCTCCTCACTGAGTCTCGGATGTCGCGGGGCCTGGACTGGCAGGGCCATGGCACTGTGTGCAGCAGCCCAGGCGGCATCTCGCCAGCGCGGGAGAGCAGGGCCGGCAGTGTTCAACATCTCGTGTGCAGACATGGGAGGGCCAGGCGACCTACTTCCGAAGGACACTATTCAGTGCCACTTGTACACTGTCGGAGTACATCACAGGCAAAAAATTAAAATCCTCTGGGGAGTTTTCAATGAGAGAGATGACCTCCCACCACATTAAGAATGTTTTCAATGACCCTCTGAACTGGTTTTGAGGGATGTAAGTTCCCACTTCTCCCAGCAACGTCTACAGTCTACAGCAAAGTAGGCAGAATGAGAGGAGGTGGAACAGCAGGGAAGGGAACCACCGCCAACTTAGAAAGCCAGGTGCCGAGCTCCCGACCCTGCTCAAAACCTGTCCCGGGAGTGCATGTGCACTTGACGACCCTTTACATCCGTGATGACATAATTTTTAGATTTTAGTGTACAGGCATACATTAGTTTATGAGCTTAATTTTGCTTTTTCTTTAAAATATGTATACTCCTCTAACTCACTTGGCATCAGCGGTCACTGGGGAGGACCCCAGTGGCATTTAGCAGAGGTCTCTTAGTCTTAGTCCCTCCTATGAAGTTTTGAGACACCCTCATGGCGCTCTGTTGGTTGCACATTCCCAAGTGTCCTGTCAAATGCCAGCCCCTGTAAACGTGTCTCCGTGCACTTCCTACTGAAGTTCAAGAAGAAACTGGGTTGTGGTTTTTTTTAACATGTTCAGATTAGATTTAAAAAAAAAAAAATAGGTGAACTTTTTTAGTGTGTCTAAGTTAATTTTTCAGAATTCCACTCTCACACAGTCAGTGGGGATGGGATAAATATTATGGTCTTTTCATTTGCATTGCCCTTCCTGTTCTCTGAAATAATTTATTGTAATTTTCATGAGATCTCATAATATTATTCATTCACTTCATAATTGAAACGTTGTTCGACGCTGCCTCCTGTTGATTCCTGACCTATACCAGCCAAAGGCACCTTCCTCTCTCCCTCTCTCCTTTCCAACTAAGGAGGTTATCGAATCTGATACATGGTGATAACCCACATAGATGGTGCCAGTCTTAATTATTTATAAAACAGAAATGCAATTCCTGGCCTCTAGGAAGAGATGGTAGATTAACTGATTTAAAATTATTGAAAATTTCAAATACTATGCAAATATTAAAAATTGTTACTGAAAAAAATGTTTAAAAACAACCAAAGACATTGGGGAATTAAAATGTGTTTATAATTTCATCAATAACAATTAGTACGCCATTAAAAATAAACAGTGATTATTTATTGTATTCAGGTTTATGACTCAATTTTTAGTAAGCTAACAGAAGGCAAACAAGTAATATGACGTCAGAGAGTATATCAGGACAGCTATCAGCAAGGAGAACCATACCTGGTACTTAGTAGGTGGTCAACAAAAATCTACCCAGTGAGATCCATCTCCTAGACTTTGAAAGCAAATTGGGGAAAAATATGTACCCTCACTTTAGTAAAGATTCATGTAAACTCACAAAAAAAGTTCCAGTTTGCCTGGCAAGTGACAAGTCGTTCGTCTTTTGACAAAATTGGTAAACTCCCTAAAGCGCCAAGCGGGACTCCTCAGCGGCAAAGCCCCAGCGCCTGCCCGGTGGGCCTAGCGAAGGCCAAGGTCAGAGCGGCTCTCCGGCCCGGGGACTGCGGGCGCCGCTCGCCCTGCCTTGGCTGCCGCCGCCTCCCCCGCTCACCGGGGTGTGGAGGAGAATCACTCGGGAGCTCGGTAGGTAGAACAGCCCTGCCGAGGGCGAGAATTCCCGGGAGCCTCCTCCCTCCCTGCCCGCTTCGGGATGACGGCGCTGCTCCCCTCCCCTCCTCAGGAGGGTTCCTTCTCTGCGGCCTCTGTGAAAGGGCAGACAATTTAGGGTGCTCTTTGGGGACCTGGAATTTTAGGAATTATCCATGGAGGCAGGTGTAATAATGACTCAGTCTGTTATATTATTTCTCACTGGTGGTCTCGACCTGGCGCCAATAAGAGGAAGGGAAGTTAGAGGAAGTAGTTAACAGAAAAAAGTTAAGGAAAAGGGGAATTTAAAGAGAATAATTTAAATACGTCAGGCTAAGAAAGAGAGAGGATGGGCAGGAATACCTGCGCTACGCCAGGGAGAAGTGATATTTGAGGCCAGAGACAGGTGATGTGTGTTGACTACGTATCATGTGGGAGGCATTATTCTAGATCCTGAAATATGCCCACGAGTTTTTCATTTTTGACCCTCTTAGCTTATTTTGCTTTGCTTTTATTAACCCTGGGAGCACGTGCTAAAACTGTGCCAAGTCAATCAAACATAACTGGGACGGAGCGTGCTTCCTGGACCCTGTGACCAGACAGCCCGCAGGTGTGCTCTCAGATGTCAACCCGGCCCCGGGGTTTCCTACAGCTGGGCAGCCAAGCGAAGTGGCCGCAGGAATTGTAACATAGAAGCTAAATGACCACTATGTTTATCTCCTTTCTGGGCATCGAAGCCATAAAATTAACCTAATCTTTAGTTGCAGGCTCTAGGTGACATGGTGTCCGGTTAGAGTTACTGTCTTTTAAATAACCCCTCACATTCGTGTCACTCCTGTGATTCTGTACACTGTTGATTGAGGGGGAAATAGGCACACAGCTCAGAAAGTCACCTGTTGCAGGGTGAACACGCTCTGGTGTCGTTTTGAGCTACGTGAAGTTCAAGGCTTCAGCTGAAAGAGCATGTTCTCAGGGGCCCCGCAGCGCCCCGTTCGCCCCGTGCGGGTGCAGAGCCCGCACTCCAGGCCCGGCTTCCTTATGAGGAAAGCCCTGTGTGGAGGCATCTGCTCAGGGCTAGTAATAAATTTTAAGGGAGGTTCAGAATCGAAATGAGAAGCAAGTGGATTAATGATTCCTCTGCATGGGACCTGGGAATTAGTTCATTATGTCGGTCCCTCCTCATTTTGTGTAGTCTTGGGCTGTGCCAAAAAGAAATGTCCCATGAGCAATGAGAGGGGTGAGCCTTTATTTTCTCGGTGGTAGAATTTCAGTTCAAGTGTTCTGGGGTAGAGAAGCCTTCTTAACACTGGGACCTGTACACAGTCTGTCACCTGGGCCCTCTTCTGGGAATTAGAGCTGGAAGATCCATACACTGTGGTGCCCCTTCTCAAGTCCATCATAGTCAAGCTGGGAAAACAAACGTGAGGGGGAAAGAACTGGGTTAGAATCCTGGCTGTCCCCGGGCTGAGTTGTATCACCTTGGACACTTAACGCCAAAGACTTCATTTGTAAAATTAGAGTGTTACAACCAATTATTCCTATTTATTATTGAAAAATTTTACATTTCCATATCATTATAGACCTCTGTTGTTCCAAAGGGCTTCAGTGATCATTTAACATTTTGTTCACTGGTTCAACACTTTCTTTCAAATTGGCCTGATCAGTGAGGAAGGTTGAAAATGGCAGATGCATCTTAGAATCACAAGCATAGAGGTAATTACTTAAAACATCAGACTGAATGAGCTCCCAAAAGTGTGAGGGGAAGCAGAGAATAGGGTATGGAATGATTTCACAACAACCACCGAAGTCAAATCAACAGGCATCTACCCTGCACATTGCTTATCACAATTTTTAAATTACCGTCTTCAGTTTTTTTTAAAAAATATATGCATGTTCCTGGGGATTTTGACCCTTTTCAAGGTTATGGCTTGTTTTGTATTTCATTTTATATTCATGAGCAATTGTGTTTATGGAATATTGTCTTTTGAAATTTATCTTTTTGTTTGCTGAATAACAGATCTAGTTCATCTAACATTTTTCTCACCACATTGTGAGCTTTCCAAGGGTAGAGCCAGGGAACCAATACAGAATTTTCTACTAAGAACCTGTGTGCATGTGTGTGTGTATGTGTGTTTAGTTGGATTGAAGAGAAGTTTGTCAACTTATCCAAGCATCCAAGTCATCCACGTGAGGCACATTCTGCAGATTTAATGAGCACTCATAATATTGGATCCAGTGCCACTGATCAAATTATTTTTACATTGTCATATTTTACAGCCCACCCTTTTTCACAAAGAATTTGACAATATCCAATATTTTTTAAAAGCCCGTGGTGAGATAATAAACTATAAAAATAGAAGATTAATACCTGGAACAAGGAGACATAAATGTGCCAATCATAAGATGAGTCTAGTCACTGCACATCATGTTTTGTTTGAGCTTTCTGGTAGCCAGAGGAAAGAAATGGAGGCATTGCAATTATCAGGTTCTCATTAAGAGACAGGAGGAAGCATACAGCCCTCAGGGAAAATAACACATTTGATAAACACGTTCGATAGTTGTGTTCTGCAGACAAAATCCTGTGGAACTATTCTCATTATTTACACCAAATGCTAGAAGAGTTAATTATTTTTTCATGGCATACTGATAGGTTTGTCTACCAGTTGGACAGCATATGGAACTTTGCTCCCCGGATAACTAAGACGTACTGGCTCGCCCAGTTAGCTCGCGGCCTCCTGGCTTAAAGATAGAAACAATAATACTAACCTAACTGACTGCAATCACTGAGAGATTCCTCTTTCTTTTTACAAGTTTTTATTTTGTATTATGGTCAAATATGCATAATATGAAACTTACCATTTTAACTATTTTTTAAAATATATCTTAATTGACTTCAGAGAGAGGGAGGGAGAGAGAAACATCAATAATGAGAGAGTCATTGATTGGCTGCCTCCTGCACGCCCCTGACTGGGGATCGAGCCCGCAACCCAGGCAAGTGCCCTGACCAGGAATCAAACCTCGATCTCCTGGGTCCTAGGTTGATGCTCAACCGCTGAGCCATGCCAGCCAGGCCATTTTAACCATTTTTAAGTATACAATTTAGTGGTTTTAACTACACTCACAACGTTGTGTAGCCATCACCAATATCTATTTCTAGAACTCCTATCATCCCAAGTAGAAATTCCAGGCCCACTAAACAGTAACTTCCCCTCTCCCCAGTGCCTATATTCTTTTTCTGTCTCTGTCAACTTCCCTGTTCTAGGCACCTCAGATAAGTGGGATCATGCAATATTTGTCCTTTTATGTCTAGGTTATTTCACTTAACATAGTATTTTCAGCACTTATCCGTGTTGTAGCATAGATCAAAATTTCATTGTTACAGCTGAATAATATTCTGTGGTATCCTTTCTATTAAAAATGTAATTTTCCTTTTTAGTCTTATTTTCCCCCCTGTTCTTTCATTTGGCACAATACTAGCAAAAGATTCTAAAATGACATCTGCCAATCTCTTAAGTACCCCCGCAATGCATATCATTGTCTCATGACTTTGTTTACTTCAATAGTTTACTTTAATGTAATTTTATCTACTCTAATTTGACTTGAAAAGAAAACACTGTTTCTCTACTCACAACACTGAGGACACCAGGAGTGTGGGTTCCGCGCACCAAACCATTCTTTTCTTCTCTGCAGACACCAGCTGGGTGTCCAACAATTTAATTTGTTTGACACTAACTACCTAGAGTTAGTGCAGACCACAGATTAAGGACTCAGTCCCACAAGACTGCCCCCTCCTTCAGATGCCAGTCGTAAGGAGTGGGTCCCCAGGTTACCCACACTTCTGACTAGGCTGCCTATCAGGGTTTCCCATGACTCCCTCTTCGGATTCAATAATTTGTTATAATGGCTCACAGAACTCAGGGAAACACTACTTACTATCATTAGTTTATTGTAAAAGTTATTACAAAGGATACCAATGAAGAGCCAGATAAAGACATATTGGGTGAGATCCTGAAGGATCCCAAGTACAGGAGCTTCCGTCCCCGTGGAGTTGGGGTGTGCCACCCTCCCAGCACGTGGCTGCATTCACCAACCTGGCAGCTCTCTGAACCCCATTGTTTAGGGTTTTATGGAGCTTCCATTACATAGGTATGATTGATTCAAGCATTGGCTGTTGGTGATTAAACTTAATCCCTGGCCTCTCTTCTGTCCCCAGAGGTCAGGGGTTGAGCCTGGAAGTTCCAACCCGCTAATAACATGGTTGGCTCCTCTAACCAGCCCCCATCCTGAAGCTTTCTAGGGGCTTTCCACAAACAGGCATCGAATTAACATACAGTTAGATAAGGTTGAAATGGGTTTTTGAATCACAAAAGATGCTCTTCTGACCCCTAACAGGAAATTACAAGGATTTTAGGAGCTCTTTGCCAGGAACCAGGAAGGAAGTCCAAATACATATTTCTTCTTTTTTGGTTATTTTCATTTTTGAAATTTTATATTTCAATTACAGTTGGCATTCAGTATTATTTTCTATTTGTTTCAGGTGTGCAGCATAGTGGTTAGTCAATCATATAATTTTCAAAATGTTCCCCCGATATTTCAAGTGCCCACCTGGCACCACACACAGTCATTCCATTGTTATTGACTATATTCCCCATGCTGTCCCTAATGTCCAGGTGACTATTTAGATTTAGATATGGGGAACAAGTCTGATGGTTGCCAGTGGGGAGGGTGCTTGGGGGCCTGGGTGGAAAAGGTGGAGGGATTAAGAAGTATAAATAGAAGTATAAATTGGTAGTTTTGGATGTCTTCTTATATCGTGATATCAGAGACGTGGAAGTTTCATTGCAAACAGGTCTCCCTGTGGCCTTTTATGGGGGAAAAATTTCAATCCTATTTTGTTTATTTTTAAAAATTCCAAACTTTCTTGGTTTCATAGGTGTTTCATGTGACATCTTTCTTAGTACATACTCCTCTTTCATCAATACAATCATCAATATGTTCGTACTGGGTAATTTATAAGCATCGCAAGTTATAGTTCTCCCCCCCTTGATATTAACAGCTACTTGCTTCCTGATTGAAAACCTCTGTCTCATTCCTATGGTCTAAGAAGAAACTCCACAAGCATAAAAAATAGAGGTACAAGATTCTTAAACCACTGACTAGAATTTAAGCAACATGGACATGAAAAAAAAAAAAAAAATAGCCCTGCAGCTAATGCCTCCATTTATTTGAATTCTTTCAAAATAGTGCATTGTGACCTAGGCCTGTATCAAATAACAATGTCTTAAGTCGCAACTATAAAACGCACATTGAATCCTAATTCAAAAATTAAATATTGCTTATAAAATATTTTTCTTATTAGGTAAACAGTGCTAATATTTTATAACATGCTAACATATTAATATGATATATATTTTCACTGGGACCTTCTTAGAAATAAAACATTTGAAGAATAAACCTAATGAAAATAAGCCTGCTGTTATTGTAAGAATGGGTTTGAAAGAGTCGCCCTTTACATGTATTTCTGAGCCAAGTCTTCATTTATGTGAACACTCACAATACCTGGAGCAACCGGCTGGAGGAATTTCCTGCAGCATTTTCTCCCACAACTTTTGCTTCATTGTAGTTTCCTAACAATTTTGGAAGTAGCTATGTTATTGGTGGGGTGCTCTCCATGCCCCCACCTAGTGCTGGTGGAAGTGAGCTCTTGGGGTGCCACCGGAATGAGAACTTCCCGAGGCCCCCATGGGAGGATGAGGTATCATGGCGAGTTTTATTTCTGTGGAATTAAACCCCATCTCCTTCCATCCTGCCAAGGAGAAGGTCTTGCTTTGTTTTCAGCAGGGCTAGGATTAAACCCATTGCCCAGAGTTTCTCTTCCATATTTGCAGAGTCCAGGCCAGGCCAACACAAGGTTTCCCTGTGTTCCCAGCTACAGTCCATGGTGTGTAGGGTCCGCATGGCCATGGGCCATGTAGCTCCTAGGGCGACAGGGTGGGCTGGTGTGGGCCACAGAGCAAGCAAGTGCAAGACACGGGAAGGAAGCAAGAGGGAAAAGAGAGAATTCTTTGCCTGGGGATTATGTATTCCCAAATTTTTGTGGGCTTGCAGTGGTTCCACCCTTCTAGCCAGTGATCCATGTTCCCAGGTTGGACTGACAGACAAGCACCTTCCCTATGTCACCCCAACTTTACTGAGCATGTGCCAGTCTTCCCCATTGTTGAATCCCTTCCCCCAGTGATCTGCAGGGAATGGAAGGGTGGTTCCCTGGGGAGTGTAAACTTGCAGTTTCCTGGTGTAGCTGCCCCGATGTCCAGGCTTATTATGTCTGGCCTTCCCTGTATGCCTTTCCTATTATTAAAATTAATCACTAGCTAATTACAATGGTAACAGGTATATGTTAAATTAAATATAAATGTATTCTAAATTTGAAGAAAACTTAAGAAAGACATATTAGTCCAATACATGAAAATGCATTAATTAAATGCATTTAAATAATTTAACTTCTTAGATTTCTTTTTGGATTCTTTAATTTACAGTATTACTACCTAACATATGAAATCCATGTATCTGACTAATATATATATAATACAAATCAAGTACATTATGGACATTCATTTAATACTCAGCTATCCATTACCACTGTTAAGAAGAAACTCATATATTTTTTTTAATTTCACGTGCCTTCATTTCATATTCAAATTAAAACCTCAACGTAATAAGAAATCTGGTTGAAAACTCTTACATTGTTACCAGTTTAATTTTTATATTACACCTTACTAATAAACTTTAGGTTAATGATCAGTTTTAATTCAGTTTAACTCCATTTTAATTCAGTGATATTTCTAAATTGGGTAATTAATATTTGACATTATTCTTAGTGCCTGACACCTGCTTGAATGTCCTTTACCATGAGGAGAGTTTCCCATTGAGCCAACATAAATAAAATCTGGAAGCTAGAGAAAATAGCTACCTTGAAGAGATTTGGCACATAAGAACCTAGCCAATACTTTAAATACTTTCCCATTTTATTTCAGGAGTTCTTATACAGTAAACCTTAAAAAGTATTTTTTTCCTGCTTGCTTTGTTTGCCCTGGGTGCCAGTGTAACGGGCTCACTCATAATGGACACTGTGAAACTAGACTGACCCTTCTGGATGCTGGACTCTATGCTCGGTTGCTGTTTGGGTTTACCAGATTTAAATAGCTATCTTTATGTGTATCTAAGTGACATTTTTAGCTTTATTGAGATATAATTGACAACATTGTGTAACTTTAAGGTGTACATAAGTGATTTAAATTAAAAAAAAAATAGGACATTGAGAACTAGAAAAAGAATTTAGAATATACAAGATGGATTAATAACTAAATATGGTTTACTAGGTTGTTAACATAAGCATAAGGATATACCCAACAAAATACATTATATTTCTAATGCATATTTCTAATATCTCTTATTAGTAAATTTATGTTTTTTCTTTTTCATATTATTTAATTTTTCAATTACAATTGATGTACAATATTATATTAGCTTTAGGTGTACAGCCCAGTGATAAGACATTTATAAGACTTAACAAAGTGACGACCCTGATAAGTCCAGTACCCACCTGACACCATCCATAGTTATGACAATACTATGGACTATATTCCCTACGCTCTTTACATCCCCTCGGCTCTTCTGTGACTACCAATTTGTACTTCTTAATCTCTTCCTCTTCTTTGCCCACCCCCACATCCCCTCCCATATGGCAACTGCCAGCGTGTTCTCTATCTGCTTAGGGTCTCCGTTAACGTAGGTGACTGAAGCCTGTCCCGCAGGTTCCCCTTCTTACTTTACCTCCCTCCTTTGCCCTTGTGAGCTGCCATTCGGTCTGCCCTGGAATGGAGGTTTCCTTGAATCCGAATCGTGCCTTCAGCCATGCCTGCAAATGCTTAAAGCATTTCTAAAAGCATTCGTCTCCTCTGGTATAATTCACTACAAATTTCCAACTCTAGTGCTTAATGCCCAAGAACAGGGTTTCTGTTTGGCCCACTCTGGGGTCAGCTTCTCCAACTCCAGGATGCACTCGAGGCTTTTATACCCCTTGGCTTTTGAAGATAAGGTGCAGCTTCCAGTGTGGGAACAACCTGGAATATAGGCTACGATAGGGTACAAACATCTTGAATTCAAATCACTCCCTATTTTAAACCATCTGGCATCTTCCATCGATTGGAGGGTCTCAGAGATTTGACTTTTAACTATTTCATGCCTATGATACATACACTTTATAGGTACATGTGAGAAAAAGGCAAATTTCCAAGTCACACAATAATCTTAAACAACTTCCCAGACAAGACTCAGCTTGAGTGGGTCGTTTCCCACTCTCGCCCTCTGACAGAGCCCTGGTTTGTATACATTTTTAGATAGCCAGCCCATGAAAAGCACAAATTCAACCCAAATCAAATTCTCTGTTTTTACATGGCATGCATTTGGGGTATTTGTTGGCATGCAATCAATGTTATTTAATCAGGTGGTAGTGACTGTAGAGAACAGACATGAACAATTTAATTATGTAGGTAATAATTAGAAATGTATCCTAAAATCAGTGATGTTCCTCTTGATCGAGTCTGCTTTTGAAGACCAAGGATACATGAAGCTATAATCTTTGGAACTGTGCTTCCCATTTTAGTACTTTCTGATTGCATTTTGGAAGGATGATGAAATTTTTAAGTTCCTTCACTGCTAATGGAATCTATGCATATAAATGTTAAAATTTTACCCCTCCATGAAAGTACAGTAATTTGCTTTTATTTTTGTTCTTTATTATTCTAATTAATTGGGATTTTTTCCTATAAACCAAAAATCTGAACTCCCCTAGCTCTTCATGAAGGATACAGGAAAAATATAATTTCTTCTCAAATGTTAGGCTGATTGGTTCACGTAATCCTCTGACCTACTCAGCCTTGCTAATCAAGAGAAGTCTTCGGAGGGGCTCATTCTTACACAGGCCGCAATCCACCCGCTACCTGGCCCTTTATTTGCGTAAAGTCCGGGTTTTGCCAGACATCGGGGTTAGCGTGTCTGAGGAAAGCCACGCCAGCCTGGTTGAGAGCGTGCACAGCCATGTCTCGGGTAATTGGAGAGAGCTCTGAGTTTCACCTTAAGCTGTTTTGAATTAATGTGAGACATCAGCCTCTTGCTTCCCCTGGTTTAATTATCAGAATTGTCACATTTTAGTTATCAGCCCAAAGGGTGCATGCTGGGGTTGATGGTGAACATGTGGTTCTACCTGATGCAGGTTCCCCGATGGCCAGATGTGGGTCACTTCAGCGACAGACTTAATTTAAAGGAGCGCTCTCCTGATTTAGAAATATTTATGGATAGGAATCTGATTTTCAACGGAAGAAGGAAGACTTCTTAAACACAAAGCTGTTCAGGAGGAAGAAGGAAAAATACCAGTTACAGTCTCAGTCTCTGAAACACAGGACTTATGTTGATGTTAAAAGGTTTCTAAATGTCAGCAGTCATTGTGGTTTGCTGTTGTTTCGTCATTTGTGCATTGAAGGCGATTAAACCCAAGCCATTTATTCTAATGTGTTAAACTAACCCATTCTATCCTTAGGATAAAGTCAGTTCTTAGCAGAAACCTTTGTTATAAACCAAATAAAATGTAGCCCTGCCCATTACTCTCACTGAAAGGAGCCTGAACCTTTGATCTAGAAGAGCTTCAGTGTCTCAGGACCGGTGCGCCTTTCAGTTCCCTGTGTCTGTCTGCAGTTACCCTGAGATTCCACAGCGCAAAGGCTCGAATGCAGGGCGCAGCGCATCCGGGGACCCTGACGGTGCTCTGCGCGCTGTTCTCCGGGTCGCGGTCGCTTTCCTGAAGCCTCGGTGGGAAGACGGGAGCCCGTCCCTCCGGGTCCCTGCTCTTACCCGGCTCTAACGGCGGTGACCGCGGGCTGAGCCGTTCCTGCGCTCCACGCGGCCCGGAGGGCCTTGCCCTTGGGAAGGCTGCTCGCCGTGGGTGGGCAGCGCCCTTATGAAATTGTCGGACTTGAAAGTAAGACGGATTGTCACTGGAACATTAAGTAGGACAGGGAGCAGATGAAATTTGAATACAGAGTTGCAGCTGTTCCTAAGCTCAAAAACTTCAATTAGTTCAGCCCAACTGCAGAATCCCAGCAAGAAACACGCTGAGCGGGTGACTCATCCCCTAATAGGAGCAAAATGCATCTAAAATATGAGTTGAAACCTTGCCATCGTAAGAAACTAACATTTGTGCTCGATGATCCCCCCCGAGCAGCCCTTTCATCTAATTCACAGCCCTGTAGAACGAATGCGAACCTTGCCTGACGGTCCTGCCGCCTCTATGCCCGGCGCCCTCCCCTGCAGCTTGGCCGCCCCTCTGCTCCTTGGAAGGCTCCCCCTGCCTTCCCTGTGCCCTCCCAGTACCTTCTTAGCGCCTCTTTATTTCCCTTTTTTTTAAAAAAAAAAAATTTAACAAAACATTTATTTTAATTTTTTTTTAATTTTATTTTTGTTTAAAATATTACAGATGTCCCTTTTTCTCCCCAATGACCCGTTCCACCCCGTTCCTTCCCCCTCCCAAGTCTTTATTTCCCTTCTTGCTTCTCTTAGACTGGTCCTCTCCCAGAGTTCCCTCCCTCCCTCCCTCCCTGCCCAGTTCCTCAGGTCCTTAGGTCCTTAGGTCCCTCGCCTCGCCTCTCGTGGACGTGGCGGCCTGTGGGCCCACGATGAAACCAGCCCTTTCCACTCGAACCTTCATTCTCTGTCCCCTTCAGTGGTTCTCGGACATCCCCCACCAGGTGGTCGTGTTCTGAAGCCGAGCTTGAGCGTATGTGATAATCAGAAACTAATCCCTCGTCTAACTGCCCATTTTATCACGCTCTCATGTTACCCTGTTTCCTAAGCTGCAGAATTTAAGCCACCTCTGGGGCATGTCACGCACCCACGGCCACCGGTTTGTTTTCCGTCCCGTGTCATGCTGCAGGTGCCCCCATACGGACCGTCCTCGCCTCATTTCTAGTTATAGTAGTTGACCGTCTAGTTCCTGAGCGTCACCACTGTGTTTCATGCGGGTTCTGCAGGTTAGTAATAGAGCCGCTTTCACTATGGATTTTCTTTGTTAACAATCTATAGTGGCTTCTTTTTGCACATAGGACAAATTTAAAACCCACCAAACAGTATGAACTGACTCTTTTTTATTTTATTTTATTATTTTATTTTATTTCTTTCATCACCATTTATCCCCTCTATGCCCTCTCCCACCCCCACCCACCTCTCCCTCAATTACCACACTATTATCCATGTCCATGAGATCTCTCTTTTTTTTCTTTTTTGCTCAATCCCTCCACCCCCCCAGCACCCCACCATCACCACCCCCAGAGCTGTCTGCCTGCTCTCTGTCTGTGAGTTTCTCTATTTTGCTTGTTAGTTCAGTTTGTTCATTAAATTTTACATATGAGCCAGTCAGAGAAAGACAAGTACCATATTTATTTATTATTCAATCCTCACATGAGGATATGTTTTTATTGATTTTTAGAGAAAGAGAGAGAAACATTGATTAGTTGCCTCTCATACACCCCTCAACAGGGGATTGAACTTGCAAACTAGGTATGTGCCCTGACCGGGAATTGAACCTGCAGCCCCTTGGTGTGTGGGATGACACTCAAACCAACTGAGCCCCCGGCCAGCGCCTGACTCAGTTTTACGTTTTCAGTCTTGCAGTGCTCAGCCTTTCCCATACTCATCACCGGCGTTGCTCCCTGACATGCTCACAGTTGCCTGTTCTCCTGCCCCCCCCCCAGGACCAGTCCTGCGCATCTGTGACGCTCACAAGCTCTGCCCTCTCCGTGCGTCGCCCTGAACCGACACCAGCCCACCCCGAGTGCTCTCGGGGTCTCAGTTGCCTCCGAATGACTCAGGCAGGCTGCCGCTCTCTATATATTTTATAGATCGCTTCCAAATTGTTTTCTGATTTACCGTGAATATATAAACTTCCTCTCAAACAAGATTTAACGTTCCTGAAGAGGAAGCACTGTGAATTGTACCATTCAAAAAGTGTGAATTCTACCATTGAATTTAAAAAGAACTATTCCTAGTTTCTGGGATGTTTCCCCAGTTCAGTTATTTCTAATCCCTGTGTGAGTATCAGGAACTAGGTCTTTAATGGTATAATCAGATCCCATGTCAAATAAATGACATTAAGAGTGTTATTAATATAATCCCATATTCCCAGAGATATTCTGGAAGGTTTATATGTACTCTCATGTATTATAAATACATTGGCGCATGCTTAAATGAAAAAGACTGAATGAAAATGAATTTGAAATGACAAAAAAAGATGTTCTATAAATGTAAGAATTAACATCTACATTCTCATGTAATTCCAAGCAAATTTATAGAACTGGGGCCCTGCTCATTAAACCACACTCTGAACTCATTTCGTGTTTTTCTGCCTACAAAACTTTCACACGTGTACAGCATCACTGAGCACTGTCCCACAATCATATAGCTAATGAATTATAACATCCCGGTCAAATTTGGAAAAATATGAGGACAGACATTCATTTACCTCTCTAGTCCTCTTAAGGCCTGTCAGGTATTTTGTGGGTCCCAAATTAGGTATCAGTGAATTCAAAGACTTTTCCCTCTGTAATTTTGTCCACGTAATAAAATTCATTGACATTTATATTTGTGATTTTATGAAATTACTAATCCCAAATGAAGTGTTCTTGGGAGCACAGCAGGAAAATGTGGCTGTTACTACCTGGGCCTGTCTCTACTTTTGGTTTGTATTAGGCTTGATAAACACTTAAACAGAATAAGACGGCACAGCTGTAGATGAAAGTGTTTTAGCAACACAGGACAGCCCCACCCAATCCATAATCCCTTCCCATTTTTCAGTGAAACCTTTGAAATAGCTGGTAATGTTTCCACACATTTTAAAAATATGCCGTCAAGCACAATACATGGAGCAAAGGATTTTTATTGCTCGTAAAAGTACCAATAAACAAGCATCAAACATTATGTGTTATGTTTTATATGTAGGAGGTAAAACAGGCTCATTCATTCTGTATACATTTTTGAGACGTGAAAAATATTGGAATCTAGCAGATCAGAAGGAAGACGGTTTTTCAACTGAAAAACCTGCGATGAGAGTGCCAGCAGCCCTGAAGTTCTAAAAACTGTGGCTAACGAGCTGATTTTAGTTAATCAGTTAGGAGGCAGTAGTGTTATTACAAATTTCAAAGTTCCTAATGATGTCATAACATGGCCCTTTAATCTCAGCTCCTATATGTACCGGTCATCATTGAGATGCAGCATTTCACGCCCTAAATCTAAGAGAGCTGAGGAGACAGACCAAAGCATTAGGATGGTTCTAATACCGCCCTATGCTCATGCCACGGGGACCTACCTGTCACTCTCAGACTGCACACGGGGATGTTCTCATTTGCAGGCCTGGCATGACCGGCTGCACCAAAATTGTGACCCATCATTTGCTGGCAGCCGATAAACCCATCAAAAGGTAACCAATGCCAGGACTTATTTGAAGAGTGACACTATCTTACTACTGTCAGGGAGTATGAGCGAAATAGCCACCAGTTTATCGTATTTACAAAGAGAAGGGGTGTGTGGAAGCAGGACTTTATTTTTAAGGTTAGGATCCTTAATCCAAAGCTGGGGAAGGAGATTTGATGTTTTGAAAATGGTCGGATTTATCTGGGATCTGGTTAGGAGCTTTGCCAAGTCAACAGTCGCCAAGTCGGTGATAGTAAAAAGGAAAAAAAATATCAAGGGACGTTAGATAGAAAGCTTAAGATGGAAAGATATGTCAGGTCGGAATCCGAGGATGCCACAGTAGGTATCTGAGCGTCGCTGGCATCCAATTATGGGTGTCAGGTTGCCATGCATACATATTTATGCACGCAGTGTGAAAACAGGGGCTAATGTCCATAAACATGGGAAAGATTAGAAAATTCATTAATTAGGGTCATTTGTACAATTCCACTGTCAACTTTAATCACTTGTTTCAATTGACATCTCCTTTAGAAAATCAACCCACAAGTAGTTATTTATTTATTCAGCAAGAATATTGTGAAGGGCTTCTGCTTGACCCATAATATAACTTCTAAATAGTGCATTCATTTCACTCTAATAGGCAGGAGGTTAGGTTTAACACATTAACATAAATTATTAAATTAATAAATACTCATTAACTGCGTTAGGTCCCATTCCTTGTTAGTGGAAACAGTGTGGTTGCCTTTTACGAGTATGCATCTTTTGGCTACTTGGAGTCTTTTTAGTGAGGACTTAAACAAAATTAGCATTTTTACAAATGTAAATATTAAAAAGGCTTAGGTCATTCCATAGTGAAATAATAAATCTCCTTCTGAATCGAACTGTAAACAGAATCTCCACTCATGAATGTATTATTAGCTATTCCGTTTATAAATATTGACTCAGCACAGTCCTATGGCAGAGTCTAAACATCTTTATTTACTGCACCCGCACCTGCCCAGGCACCCAGCATTTGCTCCTATCTGTGCCGTGTTCTCTGACTTTTCTTACATATGCCTTCTCCCCCCGCCCCCGCTCTCTCTCCCCCATCTCCCCCCCCCCGCCTACTTTAAACATTCATTTATTTTACTTAATCATGTCCCCTTTTTAAAATGTCGGTCACATACGCATACTTTCTTTGGCTTGTTTAAAGGTTTTTGTTTTTCCTCATAATATCCTTCCTTGACTTTCCCCTTACATGTCGCTTTTTCTACTATTATTCCTACTGCGTTTCAAATGTAAGCACTAGAGCCCTGGCTGGTGTTGCTCAGTGGTTAGAGCATCAGCCCTCATGCCGAAGGGTCTCAGGTTCGATTCCCAGTCAAGGGCAAGTACCTGGGTTGCAGATTTGATCCCCAGAGCGTGGGGAAGCAACCAGTCAATATCTTTCTCACATTGATGTCTCTCTCTCTCTCTCTCTCTCTCTCTCCCCCCCCCCCAACCCTCGCCTCCCTCCGCCCCTCCCTCCCACTCTCTCTAAAAAATCCATGGAAACAGTATCCTTGGGTGAGCATTGAGGACAAGAAGTGTAAGCACCCCACTAGAAGACGATCATCTCAGTGGGCCCCCTGCCCCCCACTTAGAGCCAAGTCTGGGCTTGAAGGAATGCTGAGTTTGGAGGAGAGCAGGCTTTGATCTTGGGGGATGCAGTGAGTGATTTTTAGGAAACGAATGAACAAATAGCCTTTTCCCCCCAATCAAAAATCTAAAGAATTCGTTCAAGACTTATTTTTACAAAATGACCTAAGGCGAGTCACCTAATGCCTCTAGACCCCCATCTCATTGCCTATGCAGTGAAAATATTGGATAAGCTCATCATGGTCCCTTTTAAAATTAAAATACGTGTTTTTGAGGAATCACACAAAGAGCTGAAGTTTTGCTCAAGTGGCGAACTGTGTTCTCAACAGCCCCTGATATTCTCGGTCATCAGCGTTTAGCGTCTGCCTTTCATCCTGGGAGGCGGCGCCGGCCTTTCCCAGGTGCACCTCAGAGCCAGCGGGAGAGCGTGAAGCGCGAACATTCTGGAACACGCTAAGCACACACGAACTGGGGCGTCTCCGGCAGCGCGAAGATGCCGGCTGTCTCCTTAAAAGTGGACAATGTGGGGCGAGCTCCTGGCCTCCAGCTCCCTTGTCCTGCTGCCACCCACGGCGGCGGGGTGGGTCCGAGGCAGCGCTGTCCCCAGGCCGCTGGGGGCCCTTTGCAGCCTCGCCCTGGGCCCTGGGTCCTGGGTCCTGGGTCCTGGGCCCTGGGCCCTGAGCCCTGAGCCCTGAGCCCTGAGCCCTGAGCCCTGAGCCCTGAGCGGTGCGTCTCTTCTCCCCGCAGCTGGGTTTGATTGATCCCGAAAGGCCCCGCCTGTCCTCAGAGCCTGAGGAGCCACAGGGCCCTTGCAGGATGAGTTCCAAATGTTAAACCCAAGATGAAAACCCCGGCCCATCTCCACGCTGGGGAGCCGCCCTTCCTGGAAGTAATCTTTCAAAACTGCGAATTCCTGCTACCCGCCTGGAGTGGCTTTTAATTCTTCACAGCCCCGAGAAGAAGCCCTTGCACCCTGAAATTCCCTTTCTGAATGTCCCAGTTCCTGCAGAGGGTTTCCCTTGGGCCTCTCGGGTCCTCACTGCGGCCACTTTCCAAGCTGGCCAATGCTTTTGTACCCGTTGCGTCCCCAGGTCTGCAACCTATAATTTCAGTGTACGGAAGTCAGCATTTCAAACAAATTATTTTGGCACAGATGAGATGTTGAAGTGGTATAGTTCTCCCAGGCACCTTCCACACTGTTTTTTATCTATAATAGTCACCCTGTTTTTTATCCAGCGTAGATGTAGATGCAGATGGGAAGACATACTCAAGAGCAGGAGATGTGTTATCAAAAGACGATCTCCTGGTTCTTGGCTGTTTCCAGGAACTGGTTTACAAGCGACTATATCCAATTAGTCTCTTCTGAGCTAATCTCATTAATCTCATAGTAAGCAAACGTAGGACCCCTCCACCTCCATTTTTAACCCTGGCATTCCTGACACTGATTCTGAGTTAAAATTTGGAAGCATCTCGGTTTTCTCACAGCTTTGCTTGGGCTTCAAGAACAAAATTCTTAACTTTGATCAATGATTTTGATTCAAAAACCGTATCATCTACATCTAAATCTGGGACTGTTGGACGTCACTGGAAATGCTGAGTTTTATCTTTCAATTTCAAGTGTTTGAAGAACTATTGAGCAAGGAAAACTTCTATGCTGGCCAACAATACTGATACATGTATGTAAAAAAACATGCTTAAGCCCTGGCCAGTGTGGCTCAGTTGGTTGAGCATGGTCCCATGCACCAAGAGGTGACTGGTTCCATTTCTGGTCAGGGCACATGCTTGGGGTTCAGGCCAGATCCCCAGTATAGAGTGTGCAGGAGGGGAAAGATCAATGCTTCTTGAGGTTTCTCTCTCTCCCTCTCTCTTTCTCTCTCTCTAAATCAATTTTAAAAAACACTTACTGACTATATTGAGAGCTTTCAGCATTATCCTGATTGTGAAAGATATTCATTCTTTTTTCCCTCCTCTTGATGGTTATGCTTCCATCAAAAATAGGACAATACTATGGGGAAGGCCTGGGGGTGGGTTGGATGTGGGGTGGAGGGGATCAATGGAATGGAAAGGGGAAACATCTATAATACTTTCAACAATAAAGATATAAAAAATTTTAGCTGAAAAAAATAAATAAATTGATTACTATAAAAAGGGGGGGCTCTTAAAAACTGGCTCTGCCCTTATGAACTCTTTCACTGTCAAAATATTCATCAACGCTGTCATTGGATTAGATCAACTTAGCAGCCCTGTGACTCACCAACATTTCTGTTTCCCTAACAACTGCAGTCAGTAGGTACCATCAAAGTTCTTCCTCCATCTGCTGTAGGCTGGTAAACTCAGGTGGAGCAGCTTCATTCACTTCATGCAATTCGATTTCATGGAACAGAATCAGTTCGTAGTAAAAGAGTTTAGTGCTACCTCATCACTTGTTTTTAAATATACTCTTTGAAAAAGCAGTTCCAGATAAGCCTAGTCTGTGGCTAAACATTCACGTGTTCGCACAGGTACACACACACACACCCCTTTGTGGGGGTTTATCAATGGATAATACAATAGTTACCCAATTCCCGGGTTTATTCTAGGTTTTTCACTGTTTTTTTTCTACATTATTGCTGGTCTCTGCTATATTTATATTTAAAATCTGTTGATGGTTTATTTTTTTCAATTGCTTAAACTTTCTATTATTAACATGAAAGAAAGGAAAGTAAAGGATCTAAATTGTCATCTTTGTTCATGCAAATCTCTAGTCCCACTGAAATCTAGGTGCTGTGTTCCAGTGAGCGAACTCACACTCTTCCGACTCATTAAGCTGCCTGGCATTCTTGTCTTAAGACATTTTCATGGAACCCAAATGACATCAGACCAGATCCCTTCCTAAATTCCTGTTGGGGCAATATTTTGTGGTAATCCCCGTTTAATATTTTTTCATCTTTCATGTGTGTGCAGTTCCAAGTGTCCAAACTGTCAGCTTGTAATAGTATTTCAAAATAGTCACCACTAAACATATTTCATTCACATTTTTTTCAGTAAAAGTAGAGTCTTGAAGATACTGAGATTACTTCTTTTATCTTGCTGTTTACTGACTCAAAGGAAAGAACAGTCAACTGAAAAGGAGTCACTAAATTATCAGATAATCTTTCACGTGTCATTTAACTTTTGTTTTATTTATTAATTAAAAATAAATCTCTTCCCCAGGGGCAATTTAAAAGAAAATAAATTAAATAAAAAGGCCACATAGTAACATTTTTATTTCACCATGTTATTTATTGTAACAGAGATTTAGGCTTTTTATATGTTTAAATATTTATAGTGAATATTTTTCAAAGATTAGATATAAAAATAATGCAAGTTATTAGGCTAATGTTTTTTCCAGAAAATTATTTGAAAACTTATGACATTTTTATACATTACTTTTGACACTATCCTTCTTCATCCACAATAACTTTTGATTCTTTAAACTAAAATTACTAGTCTTATTGGCAGACTAAGTCTAGGTTCACATGAGAAGTAAAATATCAAATACTGAGAAACATTATCTTTGTGTCCTTAAGACTTAGGTAGAATAACTCGATTTTGTTTTTGTAGTTATTTGCTTACAGATACAAAAAATAAAGGAGTATTTAAGAATTATAGGAATCTGAAAAACTCAGAAAAATACTTGATACAGTGCACACAAAGAATAAATGAAAACCAACAAAATTTTTTAAACAAATTTTATCTAATTATTCATTTTTAATATAGGATTCCAAAAGTATTTCATCAACTATGTTTTTCCCCCACTGACCTTTTTTAAAATTTAGAGCAAATTTTCTAATTTTGCATTATCTGTTGGTTATGGTATTTTTCACTGTATTTAACTTAGCAGAGAGATGCTCCCACACACATAATTTCATAAAAATAACAACTTTCATGCTGAAATTTTTCACACCTCATTAGAACCCAAATATGAGTTAATCTTCAAAATTTGAGGACGATCTTAAATCTTCATTAATTTATGGGAACATTTTAAAGAAGACTCTATTGCCAATGCCAAAAATATTTTAGCCTTTTAGATTAATTCAAATTTAAATATAGCTTAAATTCAACTTGAAATTTAGTGGATTAACTTTTTCCATTAGGAATTTTAATTAACTAACTGAATAATATGCCCTTTTCTATCACTTTACCTGTTTTTCCTCTTAAAAATTCATAGAAATTGAAAGGAAAGGAAACAAATTTTGGCTGAGGGTGTACTTTAATACTGTTACAATCGGAAATTAATATATTCTTTCACATATCGTAAATAAATGAACCATCGGCAATACCAGTTGTTCAGCAGCTCTGATGTGTGTATTGGATATTCGGTTCCCATTGAAGTTATATATATCTCCAGTTCCCAACAGACAAATCTGGAGATTTAAAATTGCAGCCTCTCCTCGCAGCTGACCCTCTTGCAATATACTCTTGAAGTCTCCAAGTGCCTGGGGTCCTCTTTTCCCTTCAGTGCAATTCAATAAATTCAATTCCAGGAGCATTAATTGGGCTTCTGCCCCGGGTAGAGCGTCGGTGTGGAATACAGAACAGGAGCTCCGTCTCTGTCCTCTGTGACTGCAGCCTGGAGAGGCGGGCTCCCTTCCTGTCCCCTGCCGAGCTTGCGGGGCCAGCGGCGTCCTTGGGAACAGGAACATGACGTCTGGACGCTGCTAGTTTCTTTGTCGTCTCCCAAGTGGCAAACCCCGCACTGAGTTTCGTGCACCTGCCGGTGCGTGAGCGCAAACACTCGCCTCCATCGGACCCTCCACGGCGGCCAGGCCTCCATTCAGCTTTCTTTCCAATAGTTTCCTCCTCATAGGATGCCACACTCTCTGGCCACGTTCACTAATTGGGGAAAGTCACCAGCAAACTCTATATGTGGACTAGTCAGAAGAAAGGAGAAAGACAAGTGAAAATTATAGGTATCAGATATCCTCAGAGCAATGCCAGGCTGGACAGTTTTACAGTGTGAAAATTAAAGACATTTTCTATATGTTACTATTCAGTAGAGTGTTAGAAACTGATTGGAATAACATTTGCAATGACGGTGTCATATTCATGACTGCACAGTGCCATCAGGCTAGTTTATGTTCCCTTTAGTAGAGTACAACCCTGTGGGCCTTCATTCAAAGTATAAAGAGCGTTTGCCTCTGATAGTATTTCCAAATGGCAGACCAGTTGCTCAGGACGGGCGCATTGCCTGGGGTGCACTGGTTCAGGGAGTGAGCTCGCCAGGAAATCTGGGCAACAAATCTCACCTGAGTGCACAATTCCCACTGCACCCCAGTTTCAAAGCACAAAGAGGAGACCGTGGGTGCTGACTTGCCATACACCTTCCCAACCATGACAAGAGACAAGAAAACTTTGGCACTAACTTTCCCCCACTCCAAAACCGAAGCCCTCCTACAACCAAGAAACGTGTACTGTTGTGAGGGGTCCCATATATATTCTACCTCTGTGCCAAAAAATATATGAATCTACATTGTTGAGTTAAAATTATGGGGTGGGATGGAATTCCATGGCTAAAGCGACCTGGTGAGATTACTCATGAAGTGACCACATCTGCTCTCCATGTGACGCTTGTACAAATCTGGGAACAAATTTTAAGATCTCTTTGCTGCCAGGAAAAAAACAACAAAAAACCACAACACTCTTCGGCCTTTCCCTGGGGCCACCCAGAATGTGATCCACGTTTGAAGCTAAATTCAGTATTTGATCTCCTAAATGAAAGGAAAGGGGATCAGTGTCAGCCAGAATCGTTCTGCAGATGAGCCACTATCCTGTCCACAAGAATTATCTTAGAGATTTCCCATGGAGTTCGCCCAGTGCGTGTGAGAGCCTACAGGCTCTGTGATCCTTCCCCGTGGTATGTGCTCTCTATGATTTGCAGATATTTACCCAAAACTCACAGCAGAGAGCTCTTCCCACACCGCTCACATCAGCACACACACTTGCACCCTCTTGCCAGCTGCCCCCTATATTTAAAACCATAGAATTTTACACGTTTTCCCACTGTGGGATCCTGTTTAGTGTAAAGCCATGAATTAAAATATAAAATACCCACCAAAAATACTGGTTATGTCAGAGTCATCCGATTATTATTATAAAGCGAATTTTTATGCTTCTGTCAAGCTTTCCCATCCTTCGCTCCCCCAAAGCAAACCGTGAAAGGATCCTGATAGCAGCTCTTTTTGCCCCTGCTCTCATAGGAGTTCTCACTCCTATGATTTAAATAATATGGAGTGTTCCAAAAATGTGTGCATATACTTTGAACCATTATAAAGGCAGTGTTTATTAAAATCCATTTCATGCCTGGCTGGCGTGGCTCAGCGGTTGAGCATTGACCTAGGATCCAGGAGATTGTGGTTCGAGTCCCGGTCAGGGCACAGGCCCGGGTTGCGGGCTCGATCCCCAGTGGGGGGTGTGCAGGAGGCAGCCGATCCATGACTCTCATCATTGATGTTTCTCTCTCTCTCCCTCTCCCTTCCGCTCTCTGAAATCAATAAAGATATATTTGTTTTTTAAAATCCACTTCATTTTCAAAATTGAGCTATCAGCTGTTGCAGTGTGTGTACATTTTTGGGACACCCTGTAGATAAAGAAACACAGCACAGGACTGGCTAGTGTTAATCACATTTAAGTTATATGATGCCAGACAGAAACGTAGGCTTGGCATAAAAATCTGTAAGTCCATAGGTTCCAGATAAAGAGGTAAATGTGTGTGCGTATGTGAGTATACGCACTCACACTCACACACACACACACATAATTTGGATCTGCTGCCATTTTTTAAAGTTTCAGGTATTTCACTTCTTCCGTCATTTTGACAATTTTGATCCCCTTGATGTTCAGGGACTAACAGACTCTATGGCCCCATTGAAAGTCATTTTCCAACATGCGAGAGAAGGTTCCCTGTGCATCGGAACTAAAAACGGAATGGACTTGACTGTAAAGAGCAATTATGGCCAAAAGACAAAGGAGAGAAAAAATATTAAAACAGTAAAAAGGGATCCCCAGCTGATGCCATGAAGGCATTTGGATCCAGAGTTGCCAAATCTTCTACTTCCTCCAAAGAAACCTGAAATTCCGACTTTTAAATGAAATGTCCCCCAAAATGAAATGTCAGCGAGACGCTGTGCAGCACTGGAGAGCACAGAGAGCTTATCTGCAGACCCTGCTCAGGCCCGGACACCCTGCTGTGAATCCGGCGGGGCCGGGGTTCTGTGCCAGGTGCTCGGCTGCGGGGTGCGCGGTGGGAGCCAGGACAGAGTAGGCGACGAGTCAGAGCTCTGAGGGAGGGAGGGAAAGCTTGCACAGGGCAGTGCTTTGCGACGGGATAAGCAACCCTGGAGCTTTGGGGAAGGGAACTGCTCCCATCCGAGCGCTCAGAGGACTGGCGGAGCCGGTGGGATCTGAGCAGAGCCTGCAGGATGCTGTGGAGAGAGGTGTGCGCATCAGTGTTGCGGGGCGCGGGTAAAATAATCCTTGCAGTGCCCTGAAAAGCAGGAGGTGCGCCACACGCTTCAAGAACATTTTCTTAACTACAGATTACTACTGGCACATGAAAAATTTAAAATTTCTATGAAATTAAATTCCTGCACAGAATGGTTCTGTTACCATCTCATGAAGATAACGTGGATTTTCAGGTTCTTGATTTTAACTATATGTTAGGACCAGGGCATTAAGCTTCGCAGGCTCTATTTTTAAGTAAAGTCTTTGTTTGTATGCTTGTATCTCACACCCGGGGTGAGCTGACTGTCTTATTCTTTCCTTCCTTTGATTTGATGCTAATTTTGCAGGTTTTATGCTGAAAAAAATCAGCCGAATTTTTGGTGACACAGATACAGCTTTGAAAATTCAATGGGCCTGTAATTTTCAAAGTTATTTTCAATGATTAAGAACTGATTGGCAATTCCCAGCATGATGGTCTCTCCTTGGCTTTCAGTAACCTTCCTGTCCTAGGACCTAAGACCGAAAGCTGAAGGACTTTGGTTTGTGGCTTTAAAGTGATGTTACGGCCCACATTTCTGCGCGCATCCACCCACGTAACCCAACTACTCTGTGCTCTGCAATTATAAATTAAATAATAATTTAATTTTAAAATATTTAAATTTAATATTTACATTCCATATTGCACAATATATTTTGAAGACAGCCATTCTCTGATGAATGTCTTTAATTTTAAGGCCTCCAATATAAGGAATAATAAAACTGACATTGTAGACTATTCTGAATTTAGGAGCATAAACAGGAAATTTTAGGGCCTAGTTTTCAAGAATAGATGCTAACAGGGTAAACAAAATTAAACCTGTCATTATGCAAAAGTGGTTTTTCAGGCTGCACGTGATATTTTAATATGCATTTTATGAGATTTGCAGAGAGTTTAATTTTCAGTTTAGAGAAAAGGGTATTCTTACACAGTATAGGTGATAAATTAGGTCGTCACAGTTATGTGTATGACCCTTAAAAGGTGAGCAAACCAAATACACCTGGAAGACAGAGCTATTAACCTTAAACTGGATTACAGATTTGATCTGTGGGAAAATGCATGCAAGCAAGGTGGAGGTCTTTATTAATACTCCCACTCTTTGGCTACCAGTATTAGAATATTCAAACAGAATATTTATAGGCTAGCTCAACGCAGTATGTGGGAAGTTTTTATTTCATTTGTTTTCCGACTTTTGCCTCCCTCTTTGGTTTCATTTATTTTTATCTTACTACAAGATATTCTTACTACAAGAATTTGTGTGCACTACTAAGCCTTTAGCCAGCTCTTTTCTCTCCATACCTCACTCATTCCCACTTCTCTCTCTTTGCTCGTTTTGTTGAGATGATAAGTGATGGAGCGAGTCAGACACAACTTTAAATTCCAGTCCTGCTATGTATGAACTGTATCTTTGTACAAGTTATTTAATCTCTGGGTTTCTTATTCATGAAATAAATACCGTATATGGTTATTGTAGGGACTAAATCAGGTGGGTGCCAGATAGATATTTCATATCATAGCTTATTAAGGGAGACACTCACCTTCCTCAGTGATGCAGCTCAGAAACCTGACAGGGACTCAGCTTGACTGCAGAACATAAGGTGCCATGGACAAAGCATTATGCCCAAAGGGGATGATCAGAGATATGCTCCCTACGCAGCCCATCTAGTTCACCTTGGGCAAATTACTGAAATTCCCAAGGTCCAGCCACCAAATCAGATAACCCAGCGGCAGACTCTGGGTAGACTTTAGGTAGCAGGGTCCTGTGACTCGGCCCCAATTTTTCCAGCTCTGCATGCATGTTCTAGCCCAGCTGGGGAGATGTTGCCAAAGGATGCTCTATTTATTCATGTATCTCTTAGGAGTTCTTCAGATTTTAAAAAGTAGTACAATGCACCCGGCTGGGGTGGCTCAGTGGTTGAGCATCAACCCATGAACCAAGAGGTTACCAGTTTGATTCCTGGTCAGGGCACATGCCTGGGTTGTGGGCTCAATTCCCGGTAGGGGGTGTGCAGGAGGCAGCCAATCAGTGCTTCTCTCTCATCATTGATATTTCTCTCTCCCTCTCCCTTCCTCTCTCTCTAAAATCAATAAAAATGTATTTTTTTAAAATGTAGCATAATGCTTTTGTGCCTAAGGACTAGGTATTTGAAGGTGAAGAGAGAGAAGTAAATGCTCAATAAAAGCTTTTGGCATGACCACCCTCCCCATTAGAGTTTACAGCATTAACCTGCTCAGTGGCACGTTTCCAGAAGCAGCAAACCTTATTTTGAGTCTACTATTGAATTTTGATAATCTTTCTATGATAAAACAATCTTTGATGGCAATATGCCCACAGCAATATTTTAAAATGCCTTACATTTACTTTTAGATGATAGGTAGTTTCCTTACTGAACATATGTAAAAGAGCAGAAAGAAGTCCCACTATCATACTATTTACCTAACACTTGCTGGTATTTAGAAAGAACATCAGACCTGCACAGGGATGGAAATGTACGACCCAGAGGGCTAACCTACGTGTGCTCAGGTATCCTACTGCAAGGCAGTCGCTGATCAGCGTTACGTTTCAGCTCCGCCTGTCACACGTACACCAGCAGGTGTGACACGTGGTCTTTTTCTGTTTACGCTGCGTACCATGCTGCACAGCTCTCTCCCTGGCTTTTTACTCTCACTACACTTGCAAACCCTTCCTTGTAAGCCACACAAAACACATGACTTTCAAGCATGACTTTTAGTATTCCGTTATCCTGATATCCCACAGTTACCACCCAGGAGGCTGTCAAAGGCCCCAGGTTTACTTCTGGCTGTTACTATGCACAGGGCTGCAGTGCCCGATGTTCTGCTTACATCCGGGCACACTCTGTGGAGTGTGTTCCAGCTCCCTGATTAGGAGCAAAAGGTGTGCAAATATGTTGCCAATTTATTTTATCTTAAAAGATTCTTTATAATTATTTTTTAAACTCTTGCCCTCTTAAAATCACTGCTCATTTTACAGATGAGGAAAACTGGAGAATTCAGGAAGAACAGTGGTTATTAAGTGTGGAGAAGACACTATTCGAACTTAGACCTCACTGCTTTCTTCATGTCCTCTCCTCAAGCCGAGTGTTCAGTGGATTCCAAAGGAGGGGTCGTTTGGGCACGTGGGCCTCTAGCAAATGGGCGCAGAGCGACGCGCTGCGATTTCTTTTCCCCAGAGACTGGCCTCTGGCGTTACAGTAAAGCCAAGCTTCCCTCTCTCCCTGTCCACCGGTCTCTGAGAGAGAGAATAGAGAGAGAGGCATTCTGTTGATGAGAATGATGACAGAAAAGCTGTGTTTGAAGGCTCGAAAAGCTCTTCCATCTGGAGCAGCTGGCAGCCTGGGAGTGGACTCTGAGGGGAGCTCAGAGGCACCTAATTTGAGCGCTGGTTAAAAGTGCACTTGGGAACCGCTGACTCGGTGCAGTTATCTCTGGCTCCGGGAAGTTTGCGTGATGCTCGGAGGCTGGCACGTAAACATCCACATGACACATATTTGCTGAGTCTAATGTCCTATGAAAATGAACAGGGATGATCTGTCGGCATATATCAGATGCAGCTGTTTTTATAAACCAGGATATGACGTGCTAAAGCACGTAATGAGCCATTAAAATGGGCAGAAAAGACTTGCTAATAGTTCAATAATTATGTATATTAAAGTACACAAATAACATATAAGTCGCAGTGGTATAGAAATCAATTAAATTAGATAAAGTGCTAGGCATTCAGCAAATATATATGGTGCACCATGAATAAAGCATTTTTCTGTAACTCAAAAATGACACAGTCTTTGCACCTCAACTATATTTCAGGATCACACACCAGAGGTACTCTCTACATAGTGAAACAGCTTAGTCCTATAATGAGAACAGAGATGGGGGTGGGCCAAGGCCAAGCACCGAGGGCATCCAGTCACAAAAGCTGTCTCTTGGAAAGCTGTGACATCCGCAAGGGTGATTGGAGCACCAAAGGCATCAGCTCAAGTCCCACATCAGAGCTGCCAGGGATGCACACAAAGAGGCAAAGTGAAGGGAATAATGCACAGACCCATAAATGCTCGCGATCAGGCTCCAGCAGGACGGCCTCCAGGCTCTAGTAGGAGTTTGCGTTCTGAGGCCTGACAAGTACTTTCCTCACGGTGCTTCAAATCTGGGCGGGATAAGATGTACAAACACATTTCTCTAACGTGAAGCCATGTGTGATACCCGCCAGTGACTCAGCGAACAAGTAGGGCTGTGTGTGTAACGATGGGGGATAGGCTTTCCACTGAGGTGGTCCCAGGTAACTTTACTGAAAAGAAGGCACCCTGAAGAGCACTAAGGTTTTTGACAAATATTAATACATTTTGAAAAGAAAGATAAAGGAAATAACATGAGCAAAGCTATAGAAGTATAAAAGCTCAGGATATAGTCAGGAGACAGTGAGTAGACCAGAAGGCTAAAGTGTGAGAGCTGTAGTAAGAGATCAGACTGAAAAGGGTTTGGAGCTGGTCAGGTTAAGGAGTTTACGTATTACTTAGAAGACGGTGAGAGCCATTCAGTATTTAGATCAGGGAAACAATGTGGTTATAATGGTACTTTTGAAAGATGACTTTTGTAATCATTGTAAAATGGTTTGAAAAGAGGAAGTTCTGAACCAAGCCTGTTGCCCTAACCAAGGTGATAAAAGCCTGAACTAGCTCAGGGGTGGTGGGGATGGAAGGAAGTAGGATATTGAACAACTGTTGCTCAGGGAAAGCAATGTGAGACTTTAACACTGATTGGGGTGGGGGGGGGGGGTAAGAGGTACAGCACTGCTCAAAACAGAATTTTAAACCTCAACCTGATAGGTAAGAATAGGGGTGCCGTTGTTAGAGACAGCACAAGGAAGCAGGAGCTTGAAGGACATTTACGTGTTGGAGTCAATGAGTTGGTGGGGCCTCCGTGTGGGAACATCCAACAGGCCTTTGGAAATGGATGAGTGGGGCTCAAGAGCAGTGACGGCTGGGATTACATGGTTGGCACTGATCTTACTCTCCTTGAGTGATGCTTGAACGCATGGAGGAGGGTAGGAATGTGTGCAGGATGACACAGGCAGGATCAGAAAACAGACCAGAATGAGCACCCGTCTCCCTGGAGCAACAGCAGGAACCGGGCAAGGAGACGCGGAATAAGAGCAGCCAGAGTGAGCCTCACGGGAACGCGGGAGGCAGGGCGGAAAGGAGAGGAGGGGAGCCGGACGCTGGAAGGGATAAAGTAGATCGTGTCCAGGGCAAGTCGAGGACTAAGGGGGGCCCACTGGATGGGGTCTGTGGGCTCATTGGGGACATTCAGTGGAGCAGGTGAAGGGAATGATGGTAACTAAAGCCAAATAGCATCTTATCCGTTGTATGGCAATTACCTGTCCACTGGGCTCCCTATTTCTAAGCTTTTCTGTTTCAACCGTCCTTCTTTCTACCAAGACTTCTCTTTATAAAATTCAACTTTAGTGATATCACTCCTTTGGTTAAAGTTTTCCATATCTACGGTTCCCTACAAATTTGAAGACTCTTCCAGCTGGGAACCACACCCCACTGGCCTCACTGCTGAAGCCAGCTTCCCATGTTCTGTCTTTCCCCAGCCAGTCCCGACTGAGGGCTCCCTCCCTTTGCTAGTGCTGATTCTTCGAAGGCAAGTATCCCCCAAAGCCTGCTGACAGCCTCATGCCCCACCGCAGTCGTCTCCTCCTGCGCGGCCTCCGCAGTCCTCCAGGCGGACCTGACTTGCCCATTCCCCGCTTCAGTGCCCCCAAAGCCCTTTCAGGGCGTTGTTCTTATATTATTATATCACATTTTCTAAATAATAATTTGTGTACACATTTTGTCTCCCCTACTGTGGTGCAAAATTGAAAACTGTGTTATATTTATTCTTACAGTCCCAGCACCTAGCCTTGTCCACATATGTTATTTTTCATTGCGAAGGAAGGAGGGAAGGAAGGAAGGAAGGAAGGAAGGGAGGGAGGGAGGGAGGGAGGGAGGGAGGGAGGGAGGGAGGGAGGGAGGGAGGGAGGGAGGGGGGAGGGAGGGGGAGGGGAAGGGGGGAGGGAGGGGGAGAGGAGGGAGAGCTACTAAAATGCAAGATATTTGAGGGTAGGAAGAGCTAAGCTAGTGAGAGTGCAGAGCACAGGAATAACTAAAGGGAAGAGACTACTGATGCTAAGAAAAGGAAAGGAGGAGAAATTCATGCAGCTGTATCCTAATGAAACCAGGATGTATGATATAAATATCACAGAGGCTGCGGTTTTGCAAAGAAAGTGAGACACCTTTTCAGCCAAACCAGGGGACCAAGGACAGGAGACCATGATTGAAATGAGGACGACTGAGCCCCGTGTGTGTATCATCCCTGGGCTGGGAGCTTTACATGCCTTTGCTCATTGCTTATCATTGCAGCCTTGTAACCTGTCCATGTACAGACGGGACCAGCCCTCAGGGCTTTAGAACCTGGTTGTAGTCACAGAGATAGAATTTCTCCCCAGGGCTGTTTCCTTTGAGGCTCATGCTCTTTCCATGGAAATACAGAGCAATGGGCATTGGTTGGGGGCCATAGTAGAATATCTGGAGAAAGAGGCATGCTCTATGTTAGAAGGTCAAATTAAAATATTCTGTAATGAGTCTGGGCTGGGTTACAAGACAAGTGAAGTGAGAATGCTGCTTGTCTGAATAGAATCTCATTTTATTTGGCTGCATTTACCCATTTGGGTAAAGAAAGAAAAGGCCTCTGTTTGTTTTAAGGCTTGCAGCAAGCTTCTGCATGTACCCAGCACTCCTCTTGGATCCTGGGAGAATGGATTTGTTAATTTCTTTTGCACCTTCTCGTGAAGCAGTTGTTAATAGTGCTTGGTGTGGTGCATTCCCTGTGAGGTATCAAATGGAATCAGGCAGAGTCCTTAAGGAAAAGTTATGTTAATGGAGCTTAGATATAAACAAAATCACTGTGTCTTGTGGTAAAATATACACGCTGCTGGAGTGAGTCAAGCAGAGGAGAAGGTGAGGCAATAATTGATCTGGACCTAAAAACATATGTGGAACCTATTCTATTAAAAAGCAAATGGGAATCACCTGAGCACAGTCACATGTGGAATCTAGTGAACAAAATACACTGACAAACAAAATAGATCCAGAGTCATGGAAGGATGCAACAGACCAACAATTCTCGGGGGAGGGGGCAGGTTAACCAAAGAACTTATATGCATATATGCATAACCCATGAAGGCCTGGGGAAGGGGCAGGAGCAGGGTGGAGGGGGGTCAATGAGGGGAAAGGGGGGACATCTGTAATACTTTCAACAATAAATATAAATTTTTTTAAAAAATTAATTTTAAAAAAGTAGGTGAATAGAATAGGCAGTCCATAGGAAGAAGGGGAGGGGAGGACCACAGAGGGGAGGGAGCAAAGAGGGAAGGAAGGAAGAGAGAGCAAAGGCCAGAGGAAAGGGCAGGAGGGGAGAGGAAAGATGGGGGAAAGACTGAGAGGGGCAGACAGCTGGTTTGGGAGCCAGAGCTAGTTCAGCAGGTATCACAGGGAAAGGTGGGGCTGAAAACAAGGACTGGGGTCTACAGTTGTGAATTACAGGCTGGGAGATTACTAAGCTCTGTACTCAGAAGGCCACAGGGAGCCGCTGAGGCTTGAAGAAAACTCCATTGTGGCCGGTGTGATTTCACAGATTAAATCAACTTTCTTCACTCCCTAAAATCCTTCAGTATTAGAATAAAGTTTCAAATTTGCACCAGGACCCTCATAGTCACGCAGCACCTGGTTTCCACCTACCACCCCAGTTATAACTCAGGGCGCTCTGTCCCTCCCACTTCAGGCTGTTAGCATAGTCTGTTCCCTCTGAGACTCTCCACCTCTCCCCCTGGGCTTGCCTGATTCTCTTTCAAATTTTTTCAAATTTATTTTTTATTGAATTTATTGGGGTGACATTGGTTAATGAAATTATATTGGTTCCAGGTGTACTACTCTACAATACATGTAAAACCCCAGATCCAACACAGAAAAGTAACATGTAAGCTGATTCCAGACTATAGGTTACTGTAGATGACTTACCTGATATAAGGACTAGAAGTGAAAAGACAAGTATGTTTTGAAATGTCTAGAAAAGAGAGATGTGATTCAAATAGAAAGTGAGAGGTCTGTTTAAGAGCTACTTAAGAGTACAAGCAACAGGCCTTGGAGATGTATTGAGTGGATTATTTCTAAATAATTTGAGAGGTCTTATAGAAAATCTTTAACAACTTCCATTATTTTACCACCGTCTCTGATTTTGAACAAATCTTTTCACAGGTCTCCTACAAGATCTCCCAACATTTCGATTCCTTTTTTTCTTATATATTCTTTATAGAACATTCCACAGATATAAATATAATACATCATATATTTGAAGGTGTTATATATGGAAAAAGGAAAAATAAAGCAGGGTAAGGAGGAATCAACAACAAAAAAAGCCCAGTGGCTTTTTATATCAGTTTCAAATAGACCATCAGTTATCTGTAGCACATAACCTATTAATTTTAAAAGCATCTCTTTTTTTTTTTTATTTTACTTTTAATGAAACCCAGAAACTTTCCAATTTTAGGTATTCAATGAAATATAACTTTTCTTTTTCTCATCTATATCCAGGAGATGGCATCCTCAAGGGCAGGGAGGGAGGCAGAGGCCATGATACAAGAAGAAAGCTCCCTTGTCAGCCTCGGGGGGGGGGGGGGTCCTGCAGCCAGACCCTGCCCGCCCCCCCCCCATAGTGCTGGAAGGCTCTCAGCACCTCCCCCTGCTCAGCATCCCAGCCTCTTTCCTCACTTCAGGACGATTCCTTTATTCTCTCTCCTGAAAATATGAAATATTTTCTCAGGCTGCTTTTCTCTGACTTGCTTTCATCAGTTCCTTCTCTTTAAAATCTCCCATGGCCTTATTTAGCCCATAAAAGCACCGAGCAATGGATTTTATTTGTACACTTTTTTCCAAATAACGCTCTTGCTATATTTAGTTTTTCACTTGTGAAGTATAATTTCTTCCTGGCTTTCTGTAGACCATTAATGCAATTTTCATATTCATCATAACAGCAAATAATACAATGTAGATGATAAATATTTCATACTTTCCCCTCAACTTTTGAGGAGCAGTTGCAAGAATTGAAGCTATTCAGATACTGTATACCTAGAAATGGATTTTCTTGAAACAGAAGGTAAATACACTTTTTAAATCATTTTTTATAACTTAAACAGTAGAAAACAAATAAATTAACCCCTTCATTATTACCATCCACAAGAGGTCTATTTTTTCAGCTGAAAAAAAAGTTTAAATAGATTCCAATTATTGAAATCAAAGCTTAACCACAACAGGTTTAAAAGTTAAACATTTAATTATCATTTTTCTCATTCCCAATAATGGAGTGATTTTTTTATATTAAATGTACTGATTATTTTGGCTTTGTGCAGGTATGACTTTAATGTATTTATATGCTCTCAGTTAATAAATCAGTCAGCCCCATAAAATTCTAGATTCCTGGTTTCTCCTTAGAAAAAAGGAACCTCAATACTCCTTATTACCTCCTATGCAAACGCTTCACCCATTCCTCCATTCATGTCACCCCTCTGTCCTGAAGAATAGAAATGAACAGCCCCAGCTGCCGATCAGTAAAGGGAGGGTAAAAAGCGGTCCCTACTTTCCCCAAGAGTTTGCAGTGTAGTAAGAAATAATCACCTTTTAAATAAACAAATACAAAAGAATTTTAATAGGGTGGTAAATGTGTTTCCTCTGCCTATGTTGAAGTTTTAGATGAAACACCCCCCAAAAACTCCTGAACCGATGAAGTAGGTACCCAAGCACCTCAAAGATATAAAAGAAACTGAAGATTGATCAGATCAGAGAGAACTCCTTTGGGAAACTGATGAGCTGTGGTGCCATCAATCTGGAGAAGGGAGTTTCCATAACTTAGTCCATTTGAGGGGAATGGGAAGACAGCCGCCCAAAGGCTTAGTGTGTGTGTCTGCTGGTGTTTGAGGAACCCAGAGGCTGATTACTGACTTTTTCCAGAAGAGATGTAAAGGCTAATGGCTATGGGAGGGACAAACCCTAATGCCAGCCCGAGCAGAAAGAACTGATGGAGTGAGGAGCTTACCCATCAACGGGGCCTTCCCAGCAGAAGGGAGCCAGCTGGGAGCTGGGGAGAGACTTGGTGAGGAAGAGAGGAGCCCGGAGATGCTCCTTGTCTGCAGGTTTTCCACTTTTAAACAGCCCCCAGTGTGTGTGCGTGTGCGTGCGTGTGTGTTTTGGGAAGAGTAAATTAGACATATTTGAAGCTTTGCTTATACACTCCATTCAACTTTTTCAAGCCACACCTAAGGGACTATTTACTTTTTAACCTGACAGTCATCATAAAAGGCATGAGATTATTTGAGAGGTCACCTCAAGGCCTGGAAATATAGCTGGTTGAAAATAGGCTGAAGGTGGCAGGAGAGGGAAATAATAAAGCTGTTTCCTTTCGGTGCCCTTCCTAGTCCTGCTCATTCAGTGAAGTTCCACAACACGGGACCTGGCACCAGAGACCACCAATGCTGTACATCAGGGAGTGCAGAAAATTAGTCCAAAGTAGAGAACTGAGTGTGCATTTCAGGACAGTGCAGTTTTCATGGAAGCGGAAGGACTGGAAAAGGGCTGGCCTCTGTTTACAGATAACTTTAGAGTTTAAAAATCTGTGGGTGCATCAAAATGTGGCCCCATCCCCTGAATATTTCAGTGGATCGCTCTGCATAACTCACTGAAAGCTGGAGGTTGACTTTGGCCTTGAGAATAAAAATGCATTATGGCTTCATATATTTTGCTTTCTCTCTAAGAAATATGTGTAAAAAGACCTATCAAGCCTCATTATTGGCCTCTGCACTTGGTATACCAAGTAAATCAAGATGTGAGAAGACATATCAACTCCATTTCAGTAAGAGTAGGACTGTAAAATTAAATGAAGGAGAAGTGAACTGGCACCAGGAAGTTGAAATGACATGAGTGGACAAATCTAGAGAAATGACAGAATGAAAACATAATTTGAAGAGCAATACAGAGAAGAGGTTTATCAGGGGATAGCTCTCTCCAAACAATTCCTGTGTCATTTTGAATGATATTTAACTAAACATATGGAGGTATTCATAGTCCTAGGAACTGAGTTTTGAACTTGAGATCAGTGAATGAAGGCTATCTTTCTACCTAGTTGTCCACCAAGTTCCTGAAAATGTCTACACTGATTCTTAGGAAAGATGATTCTCCATGAGCCTTTTTAGCTCCTACACGTGTTTCTGAGTTTGTCAAGAATGCCAGTCCCTGGCTGCTCTTTCCTGGGGCCATTTCTCAGGGTCATGGTCACAGAGAGCAACTTGACAGGTGATGTTATATCTGCCAATGGGACAAAGAACAGGTTTGCTTACTGCTTGCTATAAAAGCAATGGATTCCCAAGTTCAGTGTCTTTCAGCTGCAGTGCCCCCCCACAGGGTGTGTAGCTTCTGTCTGAGACTTTCTATATCACCAGGTAAGGACAAGGAAAACCAACATGAAGATGCTCCAGCTGCTTGTTGTGCTTTGAGTGGCAAAGTCCTTTGTCTCTGACCCAGGAGTTCTGTGTCTACTTCCACCTTCCATGAAATATTAATGATGAACTTACTAGCTTGCAAGTAGGGTAAAATCTCTGACCCGACAATCATCACCGATATGTGTATCTGTCACAATGTACAGGGCTTTCCCTGGTTGGGTATATTATTCCAGGAATTCAAAATACTATATTTAGAATACTCTTATATAGTGTAAATTCCTTAATTTCTGAGGAACTAACTGTTAATGACTCAAGACAAATAACAAGCATATGCCTGGAAAAGTCAGAATCCTTGTCTTGCTTTATTTATTTAGTGCTAATCCTTTAAATTTCATCTTTAAAATAAGCTTCAAGATATTTTAAATTCAAGCCAGCAAGTTCCCATGATTGGAACCTTCCAACTCTTCCCCTTTTCACCAACTTATATTAGTTTTCTCTTTCTACTCCAAAGACCTGTTCACACAACAGTTACAAAAGTACATAGCTTGACTAAGGGCAGGAAAATGGCCTGTGGATCTCTCTTTATTCATCCTGTGACACTGATTGCAACTTGGACACGTCCAAGAATTACCTCATCATAACAATATATAACAAAATAAACACATGTGGCTATATAAAAACTATTGCTATAATCTTATAAACGGCAGGCTGCAGTGAGATAATTATGAGGATGAATAGCCTTCTTCATGTCAAATACAATAGTATTTTCAATAAACTTGTGACAAAGCATCTTCTATTCCTTTGCAACCAATATTGAAGACTTGTGGAAATGGGAACTTTGTTTCAGATTCATAAAGGCACAAGAGGAGATAGTGACATAATTATAATTATATTAAGAAGCACGGTTGATTGGTTGTCAGCACACTTTACATTTAACAATCCTGGGTGTTTTTACATGATAATGACAGTAATGAACTTGGAAGTTATTCTTAGCAGAGTATCACAGCAGAGTGCAATCGATTTCTGCATGAGCTATAAACGCAGTCCCCAACCTTATAGGTTATTGTAAATGCAAAGCACAGATTCTCATTCATAACTACTTAATTAAATAACATTATTGGTTTACCTGTAATTGCTTTACTTTATCACAGTGTTACAATTTATAAGTAATGTGTACTATTCTTCAGTAGTTTCATTGTAATTACACATAATTTATAATTCACGTTACTGGATTTCTAATTAGCCTCTATATATTCTTGGTTATAAAAATGAAAATACAATTTTAAGGAGAATGGGATACTTAACAATGTATTAAATCTATTGGCTATCAAGCATTTACCAAACAATAAAGTCAACTAATTCAGGCTATGTAGCTGATGAGTTATAAAAGGTTATAAAGTTATGGAGCACAACTTAGTCACACCCTGAGGTGCTAAAATTAATAAGTTTCTGTTTTAAATTAATCTTGGCTGGCACCCTGGCCCACATTATATTTAGCCAAGCTACCTCCTCTTGTTTTGGGTGATGGCACTGGAGAGGAAGACCAGGCAGGATACTCGTCCATAGTAATAGTCCTAAATGAGCTTTTCTCTTTTTACAGTTTTCAAGGTACCCGACTCAGTAGGTTGCACAGTGAAAATCTGGTCCATTGAATCTTTTGTGTTATAGGGAATTGGAAAAGATTACGTGGTTGTTTCACTATTTTGAATTTTTGTTGAAAGTTTTTTTAAAAAAATATGTTTTTACTGATTTTAGAGAGAGAGGAAGAGAGAGAAATATTTACGTGAGAGCAAACATATTGGCTGCCTCCTACATACCCCCTACAGGGGATCGAGCCTGACGAAACCCAAGCCTGTGCCCTGACTGGGAATCTAACCAGTGACCTCTTGGTTCATGAGGTGACACTCAACCAACAGCCACACTGGCCAGCTAGAAGTTTTTTAAAAGCCTCGTTTGGTCATGAGGTAGCTATAAGCCAAGTCACATGGCTTGGCCCCTGTACTTAAAGATGAAAGACATATGACTGGCCCTAAATGTTTCATAGAATCTGCACCCAGCTACATAATATGTTTTGAAAGGTCTTCAAACTTCAGTATCTCCTCTAAGCCAACCTGAAATTTCTGTCATTAGACACTGTATTTTGGTTAAGCATTTACCAGAAAGCTGCTATAAATGCTAATATGTACTATGGATAAAACATTAATTGTTGGTCCTTATTATTAAACTCATAGGAATTTATTTTTTAAATGAGATAGCATCAGGCAGAAGAGGTAAAAGGGACAGAGAAAATACTAAATCAGAAAATAAAGAAGAGAAGCGTTACAGCAGGGAGCTGTGTTGAGGACAGAAGCCTAAGAGAAGTAACATAAAAGGGATTGTCTGGTGGGAGCGGGGACACACCCAGGAACCTAAAAGGGCCTGTTGAGCATCTGTGTACCAGGACCGAATAGATCATTGAACAGAATTGGGTCTGGCATCAAAGACCAGCTTCCTGCCCAGCAGGGCGTGGCTCTGAAGTTGAGCATTGACCTAGGATCCAGGAGATGGCGGTTCGATTCCCAGTCAGGGTATATGCCCGGGTTTCGGGCTTAATCCCCAGCCGGGGCATGCAGGAGGCAGCCGATCAATGACTCTCTCATCATTGATGTTTCTCTCTCTCTCCCTCTCCCTTCTTCTCCCTAAAATCAATAAAGATATATTTAAAAAAAAAAAAGAAAGAAAAAAAAGAATTGCATCCCTGGCTTGGTAATTTCACCTAAGGCCAACCATAAAATTGTCCTGCTGAGATGTTTTTATCTGAGCCCTTAAAGCTGAAGCACCTCCATACCTTTAATGAAAATGGGGATTTCCATAATCCAGAATAAAAATAATTGACTATAACACTGTAAATTGAATCAAAACATAAAGTCCTAAAATCACAAATTTCACTTACAGTTCAAGCCATATCACTATAACTGCCAATCATGCTACTAAATTTGTCTGCCTTGAAATCTGGTTGTGATGATGAAGGGGGGGGTCCCAGTTTAAAACAGTACTCCAGTTATACACATGGTCCCCGGCTGATAGGAACGGGTAATAGGAAGGTCTGTTCTGATATTGAAAACGCCCAAGTCTCTACCCAGCATCATTTCATATTCAGGGACTTAACCAAAGATTCCAAAGGCTGTGGCCACTTCAAGCACCCAGGGGTTAATAGCCTGTCCAGGCTCTTCCATTAGCAGTGTCGCCATCATGAAACCAACAAAGCCCTATTCTGAGGACTTTCAGGACCAGTTTGGAAGCATCTAATGATAATGGTGCTCATTGTAACTGGCCTTGACCCGTGGTTAACTCATAGCAGCAACGGAAAAGGCACGCATTTGACCACCATTCTAGCCCAAACCAAGCTTTTCAGTGAGCTCACTGATGTCACAGAAATACTGTGGAACTGATTAGCTAGTTGCATTCAATCAGACTCCATATATTTTTTGAGCATTTTTAGGCAAGAAATGCGCAGTTAAGACCTGTGGCCTGTCTGTGTTCCCTTCTCCTCTGGTCTGTCTGTGTTCCCTATGCTCAAATCAGTTCTTAGTTTACATGATAGATGTGTCTCAGTTATTCCCAGAAACAGGTTGATTAAGTTGTTTTTCCACCAGTGAAGTTTCCCTTTCTTTCTGAGCGCTTGTATGTGTTGTTTTAAATCCCACTCAACATGCGTAGGAATCTGATGTTGGAAATCTACGCTAATCGAAGCCAAGAGTTTAATGGGGCTCATCAGGGGTAGGGACGCGCCATACCTCAGCTGATTGCTTCTCGATTAGGACGGGGGACGCAGTCCCATTCTTCCTTGTGGGTCGGCCTTACGTCTGTACAGCGCAGAACATAAATGATTTTCCATGGCTCTCTAAAAGGCGGTGCATATTAATATTTTAAACTGAAGTAATTGCTTCTTGCTCAGCAATGGGTTTCATTTATGAGTGTTTATCCTCAGCAAATGGAAAGTATGGTTAATCTAAGTTAAAAATGGCTTCTTTAAATAGCTCTAATTACATTCTGTTTATATTTGTATGTATTAGACACTTAAGATTTAATCGGTAGCAGTTCCAGCAAACCATAATGTTTATTAGCTGGTTTTAAATTATTGTTATGGATGGCAGTTGAATGAGAAAGTAAATGATTTTTTTTTTTTTAACTATAAAACAGTTAGCAAAAGATGGAGCAAGGTTAAAAAATATTTTAGCATAACTTCAAAATTTAAAATAATTTATCAGAAAGAGATTATGGTCAATTCTGCCTTACCTTTCCCTTTCTTTCTGCAAAGGAGTGGAGGAAAGGTGGTCTCTAATGGTATGAAGTTAGAGGGAATTTTGTTTCCAGAGATTATTAAGCTCTTAAGTTCAAGTGTCAGAAAGAGAAGGAACGACATTTTACACTTTAAATTAATATTTATTTTACTTTAAATAAAAATAAACATCAGAAGCAAATGGCTGGTTTTTTAATGTTAGAAACCTGCTTGTTTAGGGGATGCAATGCTAGCTTAAATTGATTTATTTGCTTAAATTCTATACTTTGAATAACCAAGAAAGCGCTCTGTTGGGCTCTGGCTCCTCCCCGAGAAGTCTGGGGAGAGACTTCCCTTAGTTGGCGGGGGAAACTCCTGAGCTGCTCCTGAGTGTTACTCAGTGTACTAGAAACTCACAGTCATTTTGTCAGCATTTGATTTTCTACTTATATTACTGGGATTTTCAAGATATGCAAACAAAGTGTAAATCAAATGACAATTTATTAATAATCACACCTGTATTGCTATGGAGCTACAAGAATTTAAACTGTTCTCTAAATGCAATAGTATTCCCAGGAAAGAAATTTGTAGATTATTGGTGTCGTTTGATAAATAAGAAAGCAGTGACAGAAATATTATGACTTCTCTACGGGGCAGAGAAGGAAAATAACACAACGTGATTTTAGACCACACTTTCTCACTGAGAGATGTTTAATTAGAAAGCTGTGCAACCTTGGGTAAGTCCCTCAACCGTTCTGTACTTGAACTCCCCTATAATAACATCATCTCTGTTATCACCGCAGGGATAGTAGCAGCACCTGCCTTACACCGTTAGCGTGAGGGCTGAGTGAGTCAGGGGTGAAAGCACAGTGGACAGGGCCCTCGTGTAGACGTAGGTGTTGTTCCCGGACTCACTTTCTCTCTCCTCTAGCTCTGCGCCCTGTCCAAGGAGCTAGACGCCCCGTAGTCCCTGCTTCTTCCTCGCAGAATTGACCTCTCTCTCTCCCTTTCTCGTCTGTTCCATCACTTGTTTCTGGAGCACGCCCTGCACTCGCCAGGCCTAAAGGTTAGGCCTCCCAAGTGCAATCTTCTCTCTCCCTGCCCAGCCCCAGGACTCCACTCCTGGACCTGTCTCCTGAAGCACCCACAGCCTGGCCACCCCTCGATCTCCAACCTGCTGCAAGCTGCTCTCTTTGATGGCTACAGCCCCTGCTGCTCCCCTAGACCTGCAGGGCCCCCAGGGTGCCATCACCTCTTCTCTCTCACCTCCGTGTTCTGCAAAACTGCCCACATCCCAGCCCGTGCTCACTGCACAGCCCAGGCTTTCTCTCCTGGGCCCGGTGCCTTCCCTTTTCTCGGAATGTGCTCTCCCGACCTCCGACCTCACAGACAAAGGCCATTTCAGGACAGTCCCTTTCCAAACCTGCCCACCTGCGGGCTCTGGGTACATTTGTTCTATGTGGTTCATGGGCTAATTGCCCTTTAGTTGCCTCTTAGCATAACTGTTCATTAGCACGTGCCTTTCCCTGCTGCACCAGATCTTCCTTCCCACCCTCAGCGTGTAACCCGGGCTGGGCACGTAGCTGGCACCCAGCACACGTGGGTAGAAATTGCGTGACTGAATGAACGCTGCTCAGCGCTCAGCGCTGCATCTTGCATGACAGAATCAAGGTAAGAAAGTGCCCAGCCCAGGTAATATTTGAACGACTTCATTATTGACTTCATTAGTACCTGGTCAGTTGCTTTGTAAAAATGGTGAGTGCTTTCTGTCTCTCCTCTCCCCACGCTCTCTCAATGACCGTTTCTTTCTATGAATAAATTCCTGGTTTCTTACTACGCGTCATGCGCTCTGTTGGTGCCAGTGATGTGGAGGCCACCAGGGTGGTGACTGACCTGACCAATAATAGTCGGAGAGAGAAACAAGGAGTCCAAGCACACGAGCCCATGATAGGGAGATGTGATAAGCCTTCCAGCAGGGATTCTTCAGGGGACTTTGGAAGCAAAATACGGGGGGTCTGACTTGGTTTAGGGATCAGAGAAGAGTCCCTGAGGAAGTGAAGGAAGCAAAGGGCGACCCCAGCAGAAGGGGTGGGCAGCAGGCCGATATTAGCATCGTCCATGCTAGGCGCCAGGCACAAAGGGGATAAAGAATAAAAATGGGCCCTCCCCGCACAGAGCCCATAAATAATAAAACCATCTACAGTAAGTACCAGCAAGAGAGCAAGCCGCTTGTTGCTCTCAGGAGGTATGTGAGGGGATGGCATCTGGTTATGGAGGGTGGGCAGACCCACCTTCCGAAGGGCCGCTTCACCTGAGATCTGTAGGGGGAGGAGACAGCCGCGGGGAGAGCAGACACAGAGCACCCGAAGCAGAGGGACTGGCCTGTGCGAAGACCCGGCGGTGGAAGAACCTGGGCCCTCCGGGGAGCAGAGAGGCGGCCAGCGGAGCTGAAAGGCAGGTGTCCCGACGAGGTTCGCAAGGTGGACTTTCCCGACCACCGAGGGCCTTTGAAGCCAGGAGGAAGGATCTATTTTATATTCTAAGCATGTTGGGAGACCACAGATGGTTTAAGCAAGAGGGTGGCATGACCCAAATTTATATTTTAAGGAGTTACTTTGCTTTCTACAGAAGACTGGTTCCAGGACAGGCAGACTAGAAGCCTGATGGCCAGGAAGGTGGTGGCTTAGAGCAGGGGAGCTGGAAGGAGAATTCCAGGGTTTGGAAACGTGTGGAACAGGATACGTGTATTGGGGGTGGGGATGACTGAAAGAAAAATAAAGATGGACAGCGACAGGGATCCTAGCCTCGGGAGGCCTTTTTGCTGACGCCTTCCCTCTGGGCTATTTCTTTGGTTCTGGAGCTGTTTCTTTCACACTCTGGCCCTACTCCAAGGTCAGAGCTTTCAGGATTCCTTACTATACCTTTAGTTATTAAGGCCCTAAAACAAGTTGGGAGGAAAAGAACTGTGAGCTCTGATAAAGGTCAGTGTGACCTGGCTTCTCAGTTGTCCCAGTCACCCCTCTCCAAAAGTGGGCATTTAAAGATGCCTCTTCAAGCTGCCTCCAGCCCCGTGAAAAGACCATGACCCTACTTAAGCTGTGGTTCTCAGGCGAGCTTGAAGGGTGTCTTTGAATCATGTCCTTGTAGCCCACCCAAGCTCTACAGGCCCTTCCTATGCTGCAGAACCACTGAGGATAACAGCCAGGCCACCACCAGCACAGTCCCACCCTTCAATAATGTCCTGTTCCCACCATCCTTTGGCTCTACTTGTAGCAATAAGAAAATCCAAGTGAACACTGACCTGGAACTAAGCTTGCTTTAAGTGACAGTGTTTCCTGCTGCAGTAGGCAGTGCTCACACTTCCTAACATTTTATAGTAGAAGGAGCCTTGGATATCACATTTTCTAAGGCCTTCACTGTATAGATGGGAAAACTAAAATGTAGAAAGTGGGCTCAGGCCAGGGGCTCAGCTGGTTGGAGTGTCATCTGGTTTATCAAATGGTTGCAGGTTCATTGGAGTGTCATCTGGTTTATCAAATGATTGCAGGTTTGATCCCTGGTTGGGACCCATACGGGAGGCAGCCGATTGATGTTTCTCTCTCTCATCAATGTTTCTCTCTCTCTCTCTCTCTCTCTCTCTCTCTCTCTCAAGTCATTAAATATATCCTTGGGCGAGGATTTTTTTTAATGTAGAAAATGAAAGTGATTTGGGGCACATTATGCTACTCCAGAAAATCATAAGCTTTGGGATCAGAAAAACTTGGATTCTAATTCCACCCACATCTCTTATTAGTTGGAAAAATTAATCTCTGCACCCTCCTTCAATTTCCTCACTTTAAAGTGGGGGTAATAATCCCTACTTTGCAGAATAGTTGAGATTAGAACCAGTGAATATCAAGCACTTATAAATATTTGATAAGTGGTCATCGTTATTGCTTAGTAGCCAAAGCAAGCCTAAGACGACGGTGGGCCACCTGTGATGCATCTTTCCCTACGTAATGCCCTCCTGATGGAATCTGCATCCCTCACGGGCTCTCGTCGGGTCTGCTTAGGAAAACAACAAGCACATCCCTCTCGTGCCCACTCCAAGCCCCGCGAGGCTTCTCTGTGCCCTGGAGAATCGGGAACACAAGTTACGGTTTTATTCAGCGGTGAATTACCACTGGGTAGCATGAAAAGCTAAAGCCATATTTCAGCCGGAGGAACCGGCTGCCACCCAGAATAAAAGACTCTTTTAATAGGGAGAATCATCTATCAATTTTGTGAAAAGGCTGTTGGGAGGCTCGCAGTCCCCCTGCAACATAAAGCATAAATGGTACATTGTCCTAGCTTTCGCTGCAAATTGTGGTTTAGCTCCAAAGTGCAGAATTTCCTTCCCCCAGCCCGCAGTTTTAGAATAGGCTGTGCAGACAACTCTATTTCCTGGGGGTTAATAAGAAAAAGAGATGGCGTGGAGCAGATGCAGATAAACATAATAATTATGATCATGTATGTATTTCTACACTTAAAGTATCAAAAATAGGTTTCTGCTCATGAAAGATAAGTCCTCTTACTGTTGTTATTGTTGTATGGTGTTTTATTTTACTGAGATGTGAGGAGGGAAGTCATATGTTCTCTGGAGCAGGCACATCATTTGTCTGTTCACCAAAAAGGTGGCCGATCCCTAGAGGGATCCCGGAGGTTTTGAACTGAGGTTTTGTTCCTTTTCATGGGGAGCAGGCCAGGAGATGTACAGAAGGACCCAGAGAAAGGGCCGCAGCCGTGGGTAACCTTGCTGCGTCCTGGTGTCGTTAGGAGAGCCCATAAGCCACGGGGACAGTGAACGTGGCAAGATTGGAAACGATGCTCTAAAAGCAAAGATGTTTTGTACTTCTTGCGTGGTCTGCTTATGTCTCATTTTCTTTCCTTGGTTTTCAAGAGTCCCAGCCTCTCGGCCGAGCTAAGAGAGAAGGGATGTCGCCTATTGTTGGGTGACAAATAGAAGGGGAGCGAGCAGGAAGGTAGCACCTGGCCGGACCCAGGTCGAGCGGAGAGCTCATCTCCGTGGAGAGCGCACCCAGGCCGAGGGTGCCCGCTGCCGCCTCTGCCGTGAGGTTTAGGGACTTGGTTTTACTTTATGAATTTATTAAAGTTGGTGTTCAACAACGAGCTTTAAGTTATGTTCTAAATATCTCTTCCTTTTGCCCCAACCTGAATAATAAAAACTTTCAAAACATCATGGCAAGCAATTGACTAAGTGGCAAAGGACCACAGCCATAGACATTTAAACAGTTGCTCATTTTATATGGATGTTCTTCATGTTCTGGCTCAGATTTCTTAGAGATTTTTGATGCACTGTTTGAGAGGAAGCCATTAGTGAAAAATAATGACAATAATTTTGAAATACATTCTGTTAATATAGAATGTTCCTGAATGCACAAATTGTTTGTTACCATGCGGAGCTGGTGCATTCTATGTAGGAATATAAAAAAAAAGTGCCAGGTCTTTTTTCACCCATGATCTGCACATTAACTATTTTTAACTTATAAAATTTAAGTTAGCTTTACTAATGAAATATGTCCAACATAAGGGGAAATACAGATGTCCCCTAAACTGGGGTAGAAGGTGTACATATGCTTAGCTTCCCTAGACTCATGGGTTCAATGGAGTGTGTACTATGTGCCGAGCACTGTCTACTGAACAACAAATTCCTGTCCAGTGCAATGCACAGTCTGATGAGGGAAGATGGATTAGAAGTAATATAATAAATAAATTATATAGTATTTTTTAAATGGTAGATGGTATAGAAAAATTAAGCAGGATGTAGGGAATTGGAAATACTTTGCAGGACAGGGGGCTGGGGCTGCAATTTTACAGGGGCCGCCTCTTTGGAAAAGTGAGCTTATGCAAAGATTTGAAGGGGCCAAAGGAGTGACCCACGTGGATATCAGAGGAAGAGAGCGACGGCTCCATGACAGCCAGCCAGCCTCCGCGGCCTGTAGTGTGGCGTGGACGGAGCGAGCGAGCGTGTGACAGAGGCGGTCAGAGACGGCTGCCTTACAGGCCACCGCAGGGCTTCGCACCGCGTCTGAGTGAACGAGGGGGCCCTGGAGGGTTCCCAGCCGAGGAGCGACAGGGTGCCGCTCAGCTTAAAAACTCACTCGGGCTGCTTGTGTTGCAAATAAGACAGAATGAGGGAGCTGAACGAGAAGGGCCTGACGGTAACCAGGCAAACGTGAGGGGTCTCAAAACAGGGAAGGTCGCTGGGTGGTCGCTGCGTGGGAAGTGGTCAGGCTCCGGACAGGTGCTGCAGATGGACCCGCCTGACTTTCCACACGGATTGGCGAGCGGCGTGAGAAAGAGGGAAACCAAGTCTGACGCCGTGGTTACCGGCCTGAGTAATTAGAAGGATGGAGTCACCGTTGCCCAAGTTTCAAAAGACTGCAAGGTTGGGGAGGGGAGGCAGGAGCAGCGGGTTAGGCCTCGCGAACACCCCTGGAAGGAGCTTGGGAACGTGCGCGCTCCCAGCAGGCCTGGGTGAGACCGTGCGGCGTGCGTGGCCCGACCTCGGTGAACTTCTACAATCTGAGAACTCCCGTCTTTAAACTGTAGAACATCTGTAACAATTATCGCTCAGAAACCACCTCTGCCCCTTTCTCGCCTCTCTCTTCCCAGAACTCTTACTGAACGTTTTTATATATATTAAGCTCTATTTCATCTTTTATCACTTCTTTATGTCTCTGTTATCCGTTCTAGGTGATTTCCTTAAATATGTCTTCTAAATTATAGTTCTCTCTGCCTGCTACCTGATCTGCTATTAAACTCATCCACTTCTTATTTCAATGACTATCATTTTCACTTATAAAGGTTTTATTTGGTGTTTTAGATCCACCCATTATTTTTGTAGACTGGTGTGTTCTTTCCATTATTTGTTTTATTACCTTAGTTATTTAAACCAGAATTATTTTCTGGCTTCTTTTTTAGCATTCTGTTATCTCATTACTGGAGAGGCAAATTCTCCTTTTTCTTACATCTAATCACTCCCATTCATGGTGAATGAGTCCATTTAATCATTTATAGCTTCCTTGTGGTGAGGTTAGCAAGAGCCCGATGTTCCTCTTGGCCTGGGCTGTGGAAAGGATTCTACTGATTTGGTTTTGTCTTTGTTTCACGTAAGGCTCCAGTCGCTTCATAGGTCTGAGTTTTCCAGTTCATGTTTCATGGATTAGAACTGCAGTTTCCAGCCGGCTGGTGTGGCTCGGTGGTTGAGCAGCATCCCCTCCACCAGGAGGTCGAGGTTAGATTCCTGGTCAGGGCTGCAGGCTCGATCCCCAGTAGGGGGCATGCAGGAGGCAGAGATTGATGTTTCTCTCTCATAGATGTTTCTCTCTCTCTCCCTCTCCCTTCCTCTCTCTGAATCAATAAAAACAAATTTTAAAAGAAAGAGTTGCAATTTTCATACCCTGAGTAGATATTTTAAATCTACACCCACTCTTTGAAGGAGCTCAAAGTTAAAATTCCCACAGGAGACTTTTTCACCAGAAACACAACAGACTTCCCTGCCTCTTCCCTGGAGAACAGGCAGATTTTTCTAGACTGCTTTTCACCAAGGACAGTCCAGTGACCTGCTTTGAGTGGACAGTCTGTGTGAGTGGACAGTCACATCTTAGTCTCCAGGTGCAAATCTGAGTTTGATACTCCCCAGAGAACTTTGGTGTCAGACTCAGGTCATTTGTGGTTTCTTTTACCTTGGGGGTTTCCCGTTCTTTGTGGTGAGCTATGTAGTATGGTTGATTTTTTAAATTTTTGATTAGCTTTTGTCCAAAATTCCTATCTGTTTGGAGGTAGAAGTTGCTAAATATGATTCCTGCAGTCTGTGATGATATTTAGCAGATTATATGACACATAAGGAGCTTCAGAGTGCATAGAGAATTAGTGCATAGAGCATCCCTTAATTTCTGGATTGCACAGAGCTCTGGGATCCTGGGGGAGGGTTCAGGGTGGTGGCTATTGACCAACCAATAACCAGGACCTTCAATGTTTAACCACCACTAGAGTTATATGGATGTGTGTCAGCCAAATATCAGGCAGTACAGAGTGAATGTGCTTACTGATATCTACACATGATTCATATTGTAATTTTTGCTGTTAGATAAGGTGCTCAAAGGAACAACACTACCCCTGGGGATAAAAGACTTAGTAAAAATATGTGGTCATTAAGTTATTCAAAACTACATGGAACTATCGTAAAGTCTGTTTAGATTGTTTTGTTTCTTGAAATAAAATAGAGTGGAGGGGAAACTGTTTTTAAGCCTGATAGTCAATTTCATGTACACAATCTGATACAAATAAAATACACATTGTGAAGATATTTAGGATAATAGTTGTTTACATTTTAATTAGTTCCAGGCACTTCAAACTCTAATCACAATTAAAAGAATCATTAAGTCCATACCTTTGAAAATAGGTTAGTAAGATTGATATTGACGTTTATTTTCTAGAAAGTGTGAAGACAATCTTGGCACTTTCCAAGAGTCCTATAGATTATGTCTGTTAGAATTGTCATTCAGATACTTTTGGAGTAAAACATTCTTGGGGTAAATTTTTGTTTGAAGTGAACAAATATAATTTGTAAGTCAAAGTAAGGGTTTTGGCGCACAGTCTCTTCTAGATCCCAAAAGTGGCGCAGTCCTCGGCTCCTGAGTAAACTGTAAAACCCTATGTGTTGAAGCACAGAACTTTAGAGCTTAATGTCAAGGTTCCCTATGGTACCTAGAGATGGGCATTGTGTCGGCCTGGCCTTCGAAGCCACTTTAGAAGACCTGTCCTGTAGAAACGTTCAGTTACAGGTTCTGAGGATCTAATGCACAGCATGGTGACCAAGGCTAATAATACTGTATCGTATGCTGAGATCTTAAGCATTCTCTCTCTCTCTCTCTCTCTCACGAAGTAAGTAAGTGAGGGAGTGGATGTCTTAATTAACGTGATTGTGAGAATCATTTCACCATGTACAAATCAAATCACCATGTCGTGCACTTTAAATAGATGACAGTTCTATTTGTCAATTATTCCTCATTAGAGCTGGGAATAAAAAGGGGGTCTGTCCTGGGTGGTTCCTACTTCTCAGTTATGTCCAGCCCTGAGCCAGTCAGATTGCAAGCAAACACTAGACCAGGAGATTGGGTTCATTCGGAAACTTGCAAAGTTTTGTCAAAATTGTCTCTGACTCCAAAGATTCTTCCTCTAATATTAGGTGGTTATGCAAACCTTTAGGGGGAAAAGTTCCCTATGAATTCACTAATTGTGGTAGATGAAGTTTCACTTCCGTGCAACGTTCAATATATATTGGGAAAATAGCGGTGCATGAAAGCCATTAGTAATTAAATTTATTTATTTAATCTTCTTTTTTTTTTTTGGTGTATCAACAGATTCTGGGGATTCCTGGCAATAACTCTTTGTCTGCCAGAACCTGGAGTTAAATGTTGAAAACTAATGTTTCATGGGGTTTAGAGACAACCGAACAAATATGTAGTCTTATCATTAATATTCAGCTGTGACTCAACTTCATCGTAGCCTAATCAGCTGACACTCTGCATGTGCCATCACCCCAGTTATTCAATTATTCAGTTTAAGAAGTTTCTCCAGTGCCCACAGCCGTGGCTATGGATGGGGTAACAACAATTATAAGGGCACAAATTGTAGCTCATTCATCTCTCATCACTCAGAACCTCAACCTCCTATAAAGTGCTCCTCAAATTCTGAGATTCCCACGCTCAGTCTCTCTTATGCTCCCTAATAAACTGGATCCCGTAGAACCTTGTCCAGACCTGCCCGCTAGGCGTGCCCCGTTTGCCTCCGGGAATCATGGGGTGTGAGCTTATTTTGTCAGTTCTGCCCTATGACCAGGCAGATGGCTACTGACGTAGGAGAGCCATCATGTTCCTCTGAAGAGGGGGCAATGCCTGGCTCCCCACTCTGTGCTACTCTGTGTCTTTGGTGCCCCATGGCTCTCAGTGACCCTCACATTAGCATCTACTTGACTTAATGACAAAGCCCCCCGCTAAGGTTTTGCAGACTGAAGCTGGGTCTCAGTGCAGGTCATTGCTGCCGTCCCTTTCCAACGCCTGCATGCACATGGTGGCTTCTCTTCTTTCCCTTCCATCCAAAACAGAAGCCTTATTGTAAAACACCCCGTGGAACCCTCTGTTTAAACCATCTGTTTACTTGTCAGATGATTGGAACATGTCAGCATCTCAGGGAAGGTGTATTGTCGATCAGGTGTAATGTATTGTTGTTAAGAGAGTTTTCACATTTATCCCTGCACTGATAAAAACCCTAATGTGATTGAACCAAAGGGAAATTACCATGTCACCCTGGCAGGTGTGGCTCAGTTGGTTGGAGAGTTGTCCTGTGCACCGCAGGGTTGTGGGTTCAATCCCCGTTTAGGGCAATACAGGATGCATCCAATCCATATTTCTCTCACACATCGATGTTTCTCTCTCTCCCTCTCCCTTCTTCTCTCTGTCTCTCTCTCTCTCAAATCAATAAATATTTCTTTAAAAAGTTAAATATCATTTTAAAAAAAGAATAAAGAAATGCTTAGACATATTGATCAGCTGGTATAGGTATATTCTCCATTTCTAAGCCCACACCAATGTCTATATAATTCCAATAGTTGTTTCAGAGATTTTAATACATCTCACCCTTCTGGTCATTATAAGTGCAAAGCCCAAGAAGTCATCCAGGCCTTAGTGATGGTCCCCTCAATTCTCTGCCAATTTGCTTACAATAAAAATTAGAATTAGACGTAATGGACATCACCCACTTTTATAAGCAGCCGTAGGTAAGCGCAGGTCTCCGAACAGGCTGGGGGTAAAAGCTGTTTCTCAGGAGAACTAGGTTCTCTGGTGCCGCGATGTACCCCTCACTCTCCTCTCCCCAACGCTCGTGAAAGTGCATGAATGCAGATTTCTCCATTTAATTTCCACCAAGCGCGTGCTCTCCTGCGTGGGTTTATATGCTGCCTAATGAAATAATCAGCCAGTCTACGTGGGGGCGGGGCAGTGCAAGAGGGGAGGAACCATCCAGAAAGGTCTATTATCCCGTCGATAAGTGCACAGAACTCTCATTAATGTTAATTAGATTTACTTGCCAGTACTAAGGGGAGGCTAGGCCTTAAACAGCAAGTTTGAAAAAACCTATCTAGCAATGAAAAACATAGGAAGAAAAATTAGAAATCATTCCTGCCTCCAAGCAACCTTAACTCGTGTAAGAGACGTTTATGTGGCCATTAACCCAGGCAGAAATTGAACTTGTCAGCAGTCCGTGCAGAATGTATACAAGGGTAACTGTTCATGAGCAATTTCTCCAATGAATTAAGTGCAAACTGGATTTATTTCTAGGCAGTAGATGTACTCTGTCCATCATCTTCTTAATAGAAAACTGCAAGAGGCTGAGGTTCTATAGCCCTTTGATTCATGCTGCCTTTAAGGTAGAAGACAAGGGATGAAAAAATAAAACTGCTGGCAGACATTTGACTTACAAATAAAACAAAACTCCTAGCGTCATCCTTGTTTTCTCTCTTTGTCACTTAGCCCATTCCAAACCCATCAGCAAGTCCCATTATGTTTGTTAAAATCAATTTAAAATTAGACCATTTGTCTTCACCTGCACCCCTACCACCTTGGTCCAAGTCAGCCCAGGTCTCAGCCTGATTATAGTGACAACTGTAACTCGGACCCTGCACCACAGCATAGAGGCCGGAATACCCCTTTTAATATGAGAGCCGAAGCTGCTCGTGGTCTGCCACTTTCCTCTAAGGCTAGCTGTCCCATTCAGAGTCATGCCTTACGGTGGTCCCCAAGGTGGGCCTGCCCTCACCCATCACCTCTGTGACTCAGGTTCTTCAGTGTTCCTTCTCTGTCACTCTCTCAAACCACATCGTGCCCTTGGGGCTCTGTGGACATGCGGAGACCTCTGTGGCCTCAAGGCCTTTCCACTTGCTTATCCTGTAGGAAATACAGCCCTCCTCCCCATCTCTTGTACCCCCTCTTTCTCTGTCTTGTTTTGCTCCCTAGGACATGGCACCGTAATAACTACACATTTAGTGATACATCTGTCCACAGCCATCTGCCCCAGTTGCTTGTAAGGTCCATGAGGGCCCTTTGTCTGGATTTCTACTGCTAACCCAATACCACAGACAGTGCCCAAAACATAGGAGACATTCAACAAAAATGTCTTCAAAGAATAAAGTAAATTATTGGTGTGGTGATTGAGAAAACATTGTATTCATGCTCAGTTACGCATAGACAGTGAACTCATTTTCTCATCTGAAAATTTCTCCATGCTACACTAGATTATGTAAGAAGATATATTCATAGGTCAGCTTTGGATATCCTAATTTGGATAACAATACTTTCCCAAATTTCTTTATTAGTTCCCACATTAGGTGCTTAAAAATGTATGTTGCACTCAATGCCTTTTATTATTAAATAGCTTCCTTGAAGCCTACACTTATTGTTTTCCCATTTCAAGTTCATTGAACAAAAACTTGCATATGGATGATGGTCTCTTTTCTTTTTAATTTTTAAATATTTTTTATTGGTTTTTAGAGAGAGAGGAAGGGAAAGAGAGAGAGAGAGAAATATTGATGTGTCATGGGTGGGCTGCCTCCTGCACGCCCCCTACTGGGGATTGAGCCAGCAACCCAGGCATGTGCCCTGACCAAACCTGCATCCTTTTGGTGCATGGGACGATGCCTCACCTGAGCCACATCAGCCAGGACAGATAGTAACTTTTTTATTTTTGTTAACCCTGGACCTATCTCAGTATCACAGCTGCAAAGAGAAAAGAACCAGTAGCTTATACAGAATAATCAGAAGTGCTAGAAACAGGAGCTTCAGCAGGAGAACAGCCCTGAATTATGCAACCTACCAGTTTTGTGTATGACATACTGACAGAGGTTGACACTTAGTGGTTGAGTCCCGTGTAGTTGTCAACCGGCATTAAGACTTGCAGTTCATTCTGCAGTCAAAATAAAGGAGGAATGACCAAGTCCACATTTGAAATCTGTGCTCGAGCACTGTGGCTGCCTCGAGCATTTCTGATGCTCCTCAGGGCCCGGGGCCCCTGCTCTGCTGAGCACCCAGATGGGCACATTCCCCCTTAAACAGGGGATCTATTAACTGTTCACACCCAAGTGCTTTTTCTTCACTGTGCTAATAAAAAATACATTTTCATCAACAAACTTTTATGTATTTTTCTTAAGCCAGTTATAACCCTATATAATAGAAAATATGCAAGATGGAAAATCAGGGAGAGGAAGTACTTGAAAGACGAGAGGACGCCTATCGATGGTGTCCCCGGTGCAGAGAAATGTCACAGGAGCTGTAACCTGTGCAGAGAAAGTTCCACGGCAGAGAAATTGTCTTTGCACTTTGTAGGGTTTTTTTAAATACTTACTGCTTGTCTAGTAGGATATATTTTTTGTTTTAAAAAGTCCTTGAAAGTCTATAATATTGCATGGTGTTATAGTCACAGAATCAGACTTTACAGAGAACCGTGGTTTGTCCCATCCTTGTCATAATGCCTGTCCTGCGCAAAGCAAGCTCTAAACTCATAAAAGGAATTAGGGACGCGCCCCGGGGAAATGCTTCTGTGTTGTTGAAAGGTGTCCGCCGCCTTTCTTTTGCAGCTCGGCTTCTGAATGGGCTCCTTCTTCCCCGTCTGGGCCGGGGAGGCTGCGCTGCCGGTGTGTGCAATGAACGGGGCCTGGCCTGGGAGCTCCGCAGAGCCACAGGCCACCTCGGGTGGACTCGGAAACTCGGTTTCCCCTTTCGGGGCCTCCTGACCTTACAGACTGAGGGGGTCTCCTCCCCGCCTCTCGCTAATTGAATTACTGCACAACGCAGTAAGCAAAGAAAACTCCGAGCAGCAGCAATTAAATTATGTTCTCACGTCCAGAGAGCAGGCTCTTCACAGAGTGAGGGGCAGGATGGTTTGGAGGACGGCCGCCCACGTCAGAGAGGGGAGGAGGGAGACTATCAGGCCTTGGCTCGGCGTCCTGAGCAGGACTAAACAGAAACAAGGCCTCACGCTTGGCAGGCGTGTTTTCACTTCGGGTTACTCCTGACCCAGCCAACAAAAGTGCAAGGATATTTGCAGTCATGATATAAGTATGTGGGCAAGTCTTCCCAGTTTTCCTAGAGAAGGGTCTCAAGTTCGGGAATCAGTTGAGCTTTCACCAGGCAGGGGCACCCAGAGCAGGGCTCTGACTGTCTTCACTGAGGCATCTGGCTGTGGAAGGGACCTCGTCAGAGCTCTCTGCTACCCGAAAAGGCCCTTGTCTTGTGTGTTCAACAGTCATACTGGCCAGGGCCTAAATGGGGGCTACGATTGCTAATGATTTCACACAAATGACTCACTTCAGCTCACGTGATTCACACAACGACCCTGAGAGGCAGATTTTGTTTTTATCTTTATATTACGTATAGAGACACTGAAGCATAATGGCTGACATTGGATCAACGATGTAGTTGTCGCTCATTGAGTATTTACTAAGCTAAGCACTGCTCTAAGCACATTATATATATAAGCAAGTTTATCCTCAATATAACCCCGCAAAGTAGATGCTCTTATTATGTATGGTGTAGATGGTGGTGGTGGGGACGATGACTGCACTGCTGATCACCTTTGCAAAGATCGGGGTACTATACTTAGGCACCTGAATACAGACAGAAGGAAGATATTTTATGCCCACGCTCCCTTATATACACACGTGAGCATGCCTGCACATGCGTGCACAGACACTCACACCTCCCCACCACCATCGCATCTTATCGGCCAGCTGGTCCCTCCAGGTCAGTGGATACCACAAAACTGCCAAAAACAAAACAAAACCAGAAAAACTGTTCATCCTTAGCTCTGCATGTCAGAGGTAGAAAATAATGTATATGAAGGAGGTTGATACACCATGAATGGCATTAATAAAGTCGGATTTATATTGTTAAAAACTGTTCATTCAACTTTATTGAGGTATAATTTACATACAATAAAATGCATTCATTTATGTTGATGCTTCAGTGCGTTTTGACACATTTGTACACTAGGTAACCATGACCACAATCAAAATAGAGAATGTTTGATCTTCCCAAAAACTCTCCTTGTGACCCTTCCCAGTCAGCCCTACCCCACTGTCTTCCCAGCAGCCGTTGACCCGCCTTCCGTCACCATAAAGTATTCGCTTCTAAAATATAATGTAGGTGGACTTATACTATATATACACTTTTATACCCACATAGTTACATGTGTCAGCTGCTCATTCCTTTCTGTTGTTGAGTTTTACTCCACTGACGACGTAAACACAATTGATCTTTTTACCGGTTGGTAGGTGGATCAGTTGTTCCTAATTGAAGTTATCGTGAACAGAGTTGCTGCGATCACTTGCATACAAGTCTTTGCAAGGGCTCGTGCTCTCGTTTCTCTGGGGTAAGTAACTAGAGATGAAATGAGTAAGTCATGTGGTGAGCATACGTTAACTTCGTAGGAAGCCTGGGAAACTGTTTGAGCGGCCGCCCCACTTTCTGTCCCCCCAGCAACCGGTGCGGACTCAGCCCTGCCCCCTGGTCGCACTTGCCGTGTTTATGGCCCTTTTTGTTCCTGCCCTTCTGACGAGCGTGCGGTGACACCTGCCTGTTGCTGTTACTCGCTTTCTCTGATGCCTAATGATACTCACCTTTCTCCCATCTATTTATTGACTGTTTGTATATCTTTTTGTTCAAATACCCATCTATATTTTTTGTCCATTTTTGTCTTTAATTAATGAGTTGAAAGCATTTATTATACATTTTGGATACCAGTTCTTGGTCATTGGCTTGACTTTATTTTCTTAATGGTTAATTTTGATGAATGTTATTTTTAATAAAATCCAATTCCTTTTCTCTTATGCTTTCTTCTTTTTGTGTCACCCTAAGAAATATTTACCTGTCCCAAAGTCATGAAGATTACCTACATTTCCTTTTCAAAGTTTTATAATTTAGATTTTTATGTTTATTTATATAAGCTGTTTGAGCTAATTTTCATTTGTAGTTCATGGGTAGGGTCTAGATACATTTTTTCCATGTAGATATCTAGTTTTCCCAGTGCTGTATTGGAAAGAATATTTTTCCCCATGAATTGCCTTGGTACCTTTGTTGAAATCAATTGACTGTGGATGCATGGCTCTATCTTAGGTTGCTCTTTTTTGTTTAAACATTGCAGATAAACATTGGATGAGACTTTTTTTATCTACCTAACCATAAACTGAGAAATTTATCTCACAGGTTTAGAGTAGGCTAAACCCAAAACCACAGTCATCATATCCTAGGACATTAATAAATACGAGATTTGCAGGATTTCTTATCACTCATGTTTCCAGATAAGGTGTCCACTGTTTATACTATTGGGGGATCAGAGGACAGAATTTAGCTTTTGCAAACATTTCTAGTTTCTCTTCTTACTTATGTCCAAGCCCTTGCCTATCACAGAGGTTGTAACTAATTGAATGTATGTGAGCCTGATGCCCACGCCTCCCTGGTCAAGTGACATTTAGGCCAACAGGAGAGAATGATCCAAGAAAATATCTGGAAGACTGCCCCCGGCAGACAGTGGCCAGTACAAACATCTGAATCTTGTCAGCCTGGGAGGGCGCCTGCGTTAGAATTAGTAGAAGTGGGACTGAACTTGGAGGGAAGGGGCTGATGATGTATATGGAGGAGAATCTGACTGTAACACAGAACATGTTGGGGGAAGCACAAGAGTTGGAAAGGCCACGTGGGTGCAAACTGTGGACGGGCTCAAATGCTCGATTTAGCAGCTCAGCTTGAATTGGCAGGCAGTAGCGAGCCACTGAAGGAAGGCTGCCGTGGTAGAAAGGGTGTTTTAAGATTAGTTCAGAGCTGTTTTGTACAGTCAACACTGAACAATGAACTCTTTAATTGCATTGTTTTTCAAGATGAGTTTCAGTAAGGGAAGTGTTAGGCGGTACGGGATCAGGAGGCTGTTGCAATAGTGTAGGCTGAAATAATTCCCAGAGGCAGGGATGGAAGGAGTCAAACACGGTGCGTTATATATCAAGCGGCAGTGTCACTTAACAACTAAGATATACGAATGCTTCATATCATACTACAAGTGGCCTCAATTTCCAGTGGACACCTGTGCCAAAAGTCCTGTGCCCGTCTCCCCTGGTGTATCTACGCCTTTGCATGTATGAAGGCATGTGGGTTTCCTATTTGGCTCACCGCTGTATTCCAAGTATCTAGAAAAGGCGTAGCACACAGTAGGTATTCAGTAACTGTTAGATGAGAGAAAAGTATTCAAAGGTCAGAAAAGTCATCTTGAATCTGAAAAGGGAACTGAAAAATGGAGCAGCAGCAGCATCCCTGTGCCAGGGAGTTACAGGATGTCTTTGGTTGATTGCACAAATGCAAAGAAATCCTCGCTTGGCATTCCTCAGATTCCAAAGATTAAACTTTGGGAGGAGGCACTGAATGCCCAGCCCCACCCTACCCTCAGGAAAAGCTGCACTACATAATAGATTTCAGGTGCCACAGGCATATGCTATATGAATAGTCCTGCAGATGTGTTATATTTATCTGGACTACGTATACTTCAGGTCAACAGGCCACAAATATTTATTAACTTAAACTATTTCCTTAGGGTTTCTCAGAAGGCAGTCCGGTTACAGCAGCAGGGAGAACTATTGCTCTGGGATAAATTCTAAAAGAGCAGAAAGAAACGGTCAGTTTCTTCTAGATATGAAGCAATAGCGTAACTTTGTATATTATGCTTATAAAATGATGCTATCTGGAAAGTGATGTTTTTGCTCATTTACTTGGTTGGCGTTGCTGGCACAGCCTCCCCCCTGTGCAGTCCGACACGGCAGGCCTGGATGCCAAGGCAATGCTGCATCCTGACTGTTTCGGGCCGTTTGCTACAGCGCAAACCCATGTAGACTGTGGAGAGATGCTGTTCTGCATAGTTTATTTTGTCTCTCGCCCGTAGAGCACGAAGCCCTGGACATTACTGTGCACAATGGGTTTTGAATCCCGTGCCCACGGACCACAGCCAGCATCGCACACAGAAGTTAATGACCGATTGTTATCTCAGCCCAGAGCTTGCATTCCTTTCGATAAGACTGTTTCAGCAACGGGGTGGATCACAAAGTACAGGATTAATTAAGGTCAAATCCCAATGAAACGTGCACTCTATTTTCTCAAGGAAAGAACTTGGAAGAATCACAGGGTGAATTTTATATATCAAAACCCAATTTTTAAAGTAATGTTTAATTAAACTTGAAGCTTAATTTCTTTTTTGTTTAAAGAGACAGAATAGTAATGCAGCATAATTTAAATGTGCCAGTGTACCTATCAGCAAACGGGTAACATCTATCACTGGGGTGAACTACTGTTGTGTACCATGATATGTACCACCCTGGACATCCTGGCACATCTAAATCAATCCGACCATGCTGACACTGGTTTATTAACATCTAACGGTAAAAATTGGTCTCTGGGAAACCACTGAATTTGGGTTCAGTGGTAGACTGTTATTTAAAAATATTTGTTTTGATGAAAAATGATCAACAAAGTCAGCCTTGTGGCTCAGGGCACTCATCATTCCTGTTTTAATGCATTGCAAAAATGCCAATCGGAACAGGGATTCTAACTCAAGATCAGATTGTGCTGAACTCCTGAATCTCTAATAAAATGTGCTTTTCTTCCGGGATGGTAAATGTCATTCTCTCCTAATTATCTCCTGATAGGTTTTCCTATCATATTGTGAAGTCCTTTAAAAAGACATTAACTATCTTTGTTGGAACTTATATGTAAGCTAAAGTCCTTTGCACATTTCAGGCTTTCTCTCATACTGTTAGAGAAGGGACGTTGTACTTAAAGACTATACTTAAAGTAAGATTTTTTACATGAAAATTGTCCTCCTTCATTCCCGAATGGGGCTCCAGAATCTCTTCTGTTCTGATTTCTCTTTCCCAGCATGGGTAACTACAGGGGTGATTAAGCACCCCTGCAGAGAAAGTTCAAGTGCAGAAAAATCCAAAGAGAAATTAATTGACAGGTTTACAGATCTTTTTATTTATTTTCTATTTTTAGGACTCTATCATCAAATAATAAGAGTTAGCCTTTGTAGCTGCCTCATAGTTTGTAAAAACTATGTAAACTATAATGTAAATATTATTCCAAATTAAGATGAGATTAACTATATCAATAATGCAGTACTGATCTGAGTAAACTAATTGTTTTCTTCTTTCTTAGATATTATTTTTAAATAACTTTTTTAAATTCTTGAGATATTTGATGTTGGGCAAGTCCTCTAATATTTATCGGCTTCAGTTTCTGCTCATATAGAATTAGTGTGCTGGCAGGTGCCTCACTGGATGTGTCTCCCTTGACCTCAAGTCACGAATGCATGACCCTCCCATGCGCTCCAAGTTTATTTCCCTGAGAAAATGTAGCACACACTATATATACCCCATTTGTATATTTTCTATGTACATTACAGAAGCCAGTGACAGACTCTCCTTCAGTGTCATATTCGTGGAATCTAGCAGAATACATGTGACGGCACAGAGTAGAAAATCAGTCAGTATTTATTGAACAGGAATTACCAATTCAGTGCACAGGGTTAATGAGAGATTGAGAGAAGGTATTTGAAGGTGTTTTGGAAAACTGTGCTTATAGGAATTGCACTAATTCAGTAATAAAATTATAATACCCATGTGGAACCATAAAGATCCTTGAGCAATAGAATCAAAGCTTTGGATGGTTTTCTTGGGTTTGGTGTGTATGGGGGATTTTCTGGTCTTAGTTTGGATTTTGGTCTTGGTTATTGTTATCAATTTTAACTTCAGAACTGAGCATACATATTACGTCCTTGAAAAATTATTATTGTTGTTATTTAGTAATAATATACTAAACTCCATGTCACTTTGTCAAGAAGTCTTTCCTCAAATCTCCGTCTAAGCCGAGTGTCCTCGTGTACTCAGTCCTGGTACCGGGGATGTCGTCCTGGGTCTTATCACACTGTGTAACTACAGGAATCTCTATCTATTGACAGCCCATCTCTCACTGAGCCACCGGCTCCCTGGAGGTAGGTGAGGCCTTTGTTATGATAACCCTCTGGCCCTATCATCTGAGACAACTTGTCCCTGATACAACAGGAGTTACTCAATAAAAGAAGGGAGCCAAAGAATAAAGGAGGGCACTGCAAGGGAGAGAGAGAGGAGTAAAATGATACACATAAATTTAAATTCAGTTAGTGAATTTAATAAACCCAGGGTTCCATTAAAGCAACAGAAGATATCCAGCTTTGTTAGCACATCATGCCCACATCTCTGTTCCAAACTCTGCTTGCTCATTTCTTTCTTCCTTTAAACATGGGGAGGGGGGAATTACATTACCAACAAAAAGTTGAAAGGGAACATTTTTATTTTTCAGATTACAAATTTTACATTGTTGGCGATATATATTCTCATGGAAAGTAGTCCAAATCGAATTTTTTAAAAGACTTCTGAAGTAGAAATATATGGAATATGGGTAGGTAATAGATGGGAGCCACTTAAAACTTAAACTGGTACTTAAACTGTCCATAGAAAGTGAACATTAAAAAAATAAATGCCTGTTCCCTAAAGATGCAAAAACAAAAACCAAAACCTAATGCTTACATCCTTCAAACTGAAATCTTGGACTTTATATTGCAAAAGCAAGTGAGAAATGTCAAACAAAGTTCAAGGGCAAGTTATGCAAATGGAAAATTAATAGCTTTATTTTCCTCTGTGTTAGGCATCATTTCCCAAACATTTGAAGTAAAGTGTGTATTTAAGCCACATTTAGATTTATCTTTGACATCTTTTTAAAGGAAAATAGGAATTAAAATGCAATTTGTGTATATTCTCGTACTTCATATTATTTCTATCTATTTAGCATTAATGTAGGGAGAGCTATTCTTTTAGAAAATGTCAAAAGAACAAATTACTCAAAATGGTGCTGTTGATTGTAAGTGGGCTGTTTTGCCTTAGACTAATGTAATGAATTCTCTCAATAATAGGACATATTTTTCTTATTTTTCAAGATAATTTTAGTGACTCATGGTCAGACACAGAAGGCTAAGGGGAAAGCTATCTCAATGTAAAATATTTCGGTACACTTGCATACCAGCTAGCTATTTCTCAAGGGCAACTTTAAATCTAAGTCAAGTCACAAATGGATTGAGACGGGCGATCTCCCTCTGTCCTTTGGAAAACTATGTATATCACAAAATCAGTATACATTTGGACACAGTCGGCAGAACTTGCTTGAGATAGGCTGTGAATCAACTGAGCATGGAAACTCAATTTGCCAGGGGCTGTGCTGGCCTTTAAATAAAGGGAGTTGCTGCTCTCTGGTAGAGCAATGGCAACATCTCCCAACATCTGTAATTTCGTGCGTACTATCCTTGCACCAGACAGTCCTGGTTTCAAGCCATCAGCTGCTCGTAAAATGATTATGTACACTTTTGAGAGCAGAAGTATAATGAATGGGCTTTTAAGCCCACTCCAACACAGACTTTTTTCCAAGCGCTGGATTCGTTACGTATGTTTGTTTGTTTTTTATTTCCCCCAGAAGATTATGTTTGCGTTATCTCTCCAGCAGCCCTGGTCATGCAGAATACCACCTGCCGATCCCAGGGCTCGGTGACAGCCACCGCCGATTGCTAATGGCATCACCGCACTCGGGAATAGATGGCGTGGGTTGTCTGATTTAGCCCAGGGGTGCCAAGGGCTTGCTCAGAAAGGGCCTGATGGAGCTGTGGAGACACAGTGAGACCCCAAGGAGGAATCGGTAAGTGTGTAAGCAGCTACCCATGGGCACACGCTACCTTCAGATAATTGGGACCGCTGCGCACATCGCTTAACGCGGCCTGAATCTTGCTGTCAGTTTACATCCTCACCATGTATTAAGCCAGAATTCAGCAGTTTATACGCAACTACTTTCAACTCTTCTACATGGTGCATTTTATTCTGTGATTTAAAATGACTTTGGACCATTGTACTCAGAACTTTGGGTGGAGGAAACAAAACTTATTTTCAAGTTACCAAACGTGATTCAAAAATACACGCCTTTTTAAGCGGGTTTCAAGGTATCGGAACAGTAAAAGTATATTGTCTCTAGTAGGATTTTCTGTACTATCTATTATTTGGGATATTTCAAAAGGTTTGGTTCATTATGACTTTTAGAAAACTGCTTTGAAAGAATAAAAAAAAATCTTGCTTGTGCCACCACTGGCTGACCTCCTGCTGCTAAATTTCACTTCGTGCTTCTAGTGGTCACCTATTCATATTGGTCTTGAAAAGATAAAATTTAAACTTGAGGCCAAAACTCTTATTCTATGTAAGTGAAAATATTGAACTACAAACCAGAACAGGTAGAGTGAGAGAGAAAGGAAGAAAAAGAAAGAAAGAAGAAAGAAAGAAAGACAGTAGGCTACTGACACGGTTCAATTATGATTTTCACAGTAACTGCATTGTTCTGGAAGACAGCGTAGAGGGAGATTAAATTACACGGAGGTAGTACTCTAATCTATATGTATATATAACGAACATAAATTAGACATAAGCAAGGCACTTAAAATATTCATACTGTATTTTAAGTTATTCTAATTGCTTCTCACACTCTAATTTTAATGCATCCAAATCATTTTTATCACATAAATGAAGTTTGAAAATGTCAGCCAGAATCCAAATTCCAGAATTTTATTAATGGCAAATAGTGAAGTAAAGGGCTTGGGATCTGGGTAAGCAGGTCTGATCCCTCTGCTTCATATCGTGACTTGGCATCTGTCTTATCTGTGTCACAACCCAGTGCACTAGGTGTCAACCAGTTGGAGGCAGGAGTTTGTTGTATCTGCTACTCGTAGTGAATACAGGCGGAAACGTTTGCTTCCCAACTAACTGGATTTGGGAAAGGAATTTGGTTTAGATAAAGCAGGTTGTATCTATGCCAAACAATATCCAGCTGTGTAGCTAAGAGCCCAGTATCTTCCATGTGATAAGAAAAACCAGCCTGTTATAAGGCATGATCATGGCCTTTAAACACGTACATGAGCACACACACACACACACACGCACACGCACATGCACACGCACACACAGCGGCTTGCTCTCCACCTCCAAAGCAAAGTTTGTAAGACACTTGAGTGATGCCTAAAATAAGAGGCACTTTGTTCTTGCCAGGTTTTTACATCTCCAAATTCAAATGCCAGGACTCAAATACCAATTTCCTTATCAACATGTAGACTAAAGGAAATGAAATAAAACTAAATAAATGGCACTAAGAGGTTCAGAAAATGAATCGACGTCTATCTACTGAGTGATTAGTGGTTTTCTTTGACATTGAATTGTTAAGGCCACCCAAATGAGAGCATGTCTACCCTTTCATTCCAATCCTCGATTTTGAATGGATCCCGAGACTTTTCAGACAGAGTTTATTTTATTGAATGCTTTGACATGGACTGTGAGCTGGTTTCTTTGAATACATTTTAGAATCGATTCCTTTGAAGATACAGCATATTACCAATGTAGCAAGAGAAATTATTAGATCTTACCATACCCCTTGTACTGGGGCTGTCTCAAACACATGGGGAACCCAATCCCTCAGTAGCTATAAACAAAGAAAATGTAAAATAATGCTATATTTCAGTAAGACAAGTAATATATTTAAATAAATCAATGGCTAGTTGAATATAAAGAAGATTCTAATTGCATATTTTTGTTTTCTAAATTTTCCTCCCTCGCCTCCCTCCCTTCTTTCTCTCTATTTTAGTCTGTTGTATAATTCTTTAGAGCCAGTGCCTACACACAGCAAAATTCTTTGTTAAATTTAAAGGCTGAATTTGCCCAGAAGAACAAAGAAAGCTCTTTTTAAACTTTGATCTCATCATCAGGTTTCCACTCTAGATGGGATATAGACACTGCAGGCCAAATTTGGCCCTGATTCCCTAAGAAAACAGAGTAATTTGAATTCAGAGAGAATTGGAATTTCTGCATGTATGAGGAGGGTGTTGGCCTCATAGCTTCAATCAATAGGCTCTGAACCTGTATGGCCCAAAGTAAGTCCAATGAACCATATCTATTAAAGCCAAGTCCCCATCTTCAAAGGCCCCTAGCAGTGGAAAGAGCACAAAGATGAAAGGCTTGGTGGGAAGAGATAATTAAAACTTAATGGGTGCTTGTTGTATAAGTAGGTGCAAAGAAAAATGATCACTTTAGGTATTCACAAGGAATTTATAAAGAGTTCTGTGTGTTATGAGTAATTACTTTTGGATAGTTAACACTAGGAAGGTGACCCCTAAAAGATGTGGGTCAAGGATAACTGCCCAAATCTCTCTTCTGTTATGTTTTATGGAGTGTTTTATACTTGATGTAAGAAAAAGACACTAAATCCCAGAAAATCAGAGAAAAGCTGACCTCTTCTGAAATACTCCATTGAATTGATTCAGATTAAAGCAGTGACCTTTTGATTTTATGAGGTCTCTCCTAAAAGGCCTCCAAAGATTAAAGGGTATGATATGTAGCTTGAGAAAAAAAAAAAAAAAAAATAGTCTGATTAGAGCCTTTGACCAAATGGTTTCAGAAAATAGAAACATCTCTTGCCTTAGGTGGTGGCCACAGAGGCATTTGCTCCAATTGCACCCAGCCACAGCCTCTCAGGAAATGGTCCATCCACCAACAAAGCAAGATGTGGACTTGGCATGTCAGAAAGATGAGGGGTAATTTTACAAAGCTTTCAGGACTTCAATCTCCGGTGAGCTACTGTGTCTGCCTAGTGGCAGGTACTTTTGTTTGGGTGCGTCAGATGACTCTGGCCTGAATGAGCTTTTTCATACACGTTCTGTTTGAAGGAAAGTCTCGCTGTGTTCTTTCCCTTTGTCATCCATGTGTCTGTGTAGTACAGTGGCCTTGCTTTCTTCCAACCCAGCCATCCCTCTTCAAATCTGTTCTTCCTCTCATCGCCCTCCAACACTCTACGCTTCTTAACGTAGCTAGAAAAAATAGTCATTCTGATATCAAAGTGTGAATGTGCTGATGGAGTTATTGTCTTCTCTTCTATATGATGTTATCTGTGTCTTACACACACTGCTGAATATTGTCAACATGCAACTAGTACCAGCAGGAACTCAGCTATAAACCATGCATTTGTCAAAGGTGAGAGAGTAGACATAGCTACAGGGACAAATACTGAGAAACACAAACATGAAAATCAAAAGGGAAAGGGAAAGAGAATATAGAAATAGATTTATACCGACTTGTTGGGTTTTTAGGATCCTCTATTTGGAAAGCAAGATCCCTTTCCAGAAAAAGTTCCTTATGGTACCTGTGGAAATGACCTTTAGGCATTTTCTTAACAACCTGAAGTCTCTAAGCCAAAGAAACATGAAGAGTGCTTCTCAGGAGGGTTACTGTCAGAACAGAAAAGTTAAAAATAAAATTCTCAAACTTAAAATCCTACATTTTCTATTAAATATTTCCTGATAGAAGTTTGCTGTAGTAATATCTTAATTCTAAACTATGAGAAGAAATTCATTTACATAGATAAACAGGTCATAATCAGTGCTGACAGTTGGAAGAAACTAAAATGTTACTTCTTTCTAATAAAAAAAAAAAAGCCATCACAGCGAGCCACATTCTCAGCACCGGTCCTGCACCATCCTGCGTCCTTCCAGGATAAGAGACCGCAGGACTTCTTAGAGGAGTGGCTACTTTGAACAAGATCATAAAAGCCCTTTTATGATCTTATGTACTTTCATAATGGACATTCTCAAGTACACACAAAAGTAGAGAGCATATTTTGCCAGTCTTGTTTCATTAATTTCCTCCACATTATTTACTTATTATTATGAATTTGTTGCTGAAGTACTTTAAAGCAAAGCATTTCATCTGCACATATTTCAAATAGTGTCAGTAAAGACAATTATTACTTCGTTTGGTTTTATAATCCCACCGTGCCCTGATCACACCTTACACAATCTGTCCATATGGAAAGTTCTCTGATTGTCTCAGGTGTGTTTTTTTACAGTTGAAACCAGGATCCAAAGGAGAGTTGCACACTGCATTTTTTTCCTCTCACATCTTTTGTATTCTATAATAATCTCCTTCCCTATTTAATGCCATTTATTTGTTGATGAGATTCAGAACGTTTTGTATAAAGGCAAGAAATTCCATACAGGTGGCACTATTTGCCATGGCCTCTCTCTCATCAGCTGTCCCACTGGAGGGACGCTAAGATGGATCAGTGGGTTAGATGTTACCCTGACCTGTCCCTTGCAAAGGTCCCCGTCCTTTCACCTAAAAGTCTGCCTGTCCTTGGATAATGATTGGCTGGATCCACTGTTCCATCAGGAGTTATAAAATAGTGACTTTGTAAATCTATCACCCTTTATCAAGGTTACTAAAATGCCTGCATATCAGTCAACTGGACTGTTAACCAGCAGCTGTGTCCTTTACCCAAAGATAAAGAAGACTACAATTATATTTGCCACCAAATGAAGCCACAGACTCTGCCAGGTGCCCTGGCCACATGGGTGAAGGATGAAAGCCGGTATCCTGTCCAGGGGAGCGAGGGACACAGGGAGATTTCTGTAACAGTATCAGGGCTGTCTCTGTGTCATTCAGTGTTGGACGGTGGGGGTGAGAAAAATCATGCCTCGGTCCTGAGTGTGTCCTCACACTCAGGTATCTGATATGAAGCCATATGGCGGAGGATTTTTCTTTACATACTATGAAGGTGTTCTCCAAGCTGGCCACAGATTTCTCTATTAGGTTATCTCAGAAGGCCACAGCTCATGTTGAGCCCGTTTCCCACTTTATATAAAAGTCAAGCTGGCAGAAGGCTGAAAACCCACTCAAGATTTTACTTGGTGTCTTCTGTCTTCTGCAAATAGCACCAATCCAGGAGCAGACACTGTGCACTGAAATAAGCTATCTCCCAGAAGGCCCGAGGGCAGATGGAAGGTTCGGGCAAAGAATTAGTAAAGGCTCAGAGAAGGAAATACTGGCTTCAGATGTAATTTGAAACCCTTGTGGACTAAGACCAACCTATTCTCTGAGAGAATAAGTAGAAGTCATCTTTTCAGAGCGCACGGCCTGCTCCACAGCAGCTGGCAGCCTGACCCCTCGCTCTCCTGGGCCTCCAGACCCAGAAGTAGCAAAACATTGTTTCCGTGACCGATGAAGCCCTTCTGGGACCCACCTGTGCCGCCCATTGCAGCGACTGAGGAACAGAATATGGTTGCTCTGGCCCCTGCAGAACTCCCTGTGAAGACTAAATCTCTCCCTGCTCCCTCCTGCTCCCCCTTCCCTCTCTCTCTCCTCCCCAACCCTCACTCTTTCAGTCTCATTTGAGATATTAAAAACCACATAACAGACGCACTGGCTTTGCAGACAGGGACATCTGGGTTTAAATCTAGGTCCAGCCAGCTACCTGCCTGTCATGAGACCGGACCTAGTTTCCTCTACTATAGAACTGAGGTTATGATATTTACTTTCCAGAATCACTGCAGGGTCTCAAGGTTATGCACATAACGTATCTAGAGCAGTGCCTGGAATACAGAGGATATGCAATAAATGACCCAATAAATGGTAGTTACTACTCTCATTTTTAAAGAATGTCCAATTTCTAGACCCAATTTAAAACCTATTAAGGTTTTTTTCCCATAAAGCACATCTAGTCTTTACACCAGACCTCCTGCCCTTTCCATGCTCTCTCTGCCTGGGGTAGCGAGTGTCTGCCTGTATGTCACACTTCATCACTGGCTTGAAACTAGTTATATAGAAATGCTGGCAACTATTTAGAGTCTGTCAAAGATCTTAGAGGTAACTAATTGGAAAATTCTAGTTTAACCCCCTTTCCTGTCACAATACATGAGTTATTTAATGTCTCTGAGTTTCTGGGCCTTCCTCTTCAAGATTGGAATATTGATCTATACTGACCCTAAAATATGGCAGTGTGCGTTTCATCAGTCTTCCTCAACTTTTTCTCACCATGAAAAGTATGACCCATGACATCTTCATGTACAACACATGCCATGAGCATTATTATCTGAAATACCTGTCTTATCTCTGCAACATAAGAAAAGATGTTAGAATGCAAATGAATTCGGATGAGTTCAGGATGCCTGAAGATATAAAATAAGTAACATTTTCTAAGTTAAACCTACCAGTGTTTCACAACAAAGATGCTGAATTCGATGGTGTTAAACTACATAATAAATCAGTGGGCACAAACCACCTAAGGAGCTATTATTTCAGTCATTATATCCAAGTGGAAGGCCTAGTTCTCACTTTGAGGAGATTTCACCCAGGTGGGTAAACATGCTGCAAGTTTGAATACCACCTGACAAGAAGCAATTAGGAAATTCAGCATTTAATTTGTTAATTTGTTACCTGATGTAAATTAAAGATGAATTAAGCTGTGTTCTTTATTTATTAGCAAGATTCATGTAAACAAGGTTCAGAGAAATAAATAGAATTGAGTTTCTTTGTGACTGATTTTAATTATGAAATAAGTTTCAGAGACAGCTCCTCATTTGTTCCACTTAGAATAATTCAGAAAGCAAATCTCTGAGCCATAATCGATGGCTTCCAGCTAACACCTTCATCTCAAATACTTGCTCATTATAAAAGTTAAATAGCGTTCTTCTAGGCATAAATTCTGCTTTCTATTGATTCGCAAAACTGAATTACCAGTAGTCATTTAAATAAGAGTGAGGATTAGGGAAATAAAATGATTTCTATATGTGAAATTTGTAACATATGTAAAACCGAATTAAAATTAATGGAAATTCACTGTCAATTTCCCTGGAAAATTAGGTGACCATGATTAAAAGGCTACTCAGTGGTATAATTAAGTTTTTTAAACTATCTAAAATTATTTTCATCATTGCTGAGGTTGGAATTTTTTGATAGAAACTTTATCCCAACTATCAAGAGAAAAGAAAAAAAAATTACTCCTTTTGTCTATCATCTTAAAACTTTCGCTTCCTAGGGTCAGTGTGAAAGCGAACGCATCTGTTTAACATCAAGCAGTGTTCAGAACTCTCCTTGAGAATTTTCCACCATCAGTGATTCATAACCAGGCCCTTTATGTAACCGTGTGACAGATCTTTTCAAGTCTACATTTTAAAGTTGTTTCAGGGACCCACTTAATCAGAGTTACAGAGGCCCCTGCTCTCTCCTTTATCTCCCCACCCCCACCTTGCATTTCCCCTCAGCATTCGTCTACCTGGTCTGCTGCTGGCTGCTCAAATCATGGTTGGCCAGCACGCCTTTGACCGAAAGAAAGATTCTGGGTTTGCTCCATACCATGTCCTTGGATAATTTTAAATAAATAAAAATAAACACTACTTTATGTGAGTCTTAAGTACACATCCTACAATAAATGCCAAAAAATTGGGGGAGCCTCCAGAGGGGTGGCTCAGTAGTTGAGCATCGACCCTTGAACCAAGAGGTCACTGGTTCGATTCCCCGTCAGGGCACAGGCCCAGGTTGCAGGCTCCATCCCCAGTAGGGGGCACGCAGGAGGCAGCCGATCAGTGACTCTCATCATTGATGTTTCTCTCTCTCTCTCCCCCTCTCTCTCAAATCAATAAGACCATATTTTTTAAAAATTGGGGAGGAAGATTTTAATATTTTCTTATACTACCATTTCATTATTGGTGATTTTTAAATGATATTCAGGAGATAAAAAAAGATTGTGATGGAATAACATTTATTCTCCAGGACAGCAGGTTATATTTTTAGGTCAGAAACAGAATTGGAAAGAAGAGAGCAAGCCCCTTGAGGCCAGGGGTTAGATCTGTTCTGTTTGCTGCTTCACCCACTGCACCAAGCACAGTGCCTGGCATGTAGTAGGCACTCAAATGTGTGTATTAAAGAAATAAAGAGACAAGGAGGGAGGAAGAAGAGAGCATGAGGGAAGGGCAAGAGAACCAGAAAACATTACCCTCATCCCAAACCACGATGCAGCCAGTCTGGAAAACTTCACAGTGATTTGCATGCTGTACGGTCATCACTCTCTGCTGGAGTTAGCAAAGAGCTGCTCTTAAAATAATTAGTAATAGCTTCATCCCCATGTCCACCTGCTGTGTTATTACTGTTTCCAGCCTACCTGTCAGTACCTTCTCCTGTCCTCTCCCAGAGCAAGGCTCAGGGCAGACATCCTTAGACCAAGAAGCAGGGGCTCCCTGCGTGGAACCCAGTTATAAAATCCCCCTTGAAAGGCACAGGGAGGCGTCCTGGAGGGACATACTAGGAAGGCAGCCACCTGCAGGACCCTGCCTAGCAGGCTTCCCCACTTTAAAACCAGACATTAAAGTTCTCAGGGGGTTAGGCCCTCTCTTTTACTCTCACCCCCCCGGAAAACTAAAGTACTCACGAAGAATAGGTGGCTGTCAGATGTGAAATGTATCAGAGGCAGAGCAGAATCGTGCTTAAGAGCATGAACTGGACGCCTGGCTTCCCAGGCCCGTTCCCCGCCACTGGCTCTGCAACGCCGTCCAAGGCACTGTATCTCTCTGTCCCTCAGTTTCCTCAACTGTTAAACGGTGACCGTATCTACCTCATAAGATTATTATAAGGATCAGATAAATTAAACCTCTAAACAATTAAATGAATGATTTTAAAGTTATTTGCACAGCCCTGGCACATAGCAAACACTGTACCATTGCCTGTTAAGTAAGTAAACTTGCTCAAAGGCACACTGTTCCTAAGTCGCAGACGGAGGGCTTGACCCTAAGATTTTCTGCCCAGTCCATTTCTGTCATAGCCCTGTGAATGTGCTGCGTTCCTTGTCATTAGAATAGAATAAATAATCTGATTAGGGAAGTTGATAATTTGGAAAAATGGAGAGATCATTTCGAAAGGCTGATTAGAGATCTTTTTCTAAATAGGAAATGAAGTTCTGAGGGGGCCAGTTATCAAGGAGGCATGAGAGCGATTAAAGAGAACCACGGAGAGCTGGGGGCACCTGGGGTGACGGAAAGGGCAGCTTTGAGAGCCTCTAAGTCCCAGGGGAAGGAAGAGGAGGGGTGCCCCTCTCCTGCCTCACCCAGAGCTGACCTAGCCCCGGACGCTCCCCATGGGGGTGGGAGGGCAACATCAGGTTCAAGGTCGTGCTGCAAATAGTAACCAGGGAGGGTCAGGAGATGATGTCCCCAAGCCCCGGGGTCAAGAGGATTGGAACTCAGGACAGCCAGAGTCCAAGCCGACGGGAATCCAGGGCAGGGACCTGAGGGAGAGGCCTTTCCCGGGTGAGGGGCCCAAGCGATTCCGAGGGAAGTTGCAGCGGAGCAAAGACAAGCTGAGGAGAGCTGGGTGCCCGGGGAGGGGGCGATGGTGGGGCACGTTAGAGCAGCCGAAAGAGAAAGCGAGCCCCCCCCAAGGGAGAACCACGGAGCGGGGCCCAGGGGCCGGGGCCCCATCCACCTGGGCGCCTTTGTACCCGGGGGCAGCCCAGCCGCCTGCCAAGCGCTGGCCCGGGCCGGCCGACCCAGGCCGGGGAAGGGCCAGAGCCTGAGGAAAGGACCGGCTCCCGCAGGTTTCTCAGAGGAGGGAGCGGACCCCCTGCCTTTTCTTTCAAACGGGAAGAAGGAAAGATAAAGCCCCCGGGAAGGTCCAGATGGGAATTAAACAGCGAAGAGGCATTTCACTGTCTGAAACAGGGCAAATTGTGGAATAAAGGCCCAGAAAAGGGGGGGAGTGGGAATTGTGGCTCCTTTTTGCTGTTTAAAAGGATATAAGAAGATCTTCGAGGAGTGACACAAAGAATGAGGGGTTACAAAATTTAATATTTGGGAGTAGGGAGACTTTAAACACTGTGGAGTACTTTCGCAAGTGAAAAAATATCCCACTGGATAGTTAGCTGATGTGTAAAGGAAGTACTGTAAATGTTTGTATTTTTTAACTAGTAACTATTCCACAATTTTTGTTGAGGAAGCAAAATATACACTAAATGAAGCCTGATTTTATTTTTAAAAAGTCCTTGGGTGACTACCATGGTGCAGACGAGGGAATTCAGCTCGGAATTTATAGCACTTATATAGGGTTTTCTGCCCTGTATTTCTTACGTTTGTTTTGGAGTAATGAAGAAATATGGAAGCCGTCTGGTGGCCAAATAATATCTGTAAATTCCCATGGATAAAGCCTCCCCTTTATATTTCAAAGTTATTAAGTTCAAGTGCTGTTATGGTTCCACTTTTATTAGATTTTTCCCCATCAATGCAATTATTGATTGATTAATTCTTAGTGGCTTTCTAAAGTAGAAAAAAATTATGGCTGAAGTAAAACCCCTCATAGAGAGGAAAAAATAAAGCATATATAAAGTGAAGATCTGAGAGAGGGAATGAAACCTTACTCCGGCCCTGCAGCTCTAGATCACAGAGGACTTGGACAGGAGCAGATCTGGGTTAGGGCCACCCCTAGGAGGGACCAGATCTGCCTGAATGGGACCGGCGTTGTTTGTTAGGCTTCTGCCAAATACTGATGCTCAGCATTGGCACAGCCCCCGAGCAATGTGCAGTGTGCAGAGCACTCTCGCACCCTCCCTCTTACTCTGCCCTGCAGTCTGGGGGACAGACAGGGCAGATGGTCCCTGCTGAGCAAGCTGAGCCTTAGAGAAGTCAAATGACTTGTTCAATGTCACGCAGCGAGACATGACAGACGCAGATTCAAACCGAGGCTCTTTTTTCTCCATCCCTTCTTTTTTACTCTTCTGGGCCAGGCCAAATGAAGAGTTGAATGATGAGAGTTATGACTAGGATTCCGTGAGTTCAGTGATCCAAAGTGGACTTAGAAAGCCAGGCACGTTGAAAACTTCTTTTTGAAGTTGCCTTGACCACAAACACAAACTAGAAAGCATTTTTCCTGGAGGTCCCAGGTCTATCTTACCTGCTTCACCTCAAAACTGGCATCTTCTTTGGCTTAAAGGACCAAGTTTTTCAATTAAAATAAGGAAGGGGGGGTCAGTTTCCCAATGTCAGAGACAATATTTTTTTTTTATCCCCAGGATACCTTGGTATCTGTGTGTGTTGGTAAAGCCATCTCTCAGGGAGATGGCGATCTCTGGGACGCACCTGCCTACCTGAGTGCAAAGACTATCTCCCAGGTAACTCACCTCTCCCACCTTGGAGACTTACTCTTCCAGGTCCTGAATCTCTAGGGAATTTGGGGTCTGGAAGGAGAGCTCAGGCTAGGGCTGGAACAAAAGTACATCCATAAAAGAAATTTCATATCCAAACATGTTTATTTAAAACATGTAAGTGAACCATGTAAAATTACTATTTGGAGGAGGTAAAAAATGGTAGAATTGTGACAGTTGTGTATGTTCAACCTAGTAGCTGCATGGGCCATAACCCCACTTGAAATGCTCATTAAATAATAAAGTTGGACCAAATCAGGTTACTCACATTAGGATTTCTGATCTTAAAAATCACATCTCTTTTCCCTATCTCTCAAATCAATAAAGATTTAAAAAAAAAAAAAAAATCACAGCTCTTTTCCCTCTCTCTGAAATCAATAAAGATTTTTTTTTTTTAAATCACAGCTCTTTTCCATATATCTAATTTCTTTTTTTTTTCTTTTTTAATATATCTTTATTGATTCCAGAGAGAGGAAAGGAGAGGGAGAGAGAGAGATAGAAACATCAATGATGAGAGAGTCATTGATCGAGCCCGCAACCCGGGCACGTGCCCTGACCAGGAATCGAACCCCGATCGCCTGGATCCCAGGTCAACGCTCAACCGCTGAGCCACGCCCAGCTGGGCCATATATCTAATTTCTAATTTTTAAATCCAAAATATCTACTATCTATTTAACAATAACTAGAATACAAATGAAAACATTTACATTAAATTAGGTATAGTAATTCTTTTACTGTTACATGAGGGAGAATTTGGTTTGGGCTGTCATCTTTGTAAAGTCTTAAAACGTACATCTATTTTATTTCATCCAAAATCATTTTTTTCTCTAATAAATTAAATATACTCAAGAAAAAGCTATTGGACTAAGTAAGCATCAGATGGTATTTCAAGGAGCATAGAAAAACAAGATCAAAACTGATGGCAGTTGAGGATGTCTCATCATGATATTGTATAAGAGGTGGACCGTGGCTTTAACGCCCGGGAATGTGCCATGTTAAGTCCCCTCCCATGCATCACCTTTAATGACCCCTCTCCTGACTCTGCCTGTCCTGGCCTCACTCATCAAGCCCCAAATCTTTATATGAAGTATTCTTTAATTATTATAGCTAATGTGCTGTCCTGCTGTCCTCGACGTCTGTATGTACAATTTTATACATATTCTTCACTAGGTGCATAACTTATGCATGGTATTATGTCTCATACTCTATGCACAGTTTGATTACCCTATTTTCTTTTGGGGACCTCAAAGGGTTTTAGGCTCAGCAGAGGGACTTGAGGACCTACCTAATGAATTACTGTTATTAAAATGTAACAGTATAATCTCCATTCTTTGAAAATTTACATAATACAAGTCAACATGAATATTCAAACCTATTGACACCAAAACATAGAGGTATTAAAGACAACGACCATAGATACATTCATGAATACTATATAAGTTTTTTATATATAATTATGTGCAGAGAGGCAAGTTTTTCATCAAAATAGATAGGAAAGAAGTTGGACTTTGGTCGATTTTTGGAAGAATGGATAGGCAAAATAAGAATTTATCATCAGTCATCAAAAGGGGGTCGATAAAAATAGTCCAAAGTAACACCTAATAAAGGGGTGGGAAAATTCACAGGAGACTATCCCAAGGATAGATCAAGAGAAAAACAGAAAAGGTAGCAAGTCCTTGGCCCGCTGGCTTTATGAGGAAAGGAAAGGCCTAGCTTTATTACCAGGGTGGTAACCACCCTAGACAGATGCCCTGTGGCGGAGAAGATGAGACGTGGTGAGTTGGTCCATGAGATGTTTTTGTTATGTCCTGAGCTGTGGTGAGACGCCCGGTGTAAGATGACCCATAGCCTGGAACTGAACCTGAGGGGGTGCAATGGGGGAAGCGGATGGTTGCCTGGAGGAGCAGATCACAGCCACATGGGACCTGGAACCTTGTGGGAGAGACGAATAAAGCCTGTGGGTGCAGGTACCAGGACGGAGCCAAGCTGGGGTCCGAGACAAGTATCAGTGGGAGTAGAAAACAGTATGAAACGAAGACGATGGCCGTCACCGAAGCGCGAGGACAAGCAAGCCGTGCGGGATGATTTCAGAGGAGGGAATCTCAGGGAAGCAATTAAGCAGCATGAAATCAACTGCGTCGAAATGACAAAAAGACTGCGTTGAACAAGAGCAAATAGCTACTGTGATTTTTCTTTTTTACAGAGAAAGGGGTCTGTGAAAACTTTTCCCAAAATAAACCTTGTCTCCAGCAGGAAAAAAAACCCCAACCACCTCATGTTCTTCGTATGTATGCTTCTGGGAGGGAACGTGCACTGTTGAAAGGGAAGGTAAGTGTATCCTAAAGAGCTTTACAGACCCTCCTTTTACAAAGAATGAAGAGGCACAGCTCGTGCCATCCGGACGACACTCGCCCCCAGAGTCACGCGGGCGCTTCTGGGGCCGCATTCATCTTTTGGGGCCCCTGGAGCCCCATTAAATCCAGGCGGCCGTAATTTACTAAATTGCATCCTCGGAGCCTGAAAGAGTTAACGGGCCTCCGCAAGTGCCTAACTCTCCCCCGGGGAGTCATCTCCGCCCTGGGAGCATCTGGCTGAGCTGGATTCCACTGTGCGCTGCACCACGGGCCCCACAGGAAGGGCACATGCTTCCTCCTCTGGAAAGTTCTGGGCAACACTTTCTCCCGCTGAAAAACTATGCACCCACGGCCCCACTTTTGTTTGGTGACCTGTTTTCACAGTTGGAGAAGCAAAGATGTTCACGACATGAACTGAGACTCTGATTTGCGAAAGCTAACTGTTTGCACCTTGCCTCTGTCGCCTACCTGAAGGTTTGGGACGCTCAGGGTGGGAGCGACGCCAAGAAACCGGCACCTGTGGGAACAGTCTTCCTGTCGGCTCTGGAACAGGTCACCCTGTTGATTGCACACGTTTGCATTGTGCCCCTCGGCGCGGGAGCACTGTCACCACGCTGCTTGGTCAGAACAGAAACTAGGAGGACCTCACACGTGCGGCAGTGACCCCTGCTCTCGGCCCGCACGCGGACCGACGGCCAGGAGCACGCAGTTGTCGGCAGGAGCAGCGGAACCGGTCTTAAATTTTTAACAAATTCCTTCTCGGATTCTGTGCCCAGCACAACGGACAGCCTGTTACGGGAAGAGGGAACTCTCACGCGAAAGGGCGTGTAACCCGAGGGAAGGGGTGCCAGCAAGGGAGCAAGCGCACGTGGGAAAGGAGATCCCGCGGGACAGGCCTTGGAGACAGCTTCTAAATGACAGGATAATCGTGCGCTTTGCCAGGATGACTGAAATCCAAGGCTTAATATGTAATTGCTTACATATCTCAAGTGGTTGTGCTCGCAATCAACATCTGTCTCTGCGACAGAAATGTGTTTTCGTTTTCATTAATATTTTATCTATTTGCTTAGGACCCGTGGAACTGCTAAAATTTTGGCTCCCTTTTTAGGTCAAAGTTTACCTTTTCAACATACTTACTCATAGTTATGAATAGAGCAGAGGTTGTAATGTTAGAGGATTCCATTTTTAATCGATTTTAGTTATTTTTTAACTATATTTCATACATAATATTCTACTTCCATTTACTAGTCTGTTTTGACCAGGATTGATTTTTTTTTGAGCTAAAACAATGTTTATTGTTTATACCTACTTGGAAAAAAAGTGTTATACAGAAATACAGAACATACATGAATCCAGTTTTAATATAATGAACTCTTCTCAAAATCATAGAGCTGTGTGCTTTGTATCTGTACCGTCAAAACACCAATGACGTGTTTTTAAACCATGAGATAAGATGCCCCTTGACCTCTACTCCTTGAAAAGAGAAATAATTCACTCTGATTATCCTGGTCTTTCTGAGTATAAATTCTTACGTGTATTTTAAGAGTGACTCTGTCGATTGGGTGATGGAATATGCTCCTGTTGCTGCACTCCCCCCCCCCCTTCTCTCTCTCTCTGTCCCTTTTTTCTGCAGGTCTCCTAAAGCTTCCCTGAGTTTCTTTCATTCTCCTCTGGTTCTTTGCATTTCCCTCTGATCTCCAAACTGACACAGCGCCACTTCACTCCCTGCAGCCCCCGGGCCACCATTCCCTCCTTCGACTCATTCCGTTGCTCACACGTTGTATTTCATGCAAGTACAAGTAAATAGATGCATGCCCCAAAATTACTGGAGCACCTGTCACATCTGCATGTTCCTTTAAGCATGACACCCAACTCATAGAAAATGTGTGCCTTCAAGAGTCTGGTCAAATAAAGAAGAGCAGGCATGGTATTAGTTTCTGTTTTATGAGTTTTGAGAAATGTGCATGGAGAAAGGAAAAGCGACTTCCCCTTTCCTTTCTGAGGTTTTGGAGAGGCGTTCTAGCTGGCTTCGCGTCCTGCATCCAGTGCTCTTTACCCACATCCTGCGCATATGTGTTTCGGTTCATTACGTAGTTGAAAAAACCTTTAGCGAAGGCTTATAAACCGTATATTATTTGCCCATTAACCTAACGCCAAAAGAGGCAGAGTCGCATGTTCTAAAGGAAAGTCATCTCTAGTAAATTACGGAGTAACGATATTTGGGATTACTGTGATGTTCATGCACCAAGGCGTGGATTTCAAAAGGAAGGCCAGAATCTCACAGGCTCCTCATGGCTTGCTTTCTGTCTACAAAGGGGTCTTGTGTGTGTGCCTTTAAAAGAAGGAAATGCCTTGACTCTAAATGTGTACACTGCTGTGTCAAAGTGAAAATGATTTACTAGAGAGACGATTAGGGAGAAGCCTTACGAACAGAGTAGCAGAGAAGTAGAATTATGCTGGCGGGAAAAAAGGTCACTATAATTTTTTGCCCTGGCCAATAGTTACAGCCACTAACAGGAAGACGTCGGATACCGTCTTGAAGAGAGAGGGACATGTTCATTCACTCTCACGCGTCTGGCTCTTCACCTGAATGGCAGCTCATTTCTTTCACAGATGTAGCAATATCTTAATACATAAAATATGTACTTTACTGCTTTAAAATTTTCATTATAGACAAAGAAATTTTATAATTGCATGGTCCCATTCATAAAAGAAAATCAAACACACTTTAAAATCTGTGCTACCAGAACATCTCATGCCCTCTGCAAACATCCCAAACCTTTCTTTATTGGAGCAAATCAGCTAAGGTTCCCATGGAGAAAAAACAATGAACTGATATAGGAATCTGAGGACATGTTTTCTTTATCTGCAAGTAGCTGAGGCTGCTTTACTGGTATCAGGTCATTCATCATCACTGGGTAAAATAACCCTCCTCTCTGAAATAGGCAGAGATTCTTCTCTTGGTTTTATGCATGAGGGGAATGGATCACAGTTCAAAGGGCTCATCAAAAAACACATCCAAAGAGCCGCAGAGAAACTGATGATCTCCAGAGTCCTAAATCTAGGCACCCGCCTTTGCTTTAACTTCTGTGTAGGCTGAACAAGGGGAGTAAACCTCACTTTGGATCATAGGTGTGTCCCAGAAAAAAATGCCTGCAAATTGAATTTTTGTCAGGCAAATTGTATTTTAAATAAACAATGAGCAATGGAAAGAAACCAGGGGCAGGTTTTTTCCCTAACATAAAGAATCCTTTTATAGAGTGAGTGAGTAATACTTCATCGTTTATCTATTTTACAACACTTGAGTGTGAAATAATGGTTGTTTTTAAAGCAAGTGCAGCCTGTAATTCAATACTTTTCCCGTCCCTCTCTAGTAAAGGTCTCCTTTTGTCATTCTTCACCCACCTCTAAGGACCTGCTTTCCTCTTGTACGTGTTGCTACATGGCTCAGTCTAGGACTGAACCGGGAGTCCTGGCTCTGTCCACATACCTGGCGACACCCACCAGCCAAGGTCAAAATGCACTGATTGGTTGGCTACCGAGTCACGTTACCCCATTAAGACTCTGATTGGCCAGATGACCACCCTTTTCGATTTCTGTTGACAACCTAAAGCATTTTTGAAAGTGGTTCTTTCATTCGCCTTGTCTCCAGCAGCCCCTCTGTCCGCTTCTGATTGCACTAACAGGGCGAAGCCAGCAGGCCCCCCCAGTCCTTTGTCTCCTGCCCTTCGGAAATGTTCATTTCAGCTCACTTCTCCTTCCTTCCTTTTTCTCAAGAACAACATGTTGCCCCTGCTTTCAGGGCCCTGCTTTCCTTTTGTGTCCTGGACCCCACTCCATCCTGCATTTCCCAGCAGTTCACTCCATCAATGTCCGGTCTCTGCAGCTTGTTTGGTCTCTTCCAGGCATTCCAGCTCTGTTCTGTCACTGCCACCGTTTTCAGGAGCTCACTTATTTTTAACCTTAACCTCAACCTCAACCATTTTTTGAAGACCACTAATAACATCCCCATCTCCAAATCCAGGGAGAGTTTTCCTTGCTATGGCCCCTCTTCAATATTCTCTAGACTTTCATTGCTCCAACTATGAAGTTTCTTCTCCATCTTGCTCCATGCGTGTCTCCTTCTCACCCTCCTTCTCATTTCTCCTGTTACCCCTGGTTTCCCTCTGTATGTTTTCTTGGGAACAGTGCATAAAGCTTTAATACCTCCACAGGATTAATAGGGAACATAGGAAGTTATGTGCAGCCATTAAATGATGACATAGATATACATCTGTAGACACAGAAAGGTGTTTATTATATAGTATTTAGTGGAAAATTTTGAGTAAATGCTGTAAAGAAATTCACCAAAATATGAACAGAAGTTTGGTACAATGAGTGAGGATGGGTGTGTTTTATTTTCCCCCAAAGCTTTTATAATGCCCATCACCCCTAAATCCATATCTCTGATTATAAAATAACTTCCTTGAAGTCCCAACAGAATTTCAAAACCAACTCATCCATCCTAAAACAAAACTCATCAAATTCTGGACTAACCTGTCTCCCTTCTGCTGTTTCCTGTTTTGCCTCTAGTCTTTAGTCTTCTCTTCCGACCATCTATTAATTTCTTACCAAGGTGATAGATTTAGTAAGTGGCAAAGACGGGACTTGAATAGGTTGTCTGACTCCAAATGTCTCGCTCTTTCCACCACCCCAAGCCCTTGGCAATCAAGAAACGTCAGCGAAGGCTCCCTTGCAGTTGTGTGAAGGGATTCAGTAAGAAGAAAACTGGAGGAGCCCCCGAGAGAAGGAAAGGCTGTGCCCTCTTGGTCCCACACCACACCCCATGGAGGCTAAACAGTCTTTTTCTCAGCTTGACACAAATTCAAAGGAACTGTGCTTCCCGGGACCTTGGGTGGACCACCCCTTACCCACCCTTGCCCGTGATCCCCTCGATCCCCTGGACCGCGGGTCACAGTGAACCCTGAAGAGCTAGGAGCCCCTCGGACGTGCCCACGGCGCTGCCCTCGAGCCTGCCCTTGGCAGCCAGAGCTCGGCCGAATCACCTTGCCGCTTAGGTATTTTTCTAAATTTCTGTCAGACAACAGCATAAGGGAAATGTCATCGCTTAAGTACACATTTCTCATTTTCTTTGGCTTAACAGCGCTGGAAAGAAAGTAAATCTTTTTGCTCTGCATGAGTGACAGCGTTCGAGCAAATGAAACAAGGGCAGAAGGGGGAGCCCCTGGGTACAGCCTTGGGAAGCAGACGGGGGCACGGGGGCTGCCACTGGGGCAGGGCGTGCAGAGGAGGACAGGCGGGCGAGAGGCAGGCATGGCAGGTTAGTAATTAAGTGGGGTAGGGGCTACGCAAGGAAATGGATTTTTTTTTAAAAATTAGAGTCAAAAGACATTAAAACCCCCAGCCCAATTTCCAAAAGAAATAGGATCTCCCTCTCGCTTCTGTCCTCGTGCCCGGGCATCTCGGCAGCCCCCCTATCTCATTTCATCCAACTCCTGCCTTTGCTAACGTATCTTTTTATTTCTTGAACTTCCTAATGTTCTCTAATTCCTTTCATTTTATTTTATTTTGCCTGTATCCTGTTTCCTGCTGTGCCATCATTATCACAGCCTAGTTCTTGCCACATAATATAATCTATCATCTTAAATCCTTCCATTTGTCATCGCCACCCTCTCCCAGCAACCCCTCACCTATCACTTGTGTTAATCCCTCGACCAAGCAGTGGTTATTCACCTATTTGGAGCTTTCATTTTTTCAAATATAGCATTTTATAATCTTATGTTAATTAAATTTATTGGGGTGACATTGGTTAATAAGATCATATAGGTTTTAAGTGTACGTTTCTATGATACATGATCTGTATATTGCATTGCGTGCCCACCACCCAAAGTCAAATCATCTTTTCTCACCATACATTTTGCCCCTTACCCTTTACTGCCCTCCACCCGCTTCCCTCTGGTAACAACCATAGTGTACTTTGTGCCCATGAGTTTCAGTTTCATATCCCACATAAGAGTGAAATCATATGGTTCTTAGCTTTTTCTGACTGACTTCTTTCACTTAGCATAATATTATTCTCAAGGCCCAAATCTGTAAAGTTACTTAAACGAACAGTTTTTATAAGGCTGATTCCAAGATCCAAGCAAGATCTTTGGAGTTTGGAATCACAACATCTCAGTTTAATCAGATTCTTTTCTTTTAATTTTTTCTAAGTTTTACAGGATTGTTGATGTAAAAAGATTACTGTTTAATCTCTCCATCAATGAGGCAAAAAGGGGACATCTATAATACTTTCAACAATAAAGATAAATTTAAAAAAAAATTAGTCTTGAGTCAAAATTGGCTGTCTGTGTACAAACAATTGAAGGACTGTTACATCATCAACTAGTTTATGTTACAATTCTGACCATTAGCAATTACCTATGACTTGCATGCAGCTATTGGTATTAACCTGCCGGAAAGCTCTGCATGATCACATCCATCCCACCAACACCTAGCATGTGGTCCTTGCATCTGAGAAAACAAATGTGTGATTGGAACAAGTGAGGAGCAGGTCAGCCTAAATTAGATATAATGCGATACACAGGTAAACATTTTTACAAGAAATGTGGTGTTATTAGTTTCAGATACAGTAACGCACTTGCTAAAACTAGGCGAACTCTGTCCTACATGGGAGTAGCCCAGACAGCTACAAAAGGTCAGGTTCTTTTAAGCGTCTACATATTTTCTCGATAAGAATACATATTCCATTAAAGACAATTGTCAGATATGCTGTTTAAGCTTCATCCAGCCTAGTCGAACATTATAATTAGCAAAGTAATTTAGGCATTCTTGCATTTGCATCCAAAGGACAATACAACTATCCCTAGAAATGTCTGTTCTTCTGAAGCCAGTTCAGAGTGGCCGTGAAAGGACTCCATGCATACACCCCCACGCCCAATTCTAGAATATTCGCCTCCTTCTGAGTTCCCCTGGCTGAAGTTATTTTTGTAATTCCTGGAATACCAATCCAGTGTCCTCCAGCAGACCTCACAGATGAATCCCACATTCCAGCCAACAGACAGACACACAGGAACCGGAGCTCTATGACACTGAGCCTGAAAAAATCACTGTCCGTAAGTCCAGGCTCCTGGGTCTCCAGGATTGATGGGGATGGAGTCCCCCTGAAGCACAGGGGTGCTGTGCATAAAATCCCACTGAACCGCTTTCCCTGTGGATTAATGTTGTAGAGTCACAGCAGCCTGCAAGGAGCCTTGATGGATAGATTGCTCCTGCTAACAGAAGCCAACCCTGGAGTTTCCAACTAAAGAAACCTGAAAATTAAAACCTGATAATAATAAATAAACATTAATATTGAACTGCGGCATTCCTTGCCTTAGAAAGTCAAACAGACAATTTGAAAAGAAGAAAAAGGAAAATTATAAAGCCCCGTGCTGTTGAATAGCATCGTCGATAGGAAGCAAGTTCACAGCGTAGTTACTAAGGGACTGAGCAGCAGCACATTGGTAGAAAGGGAACAGTTCATGCAGTAAAGTGCATACGGATAAAATTAACAGGAGGATACCTCGTGAATTGTTAACAATAATTTATCCCTGTGGTGGGGTTGTAAATGTTTGGGGGACACTTTCTGTATTTCCTAAAAATGCAGCATTCACCATGAATTGCTTTCCTAATTAGAAATAATTTTAAGGCAAAAGTACATACAAATTACCATTCTACAAAACATTCTTTTTTTTGCGTAAGAAGAAGAGCTCCTCCTCCGCTAATTTCTTCTCAATAATTAATTAGGAGATGCTTCCTGTCCTATTTCTCGGTGTCTCCCCACTGCGGTGGCAGCCCGCCGAGGCGCCTCCACGCTCAGCTGCGGGATCGATCCGCACCGCTCGGCTGTTTCACGTCGGTGATCACGGTGGGCAGAGCGGTGGAAATAAGTTCTGTAAAAGGTTTCCGCCTAGTTGTTGTTTTAATTAACCTGGGTCTCTGAATGACACTCGGGCTTAATCGGGCGGTATGGAACCTGTCACCGTTAAGTAATTGGTTTGCACCCAAACGCAGGTCATGATCAAAACTCGTCACCATCCAATGACTACTCATTGGCCCGTGCGAAATGGGTTGGTGGTCTCAGTCTAATGCCTCGTGGACTAGTGTCAGTCCCTTGAAAAGCATTACGTAAAGTAGCACTAATTGGTTGACATTCTCAGCATGAAAGAGCGAATAAAAAGACTGAAATCTGAAATCACCTTCAAAGTTAGGCCGGGGGTGGAAATGGGTCAGGTAGCCTGGGAGGACTTCTGTCGCCAGCCGTAAGACAGAAGCCCCTTCCCAGAGATCTTCGCACAAACCCTGTATCCCCAGGCAGTGGAAGCTGCACCTAAGGATATTAAAACTTCTTTCGACTTCCAAAATCCTCAGCCTTACCCCCTCGCGATCCTGCCTTTCCCTCAGTTGTCCCTGGGGAAATTGAGCAAAGATATTCTACCAAAAGGCAACAGACTGAAACTGATTTTGCTAAACCTTTAAAAAATTCTCAAAAGGAGATCTCATTTCATTATCACCAAACAGTGTGTGTTCATCACTTTAATTATAGGAAGAATCGATAGGGCCTCTACAAGCACATGGCATATTTTACCCGACACTTGTGCCTGTTCGCTTTATTAAGCACGCCTCTCTGAGCAGAAATAACAGGCTGGAACTTACGGCAAGTCTGAGCATCCGAGAGCAGAGATTTCTCCTGCACTCAATTCATCTCATGTGTGGTGCCTTTACCGTTGCAAACGGCGTGTTTTCGGTAAACGAAACTGAAAACAAATTGAAAAGGCCATAATGGATGCGTTCACTGATTACTGCAACTGGGCAGATTACTAATTCACAAATATTGGAACTAGCACTGATTGAGACGAATGAATTTCTCATGATTTAATAATGCAGATCACACTAACAGCAGAGACCTCGGTAACTCATGGCGCTAGAATTCCCATGCACACCAAGTGAGATGCGATGTCAAGAGAGCTATTTATCCCGTTGCTTTATGCAAAATCTCTTCTGCCTTTTATGATATTTATTATTTACTCTGCGTCTCTTTACCTTTTATTTGTTATAAATGAACTCCTTTTTTCTGAAGGAGATCGGAGGCCTGGGATTATGGCAGCTAAATTTTGCAAGTTAATAATCTGGGTTTTTTTAAAATCAGGTATATTTAAATATGAGACACACTGGAGAGCCAGCAGCTGCTTTAAATGTGCAGCAAACATTACTAAAAGCATTTTTCAAAATGTGTCTTACAAAAAAACCTGGCAACATCATTTCATCACACAAAAAAGCAAAAAAAAAAAAAAAAAAAAGCAAACCTGTTTTTAAAGAAAAAATGTCCAGTGAAATGCCTTTCTATCTAGAACTTTGTGACAAGCAAAATATCCTCCTTAAGACATAGTTTAAGTATCTCCATAATTCCAAACTTCTACCATGAAGCTTCATTAAAGTATATAAATTAGTACCACTGTCAGCAATGGCATTAAGTATTCCATAAGAGCAGACTTAATGCAATTAATAGCAATTAAAATTATACTTTTATGATGTCAGCCACCAGCATTGTAAAGACATAATTGCCTGTAAGGACTTTTGTACCATATTTTTCCTCTAAAACTGTCCAATTTATATGAAAAATGCCAAAAACATACCCCATATGGGTACCATTATCTTCTCGGATTTTTAGAAGTAATCTGTCTTATCCAGCATGTGCACATTAGGCTAATTTGCTTTAATTAGTTTTTTTCTCATTTTGTTAATAGGCATGTTGATGCTAAGTTTTTATTTCGGAGATACAGATGCTAACTTCACTCATTATGTGGCTATTAAAGGGTCAGTGTACTTTGAGATAAGCTGGGCTTCCCCACTTAAAGGGCTTCTCTCTTCAAAATATTAGACGGGATCGCTTCTCGAACATAGGAACTGTACTGCTGTTAGAGTAAGAGTGAGCATCTTGAATGCTCCCTAGTTAATTAGTAGTTAAATATGAAAGAACAGCGTTGTCGTTTCTGCTGTGGTGAGCATTTCTGTGGAGACGTCATAAATTAGATGAGCTGATGAACTGGTTGCAGAAACACAGTCATCTGTGACTCCTCTAAGCAGTCACGAGAGTTACCACGAGTCTCTACCCAGCTCTGCACTTCAGCCGGGAGGCATCCAAAATAAGAAACTCTATTTCCCATATCCAGTCGTGTCTCACATCTCAGACTTTAAAGACACTTAAAGCTGATCTATTAAAATCACGGTATTAACTATTATTACTGGTTTTCTTATTGTAAAATTTTCTAACAGTGAAATCCTATAAAGCTTATTATAAAAATAATTACATATACTCAAAGAGCAAAACATATAATTTAAAATGTTGGCTCTCTGAGGACAGAATTTTTTTTTTTAGTTTTCTGCAAGTCTTTTATTTATTTTTAAATTAAATTTATTGAGGAGAATTTTTTGTATACAAGTAACTTAGAAGGTTCAGCAGAGTTCCCAGATGAAACTTAGAAAACCTAGGGGGCTGCATTACATTAGGAGTGGGTTTGTTGTTTTCTCCACTTGATAAATATATTCAGTTTGTGTATATGTCTTCCCACCATGAAAGATATTTATTATAGTCATGCAATCATTTTCTGTCCTTATATTAATTTTCAATTTTTAATATATGTACGCTATCATCATGAAATAGATTACGTAAAGCCATGCAATCTGACAACTGTAAGATTATAAAAATTGTACAATCTATTTAAAAGAAGTGCATTGTTTTCCAATAAGCAATAAAATAATTATCAGGTTAGTTAGATTCTTTCTGTAAATTATTTTGTTAAGAGGTGCAAGCTGGATGGTGGGCAGAGCAAGGAAGGGAGTAAAAATCAGATTTTTCAGATGTCTTTGAATAGGAAGGAAATACAATAAAAATGTTAAAATACATGATTATATTAAATATTATGTAGTTTACATATATTACATTTTATTCTCAGCATAAAGAAATATATTTCTTTGAACATCTCTCTGTCAATAGAAAGACACACTCTCTGGATAGGATTGCAGGATAGGTTAGTAGCTTCCTGAAAAACCTGTTTCTGTTGCTTAGCTTTGTTTTTGCTTTATTTTTTTGTAAACTCCATTGTACTCTATAAGGCTTGAATTGTTTCCTTGAGACAGCCAATAGTTGTATTGATAAGATCTATAAATTGAACATTTTCATGTAACTAAAAGAAATAATTAAGAAATCAAAGAAATTGAAAGAAGCGAAACTCAATCGCCTGCTTGATCCCATTTAACTGTTGGTCTCCAAGATCAAAGCGGCTTTCGCAGGCAAGGACCCTGAGCAAGAAAAGGAGAGCAAATTAGGATGTAATGGTCCTTCACACCCTATGGTAGGCCTTTCGCATACAATTGGAATGTACCAGTTCCCTGTATTTCTTTTTCTCAGTTGTATTACAAAGCATAGTGATTACTAGTCGTTGGAATTGAATTAGCCTTGTTTATATTTAGTTTCTCATTTCTAGGAGAAATAGAATGAATTATGCATCTACCTTTGTCCCATTTATAGAGCCAAGTATGCGCTCAACCAATTGTTCAGTAACAATGGGATGAGCACCGGAAAAAGAGCACTGAAACAATGTGTATCTGGAAGCAGCTTGGTAACGAAATGTAAGCGCAAATATTGCTCCTTACAAGTAATTTTCAAATTGCAGCCAGGTTGTATTCCAAAAGGCACTTGTATGGGACTTGATGGTTTAGGTGCGTAATTTCCCTTAGAAACTGTTTTAAACGGTGGTCCTGAGCTTAATTAACCCTACATAGAATTGAATTCTAAAAACAATGGGCTGTGATTGGGAGAAGGGAGGGTTTGTAGTGGGGAATCTTTTTAATTGAGCACTTGCTATAGATTAGTCTCTGTGTTCCATATTTTATACCCATTTGCAATCCTGAGAGACAGATAGCATACTTATGTCTACTTCATAGATGGCGAACTAGTCATCTGTTTCAGGCTTGAAAACCAGCCCCTCCATCCTTAGCTCAGATGTGGCCCAGATTTCAGAACAGTGAGTGGATTTGCAGGAGAAGGGGGCTCTTTCTTCTTTTGGGTCCCAGATGTCTCTGCAGATTAAGACAATGTTTGGCCCCACAGTGGCACCTCGTGGGGGTTTCTTCTAGTCCCTAAAGAACATGAGCTCCCTTCTTCCTCAGGCAAACTCAATAACCCAGAGCAGCCGTCAGGGCTGGGTGTTGTGAGGAAGGTGTGATGGTAGGTGACCACTACTGAGCACCCATGACGCACCAGGCTTCCTTGGAGAAACCTGAGAAACTTGGGTAAAAACACAACAGTCCTGCCTGCAAATTTATCTTCTCCTGTGGGGAGAAAGACAAGCGTGGAAACACGTAAGGGGACAGTGAGTGGTCAGAGTTGCACAGATAGTAAAAGGGCAAGGTGACCGATGGTGACAGGGAGCGTGGTGGGAGAGGGGCGAACCCACCTGAGCGAGTAGAATTCAGGCAAACCCCCAAAGGATGAGTTTGGGCTGAGGCCGACTGATGGAGAAAGGCAGCCACTCTAAAAAGGGGAGGGGAAGGGCATGCTTACCCGCTGCAAAGAGCAAGCACAGATTCTGCAGAGCAGGCGAAAGAGCCCATTTGTTTTTAAGAAACCTAAGGACAGGGAAGGTGGAGGGGAGCGAGCTGGGGAAGGGGCGCCGGTGGCCATAGGGTGGTTTTGAGGAGAGGTGATGACTTGGTTTGTTTTTTCCCTTCATCCTGTCTGCTGAGCGGAGTGTGGATATTAGAGGCACAGGGCGGGAAGCCAAGTGAGAGTCATTGTGATTTAGGTCAAGGTTATCACAGCGGCACTTAAGGGCAGCGCTGGGGTTGGATGTATGTTGGAGAAGAAAAAACAGGAGTCTGCAGGGCTGGCTGATACATTGGGTCTGAGACCAAGAATGGCCACGAGGTGCGGCCTGAAGAGCGGGTTCAGGGTGGCCTGACTGAGAGAAGACCTGAGAAGGGACTGGTTTGGACAGGCTCTTCCAAGGACTGGATTATGATGGGGTAACACTCAGCAAATGGATGGCTGATGTTGCTGTAAGTCTCCTCTGAAACCAGTGAGTTTTGATGCAAACAAATCATTATTTGATGGACTTTTAGTCATTATGATGATGAAGTAAAAGCTATAGGTTAGGCTGGATATAGGTTTGGGGGAGAGACTGAAGGTAATGTTAGAGGTAAATCACATTTACTATGCACAGCAGCCTTACTGTGCTTTTCAGATTGGTGTCATTTCTTTCACTTCAAACATCCCCAGTTGCCTGACGCCTCCAGTGGACTTCTGAATGCCTGGCCTTCACTGGTGTCAGGCGGAGCCAAGGCGATCGTGGCCATTTTATCTCCTTAGGTTATTTTTCGGTTCAGTCCTTGGTAAGGATTCTGCCCGTGTAGATGTGACTCCTTTCGAGTGAGAAGAGAAATAGGGGCCCCCCGGCTGGGATGAGCATGTGCACACTTGTACTTGCGCAGTGCTCCTGAAGTGCTGTCAGGAGGAAGGTTTATGTCTCCATGTCCGGAGATTACTCTTGGCCTCACATCTTCTCAAAGGGAACACAGAAGCCTGGTTGTAGGGCTGTCTGTAGATCTATTTCATTTCATGAAAGGCCCTGTCAGATCACCAGGCAGGAGAGACACAGGGCCGATGCCTGTTTGCCACAGCCGTGGAGGAAAAGTCAGGGACAGAGCACCTCACCAGGATAACCAGAGCCCGCAGGACGCCTTCCTGGGAATTTTAGAATAAGCTGAGATGGACACGTTTTATGTATCACAGCATAAGTCATGAGCTCTATGTTCCTTAGTGTGTTTATCTGTGACAGAGACGGCAACACTCTTTCTACTCTGTAGAAATTTGTTTTAAAGACTAACAAGAAGGGACTAAGGTATTTCCAAGGCACAAAAAAGATGAAAGACAGACCACTGTTACTGCTTCAAGAATAAGCTTTATAATCTCGTTGAAACAACTGGATTTATTTATATAAGAACTCTGCTTTGTCTTTTAAAAGTTCTGCAAGATTTCACAATCTCATTAGGGCAAGAAAATCCTTATAGCTTCTCGTAGCTAAAGGAATTAATTGGTAGCCAAAATAATAGACAACCGGTTTCTCCAGCCGTTTTTTTTTAAGCAGCACTGCTGTCGACCACTAGAATTATTTAATCACTGAAGAACTGTAGGCTATGCAATGGATTTTCTTTTCTCATGAACACCTGATGAGAGTCACTGTCATTTCAAAAATTGTGACCCTTTTTAAAATCATGCACAGAAGGCAGAAGCTTCTATTACCTGATACTCTCCCACTGCCTCACGTGTTAATTGGGAGTGATTTGCCCTCTACTGGTGATGACTTTGCTAAGCTGAGAGGGAGCACTCCTACAAGTAGTATTTAGATGAACATCGCCTACAGAGGCCAGTTTTGAATGCATTGAAAGAATTCTAGTAGGAAGCTCAAAAAGCTGAGCAATTAGGCTTTGTTCTTTCCTATACCTAAATCCATCCCAGACCACAAGGTGCCCTAAGAGAAAGAGATGGTTTCCCCTAGACCCCAGCTAGGCATCAAGACCAAACAGAGCCTAGAGAGCCTAACTGGAGAACCTCTCTCCCCTTTCTGAGGTGATTCACTCTCTGGTTTCCCACTCAGTGATTTCTCAATTGCTGAGGCTCTGGGAGGCTGCTCAAGCCAGACCTGCCCATACAACTCCACTCCTGGTGCTGAGATCAGTTCACCCGCGTGGAATAGCTCAGAACTCACCAGGCCCTCAATCATCATTAACCCACTCTTGTTAGGACTGTCAGCCCTACTTCCAATAACAGCAGGTTTGCTTTCTTTTCTTATTTTAATCTTTATCGTTGAGAGTTTTACAGATGTTCTCCCCTTTCCCCCCCATTGCCCACCTCTACCGTGTTCCTACCCTGTCCCTGCTGTGTTCACCACCCTACCGTCTGTGTCCACGGGCTGTGCATACGCGCATGTAAGTTCTTTGGTTAATCTCCCCTCCCTCCATGACCCCCTCTACTCTCTTCATTGTGAAGAAACCCTGGGCCCTCCAGCGGTGTCTCGAAGCAGCATGTCATCCTACTTGGAGTGTAGGCTCTTTATTGCATGGGCCTGGTTCGATTCCCAGCCCCACACAACTACTAATTCTGCGAGTCTGGGAAAGTTATATAACCTCGCTGAACTTCAGTGCTTTCAAATGTAAGATGCTCATAAGGGAACATCTTTTTATCCAATTCTGGAAGAATTAGAAGTATTATATGGAAAGCAGCTATCAGGGCTCTTGACTTACGGTTAAATGCTGGTTACTCAACTTGCGTGCAAAACTTGTGAACCAAGGAGCATACAGGGCTTCCGTGGAGTAGAGTCAGGGCCATAACTGTTCCAAAATTATGAGTTTGTATTATTAGCATGTGAAAGGGACGATATGGCATGAGCTACCAAATGTCGTACAAAATATCAGATGTGGAATGAGGAAAATCCCTCCAGTATTCTTCAATATAAAAATAGCCTATACTCCTCTTCAAAACACAACCCATCCATATGTCCAGGTGACAACAACGTCTAATAAAGATCTGTTGTTCTCACGGAAATATAACAATGCTTTATTCAGGGCAGGACAGAACTAGGAACTCATTTTCAACCTCAAACTGGATCCTCCAATTTTAATATAAATTCATTATGGAAAAGAGCAGCAGTTCATTAACTCCTAGAAACTTTATGCTTATTAAGTATTTAATGAGTTTAACCTTTATGTTAAATATAAAATAATAAGAAACTCCATATCTGCCAAACCTGCAAAAATTTTAATCCATAGTTATTTTAATCCATTTGATGGAAATGATCACCTATGAAGACTTCAGAGATTTTAATTTGGCGAAAACTTCATCTTTGCTTTAGGTTTGGTTTGTCTACCTCACACCAACTGATCTTATTGTTTCTCTTCAACTACGGTCAATTAGATGGGATTATTTCGTTTCCAAAGACTGTTTTTACACAGGCTATGTAGCTGTTCGCTGAAATATAACCCAACTCAGCCCTTTCTGCATCCAATAAAATCGTCAGTCAGTGTTGGGGGAGCAATCATTGAAATGATGAAATAGCAGTAGTGATGAAAATAAGCAATGGAAAATTCTGCAAAAGCTAAAATTATACCACTGGGACTCCCTTGATCACCACATCCCTTCTCTGGCCGAAAATCAGTTCTCCCAAAGAATTGAGAACCTGTCCTTAGAAACAAAACTGTTCTCATGTGGTAAAATCACCTTCCAGGGAGCATTCTTTATGTGACCAGCTCTGATGTTTACCTCTCTCACAGTATCAAGCATTTGCTCTTTCTTTGAGGTGCTATTGCTGTCAGATATATTTGGTTCAATGGGTTATTTATTGGGAACCCACAAGGTCCAGGTGTTAGTGAGTGCTTGGTCATGGGCCACCCTCCAAATGTTTAAACCGGCACAAATGTGGCGTTAGAATGAATGCATAAGAAACCGTATATTTTAAAAGCCTAAAATATCTCTCACTTCATCTATGAAAACAAGAGTCTACGGTTGGTTTGGGCAGCGTAGAAAAGTGATTTGTTGGACAGGGGAAAAGCATAGAGGAAAATCAGTGCTAAGTTAGACTTGGATAGAGCCACCTGGTAAGTCCAAAGACCATTATCTTGACTTGATTTGGGAGAATCAATACTAATGTTGAACATGATAATAATGTTGAAATAATAATGTTGAATGTGATAGTCAAAAACAAGGACAGTGTCAGGAATGCTTTGAAGAATAAATCCCAGTGGCCTGAGGAATGACCAAGCAGAGAAACGCTGATTTCTTTCTTCCTCTTTCCCTCCCTCCTTTCTTTCCTTCTTTCCTTCCTTTTTATTTTATTTTAATAATTCTTGCACTGGAGGAAACCAGAAAATGTTATTTGTCCTAAAGCGTCAGAACTGCATCACTGCCGCCACCCACCAAGGTGTTTGTATTTAAGCCCCATCTGAAATGTCCCACTTTCATCCTACTGTGTAACCTATTTGTGGTCACCCAGTTCGGCATTAGGGAGTCCAAATATAAAATATTTCTCCTCGCGTAATGGGTCTCGGTGTCTTTAAACACATATATTTTTCTAAAACTATTAAATAGGCTGCACATAGAAGAAACAAAATAGCATAAATTAGCGAGTAGGGGCGGCCTTTTGCAGCTGTCATTTGTCTTGGCATAAAAGGAGGCGGCCTCTGTTCCTTGCTGTCTGTGTGTGGAGACCCTGAATGTGGCTGAGCTTCTCTGGGCTTCAGTTCCTACGTCTGTTACCCAGAACCTGCCGGCCGAGTGCAGCATGTCTCATACCACGTTGCTGCCCAGGAGCTCACCAAGCAAGATAGGAAACCCACGCTTCCTAGGTGACGGTTGTTTCTTTTAGGAGCTACACAGACTCTTTCAGACCAATGAAGTACCACTTGGTAAGTTAAAACTCCATCAACTGCTACTTTTGCTTCTTGCCTCTTCTGTAGAAACATAATCATCATGACAAGTATGTGAGGAATCACTTACGCACTTAGAGAAATCAGCTCTATGTCTCTAAAGTGCATTGGGTTCCTTTAAAGAATGTTAGAAAGCGTATATGATTATACTGATTATAAATCCAGGGAGATAAGCAGCATATAAAAAGAGAAAAGCAGACTTTTTCTAAGACTATTTAGGTGGATTTTATTCTATATGCAAGACCTAGAGTGTTTCTGAAATGAAGAAAAAAAGAAGCTAGTTAGGTCGAGCTGATTGGCTGAAAGATTGTCACTTTATAAATTCCATAGATCACTCAGCACAGGAATCTGAGTTAAGTTTATAATACCGTAAAGTTCACATACCAATAAAGGACCTTTTTGAAAAGGCTTTAAATGTCATTAATGTTTTCCCGAATTCCAACTGAGCTTGTCTTGCCTGTCTTGGCTGGGGGCTCACTGAGGAGAAAAGTTAATCACACCCTTTTTATATTAGGAAAAATCTATAAGTGTCTCAAAAAGCAACTTCAACACCATCGATGTTAGACCTCTGCCAGAAACAAATTCTTTCAAAATGAACACAAGTTTCTCACTGAGAGAAAGCTCATTGGCTTCAGCTCATTACCGGCACTTCACTAGCGCTGAGACGTAGGAAGTGTGAGCCGGGGAAGACCAGGGCTTCAGAGAATCACTGGAGACAAAGGCAGGAGGCTTCTCCCTTTGGGTCAAGACTCATCACTGGCCATCTGTAAGGGTCTTTGAATTGGAGCTTGTGGTTCTTTATACCTGTAGGTCGTAGGCCACCTGTCCTTCCTGAGGACCTGCCTTCACACCCTGCTCTTACATGCTTTTCCCTAAAGCAACCAACAGTGGGCTTTAGTGTTATTTCCTAATACCCAGCCTTCTTACCAAGCTCATGTTGGCCTTGACTCTTGCCTTTCCGTTTCTTACTTCATAGCCCATTATATTCAACTTGACACCAATGTCAAAAGACTTCATTTTTTATATAAACTGTCACTGGATCAGTTGACATACTCTTCAAATGAGATACATTGGTTATTTTTTTTAATTGGATGGCCCCTAGTGATTTGAATAATGGGTATTTCTGGAAATACAAATAGTAGGCGCACAGCATGCAGGTAAGTTAAGTACCAACTCTACCAGGGAATCAGCAGGTGTTCTTGATGACTAAGTAGCCACATTTCCATTCTGATATGCAGCATCTCTCTAATTACAATTATATTTCATGTCCATCTTATCAGCGTTCTTGGAAGAGAGCACTGCGTATAAATTAGTGTAAGAAGGTGGGTTACCAACATCGTCCTGCACTTTAGAATATTGTGATCTGAGCATGGAGCCAGTGCCTGCCATCAATTTCCCTGAGGTTAGATAACTCCGTATAAAGTTTTGAAAATAAAATTCGGCCGCATATATTATGCCCATGGGTCACCAGCTTAAGACTAAACATGAGTACGTATTTTTTTACTCTACTTTTAAATTTTTTTACTTTGAAAATTTATCTTTATTGTTGAAAGTATTACAGATGTCCTCTTTTTCCCCCCACTGACCCCTTCTACCCCACCCCCACCCCCCAACCCCAGGCCTTCACCACACTATTGTCTGTGCCCATGGGTTATGCATTTATGCATATAAATTCTTTGGTTAATCTCTTCCCACCCATGCACCCCCTTCCCCCTGGGGTCCCTCGGTCTGTTCCCTGCTTCTATGTCTCTGGATCTATTTTGTTCCTCAGTCTGTTTTGTTCTTTAGATCCCACATATGAGTGAGATCATGTGATATTGCCTTTCTATGACTGGCTTATTAATCATTTTGACAAAATAGCTTATAATTAATTATAAGAGTATTAAAATAAGTAAAATTTGGACAAGATCGTAGGATTTCCAGTAATTAACTTTTTTCGTTTTCTTTGAGAGTAGACACATCACTATTAAATACACAGTGGACATCCTGACTTTGTTGTCTTGTTTAGTCACTGTGGGCTTGAGGTTGACAGGGCAATTATATCCCACTAATGTTTATCACTCACTACATACGCCAACTGCTCTGACTTTTTATAAAGCAATAATTATATTTACAATCCTACGCCCTTTTATTGCTATGTGAAATTCTCTTGAAACTGTTTTTCACCTTATAGGTCTTTGAGTTTGAAAGATATTTTCCAATGCATATTTTTGTTTTTTCAATAGACATTTTAAACATAGCATGCAGTTTTATTTAGTTAATCCACTCATGAATGCTGAAAAAGAATTCAGACTTTTTAAGACTTAACCTGTTTTCTTATTCTCGTTATTTTCACGCCAGTAGAAAAGAACATTCATTTTTGTAAGTAAGGGGATATGTGCGATATTAGATCTGTAACCATATTGCGGTTGGCTTATGTCAAAAATATTCTGGTCTTGATAAAATATAACTTTTTATAAAAGTATAATGAAGTACTACTTTATTCTTCTCTTTAATTTAGGATCACTGAATTGGATTTTATTCTGAGAAAGAAAATATTCACATTATGCTTAATAGTCTCTCTGCATACACATAAATATACATGCATACACATATATGTAAACATATTAAGAATTAACCATTTGGAAATAGAAATGTGCTTTACAGCAGTCATCAGAATGTGGTTGAAGAATGCTTCCTATGTTTATGTGTGTCTCATGCCATAGCCATCTAGGCAGGCTCCACCAGTCAGTCTAAGCCAGCTCAGAAAATGGAATTTATTTGCCATTTCAGAAATGGAAGCCGGCCCATTTTTCCCAGAAACGTATTATAAAACTTGAGACTGTATGAAGAAAAATAAAGGATGCTTGCAGGGAAAGAAAGAACCTAGAGGTACCCGTTATCCCCCCCCCCCCGCCCCCAGCAGCGCTTTAGACTCAATTAGATTTATTACAAGAGCTCATTGCCACGTTGGACAGCGCGGGCAAGCTGATGCTGAGATCGGAAACAGAACAAACAGGTTGCAGCCGCCCAGGTGGGGCAGCGGGGAAGCAACAGCCTCACCAGACTCTAGAGGCAGCCCGTCAGTGAGGCCCCGGGGGCGGCAGTCTCTGCAGAAGTCCCTGAGCTGCGGGAACAGGCCCTGGGACCAAAGACCCCTCTCCAAGGGCCAGCGTCTCCACCTGACACCCAGAGAGGTGGACACCGTGTTAATTATGGGTAGATTTCATCAAGAGGAACAAGCCAATCGGGCCAGTATTTTCTCCAAGAGCAGAGTCTGGTGTTAGAGGAAGTGTACTTACAAACGATCAAAGTGAGACTAGGGTTTTAAATTAAGGGACACAAGACATACCCTGTTTTTAAAGCGTCTTTAAGGGAATTAAATTCCATTCTACTCTTCCTGTTTACTTTGTCGCTACAACCAGTGTTCAGGGCCACTTTGACTGTGTTGGCTAAGGCCAGGAGCCTCCTCGTGGGCCATGCCCAGTGGCCCCCACCCTCCCCCGAAGGCCTTTGTAGTTGTCAACAGTGACTGAGGACTCAGCTCCCCATAATAGCAGCCAGGTGGTCATATAGTCTTTAAATCCCCTCCCTATTGTTGGAATGTTAATAAAAGGAACAGAAAGAAAAGTCGCACTTAAAATAGCATCCTGAACACCTTGGTCTTTTCCATTTGGACTCCCTGCTCGATTTCGTAAAATGCAGCTATCGCCCGACAGTCATTTCTCGGGCAGGTATTCAAATGCTCCAGTCATCTCATTGTTTTACACTTTTCATTCGTGATTTTCAAACTTTAAGATTCCATTTTGATCATGCTTTCTGGTGTCTTAGATAAATCCTTCATTATCTGAAAAGCACAGATTTTGGTCTTTAAAGATCTTGGATATTCTTGGGCTTGACTCAATGAGTAGTTTGATAAATGAGTTAATCTTTATTGATGATTTTGGGAACCTGATACTTTCAGCCACTTAAAATACTTGAGTGGCTAAAAATCCCTCTGACAACTCAATTTAATGCAGTGTGTGTTTCTTTCTGTTTTAGAGACATTTATTCTTCTTCAATGTGGTTTTATACAGGTGACTGAGATAAAGTACAGTGTAGGAGTGTGCTATAGAAAGCAAAATGTACTATGCATTTTTCTATTTTTCTATCTTTATAATCCTGACTTTCTCAAGTTTTGGGTGCTACAGTCAAGGCCCTTGAGGTTATCTGATCCACAGAAGTTTCACAAACAGTAAAGCTTTCTGCCCTATTTACATAAATAGACTTAAATTGATATCCTCTTGTAGCAACACAGTATTTGTTCTCGCTTCCCTGTTAGCAAGGCGAGTTTTTGTGTTTAGATTTTACCCTCACACCGTATTGGTAAAGGCGGATTTCTAACTGCTTTGTAGTCATTCTCACTGATGGCCCCGGGTAGGTCTCTGGGCCTGGTCTATGTGGCCTCTGGGAAAACCTTGGCTGTAGTGGGACTTGTGAGAGCAGAGCTATGACAGGATGAAGTATAACTAGAGAGCTGTTTACATGCACTGGCCAGGCTCACGTCGCTAACATCTCCACAGGCAACTAGAAATATGTGATCGGATCCAAAGTTTACCCATCAGATCATTAAATAACAACATCATAACCCAAAACTTATTTCTTTGCCAATTAGCACAGTCCATTAGCATGTAAAAATCATGCTTTCCTTCTTTCCCCAATTATCTTGCAACGTGTTTTTAGTGTTCCTCTTAAGACTGTTTTTCATGGCATTTATTGGTATTATGTTAAAAAATAAAGTAACAATCATTTTTAATATCAATATATGAATTAACCTACAATTCAAAGCAATTTGAAATGTAATACAGCATTTGTAATTTGGGCCAATTCATCTTTTTTCTGGATTTTATCAGGAATTCATTTACCAAAAGTCATAAAATCCTCCTGATTTCCCCTCATTGTTTCCTTATAATTAATACATATTCCCAACATAGATGAGATGGTATGCAAATTTAGGCCATCTGTGGAGTTTAGATATAGGCCACCCAGCAGGTTCTGGATTTAGCTGTCTCTAGCCAGTTTCCCACATGGCCAGTCCTGCTCCCCCAGCTCCTGTCCCCAGTGTCCTCTGTCCCCAGCCTTATCCAGGCCCTGACCTTCCAGCTATGGGGATCACCACTGATCACCTCTGTCCCACCAAAATACAGGTAGGAGAAAAGCAAGGAGTTTTGTGGATTACAAACATATGTCAGCTGAGATGTTTGCTTGTCTTTAATCTTCTATACACCGAGTGAAAATTATTTTGCCGGGATATATAATAAAATGGACTTTTTCCTGGATTGAGTTTTACATGGCAATGAAGATTAATGTTGTAGAAAAAGTACTGTTTGTTCTTGTAGATAATATTTAGCCTGTTCTGTTTCTTTTTTCTAAAATTGTTCACACTATTACAGGTGTCCCCCAGCCAGCCCCTGCCCCACTCCCCCTGGCCATCACCACACTGTTGTCTGTGTCCATGGGCTGTGCATATATGTATATATGTTTCTAATTTCCAAGAATCATTTCTTCACTATAAACTCTTTTTTTTTTATTTATCTTTATTGTTGAGAGTATTACAAGTGTCCTATTTCCCCCCCCAATTGACCCCCTCCACTTTGCTCCCACCCCCTCCCCAAGCCTTCACTCCGTCATTGTCTGAGTCCATGGGTTATGCATATATGCATATAACTTCTTTAGTTAATCTCTTCCCACCCTCCACCCCACTTCCCTCTTTCCTCTGCAATGTGATCGTCTGTTGCCTGCATCACTGTCTCTAGATCTATTTAGTTCGTCAGATTCTTTTTTGTTCATTAGCTTCTTCTTAAAGAAGACCCTTCAACTTTTCCTGTAGTGCTGGTCTGGTGGTGATGAACTCCTTTAGCTTTTACTTATCTGTGAAACTCTTTATCTGACCTTCAATTCTAAATGATAGTTTTGCTGGATAGAGCAATCTTGGTTATAGTTCCATGTTTCTCATCACTTTGAATATTTCTTGCCACTCCCTTCTGGCCTGCAAGGTTTCTGTTGAGAAATCAGCTGACAGTCATATGGGTGCTCCCTTGTAGGTAACTAATTGCTTTTCTCTTGCTGCTTTTAAGATTCTCTCTTTCTCTTTAACCTTTGGCATTTTAATTATGATGTGTCTTGCTATGGGCCTCTTTGGTTTCCTCTTGTTTGGGACCCTCTGTGCTTCTTGGACTTGTAAGTCTATTTCTTTCCCCAGGTAGGGGAAGTTCTCTGACATTATTTTTTCAAATAGGTTTTCAATTTCTTGCTCTTTCTTACCCTTCTTGCTCTCCAATAATATGAATGTTGGGCCTCTTGAAGTTGTCCCAGAGGCTCCTTATACTATCTTCATATTTCTGGATTCTTTTTTCTTTTTGCTCTTCTGGTTGGGTGCTTTTTGTTTCCTCATGTTCCAAATTGCTGATTTGATTCTCAGCGTCCTCTACTCTACTGTTGATTCCCTATAAATTACTCTTCATTTCAGTTTGTGTAGCCTTCATTTCAAATTGGTACTTTATTATGTTATCGATTTTCTCAGTTATTTCCCTAATAGTCTGCTTAAACATCCTTATAAACAAAATTCTGAACTCTGTATCTGTTAGCTTGCTTGGATCTATTTCATTTAGTTCCTCTTCTAGAGATTTCTTCTGTTCTTTCCTTTGTGACATGTTTCTTTGCCTCCACATTTTGGCTGCTTCCAGGTGTTTGTTTCTATGTATTAGGTAGAGCTGCTATGTCTCCTGGAATTTGTAGAGTGGCTTTGTGTAGTAGGTGTCCTGTAGGGTCCAGTGGCTCAGCCTCCCCAGTCACCTGAGCTGGGCCTTCCAGGTGCTCCCCTGTGTGGGCTGTGTGCACTGTCCTGTTGTAGTTGAGACTTGGTTGCTGTTGGCATCACTGGGAGGAAATGACCCCCAGGCCAATTGGCTGTGAGGACCAGCTACAACTATAGCCAGAGAGCTGCTGTACTGGAGACACCCCTATGGAGCAGGATTTACTTCAGTGGGGCTTTGGTGTTCACCAAGTGCGTCCCTTGAGTGTGTCACTCGTGGATGTGGTAGGGTTGTAATCCAGGGTGGTTGAGTCTGACCACCAGGTGCACTGTCTCTGGGGCCTCCCGGGAGGTGCAAAGTCAGCCTCTGCCAGTGCCCTGCCCAGGGCCTCCCAGCATGAGCTACACAGCAAACTGTAGTTGGCTGCTACTTGTGCTGGGCTTGGAGGTGTCAGGAGAGGCCAAGCTATGAGCCAGTGCAGCTGCCGCTAGTGCCAGGCCTGGGGCCACTTATCAAGCCGTCTGGGGCAGCTGCTGCTTGTCTGAGAGATTTTAGGAAAGTCCTAAGCATGAGGCTCGAGAGGCCACGTGCACAGAAAAGCCCCTGGAAATGGCCTGGATGAGCTGCAGGTGGGGGGCGGGGCCTCGGGAATCACGGGGCGGGGCCAAGGGTGTGAGTCAGGTCCTGGTGACTCAAATATGGCGCCTGCCTGCCGGCTGTGCGGGGAGGACTCGCCACAGGAGCCATGGCCTCCGCCAGCCCTTCTGCCCGGGAGGAAGCCACCCCTCCACCTCTCGCCCCAACTTCAAGCAGGTTAGTTCCTCCCCGAGTGTCCCAGGTCCCTTCAGGCTGCTGCCCGGCGCTGGGCTCAGAGGGAGCGTCCGAGTGAGTCCGCGCCGGGCCCTTTAATGGCGACCCTCAGTGACTGTCAGTGTTCATTTCACAGCCCGGGGTTATGGGGTCTCCTCTTCCCGGCCCCTGGAGCCCTGGGCTGGGGGCCTGTTGTGGGGCTGGAACCCCTCCCTCCTCCAGGTAACCGCCGCCCCCGAGATGTCCCTCCAGGGTTTAAACTGTGGCACCGGGTGTGGGCCGCGGCCTCGTCTCCGGGATTCAGCCCCGACCCGCCCCCACCTCCGCCCCTCCTCCCAGTCTCAGTGCTGCTTCAGGTCCCTGGTTGCGGGGCTTCTGTGCAGCCGGATCTCAGGAGGCTCTGCGTGAGGGTGGTTCTGTGTTTTAGTTGTGATTCTGATGTGGTTGCGGGAGGCGGCGGGCGCAGCTGCTACCTACCCGCCATCTCGTTTCTCTCACTATAAACTCTTTATCAGTAAGTTCAGTTTTGTCAACATTTTAAAATGCAGATACACACATACAACTTATTTAGGTAAGAACCTAAGAAATGTAGTCCCGCAGAGTAAAACAAGGACACAGGCTTTTTAAGGCATTTTCTTCTAGTTATCACAAGCTTTGCATGAAGAGCGCATGAGGGGAGCGAGAATCCTATAAATTGTCATTTGAGTAGCAAACTTACACGGGCCTCTGACAGGAACTTCTTATGAGCCCCTGACATTTTCAGAGAGATTGACTGAGATGATTGTCTCTTGCTCTTTTACAAACTAAAGGTACACAGTATGATTTATTTCTGTGTATTTAGAGGAAGAGAAAAGAGAACAAAGGTCTTAAAACTTCTGAGCAAGGCAAGGAGCTTACAATATTACATCAAGTGATAACGCAAACCACAGAAATTTATGGCGAGACAGGAAAACAGACTGCGTTGGCCTAGAGCTGCAGGTGATGTAAACAACTGGAGGTGGGAACACCTCATTCTCAGTGAGCTGTTCCTCGGTTTGTGCAACCAGATAAATTACTGCTTATGTCTATCCTGATAGCAAATGATTCTTTTGGTTTTCAGTATTAATTAATAGATGTGGCACAAGAATGAATTGCTAACTTTCTTGTGGTCATCTTATAAGTGTACAAGAGAACCCTAATCCTTCCAGCCCATCTGATTAGCCACAATCACATAAACTTGTAGTAGTATTTTTTTATTATATGTCTTTATTGATTTTAGAGAGAGGAGGGGAGAGGGAGAGAGAGAGAGAAACATCAGTGATGAGAGAGAGTCATTGATCAGCTGCCTCCTGCACGCCCCCTACTGGGGATCAAGCCCGCAACCTGGACTTGTGGCTTGACCGGGAATCGAACCTCGATCTCCTGGATCATAGGTCGATGTTCAACTGCCAAGCCATGCGGCCGGGCTGTGGTATTATTTTTAATTATTTGCTTAATTCAGAGATAGGAGCTGAATGAAAATAATAAAGAATTGGCCAAGTTGTAATCATCTGGGATGTTTGGATGGATGGGGAGTTTTTCTTCAGAGAGCCTTTCTTAACAGTGTCCATAGGAACTGGAAAAGCCAGAGTTCAAATCTCAGACTCTGACATCCTTTGACAAGTTACTTTAGTTCCCTGCTTCCTCTGACTTTTATAGAATGAGGACAATAATATTTATCCAGCTTAGATAAAATCTTCCATGGCATATTTCAGAATACTTCACAGTGATAGAGCATTCCCTTTAAGAATCAATGACTTTACAAGTAAGATCGACTTCACAGTTTGGTGCTCCCTGTCACATAGATGTATAGACCAAAAAGCAGAGAAACCATACTTTGCCACAGGTTTTGACGTATAATAATAACTAACATTTGCTTAGTGGTCACCTGGTGCCAGACATAGTATATTAACCCATGTAATTATCCAATAATGTTGTGAGAATTTATTCCTACATTCATTGTAAAAGACTAAGAGAGTTTCCCACGATCATGCAATGAGTAAGGGGCAGTGCCCAGACCATGGTACGAACATCTATGGCCTCCCAGGATTACCTAAAGTAAACTATGCCAAACTTGAACTTCAGCGAGGGCTACATGACACAAACTCATTGAACTGCTGAACTTGGATTTAGTTGTCCTATTGCCTGAGTTGATTACCTGGCATTGACAATGACAGCATTTCCTTTGGCACTTCTCCAACTCCCCTTCCCGTGTAATCTCTTCTGTGGCTATCTGGTGTCCCTTTGGCTGCATAGCACCCTCGTGCTCAACTGGTATCAACTCTGCTGCCAATTAGAAGGTCACGGTAGCCCTGTCCTGCCAGGGTCACCTGGGCTGGGTCATTGGTTCCATTGCCACTGGCCAAAGCTCACCCTTGTCCTCTATTTCTCATGTCCTATGTGGGGGAATGAGATGAGAGGTTATGAGACCTGGCTGGTGCAAATCAGCCCATGCACCCAAGGGTCATGGGTTCAATTCCAGTCAAGGACATGTACCTGGGTTGCAGGATCCCCTGCAGGATCCTCGCCCTGATTAGGGCACTTGTGGGAAGCAACCAATCGATGTGTCTCTCTTGCATGGATGTTTCTCTCTCTACCCTCCCTCCCTCTCTTCCACTCTCTAAAAATCAATGGAAAAATATCCTCAGGTGAAGATTAACTAAAACAAAGAAGAAAAAGAAATGAGAGGTTGTGGACTAGCTACCGTTCCCCACGTGGATGGTCCCCTTCACTGTGCATGCAGTGTCTTCACTTCACTAACTCTTATCACCCCAATTCATCTCCTCAGACCAGGGCTCAGCAATGTTTCTCGCTGAAATGGCCCCCCTGTGCTCTTATGAAAGAATAAACCCAAAGCAAGACCTAAAAATTAAATGAGCGAGACAGTTTACCTCCTAACAAAAGCGACCTGCAGACCTGACCTCGTTTCTCTTGGAAATACAATAGTAGAAAAAAAGATGTAGTTGGGTTTTTCTAATTTGTTAAATCAGCCTCAGAGGCCTGAAAGGAGCCAACAAATTGAACCGGTTTCATCATCACACAGATCCAAGAACCTTTCCAGCTCCTTACAGAGGTAGCATGGCTTGTGCTGGCCGTGAAACTCACCTGAAGTTGTGGGAATATCTTATACGTGTGTAGCTAGGTTTTGTTTTGTTTTTAAAATATATCTTTATTGATTTCAGAAAGAGGAAGGGAGAGGGAGAGAGAGAGTTGAAACATCAGTGATGAGAGAGTCATCGATCGGCTGCTTCCTGCACACCCCCAACTGGGGGTGGAGCCTGCAACCTGGTCAAGTGCCCTGCCTGGGAATCAAACCTCCGTCTCCTGGATCCTAGGTCGATGCTCAACTGTTGAGCCACACCGGCCAGGCTGCAGCTAGGTTTCAAAAGTAATCGTTCAAAGTGATCATTTGAATTGAATCGTGTCACTTCCCAGCTGGTCCTCCAGCGGTTTTTCATCACTCCCAGAACAAACAAACATCAGTTTCCCAGTGGGTCCCCAGGCTGTGTGAGGTCAGGCATCCACCCGGGCCTCCAGCCCCTCCTTGCAGGGTGTTCCTGCTGCCGGTCAGCCCAGCGGGTTCTCACCCTGCCAGCAGCCTCTACGCCAAGGCCTTCACACAGGACCTCCCTCCTCTCTGCGTTTCCACTCCTCCTAAGCACTGTTTTAGTCATACCGATTCAGACTTCCCCAGGGAAACTTTGAAATGCACCCAGGATTAGAGCAGATCCTCTGTGATGCATTCTTTCCCCTGAAAGAGCTTATCAAAAGCTTAACTATAACGTATTTATTCACTGGTTTAATGGTCTTCTAGACTGTCTACCCTATGAGGGCAGGAATGGAGCTTCCCTCATTAACCACTGTGTCCCTGTCACTTAGGAGTATTCTGGCAGATGGCAGGTGAACAGTGACTATCTGGTGGATGAATAAATGTAACTGGGAAAATGTAGTATAGAACTGTTAAGGGTAGTCAGTCTCTTATTTTCTCCCTTGAATGAGGACTTATTGAAAAAACATGTTCCCTCTTTCTAACTAGAAAAAAGTTCCAAAAGAAAAGCAAAGGAGCCACTTACTGTGTTGCTAAACACTTGGCTCTCCAGAAAAACAAGCATACTCTAAAAATATGCTTAGGCTAACAAATTTATATTTTAATAATATGAATAAATATAAATATGAATGTAATTCCTACCATGGCTTTCCAGTTCATTTTTCCTTTGTATTACAAAATCTAGCTCATTCCCAAAGCGTTCCAGAAAAGAAAAGAAATTATATCCCTTCCTAGCCATTTCTTAAATATCAGACATCATCATGAAATGCCAACTCTGAGCTCACCGTATGAACCAGAAAATAATTTTAAACATACTTCAAATATATATAATGGTGATAATAATCCTTACTCAAACCAGTCTTAAAATTTTCATAACATTTGTGGCCCAAAGTGGATAGTGCCTAAGAAGAGAAACAAACAAAACACAAACAAAACAAAAAAAACTCCCGGCTTATTTTTTCAAATATCAGAAGCTTGCGGTCCACATGGTGCTGTCAGCAGTGGGGCTAACTGCTCCTTGCGTAAATTAGGGATGCGCCCCTTTGTTTAAGCGGTGACCTGGGGCAGGGTGCGAGGCTGCCTCATCTCTTGCAGCTTGTGTGGGGTTTGAAAGGGCACCGAAAGCTCGGCCTGGAAGTTCGTCTGCAGTTCCTTTCATTCAAAGTAAGAACACGTTTCTCTTTTAACTTTCTGCCCCAGCTTCCACTTCCCAATATCAGTGATCCACACCACACACCAGGAAGGCGTTGAAAGATACTGAACAGCTTTGCTATTCTAAAAACTTGGGATTTTTGGTTGCTGCTATTTATTTTTAAATCATTCCTGTTTGTTAAATCGCAAATCTGAGAATATGTGTGGAGGGTAAATACCGACGGGAGACCACTTGCTTTGAGTTCGTGGCAGAAGAATTATGATAGCTTTTGCTCCCCTCTTGGATGCACACATTTGGATATTTTTGTCAAAAAAGATATAGAACTACCCTGATTATGAGACAAATGTTGGACATAGATTATCTCACAGGGAGGATTTCTGACTCACCCTTCCTGGTAAATGGCACCAGTGAGTTTGAGTGCGTGCGACCGATCGTTGGCCCGCTGAGCACGGAAAATTGTGTCTCAGCAGGTTTCCCCTCAAACCTGGTGCAAGGCTTGTTCATTTGTTTGTGTGTTTGTTTGCAGCATTTCAGGACAGAGGCGTATTTTGTGGACACTCTGCAACAAAGGAAGCTTATTTTTAAAGATCAAAGATACGATTTTCTCATTTATATAACTTGTAGTACAAGATCTCCTCTGTGCCAACATCCACTCTACCTGGAATCCCTTGATGGTTGTACTCTCACAAATATGATGTATTAATAATAAAATAATTGAGAAGCATTCCCGGCCCCAGGAAGGTCATGAAGCTACATGAGTCTACAATACGGGCACTCTCTACAGAGGGTGGCATTCTGCACTGCTGCTGAGCTCTCAGGTTATTTATCCCACTGTGAAAACATTACATCAATGCACTGGTGATTATACATTTTGTCTTTTGGACGTGTTGTTAATAACAAAAAAATGTTGCGTGTAAGCTGTAGGTTTGGGGCAAAAGCAGCATTCAAGAGACTGACTGTTGGTCAGAAAGAAAATGCAGAATCAGGATTCCAAGAGAAATATTTACCTCCAGAAGCAAAAACAGTTCTTTACAAAAACAAGTCAATAAATAAGGAGACATTATCGTATTTTTGTATTTGGTTTGCTTATGAGAAAGTGAGTTTTTTAATGGTTCTACCAAGTCCCCCTTCAGTCAAAAGTTGAATAGTGGGGGTGGAAGAGAGGACAGTGAAACACAAGCAATTTAAGTAAATTATGAAAGTGTAAACTATTCACTACCTTTATGTGAATGGGTAGATACTGATGGTTGTTTATGTAGGTAGCATTTATTGACACTCTGCCTTCTTTCAAAAATGATTTAAGGTGGCTAAATCTCGATGTGACTAATTTATGAAATGAACTGTTATTTTTGTTAGTAAAACCATGAGATGCATATGGAACATTTTAGAAGTCTTCATATTATCCTTGTATTTGTATGAAAAAAGAGAGTTGTGAAAAGAAGATATGTTGGAATTGCATGTTTAACTTTTTAATATTCACATAAACTAACAGAAGTTTCAAAGATGAGTATTAGAGAATTGAGATTTAGTTGGATCATTCATAATATACAACTGTTCACATTCTTTTCTTTTTTTAAATCTCACACGAGGATATGTTTATTGATTTTTAGAGAAAGAAAAGGAGAGAGAGAGACATCAATCAGTTGTCTCCCACATGTGCCCCAACAGGGGACTGAACCCACACTTGAGTATTGATTGGGAGAGATGCCACCCTGACCGGGAACCAATCCCACCACCTTTTGGTATACAGAAGGATGAACCAAACAACTGAGCAACCCAGCCAGGGTGGCATCTCTCATTTTTATGTTTCTCTTGCTTCTGCTGTGGCTATGACAATATTCCCAGTGAGTCTTCAAACTCTAGTCTTAGTACTCTCAAAACACAAATATGACCAGGATGTCTCACTATTCTGCCACCTACCACAGGCCTTTGTTCAAGCTCTTCCCTCTGTCAGGAAGGTTCCTCACCCTCATGTCTCACTCTGGCTCCACTGGACCCAGGTAAACCCTAACAACTTCCTCAAGGTGCATTCTCTGGGTTTCTCGGGTCTTCCTGCTATGGGTCATATAGCAATTACCATTATTGTATGTATACTGCATTATTAGTATGATAATTTCATTAATATCTATATCAGCAAAATGGGGACAGAGGCAGTGCTGTGTCTGCCTCTGCTCATCTTTACATCCCCAATACCTAAAACAGTGCCTAACACACAAAATGCTCACGGTCATATGTGCTGAACAGACAAATATATTTGCAAGAAGCCAGCATTTCATTCCACGGGTCTTTACTTCCCAGTATGCAAAGACCACTTGGAAGAATTTTCAAAGTACTTTGTGTAGGAGCCACCACTCTTGCTCTCTTCATGTGTTTCTGATATTAAAATGGCAAGTGAGACCAAAATAATGCTATTAATTTTACTGATTAGAAAAAAAAATTACTTCAATATTTCTCAGCCACAACTTCATTGAACTAATTTATTTATCTTACTGAGATTTTTTTACAAGCTCAATTTGCTTTTTGACAATCAACAGACCTCACAGTATTGTTGCGAGTGTATTTTATATTGTGTTGAAAACTGCTCTAGCCCTAGCCGGTGTGGCTCGGTTGGTTGGGTGTTGTCCAGTGCACCAGGAGGTTGCCAGTTCGATTCCCAGTCAGGGCACATGCCTAGGTTTTGGGCTCGATCCCCGGCGGGGGGATTGCAGGAAGCAGCCAGTCTATGTTTCACTCTCCCATCCATGTTTCACTCTCCCTCTCCCTTCCTCTCACTCTAAAAATCAATAAAAAAATCTTTAAAAACAAACTGCTCTAATCTCCTAAAATGTCTCCTCCTCTTATGTATTTTCATAAAGAATGTTCCTCATATTTATCTCTAATAATAGGACAGAAAAATAAGAATAATAGTGTTCTACATAGACTCTCATTCTGTTGAATTATAAATAATTCAATCTTCATCTCCAAACTTCATTATTAGATATAAATACAGTTTTAGATTCTTCTCTGGACCGGATTACCAAACTTTTATACCCATTGTGTTTTCATAGTAGGCAATTGTCTGGCATCAGCAGAAGAGCGTTTAATAATTTTCTGCAGGAGTGAGCAGAAAATTAAGAACCTTAAGAGCAAGGCAGCAACTTTCTCTGAACGATGTTATTTGTCTATTTTCATTGGCATATTTAAATTTCGTTTGCATACATTTTTTTCCTATGGTGTTAAGCTAATTAATTTACAGGAAAGAATCTGCGTCTTATTGTTTTTCTCACTGTGCTTTGTTTCAAGATAAAATTGAAAATTGGTAGGGAGTACAGGATATATTCATTACATAAACACACTGAGGAGCTCAGAGAATGTTAATCACCCTGAACAATGAAACCTAATGACAAAAATTATCATCATATTTCTATATTTTACCTGATGTTGCCTGAGTGTTTTCAACACAGCTGTTCCGTCCTGTTTTGTTTGTTTCAGGATGGTCGATACTCATTGAGAAGTTAGTTGGTTCTAGAAGTATATGACTATATTGGATCCAGTCAACCTCAAACATCCCTTGAAAAATATGTGGTTAAAATTTTCTGTTACCTATCAAGAGTCTATTCCTAGTCTTCCAACCAATGAGTTCAGCTAAGACAAAACCATTTTATTTTAATATATAAATATAAATTATTATTAAGCATTTTAAGACAGTAACCAGTACTCAAATGCTTTACAGATATGAACTCATTTTATCTTCAAAACAAACTATAGGAAAATTTTATCCCACTTTAAAGGTAAGGTAATTAAGGCATAGAGATTGAGTGTCTTGCTCAAGGTTACACAGGCACAGCTGTTACGTGGCCCAGCTGGGTTCATTCACAAGCAGTTTGGTTTTAGACCCCACACCTTTGGTTTAACAAACATGAGCTGGACAAGTAGCACCTACAGTGACCATAGCCCCAAAGCTGCAGGTGCTATGAGAACACTGAGTTAGGGTCCAAGCTGGAGGCCTGAGCCCCACCTGGCACTTCAGTGAACTTGTTACCTGTGAGCTACAGTAGGGTTTGCACATCAACAGTCACAGGTGAAAGACCCACAGAGACTTGAGTTCCAGACCAACGCAGAGCTATAAACTTGAGTATCTGCAAGAAACTAACATATACGTTTTAGAAGATGAAACTCAAATCCAACTTTGTAGAAACCCTGGAACCCCTCCTCAAAACCCTGGGTTTCAGGAGGCATCTCCTGTACTAAGAACACAGCCCCAACATGTTACCTCCAGTTCATTCTCATCACGACTGAGCTTTCCTCCTCCTGTCAGCTGACTTTTGGACCCTCTCTCTAACCAAAATATCTGCCTCAGTAGTCACAAATGTTTCCAAAATCAAATCCTATAACCTTCAGACTGTTCTCATTCTTTCAAAACTACCTGTAGCATTTAGCATTGTCGACCGATTATTTCTTCTTGAAACACTTTCTCATGGCCCCCAATGTGACTCCTTGGCCCTGACTCCCTTCCTCTTTTCCCCAATACTCCCGTCTCTCCTTCATGCCTCAACACCCTTCATGTAGGTATTTCCTCAAGTGTAGACCAGCTTCTGCCCCTCTCTTGAAGGGTGACATCCACTCCATGACTCCCAACCCTATAACTCAACATTTTCAGCTTAACGCATGAACCAGTCATTGACCTGGCCCCTCAATGTCTGAAAAGATGAACACATCAGCTTTCTGAAAAACAAGTAATTTCTCTTCTTTTATTTCAATAATGATATCAATTATCTCTTAGTCACTAAGTAATCTGACTTAATCTTTGCCTATCTTACATCTGCCATGTATTTTTATATTTGTTTATTTTTGTTTTCTTTTAAAATTTTTCTTTTTTTGTTGCTTTTGTTTTCTTATTGTATGTTGAGAAGAGGGAAATAAATGGAACAGAGAGAATTGGATTCATTGTTCAATACTTGGAAACTACTCCAAGGACTATAATGCTAGAATGAGAAACTCAGAAATGGATTCATTTTAGATGTGATTGCTGCTTAAAATGACCAGTGAAATGCAAAAACAAGGGACGCAGGCATTTTTCCTTCAACAGAACCAGAAACCAATATTTGTAAATTCACACAGTAGTATGTAAACATAACCCTGGTCTCTGGGAATTCATTGTGATATAAAATATATCCCACCCTTAATCTAATTATCATGACGTATGACTGGAATTAGCAACAGGAGCACAGAGGAGAGGGTCTTCAAACAAGATCAAAAGGTGACGGGTCTTAGATAAATTCACAGACTTTTTACTCTTTGGAAAGATAAATAAGCCATATACATTTCTAGCTTTTACTACTAAAAAAACAAAAAAGCTAAAATTACATGGACACTTGAAATCGAGTTTAGTTTAATACACTACTAGGATAGCCACAAACTTTTTATGACTTAATATTTTTCCTGTTTAATTGCTATAAATCAGCAGTAATCCCTTGTCATAATGCATCTCTAAATTTTAAAAGAGTTTCGGAATGGAAATTATGGATATAAAACATCAAATTAAGTTTTCTTCCAGTTTACAATTTCATTTATTTTATTCTAGAGTTCCTGCTCTTCCACAACAAAGAGATTTAGAATTTCTGTGCAAGCAGGAGAGCTAAAGACCTATTTAAAGAAGATAAGGTAAGTCCCGGGCACTAAAATGTGCCTAGATCCATCGAATGAGACAAAAGGCTTCTTAAAAATATACAACTTGTTTGTTTTGACAAAATTAGACACTTTCGCTAAGTTGTGGTGTACTTTGTGGCTATTACTTGTGCTGTGCTCCTAACCTCTGTGAATTAGCTGTGGGTAAATGATTCCAAAAAGCGTAATTATTCTGATTGTCTTTTTTTATTTTATTTATTTTGTTTCTAGTCTTTTTGTTTGGGAAAATTAGCTGAGTGAGGACATATTAAAACATTGAACCTCTGCTCTTTAAGGAGAGAGCATTTTCTACCGGGGTAGAGTGGCCCGAACACAGTGGATTACGGGGCGTGTGCCTGCCCCCCGCCCCCCTCCGCCGGGGGGACAATGTGTTTATGGCTCTCTTGTTCTGGGAAAGTCTGAATCATTTCTGAGCAGCCCTTCGGGGTGACCTGAGAGAATTAAACCTGTACCGGGCTATTTTTTCTCTCCCTCACAGAGCTCAGTGTGCTCTCTCAATGGTAACCACTCTCTAGTAATTTAAAGCTTTCGAACCTTGTGAAAAGATTCCTTTGAATCCATATTCTGCGGGGTTTCCACAAAATGAAAAGTGTCTTCGACTAGGAAACTCTAAAGGCATTTACAGCAGAAAAGCCAGCGTGGCTGCGCTGGACGTGTGGACAGTGTGAGCCCAAAAGAGCCAGGTTCCGAGTAACCCGCGCAAAACGTCCTGGCTCTTTGGGTTTAACGGGCTGAGGTCGCTGGGTCTCTTTGCTTTCTCCTGACTGATGGTTTGTTACTCCTTTCAAAGCAAAGTTCAGTAAAAATGTCCCATGGTGAAAGTGTTTTCCAAATTATGAAATAATTATGAAATGCGAGTGTATGCAAATGATTAACATTTTTGCATCAGAAAAACTGACTCTCTGAGGCACCAATGCTTTACCTGCCCCCTGAGGGTGTCGCAGAGAAACGTCACAGGAGAGCCCCGTAATACGGGTCCTCGCAGGCACGGTTCCACTTGTCACGTACTCAGTGAGTCATTAATCAACAGGGACAGGAGCTCAGGACGACGGCTGCCACTGTGCCCTGTCCTCCAGCAGGGTGTCTCGTCCCTTGATTTCAATTGGGGTAATGGCGAGATTCCTCCGTTCCGATAAAGCGGTTCATGTGAAGTAGATTTGTAGCTCACCACCGTGGACGTCCTCAGCAACTGCCCTTTGACGATGCTCTCTAGGAACTGTAGCGTGATGTTGTGCACTCGGTCTATGGAAACAAGACCCTGGGAATTTCCGTGCAATAGATAGAGCCTAGATAAGAAGCGATTTATCTTAAGTTGCTCTGCTGATATTTTCCTCAAATCTTCCTCCTGGCTTTTCTTTTCATTCCAACGTGAACCACAAAAAGGGTGCACGCTGTGAAGGACTTATCTGTATAGTTTTATAATAGACTTCAAATGAATTAAATGTTTAGGATAAATGATCATCGAAGTTTTCCGGGCATTAGGTGCACAGCTCCCCTTATTACTACCGGGAGCCACGCACCGAGTTTCAGGCACTCTCAGCCGAAATGTAATCACCTGTGCGTTTCCTCCAGTGAAAATACGACTCAATACTCGGTGCAAAAGCATCCTCGGTCCTCTGAATCCGTCGATCACCAGCCGGCATTGCACCTTAGGAGAAGCTCTTTCTATGAATGCCGGGGTCATAAAACACGTCAACCTCCCCTCCTCTTTTAAGTACCTCCTCTTCAAACCCGTCTCTTGTCAATTCATGAAAAGCACTCTTCCCAGACCGGTGGTTCCCTAGAATAACCATTTAGTCCTTAATAGCTGATACATAAACTTGAATGTTTTAGTGCTCCTCTGAGATACACACTGAATGATAGCGTTTCATAGGAGACGGTGGCTGCTGGCAGGAAGCTGCTGCCTTCAGAACACACGTATGAGCATGCATCTGGATGCCCACACACCCCAAGCTCTTCCGAAATCAGGCAAAACAACTACACAATTTCTAGCCTAGGAGGAAAGCTCAGACAGAAACAAAACCAAACAGCTCTATAAGAACTCAAACAGCTCTCTCCGCGTTATATTTTCTAGGTCGATTTCTAGAGTTTGCCTGCTCTCACTTAGGCTCGATACAGTCACTGTGATTTTAGGGACTATGCTTTAGCCGGTATTTTCCTGCGTGATTATAAATATACTTTATGTTTATTAGGATTGCCCAGATGTTTTAACTAAGCCAAATAAATACTCAGAAACATTTCCTAAATTATGTTTTCAAATAAGTGGCACCCAGAACCAAGCACCACACCATTTCCACAGCAGATTATCCTGCTGCTGTTTGAAAGAGTTGTTGGGAAGGAGAGAGAGCATGTAAAATATTACGGGGTCTGTTTTAGAAGAGAGGGAAGGATATCATATGTAACCAAAATCCACTGATAAGCCAGAGCTATCATTTTTAGTCAGTAAGCTCCACCCTTTTCCAGGCCTTTGTCAAATTGAACTCAGATTTGCAAAAACACTGACTTATATGAAAATGTTGTTAATTAATTTTTTCCCTAGTGGATCAACATGGACCAAAAAAGAAAGGGAAAAGCAAAGAACCTACAAAATACTCAAACTGAAGGCTCCCTCCCAGCCTCAACTGGGACTGGAAGCTGATTATATCACTATTTGGCAGGTAATCAAAGAATCAGAGAAATGAAAGAAACAGCATAAATTAACAACATCAAAAACACTGTAATCCACTCGGATGATTACAAGTAACTCTGTGTTTATTGTCTTGTGGAGCAAAAATCAGAATGGCTGACTACAGGTTTGACTTTGCACCTGGGTGTTTTGGTATTTTGCAGACACCATTTGGTTCGAGGGAAAAGTTAGAGTTTTAAATTTGTGAGATACTGTGGTGATTTTTCACTGTGCTTTTCAGTCCCTCCCTCTTGAATAAGCAGGATCTTCTGAGCCTGGACTTAGGTGGTTTGGCTCATGGGCTCCCGTTTGGCCTGAGACATTGAAAAGAAGGACTTGGCTCTGAACTGCCAGTCTGATTCCAGAATTTGGGGAAGCTGTACCCGAGGGTGTGTCCAGGCTGACTGGGTGCTTTAACTCTTCATGCCTATATCCAATTTTATAAGGATGGGCTTCTAAGTAGGATGTTCATGTCTATCTTGTCATATAGACAGAGCGACAATTTGCCTCAATTTGAAAAATAATTATCAGCCCGGCCTGTGTTGCTCAGTGGTTGAGCGTCAGTCCATGAACCAAGAGGTCACTGGTTGGATTCCCAGTCGGGACACACGCCAGGGTTGTGCACTTGATCCCCAGTAGGGGGCGTGCGGGAGGCAGCCCATCAACGATGTTTCTCTCTCGTAGACGTTTCTATCTCTCCTTCCCTCTCCCTTCCTCTCTCTCTAAAAAATCAATAAAAGTATATTAAAACATTTAGGGGCATAAACAGATTATTTTGCTAAAGTATATAGCCTAGGGGGGAAATAGGAGCAAAAGATAAGAAGTTTAGAAAATGTTTTCCATTTGTTAGGTCACTGCTTTTTTAAAAATTGTGAATTAAAATTGAGTAGCAATTTATGTGAGGAAGTTAGAGAGTGAGCAGAATGGACTTGTTGGAGCTGTCCCAGGAATGGTGAAGGAATGGCAGAAATAACTTTAATGCAAAGAGGTCATTGGCCAACTCCCTGTAAAACATGTTGAAAACACCTTGTGTAGTTTATTATTTCAGTGAATCTGATATCAGATATAAAGCGCTGCCCTTACAGAGTTGCAGTCTGTAGATATGTCAGGGCTCTTAACAAAACCACGTTGTAATTATTCTTGGGCCTAGATGGGGGCCGCACTGTAAAATGATATGACAAATGGCTTTCTACGCTGCGCCTGGCGGGTCCTTGGTCGTGGGTCTCCCTGCAGCCGGGTTTGCGCAGATGGAAAGCAGAATTCCTGTAGAGCCGTAGAAGCGCTCTGCCTGTGTGAGATACATCCCGCATCCCCCAAGGTTTGTTCTTGGCCCGATATGCTCTGCCACCAAGGTCCGGGCCCAAGGGATTGTGAGTGTCCTCTGTATGGTTTAAGAGCCCAGGCTGGGGAAGTGCACAGCGTAAAACAAAGAGCTGTCCCTTTGTAACATCCCAGTGGCTGTCTGAGACCAGACCACCCATCTCACGGCATGTGGCCCAACTCACTGGTATCCATGGAAGAAAATATCCTTTAAAATGCCATAATTAGGAGAGGGTCAAAGCAAGATCACTAAAGGCACAGGAGCAAGTCTTCTGTTTATTAACTCAGGAACCAGAGAAAATATTTCTCACGGATTATAGGGACAGGTTTTTTTTCTTTTCTTTCTAATACGTGGTACCTCTTTGCCTTTACTTTTCCAAACAGTACAAAAAAAAACATAAATAAAGAAACACATACAATGCTACATGGGCTGTGGTTTCATGTGACAAAGAGAGCATGGGCCTTGGTTCTGAAGGACCTAGGTTTAAATTATTATTCTATCACTTCCCAACTTTGAAAACTTGGCAGTTTCACACTTCTTCAGTTTCTTAATCTGCAAAATGGGACTAGTAATCCATCTCTAATAGTATTTTCTGGAGGCAAAATTTGGTTAATCTGCTAAGGTCCCTGTATATTATAACACTCAGTGAAGTGTGCCTGTTATTATGATTTGGCATAATTGGCCACCCTGCTCTTTAACAGTTTCTGTTTTGAACTTCCTTTCCTAAGATCCATGGGTTAATGAGTAGGGTGCAGATTTTTCCAACATTCTTATCCTTGATCATATTTCTTTGACAGAGAAGGGATGACATTCTAAACCTGAGTAGTCGAAGCAAGAACGGAAACAGGCAAAGCCAAGAGTTTGTGTTTTCAGTCGGGCAGCCACAGTGTAAGCGAGCAGCCGCCCGCCTCTCCGATCCCCCGGTACGAGAAGATTTAGGGAGGTGCGATGCGTGCTGAACGTTTTACCTGCAGGAAATGCAGCCAGTTGCCTTGATTCTCTCGAAGTCGCCTTTCTTGTCAGGTTCGGGAAAGGAAAGCTCTGCTTTATGGACAATGGCCAGGAGTAAATAAGCCTGATAAACAGGAGGGTTAGGGTGGGTAGCGGGAAAGCTCAGCTTCCACGCCCGGCTGCGGAGGGCTCCACCCCTAAAAAGGCAGCGATCGCTCAGTTGGCGGCCCTGTCCCTGGCACCGTCCAGCTCAGAGTGCAAGTTCCATAAGCATGTGTCCAATGGATGAATAAATGAGCCCTGTTCCTGGGAAATAATGTACTAGGCGGTCTTCATTCTAAGCGCTCAGAGACAGATTCTAATAACCGAGATGCTCTTCCTAACCCGGCGTGGAGGCAGCCGCTCGTTACTCCTTGACCTTGATCATTTGGGTTTCAACCCTGCTTGAGTGCGTCTCCCCCCATCCTTCTGCTGTGTGTATGTCCAGACGGAGCCTGATTAGAACAAAGGTGCTTTGAGACTTTTTCATGGACATCCTGTGCAGTTATGAAGTTATTTATAAGGTATAGTTTCCCATCCCTAATTTATTTCTCACTCTGTGGGCCTGACCATATAAGAAATGTCATAGCAAATGAGCCCAGTGATCCGTGCAGCCGGCGGTGGCCCCGAGGAATATTCTATGTGAGATTGTGGTTGCCATCCAGATACTACCTAAATAAACTTCTCTGACATCCCCTGACAATTCACCAGTGGTTGCTCGTATAAGAATTCATGAACGTTATAAGTTAAAAGTAGTTTTCCATGGATCCTCTGCCTCAATTTTAGCAAAGTTTCTTATGATACAAATTTGAATATGCCGGAGTTTAAATAATGGGTGCTAAATTCTCATAAAATATGATTTCCAGAAAGGGACTGTTACCTAATAAGAAAGTATTTTTAATTGGCATTATAAGTGAAAATCAAGGTAAAAATATTGCTTTCATAGATTCCTACCTATTTGGTTCCTTTCCTCTCTTTGCTCATTTCTCTGGGACAGATATTTCTTTAGTCCACAGATTTGGTGGTCTTTGCTTTACTCAAATGCATAAATACCACCAGATAGCCACCTTGCTTGCCGACTCGTAAGCCTCAGAGGAGGCTACTAGTGATAAAGTGTTTTAGGGAGGCTACTAGTCATAAAGTGTTTTATGGTAGCAAATATTTAGAAGAGCCAGAGGTAAAAAAAAAAAAAATTTCAACTTGCAAACAAAATAAAACTCAGTTAACAACTGGGACTTCCACTGAATGGCACGTTCAGGGTAAAAGATATTTTTTGGTACCTCTATAAAGGAAACAATTTATCTTTTTACACATATATCATTCAGGTGTCAAAAAACCCCTCCGACGCCGTTATTGAGAAAACTTTCCGAGAGCCGACCCCACTTCCCCAGCCGGCCGAGCAGCAGCCCACCTTCCTGGAGGGGAGCAGAGGAGGCTTTGAAAACCTGCCTGCAGGTGGCAACACATTTATTTAAAAATACCATTTCTATTATTCTTGTCACATCATGTAAAAGCTCATTGTAAGCGGGGTGATCACCAGGCACGGTGAGTTGTTTTCATGCACGAAGTTCAATCCCTCTCTGATGTGCTCAATTAGGGGAGCTTCATAAAACGCCGTAGGAGCCGCTGAGGCTGCGCTTTGCTGTGATTTTTTTGTATGTGGGTCTCATATCCCCCTGACCTACATAGCATGGGGGTGGTCAGGCGCCAGCTGGTATTTCTCAGAGTCGCTCAAGGAGAGTTTTCTCAGTAGGGACTGGCAATTTGTGCGCGGCTCCTGTGTGCGCCTGTCTCTGTGCCCAGCTAGAGAGCCGCCTACTGTCCTTTCTGCCTGTTCAATTACTCACCATCGACACACTCCGTGAACGGAAGGTCTTTGGTGTGAGCGCGATCTTAGAGTAGATTTATACAAAGTGCAATAGGCCTTGATCCAAAGAATGGGGTGTGCAGAGAACACCCCGGCTCAGTACTCCCTCTTCTGGATCAGAGTTTGACCTCGAGACCTACCTTAGTTCAGTCTGTAGACAGTCTGAATAGTTCCTTTCCTCTGCCCTGGAAAGGGACAGTGGGAGGCGGGCGGGGAAGGCCCTTCAGCTCTTCCTCTCTTTAGAGCGGTCCGCAACCCGGTGTCCCTGGCAGTCGCCGCCAGTGTCCTCCACTCCCTTGAAACACCACCCATTAGATGCAGCCGGGAAGCTCGGCCCACGGAGCACCGGCCTACACCGCCTCTCGCTTCTGTGAGCCCGACTTCAGCTCTTGATGGATTTCTAAGATCACAGTTATATTAAATGCCCGGTTTCAAAATCAAGGCGAAGGGCCGTTCAAGGAGAGATCTGATTACTACCTACAAAGAGCCGGGAAACTCGGAGAGGAACTGAGTGTCGGTAATAGATGGCGCACCTTAGTCTAAACGGTCTTCACTGTTCTGTAACGCGAGCGAGGTCTGTGATTGTACCTAAGTACCTCTTGGGGAGTCTCGTGTATAGATCAGGAAACGATACAGAATTTGCTGTCGGGCCTTTCAGACTAAAGCTGTTCAAAGTCAGACATTGGAAAGTGCGGGTTCTGTCTGGCCTGCCTTTGAGGAAATTCGCTCAGAGGAGAAACTGAGTCCTTCAAGACAAGGGCACCCCGTAAGTATGTACTTGCTTATTTTTGTGTGGTATGTGCTAGGCGCTTGGAGGGCTACAAAAATGAATCAACCGTGTATCCAACAGGCAGAGAGCGCTCAGTCTGCTAAGGGAAATAAGTTCTAAGGGAAAGTATCAAATAAAGTAATTCATGATACAGCAGAGGTCCACGTGACCGGCCATGGAAATCAGGAGGAGGAAAGAGACTCGTGCAGGATTTCTTAATGGAAATTCTGTTGTGTAAAGCATTTGTCACAGGATGTTTGAGTGGCCTCCAGAGATCCCCTTTAGTGGCCAGTAGAGGGACATAGAAGGACCACGTTCTGCCGTGTTCTTGGTTCATGCCTGCTCTTGGCATACACTTAGCATATATTTTAAAGACTCATCGGACCAGAGTTGAAAGCAAGTGAAGCATTTTTCCTGATCTTAGGTAGCATCATTTATTCATATAACAACTATTTCCTAAGTACTTGCTCTGAGGACCAGATGTGGTGTTGTCTGGACAGATCATTCATAGTCATGGTCAAGGTCACCCCGTATAACACAATGAGATAGTCTGAGATTTTAAAGTTTAAACACTTTGAGTACTAACATCATTGGAATAACTTAGTTCCCTCATCAGAAAGTCATGCCAGAGATAAAGCCCTAAGCATGATCCTAAAGCTTTGTTCCCATTCATTTGCTTAGGCCAGTGTTCTCAACTGCATGCAATTTTTCCCTTCCGGGGACATTTTTGCTTGTCACAACTTGGGGAGAGGATGCAACTGGCATCCAGCGGTGGCTAGAGGCCAAGGATGCTGCTAAACATCCTACAATGCACAGGACAGGCCCCCACAAAAAAGAATTACCCATCCCAAAATATCTATACTACAGAGGGTCAGAAACCCTGGCTTGGGTTTATTTTGCTCCTTAAGTCACTAATTGTGGGCCCTAAACAATGACGGTCTCCGTGGAGAGGCCTGATATCCTCACACCCCTTATGAAGAACAGATGCCTCCGCTAAACAATCAGAGGACACGGCTTGACTTCTGTCATGTCATCAGAAGCAAGAGCAAATTGTCCAAGAGAGTGGGGACAGAGGAGCAGATCCAAGAATGCAGACTCTGCTGTGCTGGAGAGAGGCCCAACGGAGGTCTCAGTCAAGAGGCTGCAATGGGCTTCCAGGCAACAGTGGCAGTGTCAAAGCTGTCCCAGATGTGATTCTCAGGGCTGGCTGTGCTATGGACGGCTCGCCACCCATTGCTGCCTATTTATTGGCAGCAAGGATTCACTTTTTCTTGTATTTTCATAGCTGCCCACATGCTTCTTTGCCCTTCATTGCTTCCCTTTGGATCTCCACCTCTGAGCTCCTGTTCTGTGGTCCACCCCATTCGCTCTTACCCCACGACCCCGTTGCAGCATGCTTCCCACCCCGTCCAGCCTTCCCCCTGCAGCTGCTCTCCGCTGGGCCACTGAGTCACCATGTGGTCATAGCCAATGGGAATGGGGACAGAAGGACCTGCCCTTATTGCTGGGGGTACATTGGGGATGATGCGCGGCAGTAAACCACAGATGGAAATATGAACCCGTTTTCCCAAATAAATGTTTGTGTAGGTGGTGATCAGACTGTTTCCGTCAGGACATGTTAATACAAGTTGATTTTTATAAACTGTTCTGAAAGTCTAGTGACGTATTTTGTGTGTATATTTTATTACATTTTAATCTCAAAGACATGATGTAAAGATGGCATTTCAGCAGTGTTTTCTCTGACCAGCAATACATGACACTCCCAGGCTGCTTCAGGCAGTCCCGTAGGCTTCCCTGCCAACGTTGAATGATTCACACTGTGTAGGTTTTACAGTTGGAGAACACATTTCCTACCAATATCTCACTCGTTTCTCATATGAACTCAGCAAAGTTGGGGCTCCTTCAGCACAGTGCTTGGAATTGAGTGGGTGCATAATAAATAGTTGATAAAGTCACAAATGCCCAATTTTTTGAAACTATAAAGCATTCTGATGATTAAAATGACTTGCACAATAAGCCATGATTTCTTAGTGACAGATCTGGAGCCCTGGGCAGCAGGCTTCTGGTCCAGGGCTCTTTCATGCTGCTTACCTGGGTTTGTCTGGACCAGGACAGACACACAGCCATGGGGTCTATAGTGAGAGGAAACTATGTCCTGGATCCCAGAGCAGCAGGTTGTTTCATAGAGAGGGCTCTTTATAGGAAGAGGCCCCGTGTACCTGAGCTCTGCCTGATTCCTTTGCACACCTTCAAGTATGGAGGTCACTTAGAGCAATTCCATCAGAGACAGCTTTCTCCTGCCTTTGAGGCAGGGGAACCCTGCTTTTGATTTATTTTGTGTTTTAGCACAGGGCTGAGCACACCCTAGAGGCATTTAATCTGTTGACTTGAATTGATCTGAGATGCTAGGCTTGGCCTGACACGAACCTTTACACTATAGGACTCAGCAGGTCATCAGAACTCATTTCAGTTGAAATCCAAGGCCCCTGACAGCTCCAACCAACTCTCTCTAAGGTCCATGGGTCTGGTCAAAAGATCACAGCTTTGACACAAGAGGCAGTTAAAGCAAAGCACGCTCTTCCTTCAAAGTCTACAGATTGAAGACGTCAGATGATCCAGGGGCAATAATATCAGTCTCCTGCTCAAACGCTATCCGTTACCTAACGAGTGAAGTGCGAAGTCCATAGACAAGCATTCTGATCCCGATTTGCCTTTTCAAATTTTTTCTCTCTACTCCTTTGCATCTTTGATGTGCTTCAGCCAAGCCCAACCATTTTCTTAGCTCTATGGAAGAAACTCTGACCATTTGCTCTCCCTCTCTCTTCCTGCCCCCACATCCACCCATCTCTGTATAACTCAGTCCTTCAGATTTATTCTCTTGTTCAACAAATACTCATTGTGTGTCTACTCTACGTCAGCCAGTATTCTGAGTGCTGGGAATAGAGGTGACACAAGGTCACCTGTGGAATTTAAATTCTTCAGCTACAGCTGATGTGAAACAAATAATTTAATTAAATATTAATAGGATCCTGTGACAGAAAATAACAGGAGAATCTCCAAAAGAGAAATCATGGGTGACTCCTTGGGAAGAAACCATTCCAGCTGAGAGCTAAAACTATAAGAGGGTTGGAGGAGGAGACTTCCAAGACAATTGCAGCCAACACGGCAGATGCAGGGAAACTCCACCTCCATGGTGCTTTATCTCACCACCAACCCACCCACTCTGTCCCCCAGAAGGGAAGAACACTCACTTCCTTGAGTCCCATGGGCCCTACCTGCTCCCCTTGTGATGTGTCTCACTTTCTGCCTCAGCGTTAGGTCATTGATCTCGCCTCCCTGAGGGCACCATGCGTGTCAAATTCACCTTTGGCATCCCCATAACCAAGCAGTGATGACCACACCCATCAGCCTTCTGAAAGGTGGTCTAGTGGAGTGAACTCTCAACACCCCGCAGAGACGGGGGGCTTTCCTAATAGGCTGGCAGGTAGGACGCTCTGGACTCCATCCCTCCCACAGTCAACAGTGCTGGTTGCATGATCCTTTTTTCACTATCTGTGCTGACTAGAGAAATGGCGACACTGGGACGCCTTGTAGGACTGAAAGTGATGAGCTATTTGACACTCTGGTAGTCACAAGGACATAGTTCTAGGGGAGCAAGAGCAAGCAGGAGCCATAAACCCACATGACTTAAGGCAGACTGCTGATTTGGGCCATGTGTTACACTTAACATTTAAAATATTATATAAGTATATATAGACTACATATGATTAATGATAGAAGAAAGTGGAGAAAATTTTTTTTTAATTATATAAGAAAACACATGCACAGGATACAAATGCAGGCTGTGGGAAGCAAACTAAAGTCACTGGTGAATGAAAGAGTTAAAAATCGTAGGGTGGAAATTGGTTTCATGAAAGAACAGTGTTCTGTAGTCGCCTTGTTATGGTGTTGAATTCCACTTGAGTAAATCCGGAGTGGTGTTCTCTTGCTTAGCTGTCATTAAAGAACTCAGTGGTAAATGTCAGTATCCCCACCAAGATCCCACTGAGTTTTGTGAAATTCTCCAAAAACCTCTCCAACAGAAGAATTTATAAGCTCTGCGTGTTCAACCATCTTAATGTGTGAACCTGGCTGAGAGATCTAAGGCTCACTGTACGCGGCTCAATTCCAATTTGTTTGTTTTTTAACAATGTCTGTGACACGTTACATTATGTCACGTTCCAATTTGATGGAAAACGACTTCCTGTGTCCAACAAGAAATAGATTTTTAAAAGCATGCCAACTACACGGTTGTTTTCCTCGCTTTTTTCAATAGCACTTGCTTTGCCACATCTTTCCTCAGGTCACTGCTAGACAACAGAGTTAGCCCCTGGTGAGACAGGCTGGCGTAGCCTGCGGTCCTCGCATGCCCACCTCTGAGAACAGACTGAAGTATTTCACAGTTTGTGTGATATAAACGACCTTTAAAAAGGCTCCACAAAAACGAGCTCCAGGAATGAGACCAGAAAGGCTGCAAGTATTGTTTTTAAGAAAAGGAAATTACCCTTTTCTGAGCTAAATTCAGGTAGCTGCATGCTACACCCTCCGAAGAACAGCAAATGTCCTTTAGTTGCCCTTATCTGTGGCCTGCCTTGGTGTCAGTCACAGTTAATGCTCAGCTGCATAGAACAGACCTTAGAGGAGCAAAGAAGCACTTATCCGAGTCAACCGGGGAACCGACGGGGAGAAGAGGGGGGAGGGAGGGCTGGGGAGGCAGAATAGAAATTCTAACAAAAGTTTGGTAATGTCTAAAGTGAGTTAGGGGTCCTAGTGGGATTCCTCCCCTTTTAACAACAAAGCACAGAGTGAAAGGATGTGCTCAGCGCGCTTTGTTTTCTTGCTTCCTTTGATCTGAAAGAACAACCAGAGTTGGCTGATTTCTGAAGACCGCTCAGAATAGAGAGATCTGGAAGGCTCCCAGTGATAGCCATCCTTGTCAACAGGAGGCATTCCAGGTACTGCCACCAGCCCCAGAAAACACTCAGATGCTCAACGCTTTATCTTTCATTTCAAAATCGACTGCTGGGAATTCTCTTTGAACAATGCATCGGATGATAAGTGTTTAGAGGAGAAATGAATCCCAGAGGAAGGTAAAGCATGAATCTCAGAGGCAGTGAGTGGACGCTGGATGAATCATATATTTTAAGGTTAGAGTGGAGAAATTTCAGGGGGAGGGGAGATTGAGAGAAGCTGCAGAAAGAAAAGGAAGAGGTTCTGTCTACCTGGACCCAAATCTCTCATCTGAGCTTTGCTTGGTCATGGGGCCCTCTCTCCACTTGCACACCCGCTGACCTCATTAGGTAATCAGATGGTTTGGAACAACATAAGGTGTCTAAGACAAGCTGAAATCCCCTTGGACGATTTCTGCCAAGAAATTTAGCACCTTTGTATCCCAGATAAAGGCCTCAACTTTTAAGGGATAGTATAGATTGTTTCTAAAAATCCATTTTTAAAGATATGTATGTCTCTGACTATGTTAAATTATACAATAGAAATTAAATATATGCTCCTTAGAAATGAAGAAGCATATATTTAACCAATGTTACACTCAGTAAGTTTAATTTTTTTAAAAAGAAGCATATGGCCCAGCCAGGCATGGCTCAGCGGTTGAGCATCAACCTAGGATCCAGGAGATTGGGGTTTGATTCCTGGTCAGGGCACATGCCCGGGGTTGTGGGCTCGATCCCCAGTCGGGGGCATGCAGGAGGCAGCCGATCAATGATGACTCTCATCATTGATGTTTCAACTGTTTCTCTCTCCTTCTGTCTTCCTCTCTCTGAAATCAATAAAGATATATTTAAAATAAATAAATAAATAAATAAGAAGCATATGTTGCCTAGTCAGGTGTATGCATTACTTTGGATATGTGGCCCTTGCAATATGACATGGAAATATATTTGTTAGCTCACTATTTTTGGGTCAAATAAATGTTACATATTTCAATATGTCACCTATCTCTGAAAGTTTAGGATATAGTTCAAACTTTTGTCTATCAAAAATTTGAAACTCACTAAATCACATTTCGCTTAGATGTTTTTATGAAGTTGTCATTTTCTACAAAGTGCCTGCAGTTGGCTCGCCCCAGATTGACTTACTCTGCGTTGCTGACTGCTCTCTCAAGGGAAAAGCAGGGAAGCAGTTTGAGACGGTGTTGGAGCTGATTTTTGTCCTTTGACTCGTCTTGCCCACCTCTATAGTGCCTGTACTGCTTTCAGATTGCTACTGACAGGGAGGATGGCCCCCAATGGAAAGCAATGACCTAGGACGGAGGCCGTCGTTGTTGGCTGGCACCCAGCCTCAGATACGTGGCTCACGCTTCATCTAGCTGCTTACTTTCCCATCTTGGTTCACTTCTGTTTCAATCATTTTTTTTTTAATTGCCAAGTTATTTAAAAGACTACTGATTTTTTTTTCTGGGTTGTCACATTAGTTCCTGAGTGAATTTCACACATCAGTTTGGATTACAATCAGTACTGTGCAAATAGGTCCTATTGCAACACATGATGGGAGTCTAATGTGATTACCTTCCTCCAAATACTTTATGAAATGCTCCCCTAAGTATCCATGTGTGTATTTATTTAGTAATTGGCATAGGGTTATGCAGAATCATTGGCAGCTGTCTCTCTTCTTACTTACATTCCTGTGTGCTCTTTTATCTTTATTTTTTTTTTATCACCATTTATCCCCCCATATGTGCTTTCACTTCCACCTGCCCATCTCCCTCCCACAGTTTCCACACTGTTGTCCCCGTCCATGAGTTCTTTCTCTTTTTTTCCCTTTCTGCTCAATCCCCCCAACCATCCCCCACCCCAGAGCTGTCTGCCTGCTCTCTATCTATGAGTCTGTCTCTATTTTGTGCTTTCAAAGCAAAAAGTAAAATTAAGTATTTGATTATACCTTTAGTTAACGATACAATATTCTACACTTAAAATCTGTTAAGGAAGTAGATCTCATGGTAAGTGTTTTTTACCACCATAAAATAAAAATTTTTAAAAATTAATAGTTCCATTGTTAGAATATTTAATTTTTTTAGCCAAGTTCTAAAAACTATACTTATTCCTAGGTACACATTTCAGGGGTTACCTTTTCAATTCACTTCACTGGGACTATCAGCATGTATTTGATGGCACGTCCTAGTAGATGCCTGACTTTCAGGCTCACTTGCATTTTGCAAAATACATACCACAAAAACAGGCACTTGTTCTAACATAGGGATATCTGAGCCCCTGTAGGGAGGGCGCACCCAGCTTTTGTGAATGAGACTCCATGATTTGGCATTTGTATCCACAGGTTGAAGATAGAGCCAGAAGCATCCATGTCAAAACTGAGCAGTCAGATTTACACATATTTTCTATTTTAGCCATAAAATCAGTCAGTACATGTCCATGCTGATTCCTTGGGAATGACATTGATTTAAAGACTGTCTTGTTTATTTTTCACATGATGGCTGAAATGTCTATGCACAGTATTACTTTTATATGTAAAGTTATACCGCGTTGATGGATTTTGCAGTCCTTTTATGACAAGGCAATATAAAGAAACCTTTCTTTCCGTGACTACCGAGGAAAGCTCCGGGGTTAAATGGCAGTGCTCCCCTAGCTATTTGCCTGTCACAGAGAACGGCAAATTGCAGCCTGTCTCAAGGTTGGTGTTTAGACACATTCTGAGATTAATGGTTTTGCATAGACACTTTGGACTCTGAGTGATTTTGAGATGAGCTCTATCAAGAACATCCTCTGGTCCGAACTCAGCAGAAGAGCTTTTTGAAGTTGAGTATTATGAGCTCTATGTGAAGGAAATTTTATTGGTAGACAAACGATACTGACATTGAAAATTATATGGCTTCCTTTGTATCTTAAGAAATGAAGAAGGATCTTTAGCTAAACCCTGGTGACTGGTCCCATTAATTCTTCCTTTCATAAATCCAGAGCAGACAGTTATTTCTCTGCTGAACATTTTCCACAGGCCTGTGGTTTTGTTCTTAAAGAAGCAGATGTCCAGCCCTAGCTGGTTTGGCTCAGTGGTCAGAGCGTCGACCAGCAGATTGAAGGGTCCTGGGTTCGATTCCAGCCAAGGGCATGCACCTCGGTTGCAGGCTTGATCCTTGGCCCTGGTTGGGGGTGCATGCGGGAGGTAACCAACCGATGTGTTCTCTCTCGCATTGATGTTTCTCTGTCTCTCTCTCCCCCCTTCCACTCTCCCTGAAAAGCAATGAAAAAAATAGCCTCAGGTGAGAATTAAAATAACAAAAAAAGAAGCAGATGTCCAAAGAGACTTTGGATATGATAAATGAACAATCACAAAGAAAAAGTTGGTTAAATAGCATGAGTCACATGAGGAAACAATTCCGCCAAGAATGCGCTGATTCATTCATTTTCAATAACAGTTTGTTTTTTGCGCTGCCCTGTAATCTTATAGGTGTTCCTACAGCTGGTGAGCACCTTAAAAGGGATGCACCAGATACTGAGATATGCAGAAGCCCCACAAAGGGGAAAGTGCATAGTAGTTTATGCTTGCATTTTTAGCAGTTATGCTGACTGCTTCCGAAAATTAATTTCTCTATCTGGACCTATCATGAAACTCATGAGAATAAAAGGTTTACAGTAACAGATTTACAAAGAGGAATTTCTTTTCCCTTCAGTCTCAATGTTGGTTCAAGTAAGCACTTGGGTAAAAATAAGCTAAAGCACTTCATATTTTAAGCACTTTAGTCAGATGTTAAAATTAGAAATATTTTACTAAGGTTCCCCTGTTTGATTCTCCCAAAATATCAATAAATTACACTTAGTAAAAAAGATCAAAGAGATAAAATCCATTTTTATGAAGAACTTTTTAACAAAAGCTCTATGTTAAAAAATATTTTCTGGCAGACCATCTGTAAGAATTTTCGAACAAATAATTATTGAGCACCGATTGTGAACAAGGTATTGTATTAGACAAGGTCGGAGAGACAAGTATTAGGCGTGGTCCCTGCCCTCCTACGACTGCCATCCAATTAGTGTGGTGGTTAGAACTAGGAAAAGATAAATGCCAGCAACAGACAGAAAACATTTGCTCTCCTAAGTCAGTCCCAACGAAGGAAAGACCCTTTCGGCCCCAAGGGTCAGGGTCAGTTAGAGAAAAGCAGCAGGAAGTGGAGATAGCCCTTCTTGGCCTTGGCATTGGAGATAGGATGCTGGAGCGGACGTCATGGAAACGGGGAAGTAAGAGGCAAAATCAGGACCAGTACCTACAACCAGGCGGCTTACACACCAGACAGTCTGGATCCAAATCCTGGTTCCGACCTTCACCAGTTACATGTTTATTTACTTTCTCTAGCCTCAGTTTCCTCACTTGGATACCTGGTTTGTGGGTATTGTAAAATTTAAATGAAATAATATATGTCAAGTGTTTAGCATTGGGCCTGGCCTATAATAAGCCTTCAATAAATGTTAGCTATTCACTAATAGTATTTTTTTGAAAAGACAAAAGATCCAGTCTGGCTTCAGTCTCGGGAAAGGAGTCTAAAAAGTAGTGGACAACCCTAAAAGCTAAACTCAGAGGTTTGACGTCACTGAGTGATCGTGAAGAGAGAAATGTCGAGAAAGCAGCGACTAAGGACTATGGCAGGGTGGCGTTGCTGGCCTGGGGAGAGTAAAAGAGAGGCTGAGATCACTGACCACACATGAAGTTCATCCACACTGTGGCATGCATCCCTATTTCATTCCTTTAATGGCTAAATAATATTCCATTGACTGTAAACCACATGTTGCTTATCCAGTCATTAGCTCCTGAGCATTCAGGTCATGTCTGCCTTTCGGCTGTCATGAATGATGCTGCTATGAGCATTCGGGTACAAGTGTTTGTGTTTCAGTTTGGGGAGTATGTGATTAACAGTGGAATTGTTGGGTCATATAATCCTAGGTTTAGCTGTGTGAGGACCTGCCAAACAGTTTTCCACAGAGGTTTACACCCTGTTACACTCCCACCAGCAGTGCGCAGAGCTTCCAGTGTCTCCCCATCCGTGCCAACACTGTTCTTCCTGCCCCATTTTTTGCATTATACTCACTCTGGCGAGCGCATGACCCATCACTGTGGTTTTCACTTTCATTTCCCTAATAACCAATGATGTTGAGCATCTTTTCATGTGTTTGCTGGTCATTCGTGTATCTTCTTTGGAGAAATGCCCATTCAAGTCAACTCAAATGTTTTTATGTGATAAAGTTAGCAGCCTGCAAAGAAAACAATATGCAATAACAAGAGCAATAATAGCAACAACAACAATAATAATAATGAAATTTGGATTCTGCTCTGGGTTCCACCAGAGCCAAGATTTGTATCTTTAGCCAAGTCCACTAGGTAACAAATTTAAGAGTAGAGACTGAGACCATCTTGACTCCTGTGTAGGGCTCTGTTAAGTTTTATTTGTTTATTTCATGTTTTTTTTTTTTTTTTTGGTGCATGTTAAAATAAGGATTATAGTAAAAATATAAGCTTGAATACAAGGACACATTAGAAGAGCCAGCCACATTTTTCAGTGGCACTTTGACGTCTCCTCTCCCTGACCAAGGCTCTGCAGGGATCTGCTGCGGGAATGTCTGCTCCGGGAGCCTGCTTATCTCCCATCCGCCCAAGTGTCCTTTCTGTCCCTCGGCCTCTGTCCTCCGTCCCCCCTTCACACGTGCAGCTGTTCAGACCTGAAAGAGGGAGAGTAAGATTTCAGTGATGAGAGTCAGGCAGCATCCCGTCTGGGAACTCGCAGAGATATTACCTTATCTGTCCGCTGCTGAGTGATGCTGAAATAGAACTGCAGGAGCTCGATATGACATCTGGGGCAGGGACTCATCTTACATGAATGGAGTGCTCATTAAAGGGCCTCACGAGGCTGGGCTGCCTCACCCTGCAGCAGCTTATCCGTGGCCATCAACGAGCTTCCCCCCAACCCCCACGGAGGGGGTGGTCAGTGCATCTCAGCAAAGGCTACAAGGACATCATTGCATGTATTTTCCGTGAGCTTGGAGCCAAACTAAAAAGCCACAGTAGCTTTATCATCGTCTTATAACGCGCCTGACCAAAGCTCTGGAAGATACGACCCAAAGCAATAATTAAAAAAGAATCTTCCTGTGTGTTAAATCCCAGGACTCCTTGTCAGAGCTCTGAGTTACCTGGAGACACCCAGCACTGCCTCTGGAGACAGAGCCGCCGCTCTGTGGCTGGGTATTGGTGATTTCTCCGAGGCCCTTCTGGTGTGGAGAGACTCCCCATTCCGCCGAGGGACTAACCACTCCTGGTCTCTGCAGGATAGGAGGATTTTAATCTACTTACTTTTCAGCGTCTTTTAATTATGTTTTAAAAGTTTGTGCTTCCATTAACTGGCAGCCTGATTTCTCTATCTAGGGCTGCTTTTCAGGGTCATTTTTCCTCTGTTCAGTTACATCGCCGTGATCTTAGCGATTGTTATTTACATTGTCATAGTGGACGGTGCTATCTGCCAGGACAGGGAACTGGCAGTTTCTGGAGCACCTTCTGGGTCAGGAATCACGCCAGGCGAGGGATTCCTGAGAAAATTGCTTGGGATGGCAGGGAAGATTCCCGCCCGACACAGAAGGCGAGGCTCAGAGAGCTCCTGCGGTTGTGTGGTCAGCGGTAGGGCGGCCATGTGAATGGACCTCTTTCCAGCCTGTGTCTGCACGGGGCCAGGAGAACCGAAACCCCCTCCTACAGAGCTTGGAGCTGGAGCTGGAGCTGGGCGGAGACACCCATGTTTGTTTACACGAAAGGCCCCATTTGTGCAACGGCTCCCAAATGAAGGGTTTGAGGGTGGCAGTGGGACTTCGTAAAAGCCTCTCGTTCTCGAGAATAATGAGAAGAGAGACGCTCTCTCTTCCAAAGTTAAAAAAACAGATACTACCTCCATGTGGAGTTTCATTATGCATCACATCTTTTTAAACCTAGATTGCTTCTCCTGAGCAATAAATGTCTTTTGGTCCCTAGGATGAGAATTGGAGGAAGTTTTCATTATAGCAATTAAACTGTCTAAATGCAGCAGATAAATGAAAACTAAATCGAGAAATGTATTATTTTCCCTACTTGATGAAAACAGCTTCCAGTGTTATATTCTCAAAAGGATATTTAATTAACTTTCGAATAGGTTTCCAAACCTTACTTCCCTTTGTATTCTAAGTTTTCCTACCCTATTGTGGTAAGAGCTCTCTTTTACCCCCACACACGCACAGTCATGCTGTAAATAAAGACACATTTCTGGTGATGCATTTTTAGTGAATTCTACAAAATATTTGAGTAATAATCTATAACCATGAAGAACTTTGGGGGTTAAAGATGAATAAATATATTAATAATTTAGATTAAAACTTGATAATATGCATTATCTATGAGTACAAACAATACAAATAAATATGTTATGGTATATTAAGATAAAAGTTATAAATCGATAACAAATTAATGTTAGATGTTATATAAGCTTCCCCACGGAAAATGGATTTAACAATTAGGAGAACATGAAAGAAAAAAAGTATCACAAAATAAGATAAAATAAGGAATTACAAAATTTCAGCTCATAATTCACCTGTAAGGGAGGAAAACAAAGCTTCGTGAGCAGGTAAAGATGACAGAGCAAAGTCCCTCGTCCCACGTCAGTAACAGGCCCAGTACCAGGGAGTGGAAAAGAGGAGTGACCAGTTCAGTCATAACTTTAAAAAAAGAGGAAATAAGTGAGGCAGAAAAAAAATAATTTGTTTCATAGGCAGCCGAATATTCCAGTTTCATTTATTGCATTAAACTACCAGCATCCACTGCACAATATTTTGATGCTCTCTTACACTGTTTCGTATCATGACATCATACAATGAACCCAGCCATTCTCAGTCCATTATCTCCCGGGTCTTTATCTCGCTCCCTCTAATCGGAGGAGACTGGCAGGAAGGACGTGATTAGAACCAAATTCCCAGGACTCCCTCCCAGGCCCTTCTGCCATGTGTCAATGATGCTTTCTTTCGGGGCCCTCAACTCAATGCACCCCGAATGTTCACTTGCCCATCCCTTTAGCAGACTTAGTCTAGTGAGTAAACCCTTTGTACTCAGGGTTTGCCAGGTGTCTCATACACCAGGTAAATGTTAGTTGTTTCTTCCTATTTCCAAAACCTGGGACTTCCTAAGGAAAACGCATGCCTGCATGCCCATGTAGGACACACCAACACACACTCACACTTGCACACGTAAGAGATCGGGGAATGGTCAGAGACCGCCTTTCCTCAGCTCAGAAATCTTGAAAGGCCTAACTCCTAGCATGGCAGACACTAGGATTCCCCAGAAAGGGGTCCCCGCCCCTCCTTCTCTATGGTGAGACAGACAGTGACTCGGACCATTGGGATTCAAGGCGTTAAAGCACTACAGCATGATGCTTAGGACCACTGACGTCAAACGGGGGTGTCAGAGAAGGCTTCCCATGGCCACACTGAAGGTAAGCGTTAGATGAGAGCTCGTTACGGCGGAAGGAAGCTGAGAATGTTTCTAGGCAGAGGCTTTAGGCTGCAAGGAGGTACAGGGGCGTGACGTGTGTCACGATAGAGGATGTGTAGCATGAGACCGCATGGAGTCCGTACAACCGGACTGCTGTTGCTACTCATGCTCATATCCAACCGCCCGACTCTACATGCTTTACACACGGACAGAGCATCTTGCTGGCTTCTGCACAGCTCCTCAGTCTCGGACGATGCCTTACAAATAGGAAGTATTGAGCCCAAGATTAAGAGGCACGTATATATGCACAGAATAAAAATACAGACTAAGAAAAGTCAAAGCAGTGAAAGATCAATTAGTCACAAAAATCTAAGATCCAAAGATGGGAAGGAATCCAGGTTGCTGACATGTAGTCAGTGTTCGGTTACTTTCTGAGGAAGGATGATTATTTCTCTTAATCCCAATAATTGTTGTATGGACTCTCTGAACTATCAACTCGGGCCACAGACTCAGGTGCAGGAACCTCACAATATACTTGCATTCTGTGTCTCGGGGGGCCTTTCCACTCTTTCTGTTCACTACCCTGGGAATCCACTCTTGGTTCCTTCAAGAGGGTTTGCTCTCGGCTTTTCCCGAGGACTTGAACCTCAGACCGCCTTTCGCTTTCATTCCAGCCAGTGCCCTAGTTGCCCCCTTGCTGGTGAACCCAGAAACCTCAGGATCTAGGCACTGAAACTTCAGTCGGGCAAAGCATTTGTCCCTTTTCCCAGGAGAAAAAAATACTGTACAAATATAAATTCAGGAAGAGCACTCTATTCAAAGAGTATTGATATAGTCACATAGTTGGCAGTTTTACTTTCAAAATATGTTCTCATTTTACCCGGTCTGAACCGTTGCTTATTACTAATAAATCTACATGGCAGATGGACGTTTCTGAGTTATGTCAGGACTGAGGCATCTCCAAATGTAACAATTGCCATTATTCTAATACCTGCTCAGATACTCCTGGGTCCTACCTAATCACGCATGTTCATTGCAGATTCAAAGTGTGCCTGCACCTTCTCTCTGCCCACTTCCTTTGGGCTGGACTGCTATAGTGGACACTCTTGATATTTCTTCTAAATCATCGCTCTTCTCTGGCCAGTCATTATACTTCCAGGCTTTTAAAATACGGCCTTATAGCCATGGAAACCTAAAATCACATTCAAAAGAGTTTTTAAAGCTATTTAGAAACCAAAAGAACACTAATGTTTAAGCCAGTATCAACACATTGCCAAAAGAAATTTCTTATTCATTAGGAGCTCATTTCAACGAAAATGATGAATCATGCCATTAACGTCTGACTATCCACACACAGCTTGAAGACATTCCTGGCTTCCTGGTGGCCTTGTCCTGTTGCTCCCCTTTCTGTGAAGGTGTTTCTTACCACTTAGCTGCCTTCGGGGCAATTTTCAGCTCTCAGGTCTATGCAGGATCTCTCTTCCTCTGTTTTTCTGTCTCTCTATCTTCATCTCTGTCTGTCTCTTTATAAAGAGATAGATATATGCTGATATGCCACATGCACACACACACACACACACGCATACACACACACACGCATGCACAGGCGCACACACGCCCTGGTCTGTGGTGTTTTGATTGGCAGCCCAAGCTGACTAATCCAGTAGGTAGCATCCTATTCTGTAGAAGAGGAGACTGAGGGCGGAGAAACTGGGTAAACAGGGTTGGAGAACTCGAATGCGGGCCACTGTCTGTCTGAAATCATAGCCCCTGCTTTTCCCACTTCATCACACAGGCTCCCCGATAACCACTCAGTCTTGCCCCATCTCCATCTTGACCCCAGGGAGAAATTGGGGCTTTCAGCAGCTTCTTGGGGGATGCAGTTTGGCTCAGTCCTCAGGAAAATCTAGATCCCCTGTGGACAGGCCCAGCCCCACCACCTGTCTCGTACCGCCCAGAGTTAGCACAAAAGCACCTGCGATCATCTATTTAAACCCCCTCGCTCTGCAGACCATGCAGGGGAGAGTTAAGGTCACCGAATTAGGTTTGTGGCTCACCTTTTTCAACCAGAATAAGACCTTGCCCTAGGTTTTTGGTATCAATAGCACAGAAAGGCTATAATATGCATCTTTTTATAAAATACTAAAAACTAGTTATCAGATCTCTGACAGGGTCCCAGCTCTGTTACTGCCTCCTTTTGACACAGAACTCTGACCTCAACTGCTTTTCAAGGGCCAAGTCATTTTTCTTAAAACATAAAACACATGTAACCAGATCACCACCAGGCTTTACACCTGGACATGTGTCTATAACGCTTGCTCAGCAGAATCCACAGAGGGGTCTGCTCCCCACTCCTGGATCAGCGTTTCAACAGTAAGCTCAGTGTCCCAGGGAGGGGGCGGGGAGGCACCCCAGCTCAGCGGGACGGCAGACAGATTAACTGCCAGGGAGAGCGTTTCCTCTGCTTGGAATCACATATCATCAAGAGTTACACTGAAATGTATTTTAGCCTATTTTTAACAGCCAGGCAAAAGGAGAAAAACATTATATGAAGGAATTTAAAGAATCCCCTTGGGAACAAAGCACAGGCTAACCTCTTAAAAGACTTTTTTGAGAAAAACAATCTTTGTTTGAGGAAGAATTAAAAATGAAACGCTCCTGAAAATCATAAATCTGTCGTGGTCCTTTAAGCAAGAAGGGTAGATGGAATGGATGGACCAGGTCAGAAGGTGTGGTTTGCAGGTAAGACATGGTCGGTGCGAAATTAATGAGGAAGAAAAGACAAAGAGATTCCGCAATGGAATTCACCTCAAGGCAGATATTCACCTACAAGATCTATCATAGTCCAATTAAAAGTCTAACACACACAAAATCCTCAATGTTTAGAAATGAAGGAGGTAAGTCATCTGAAAGCTTCCAAAGGAGCAGTCAGTAGATAAGAGTTCAGGCAGGAAAAGCAGGTGAATGTGTTGGCTCCATTCTAATTAAAGACTTTTCCAACTTTATGTCCAGATTATGGTATCATAGGCCACAAATTCCAATGCCCACAGGGGTTATGTTACACAGTCAAATGGGGCCTGTGCTGGCCAATGCCACACAACACAGTTCATCTCCAATCCATCTTTCGCTCAAGAATGCAGGTCCAGTGTGAGCAGATACTCTGCTTTTTAAAGAAGCTGCTGAAATCTAGATTTTTTATGTAAAATAACCTTTCATAAATGTGGACAGCTAATATTTAGACGTTCAAACACCACGTGGACAGAGAAACTTCTCTGGGCTAAATTCGCTCTCCAATCTCCAGTCTCTTCTATCTTCTGCAATAGGCCACATCCTGGTCTCCCAGGTCCTCTCTCAGTCCACATCTTTGGACTCAGAGTCTGAAAAATCTATTCCGTTTTTTCATATCATTGCCCAGGACAAATGCCTTCAGTCTTCCCCTTTCCTTCCCGGTGAATGTTGAACGTTCCAGCCTGACTCAGTTAGTTTCTGTAGCATCATTCAATGAAGTTCTCACCCTGGATGTCCCAGTGGGAACCTGTGGTTCCAGCTGGACAGTCTGTGTATTTCCCCCCAATAGGATGTGTTCATTCCTGCATTCTCACTTTATTTCTTTGTGAGTTCTCTTTTTCATTGTTATTTCTTTACAATCAAATTCCTGCCGATCATCTGATCCTTCAAGGCATCGCTCACCCTTCGGGGCGCCCTTTCCTGACTAAGTAAGCTCTTCTCTCCAATTCCTCCTCCACAAAGCTCCAGACCTGTCTCTTCTCAGCCCAGATCTCATGCAATTGTTGGTGTTCTACAGCTGTCTCCCCCACTCAACCCCTAGAGTTTAACTTAGCAGCTAGCAAACCTCATATGTAAAGGACCAAACTGGAAATATTTTCCATATGATCTCTGTTGCAATCACTCAGTTCTGCTGTTAAAGTGTGGAAACATGCAAGATGTAAATAAATGGGTGTGACTATGTTCCCATAATCTTTCTTTACAAAAGCAGGTGACCAGCTTTGGCCAAAGGGCCCTTGTTTGCCACCTGCATGGCCAAGGGTCATGGCTGGGTCTTGTTGTATAATAGATACTTAATAAGCATTGGTTAGAGAATGAATTTTTCAAAACTGAATTCAAGTTTTAGTTCTTTGTTACTTACTTTTTTACTTGACACCCAAGGACACACCAGTGTTTGAACCTCTACAAGCACCAGTCGTGCAGATACCTCGCTTGATTGTCAGGACCACTGTGTGATGTCGCTTAATGCTGCTCTGATGAGCTAGGGTTGGTCTATATAATTTCTAGGGTCTTGAGTCAATCATCATCTTGTACTGCCACCTACTTGTGTATTTTTGCCTTTTCTCTCCCTCGGCTAAAATTATAAGCTTCTAGAGAATAAGACTATATTTAGTTTTTCCTAAAAGTGCTAAACCGCCCAACAGGGTGCCGTTGTCATAAAGTTCATTCAGTTATTCGTTCAACTCATGTTTTTAGACTCCTAGGGTATGGGATACACACAGTGAAGTAAGCAGAATGGATAGGATCCTTGCTCCCATTGAAATCAAAGTCTGGTGAATTATGGTTGTATGGTCACAAACTGAGATAAATGTTCTGAAAGGAAGTGCGTGGTTTTATAACATTTCATACAGAAATCAAACAGATTCTGGGGGAGAGGGGAGAAGGGAAGACAGAGAAGTCCCCTTGAGGAAGTGATGCTTGCGTTTCACTCATCCAGCCAATATCTATTCAGTGCCTTCAGGTGTCAGGCACTATTGTAAGCACTTGCAATCCAGCTGTGATCTACACAGGCAGGAATTTCTGCCTTCACAGAGGTTTTTTTCTGGTGGGATCAGAAGAATTAATAGAATTAGAAGGGAAAAGGGGATTTGAAAAGCATTCCTGAAAGAGGGAACAGCATGAACCCTGGGTGGAAGGGAACATGGCCCATCCCAGGACGTGTAAGGAACAGTGTGGCTGTAACTCAGAAAGTTCCAGCTACAGAGGTGGACAGAGGCCAGTGGGGTAAGGCCTCATAGGCAATGTGACCGTATAATTTGTTCTCTAAAGCAGAATACCCTTGAGAATGAGCAAGGCCTTATTAATCACTATAATAAGCAAAAACTGGTACAGTTCCAGCAAACTGGGATGTGTGAATATCCTGCTCCGAGGTCACCTAAAGATTTCAACATGACTTCATTTACATTTTTTTAAAAAGGTCCCTCTAATCATGGTGGATAACTGAGTTAAAGAGGAATGGTGTCAATGTGAGGAGACAAGTTACTATGCTATTGCAGATGAGTCTGGCCTGAGCTAGGTGGTCAGGAGCAGTGGAAATGGAGAGAGAGAGAAATAGATTTTGTTGGTATTAAGGAGGCAGCTTCAGCAGGACCTGGTTGATATTATTTGCTGTAAAAATGAGAAAGGGTGGGGGGGCGATGAATGGGGACCTTGTGCTGGAGGGAGCTTGAAGTTTAAAAAGAGATTCAGGTACCAAGACCTCCCCTTGGCACCAGCAGCTAAGTCCCAGGGAGTATTTTGGATACTGACCTTGATGTATCTGAAGACTGCAGTGAGCACCACCACTTCCATTAGTGATTATTAGTGAGAGTATAACTGGGCCTTTGATGCCGGAGGAGGGGTGACAGAGCTAAGTGCTCCCCACTGGACAATGTGTACCAATTTGTGCTTTCATCAAAATTGCAGACAGAGTTCATGTACTTTGCAGAATATTGGAGATCTTGGCAGTTTTCATGGCTCGAGACAAAGCATGAAGAGCGAGGGGTGGAGGGTGGTTTAGGGCTGAAGGTTCAGTGTTGGGTGCTCGTTCGCCAGAGTCAACGGTGAAACCTAATAGGAAATGACAACCAGACCAGCAAACGAGAACGAGAGCTGTGGGCTGTGCACACTGATGTTACAGAGACATTTCACTGCAATACTCAACCAAAGCTATATTTGGAAGCTCAGTTTAATACATAATTCAAAAGCCACCTTCACTCAGTGCAGTTTTAAATGAGATGTTGGGATGGTAGTCCGGTCACGCTGTATAGTGATTCTTCATCGGTCATTTCTCTGGCCAGCGTGTGCCGCCACGGAGAATCGTGTTCAGTTCTCTGAGAGCTTTCAGTCAATCTGATTGCATTTGACCAGGGAGGCCTCAGTCAAGGTGTCACTTACACCCTTTACCCTCAGGCACAGTCAGGGAGGGGGGCACCGGAACCGGAGTGACCAAGGCCCTGGGCTAGAGGTCAGGAATCCGTTACCTCTGTTCCAGGGCTTCGCACGAGTCCATGCTAGCCAATTACTTTATTCTTTCACCTACGAGTACTTACTTACAAAGCCTTATATATAAAAATAGGCTTGTCCCTACAACGCAGAGATACTGAAGGAGAAGTAATATGTAGCTGAACAGTGAGTCTCCGTGTGTGCACATGCCGCATGTGTTCATGTAACACCCTGACCACCTCCCCTCTGCAGAACCCCACTTTAAAACTCCAGAATTAAAGGCAGTTCCAGCTGAGGCCACACGTGAGATTCAGGTGGAGACTTGGTGCTGTCAGATGTTGCACCTTGACTTCTCCCAAAATCAAATATTCAAGTGCATATTGTAAAAGATGTCATGGAAATATATTTCAAGACATTGGAAGATGTTCCTGATAAATTATTCAATCAAATGTTATAAAGAACATGCTCAGTCTAATTAAATTCTTATTTTTAAGACAGGTATGAAAAAGCACTTGAAGAATATAAAGGAAAATGCTAAAAGTAGTCACTGCTAGGTAGTGAAATTAGTAACGATTTTTATTTTCTTCATTTGGATGATCTATGTCATTTAATTTTTTTTTTTTTTACAATAGTGCACTACTTATGTTACAAGAAAACATTTATCTTAAGATAGAGCATTCAATGTTCATGAATATGAATTCCCATCAAATATTCATAAATATGCATGAGAGCCTCACTTTAATGCCATCCAGGAGGGGAAACCCAGCTGTAACAAGGCCAACTTATTGGACTGGCTAAGAACATGGACTCCAGCCTGACCGGCATGGCTCAGCGGTTGAGCATTGACCTAGGATCCAGGGCATCACAGTTTGATTCCCAATCAGGGCACAGGCCTGGGTTTCAGGCTCAATTCCTGGTGGGGGACATGCAGGAGGCAGCCGATCAATGACTCTCTCATCAGTGATGTTTCTCTCTCTCTCTACCTCTCCCTTCCTCTCTGTGAAATCAATCAAGATATATTTAAAAAAAAAAGAACATGGGCTCCAGAATTGGGCTGCCTCACTAATTTAATCAATTTCACTGCACCTCAGGTATCCCATTTATAAAACAGGGGTCCTAATAGTTGCTAACTCAAGAGTCATTGTATGAATAAGTGAAAAGCATGCTGATAAATTGCTTAGCATATAGTAAATGCCCAATAAACTTCAGTTAATCTTACTATTACTTAAGGTAATTTTCATCTTGAATGGGTGCCAGGAAGGTTCTACAGTGGAGGGTTACATCTGTGTATAAAAATCCTTTTAAAAGGCCATCTCTCCTGAAGACTCTGGCCAAACACACTGTGAAAGCAGTCATTTATGGGAAACTGTGGGCCAGAGGGGCTGACATTCCTTGTCCCTTGCATCCTATTATCTGACAGCCTTCCTGATGATTTTTAAGGAGCTCTCGCTGCCCCACAGGCTCTTGACCCATTCAGCACAGAAAGTGCAACACTGAACCTGGACAACATTCCTGAATTTTTTAGGTCACTCCAGACACTGAACTGAGGCCTCTATTTTTGGAATGTCTAGATAACTTCAAGGGCAGTAATTGGCGATAACAGAACCTTATTGCCTGAGTCATTTTGTTAGAATTAAAGACAGTTGGGGGTAAATATACATTTGTGAGAACATAATTTTACTTTTTAAAAAGCTGGGTTCAAAATAAATATATTCCTTGAAAAGTTTCAGGGTACAGTGGCATAATCTGTTACTTTAGTTACCTGAGCTAAGGTAGTGTGGGAGATACATCTGGGCTTAGCCCATTTGGCCAACTCTTGTCTTTGACCTCAACTGACGTACAATAGGAGTTAGTTTTCTATCTTACTACCCTGGGTTCCTGAATGCACTCAACGGGTAGATACTGAGAGCCACCCAGTACACAATTATATGGGAACAGGATATCATGTGTGTTTCCAATTACCAAGGGTACATAGGAGCCTATTTTTTCAAAAACTTCTAAAGTATGAACATGTCTATGAATATGTAGTATTCACTTCATTCTGACTGATCTTAATGGCCTTTATTAAGGTAAATTTTATGTGGATCTTGTGTGATAGAGAAAAAAAAAGTTCCATTTCTTGACAACATAATATACTAGACTAGTTCTCTTTTTTGAGATGTCAAATATCTACTTTATTATAGTGAGAAAGTGACAGTCAATTTAAATCAAAATTTATGGAGAACATTAGTAGCTGGAAGGACTTTGGCTAATCACTATAATGTCCCCAACAAATGGTAAATGAAAGCATAAGGAAATTGGGTTAACACAAGTTAAAAGTTCACATACTTATGCAATTATATTAGAAGACCTACAACTTAATTAAATTATCTGAAACTGCTCATTTAGCTTCTATTGTACTAGTGCACACTTATGCAATTTCACTGTTAGATATATATTAAGTAATAGGTTTGGATTGGATCTCATTGGGAGAGCCCTAATGAGGCAGAACAGGGGAAAGTTTAATCCATCAAGCAGCATCATTCTGAATCTTTATATTGCATATTATTAGGCAGAGATTTCCCTAGTTAGTTGGTTACTCTCTTATATCTATCATTCTGACATTTTGAATAATTGAAAAGTCAAACAGGAATTTTGTACATGGAAGAAATAATCTGATGGGGAAGAAATGTGTTATTGATCACCTAGTCTTTGATTATATTTTTAGTCTTGTATTTGCTTTATCAACTGTCGAAGCTCGAGACGTGGTAAATGTGTGAAATTTTAAAAACTAAAAGCATTAATAATAGATTTGACACAGGATAATTTTGTGAGATGCAAAAGACAGGCATTTACACAACTCATATCTGTTTTTCTACTTTGAATTCATTTAAGGTTAGTAGGGTCTTAAATCCAAGGGACTATGCTGTAGAATTGTTATTTGCAAAATACGTTTAATCACAGTGTAGGGCATTTGATCATTGAATACATGTGGCGTTTCTTTCTTGTGCAGCTACGAACTTGACTTTGCTGGGAAGAGGAGAATCTTCATAACTGAGGTTTGCCACAAATTACATGCATGTGGCTCTTTCTGGGGAAACTCGCAGTAAACCCAGAGTGGAGCTCTGCTCCCTCACCAAGATGCCACAGCAGCTGGGAGCTTGTGTGCAGCCAAAGAAATGTGACCTTTCATTCAATTCTTCATAAACAACTTAGATGTAGAATTGTAATTTCGTAAGTCATAAAGCCTTTGGGAAAACTCTGGCCTTTTTTTTTTTTTTTCTTTTCTGATGGAACTATATGTAAAGACTAAATGAATTGCGATAATACTTGGTAACATATAAGTGCACACACTAAGGAATGGGTAAGAAAAAATACGGCCTCCCGCAGACTCCTGTCTAGCTGCTTGCTGGGGGCGGGGGGATAAGCCACCTCCTCTCCGCTGCACTTAGAGATTTAATTCTCATAGGGAATGAAAGGTCCCGTCCAATCCTATTTCACGGTGGCTCTGCGCGCTTGACTGGACCAAAGCAAAGGGCATCGCTTGATTGTCCACTGTTGACATCACTTTGCACCAGAAGGTGGCAATTGTTTTAATAATCACACTAACAAACCTGTTTGGCCTTCAGATTCAATTTCTAGAGACAGTGTCCATTTGGCTGTCAAAGTCAGTAACATTCACTCGTAGATTTATTTCTCACGATGGTTTATTTTACTCCCATTAATGGGCTGAAATAGTATACCTCTTTTAGGATCATGAAAGCTGCAAAATTGCTGTATTTCTCCTTATTAAACCTTGTTTTTTCACCTGAAATTCAATTAATGCCATTGAAGGTTGTGACAACTCCAATGAAGCGATATCAGGATAAAGCACAAATACATAGTCTCGTTAATGACTTGCAGGACGCACTTAATTTCTCACAAGGAAAATGGTGAAGAGATTCCTCTCTTGGCCACGCCATCTGAAAACCATAGTATACCAGTAAGATTTATGTCAATACACAGTGAAAAATCATTCCCATATAAATCATGAGGCGTTTATGTCTAACTTACTTTGCAAGGTGGCAAATCCCATACATTCCTCAGTTAAAACTGAGCTGCAGATAAAAGCCTTCTGGAAGCTCAGAAGTTCACAGAAAGCCTATGGGCCTCCTTACCCATCTGACAAAAATGCACAGAAATGTCCCGAACACCAGCACCCTGGAACTGCCGGAGGATTTCTCTCCTAAGACAATTTGCCCAACTCTGTCATCTCAACATGTTCGCCATCCATCCATAAAGGGGAGGGGGGCGGGCGCACTGGCTCTGTGAAACCGCAGCGATCTTTCCAGATGGTCTCTCTTTCCACAGCTTAGGTTACCTACATGACAAAAGGAGACGAGGCCAGGGGTGAGCACGCTTTTTTTGTAAATCTGAGAACTCCAGACATTTGTCATCCAGCAAAAATGCCTGCCTCTCAGCAGGATGGATTTTTTAACATTTTTCTCAGTGCCTCTCTCTAATTGGGCTCCCTCGACTTTTCACACATCCTTCCCCCAATAAGTCCACAAAAGCCAAGGTTCTCCCACACCAGGTCCCCAGTGGCAGGCCCATAAATCACTCGAAATCGCCAAGAACTTTTTTCCATTATGGGATGAAGGCCTGTAGAATGTGGGAAAACAAGAAACGTATCACAGCCGCAGGAAGTAGCATGTCAGTTTCTCATTAGTAAATTCTAATAATGGTGAACATAAAAATAGTACTATCGATTAATATTTCTCTTCCATTCACATTTAAAAAAACATATTACAATGTCGTTTAGTATCCGTGCAACACTTGAGTGGGGATTTATTAGGCCGAAGTGATCTGGCGTGCCTAACCAAGCGTGAGCAATATGACATTTTAAAGATAGCAGAGTGCCTGTTCTTTAATTTTACTAAAATAATGAAAAACATATATTATTGGAGCTCACAAAACACGTAAATACTAATTCAAATGAGGCATCTATTTTGTTCATATATATTGCATTTTTCTGCTCGGTATTAAAAACCATTTCTCTTGCTACGCTTTGCTTGCTTTTATCCCCACATAATAAAAAGCAGTGTGAATGCTGAAAATCATCCACCAACCCTTTCTACCCTCTGTCATATTTAGCCAGCTTTTCTCTTCAACTTGGAGGGATTACTCTACGTTGAAATGTGGAATCTAAATAATAGCTTGTAAATTCTGACGGCAAAGGTAGGACACATAGTTGCTCTTCCTTCGATGCAGATTGGCATTAAAGGTGAAGGGGCTTTGTTTATTTTGGGGGAACATTTAGATGTAAATATTAGACTATTAAAATAGGACTTAGAGCAAGAACTGTCATTGCCTCCCAGGAACTGGCCTGAGCCTGGCTCAGGTCTCCCAGAGAAGCCCAGTCTTGAGTCACATACAGACGGTGACAGACCCAGACAGGGAACCGCCCAGACATGGGCACAAATCAACACGCCACCGGCACAGCCCCAGCCCTGCAGGAGGCGGGCGAAGACGCCATTACCAAGAATTAACGTTTGCACATTCTAGAAATCTCTTAACTTAAAAAAAAACAAAAAGACAAACTTGCTGCCTTCCACATGTCTCCTTGACACATATGTCTACCTGCCATGAGCACATAGTGCTGCCGGAGCGAGCAGGAAAGCGAGCTATGGCTGAGGGAGAGGAGTGCAGAAAGATCTGAAATGCATTCATTAGTGTTCTTTCCAATTCATCCTATGGGCCTTTGATAGGAAGGTGTCTTCTCTTTGTTTTTTGCTCTGTTCTGGCATCAGCTATGTTTGAGTTTGCTTTTAAGGAAGGGAGCTTAAATGTAAAATGCATCAGTAAACTGCAGTGGAATTAGGTTTTAGCAGCAAAAGCCTTCGTCCTGGTTTGGTTTGGTTTGGTTTGGTTTGGTTTGGTTTGGTTTGGTTTGGTTTTGGTTTGAGCAGTCACGGAGATAAGATGGGTCTCTACCTCACAGATTACGGCTCTGGGGAATTTTTAAGGATCTTCTGAATATAAGGAAAATTACACTGGGAGGCAGGGGTCTTGGAAGGTACCAGCTTTGCCAATTACTCACTGAGCACTTCTGAACAAGTCATAGGACTCTTGTGGGCCTTGATTCTTCATTTCTAAGATTATTCTAACACTGTAAGTAAATATTTTGAGTTCTGCCAAGCTGTATTTTGTCCAAGGAAGAAATATAACACTCCTGTATTTTTTCTTTATGTTTCACAAAGTCATTCTGGACAGAATTGCTAACCAGTCATAGATATAGTCACAGACCTGCTCAGATGATCAGAACATTCTACGTGTTCTCATGTCCAAGGGCTCTCCCGTGCTCATAGGCTGCAGGACTCTGGCTCCCTTGATTAAATTCAAGAGTCCAGATGAAAATGATTAAAAGAAATGCTTATTTAAAAAATAAGTTAATTCCTCTAAGCTAAGTCCATTTTCATTCAGGGTTATTGTGGTTCAATAAATGGTAAATTTGTTTAAAAATTAAAGTAATGTACATTTTTCCCTGGGCAGTGTGGCTAAGTTGGTTGGAGGTGGTCCGTACACCAAAAGGTGGTGGTTCAGATTCCTGGTCAGGACACATACCAGGTTGTGGGTTTGATGATCCCCCTGTCGGGAGGCAACGGATTAATGTCTCTCTTTCACATTGATGTTTCTCTCTCTCTCTCTCTCCCCCCCCTTCTCCCTCTCTCTAAAAATCAATTTTAAAAAATATACCTTTTGGGGAAACACACAAAATCATGACTGACTGGCTCATAGTAAAGGGAAATTCCTCACTGGATAAAAATTAAGACACATGATGTAATATGAGCCCATTAGGTGCTGGTTGTCAATGAATATATGATAAAGGAGCCTCAGAACTATTTTCTGTATTAAGCTTTCAGACTGTGTGTGTCAATATGCACTGGCTGAAGACAGCATTAATATTAATGAAGGGTGGAAGTCTGAGATTTAGTGACTCCTCTTCCCGACCCCCGCCTTACTTCCTTTCTTACTAAAGCCATTAGTATAGATGGATCGACGCTAATAAACAAGAGAACAAAATAGCTCTCCACGCAGGGACAGTTCTACTTGACCCCTGGTCCACACTTCCCGTGCGCGGCCACAAGACATTCGACCTATCCAGTGACATTTATTTTTTGATTTATGTATTCCGTATGCTTCAAGCCAATCTTCCCCTAGGTACCTTATACTTTTTATACTTAACATGTATTAAAAAGTTAAAGTGTCTGACAGGGAATGCTCCAAAAACAAATTCAGAAAAGAGTGTGCCATTCCTCTCTGTAACCCCTGGGAGCCCTGTAAGCTTGGCACAGTGGCTTCCGCACAGTGGGTGCCCCATACACGCTCCCTGAAGGGCACTGAGTTGAGCAGCATCCTCAGATTCTGCACTGTTCCCGATGCTCTTGCTCTCACCTTCCTCTCCCCCTGTAGTTATCGACACTGACCTGAAGATACACGTGTGTAGTCACATTTCTAAAAGTAATTTTACTCTAGTGAGTCTAAGCAAAAACATATAGTAAATTTTTCTATAATGGGTTGCTGTTGAATACTTTAAACCTTATATTTATAAATGATTTTTGTTACAAGTACAAAAATATCCATGGGGTTTTCTGGATCATAAATATTTAGGTTAAAACTGTGTCTTATAGTTGGAAAGGAGCATATAGGTCATCTGACCTGGTGGTCTTCAAAGGGGTTTCTTCTACCAAGGGGCAGGGAGACAGAGAAAGGGAGACAGACATGTTTGGGGAACTCAGGCTCTGCCCCCCATGTCTTCAACAGAGAAAGTTCATTTCAATGGGTTTGACATAGTTATACATTGGACTTCTTTACAAGACTGCGTTTCAATGACAGTATTCACTGATTTTAAAATAATTAAAGCCACCAATCTTTAATATTTTTTTTTCTCTCTAAGAGAGAGAAAAAAATATTTTTACAAACAGGTAAGCTTAGGCACAGACATTAGGTAACTTTGTCAAGGCTATATGACATACTAGAGAGTACATGAGTCATGACCAGAAATCAGGTACCCTGACTCCAGGTCTGGTCACAGCTTACCTAGGTAGCAGAAAAAGGTAAGAGAAGAACAGACTTTCATAGATTAGTCTGGGTTACCCAACATGAATCTCTGGAACTAAAAACAAAGGAACTCAAAGGAACTGAAAAATCAACTAGCAATCAGCTAACACACTAACATTGACCTACACCCCCTGCTAGTCACAATAATTTGCAAGAGGCTAATACCTATTGAGGCTTAATTGACTTTTTAAAAACTCTTATACTGCAGAAAATGAAATTTTTCTGCTTCTCACCCTTATGGCTACTAAAAAATATATGTAATCACTCAGTTACTTCAGGATGCTAGGGTCCTGGTTTTAGTTCATTCCATGATGTCCAAAATACAAATAATTTTTTCTATATTTATAATTGTACCCTTCAGTTTGATAGTACTCTATGTGAGGTTTGATTTTCATTTATCAGTATTACATTTATCTATCTATTTATCTAGTGTCACACTAATTATTTAAATGTTTGCCAATGCTACCAGATATAAATCAAAACTATATAGTTTTAGCAATAACTTTTTTGAGGAAAAGACATGGTTTATGACTGCATAGTAAAATTTAATACTTTTACTATGCTATTTTAATAAAATTTATGAAAGTAACATTGACTCAGTTCCTCTGGTTCTGCACTAAAGCAAAAAAAAAAAAAAATTGTTTTTATTATTAACCAACTAAAATCTCATTAGACTTCAAAATTTTCATTATCTGAAGAATTATTTATTTGATAATCAGGCTCATGCTTTTAAACTCTTAGAACTGTTCAATGGGAACAAACTTTACATTATTTATTATATCTAAGGTTAATACACCTTTACCTAACGAATGCTCAAGGTGACATTATTTTAAGAATAGTGAAGAAATACTGTGACATAAGCCTGTCTCTGTCTCTGGGAGTGTGCAGGAGCCTGCTTTCGCAGTGGATGGCAAAAGCAGTCACGTTCAGCAGCAGACCACCCCTTAGTGGGAACTGCATTTCTGCCTGGTTTTTGTCAGGCCAACAGCTGTTCCATCAGTCAATTAGTGACCAGGGACAAAATGTATTTTTTACATCAATTAGCAGCCTCTCCAACTAAATAAAGATCCCTGGGTGTACTTTTCACACACACACACACACACACACACACACACACACAGCTAGGAATGAAGAAAGAAGAGAGATCATAAATTCTTGGAAGGACAGTTCTAAAACCTGGGAAAGCCATGCAGAGGTCAGCAGGTCATCCCATACCCTTGGCAGGGCTGCAGTAACTCATCCCAGGCAGACAAGAAAAACATATATGTTTTCTCAGCATATATATTTTCAGTGTATGTATTCCGTATATATATATAGTATATATAAATTAGTATATATGTGTGTGGGTGTGAGTCCCCATTATTTCTTATTAGCTGATCTTACTAGCAACCTTCCATACCAGGAATCCACTGTAAGGCAGCCTCTATCCCACATTCAGTGGTGGAAATGAAACATGGGCCGTCCCAAGATGGATATATAAAATAGCTAGCTATTCATTATCTTCCATAAAATCATTTATAATTTTAATATTAAGCATCCTTTCCGTGTCGTGTAGAGAAACAATAACAATTTATCTAAACTTTCTCCTTAGTGTTCTGTCTTCTAATCCCTTTGTCCTACTTCTAAAATAACATTCTTATCCTAAATCTAATTTTCTTGGTATAATGGTTGGAGTATATTAGATGCTTTAACAATATTGAATTATAAAATTGTAATTTCCCGTTGTGATAACAAAGTTAGTATTCAGATATATGTATTTAAAGCTCTCACTGAGCATGTGTCAGTTGTCCAAGTTTCTGAAGAACATAATTCCCACTCAATAAAAGCAAAGCCTTGGGCCCTCCCTGGCAGCCAACATGTATTCACGGAAAAGTACGGCTCACCAGTTCATCTTGCAAAACAAGTTCAAATACCCAGTCGGGGAAAGAACTACAGTGGGTACAGACATACCTTGGAGACATGGCAGGTTTGGTTCTAAACCACTGCAATAAAGCAAGTCTCACAACAGAGCAATTCATAATCCTTTTGCTGGTGGAGGGCCTTGCCTTGGATGGGTAAGAAACACGACATCAGTGAAGCGCCATAAAGCGAGATGCACCTGTCCTGAGAACTGAAGAAGTATCACTGGCAGTTAGATGGAAGGAGGAAAGAGCAGGGGGTCCTGAGGTGACTTACATGTCAGCCATCACTAGAACCACAAGCCCTAGGGCTGAGGTCGCCCAGGTCTCAGAAACTGCAGTCAGTAGCCTGCAACCCTAGACTGGGCACCTGAAGGAAGGAGCTGAGATTTCTACACCCTCGGAGCTGAAAGGAGGGGCCTCCCAGCTCTGCAGGCCACAGTGCAGTGTGGTCTGACCAGCAAGGGGCCGGGTGGCTGGCGGTGTCACCTCCCAGGGGCAGGTACAGCTGGAGGTGACAGTGCCAGAGGAAGCTGGAGGCTGGAGCCTGGACTTTCTCTATTGGTGGGGTGGCGGGGGGATGCTAACAGGATCTGGGAACAGAAAGGTGGTTTTTCTTTCCTCCTGCCTTCCAACTGTCTCCTCTCTGCAGAAGCTTACGGGAAGCCAAGTTCAAGGGAGTGTGGGAAGTGTAGTTTGCAGACTCCCGGACTTAGCATCACAGAGAAGAGCATAGAAAAATGCACTGGAGGCCCGGGGACAGTAGGTGAATTACCAGCACACATTTATGCCTGAGGGAACTTGCCCAGGCTAGAGTCTGTTCTTTAAAGACAGGCCGTAGCCGGTTTAGAGTCCGCAGCCATCACGGGCCTGGCAGTTGTAGAGTTAAGTGGATTACGGCATTTTTGAGGAGGCACAGGAACACGAGTGCTAAACTGGCCTCTGTGACTGTGGTATCTTTTCTGCCCACTGGGTGTTGGAAAAGCCACCCCACATCCGGCCTCACTCTTAAAGTTCAAGGAAACGCATTTCATATAGAAACGAGCAACAGAAGCGTCTCGAGGTCACATCCCAGACAACGTTACAATGAGAGCAAGAAGGGGCCAGGCAGAGGTGTAACAACACCCCAGTGGACAGTGAGGGTGCCCCAGGAAGCTGCATCCCCTGAAAGATGGAAAGGGGGCCCAGATAAAAACCGCTGAGACACTGCAGACCCTGAGAGCAGGGTGCGAGTCCGAATGACGAGGCCTGTGACAGGGCTGGCCTCAGGGAAGGGCTCTAAACTAACGTAGGGAAATATCCATTTAGACCTGGGGACAAAGCCAGGAGCACCGAGGCTTGTATCCTACAGGAGGTGGTGTCTTCAGAAAGAGAGAGGAACTTTTAATCATCCAAAATGAACAGGCGGACAGAGGAATTCAAGGGAAAATGATGAATATTGAAGGAAAGCAGAGGAAACAGACAAATGGAGTCTCTGGAGAAGAAAACCCAAGCGAGAGAACAGAATAAATACTAAAAATGATAGCTCAAGAAAAGTCCCAAAATAGGGCCTGGAAGTACCCACTGAAGGGCACACTGCAGTCCTGAGAGCCCGGACTGACCCGCAGCAGGGCCTCATTCCATAAGATAGCTGACCAAGTACAAAGGAAAGATACCCTGAGCATCTTAGCGAAAAACAGACAAAAAGAAACCCATGATTTATAAGGGAAAGAAAATTAGATTATCATCAGGCTTTTCAATAGCAATGCTTTATGCCAGAAGAAAACAGAGTAACATGTTTAAAATATTTAAAGAAAGTGTGAGCCAAGGATTTGATATCCAGCAAGACTGACTCTCAGTATGAAGGGAACAGTTAAACTGTTATCAACATGCGCGAACTCCAGGAACATTGCTCCCACGAGCCCTTCCTAAGGAATGCGGCGGAGGGGGCAAGCTGGTGCCTAGAGAGGCATTAACTGGAGGGCTGGTGGTGAGCATTAAATATATATCTACCTGTAAAAGTAAGAGGGAGCCAGGGCTAAAAGGCAGCGAGTGCATTAGGTAGCAACGGAGATAGAGTATGGCTATTAAAAAGAGAGGAGAGAACATACCCAAAATCTTAAGTTTTCAGTAATCATATTGGTAGTGATATTTCGAGACTTCTAAGTGTGTGATGAGATTAAAACAGATGGGAAATTGTGGGATTTTCTAATTCTATTATTTCATGTGTCCTTAAGAATTAAAATTCAGGCTATTAAAAAAGGGGGAATACAGTATAATAGGAAGGCAGCTATGAAAGAAGGGAGAGATATTGATGTAATAGGTAAGTTAAGTAGAAGTTTGAAATTTGAATTGAAATAGAAATAGGGATTTATAAAATGTTTTATCGTTGAATGCTTATCTACATACACATTTCCTAGCCCTGTGCATTACAAGGATGGGGAACTTCTGGCCCATGGGCCATATATAGCCCGTGAAATCCTTTGGCCTGGCCCTGCCAAGGCTTCACCAAAGAGAAGCAGTTCCAGCCATCACATTGGGGGTGAGTTAATTAAATGTTTGACCAAATATAGCAGGCTGATTTTTAAGTTGATAATTTTGTATGGCCCTCGAATGATGTTATAAAGATCCAAATGGCCCTTGGCAGAAAAAAGCTTCTCCACCCTTGAAAAGAGCTAGAAACAATGATCAGCCTGGTAGCAATGAGTAGACTTTATAAGCCTGTGGCCTTGAATATGGTTTCTCTCTAAAAGAAAACTAGGATTTGGGGGAGAAGTGGCTAATCCCAAGTCTAGGGCAAGAAATATACAAGATGAACCTGGAATATATTCTATGACAATAGGAAGTAGCACAAAAGCTATTAAAGACCAATACAATCGTGTCAAAAGGATTCAAGGACCAACAAAGAGGCTCCAATGGCCAAAGACTGGAGGAATAGAACTTCAGTGATGGTATCCTTGCAATAGGTTGAAACCCATGCAATTTGTTTAAAGTCATGAATTCCTTTAAATAGCATAATCATATATTTTTTCCATTGCTTTTTCAGAGGGGGTAAAATGGAGAGAGACAGAGACAGAGACATCGATGTGAGAGAGATTGGTTGCTTCCCACAGGCACCCTGACCAGGGCTGGGGATAGAGCCTGCAGCCAAGGTACGTGCCCTTGACAGGAATGGAACCCAGGACCCTTCAGTCCGCAGGCCAGCACTCTAACCAGTGAGCCAAAGTGGCCAGAGCTAATCATAAGTTTTAAAGCAAGTATTGGTTATCTTCAGAAAATGAGGAATTAATCCATTAACTTGAAAAACAGCAAAGGGAAAGAACCCACTGAGGAGCCAAATAGTAGATGAAGAGAAATGCCTAATTTATAAGTATTCCAACTAATAAGTGAAAAGGAAATGATAGAACTAAAACACCACTCTTTTCACAGCCTTCGTGAATGAGTGTACATGGGCATTTAGTATCAATGGCTGCTAGGATCACAGAAATGAGGGAACCAGACATTGTGGGCCTCATACAGTCTTGGCAAAGATCAACATGGAAATGATGACTAAACTAGAAGGAACACTCAAGTATATAAAGACACCTTTAGTCTTGCCAAAGGGATCGAACCTGGGTCTGATCCAGTCTCGGGATTCAGCTGCCAATTTGCAGGGAATTAAAAAAACAGGAACATGTTGAACTGCACTAGAGTATCAGATCAGCAAAATGCAGCCTGTGGGACGCTCTACGGGTTAAACAGCCCCAGGTCTGTAACCAAATGCAAGAAAATTAAAGGGATTCTAGCTGCAACCTGTAGATTAAGAGGAACCTAAAAGATGTATCAAATTTTATTGGGCAAAACTGAGCTACAGTGTCTAGGAATGCACATTAGGGTGATAAAACTATAAAAAGAAAAACTCAGGGAAGAGATTACTGTGGAATTCAGGGTAACACCAGCTCGGCTCTGACCCCAAGCCCCTTGCATGGGCCCCACGACCACCCACAATAACGTCTGATGTGAGTCCATGACTACAGAGCTCAGTGAGACGCTTCCACGCTCTCTGAAATGTGAGGATCAGAAGCCATCTCTTTTTTCCATCCCCATGTACCCACCAGGGTGAGATCTTTTCATTTCAGCTGAAATTATCAAAATATCCATTTCCTCATGTATCCCCCTGCTCAGCGTCTTCAGTGGCTACACACCTGCTGTGTAGATAGTGCAACCCAAACTCCAAGCCCTTTTCCAGAGCATCTCACCCTCTATTGTGTGCCCTGAGCTCAGCCCTCCAGACCTTTCTGTAGTTGAGACTATGATGGTTGGAGTCCAGCAGTTGGGGTTCAGTTCACAGATCTATCTTTCTAGAACTGCGGCCAAATGGGAATCCAGCGCTCAGCTCTGGGCCGAAGCATTCCCCGGGGAGAGCTCGCTCTCACAGGGCCTGGGCGGAGGCTGTAAGTCTCTCGGGATCCAGCCACCCTGGTGTCACACCACACACTCAGGAACAGTCTCTGACACTGAAGGGGGGGAGTATGAACTGAAGTGACTGCAACTCAGTGCAATAGAACCGAGGCCTGTGCCAGCGCCCAGACCTTTGAGGGAACAGTAGGGAGGGGCTGCAGAAGGCGACTGAACCTCCAGCTGATAGAGCATTGGAGGCCTCAGCAGTTTATTGGAAGAGACGAAGAGCCATAGCCTATGGCCGAGATTTTCAACCTTTTTCATCTCATGGCACATAAACTGATTACTGAAATTCGGCAGCACACTCAAAAGTACATTTTTTGCCAGTCTGACAAAAAGAATAGGTATAATTTTTATTCATTCACACTGGACAGCTATTGTTGTGTTGGCTGTTGTCATTTTTTTATTTGACAGTCTAAGAGAAAAGAGGTCCATGTCCCTGACTAGTCAGGTGTTATATTTATAAATTCTTGCAGCACACCAGTTGAAAATCAGCCTACAGGACTCTGGAGTGGCAAAAGCAGTCATGATCCCATCCCAGCAATCGGACTACCCTGTGTTGGGAGTTATCCTTCCATGTGTCCTCACAAGAGTGGAAACTCCAGAAGAATACTGCAGTTGACCTGCTAGACTTGTTCAATTGATCCATAAATCAATCAATTACTAGCAATGATGTGGAGACAAAGCTTGAGATTTCAGCATTTGGGATGTCCCATCTAATACAATGGCTGAAACTCAAAATGCCCTTTTTAGGATTTTAATCTCATTGTATCAAATGATCCAGCAGAGCCCTTTCCTAAGAAGTCCTCCTAGTATGCTAAAATTGTTTCCAAATCACATGTTATGGATAAATCTGGGCCCTTCCCTCACTCTGTACTGTCTGGAGTCGGAGGCCAAACAGCAAGAGAGTTAAACACAGCTTTGGGTGGCTGATAGTCTAGGTTGCCCTGCCCCTGCCTCTCAGAGTCTGACCTTAACCAGTTTCTTAGCCTTTTGAAGCTGCAGTCTCCTTATCTGTAAACTGGGATCAGGACTGTGCTTATCTCTTGAATTTAGTGGGAGGGTTAAATGAGATAAAGTACATCAAGTGCTCAGGAGAGCACCTGGCACTCAGTAAGTGCTCAGTAAGTGTTCTCAGTCCTCTCCCTGCGTTACTTCTACACCAGGAAGCCCAGTAGGAGAGGCCCTTCAAGGAGACGGCTTTAAAGTGAGCTAACTTCATGAGATATTGTGACCACTTTTGTTCTTTCAGTTGAAAACTAAGGAATTTCCAGAATAAATGTCCTTTTTGCAAGTCTGAAAGTTGACCCTCTTCCAAAAACAAAAAGTTCCATGAGGGACAAAAGGGTAACATACAAATATACTCAACTGATATTTACAATATCTCTATAAAAATATATATTATGGCACATGCCCAGGTTGCAGGCTCGATCCCCAGTTGGGGGTGTGCAGAAGGCAGCCAATCAATGACTCTCATCATTAATGTTTCTATCTCGCTCTCTCTGAAATCAATAAAGATATTATATATATATATTATATATATATATATATTAACCGGTACAGTTTGTAAGAAGTAGAGGCACCATCTAAAAGGTGCCTGGACATGGAAATGTGCCCTGTGAGTTCATTCTAGAGACTTCAAATGCAAATGCAACTGACACCCTTTTAATGATTACCAAGGCACTGGGTAAATATTTTAAATACTAAAATCTGGTAAGAACAAAGGCAGAAATCACTTTTTCTTTTACAAATCTTTCTTTTTCTTCTATAAATCTTAATAATTAAGGGGGAAAAAATTTACATTTACCTGACAGCATGAGCTTTGAACTCAATGAATTGCCCCAATAATGAAATTTCTTAACTCACATTTTGAAATGAAAATGAAAGGTAAAGTAGAATGGAATCAGTGAACATACAACTCATGGCTCATTCACACGTTCACAAGCAGACAAAGCGCAGTTCTCGAAGACCTGCCATCCAAAGCTAACCATCACTTACCACATTCCCACAGCCAGCCTTTTCTCCTGCTGACAGCAAAGCCGAAGGAAAGCATCTTCAATCAGCTTTAGAAAAATGCCCCTTTTGAAATCAAAGCCTGACTGTTAAGGCTCTTTGTAAACCATTTTGGCTATACCATTATAATAGTGGTTATAAGAGTACTGAGTGACAAATAATACTTGATATCCAAATGGCCCCTTTCAAGTTTTCTGTAATGTCACTCACAAAGTTAAGAGGAGCCCTGTCTTTCACAGGTAACAGAGACACGCAAATGCCCTCATTGTGTGGGTGTCCTTTCTGTTGGCAGACGCTGCAGTCTGCGTTTTTCCCAGGTCAGATCCAGGTGTTTGAAGGTAAGTCACAGATATTCAAGGCAGGTGAAAGGGCCTCCTTTTGACACCAGCCTGGTCTCGCACCAGTGAACTGCTGGTAAATATCTAAAACCAGTGGGGCTGGATTTGTACAGTTTGCCAATTTCTATGGTGTAAATACTCCCACCGTGACCAGTGTCAACCTACCATGAGATGTCCACCGAACACGAGACTGGGAAGAGATAGTCAGCTCCCAAGCACATCGTGACCCAGCAGCAGCAGCCCAGCACTGGCTTGGACCCAGACTCTCTCCGGAACTGGTGTGTTCCAGTGGGAACATGACTTCATACTGGAAAACCAGAGAGCCAAGTGAAGCCAGGAGCTAATTCCCAGCAGGATTCCAGATTAAAGTGGGAGCAGGGAAGGAGAGGGACAAAAGGAGGACTTGCTACGGTACAGCTGCAAAGAGTAAGCTGAGATTTGCTCGTGTAGAGCAGGGATTCGACCGCCCTCTGTGTAACTCACCTCAAACTCTCACTCCACTCCATCTAGTTTGAGGTTGTCTGAAACATATTCCACTCTATGGACCTTTCCTTATTTTACTCAAAATAGTGGCATTGCCCCCTGGGAGTAACACAGCTTATTGTTCCAACGAAGGGTCATCCTGCCATGAAGTCTTCAAAAGCCGTAACCTTTTCAAGGACAGCAGGCACTTTGATTTTCCTTTTTGCCAGTTAATGACATTTTCTGAGTGAGTTGAAGAAAACCTGGTAGGAAGTTTCTTGATTTACTGAGTAGGCTTAGAGTTTCTTCTTATGATGCTTAACTTCAAGAGACAGGTTCAGTCAGAGCCACTGTATAATTAAAGGGTTTATTTCCAGTTTTACAGCCCTTAGGATATTGAAATTGTTACTTACCCATTTTTTCCATAGGTAAGTGCAATGCAATAAACCGCTTAGCACCTTTAAGGAGCATAAATCAAGGTTCTTCAAGTCACTTTAAATTTGTTTTGACATGATCTGTACTTGATCACAATTAGAGAAGCACCTCATGTATAGTACCAGGGAGACAAATGACAAGGTTTTATGCCCCGTGTTAACCCCTGAGGTGGCTTAAATCTCCACGTAGACCTGCCAGTGTATGGCCTAGTTCTCAGCATCAGCACTTGGCCAGGCTGCGTGGGTCCCCTGCCACTGCCCCAAGCCCTCAGCCATCCACTTCTTGCTCTTACCCGTGGCTCACAACAGAAAATGTATCTGCTGGCTAAACTACCTAAGGCTGTGACAGTTCACATTTGGGTCTGTAAAATGTCTGTATTGTGAAGTTTCTGTGGTAAGGCTTCAATAAGAGAACTTCAAATATATGGGATTTTTTCTTTGTTTCCTGGGTATTCTTAGGGCAAAGCAACTGCACCAGGCTCACTGTTTCCTCAATAAAAAAGGTAGAATTGGGAAGTAGGAGATGGTTTTCTTGCAATTAACCTGTTCAAGTTGATTCACAGGATAATGCATTCCTCTCGTTCTACAAAAATGCAAAAAGCGTTTACACTGCTATAGGCATTTTGCTCAGTCCTGGGAGTATGAAAGAAAGAAGACATATTCCCTCCCTTCCAGGAGCTTGTGGACTGATGTGGGGAAGGTTGGGAGGCTCATGGGAGCAAATCATTTCTAATACGTCGGGCGACTTCTGTACAAAACTGGTTAAAGAGAAACAAAGGAAGCATGCACTGGCAGCTACTCACAGGACTCCAAAGATGAGCTCTGAGGTTCTGTTTATGTTCCCTTTATTAAGCCACTTAGAGATTTTCATTATTATTTGTTTTAACTAAAGGATATTCTCATTTTTTTATATTAGCATGATAACTAGAAAATTTACCATCAAAAAGGCATATTAATGATCATATCTGCTCAATTTCTCATACCTAAAATGATATATTGTCTACTGATATTTCTAAATCATTAGCCCATTATACTTCCCTGAGAATCTGAAGTTAATTCACACAGCCACATACCCAACCCTACAAAATACCTATTTAGACAGTGGAGTTTTGAACGACTACACCAACAGTTTGATAAAGAAGTGTTTTATATCGGGGTGATGCACATACTGTGATTGTGCAATAATTTATATGGCAGCAGTGAGATTTGGACAATGTAGACTAATAGTTTCAGATACCAATGCCTTCTCAGCACAACAGAAAGAAAAATATTACATTTATCTTCACACACTGTGAAAGCAACCCATTTAGTTAAGATGTTGGAAAAAAAGAACTGATAAGAAAACCAATGCATTTTAGCCTAAAGACAAGGTGAGGAAAGATACCCTGCTGCTTCCCAGGTGTGTCTATAGTTTGCAGCCCAGAACAGGGCCACTCACACCTGTGCCTCTCAGCCGCTTTGGTTATGTGACTGAAATTGGGACAAATATTGAGGTCTGATTTTCACTTTCCTCCAGACCTCGTTACAGAAAGTGCCCCATGCAATGTGTTGATTTTTTTTTTTTTACAAAGGAAAGTGAATTAAAATGAATAACCCTCTCCCCTAAAATAACATGGGTTGATGAGGCTTAGAAATCATTGCAATCTCATCTTCAAGAACAGGGCTGGGAAACTATGGCCTGAGGAACAAATCCATCCTGCCACCAGGTTTTTGTGCAGCCCATGAAATAAGAATGGATTTTACATTTTTCTTAATGGTAGGGGAGTGAAAGAAGAATATTTCATGACATGTAAAAATTATATGAAATTCAAATATCATTGTCCATTGATAAAATTAATAAAATTTTGTTAGATCACAGCATATTTATATAATCTGTAACAGCTTTCGTGCTACTGTGGTAGAGATGAATAGTTACTATAGAGACCCTATGGCCTGCCACCCCAAAAATATTTACTATCTGGCCCTTTTTAGAGAAAAAGTTGTTGATGCGTTTTTAAGACTACAGATATGTGAGCAGCTCTTTTTGGGTCTTGAGAGCCTAATCCAGAGCTATAGAATGAGTTTTTTTATTTTGGCAGGAGGATTGACGGTAATAAGAAAAATCTTCCCATATGTGATGTAAGTGTGACACCTGATGTGCTTCCAAACTAGGGGAATTATTTAAAGATGTGAAAACATTGAAAAGATGCCTGGCAATTTGGTACAATTTAGACTTAGGCTTGCCTGGGGAAATGGGGATGAGCAGGAGGACCAGAAAAGTAATCCAAACAAGAGCGACTCCAAGATCACTATAGCTTATTTTAACTAACTCTGAGCCTGACTTTGTGAAAATGTACAGTTTCCAGGTCCTTTAACCAGCTAGGAAGCAAAAGTGATAGAGTTGGGATAGCGAAAGCTTCCACGTATTTTTTGTAGCGATTCTTACCTTTTTGTGTTCTAAGCCAAGCCATGTCAACTGATAATGGAGTGTAAATGGTGATGTACAACTTTCCTCATAGTTTCATATAAAAATTATGGAGATATCTATTTAAATGTTTGGACTAAAAGGAGTCTAAATCTGTGTTGACAAGTTTTCCTTTTTTAATTAGCATTCTTTCAGAGCCAATTGAGTCTGACAGGTGAATCAGCATTTGGGGACTGTTATTGTTCAGCATCTCTTGCCAGCTTCCCTTCACACACTCTGTAGGTCTTGGCTCCCAGAAGCAATAAACCGTAATGGCCTCACTCACCGAGGCCTTTTAATTCATGGATCACGGACATGATAAATCGCAGGAACTCCTCTGGTGCCTTTTTGTCTAGAATGGCCAGATTCCTGAAAGCCAAGTGCAGAACGCCTTTTAAAACGTATCTACTCAGCTGAGTAGGGTGTTCACGTTCAGGAACAGAGAGAAAGTGCCTCTGAAAGTGTGTAACAGGAAGGTAATACACTTTGAGACACATGTTGACCCCCAGGTATCTGTGCTTCTGTGAGTAGATGACAGAGGAGCTTTTCCCCAACATAGCTTGGGATTTTGCTACCACTTCCTAAAGCCAGTTTCCCCATTTCAATGAGGCAGTTGCAAGGGATTTATTTTCTTGTTTTAATAGGAGATGCCCCCTCACCGAGTTTATTGAGATAAAATGGACATATAACATTGTGTAATTTTATGATGTACAGCATGGTGACTTGGTATATTATATATTGCAAAATGATTACCACACTATGGTAGTTAACACACCCATCACCTCACATAGTTATCGTGTGGGTGTGTGGGTGTGTTGGGAACTTTTAAGATCAACTCTCTTAGCAACTTTCAAGTATATGATATTTAGTATTGTTCCTGATAGCCACCATGCTATGCATTGCATCCCCAGAACTTGCCACTTTATAAGTAGAAGTTTGAGTCTGTAGAGCACCATCATGTTTTTCCCCTGCCCCGTCCCTGGCAACCACAAATCACCTCTCTGCTTCTATGAGTTCAATTTTGATTTTTTTAGATTCCACATACGAATGAGATCCTATAGTATCTGTCTTTCTCTCTTTGATATATTTATTTAGCATAATGCCCTCAAGTTCCATCCATGTTTTTGCAAATGGCAAGATTTCCTTCTTTTATTATGGCTGAATAATATTCCATTGTAAGTAGATGCCATGTTTTGTTTGCCCATTTATCCATTGATAGACACTTAGGTTGCTTCATATCTTGGCTATTGTAAATAATGTTGTAAATAATACAGTGAACATAGGTGTGCAGATAGGTTTTTGAGTTAGTGTTTTAGTTCCCTTCAGAGAAATACCTAGGACTTGAATGGCTGGATTGTATGGTAGTTCTACTGTGAATTATCTGAGGCTGTTGCACATTCCCACCAACAGTGCTCAAAGGCTTCCTTCTCTCCATATCGTTATTAGCATTTGTTATTTCTTCCTTTCTCCTCCCTCCCTCCCTCCCTCCCTCCCTCCCTCCCTCCCTCCCTCCCTCCCTCCCTCCCCCCCCCTTCCTTCCTTCCTTCCTTCTTTCTTTCTTTCTTTTTTTTCTTTTTATAATAGCCATTCTAACAGGTGTGAGATGATATATCATTGAGGTCTTGATCTGCATTTCCCGGACGATTAGTGATGTGTTGAGTATCTTTTCATGTACCTGTTGGCCATTTGTATATCATCTTTGGAAAAATATGTACCAGTTCCTTTGCCCACTTTTTAATCAGATTATCATTTTCCTTTTATTATTGAATTTTATGAGTTCCTTATGTGTTTTGGATATTAACCTCTTGCCATATATATGATTAGCAATAATTTTCTTCCATTTGTAAGTTACCTCTACATTTTGTTGACTGTTTCTTTTGCTGTGCAGAGCTTTTAGTTTGATGTGGTCTTACCCATTTATTTTTACTTTTGGTGACATATCTAAAAAATTATTACCAGTATCAATGTCAGGAAACTTTTTCCTATGTTTTCTTCTAGGAGTTTTACAGTTTCAGGTCTTACATTTAAGTGTCTTTAATTTATTTTGAGTTAATTTTTGTGAGTGAAGTAAGATAGAGGTCCTGTTTTATAATTTTGCATATGAATTTCTAGTTCCACACCACCATTTATTGAAGAGACTATCATTTATTTATTGAGCGTTCTTGGATCTTTTGTTAAATATTAGTTGACCATACATATTTATTTCTGGGCTTTCAGTCCTGGTCCATTGCTCTTTATGTCTGTTTCATGCAAGTACCCTACTGTTTTGATTACTATACCCTTGTAGTATAGTTTGAAATCAGGAAGTGTGATGCCTTCAGTTTTGTTCTTTCTCAAGATTGTTTTAGCTATTCAGAGGTAGGCGGTTTTTTTGTTTGTGTTTGGGTGTATGTACATACAAATTTTAGGATTTTTTAACTTCCTAAAAAAATGGCATTGCAAACTTGATAAGGCTTACATTCAATACATAGATGGCTTTAGAGAGTACAAATATTTTAATAATATTAATTGTTCGAATCCATGAACATGGAATATCTTTCCTTTTTTTTTTATGTTTTCTTCAATTTCTTTCATCGGTGTCATAGTTTTCAGTGTATAGAGTTTCACCTCCTTTGTTAAATTTATTCCTAAGTATTTTATTGTTTTTGATGCGACTGGGATTGGGATTGTTTCCTTTTTTTTCCCCCCAGATAGTTTTTTATTAGTGTATAGAAATGCAACTGATTTTTGTATGATTTTCTATCCTGCAACGTAACTGAATTGGTTTATTAATTCTAACATTTGTTTTTGTTCAAAGTAGTCTTTAAGGGCTTTCTATATACAATATCATATCATCTTCAAATAGAGAAAGCTTTACTTCTTCCTTTCTGATCTGGATGCCTTTTTTAAAAATATTTTTTTATTGATTTTAGAGAGAGGGGAAGAGAGAGGGATAGAGAGATAGAAAAAAAAATGAGAGCAAAACATCAATTGCCTGCCTCCTGCACGTCCCCCCACCAGGGAGCGAGCCCACAACCCAGGCATGTGCTCTGACAGGGGATGGAACCTTGATCTCCTGGGTCATAGGTTGATGCTCAACCGCTGAGCCACACCCCACCGGGCTCTTTTATTTCTTTTTATTGGCTGATTTCTCTGGCTACAACTTCCTGTACTGTGTTGAATGGAAGTGGTAAGTGTGGGTACCCTTGTATTGTTCCTGATCTTACAGGTAAAGCTTCCAGCCTTTTGTCACTGAGTAGGGTGTTAACTGTGGGCTTGTCACATGTGGTCTTTACCATATTGAGGTATATTCCTGCTATTCTCAAATTGTTGAGGTGTTTTTCTTTTTATCATGAATGGATATTGAATTTTCTCAATTTCTCTAGAAATTTGAATTTTCTCTATCTAGATGATCACATAATTTTAATTTTTCATTATGTTGATGTTATGTAAGTGATTTGTGTATGTTGAACCATCCTTGCATCCCAGATGTATCATTGTGATGTATGATCCTTTTAATGAGCTGTTGAATTCAGTTTGCTAGTATTTTGTTGAGGCTTTTTGCATCTATATTCATCAGGGATATTGGGCTATAGTTTTCTTTTCTTGTACTACCCTTATCTGCTTTGTTATAAGGATAATGCTAGTCTTGTAAAATGAGTTTGGAAGTGATCCCAATGGAAGATGTCTTGGGATAACTCATGACAGGTCAGAAGATTTAAATTCTTTTTGCTGTAACAGACAGCCTAAGAATGGCAGGCTAATAAGGGAAGGGCTAGTTAACCCTCTGTTGTAAATCAAATTAACATTTAATTCAGCTTATCTCCCAGAACATATAGACCCCTGGCTGTGCCACAAATAACACATTTTCTCAGTTCTAAAAGTTTTGTCTATAAAGCTAGAAAACTTCAACTCATGATATACAATGCCATGCCTTATTTTTATTTCTTCTATTTTTACATCCATGAAATTTCTACATTTTTGTTCTTTTTTCCAAATATTTGACTTCCTATTGAGATGATCACCTACAGAGCTTGAGTCTCATCCGTAGATGAGCTGCCTTGTCCTGTCTTTAGGAGCTGTTCTCAGAGCCACATTACAGGTTGCTCCTCTCCTCTTCCCTCATCTACTTTTGAGGAACATGGATTTCTGTACACAATTCTCATCTGACTAGGATCTGCAGATGAATAAAAAAAAAATAGCAGTAACAGAGTTTTAAAATATTCTGACCCTTTGTAGCATCAAAGTTAATACTAGGTTATAGGATTTCATTGGAGCTTCACAAAGAAAGTAATCAATGACTATTGACTTCTCACATCACAATAGGTGCTAAATTATAGCCCACTTTTCTATGTGTCTGAAAGGATTTTTATTTCACTCTTTATTTAATGCAGCTTTTCTAGTGAGTAAAAAGCAGTCTTCAAGTTCTGGTTCCCATCTCCCTCAGTGTTCAGTAAACATAAAATATACAAACTGTGTACGAATTTGAACACATTCATTTACCTGATCTTTTCAGCTTTGCATTTATGCTAATCACCATCCCAAAATCTCTGCTGAGTGATGTTCTTTAGGATTAGCTATTAAGGCCTTGGAGTTTCAGCTCAATATTGATTCCTCCTTGGATAAATGCTGTTCACACTTAGTAAAAAAAAAAAAAAAAAAGTCAATATTATTGCTAGTTAAGGAAACTTGTTCTAATGCTGACAGTCTGGGTGACATGTTTGTAAGACTTTGTTAATTCTGTATTTAACAGTGTTATTAAATGAAGACTTCCTTGACCTCATCTGCAGATTATAAAATGTATAATGATATCATTCGCATTTTAAGAGCTAACTGCTATTTTGAAGGTTAAGCCACATTTATGCTTCTCTTATAAGGAGCTGGCTTTTAAAATGATTAAACGGTTTGCAAAATAGTTGGTGCAGTTTAATAAAGGGCAATCAACTCTTTTATCTAGAAGTGACCCACGGTTCCAGAGACAGTATTTGAAAAATCACCCCAGTTTGTTTTCTTGGATATTATTAAAGATTTCGTTTGTTATCTTAATTTTAGGAGAGGATTTAATATCATCCTGTGCTTTGCTTCTTTCCCCTCTTGGGTTGTTTTTTAAAGGTCATTCCATGATTGAAACGAGTCTACAACGATGGGGGAAGGAAGCATGCTGTCGTGTAAAACTCACAGAGAGGAGATTGAGAGTTGTGTTTGGGGACTAAGAATAGATTTCCTCAGTTCATTCTGTCCTTACTCTCTATTACCAGAGATAATTGAGAGGTGACTGGACTTAAATGAATAATGAATATACACCAAAGCATCTTTTAATAAATAAATGAAAATATTTTAGATTACTTTCAAGGAGCCAATGTCTTATTATGTCTGTATTTCCTTAAAATAGAGGCCCACCATGGTGGGAAAGTTAGTCTAAAACAAGTCAAACAGCAAATAAGTATTTTAAATAAAATCAAATGTGTGTGTGTGTGTGTGTGTAGGAAAGAGGGGGGAGGGGAAGAGAATGAATGGAAGTTAGACTTTTGTACTCGGGAAACATCAGGAAGTGGTTCACTCTTGCTCATTTTAACCATTTTGATGACTTTAGCTAAATGAACTGTTTCCAAATTCCTTAAGCAGAATATCCTAATACACACATAATTTAACCTTTCCCTAATGACAAAGACAATAATTATAAGTCTTGCCCAATGATTTCCTTGGGTGATGATGAAGAATGTCTAGCTCTTTCCCCTTTACATTAACCGAAGTCAAACAGCGCAGCTTTTTTGAACACCTCTGTCTTCTTTTAAGTTAGTTTCTCTCTTTGTTGGGTAGTGTTCTTTTCAGTGCCTACTGGGAGGCTCTCGATTTTCTGCATCTAAGCCTCGACGCATTATATCCCAGATATAAATGAGATCACGTGGTACTTGTCTTTTTCTGCCTGGCTTATTTTGCTCAGCATAATCCTCTCCAGGTCCCTCCATGCTGTCCCAAAGGGTAAGAGATCCTTCTTTTTATATAGCTGTGTAGTATTCCATGGTGTAAATGTCCCACAGCTTTTTTTACCCACTCTTTTATCTGATTAAAATAACTCACACTAAAGCATGTTTTAGGCTTAACATCCCATATAAGGTCAGTTATGTTTTTAAACATTGGCAATAAAATAAATCTTTGATTGGAAGATATTTGGGGGTGGCACTGAGACATTACTCATCCCATACTTAGGTTTTTAGAGAGTAAAATAAGTTGAATTAGCATGTTATCCAGAGTCAAAATACCCCAAACTCAACCCGTGGTCCTGGGTAAGAACAAAACCATTGGAAGTGGAAACACGGTTCACACTGTCCGCACACCCATGGAAAACCCATCCCCAGCACGGGCCACATAGAGCGGCTCCTCCCCGGAGCCCACACCTCGAAAGCAGAGTCCATCTGTAACACTGAGGAGTCAGAATGGAAATAGAAGTCAGGAGCTTTGAAATGAAGGGCATCCTAGCTTGGGAGCCGACTGAGACAGGTGGATCGGGGGCTTCTTATTTTCAGAAAGCAAAAACATCTTCAATTCAAAAGTATGTTCATCCTCAAATAAAGTTATCTCCTTGCTCTGCCCATGAAAACCTGTTGGATTCTGAACTGGATTGGACTGAACCTGTACCATGTGCACACACTCAAAATGGCAGCCCTTCTCCCTGCTCATCTGAAATCACAATGTTTTATATTTATTATTTATTTATTTATTTAAAAAAATTTAAATATGTTTTTATTGATTTCAGAGAGAGGAAGGGAGAGGAAGAGAGAAACGCCAATGATGAGAGTCATTGATCGGCTGCCTCCTGCACGTCCCACACTGGGGATCGAGCCTGCAACCTGGGCATGTGCCCTGACCAGCAATCAAACTGTGACCTCCTGGTTCATAGGTCAATGCTCAACCACTGAGAAACACCGGCCGGGTTGAAATCACATTGTTTTAATGTCCATTGACTAAATTAACTATACCTGTTCACAGTAATGAATCTGAAAAAAAACCTCAAACATAATTTTGCCTGGCTGGCCATGCCTATGACCTGTGGGTTTCATAGGGTCTGATGGAAAACTCTTACCTATACACCCCCGATTGCAAGCAAGACCAAAAGCTATGCACTCCCACCCCATTCTCAACAGTTACACTTTGAGAGAGAGTTTTCCTGGACGGAGTAGGACAGAGCATGCTACATTTCAGAGGCCCAAACCACCAATCCACCTCTGCAAGGGTGATTTCTTAAACAGGGTATAATATACGTATGTTGAAATGTATATGTGGTAGTTAATACAGGTAAACATGATCAATCCAAGTGAATTTATCTATAGGACACCATATACTCCAATTATGCATAAAGTCTTATGAAAAATCAGGGACTTTCCATGTAAGTGACTTAAAAAAATGATTTAAAATATATATACCCACGTGAACTGCCTGTCTGTCTCCTAAGAATGTGCAGATAAAGGGTTAATAGTCTATATAAGGTAGACAATTAATGAGTAAATTTGAAAGCAGCTAAGAACCCAGCATTCTGTGTATCACTTTCATAATTGTACGCTTCTCCAGAGATAATGGATATCATTATCCGAGGCGCCTGTCCTAGGAAACTTAGCAAGGTTATGATTGTTTGTTACAGCTTTGGTTATATTAACATACACATTAATATTTATAAATATTTGATGTCATGTTAATTTTTCATATAAGATGATTTATGTAATGCTGCCGTGCCCTGTTAGAGGGCATCAGCAATATGCTTCAGAAGGAGCTGAACTGATGCATGTTCTTTAAGGGAACCTGCCTGTGTAGCACTGTTCTTACAATGCATTATTCTGAACAAAGGCGTCTCAAAATAAAGTATGTCAATTGTGGATTTACTCCATTAACATGTTAAATAAAACATAAAGGAAAGGATCATGCTGGAACTATTTGCTGCATTTCTAAAAGGAGCAGGACAAACTTTACCAAAATCCTCTTTTTCCAAAACAAAGTCATTAATCAGCAGCGCTTTAGAATATGGCTTTAAATATGATGTGGTCTATATCACAGGCACACTAGGATATTCAGAAATGGATATTAATTTGGGATGGAAGACATGTGCTGTATTCTTGTTTTTCTTCATCAGTTTTCCTTTGCTAAATTTGAACATTAAGGAAATTGAATATAAATTAGGCAGGATATGTGTAATAAATAAATCAACTATGAATTATGAAATGAATATTTGCTCTAGGTGAAAAAATTAATTTGTTTTTAGAAAGTTTAAGTAGCTTTAAGCATAAAGTTAGTTTATATATACTATGGGGACTTGAAGCCAATGATATATAGTCTGAGGAATTATAGGTTTGCTTAGTATTATAATAATGTTTTATAACATGGCTCATCAGTCCCCATTATGAAACTGTATTGCTAATTAAATGCTTTACTTACTTTTTGACTTTGGTAAAAAGAGCCATTGAGTAAATTCCATACAAAAACTCTAAAATTAATTATCATATAAATCCTATTTTATATAATTAAGTTTCTTATTATAACAAATGTTACCTTTATATCACTTTTTCTTGATATGGGCAATTTTAGTATTGTGTGTAGTTATACTATTAGCAGAAAAGCTATTAATAAAATTTGAGTCTGGCGTATTTTTCTTTTTCAAAATTTTAAATATTCCTTTAATTGTTCCTTTATCCCAGTGAGAATCAAGTTTTCTTTACAGAGAACAAACTCGATATTAACTTAGTTTTTTTTTCTGTGATTCCAAAATAAGACATTACTCTGTGGTATAATAGTAAGAATCTATTTAGAATTTTGGAAATCCTCGTTTAAAGTATATATATATATATATATATATAGATGCCTTGAATTGAATAGTTTATTATTTTAAATTTATCAACAAATAATAATTCTCACTTTTCCATTCATCCCTGGCACTCTGTTAAACTCTTTAAAAAGCTTTTAAAAACCAACTCAAGAAGTTAGCTTTGATTTGACACTATAAAATTTGGTCTGCTCTCAATATCCAGTGTCACCAAATGAACAATTAATTTGAGTTCAATGTAATGACCCCCCCCCCCCATATTTTCATACTCAAATTAATTCTGTCATCACAATTCTTCACATTACCAAAAAAAAATTGCTACAGGTCATGAGGGAGGAAGGTGCTTTAATTTAAGGTTACTCAGAAAGACCTACGGCAGCAAGGCATGTGGGGAACGGGAGGGCAGGGGTTACATTCTCAGGTGACAGCCAGCCAGCTACCACACAGTATGTAATTCTCAAGTTGTTTTGCATTCGTACAATAAATAACACGTTAAAAAAAAATGTTGCCAAGGCAAAGAGTAAAAAAAAAAAGGCAGCAAGCAGTGGATACGCTGGGGGAAGCATAAATAACTTGAGCTAGCCCCAAGTAGTTGCCGTAGACTAACTGCATGACAGATGCGGAAATGCACTAACATCCCTAATACCAACTCGCTGTAAGTGTTCTTCGAGCTCGGCAGATCTGTTTTGTCAAATGTTAACGAGAATTCACTCTCTAGAATTCTTGCTTCCTAAATAAAGAGGGATAAAAAATGTAAAGAGTGCAGTGTTGTACACGATCAAAAAGCTACAAGACAGAGCGACTAAAAGGTCAACCCTACTGGCAGAGCTACCTTGTTTGAGGAGAATGGACCATCACCAGCCAGGAAAAGCCCAGAGATTAGGGGCTCTCGGTGTAAGTGGAGAGGGGGCTGGAAAAGGGTAATCAGGGAGTGAGCCCCACATAAAGGTTAGTGTTATACTTTATATTCTTAAATAAGTCTTTTGACAACTGAGATATGTTTTAAAAATCAGATGGGAAGTTTCCGATGTTGCACTGATTCTTTTATAGGTATAAAAATATGTAATATTAGGAAAATAGTAAATTAAGAAAAATAGGTAGATTTTTAAAGTAGTATATTTAAAGCATCCAACAGGCTATGCTAGCTTAGTTTATTTTAAAACAAAGGCAAATTATACTAGGAAATATGGATATGAATATAGACACACGTGTCTGTCTATCCATCTATCCACCTCTCTATCCATCGATCCATCCAACACACAAATAGATACATACATGGATATAAATGTGTGAGTATCTCCACTTATACAAATCTATATTGTTAGCTAGTATTGTTTTTATTGTAAAATTTCTGATCTAATCATAATGTCACAAAGAAATAAAGCCATAATCAGAATAGTTTACAACTCCAAATTAAATTGTATTATTTTTCTAAATATAGGCAAAACAAACTTGTTTCTTAAATACACTTGAGAGAGAAAAAAGAGAGAGGAAGAGATAGAGAGAGGAGGGTCTGAGAAATCATAATTACAAAAATAATGTACAATTTAATTGAAACCTGGAACTTTATATTTGGAGATCATTTAGTTATCAAAATTAAATAAATGTTGGCACTCCCAGATAAGGGTTTAACTGAATTAAAATACAAAACTGCAAAGCACTTTTTCTAGCTAAACATGAAAAAATTCCTTTGGTGGTATTCTCACCAAAACTTGATATCAATAAAGTTAGTCCATAGCAGATTAACACTCGTATGATCAAGTGGATCAAACTCACACACTTACAAATCACATTTCTTTTTACAACTGATGAATATACTCAGTCACACAGTGTTAATAGTGACCCAAATGTGGTACCATGTGTTTGCATAATAGTGTAATCGATGAAGGCTTCCTATGAAATACCATGTAGGCCACTTTCTGAGAAGCCTACTTCCCTGGTCAGGGACAGTCAACTCAGCTGGTACACTTTCACTAACTAAAGGGAGTAGTTGTGGAATGAGCATGGATGGCTCAACATAATATTTCACCACAGGGAGAGATGACCAGTCCATCAGTCCCGAATGCCTTTTCTTTTGCATCTTTAGATCTGTGCAAATGATAGTGAATAAATGTTTAAAATGAAGACAAAACTGAGAGTGTAGCATCACTTCACACAAATGACTACATTAAGTCTGTGCCTCAAATGGTATTTATTTGGTTTTTACTATATGAGTTGAACTGAAAAAAAACAATACTTGGTTAGATACAGGAAAGATATTGACAATAAATTCTCTATGACCCTTTAAAATTTAACATGCTCTCATTTGATTCTCACGATATCTATGGCAAAAGCAGATACAGAGAGGACCTCTAGTTATTTCTCACGTGGTAGATTTGACCCCAGGATGCAATAAAATTGTTATTTGACACACGATTCAGTTTGATGGTGGTGATACGGATCCTTGGTGTATCAAGTGGATTTTGGGCCATGGTTGTCTGCATAAACTAGTCTAACCCTTTCAGTAGCTCTCTGTTACGTGAACTGTACTGATATAAATAGAAAATCTAAAGGTGGCGGGGGTCGGAGGAGCAAGGAGCAGACAGAGGAGCTGTTTTCTGCAGTTTTAACCCTGAACATGTGGCATGTCCATACATGTGAAGCTCATGTACGCAGTATGATCATTCGTATAGCAGTTTATCGGTCCTCGCAGATCACAACAAAATACGTTTATCTGTGCTAATATGCATCGTTATGGAGATAACCTCAATTAATAAAGTGAGGTCAGGCCCCAGTTCACTGCTCTTCCAATTTACAGATGAGTCTGTTTATTGACAAAGTAAGTCCTTTCTAGAAAAACTGTCCCTTCATAATCTATTCATAAAGAAGCAAGATAATGGATTAATTTTGTACACCAGGTTCAGTTATTTATAGTAAATTCTGCTTCTGGGAAGAGTGATGGGTACTAATTTTAGGGGTAAGCTGTCACTGCATGATTAACTGTAGAAGGAAAGCGCTCAGGAGTCCCGGGAAGGAGAGGTAACAGGCTGCGCAGGGGTCAATAAGGGTGTGTATTTTTCCCCACTGTGATCGACTGCTGTTGGAACAATTGATTAGACAGCTTCGTTATTGTTTAGCAACCACACGTAAACCATTATTATCCATGCTGACTTCCTGAGGTGCTCTCGTGGGCAGTTTTTCAATGATTTGTAACTCCAGGTAGCAGCATGGTTATCACTCGCTCTGTTTACCTTTCCTGGCCCTGTCTGGAGGATTACCAATGTCAGCCATCCGGAGGCCGCTGGACCATTTATCGCCTTCCTGGTAATTTTTTATCGGAGTCAGAAATGTTTATCATCCCAAAACCCTATCCGGTCCTTAAAATAGCGATTTAACTCTATCCCGAATTTATTAGTTATTGGAGAGAGGGCCATCATTCTGAAGGGATCTTCAAGTGTAGCCTTAAACCATCATTTTAAAATAGGTACTGGTGGTGCAGTCCTTTTGTTTAAAGAGATAGATCAATTGCAAAATATGTTATATTGGGGGCAATTTTATTGTAAATCTCCACAACACACAAACTAAGGAAAGATGAATAATGCTGCTGTGGAACGGGACCTAAAGCTTTGTCATGTTCAATTTCTTCACACTAGAAGACAACTAGGTTTTCTCAACAACAGACTCAAGCCATGAGAAGGATGCTTTCTTTGGGGAATTCTCATTAAGGGTGTGGGCGTGTGTGTGTGTGTGTGTGTGTGTGTGTGTGTGTGTGTAAGAGGCATTTCTTTTTCATTACGCTTGAATTTGTATTTCTGTGTGTATGTGATTTTATATACGTGTATAAAATATAAACTAACTTATGACCAGAACCGCTTCTATTCCTCCTGCGTCCGGTGAACAGGAAACGTGTGTCATTGTTAAGACTAGGTTCTGGAATCAGAGGTCTTAATGCTGGCTCTTCCACTTACCCTGGACAGCTTACTTACTTTTTGATTTACTCATCTTTAAAGTGGGGGAAATAGTAGTACCTATTTTTTATTTTGTTTTGAGATCACATGAGAGAATGACTGTCACAGGCTGAGCTCATTGTCTCCAAGACAGAACATGTGCGGCACCGTGAGTCAGGCGGAGTTGAGGAGCGCGAGGGCCAGGGACGCTAGAGGTAACCGTGGTCCTTGAGACAATATAAAGACTTATTTGAACGGTTTTCCCAGTATTCGTAATAAGAACTTTAAATGCATAACGTGAGGGAAGTCAGGATTATATCCTTACATATAATAATAATAGAGACAAATAGTGGCAGAAGGACAGGCCGGAGGCAGGAAGACGTGATGCTCTGAGTTGAAACCGTCAGGGCTTCCAGCCCGAGTAGTACCTCTGAAAACCGTCCTCGAAACAGCCTGGGGTGCTGACCTGTAAACGCCTCGCTTCCAAATACAGCTCTAATCTTGTTTCCTGTCAAAAGCTGTAACGTGTTGAGCTGGCTCCTATCTCACACAAGGAATTCTTTAATTTCTGGTCATAAATGGACCTAATACCTATTTAAAGATTCATTTAAGATCTAGGTAATTTTAGAATCATACATGTAACATTGAACAATACCGTCAGCAAGTCTGTACCCAGTAACCCAGCTACTGAGATGCATAGAAAATATGGTCCCATTTATAACATCGATCTTGCTACTCTTAGAGACACTGACTCAGAATCTAATTTGGAAGTGTCCCTGAATTTTCAGCTGGAATTTCCTCAGACAGATATGCTCACCCTTCCTCACTTTGTGAATTTCAGTTTCCTTCTTAAATGGGAATGGGTCACTTTTTGAAAATAATTCAACTAGGTTTATTTGAAAACCACTCATTTTTAATAGGCTAATGATAAACACTGAAACATCAATCTGCTTTATGCAAACTATTTAGCTCAGGGCAATACTCTTTAAACTTCCCAGCACTCAGGAATGCTCTGGAAGGCTTGTGGAAAGTGCTGACATGCTGGTTCCACCCTTGGACATTCTGACTGCACAGAGCAGAGGTGGCCCAGGAAGGTTTATTTTATTAAGTACCCCCAGGTGCATCTGCTACAAGAGGTCTAAAGGTCACAGTTAGAAAAACACTGGTCGGGACTAGCACAGATTTTTTTCAGCCTATTTATTATGAAGAGAATCTTCAGATTTTAATATAGAACTTAATTATCATCAAAATCTTCTTTAAAGGGTAACATGGGTTCATTTATTCTTTTTACATGTTTATTTATTGATTTGAGAGAGAGAAAAACACCCATTTGCTGTTCCATTCATTTACGCGTCATCGGTTGCTCCTTGTATGCGCCCTGACCCTAGATGCTTGGCATGTGGGGAGGCTGCTCTAACCAGCTGAGCTACCCAGCCAGGGCAAGGTCTATTTCTCGTAAGCTTGAGAAGTAATACTACTGGTATCATGGCTGATGTAAATCTAGTTTCTGAGTAACGCCGTAAACTCTCGGGGCAAGATCCCAGTCCTCATGGGTCAGTGTAAATAGAGACGAGGGTGGGACACAGGACTCGGTCTAGCCAGGGCCATCAGACCAGGGCTCTGGCCTCGGAACCTCACCTGCGCGCTTCCTTCCAGCACCTTCCTTGTTTCCGAGTGTCTTCCCTTCCAACTCCGGTTCTCTCTCTGCCCATTCCCTCCCTCTTTATAGACGCTCAGCTCATAATCTTCTCATGGCCTACTTTCCTTCCCTCCCTCCTAGATATCTTATCCAAGGATAAAAGAGAGGAAGGTGCCTCCTGGTCCTTCACAGATTTGGTGGATTAAGAGTGCTGGGTTTGGGCTAGGAAAGAAGCGTTCGGTAAACAGAGAGAAATCTGGCCGCTCACTCTGCCCAGCCCAGACTCTGCTCCTTCCCAGTGGGCTTGAGAAATGCCTGGCTTCTTGCATTTTTTCCTAAGCCAAACAAAACCCAGAGAGACTGAGAATCAGGATCCCAGGGCCTGTCCGAACATGCTGTATTCCGCTCAGAGCCCTGTAGCCATTTCACGGCCTTGGCCTATGGCTCTCCTCCCTCAGGATTCATCACAGTGCCCAGCAAACCAGGCTCTGCCGCCTTCGTGACCTGTGAGCAAAGGCCAAAGTTTCAGTCAAGAGAATACCTAACCTGTTGTGGGGAATACCTTTTCCCACCCCATTCGGGAGGCTTTGACTCTGAGGGTAGGGCCGTGTCTAGCACCATCTCTAAAACAATTCCGTGCCCCATGAAGATGGATGCTTAGACTTCCAGATGCAAACCCACGTGACCATGAGCTAATTTGCTTCTGAAATCCTGATTTACGAAAGGTCCACTTTCAGTCTCTTTGAAAAATCAGCTCTGAGTCTAACACAGGCCTGGAGTGGACACACAGAAGAATTAGGTATCAAAATCCTGCATTGGATTCAAATTTTCTAGTCTTAAGGAAGGTGTTTGTCTCACTATCTCCATTTCAAATAAGTACAGTGGCCCAGGACTCTGGTCCTCTGACGAAATAGAGTATGACCGTGAATTGCGTTGTGAGTGTGCATGCAGAGAGGAGCAGGTGTACTGACGACCTGAGGAGCATCTCTCTGGGCCTTGCCAGACAGAACGGTGACTCCTAAAGCCAGTCACACAGACTCGCTTGCAGCAAAATGTGGAACGCCTCTCTGATCTTGCGTCGTGAGTTGATATTTCACAGGCAAGAAGTTTTGTGTGACTGAACCCTAAGTGATCTGCTAATGACGAGGTTTTCAGAAGTTCGCTCTGAAGGCTGGTTCTTTTAATCAAGTTTGACGTGAAAATAGTCCTGTCACTAAACTCCAGGAAGCGCCAGAGTTTAACGCTTCATCACAGTACACTTAAGATCACGCGTATGTCACGAAGCTGTATTTTGGAAATAGAACTTGAACCTTACGACTGAGCAGACCATGTATCTCTATAGACTGTTAGCCTCCGAGCACTTCAGTATTGTGCTGTGGTTTCAGGAAGTTGGCATGGAAAAAATATCTATTTATTAATTACACTTACATGCTTGGGAAAATGCATACATCTGGGTAAAATGCCAGTGATGACAAATAATACTGGCATGATTCATGTCTTGTAGAACCCGTGTCTTTCAGGGGGAAATTCTCTCCCTTCCACCTGTCTCATGAATCCCCAGGATTCCTAGACTCCAGTTGGAAGCATTTTAATGCCGTTCTTTCTTCAGGCAGTTCTGTTTGTTCTACACGTTTTTGTGTATAGATGTTGTCTGGGTGACGGAAGGGTAGGGATTAAGCTGGATTTCTAACGGGGTCAGTTTACAGAGTAAATTCTGAAAGGGCTGAGCAGATGATTTACATTTTTAAGCTCAATCATTAAAATTGTGGGGAGTAATACATATCCTCAGGATATTAACATATACCTAACAGGTCACCGGCACCCACACAGAGTTTCAGGGCTCAGGAATTCCATTTACTTGACACAAATGGTTTTGTCTGATTGCTCTAACCTATCACGATACCTTGAGCAAAACAACTGATGTCATTCCGTAAAGAGTTAGGATCCCTTCAAGAGAAGCCCCGTTATAACATGCTATACGATCTACAGTGCAGAGAACACTGTTTAAACATAAAATGGGGAAAAAACGTGAAGGAGTCTAACATACTTTCTAAATAAATAAATTTTAAAAAGCTCGTATTTACCCCTAAGGTTTCTGAAATATTCTTCCAAGTATCAACCCCAAATTGTGGAATAGTCTTTTTCTTCCCAGTCTAAGGATTCAGACTTCTCATACCACATAGAAAGAAAGATCTGCCAGGAAGCACAATCCCCCCCAGTACAGTGTTGTGTTAAAAAGCTCATCCGATTGTTCGGCTAATTCTTATGCTTCTCCAATTTTACTGGATATGATGTTTTTATTGGGGTTCAGGGAAGCATGGCTAATGACATCAGCGAGCTTTGTAATTTCTCACTGCCCGTTTTCTACACAACTCGCACTTTTGTCACTCAAACGGCTCCATATTGCTCCAACAATTAATCTTCAAGTGCAGGCATACGGGGACTTCTAAATGGACCCCTTCTTGGGATTTTGTGTTAAAACAGAAAAGTTCCCATGAGTGAAGGGGGCACAGGAGCGCCTCCATGCTCCGCCTCTCCCCAAGTCTCGCTCTTCTCTGCCACCCCCCCACCCCCACCCCGCCAAAAGGAATGAATTACATTTCTCTTCTTGCCCTTTAAATGAATCGCAGAGTTTGGGTGAAATTATCGGGCAATTGCATGCCTTTTATGCAGATAATGCTATTTGATGAAAGCGCTGTTTTGATCTGCTAAGGATAATACAGACCCAGGGTTGGATTCATTGGTGAGAGTAAAGCTGTCTTCTGTGATAACTTCATCTCAGCATGAGGTCAGGCGGGGAAAACTGGGATGGGGGATTAAAAATGACACAGCCGGAGCAGTATTCAGTTCCCCGCTGCGCTCCTGGCTGCACACTATAGCTTAGGTTTCTGATCTGTTATGGTATTGTCTGCCTTTCTCTCTCCGAGCAGAAAGAGATTGCTTAAAACTTTTCTTCTTTCAGCTGGAGGGATTAGTTCTGTGCAGCTTTTTTAATTAAAGAAACTGTATCTTTTTCAAGGCAATTTAAAGCTGCAAGGGAAGGACCATCAACATCCCTAAGTTAGTACTATTATCTGTAACAAAGTGTAAACTCTGAATTCAACATTCAGAAACGAGGGAGAGGAGCTCTCCAATTCTGTTGTCTTTTTAACCTTCAGCGATTGCCCGGGTCCCTCAATGAAGGATCGTAAATATGTTACTTTGTTGAAGTCTTGAGGATGGATCCCTAAGTAGCAACCTCCAGTTGCTTTGCTCTGGAGCTGAGCTGAGCTTAATTAAATCTTCGCGATGATAGCGAGTGCACTTGAAACCAGTGCAAGAGGAAAGAGATGTGACTCTCTCGCCTTTGCTTTACCCAGAGATCAGTTTTAAACATTTCCATTCTACCGAAAGTGGTTACAGTAGAAAATGTCTCCCCAATACGGGCCATTTGCATTCAAACGGTGCAAAGTACAACGCTAGGGTACTCGATCACAACGAACCTCCGCGTGTGTGATCAGCAGTCATCGTCTTTATTCATCTGAGGGGAGCATGGATTGAATCTCTCCAAAGAGATGATGAATTTGTCAGGACGTCTACATTTGAGTTGAATTTATGGCTCAATTTAACCCAGGTTAATGTCGAAAATCCTCAAATGTTTCAAATAAGGCCCATATGGTTATCACTTTACAAAGCTCACAGGCTGCGGGCTTGGGTTGCAACGTACACAGCCCCAGCTAAATTCCATGCCCCATCAATTAGAAACAGTCCTCCCGAGCAGACGGGCGCAAACACAGGCTGTCCCCCAGCGCCAGCCCAACCCTTGTCTTGGAGAAATGAGAAGCAGCCGTCTCAGGCTCTACATTTCTTACCCCTAAAACTCCGAAGGAAACTGGGGAGACAGTAAGGGTTTCCCGAACAATGCCATATTGAACAGGCAGTGCTTAGAGTCCCTGCGTTTAATAGGTGCTTACTGCAAATGTTTCCACATTGCAGTACGCGCTGCGTCTGGCTGACAAAGAGGAAAACGAAACGTGATGTCTTCGCCTTTTCCCGTTGTTTTTGTCTTTGCTTCAAATTATGTGTCTGAGAAAAGTCAACCAAGTTCAGAGGTGAACTGGTATCACGACTAGAATTTTTTAACTACGTGCCATTAAAAAACTCATGGGCAGAGACGTCAAAAAGCACATTTAATAAGTACATTTTCAGAGTCAACTTTATGCATGATACATCCTTTTAAAAAAAATAGAATGACTGCGTTCAGCGAGGACATTTTATTCATGATTCACTCATTCATTCAGCAAGGATTTAGCATCTTCCATATGACAGCTGTTTGTGCGGGGCCCAGCGGGTTCAAGGAGGAACAGGCCAAGCCATGGTGCCCCTGGAGCTCGCAGCTATTGGGAAAGGCCCATCGAAACCAACCCACCAGCCAACGGGCCGTGGTGTATTGCAGGAAGGACATATGGGGGAAGCACTTCTGTGGAAGAGGGGCAGCATTCACAGGTGCTTAAGTAACTAGCTGCTTCAGAGCCTGAGCGTCCATCCCAGAGGAAGGGAGGAGGGAACACGGCACTCCCGGGAAAGGAGGGCATGTTCCCGGGTCTGATACTGAATCAGGTCACTTAATGGCTATTTTTTTAAAACCTACGTACAAGTTAACTTACAGACTGGATCCCAAAATATCAAAATATCTGTATTATTAACATGTGTCCCATGTCACTAATTTATGATAAATATTGCCTCAGCCAGCACCTACCTTAAATATACTATAGACTTACACCGAGTACACTCTGTGCTATATGCCTTAAATACAGTATATATGCTGCTTATTACAAAAAAGTTGTTTATAGAAAATATGAGGCCTGGCTGGGTAGGTCAGTTGGTTAAAGCATCATCCCGATACACCAAGGTTGCGGGTTTGATCCCTGGTCAGGACACATACAAAAAGCAACCAATGATGCATCAGTAAGTGGAACCACAAATAGGTGTTTCCCTTTCCCTCCCTCCATCTCTAAAATCAATAAATAAAAATTAAAAAAAAATAATACAAGATTTTAAAAGGCACTCCCCGATAACTATTATAAAGGTTGCATCTTTTAGTGTGAAATCACGTAGCAGGTTTGAAATGTATACACAGAGTTAAACCAGGATTGAAAATGCCATGTGTGAAAAGATGCCTGTGTGTTCAAAACCCATCAGGGAAGAGGGTCTTTTGTGAGCAAAACCAAGTAACAGTAGGGTTGTGGTCCACAACTGCATTCTTGCCAAAGGTCAGAGCTGCGTGGAGGCAGGTGTATGCAGTGGGACACACACTAGCATCCTGGAGAGACGTGGTCCCATCCAGTTAAAGGTGGGTCTGTCTCGTCACCAGGTCACTGGGTGCTCCAACATGCCTGTGCACCGACAGAGGCCTATCTTGTTTAATTAAAGTAATGAAAACCTATTTTCCACTACAAACAGTCATTTCATTTTATGGCTTTGTCAGTGATAAAATTAGAATATTTGTTTTACAGTTCCCATCAATCTAACAGCCAAGGGAAATAAGTTACTTATTTTTGCAAGGGGGGGAACCCCCCAAATACCTGATAACAACTGAGGAGCTCCTGATTCTGGTGATGCCAATTGTTCCAGTTCATCAGTCACCACATGCAAAGTGATGTGTTTCACCACCGCACTCAGGTGCCTAAAGCTGGGGTTCTCCTGGGTGACAGCCAGCCTCCGGCCTGTTTTAAGGAGCCCCCTCACTTGTTCTCACTTGAGACCTATATAGATAACTTTTGGAAGTATGTAAATTGCTGGCTTTCCTGATCTTTTCAAAGGGCCAGCTGGAAGGTCTGGGGGTCTAAGCTTTGGCTGGGCCAGTCATCTCTCCCTTCCTCATCAGCACCGACAGCCCCTTGAGTGGGAGAGGTTGCAGCTCTTGATTTGGGTCCCCCGCAGTCAGGCCACTCTTTCCTGTCTGGTAGCGTGGATGTCACAGGTCCTGAGGTCCAGCGGTGTCCAGGAGCCGCCTTGGGGAGCCTCCTACCTGCCTGACCTGGGCCCTCACTTCCGCAGGCCTGGAAGCCCCGGCGTGAGAGGGAGAAAGTGGCTTCGGAGAGGAGCAGCTGCTCCCCACAGGAGGGGAGCGCCACAGCTGCCAACCCTCAGCCTCTTCAGCTCCAGGCTGGATCTTTAGGACTGGAGAAGAAAACTGACAAACCCCAAACCTGCGGCGTCCAGGGAGGGCCATGTGGTGCTGCCTAGAACGGACAGGCATCACCTTCTGGCAGGGACCACACTAGGTGGGATGTTAATGGACGTGAAAGCTGGCCCTGCCTCAGCAGCAGGACAGGGGACCCTGCCCCCCTCCCCAGTCCTGAGGGCTCAGGCTCAGCAAGGTCCTGCTGTAAACCCCAAGCGAATCCCGGGTTCCAGCCCACTGTCTACTTTTGGGGGGCTTGCAAAAGCTGACAGCATTTCCAGGGGAGGGGCAGGGCCTGCAGGGGAGCTGGGCAACCTTTTTTTTCTTTCTTTTTGGAGAACTGCATATTATGGGGGGGCGGGCGGTGCACAGTAGAGCTGTGCTGCCAGCTCAGTCCATTCCCCGGTTCACACCAGTTCACCGCGATCGTGACCAGCTGGTTAACAACGCAAAGCGCCAGCATCGCTGGGCAGAGTTTGCAGTGAGCAGCCAGAGGTTTGGAAAACAGGCACCAACGTCCTGTATTTCTTCTCCAGCTCGGGTTTTTATTGCAGCGGCGGGCACTGGGCGAGCTCCCCAGCATCCCCGCCCTCCCCCGGCAACAGCTCCGGGAGGCTAAGAACCCGCTGGTCACGTAGCGAGCTGCCTCTCTGCTTTCCAGGGATGCGTTTGGAGGCGAAAGCTGCGTTCCCGCTTGGCACTGCACAGCATCAGCTTTTCCTAACGGCCCCAAAGGAGGGAACTTCTTTGTTAGCGAGGGAAAAGCCAGGAAGCCCCAAACGTGACACATAAACGGCCTGGGTGGCGGGCTGTGCCCCCCACTCGCACAGGGTCGGTGAGGACACCTGGGCGCTGTGTCCACGAGAGACGCGGGGCATGGAGCACACGGGGCCCTGTGAGCTCTCCAGCGCTTTGTCCAAATTGCATCCAATTAGGGTTGAGTCCTCAGCATCACAGAACAAAAAACTCTGAATATCATGCAACAGCGAGCTGGGCTGCAGACGGGCTGCACGATTTTATTACCATTTCTAAATTTTACGAGTCCTCTATTGTTTCCCCAGCGTTAGCTGTAATGAGGGTTCTAGAAAAGAGCTGAAAAGAAGGGACAAGCCGCCTGCCTCGGCCCAACTCCCACCTGTTCTACCAGCAATTTCCTTCCTCCGTGAGGCCTGCTTAGCATGGGGCGGGAGGCGGTCTTTGCCTGTCTTCCTAGCTAGCACGGGACTCAGAGAGCAGGGAGAGTGCTCCTGGGGCACTTAGGAAAGTTTAAACACTTCAAATGTTTTTGTGGGAACTGGGCCACAAACGTGATTTAGGAAACGCCTTCAAGCTTCCTATGACAATGTCAGGGTCGCGAATTTTAAGTAGTGTGTGTGATTGTCCTGTAATCTGGGGCATAACTTCACCATTGACAAGTTTTAAAGGCTAGAGTGTGTGTGTGGGGGGGGGGGCGATAACCTGTCCCTGCCCCCTTTTCAAAGTGTGAAATACACCGGGCAGGAAGGGGACCGGTCCACCCAGGGCCCCTCCAGCCCCCTCCCTGGAAGATGTGCCCGCCGTGCTTGGCGCCCCCGGCTCTCAGGAGCGGGGCCCTGCTGCCCAGGTACCGCCTGGCAGCTGCTGGGTCAGGTCGGCAACTTTGGGAGCTCAGATCGCGGGGCTGGGGACACTCATTCGAGTTCAGGGGTCCTACCCCACACTTTGGAGAAACTCCATCATAAAGGCTGGCGCTTTCCTACGAGAGGAAGCACCCACCGTCCCTGTTTTCCCAGCGCTTAGTAGTCTCCACGTAGTTACAAATGCGAGTGTGTTTCCTTCCAACGCGAGTTACATGGGGCGCCCGTGGGTGGCCGGATCGCCTGCTCTGAAGCGGAGGGCGGGAGCTGGAATACAAACGCTCAGAGCGCACTGGTCTCTCTGCCCAGCTTCCGAGGTCAGGGCTGGGGCGCCCCGGACGCTAATTCTCAGCTACACTCAGGGGTGCCTTCAGGCGCCCCAACAGGAGCCACCCAAGCTAGTTCACCCCAAGCAGGTGCGCCCCAGCCCAGCCCCGACCCGGTCCTGGAACAGAAAGGTGCCTGCAGGTTCTAGGGGAAGGGGAGGGGGCTCGGGGAGGGTTGCGGGGCGGATGTTCCAGAATTCCCGAGGAGCCGGCACTTCCAGCTACCCAGGTGGGCGCGCCTCACACCAGGGCTCGCGGATGGAGAGCAGGGAGCCGGAGTTTCGGAGCGAGCCTAAGTGAGTGGAAAGCGACTGTCTGGTGTCTTGTGGAGAGCAGTAAACTTTTATTTCCTCCCCCGGCACGGTCAGAGCAGGGGTGCTGTTCAGTGCTAATGAGGGGGGGAGAGAGGAGGGAGGGGGAGCCTGTAGCGGACTCTAGATTCCATCCCCGGGCAGGTGCGCCCAGGCTGGAGGTCCTCGAGTTTCCACCCCGGGGCAGAACCTGCCCTGTGACACCACGGGCGGGGGCTCGTAAGGAAGTCTGGGCATTGAGAGTCCCCTCCGCCGTCCGAAGGTCATCGGAGCTTTTCAGTCTCGGACGGGAGGACACTCGGGAAGGGAGGGCGCAGGCCCCTCGCCCGGGCTGCGTCCAGGGCGGGCCGCCTGCCGGGGGTGGGCATCCTTAATCGCACCCTTGGGCCTCCGGCGCCGTCTTCCCGGCAGCGTCCCGCGCGCCCACCGCTCGGCGACTCGGCTGACCTGAAATGCCCACCCTGCGGAACACCGAGAAAAGCCGTTTTCTAAGCAGGTCAGAGGCTTTCCTGACGTACACAAGTGTTTCCACTTAGGTCCAAAGCAATGACCCGCCCCCGCCCCCGGCCCCTCCTCCCGCCCCCGGAGATGAAAAGCCCCCCCCTCCCCGCACACGCACCTACCCGCGCACTTTGCGGGTGCGAGTGAATTTCAGACGGCGCTGCAAGTCCGTTCGCGTGTGCGGGCGGCGGCGGCGGACCCCGGGTCCCCAGCGGAGCCGAGCGCCGGGGACAGCCCGTCGCCCGCGGGAGGCGTCGTTCGGGGTGACCCCGAGCCGCCGGGCGCAGGGGACGCGCTGATTGGCCGGCGCGGAGCCGCCGCGGCCCGAGCCCGACGCGCCGGGGGAGGGAGCGCGCGAGGGCGGGGCGGCCGCGGTCCAGGCCGGCGAATCCCGGCCGGCGGGGAGGCGGTAACCGGGGAATCGCGGCTTTTGAATAAAAAAGAAGAAATAAAGTACCTGTCGTCCGGACCAGCGGCGGGCGGAGGAGTCCCGGATTATAAATGCTCGCGGCCGGATCGTGCGCGCCCGGGACTGGGCTCTCCCGCGACCCGCGCGCGGGAAGCGCATGGTAGGCTCCCCTCCTCGCCCGGCGCCCGCGCTCGCACCCACGGACACGTGGACGCGCCTGGCTCGGGCGCCCTGGGCCCCGCCGCCCGCGAAGGGCCAGGACGCCGCCCGCCGGCCCGCGCCCCGCGCGCCGCGCCGCGCCGCGCCGCGCCCGGCCTCCCTCGCCGTCGCCGTCCTCCCGCCCCCGGAGCCCAGCACCGAAAACTCCGCTCGGGCCTCGGCAGCCGCGCGGGAGCCCGAGGGGCCGGCGGGAGGGAGAGGGGGAGCGCGCGGGGAGGAAAGAAAGTGAACTCATTGGCGCGCCGCGCGCCGCCCGCCCCTCGCCGCGTCCCAGCCCGCGGCCCGCGGTGGGCACGGAAGGAAGTTGTAACACTTGCTGTTCTCTCCCCTCCCCTCGCCCCCCCAGTCTCCCCCACGCCGCTCCCTCCGCCGGCCCCTCCTCCGCGCCCGGCTGCTTTGAATTTGGCCACCGCGGCCGGGTGCGCGCTGCTCCGTGGACGCCGCGGCGGCGGCGGGGCGCGAGCGGGCGGCGCGGGCGAGGCAGCGGTAAGTGCGGTAAGTGCGGCGCGGCCGGCGCGGCCCCGTTCCCGCCGGGGTCCTGGCGCCCCGGCCGCGGCCGGCAGCGGGAGGGCGGGCGGGCGGGCAGCCGCGGGCCCGGAGCCGCGGCGGGGGCGGCGGCGAGTTGGCCGGCCCGGCGGCCGCAGCATCCCCGCGGGCGGGCGCAGCCCCTCCGCGCCCCCGCGCCCCCGCCCCCGCGGCTGACACCTCCGGCTGCCGGCTCAGGTGGGAACTTTGCCCGGCCTCTCGTGCGAGGGGCTGGGCACCGCCCGGGCTCCCCCCGGCTCCCCGGGTTCCCCGACACAGGCGGCCCGAGGCTGGGCGCGCGGTGGGGGCAGGGATCTGGGTGAGCCCAGCCTCGCGGTGGGTGCTGCTGCTGCTGCGTCCTTGGAGACGGTGTCGGACCAGATCCTGCGGGGAGCCCGGGGATGCGCCCGCTTTCCCGGGAAGTGGGGGGGAGGCTTCTCCAAGTACCGGGGCGCCAAGTTGGGGCAGGAGCGAGGGAAGGAGGGCGAGGGGTCGGGGTGGCGTGCGCGCTGGCGGATCTCGGCTGCAACTGGATCTGGAAACTCTGGTTGGGGCTGGAAAGAGACAGAGACCCTGAACTGGGCATTTAAAAATATTATAGGTTTATAGGTCTGCGGCTCGATCGAAGTCTGTGTCGCGTTCTGCAGCCGATTGGAAGGCGCTTCCAGCGGTTCCGGTTGGAGAGGGTCAGTCTGATCTCTGCTGGGCGCCTTAGGGGAGCCTGGGTCCCGTGCCTGCCGCGCACCTGTAAGGTGGTCGTGGGGGTAACTGCCGCTCATTCTTATGGCCGACGATAAAGACTCGCGAGGAGTTGCCTAGACTGCAAGTTCATTTGTTTTCTGAAGTCATTGTGATTGAAAGCAAGGGGGAAGTTTCCAGGTACTTTTGGGTCAGAGCGATGGAAGTTGACAGAGAACTGTCCGGGCGCTTTCACAGGGCCCCGCGCAGCTGGGATGCGCCAGGGCAGGACTGTCTCTGTGGCACCGCTTCTTACCTCCTGATAATGCATTTGTCAAACATTTGGAGACTCTGGCAGAAGCCACAGGGTGGTCTTTTCATTAGGAATAGGAATATGCTCAGACATTACCTTTCCCTTCTGTTGTCATAAAGGGGGGAAAAAAAGAGGAGACAAGACTGGCCCCTTTGGAAAGCTTGGAAGAGAGCCCCGAAAGGTGGTGGTGCACCTCAACAGAGCTTGACGCTTTGATCCCTTTAGTGAATTTGTTTAAAATGTGAAGCACACCCCATCCCACCCAGTCGCCTACCTGGAGAAGTATTCGTGGTGTTTCTAGCATATTAAGGACAGGGTTTAGACTTTAGTAACTATAATTAAATTCATTATGGGTTTTAATATTTCAGTCGAGACAGAAGACTTTAAGAATACCCCAACAATCTCGCTTTGTGCATTTCTTAATGCATTTTTAGTTATTGAAAACTTCTAGCTTGTGTCTTTTAATATAGGAAATTCTTATGAGAGCCTCGAAACTTTCAATTTGTGATTCTCAATGCAGAGCGAATATTTAATTCTTGCTCGGAGAGAGAGAGGTTAGTTCAGGAATAAGACTTGCTAATCCCACTTTAAAATGTCATAGTATTCACAAATTATTCCTAAATTCTTCAAAGATAGGGGTTCATCAGGAGTTTGGTAATTCTATTGTGTGCTTTAGGATTGTATGTCCCTTCTTGTTACATATTCCTTAACAATCTTGCCTTTTTTTCTTACATGAATTTTAATATTCCTCTTACTCAAAGGTACTATTTTTTTCCTAGGAGAAAATATACTTTATTTTAGATAATTTTACAAAGAATATATATGTTCTATGAAAATGTAGTTCCTTTGAGTAAAACAAATATATTTTTATATATACTATACAATTTATATGAAAGAATGTACTTATTTCCTAATAACTGTGCCAGTGCTTATAAACTTGGAAAATATATTAGCATCTTGTGCCAATAGCATTCATGTTGGCAACCCAGAGACAGAGACTATCGACCCTAACGAGGATTGCTTGATTATTTAAAATAAAGCCGATAAGTTTAGAGGAGTTACGACTTTTTCCATATTGAGTCATTTTGCATACTGAGTTTATTTTCTAGAAAGAAATGTTTTAGGTAAATTACAGAGGCTTTCCTTCCTATAATCTTGTAGGCGTGTCACGAGTCTTTGCTTAGAAAAGGGAACCTGCTCTATTAGGGTGAAAACAAAGAGAGAGAAGGATTCTCATCTCTGAATAGAAGAAGCACCCAAACAGAGTGAAACGTCTTCCACTGATTCAAAAAGAACACCCAGCTGAGCAATAATAATCCAGTTTTCAAGTTCAAGCTCGTGATTCTCTCTGTAAAGAGTCTAAGCGAGTTGGAAACCAGGCAGAAGTGCATGGCTACCCTTGTGGGCAGAATGACCTGTCAGACATCCCCGGTCGGCTCAGCTTGCTGTGCAAAGACCGACGTCTCTGCCGTGGCTGTGCAAGTGTGTTTGGAAATGCTGAAGTTTGTTCCACCGAGAATGGTGCTGGGAAATGAGTCCCGGAGACTGTCCTAGCTTGGTGGCAGGCAGAGCGCCGTAAAGACAACGTGATTAGTTTATTAATGTTGATCGTGTTAATTAGTACATCGCCTCCTTTCTGTTAAACTTTATGTCACCTCTGAAACATTTCGTTTCTGGGTGGCTGAGGAGTGTCACTAAGGTGTTACGCGTCCCCTTACCTGAGTCGGTGTGTTCGGCAGCTTTGATGACCTGCCTGTCTTTTTTGGGACGGCCCGCAGTGGAAGCCTGTTAAGCGTATTCAATCGCATGTTACTTATCTGCCCAGTGTTTCCTTTTCAGAGCATACTTTTGTAATCAAACTTTTACTCTGACCCACAGTCAGTCATACATCCCTTTGAATTTGCAGTTAAAGGCATGCTCAGTTTTGTTGTGGAAAGGTGGTTCCAGAGAAAAAGTTGATGCCCATGGAGGGTGGAGAAGCAGGCTGACAAGCTGGCCCCGTGCTGCAGAGCCACACCGAGGTTCCAGCAGCCCAGCCCTTAAAATTATGTCACAGAAGCTTCTTTGAGGACATGTTTAAAATCTGATTTTAGAGATATCAGCTGTTTGAAAGGTCCTGATGGAAATTTTGTGCTAAATAAAAACACACACACACACACACACAACCTCTGAGTTTCAAAACTGATTAATTGTTGTGTCTTATGGAAACTGATTTATTTCATACTTTTTGATACCAAGCATTAGCATTACGAAGCTCTCTTCCTAACTGAGATGAATGTTTCTGAGCAAAGCAGTGGTTTGGAGGACTGCATTCATTTTAAGTGCTGCTGTAATCAATTTTAGATGCAGCATTCCACCATGGATCAGCTCGCATCCAAACCGGCCTTATTATGTAGAATTAACTTGTTGGTGATGGATTGTAATACTTCTGCATCTTGAGAAGTCATTTGTTTCCAAGCAAGTGTGATGGCTTGTGAGAGTTTCCAAATATTGCTTCTCATAATTAAAACATCCTTTTGGGGCCTTAATTTGAACTTCCGCTAAGAATTAGACGAAGCACGGGGATTCGATGCATTAATACATTTTCAACTAAAATAGCCTTTTTCCGCCCCAAATACTGTATGCCCCCAAGGTTTATTTTCTTGCTCTTCAAAGGGTTTTATGGTCCTTTGAGTCATAATGGTAAACGTACATCTTATGTGGTCCCCCCCCCCCTTTTTGTTTATATCAGCAGTCTGGGTGAGTTTTTCAAGGATTTCTTAGACTTGTAGGTCTACGTCTTGTGCATGCACCTCAACTTTACTTCACAAGGTGGTAGGCATAATCCTGACGATGAAAAATAATGCACGTGGAGGTGGTTCCTTACCCCCTGGAAATCCGCGAGGATGGTGAATCCTCTCATCCCTACTGTGAGGTTCGCGTGCGTTTCTTAGTTGTGTCTAGCAGGCCTCCGCTGCGTCAGCTTTTTAACCTGCACTGAAAGACCAGGCATGTTAAGATTTCCTCTGGCTTTGGTCCACGTCGCGTTGCTTCCTGTGATACGTGCTTGTAGTCTCAATAAAATAGAATATTAAAGGTGCAGAATAGAAGATTGATTTGGGTAATATCCCACTGTAGCTATAGTACAGAGGATTTTTAAATAAAGATGGGACTGCTTTATAGAGCATATGAAGTTCCCACAGTGACGTTCTCGGCTTTTAGGAAAAACAAAACTTGGTAGAATATGTGTTTATTATATTTTAATTTTCTTCTTTGTAATGACAGATTATTTTCTTGGACTTAGTGTATCTCTGGTTAAAAACGTCCATTTAAAACAGTTTTAAAGGTTAAAATAATTCAACTTCAAATGCCATTTCCATAGCATTACTTTAGCCAACCTTCAGAATATAAACTATGGAAACACAAACATGCTCTATGATACTTACAGATGTTTCAGATGCCAAAGCTACAACAAGATACATTCATTTGAAAGAACCCTGAACATTTTTTAAATGTCTTTGATTAAATGGCTGCATAGAATTCTTGTGAAAGATAGGAACCCTGCTCAAATCTGTTTCTTTCTACTCTAAACAAGTCACTGTGGAAATTAAGTTGGTATCCCAGGACATAAAATGATTGAAACCATGTCATACAATGTATCATATAATAATAATAATAATAATAATAATAATAATAATAATAATAATAATAAGGAAACTTACTACTTATTGATACTCTGCAGTCTTAGAAGAGCTCAGGCTGGGGTAGCACTGAGTTTTCAAGCAAGTTTGTGGTAGGTGGCAGTCTTAACAGACGACGAGGCCAGTGAGATTGTCTCTGGTTCTAATGTGTCCGGAGCCATGTGGAGTAAGCATCGTATTACCAAACTGTGGCCACAGTCTTTTTTGTAAGTTTATGAGTTGATAATCACTTATGGAGATGTGACCATTTCAAAAATCATTTTCCCCATAGTGATAGTCGTCCGGCTCACTCTGAAGCATGCAAAAAAGAGATTATCACCCCCTTGAAAATGAAGTGTTTTGAGAATCCCTAGTGTATAGAAGGGTGTTCCCCAAAAATGAATACACACTTTTTCTGATAGTTCAGTTGATGTTTCTTTCTTTTCAGATTTGACCCATTGGAATTAATAATTATTCAAAGTGTGTATACATTTTTCAGGACACCTTGTATATTCAAACCTGTATGTTCATATTCAGTTATGTGAAAGTTACTGTGGGATGCGATTTGTTGATAAAGTGTTTTCAGATATTGTGGAATACTTTTTACTTCTCAGAGAATTTGGGGAAGAGCGGGGATGATGCCATTTAGTTTGCCTTAGAAAGGGGTCATATTATTTTATAATAATCAGCTGTATTATAACTGGTCTCCTGGGTCTGCTTCAGAACTGGAAATAGGAAGAAGAAAGAATGTGAATTATTGTTTACAAAGAGGTGGCCCTTTGAGCATCCTCTGTGTGGAGCAGTGTGTTTGGTAGAAAAGCAGTCTAGAAAGGGCACATTTGGTCATTTAAGTTAATTGAGTAAGTACAGAAGAAAATGAACCTCTAATTTTTTTGCTTTTGAGTATATGCATTTTAAACCCTTGCATGCAAATGCAACCATCAATTTTTTAAGAAATCAAACAAATTCCAAATATTGTACACGGTTCTTCATATTTTTGGAGAAAAGAAAATGTGTTAATACCTGTATTTTAATAGATATCCTTTATTTGTTTATGGGACTGAACACTTTATAATTTATAATTTTATAATCTAAATTTTATAAAGAGACTTAAAAAACAACATTCCAACTATTTTTAAAGATCATTAGGAAGTAACTTACAAGGTTACTTCTCTTTGAAGACAAGGTTCATAATCCATAGATTTTAGTAATTCTGTCTTTTCTTCTGTTACTAGGTACAGTTGCCAGAATTCTCATAATTCAGATTGCCATAATTTAGGAAGAAATTGTTATTACTCCTTCAGTCACATTCTGGAGAGCTTCTGAGTAGTAGAATGACATGGATTTGTGGTCTGTGCTTTCCCGGGTGGGGGGGGGGGATTCCTTTATTGCCTTTATTGGAAAGGGTTATTCCATCTTGAGTTAAGTTAAGCTCAACTAATATTTTATGAGTCGAGTCGCGGGTGCCCTATCAGGGTGAGGAGGTGAGGCGTCGTTTCAATAACAGGGACAGTTCCAAAGAAGAGCCCTCCCTCCCTCAAGATCAGCGTCTGGCTCCCGTGCCTGAGCGGCTGTCCGGAGAGCTCCTGCCCTTGGACTCCACGCCGAGGTACGTTGTGCAGACGGTGATGGGCACAGGGTTGAGATGACCTCAGTGTAATTTACAACGAGAAGTGCATGAAGAGCCTCGTGGGTTCGCACGAAGCACATGCAAAGGTGTTACTTTGGGGGTATGTTCAGGTCATTATAAAAAGCAGACCCACAGAAAGGCATGCTTGCTGTTCTCTCTTTCGTAGTGTGACATCTACGCTGATCCTTTTATCAGGGAATTTGGAATTTGTCAACACGGAGGTGGGAAAAATTGGCAAGGGATGATTCTTTTAAATAGCGCTTTGGGGAAGAAAAAAAAAAAAAAGCTGGCACAGAGCTTGTCATTTAAAATAACTGAAAACCAGGAGGAGACAGCTGTAAATTTTATTTCTTTCTGAATCTATAATAACTTCCAGCTAAAAGAAGCTGTCAGTCCTAAGTTCAGATCTGTGACTTTGCTCCTCCGAAGAACAGAAAGAGCATCTTGAACAGTTGTTTGTACATTTCCCTACATTTATAAGGAAAAATGAAATGGATATTCGAAAATGTAAATATTTTTCCTTTGCATGTTGTGTAATGATGAGAGTGGTAAGTACAGGCAAAAAGAATTCAAACAGTAATCTAGTTACTGAAATGAATACAGAAGAGTGACTCACGAGGGTATCAGAAAGCAGTAAAATCTATAGTGTAAACCAGCATATTTTGTCTCTTCATTGTCACAAAACAGGGCAGGATGAGCGTCGCTAGTAGTTGGAGAACATGGCACAACTGAAATCGCTGAAAAAGTCACCCTCTTCATGTTCACTGAAACTGTAAGAGACATTCCGAGAGAGTTAGGAAGCTCTTGAAGGTAACCTGACCTTCTCGGGAAAAGAGAGTATGCCTGCTGCCTCCCAGAGCTGTCGATGAATTTGGGTTCAGAACGGGGTGGAGGCCGGAGGACACTTCCGCCAGGTTACTTTTGCTCAAATTAATACAGGACAGGCGGTTTCCAGCTCTGCTGTATCTCTAAGTTGATATTTCTACTCGGAGTTCATTTTTAATTTGTCTTTCACGAGGGCGCTGGCATATTTAGCATTTAAAGTAAATTCCAATTGAAACAAAAATTAAAGTTACTAGTTGTAGGTAAATCATACCTGTCAAACCAGAGTTGAATCCTCACTTCTTGTGCTGCTGAACAGCTTTTTCTTGTCCCTGTGAGTGGGATCTCCTGTTCTGTGTTTCTTTGTGATTGAAAAATTAAGTAAAATTCTTCCTTACTGTGACTTTTGTCCTAGAATTCACAGTCTCTGAATGACGAGACTCTGGCATGACAACAAAATTTGTAAACAGTGTTGCCATGTTAAGTTGATTTGCCAGTAAGATTTTTTTTCTTTAATTGTTACTAATTTTAATAATCACATGTGTGGAAGGGATTTTGAATCTATACTTTACCGAAGACAAAATACTTCTTTAACATTTTCTGTGCTGTGCTTTGATCGTGATATAATTTTCTACATTGTTTCAGTCTGTATTATAAGTGGTACAGTGTATGTATAGTGTGGTAACTTTAAAGGAAAAGAAATTCATTACAATGATATAATTTTAAATTAATATATTTTTAAATTCTGCATGGAAGGATCTGAAGCACAATATATTGTAGCTAAAAATACAGCCTCAAACAGAGAAGTCCTCATTTTATATATTTTCAAATTTAAATATTTTGTTTCACTAATGATGCATATGAATAAACTCTAATCATTTAAATTATGTACACTTATAACTTTTATCTTTCCACTAATGAGAACCTCAGGTTTTTTATATGGATAATACACTCTGTAGTTCATAATTTAGGAATTTAAAAATATTAGTAATCAAAACATACACTAATTTAAGTTTTTAAAGTAACCTAAAAGGAATTAAGATGGTTAGGTAAATCTAGAAATCATAAAAATAATTTCACAAATATCCCACCTTACATAACCTTCACACTTGGAAAATCACATATTAATATCCACATAGCTAACCCCAAAGTTCTTTATTACAAAAAAGAAAGGTGAGTGGTATGTTTGTATTATCCGTAAGTCACACAGCATTAATGCATTTGTAAAACAAATACTACATTTTAAGGTACATTATTTATTGCTATTCTGGTTTAAAGTAATCTCAATAAAATTCATATAAACTCGCATTTCATTTAAGTATGATCTTAGCCAGTTAGGTCATCCCTTACTCAGCGCAGCCATAACAGAAGTCTGATCTCTTTTTCTTCAAGTTTTATATAAAATCTGCACCTTCCAATAAATGTGCAGGTGTGTGATGTTTCTGACAAAGGAGAGAGCTGAAGGAGAAGGCTGGTTTTAGAAGAAGCCACCAGTGAATTCTCACCTCGTCTGCTGAAAGTAGCTTTTAGAAACTGGATTGCACTCCAGATAAGAATTTTAGCATATCAGGTTTGGTGAACATTAATTTACCCATGGCAAGGAGGAATGTGAATTACTTGAAACAGATCATTACTGTCTCACTTCTTGCACTTAGGTGTAATATAAGGTATATGAATTGGTTGCATAATTACCACCTGCACATTCAAAGACTACACTGTACCTTGAAAGTCTTGAAGGCTAAAGAAAGCAAAGTATTAGTAGCTCTCAGCTTTGGAAATTGTTAGCAACGTAGGCCTCTTAGGGACTGGTTTACTTTTTATTATTTTGTTTTTACCTTTTAAAAAGAATCATAACTTCTAGGGTAATTTTTATCATTTAATTTTAAGTCTGCAGCAAAACCACTTGATTTAGGGATGGATGTAAATTATTAGGGCCCATGCATTTTTTTCTTCAAAGGCACGTATCACAAGGGTTTCTGGGTGAGGTTCTGCTTCTTTTAGGATTAAGAATCATTGGTATAAATGGCTAATTTTGGAGGAAGAGAGTTACGTAGTTTTTAAGTCTTCGTTATTGCTTTTAAAAGAATACCCCGTGGGGAACGGGAAGCTCTGTGGATAAGCTGCCGCTCTTTGATGGGGGATTATATATTCTCCCCGAAATCTGTGATTCCGGAGTCTATCGCACAATAGTTTTATCAAGTAGCACTAGGCTAGCTTGGCCGTCATTTCATTCCCTTTAAAAAGTTAATCGGTTCTTTTCCTGAATTGAGTATTTATGTGGAATTTGAGTCTAAATATATTTTTTACGCATTATTAGATTCAACTCCTAAAATGCAGAGGTTAGTAAGTGATGCAAGATAGTGGAGCCAGAAAAGTCTGAAGGATGCTTTCACATGTGTACACGTGACCCGTGAGTTGATTGTCGCCGGTACATGGTCAGTTACATGGTTTGCCTAGTTGTCACTAAAGTCTGGAGGGTCTGGGTCTGGTTGAAGTTCTGTGTAAGCCTTTCCCGTGTTAGTTAAACTGAAAGCAGCTTGAGAAAGAAAGAACAGCATCTGGAAGTGAAGCCATCCCATGGTGTGAAGGTTAGTTAGTTTTCTCTGAACATGTATGTAAAATAGGGTCTTACAGCATGCTTTCATCATGGATTAAAAAGGAAAAGGTTGTTGTGTGGTGTGATTTTATTCCCATGTAGAGTGAACAGTTTCTTGCAAAGCACTTAAAGTTTGATAAAAGCGTGTGTCATATTCTAAGGAGACTTTTTTTTTTTTTTTTTTTTTAGTAAAAGAAATGTAGTGAAAATTGAGTGGTCAGACTGGACAGTTAATTGTATTTATTTTTCTATCAGTTTTCATTTAATCAATCAAATAGAACACAACTTATCCTATTAAAATATAAAATGTCGACTGAGATTATTTTAATTATAAAACACAAGTGATGTCAAATAAAATGTAATTTATTATAGACAATAATTTGTCTTAATAAATGGGTTTTTATTTCTGAGGCTGCGAGCTTCAAGTTCAAAAAGGGTAGCAAAGTTTATTAAAGAAATTGCAAACTGAAGATGCACATTTTTTAAAAATGTAAACAATTCGGGTTTTTCTATACTTATCAAAGCATACTATAAACTTCAAAAGATGGCTCTTTATAATGTTCATACTCCTGAATTATTATTCTCTCAAGGTGTTATATATACATCCATTGTGAAATATGTAAAAATCTAAAAATTATTTTCTACTCTTAAAAATTAAATTGAATATTTATAATAAGAAAGCTATTTTAAAAGATTGTTTTTATAATCACTTTAATACGACAGTTGAATACTCAAGCCTCCTAAGGGATCCTAGACTTATAATTGGTATAAATATGAGGCTAAAACATAAATAGTAGTACCTAGAAACTAGCTAGATACGATCACGTTTCAATTACTTTATAAGATTTTTAGCAGAAGAATTTAAATAAGTCCTTAAAATAATTTACACAGATATGGTCAAATTCCCACTTTATTACTAGTGAAACACAAGGTTTAGTACATTTTAAGGTAATTGCCTGGTTGAGAAACATTGGTCATCACCTTCGCTATTTCCGACCCTCAGGCTCTCGCGTTTTAATGTTGAGGTGAAGCCATGGAGATGAGGGTTGGTGGCAGGTCCCCCAGCCCCAGCAGCTCCCCCGCACCCTGCCGTCCCCGCCCGCATCTTCAGGCCACTCTCAGATTCTGGTCTGCGCCGTCTCCACGGCTGTTTGAGGATTTATTTTTGCAAATGTAAGTGCAGATCCATGTATTTTTGTGCCTCCCTTCCTATGAAATACCGATAGAGGAAGGTTAGAGGAGAGCAGAAGGCTGCTGGGGACGGGCCCATGGACGACTCAGTTCCCGTGTCAGTGGTTATTAGGAAGAGTTGCAAAGATTAAAACACACGACTGTGGCTTCCCTGATACTGTGCAGAAAAAATCACGGGCAGGTCAGTGATCTGTCCAGAACAAGTACATTTCTGTGGAATTAAGCTCCACTCAGTCAAGTGGTTACACGTTTCTATGGGACATTTTTCTAAAGTGATGGCTATAATTTAAACCCCAGACAAAATATAATAGTTTCTTTCTCTTTTTAAAAACCCATTAGACTATGCCATTGTGGCGAGGAATTTGTTAATCCCCCGCATTTGTCTGGATGCACCGACTTGGAGAATGCTTGATGTCACGTGGGCACCCAACGGACGTACAGTGACTTTACCTTGTAGAAATTAGAGTTCTCTTTGGAGAAAATTCAACATACTTACCGGCATTAATAGTATCTATACAACAAAATTGGAAGCTCTAGCTTTATATAAACCTTAAGAATATTAAATTTGTCAGTTTTTAAGGGCAGCCTCTCTTCTTTATTTGTAATATCAGAATTTTGCCCAGGTGGACTTGCTATTTTAGGACTAAGAAAAGCTCCTTTCTGAGATGAGAAATGTGTAGATGATTACTCTGTTCAATACCTTCAAAGATGTATATGAACAAAATAACTTTGTTTTCCTCTATTTGAGATTCCAGAGAATATCTGTTTCCATATGGGAAGCCTGTGGAATACAAGGAAGGCAGGAGGAGGGGTGGAACGTGGGAAGGTGCTCTTGGACTTACACATAATACATCATATTTCCAGTACTTTTCTTGTGAGCATATTGAGTGTGGGGAAAAGTTATCAAAATTTAAGGCCAAAATATGAAAAAATGCTTTCGTTTTAGGGAAATTTTGGAGAATATTTAAGGGGAAAAATGTACTACCCACCAGTTAAAGCTGAAAACCTTTTATATTTAACGTATTAGAAATTAATAATGAACCATGGCTAACGAACCTGTAGAAATTAGGAGGCTGTATAAATGTAGTAAAGCTTTGCCCTGATTCGAATGTCTTTATTCATTTTTTTAATCCTCCAGGAGGGTATTTTTTTCCTTGCTTTTCAGAGACAGTGAAAGGGAGGGAGAGAGGGAGGGAGAGACGTTGCTGTGAGAGAGACACTTTGATTGGTTCCCACAACTGGCCCCAGGGATCGAGCCTGCGACGAGGTACCTGCCCTTGGCTGTAATCAAACCCGAGACCCTTCAGTCCACAGGCCGACGCTTTAACCACTGAGCCAAAAGGGCCAAGGCTCTGTCTTTATGTTTAACGTGTGCCTTATTTACACCAACATTTTCCTCTTTCAGTTAAACCCTACATGTTTGGTCAGTGTTGTGTGTCCTGGGGAAAGTTAGAAGAAATGAAACAAGATCTCAGACCCTTAGGAAGTTTCCTCTTCTAGTTGAGGCATGATATAAAAGATAACTGATAGTAATTAAGGTTATTAAGAAACCCAAAGAGGTCATGGGAGAATTACTGCTTTGGTCAGATTGTACCATAGATCTTTGATAGTGCATAGATCTTTGAAGTGCCAGAGAACTGAAGGGAGTACAGAAACAGAGGCTTCCAGCATGCACCTTCCTATCACATGCAGACCTTAGCAGTGCCTTGAATCTATGGAACATTGGAAAGGCCCCAAAGCAATAACCACTAACAAATAACAAAGGTTCCCTGGTGTTCACAAATGTTTAAAAGAACAGATAGGTGAGTAAGTCAGAACAGAGGCCTTCTGCTTCTCCCCTCCACACACGCATGGCCATAGGTGCCCAAGGAGATGGGGCGCTGGAAGCCAGTGACCTGGGAGAAACAGAAGTTGATCATTTCCTCCTTCCCTGTGGAATAGCTCAGCAAAATGTTGTATACTTGCCCACAAAACCCTGAGAAGGCAGAGACCCTTCTCCCTGTTCCCAATACAGCCTGAGCTTCAAGCAGAGCCTGGCCCAAAGGAGCCATCAGTAAGTCACTGATGCGGGAATGAAACCGTTCGCTCACTCTGCATCAGCGTCAATGTCCTCACGAGAGAATAGCTCCTTTCCACAAAGGGTGTGTGACCTGTAGACGTAGGTCATCACCTAGGGCCACTCAAGGTCTAGAAGTATGATTCTGTTATGTTAAGATTGCCTGTGATTTGTGTAAACGCATGGTGCCAACAAAGATTTGTCAGCACTGAGATGAGAACAGAAGATACAGCTGTAGACTGTAGGTCTCTGGAAAAGGGCAGGAGTTGACGTGAGAGGTAAAGGGATTTCATGGGAGGGGGGAACAGAAGGAGGGATCAGCACCAGCAAATCCACGAACAGGTAACAGCAATGCGGGCAGGTAACGTGGATGGATGAAACTGACCAGGTTATTTGCATATTAAATTTTCACTTCTCCACAATGTGTATTCTCTTATATTTTTTAAGATATGTAGTTCTCTTTGCCTTTCACTTTTCCACTTTTGAGGGAGACATGGCTGCAGAGAAATGTATCTTTGCTCTGAGAAAGACTGGAGCAAGTTTGATGATAAATGGTGTTGACGTAGCGTCAGTGTCAGAGACACAGGGTGACAGGGACTGTGGATAGAAGGGCACACGCTTCCTTGGGAAGGAGACACCACCTTGCACCTCTAGACTAGTGGTTCCCACGTGGAGATGAAACTGTTGCCAGATGCCAGATTGTGAGATTTTTCAAGAAATGCCAGTATAAGAATTTTGTGAAATCTCTAGATTTTTAAACGTTGGCTTATTTTTTAAAAAAGAAAATCTGCCTCTAGTTTTTATAACACTTTATTAAATTTATTGGGGTGACAAAGGTTAACATGAACATACAGGCTTCAGGTGTGGGTTTCTATGTTACAAGGTCTGTATATGTGTCTGTATTGCTCTCTGTGCCCACCACCCAAATGTTGACTTATTAAAACCACACACACACAATGTATACACAGAGATAAAATAAAACACGTCTGTAAGCTGGATTTGGCAGGAGGGCCACCAGTTTGCAACCTGTGATGTTGATGCCGAGATGTGTTTGGGAGCTGGTGGGTGAGCAGTGGGAATGGAGCAGAGAATCCCTCTGGAGAAATCTGGGAGCCACTGGGTGAGACTCAGGATCAGAGCAGAGAATCCCCCTGGAGAAATCTGGGAGCCACTGGGTGAGCCTCAGGATCAGAGCAGAGAATCCCCCTGGAGAAATCTGGGAGCCACTGGGTGAGCCTCAGGATCAGAGCAGAGAATCCCCCTGGAGAAATCTGGGAGCCACTGGGTGAACAGCAGGATCAGAGCAAAGAATCCCCCAGGAGAAATCTGCAATGAGTTTGGAGAGAGAGCTTGGGTCCAGATTGTGGATTATCTTAAATGTCACCTTCTTCTACCCATTTTGGAGAAGAAATTTTTTCAGTTTGCTGTACACTTTTTCTTGCTTTGAAACAGAACCCCAGGCTGCCAGCCAGCCTTCTGGGAGCATTAGCCCTGCCGATGCAGGAAAGGGTTAAGTGACAGGAGCAGTCTGGGCCTGCGCTTGGCCTTCACCCCCTTACTTCAGCTCCTCTCTCCCTATCTCCTCCTTCCCACCAGAGGCTGAATATCCTCTGCTCTGGAAACACTGTATCTGTCATGTTGAGGGGAACTCCAGCAGCAAGCTATAGCTAATAAATATTTTTGCCAGCATTCGAATATTATCTGAATCCAGATACTAAATTCTCTAAGAAAGGAAAATCCAAAGTTAGCCTGGCATATTGGGTTAGGTCACACTCATTACGTTAATTGAGTAAGAATACTTGGCACACGCGTCTCCATTGTTCTGTGGTGATGTGTTGGGCTCTGGAACTAGAGGTCTGCGTAAGTCCCATTTCTGTCATTCATTCTGTGTGACCTCAGGGAAAGCCGCTCTGTCTCTGAGCTTCCCTTCCTCATCTGGGGACATTGCTGGAGAAGTTGGTGGAGTTAGGAGCCTGGCCGGGAGCCCCGCTCACTGTAGATACCATGGTGGCAACGGCTTCGGTCACTGAGGTGGTCAGGGGCACCTCAGAGTGGGCATCATGCACACTAGGGTGGCTTCTGGAGAGCTCTGGTGTCAGGTGCGGAGACCAGAATTAAGTTGCAATGTGCCACGTGGGGACTGTCCGTGACATTAAGATGCTGACTTTCCCACTGTGGGCTGATTGTGAGGGTGAGATGAGCTGGGGCATGGCGAGGACTTGGGTAGCGTCAGGCGTGTAGCGAGCCTCACGTATGTAACGTGAGTGTGTGCAGATTGGGGGGCAGCGCCCAGCGACGCAGCAGTCAGACTCATGCTGCATTAGCTCTAAATTAGGTTGGCGTAACTAAAAAGCAGTCCCAGGGCTGCTGCTCTGTACTGGGGCTGTCACCCAAAATTTTACTTTCAGTTCATGAACAATCCGTAACAACAGGGACTCTCTGAGTTGCCGAGTTAGGAATGAGAAGCTCTGAGTTCAAGGGGAGGAGCATTGGGATGCGCTGCTCACGTTGGGCCTGTGGGTAGGTGGAGAAGTGACAGGAGGTCTTATCCAGGGAGTGACACACACACACCAGCACTGGCTGGATCAGGAAAGGCTGCTGATGCTGGTCGGCATCACTAAAAGAGGAGAGAAGGCCGTGTGTGTGACACGTTTCACAAATACATGAAAAGGAGGGAATGATTTTTGATATTTTAAGAGGTATCTCTTAAAATTTCCTTAAAGACGCATTCCCTGCTGATGTCAGATAATGGATATTTTATGGGGAAAAGTGTCCTGATGGTCAGAATTTTAAGTATATTCTGATTCATATTTTTAAGAAGTGAAAATAAACTATCACTTTTTTCCCATGTTACTGTTGCCATGACCTAAGTATATACTATTTAAATCATGATATTTAAAGTTCTGGGAAATTTTCCATGGAAATTTTGTAATGAAATTTATAATATACAGTTGACAACCCCTGCACTGTTAAAAATCTGCATATAACTTTTGACTCTAGAAACTTAACTACACTCATCCCTCAGTCTCTGTGGGGGATCAGTTCCAGGGACCCCCACAGACACAAAAACCTTCAGATGCTCAAATTTGTTATTTGAAATTGTGGAAATCAGTGCATACAGTCGGCCCACTGTGTCTGCGGGTTTCCAACAACCGTGGATGGAAATAGTGTTTTCAATCTGTGGTTGGTTGAATCTGTGATGGAAACCCAGGGATATGGAGGGCCAGCTGTATACTTATTGAAAAAAATCCGTGTCTACAGGTTGGGGCAAAAGCATATGTACAGTTATGAGTACATAAAACAGAGCTTATTCTTGTATTATTATTTATTGTATTATTTTCCATATGAACAACTGTAAACCTACTTTTGCCCCACCCTGTAATGGGACCCGCCCAGTTCACACCCCTTAAGTTCGGGGGTCAACTTTATATTTAAAATGTATTCCTATATTAAATAGAAATAACTGCAAAATAACTTGAATATAGTAAAAAATATTTCTTGTTTCCTTAATAAAATTACTTAACATTTGGATATATCTCACTTGTTTCTTTAAAAAAATGTATGGTACAAAACATACCCACTAGCATATTAGTTGGCCCACTGGGTTGCTTAAAGTTTTGCTGAAAAGCAGATTTAAACGTTTGTCCGTGAAATGTTAGCTGGCTGCAGCCTAAGCTAGCCCCTTGTGTTCTTACTCAGCACTGCTGCCTTCATTAAGTTATCATTTATTAAGCATCTGTTTTGAGTCCAACGTTGGCTTAGGCTCTGCGAGCAAGAGGTGCAAAGATAAAGGAGATGTATCTTTCGGAAGCTCCAAAGAAACACCTAGTGATTGGGCAGGAGGAGGAACCGTGCGGAGCCGGGAGGGATTGAAACAATGTAGCAAACTGCGCTTGGGAGGAGCTCGGGGCCAGGAGCGCGGAGGGGGTGAGTCTGGTGGCGCCTCGACCTCACCTTTTCCACCACAGCTCTCTCCATGGCCTCTTGGGGGCCCCAGGAGCAAAGCTGCCCCTTGGGTGTTGGCACCATCTCCTCCTGGGTCACAGGAGGGGACGCGTAAGAGCCGTCCAGGGCCAGCTGCCCTCTGTCCCCCGCCCACTGCTGGCCTCGGTGCCCAGCTCCTCCCTGGGCTCTCACGACTCCTCACCCTAGTCAGTGCGCGTGTCTTCTAGCGCCTGGCGCCCGCCTCACCTCCAGTCCTGCTTCCAGGTTCCCCCGAGAGTTTTCTGCCCCTGTCGTGACCTGAGCGGGGCGCTCTGGGCACCCTCATCTGCAGGGTGAGGCCCGCGCTGCTTCGGGGGGCAGTTGGGCGCGTTCCTCGCAGCCTGGCCGGCACCCTGCCGCTGCGCCTCCCGCGGGCCTGTCCCCACTTGGCCTGTGCCACAGGGCGACCCCTTGCTGGTCCCAAAACACAGGACAGGCCGCTGAGCCACACCAGCCAGGGCTCTGCCCAGGCTTTCTTAGGCCTTAGTGGCACGTAGGGGAGCGGTTGCACGGCCAAGACTTATTTTATACTATTTTAGGATTTCCATCCTCATTTTCTATGATCCATTCGGGCTGAGCTTGTGCATTAATTCAGGAAGTTGCCGACGCCTGAGAAGTTACTTTGTAATTTCTTTTTCATTTAACCAGCGTCCACTTGTTACTTGGCAAAGACATAGGGTTAATAAGTAAGATGCGTCTTTATCCACTGACTCTCGATTTGTGGCTGCCGCTGGGGTTGGAGATGCCACCCAGTTTTTCTTACCGGTCCTCTGGGGAGCTGTCTTGAGCCACATGGTCGGCCCTGGGCCTGGGACACGGGGTCAGGCCTCAGCTAGGAGGGAGGGGCAGACCCAGCAGGTAGTCCTTCCCCTTATTACTTGGAAAACCAGCGTTGCCTCGGGCTCTCTGAGACTTTCGGGAAGGATTTCTACAGCTGCCTACGTTTTTGTTTTGTTGAATCCCGTAGCAAATGGACAGAAGCCTGCACTGCACAGTTGGTAACCGACTCCTCTGTCGCTCATTCTTTGGGGCAGCAGCAGGTGTAAAAGTGATCTCTTCAGTGTATGCAGATGTTTATCAACCCGGTTACCCCACGGTCTCATTAGTAAAGATCACCAATTTTAGCCCTTGCCGGTGTGGCTCGGTGGTTGGGTGTCATCCCCTGCACCCAGAGGTCGCTGGTTTCCATTCCTGGCCAGGGCACCGTGCCTGGGTTGCAGGCTCCATCCCCACCCAGTAGGGGGCGTGCAGGAGGCAGCTGATCAGTGTTCCCCTCTCTCCCTTCCTCTCTCTAAAAATCAAGAAAACATATTAAAAAAAGATCACCAGTTTCAGTGCAGTTGTTTTGAAGGGTATTTTCCCACAGGCCTAGTGAAATAGCAGGTTTTAAAACAGTTTCTTCACTCCTGGATGAACTTTCCCTGGGAACCTGTAGAGGCAGCTAACCTCACAGGGCCTTCTTCTGTGGTCACTCCTAGGGACTTCGGGGCAGATAACTGAGGGAGGAGGGAAGGGCACCTCCCTGCCCCCTGCTTCTGCCATGAGATGGAAGGGTGAGGAGGCCTCAGGCTCAGCCATGCAGCGCACAAGAATTCTGAGCTATCCTTTTTAGTGGTGTCACTGATTGAGCCAGTATTCCCATCATTTCGTAACTGCCAGAGGAATCTTGGGGCAGTTCACCCCAAACCACAGAGCGTTTATTAGCAAAGATGCCCAGAGTATGGAAGTCACGTTTTGAGTAGTTTTATGATGAATTTTGAAATTTATTTCTAACCAGATTCCTTCTGCCTTGTTAGAAAATCCAGATGTTTACTCCTGTGTAATTATCTATTATCATGGTTAAAGTTTAGTTTCTTTAAGATTTAGAGCTCATCAAGGTAAAGAGACAAAGCAAGCTTTGCTTGGAGCCTTAGCTGAGTTTGGTGTAGGACAGGCTGGGTTGGATTGAAAATGAGATTATTAAAAAGTGAGCCACCTGTGACGTGGGACTAATCAAAGGTGGGTTCTGTATGCTCTGTGGTTAACTGGATCCTGAGAAGCTAAGTGCACTTCAAGTTGAGTATTTATGTAAAAAGCGCCGAGATAACATCTCACGATGTAACCTTTGCTGGGGCTCAAGCCGGCTGACTACAATGGCTGGCATTTTCACTGTTCTCACACTTACAGAAATAAAATCGGAAAGCGTGAGAGGATACAGGAGGACATCTGGCAGTACAAAATGTAGACATTTATCAGAGAGGATGCCTTTTTAGAGAAAAACACTACAAAAAGCTTGTTTTAGCCAATTGTGCTTAAAAATATAAATTTTACATAATTAGGAGAAAGTTGAATGAATAGCAGCAAGTTGAAACAAATATTCTCTCTTGTATCAAATAGTAGCTTAACTTCATGTCTCAAAGGTCTTGCCTCAATGCACTGATTACGCTAATTCACCATCTAAGTGTGTAATTAGATTCAGGACGTATATCACAGTGGTAGAATTTGATAAAGAGTGGGAGTGGCACATGGAGGGAAAAGGAATCCCTGGGTTTACCTTTATCCTTCAAAGAAATGACTTGCTGCCTCCACAGTTGCCTCCTTGGTAGAACTGCATTGTTTAACAATATAGGGTATCAGTAACTGCATTAATTTGGATATTATTTTAATATTAGTGTAAAGAACAGGCTTGAATTTCCATTCAGTCTGTTATACCTCCCAGGTAGAGCTAGGTGAGTTACATACAATTGTAAATGAGAGAGACTAGGTTCAGAGGCCCCATGTGAAATGACCATCATCTCTCAGTTCTCTCTCAGTATCTGTAAACGTCTCAGTTGCTGGTTGTGACTAACCACCTCCCCTCCCCCCCACTGCTCCCCCCAAAAAAGAGCCATTTTCCTGAAGTCCTTCTGCGCTTTGCAAAAGTTCAAAATGTAACTTTGAAGGTAACGTGAATTTTATGTGTAAGAGCTTGCTCAAATTTTGGTAATTTGTGTTGAATTTTCTTTTCAAGGTTGGGAACTCTTTTAGTGCCATTAAGCCGCCCATTTTATCTTTTCACTTATGTAGGTCATTGTTCATTTATTATATGTTCTCAAAAAGAACATACTGTGGTATAATAATTTCTTATATTTGCCCAGTTTTTCAGAACATTTGTTTGTATGTATATTTACAGACTTCAAAGTTATTCACATAGTTCATAAAAGTTAGAGTTTAAGAATAAAAATATTATGTGGGGGAAAAAAGCGTGTGTGTGTGGAAGTATGTGTGTGTGTGTATATATACGAATATCGTATATCCAAAGATCTGTACCTTTGACTGCCATTAATCAATGCTTCTTTAAAATTAATTAGATTAGATTAATTCATAAATCAAGTGATTTTGAAGACTGCTGTTCTCTTAGATTAACTGAGTACAGAATTCACGGCATAGCTTTTCAGAAGACCCTGCCGATTCTAACGTCAATTTCGAACATTTATTGTGGAGATAATTTTGAACTCTAATGAAAGAGGCTCCAGGATTCTCCCCAACATTCAAGCAAAAATCGGCACCTAAAAAAAAAAAAAAGTCTTATGAGACAAATTGAATTCTTCTGAAGATAAAAATATATAATTTACTACCATCTAAAATATTAATGAAGATATGTGTGTGGGGCTTTTTTAGAAGAGAATTAACTTCTATTTATTATAAAAAAAAATTCTGTGCCTTTAAAATCTTTCTTTTGCCCCAACCAGAATTTCCAGGGATAATGAAAAACATAGAACCATTTTGTTTACCACGTATGTAGTGGGAGCTATCTCTACTGGAATAATAACTTCCGGTGTCGTTTACACTAGCCTTTGATAACAGCAAAAGACCCCTCTCTGTTGGGGGCTAAGAATATTTAATCCTTTAAAGCTGACATATATAACATGTAGCTATGTCAGCTACAGCTGTTCGGAAACATCAGTAACAAAATTATAGACAGGTTTAGAAGCTTCTGTGGTGGGAATGAATGCATCTGAGGATTCAACTTGCTGACAGTGTTTATGTAATTTAATCTTACCATCTGGTCGAAAGTAAACACTTTTTATAAAATTAAAGTTTATAAAGCGAATCTCTTATACTTTCCATTTGTTGCAAATGACAAATTGAAATGTGGCTTCATGAAAACTAAATGGAGATTCTTTATCCACTAGTTTGAGATGAATGCTGGATTGCGATTGATGTTGCAGTGTAATCTGCATTGGTTCCTTAAAAGTAAACAAATGGGTGCTTTCACCTCTGCTGAAGATTCTGCATTTTATGTTGCCAGCCTCCCTCTAAGATCACATGCGTGTTTTCATTTTTATTGTACACAAAAGAAACCAAGACTCAGCAATCTTGTATGTCAGTAATCTCAGAATCATCGAAGTCACACATAAAATGCATGTCTGAACTGAAAATAAATGATTTCTTCTTTGCATGTCATCATTTTTTATAACATAGTAATCTTTAGGTTATAGACGTTTCGCTATTGTGGATTATTTGGCACACGCCAGTGTGTTCACTTTGCAAGTAGCTCCCTTCCCTTTCCTTAGAAGCTGGCAAATTAGTAGATTTGTGAAACTGACAAATTAGTCTACAAACCCTGCCAAGTTCAAACTTTATAAATCTGATCTAGACGTTTTACTTGAAATAAATATCCAGCCTGATAGACTCTTTTGTTTATAGTTGCGCCCTGTGTTAAATTGAAAGTCTGTGCTCTGTGTTGATGTAATAAAATTTAATTAGTTGTAAGTCAGGTTTTGGTTTAGTGGTAATTAGTTTAGTGTATAATTATTACATCTAATAGCAATCTGAAATCTGCAAGCATTTTGATCTTTTTCCAAGTTAAAAAAAAAAAAAAAGCCCTCTGTAAGATTTATAACAGAAATAGCAATCATAAAATCACATTAGCTAATTTCATTACAGAAATTAGGGAAAATGTTAAGTGGCAGAGTAAAATTTCACTGATGATGTGCTTGTGTCATGTGGAGCTGGCACATAAAATATTTTCAAGTGAGCTTTTTCTTATTAAATGTAAAGCAATCAAATGGGACTTTTAAGGTTTCTTACTTTTTAAAATGTATTATCTGTAATTTTGCATCACCATTTAATGTTATTCATGGAAGAGCTATAGTAGAATGATCATCAGAGTCAACACACAAATTAAGGAAATTTTATTAATAAATTTGAAAATTACCTTTAATTCATTGAATTCTGACACGTGTTTAAAAATTCTACATACAGATATTGTCTGCTTCCAACAGGATTCAGAATTACACTGTGTAAATAAATCTACACATACTTTGTAAATTAGTAATGTTAATAAATTTAAAAATGCAGTGTCTCTCTGAGTTATGTGCTGCTTTTTGACTAGCCTGTCAGAGTCCGAGACTCAGTTGGGGCCAGTGATATTTGGCATTTTCTTCCTTCAATCCCTTTCTCTAGTAAGAACCCTTTTCCTTTGTTGTATGATCCAAATGCTGTCTCCTTTCTATTTTTAAAATTATGCTGAGCAGCTTTTTTATTTTCTGCAAACTTATTGTTATTTTTAGCTTAAAATTTATGACCCTGGTAGATCTGTTATAAATCCATAAAACAGTCCCATACCAAGTATACTTTCCACATCAAAGATCATGTTTCTCATAATTTGTCTGTTTGTCTTTAAAACATTTAGATTTAAGAAAATGAGAAGTTCAATTATGTGTATTGTAACTACTGCAGCCTTAGTAAAAATGGGTGAGTTGGTGTCACAAGGCTATTAAATAGTTTAAAATGAATTGTCATAGCTTACTAACTGATTTATAAGCAGAAATTAGATTTACTACAGATGCAAAGAAAATTTGTAAAATTTCTATTTCTTCAATAATGGTGTTTCTTCTTCATTCTACCTTAGTCATAAAGGATCTATTTTGACTTCAAAAGATGTCTTATGATCTTTTGCACTTGGTAAGGAGAAAGAAGTGATTCGAAATAACATATTCATGAACTGACATAATTAAAAATATTACCCAAGACATCTAAATTGGCTTTTATAGTATACCATTGTAAGTATTTATTTAGACCTTTGTGAATGTCTGTTATGATGTACATGCTTTACGCAGGTTATCGTTTTTATTTTTATAAATTTGAATTTATACATATTTATGATGACTTTATATTAATGTGTGTTGGTCTGGCATCAATGCTGAGTGTTCATTCAAGAAGTATGTACATGCCCGGCCAGTGTGGCTCAGCAGTTGAGCTTCGACCTAGGATCCAGGAGATCCCAGTTCGATTCCCCGTCAGGGCACAGGCCCGGGTTGCGGGCTCGATCCCCAGCAGGGGGCGTGCAGAAGGCAGCTGATCAGTGACTCTCTCAGCATTGATGTTTCTATCTCTCTCCCTCTCCCTTCCTCTCTCTGAAATCCATAAAGATATATTTAAAAAATAATAATAATAAAGAAGTATGTACATGTGCGGGATTGAGGAGGGCTGAGGAGGGACAGACAGGATGCTGAGAGGGAAACCCTCCATCAGTAGACGGCCTTCAGGGTGACGTGAGACATACCCATTAAAGTCAGCAATACAAAATGCTGTGTAATTAGGTGCCAAATGAGAGAGATTCAACAAAAGATGAGGTTGGATTGTAGCGTAGCTCTAGGCTGAGTGGCGTTACCGTCCACTCTTAGTTTGGTCATCAACAGAACCTTGGTTTCCTCGGTTCCCTGTCTGTAGAACCAAATACACAAGATGCTGTTTAATAGATCAGTGATCAGTTTACTAATGTATATCGGGGAATCTCCCCCCGTGTTCAAAATATTTCTGCGGATTACTTTGGTACTGGAAATCAAGGCACCCAAAAAACTGAGGAACTATAATCATAAAGTTTCAAGATAAATTTAAGATTATTAAGTTCCTGAATGAGTTCTCCTCTGTGCAAAGACCCACGTTAGGGAACACTGATAAAAAGAACGTATTGGTGGATGCTGTCACCCTTCCTGAAACATACGGAGTGGTAAAGATCTTGCGTTAAAATATAGGGTGTCAAAAATGTTTACACACACAATAATTATAAAGGGGGTGTTTGTTAAAGCACATTTCACCTTCAGAATTGAGCTATCAGCTGTTCAAGTGTGCATACATTTTTTGGGACACCCCGTGGATAAGCAGAGCTCAGACTCAAAGTAATAACCACAGCATTTTGGTGACTGTTTTTCCAAAACCGCGCTAGACCCTGAGAGCCCTGACCGCAGCGCGATGACCTGGGTGTGCCCGAGTGGAGTACATTTAAAAGCTCCGCCCCACACGCCAGCCCGAGTTCACGTGAACAGAAAGGAAGGGCCCAGAGAAGATTCTGAGATGTTTTTGTCCTGGGTCATGAGAGTAAATGATTTTGTTAGAAGCTATTTCTGTTTCTTCTCCGACTCTCGTGGTTCTGTCCAGTGAGAGTGGAGAAGCACCAGCAGCGTTAAAATCTGCGGTCAGCCCACGGTGCCTGTGAGGCACTGGGCTCGTAAGATTCAGCTCCTAGGACACAGCAGGCGGACAGTTAGAGCTCTGAGGGGTCAGGACAGGCCTGGCTCCTGCCCTCAGGCACTGCCCGTGGCAGCGGGACATCGGAGTCAAAGCCAGGTAGGCACTGAGGACTCATGACACGAGTTCAGGGAGAACACATCAGAAAGTAGTTCCTGGTTAAACCCGGGGAACAAATGTGTCTCTAGAAAGAGAGAAAAGAGCGATGGCCTCAGGACTAAAATTTGAGTAGAGCCTTGGGTGAGGGAGCCAGCCAAGGAGATGGAGGAGCCATCGTGGGAATGGAAGTCATGTTGATGGGGTTCGGGGACGCGTCCAGGCCAGGCTCACAGACGCTGGCGGGGGTGACCAGAGGTTCAGAATCAGAAACTGACCGATGATGTTGAAAGGCCCTGAAAGGGAGGTTTGGCTGAGAGCTTTTGTACTCGATTAGGAGCAAAAGGGGATCTTGGGCCTGTGGCCTCAGGACGCAGTGGGGAGAAATGAGATGTGGGATATGGAGAACATGGGAAAGGCGCATCCAGCTTAGGACACAAGCCCGACAATGAAAAGAAGGTGACAATGGACTGTCCACAGGAGGGTTAACAGTAACGTGTGATAAATATTTAGACCAATTCCTCTTTTATGTAGGTTCTTCTCAGCTGTGCCTGGAGTACTGAGGGAGATTTTTTTTTAATGTTATCAATGTTGACTTCAGATTGCTTCTCTGGTTGTACTAAATAGATAAAAATTATTGTTTTTATTACGAATATGTTACAGTTACTTTTTTTGTAAATCATAAGGCATCGTGTGAAAAGCAGACTTTGTGCAAGTTGACAACTAAAACATAGTTTTTCCCAGAAATTAAAATTAATTTACTCAAAGACTATGGTCTCTGTATCTGGTTTATCTTGATGACAAAATTATGTTGTCTCAGGAAATTTCTCCCTTACCCATTAACTAAGTCAACGTTGATCCTAGTAGGGGTACTATGTATAAGAGTAAGAATCGTTTCCTGAAGTAATAGATTCATAAAAGTAAAAGTACACTTATAGATCATCTATTAGAAATTTGATTTACATACGGCATGAAATCAGAACTGATCCCCTATTTTTCCTCTGTAGCCTTTTGGGTTTCCTTGAAACACAAGCTAATGTGGGTGTTTATGGCTGTAAAACAAAAGCTCCGGGTACTGCCTACTTTCATTTCATAGCTCCCATTCTTTGTGTTATTTTTTCCTTCTGATTTTGTCTAAAGAAAGCCTCCCTCGCTACTAACTCGCACACACACACGCACGCACACGCACTTTTAACGAGGGTGGCCTGCAAGCTCAGATCGCCCGCGTGGCCCACAGTAGTGGGAAGAGCCAGGGAAACACTCGGGCAGCGGGAGCCAGATCGCGGCCCGTCGGGGGGAGGGACAGAGTTGAACTGATATTAGGACGCAGAGGAAATAATTGAAACTGGAGAACTCCAGTCCATTAATTTGGAGGTTCCCTGTATAACCAATGAGCTTTAATATCCAATTTAATGAAAGATGCTTATTTTACTTTCCAGAGCAGAAAAATTAATTGGTAGCTATAATTTAAGTTTGGTCTCCTTTCTAATTGAAAGAATGTCTAAAGGGAGGGTGGGGAAAAAAGGAAAGAACACTTTTATTCCGCTCATTTTCATTTTTTTGAAAAGTTTTATTACAAGTATTGACATTTTCATTACTTCAACTGGATATTTAATTTGTTATACATTATCTGTAAGTAGGAAAAAAAACACCTTTAAAGCGAGCACACAGGTTAATGAACTTGCAGTCAATTGTCTTGTCTTGGAAAGGGGTGCGGAGTTCACGTGCCCAGGAAGAAACTGGCCCCTGACAGCTTCTAGAAAACACACTTGAAGGCAGAGAACATGATCCTGTCCGTATGATTTTTTTCACCATGTTAGAAATTAATTCTATTAGCACCTCCTCGCAGCCTCCCATGGTATGTTTCTCTAAGAAGGTCACTGGCAGCTGGCCGGGCCCCGATGCTCACACTGTGGGCGTGCTTCGCCTTTACCTTTGTTACCTCAGGTCTCTGCTCTGCCTAATTTAAGTACATAGTAATTAATTAACATAAAGATATATAATTATGTATCTAGTGAACACGCAGAAATACGTGTCTACCTAACTTAAATATATAAGTTAATTATTATATAAATATATATAAGTATATATTATATATAAATACATATAACTAATGAATACACATTCATTATATACAAGGGTGGAGCAAAAGTAACTTTACAGTTGTTCGTATGTAAAAGAACACAATAATAAATAACAATGCAAGAATAAACACTGTTTTGCATGCTCACAACTATAAACCGACTTTTGCCCTCCCTGTCTATGTATTTACAGGCCCCTGAATGTCTCCATGCTAGTGACACACTGAAATGTTTCCTACCCTGGTTTTTCTGAATGTCATTCTTTCGTTTCTCCTTTGCATAATCTAAAATCAAAACAGGTCCCTCAGAGCGCGTGCACAGATGTGCTGCGGCATAGAGAGGCCCGCAGGAGCGTGGCCTATTTAAAACATCTGAAAATAACTTGAGAGAAGACCCTCCTGCTGCTTCCTCCACCAGAGACATTGACGGCACAGGAGAGCGTCTCGCTGTGTCACTGTCAGGGTTTCTCCTGGTCTGGGGACACACGATGCTACAGTGATGTGTCCACTGACGACGATGGTAAGGCTCTGCCCAGGGTGGCTGGTCTGCAGAGCCCCTAAATTTGAAAACCCGGTTCATCGTCTTCGCGATAAAGCCAACATGCCTTTGCACAGCTTATGCACATGGGTGCTCATGGGTGCTCGCGGACAGTGCCTCGGGCCCTGAGAGGAGGGTTTGCCTACACCGCTGAAATGGCGGCTCGCCATCCAACAGTTAATGAAATACTATGTGATAGTTTCAACCACCCTGTTGCACAGCGAGTGGCTTACTCCACCAGCGTTAACCGTGCCTCAGACTGTTCTTGTCGTTAATGAGTTGGGGCTTGTGAAACGTACAGCGTGGGTGTCGTTCTCTGCGGCCACATACTGTTAACCAGCATCTTCACACACGAGGCAAGCTTAGCACTGGGCCTTGTCTCCAGGAGGCACGTAATGGATGATGTTACGACAATGAAGGATTATCTAAATGTCACATTGAAGGGGCCGTAGAGCATAGTGGTTTAGATTGTGGACGTCAGCATGAAGCTGCCTGCGTTTGACCTATAGCTCCACCACTTGCTGCCTGTGTGACTGTGGGCAAGTCACATAGTCTCTGTGGGTCAGGGTCATCGTCTTCTAAGTGGAGATGGTAATAGGACCGACCTCATAGGTGTGTGGTGAAGCTTAAAAAGTTTATGCTCATAAAGGCATTACAATCATGCCTGGTACATAATTAACACTCAATAAGTGTGACTTATTATTAATAGTGTGTAATAGAATGCACTGGCTGTGCCTTGGTTTAAAAGTGAATATTATTCTTGTCCAGCTGGGGGTGGCTCAGCAGTTGAGCATCGACTTAGGATCCAGGAGATCGCGGTTTGATTCCCGGTCAGGGCACATGCCGGGTTGTGGACTCAGTTCCCCAGCAGGGGGCGTGCAGGGGGCAGCCGATGGATGACTCATCATTGATGTTTCTCTCTCATTGATGTTTCTCTCTCTCTCTCCCTTTCTCTCTCTGAAATCAATGAAGATATATATATTTTTTAAAATGAATATTCTAGAATATCAAGTTCTAAAGTAAACGTAATTATTTGTTAAAAAAACTGCTGACATTTAAATAATGTTTTATAGTTGGCAGAAATCTTCACATATATATTTTTAAAGTTGGATATGTTATTTTTTATTCAAGCCTTATGAGACAGGCAGGAAAGATGCTAGAATTTTAGAGATGATTGGTTTAGAGGTATTCCAGGAACCGGTGACCTATGAGAATCAGTTATGAGGGAGATGAGGCCTGTGAGAACCCCACTGGGGTCAAGCTGGGAGCAGAGGCCTCCCTCCTGTGTGTATCCTGTGTGGCCGGTGTTGGTGGCCAGGTGCTTACTAAAGGCTCACTGCCTTTGGCTTGGATGAGGTGCTGCACTCCCATCATCAGATTAAGACACTGAGACCCAGCGATAAATTTAATTCTTTCCAGTGTGTATGTGGGATGCTTGAGCCAGATGGAGGAGTCCCAAACACTTCCATTCCCTCAATCTAAAAAAATCTTACAAAATCTTCTGCCCTGCTGTGTCTGGAGTTCCCACTCAGCGTGACATAGGGAGCCCCTCAGAGATTCAGGCCTTCAGGCCCTGTCTCCCCGCCACCAAGGCGATGTTCCTGATTCCCTGGATTTGGGAGACATTTCTGCTGTGAAACCCCTGAAAATTCTCAGCTTAGGTGATTATAAAGTGATCTTTGAATCATGATTGAAATGAAAAAGAAATTTTATTTAAAATTAATAAAATATTTGGCATATGTGTTTCCTTTTGCTCTGCTCTCAAAACTACTTAAATTGGTGTTGCTTGTTGAAAGATTTGGGGTTCAGATGAACCAACAAGTAGGTCACAGGATTTAATCTACAGACAAAAGACATAGACTTCCATACAGTATTTCATGCATTTTGGTGTAAATGCTTTGCTCGGCTGGGAGTTAGCACCTGTTAAAACACACTTTGAGTGTTTGCTCTGCGGAATGTGTGTGTCTCCCTAACGGACTGTAAGCGCCCCATGGGCAGGAGTGGTATTTTCTAATTATGGTCTGTCCTCCAAAACAGCCCCGTATTCAGTTCATATCCACTAGTCAATAAATAGGTCATCGAGTCGCGCATCCCGAGCTTAAGCTTCTGGGCCTTTTAATAACCCCAGATGTCTCCACGATTTGTGGTGGCTGAGAGCCTCCAGGTAACAGAAGGCCCACCTTTATTCTTTTAGATAGATGGCATCAATTTCTACTGCCACACTACAAAATTATGGAGGCCGGGGTAGAACTTCCCTTATAAATTTTATAGCCAGCTCCTGAGAGGCCAGGGAAAGATCATTTCCTTCGCAACACTGTGGATCTTCTCTGTGGCTTTTGTAGTGATTCAAACAATGTGACAGTAGCCATCCCCCAAGGAAGAGTTTCATAGGATTAAAGAAATATGGACCCACAAGTATACACACTATCTCTACATAAAACCCTCGTCTGGCATGTCCAGGAATTCTCTTTCTTTTAGGTCTTATAATTCCTCATATTGGTTACCTTTCTGAATTTAATGACAGTCATTTCGATAGCTATGGGATAGTATATTAGTTCAATGGTTTTTAAAAATTAACAGTTGAACTTATTACTTGTTTCTTAGGGAAAAAAATCATAATCAGTTTCCTATAGTATATGTGAGGCTGACTTTTCCCAAACAATTATTACTCTGTGTTTTATCTTGGGACCAATTAGACATTCGAAAATGTTTTCTAGTTAATTTCTGTGTGTCAGCTTCTTAAACGGTGATGTGGTTATAATACATCATCTGTACATACCTGTACATTTTAGATTCCAGATATTTCAAAGCAAGGTCATTACTGGACCCACAGAAATGCACCAGAGTAGTATGTATTTTAAGCAGCAAGTGTGATGTCATTTGTTTTCACTCGAGTTCTTTTTATGACATTAATTAATTATTCACTGACTAAGGGACAGTTTCATGTCTTCAAGGTGAGATTTTTGTATTAAATAAGTAAAATAAACTGTAAAAACCATCTCTAAGTCTTGCGTTTAAGTTAGATTTCATTTCCAAATGCCTTTGAGGCCCCCTTGCCTTATCCTCTTGGTGGTCCTTCAAAGGCCAGGTGTCGGGGATTGTGTCCAGCCTGCTCTAAAGCACCGCAGGCCCTGGATTAGGCAGGGGAGCCGCCTTTTATGTCGCAGTGCCCATTTACATAATGCCTTCGCTCAGGCCCACTCGGAATGTGTGGCCAGGATGAGCCCGAACCAGCTTGGGTCGGCAGGGCAGGGCTCGTTCTTCCATCGAATTAATTTTAAAATACCACTCTCCCCCACAGCTGGAATTTTAAAAAAAGTACTGCAGAGGCATTTCTTAACTCCAATGTCGCATCCTAGTCTCAAAATAAATACTGTATACTTTATAGCCATGTATAATACAATAGGAATTTTTAAAAATCAGTGTCTATTGTTAAACAGTTCAGCATTATAAAATATATCAGGACAATTTATATAATTGAACCTGAAAGTAATCTCGGCTCTCAACCATCACTTCTCACAGAATGTGTCCACCTAATCCTTTGCTTAAGCTTTCAAGTTCAAAAAGCACCTTTGTGTGTATGTATGAAATTTGGAATTGTTTTTAATGTGATCTTTGTCTTCTAAATATTGAGTGTACACTTGAAACCTCTATGATCCTGTTAACCAGTGTCACCCCAATAAATTTAATTTAAAAACTAACTAAAAATAAAAATCATATATATTTTTAAAAATACAATAAGTCACATCTAATATTATGGGATAAGATGCTTCTTTAATTTTGGTCTTTTGCATGAGTTTTGAAAATGCTTGTAGTGTAGTCAAGAAACTCTCCCCGTTGTCAGTTTTCCCGGCCTCACATTCAAATCCACGCTAGTATTCTTCCCAGAGATGGTTAGATAGCATTGGGGTATATTATGGGCAGGAATCCACTTCACTAAATTACAGTTTGTTTTGAGTATTTGCTTAAGTATTTGTGGAGCCAGAGTCCTTAATAGTTTCAGTGGCGTGCACACTAGAAATTTAAATAAAATCTGCTTCCAGGGTAAAAAAACATTGAAGGATTTTCTTCTTAAAAGAATGTGAACTTTGAATTAGGAAAATGCTGCTTTGAAAAGTTTATTTTCATTTGTAACATTTTAATGCTTGTGGGTTTTAATTTTTTTTAATTTTTGGCATTTACTAAATGGCTTGAGTTTGAAAATGTTGATATTTCGCTCCGTGCTAATGGAGGGTGATGATCTCGCCCATGTGTCTGCACTACTTGTCTTTGTGTTTTTCCCCAGGAGGGGAAACGTCCTGTTTATCTGCTGTTACACTTTAGTTATTTTGAATTCCCACCCTGACATCTTCTTTAGGATACATTTATGTGGTGATTAAATCTTCTCAGTCTCCCTTATAGCACCTCCAGATACTATAGTAAAGAGCTTTTTTTTACACTTCTTTCAGTTGGATACATTTCAGACAGTCATTCTGTGTGAATTAATGGCCAGGACTTTTTAACTTCATTATTATTCAGTATGCATGTAACATACAAATAATTTTTTTACTGTGCTTCTGGATAGCAGTTATTTTCCCAGGGGGATTTTGAGTAGGAACTACATTTGTTAAATACCACAATTTAGATTTCTTTCATTTTAGTAAAATCTTACTGTTCTTCCCCTTCACAAATCCCATCAATTTATTAATTTTTATTTTACTTTATTTTTTTTTTCCTGGCTATCATCTGGCCTCAGAAGACTTCTTGATGAAATTTTTAGAATTTTAGTGGATATAACCCCTTTTTCCTTGCACACATGGATGTTTGAATGAGCCAGCTTTGTAACAGTAAAACAGCTCTAAACCCAGCAACCAAAGGAAGCATCAGACAATTAGGCTTTTTAAAGAATGAAACACCTCTCTCAGGAATTGCAATCAAGTCTTCTGTATACATAAGCCATCAGGACTGTTTCATTTCTTTCTTTACGATTTCCCTCGGACCTTGGACCTAACAATAAGAAATAATAGAAGAGCAAAGCCCTGCTATGGCCCACTAAACTAACACCCTTAAAGGACGTTTGACTGGAACTGGACGTGAATGGGACTGCTCCCCAAATCTGCTCCTGAAAGAGGGGGCCTCCTGTGGGGGTCTTTAATTGTTTTCCCCTTTTTTCTCCGCAGGAGCCTAGGAGCTCAGCTTTTGAACAAAACCGGTATTAGTGAGGGGATCAAAACTGAACCTCTAATGTGGTCAGTATTTGACCACCTTTTCATAAAGTTAATCAAACCTGTTAAGAAAAGTGTAAAGTAGCAGAATGTAATATTCTGGAAGGAAATTCTGTAATATAATATAAAATTCCAACAGCTGGACCCTGTGGTAGGTGTTTACTTAAAAAAAAAACAAAAAAAACTAACTGATTTGTGGCAGAGCCAGCAGGCCAGTTGAGTTAAAAGGGTTACTTCATTTATGGGTAGATCAGCTTAGTATATTTAAAGCAACTGTGCCTCATTGTGTCAGATTATGTCATATTTGTTATATGATTTGTCATTTATGTTCAGTGTTGCTTTATTTTTGTATCACATTCACAAGTGTAAAAATACAGTTTAACGCATGATCACTAGTATTGTTTCATTAAAAATAAATTAATTGTAAATATCCCATTATGATTTTGGTTGAAGTTTTGCTTGTTTGTTTTAATTTGGTTCTAAAATTTTTTATGGATGTAAAATGTAGTATGTCCTTTGGATTTAAAACATAAATCCGTGGTCATATGTCTATATCCTCAGGTATAAACAGTTATCTAACTGATAAAGGAAACCCTGACATGCATTTATAAAATTCAGTTTCTCCTTTGGAGGAATTAGTGCTGATGGAAAATATTACACTATGCAGTTGGAAAGTTGTGTCCTCCTAGGTCGGCGATGAGAGAGGGTAGGGATCTTTCAGACTTGGTTCTAGCAAAGGGCAGGATTTCTGGATATGATATTATTTGAAGGGCAGCCCTTTCCTTCAGGAACCTCTTCTATTATTCCTTGATGCCTAAATTATCCCAATAGAATTTCATTCCTATTTTGAGTGAATGAACTACTCCCTATTAAAGTGTTAATATATCTGTTCACTTATATTGAGTATCACCTGGTCACTTATTTCTAAGCTTGAGCTTGTAAAACTCAATATTTGTCCATAATTATTCTCTCCTCCAATAATTTTAGAGGAGAGAATAAATTCAGGGTGATAAAGTGAAGACAATGGGAAGGCCTGGATTTCTTGGTGTCAGTGTAGATGTTCCAGGCGGCTGGCTGAGGATAATAAATGGAAAAATAGATGGTCACTAAAAGTAGGATTGCCCTACTAGGAAATGCTGTGGGAAGTCCTTGGGCTGGGTCAGGGTCAGGCACCGTGCATCTCTGCGTCCCAGTGACCGGGTCCTTCCAGGTGGGGCCAGCAGGAGCCTGCCTTCCGAGGCCGCGATGCTCAAGAGCAGGGTTCCGAACCGAGGCTCCCCGGGAATCACACCCGGTGTTCTTGGGCAGGGAACTTGTATGAGCCTCAGTCTCCACCTCTGTAAAATGCCTCCCTGCTAGGATTGTGGGGAGGGTGACCTGAGAGTGTACGCGTAAAAAAAAGAACCTACAGGACACATGGTTATTTTGTCACTGCCTTTCGAAGTCATTCAAATATTACAGTGTAATTTAAACCCAACCTACCGCTAATCTATTATGATTAGCTAAGGAAGACCCAGGACAAACCCTTTTCACCCTCGAAGACATATTCCTTTTTAATTAAATTATTCTAATTAGAAAAAAAAATGATTGAACTCAAAAGGTATTCAAATAATTGTGAATCCACACTGGAATATCTTACAACTGCATATACTGTGAGTTATTGTGCTAAAATATTAGATAGATTTCATCACACCTTCATGACAAGCTAGCTGTTCGGTGTCAGCCACCTGGGGGTTTCTAACCAGGGGTTAGCACATTTAGTTAACTTCATCGGACTTTGTAGCAGTTCATACTCCCATGCAAACCAGGATTCAGTGTGAAGGCAGCCTCTTTATAAGATTCTGTAATCTTATAAATTATAATCTATATAAATACTTTTTCAAGACTTTTCATCTGTTTTAAGTATCATTATTGACATTAACATTTTGAGGTGTTAAGTGACTAAAGCAAAAAAAGACATCAATGGTGCAATCCAATTTCTGGACTCAACCAGCATGTTTACACGTTTAACGTAAACCCGACTCAAAGCAGTTCATCTCATGATGTGTGACTTAATGTTTTCTCCGAAACGTTTTCACTTCATGAGAAAAAAAAGAAATATTAATCACTATAAGAAATGCTGAAACATTGTGAAATTTGAATTAAACGAGTTGGTTATTTTTTGTAATATTAGAAAAATAAGATAAAACGAATAAAACATATTTATAGGACCGAAACTTCATCCAGTTAGGAGGAGTACCCATCAGTTAGATGAGCATATTAGATGAGAATTGAATAGTTAACTAATAGTGTTAACGACTGAGAAAGTATGAAGAAATCAAGAATGAAATTGTGTTTTCTAAGATTAGAACTGCACTTTAGAGGAAACCAGAATTTCCTGGGAAATAGCAAAAACTACCTTAATCACCACAAAACCCACCTGGACAGTGTGGCACTGTTTTTAACCCATTATTTAAAGGACTGGTGCACTCATGCTCAAAGAGAGAGGAGAGGGAGGTCCTGCTTGAGGAAAGGACCTTGATTATAATTCATTAATATGCAGTGGCAGAATCAAGGACTATGTCAGTAGAAATAATTTCTGCTCCCATGAACTCAAGGATGGTAAGGAATGGATTGGGGAAGGATAATTTCCTTCCCTTCTTTTCTGGCTGTTTCAGCTGACGTTTGACATACGGAGGGACCAGATAGCATATGTCCATTTTTTATCAGCACTTTCATTTTTACCAAGTCCTGAGCCATGTGCACACTTGCAGAACTATCCCAAGTCGAAGCATGCCGAGATTGAAGGAGTTGTTTTTGAAAAGGCAACAAACCTTGTCTAGGTGATATTATGTTAATACAACATGCATTTGTTTTACTTTTTTTATTTGAGTATCCCAGTTTACTTGATTTTTAGTGGGAAATAAATAGCAAACACATAAGTATGCTCCAATATCTGAGTTTATTCACGCTGAAAATATATTCTATATTAAAACTAAAAATGTAGTTTGCTACATTGATATAAAAAAAACCAATAGTTATAAGTTTTCATTTTGATACAGAAGAGGTAGTTCTATTTTATTATTGCCAAATAAATGTTTTCTAAATTGTGTAAAACGCTGACCAGCAGTTTGATTCTTCAACTTGAGGAAGTTCAATATTCTAAGCTGTGGTTTGAAATGACAGCGAGGGTGCTGTAGGTTAGAGAAGCAGAATATTTTTGTACAGCAAAGACTTTTAAACAGGCTGTACTAGGAGGTTATTACAAGTTTGCTCCCAGTAGATCTCTAGGTTCCTAAGACTGAAATTTCTGGGATTGAAGTTAAGCAGAGCCTTTATTGAGTATGCAAATCACCCCACTGGGCCTCGGGAGAGTTCCTGGGGATGTTTCTCTCCGTAAAGAGTTTACAGTTTGATGTAGAAGCAAGATAAAATCCTAGAAAGCCTCCGAATTGTCTAAAAATGGTCATTGTATCCCAGATGCAAGCACTTAATGAAATAGATTTGATGATGCTGAAAATATAATTACAACTACAAAGAGATACATGGATGAGTATTTTTTTACAAAAGGAGAGGATTTCTTATGGCTTTAATGCAGATTTTTAGTATCTGAAGAAATTAAAGTGTGTTTTGAAATTTAAATATACCTTTTCCAAATCAACAAAGCCAGCCTATTTCTATTACTTGTTCTATATATCTCATTATTTTTTGTCTTTTGGGGCATGTATAGTTTGAGCTCCCTGGCTAATCCTCACAGAAATTATATGGTCTTGATGAACAAAAAGATTAGTCTCTTTTTTTTTTTCTTGATCTAAAATATCTGTGTTATAGTCATGAGCAATCATCTGTTTCATTCAGCTTTTTGGAAGCAAGACAGAAGCTATCCCAGGAAGGATCACAGATATGTCTTAGGATATCTTCCATCAGTTTTAAAATCATTGAATTTACTCTTTTTCAAAATCGATCTAGTCACCTAAGCAATATGACCTATTTCCTCAGTTCCGTTAACTGTGGTGCCAACTTTTGCTTCTGATCAGCAACAGAGCAAAGTTTGAAACTGACGGCCCCTTCACATAAACAGAGGGCTCTTTTCAGACCCTTATCCCGGTCTGAGCCGAAACTGTTTTTACCTGTTCTTTCCAACGATCTGTTATTTGGACTGTCTGGGAAAGCTGATCAAAGGCGTGGGAGTCCCACTGAGCCTCTGGCTTTTCTGAAGCGAGGTCATGGCATCTGGACGCAGAACTCAGAGAGTAGAAAAGAGCTTCCGCTCGCACCTGGGCAGCGAGGCCTTCTGGCCACTGCTGCGTTGCTCTCCTCTGAGCAGCCGCAGCAGACAGTTCTTCCGTCACGACGCACCTTTCCTCCCGGGGACGGGCCTGGCCTCCCGCTCTGCGCCGCTCAGAGCAGCCCCAGCGAGTGCATCTGCTCCCCGCACTCCAGGCAAGAGGCTGAACCAAAACAATGCCAGCTGACTCCAAGGCAATTTCCTTCCCTTTGTGGAAATTCCTGCTCCTCATATTGAATCGATTCACCGAGTGAAACTTGACCTCTTGTTGGAGTCCATGCACGTTGCAATGTGCTCAAGTAATTCAAAATGAAATACCAGTTGTGAATAGAAAAATACAAAAGCCTGACTGTAATGTGTCCAGCTTGTTCTGAAAGTGAAAATGCCTTTAAAATCTGCTTTTCTATTAAGAGAGCCACATTTACTGTACATTAGATGTTTCTGCTCGTTGTAAGATCATTAAAGTAATGGATTCTAGCCTGAATTACTATAATTGTAAGTGCATACGTAGGGTTCCTTTACATATGGGAGCCAGAATAGGGAAATGGCGCAATTAATTAAAGGGAAACGCAGAACTCTCTTTGTTAAATGGTGTTTTTGACTTCAGGAGTTATGATGATCAGTTTTCTGCATGTGTGCACACCCATGCTCGAGTGTGCGAGTGTGCATGTGTGTGCATGTGTGTGCATGTGTGTGCATGTGTGTGTGGACAGTCCATAGGGGGCAACGCTCGTGTTAACTCTTTGTCAGTATCTGCTAAAAGGTAGGGGGAAAGTTCGTTAGTTTACGAGTTCAAGCGATAATATTTGGATGAAACTGATATATCATCACTTCTGAAATGTGCAATTGTTTAAAATATTCCTTTTATAAAATTCGCCTGTTTCAGACAATGACTTCTGATATTTATTGATCCGTGCCATTGAGTTTACCCTGAAGAAAAATGGACCCTTGTTTTTAATGGTAGAAGATTACTTGCTTGTGTTTAGTAACAGATTACTCACTCCGCTGAAACTGGTTATGTTTACTGTGTATTATTTACTTGGAAGTGAGGCTAAACCATATCTACATGCACAGAATGAATAGGTCCCCAAACAGCCAATTTATTGACTTCTCGATCAATACTGATCATTACGGTGTCTTAACAGGGTGCCAATTCATGTCAGTGAGAGGGTTTTCCGAGGGAAGGGGGAGGGAGGGCGCGAGGAGACCAACCAAAGGACTTATATGGGTAACCCATGGACACAGACTAAAGTGAGGGGAAGGTGAGGGCCTGGGGTGAGGGGGTGGGGTGAGGGGTCAATGGGGGAAAGAAGGGGGACGTCTGTAATGCTCTGAACAATAAAGATAAACTTTTAAAAAAGAGAGAAAATGAAAATTGTCCAGCCAAAAAAAAAACATTCTGTTTATATGAGTTCAAATAGCTTAGGTAGGAAATACACTGTTGTATCTCACAGATACTAGATGTGTTTATATAGGATTCTGCCGTGTTGAATGGTCTGTTAGGCGCCTCATGTCTCCAGATTTCCTAATATCCAGGCAGTTGGCTTGAGGGTGGAGGTGGGAGGTATTGGCAGAGATAACACGGCTTCCTCAGACTTTAATAAATGTAATTAGTTGAGTTCTGTGCTTTGCCTTTTTTTAAAAAAAAAAAAAAAAACAGTGAAGCAATTGCGGTGTAAAAAGAGCAGTTGTTTGTATTATTTAATAAAACAGTCTTTCCTCTTTACTCTTTGCAAAGAAAAGCAGCCACTCAGAGTATAGAAAGGAAAAAGAGATTCAAAATAATGGCCTGTAAACTTTGCAGAGTACACGAGGAAACCTCATTAATTCTGCAGAAAGCATAAACCAAATCTAAAATAAATATGAGAAAATACAAGGACCGAAATCTTTTGAGGAACACACAAGGTTCTGAATTTATTCTGGTTCTTTTTTAAACACGTCAACGGATCGCTATGGACAGAAAGCAAGGCCGTCCCGAGGACTCCTGTAGGAAGGTCTTCGGGAGAAGCTTCCCGCAGGACCAGGTCGGGTATGAATGCCTTTGGAGCCGAACAATGACTTGTCACCTGTCTTCAGGTGAAGACTGACCTAAATGAGGAAGACACCGTCTTTAGAAACCTTCCTGCCGGCCCGCCCCTGTTTAGAAGAGGAAGAGCTCGGGAATGGGCTCGCCCGTTTCACAGAGATGCTGCGAAGACGGCGGGGGCCATCCAGGGAGAGGATTCTTTGGTTGAACAGAAATTAATTAGGAAAAAATGGGGAAGGAGAGGGAAGCTCTTAAGTCAGTGGCTTAAAAACAAAACAAAACACCACATTCTAGCAGCTGTAATATCAGAGAACATACTAACACATTTTTTAATATAATTATATGAAAAAGACATTTTTATATTTCCCTCTTCGCGCATAAAAAGAGTTTTTTGTCAAGCGGTAACAATTTATTCCTTATGGAAACTGCTGTATTATTGTCTGATGGCCATTTTAGATCCATAAAACGAAATGGATTAAAGAAAATTAAACAGTATTTTTAAGTGTCTACGGCTTGTGGCGTGTTAACAACAATCTATGTGAAACAGCACCAAAAATTAAGCTCCTGCATCCAAGACTTTTTGTATTGTAGTGCGGTACTTAAATGTTTCACTCTGGAAGTTTGTTTCAAGATAACAATTGTGAGAGGCTCAAAGATGTAGGGGAGGTAAAATGAGATACAACCAAATACAATGTTATATGTTATGTTGTGTATTATGCATAATATATGAGTGCATATATATTTTATATTTCTGCCTCACATTATTTGTTACGAGTATTTTAAAAGTTAGATAAATAAAATAAGTACTTTTTGAGAGTCAGGGAAATTGCCTTCTAACTCAGAATTTGTCAACAAATGCGTTATCGTAGCAAAGTTAAACTCCCTGGGCCTCAGTTTCCACATTCAGATGCCTCTTTTAAAGTCTCAGGATGTCCCAAGATTCTTATTAGTACCAGGTCATCTTCTGACTTCAAGGTAAACACCCAGAAGGGGCTCAGTATCCCTCGGGACACTCAGTGCCCTGATCGCATCTTGTTCATGTCCCCTGCAGGTGTACACCCTACCCTAGGAGGGGCTCGCTTACATGTGGCAAAGAATGGCTGGCGGTAGGTGTGTTGATTTGGGTTGACTGTGATTTTGTGGGCTGCTGGGCTTTTGCATATAATTAAATGAGTGAGTAAAAGTAAAAGTGATAAGACACGGAGGGTAATGGCTTGACAGCATCGGACGGTCGGGGTGTCAGAACTGTCCTGGCAAAGGGGGGCGTGATCCGGAGCAGCCTGCGTCTTCTGATAACGAGAGCTCCTCGGGCAAGGCCGGCGGCTCCCCCAAGGCAGAGGCCCGCTGCGCGCCCTGGGTGTGCAATGGATGTTTGCTGATTGACTCACGTCCACTCTGCCTGTCACATGCCTGTGTGTCCCATTAACGTGAAACCTGAATTGCTTATAAGCACCTTTTATTTTATTTTAATTCTATTTTTTCCATCACCGTTTATCCCCTGTATGCCTTCTTCCACCTCTGCTCACTGCCCTCTCCCACCACCGTCACCACACTGGTCCATCCCCACGAGTTCATCTTCTCAAAACCTGTGTAGTATAATTAAGAGAGGATTATGTTAAATATTATCCAGTAAAGCATATTTCAATCAAAGCTGTAAGACTTTGAAAGTAAATGGAGAATTTTTAAACGTAAGACACGAAAATATTACTGCAGCTCTGTTCTGTGTTTACTCCCAGTGAAATTTCTTGAGAGGTGTCTGTTGTTCCTCTTGGTTTCCCCGTGATAGAGGGTGACAGGTGACTTTGATGTGCGCTTCTCGGTGGCCCTCCTCATGCTGGAGGACTGTGTAACTCTAGCTTGTGAGGTTTTTCTGGATTAAGCGGGCATGATTGCTCAAATGTCACCCGCACATCAGTGCCTTACACGTTTGTCTCGTACAAAGCACTCTACTCTGCTTCATAGACCCAGTAATGAGAGGGCAGTTTTAACTCTAAATACCACCCCCATGGTCGTACAGCACGGCCAGGCCCATTAGGATGTATTCCTTTATATAAATGCATGTAAGAAAGTCAGAAGTTGAGGGAAGACCCGTTAGGAAGCCAGACCTGGAGACTGCGCAGCAGCTGAGCTTGAGATGAGAGACTGACCCTGTGTGTGGCCCAAAAGCTCAGGCTCGTCCAAGGCTCACTGCTAAGGGTTTTCCAAGCATATGTCTGGCTTCAGTTTGCCCCACACATGTCAGAAGTTGGCATATTGGGTAGCCTGGAACACTGCCCAAGGGGCGTGGACTGAAGGTTTTGGAGAAGCGTCACTGGTCATGCCTACAGGTCAGAAAGCACGCGGGCAGGCCCCATGTGCCAGCCTGCGTGCGTGCGCTCATGTAGCCTACGCAGAGGGGGGCCCACAGAGCGGTCTGACTGGGAACTGAATGGTACCAAGGTCCTCACTGTCCGAAGTTGTCTCACCTACTTGGAGCCAGATTTATGGGTGGGTAAGGCAGGCACCTGCATCTTTGCAAATACAGTTTTGTGAGCTGTATCCTTAGGATGTTTTCTTTTTATGATTGTTTGTTAAGGAATTTCATTAGCCTTAGGAACTGTTTTGTGGTTTCCTTTAAAACAAATCACTAAAAATGACTAATGATATGGGAAGATTAACATATATTATATTCTGAGGTCTGTATCACATTTTCTGATTTTCTGTAGATATATCGTATATATATACACACTTAATAAAAATTGAGTATAGTTGCAAATTTAAAGAAAAAGAAACATTTCCTCATTTAGGGCCTTAATTTTTCTGCCCCTGAACATTAATTCTAGCTCAACAAATACCGAATTAATTTCTCTGCCGTTACAGACATTCTTAAGTATTTTTAGTATGGCTCTGAGCGTATCACTAACTCAGATAACTATGGAAAACTGTCAGAAATCAGCACACAAGTATCTGACCAAATATTCACTGCTCTTTCTGTGCACCTGATCCCTGAAAGCTCGCTCTAACACCTGGGCGCAGTTGGGTGTCTGGCCCCTCATTCAGTGGGGTTATAACCGGAGGCCCTCGAAGTACCTCGTTTCATATGGTTCATAATAGAACCTGCCGTGACAAGGTTCACAGGGTGGCTGGAGCCAAGAATCCATTTAGAACAACTATTCTCTGATGACAATTACAGGCCAGTGGATATTTGAGAACTGAATTTACTTGGAGGTGTCAAGTTTAAATGTCAGGATTGTTTCTAAGCTCTACTTCTTTTTCATGTGCCATGTCTTACTTAATGAAATTTTTTCATGGAAAAAAATTAAGGGTGATCTCTCACCAATGAAATAACCCAGGTTAATTCACATTGGCCCACTCAAGTAATATGTTAAAAAGTGGGGTAGGGATATTTATTTGAGGCTTCCAAATTTTCTTATTATATTGAAGAAAAACTTACACTTGATTTCATTTGCCTGACATTGGCTTAGATACAACAGTTAATATAAAATTATTTACCTATTTTTGAGCACCTGCTCTTTGCCCAATCCCAGTGTAAATTGCACAGAGATCCTGCTGGACCATTTAAACCCTAAACCCTACCTTATAAAGTCATGTTGATTTTTTTTTTAAACATATCTTTACTGATTTCAGAGAGAGGAAGGGAGAGATAGAGATAGATAGAGGTAGAGATAGAGATGATAGAGATAGAGACAGAGACAGAGAGAGAAACATCAATGAAGAGAGAGTCACTGATCGGCTGCCTCCTGCACGCCCCCGACTGGGGATCGAGCCCGCAACCCGGGCATGTGCCCTGACTGGGAATCGAACCGCGATCTCCTGGGTCCTAGGTCGATGCTCAGCCACTGAGCCGTCCCAGATGGGCAGGTCATGTTGACTTTTATTCAGTGTGGTGGCAGAAGGATTTGAGAAAAAAAAATGTCTCGTATGAAGATTTTCATTGTGTGATTGGAATGATATTGAACTTGGGTTATAAAGAAGATTTCAGCTTTACTGAAACTTCATTTGTTTAATAAGAGCGTGAAATACTTGGCATTCATTTGCATAAAAACTGAGTCCAGATTTTTCATCAGCGTCCAAAACCCTCTTTCCTGTGAACCCATCCTCATTGTTTGTCTGCTACCCACTCTTCCCTTGGGGTACTCAGTTCTCCTGTATTCCCCAGTCCCCTGCCTTTCCTCAAGCAATTTGCTCTTTAGAAGCCCCCCATCTCCATTGAAGCGCGCGCCGTGATCATGAGACAGTTTCAGAGGCTCCCCTAAAATGTCAGGGCAGCTCATCCTCTGGACTTCCTCCTTCCCCAGCACGTTGCGTCTCAGTTGCTAAACTTAGCACAGTTGATTTTATATCTGGAATTACTGAAACAGGTGTCTGCGTGTCCCTTTCGGATGGTTAGTTACCTGCATACTAGGAACAGTGCTACTAGTTTATGTCTACTCCATGCTTACCCGTCAGTGCTTCACAGTTTCACGAGAAATCAGTGTGGATTTCCAGCCTCCTGTCTGGGTCATGCCCCTAGTATTCTGACCGCATGGCAGGGACTCTGCTCTCCATGATTTGGGCTCCGGGTTTCATTTCAGGGTTATCACTAGGATCCCTGTGTTGTCTTCAAATAGATCATAAGTGCGTCTTAGATGAGACCTTCTGTCTCATCTGCGTTTTCATCCTTGATTGATTAGAGTTTGAATTTTAGGATTGTTCTTAAAAGGTTCAACCAACGATGGCCCACAGGGCAAATCAGGTCCACCACCCGTTTCATATGGCCTGTGCCCTAACCATGTTCTTTATGTTTTTACATAGATGAAAAGAAATGATGAGAATACTAATATTTCATGACGTGGAGAAATTATATAAATCCAAGCGTTAGTGTCTATAAATAGTTTTATTGGAATATGGTCACTGATATCCATTCGCATCACGTCTTGGATGCTTTTGTGTCGCGATGGCAGTGTCAGAGAGTATGACAGAGCCTGTGTGGCCACAGAGCCTAGTCCTATGTGGCTCTTTAGGTAAGACACTTTCAGTGCTGTTTTAGGGTACCTGGAAAATATTTTATTAGATTGTAAACTCTTTGAAGACAAGGACCACCTTTGTGTCTCTGCCACTTCTTCAAATATGCGGCTTTTTGGCTCTTCATTTTTTTCTAATTTTTTAATTTTTAAAAATTTATCTTTATTGTTGAAACTATTACAGATGTCCCCTTTATTTCTCCCACTGACCCCTCCTCCCCACTTCGGCCCCCTCCCCAGGCCGTCACTGCACTATTACCTGTGTCCATGGGTTGTGTGTATACGCATATAAGTTCTTCGGTTAATCTCTTCCCGCCCCCACCCCCTTCTTTAAGGAGCGGTTTGTTGACTGGCTGGTCGACGTTTGCTGGGAGTTGCTCAGAGCTGTGTGGGGCCTCAGACAGGCCCGCTCACTGCGGGAAGGTTGGACCTCCCTTACCCGCTGCGTACGGAGAAAGTCAGCGGAGACTCCAGTCATCTGTGGCCCGCACCATTTCCATTATTATTTGGGTACTTTGGCTGGTTTTCTGACATGTCATTCTTCCGTGTTTTACAGAAAACACTAATTCTCGCTCGGCAATGTGGTTTCCATTTATTCCCAGGGGTGTTTATGCATTGGTTTTTGATTAATGGAATGTTTTCTCCTCCCCCCAGATGAGTGAGGGGGAAGCCGCCTCTCTGCACTGCGTCTGGTGTGTGTATGAGGGCCGACCAGCTGCCCTGGGAGCTAAGCATGGTTAAGCCCATGGATTTAGGTAAAAAAATTATAAGTAAATAAATAAAAAGGCACTGGGCCTTTCTTCTGCAGGCTGGCCACAGAGTTTTCCTAAACTTGTCCTGTCGTTAGAAAAAGAACGACCGGCTGGGATTCCTGCGGTCATGCTCTGTTCGGCGGACGCGCTGACCCAGGAGTGACGCCCCGGCCCTCCTCTCGTTTTCACGCGCTGAACTCCAGCAGCAGGGTTGCCAGCCTGCTTTCATCACCACACGAAGGTACGCATCTCATGTCCCCAGGAGTGTACCGTTCGGCGTTCGGCATGCCATCACCGGTTTGGAATTTGGGGAGCTGGGAGACGACCGTGTTAGAGAAGGGAGGTTCATTAACAAACCAGGCTCCGAAGAGTGAATGGGGAGAATGTCAGGAGTATAAAAAAGTGTGTAACGTTCGTTAGAGTGTTTGTTAAATAATGTATTCAGCCTCACTGTGTCTCCCAGCCTCTCCTTTGCCCATTATGTGTTCGAGTAAATTAAAGCTCGGGAACCTTTGTCGGAGTTGTACTACTGCAGCTGACATCTAATTCCCCCAGACAATAGGTACACGTCTGCGAGCCTCCCGCATTCTTTCCAGTCTTTACATTTATTGATTCTTTTGTAGACCTGTTTCATTCAGTCTCTTACCAACAGTGCCGGTTAAAAGTGTGAAGTTTGCCACATGTAACCGGAGGCACGTTGAACAACAATAGCGTCCTGGCCTACGTCCTTCTGTCCCAGGGGCGGAGTTCTTAATCTGAGCGACATTTTCATCTCTAATTACGACATTAGATTTGAAGGGTGGGCCCCAGTGCAAAGATTGACATGTTTATTTTTTGGCTGACCTATTTGGGAAGACGTGGATTCGCTTCACCTATTGTGTGGGACCCTGCATTGCCAACATTGTATTAGTTGAGCAAGAATCTCTTTTATTTCGAACTCACCCTTTTATTAGAGATTTGAAATCCCCTTATTACAGCTAGACAGGGAATTGTGTGTGCATGGATCCTCACTTATCTAAGATATTACAAATAGTCACCTATTTCAGAATGCTTTTCGGAGCTTAGTATTTTTGAGATTGCTGTTGAAACATTTATAAACACGGCATCAAAGGGCCTCTGTCGCTGAATGGCCCACGTTCAGCTTTCATGGAATTAACATAATATACTTTTTATTGTCGGCCATTCCTCAGGATTATGCCATTTCTACACATCTGATGTTGTAAAACACACCGCATAAATAATTGATAGTAAACAAACAAATTCTACTTCTGCCCTGGTGTACTTCACCAGTTCCAAGACTTTGAAGTTCCGTAAATAATTTATGGCGCTTATTAGTGCAGGCAAATCAAACGGTACCCTTGATCGGAGCTGCTGTTGTCCTCTCGGCTTCTGAGCAGAATTGTTACGTGATCTCTCTGATTGGAAACTAGACCGTGCGCTGCAGAAAATCAGGGCGCGTAGCTGCTCGTGGGCACCTTCTACCTAGACCGTTGCTTCGTAAGAAAAATTCTGACCATTGGAGACTTTTTTCTTTCTCATTTTTTGTATCATTTGCTACACGTTTCAAAGGAACATACCAGGAAGGTTTTAAGACAGTGCTGTGTTGTTAGCCTCACATCTCTGCACCCAAATCGAAAACCTGTAGGGCTTTCCTCCTTCCAAACCGAGGATCACACTCGCCTTGGGACTTTGAGTTTCCATTCCTCTCACCACACGATGCTATATGCCAGCTCTGATCGTCCTTTCGGGGGGCAGGGGACTCAACCCTGACGCCCCTGGGAGTCTCTTTCCACCTTCACCCTTTTCCATCCTCAGAGCCCCTATTGCAGTTGGTACCCACGTGTTACAATTGAGCAGTTTAAACTCCTGATTCCTGCAGGTTTTTCATTCTACCTGTGATTAGTTTCTTAATCTATTTCCTGTACAAATGGCACACCCCACTTTTATTCTGTTTCCTACAAGATTTAAGGGTAACACTGAGGGAGTGGGCGTTCAGTGTCTCACATTTGTTGGCTTGATGACCCAGCTGGATTGTTCACATCTGAAGTCAAGGCCTGTGGTTAACATCTTACCACTTAGAATCTTCTACGGCGGGGGGTTAAAAACCGGCACCCTGAGCCTCTCCAGCCACCAGGAGTCTGGGTTCTGGGGGCTGTACTCCCAGCCCAACAAGAGCAGTTCTGCTTTTAACACCACAAGAGTTCATTTCACCACAAAGGGCAGTATTCAGAGCATAAGAAGAGTTTCCAAACCACTACTTTAATTACTTAATAAATGCTCAATAAATAATTCTCCCACTGTGGTACGGCTTTGGGGAAGACTAAGTTGTAGCTCAATAATACAGAAAGAAAGTGTGAAGGGCAGGACACGGGTACGCGGTAAGAGTGTCTTTTGCATATACATGGTTGGAATAGTGACAGTGACTTTGGTTTACTGATTTAATCTAACAGATGTAGAGCAGCTACCTACTGTATACCCTCTGGAGTCGCCTCTCAGTGGGGGGGGGGGGGGTCCCAGCTTCTCAAGAAGGCTGTGCTGGCGTTTTAAGCCAGTTCTCTGATTTGGGAAAGAGATCACAGGCCAGGGGGAAGGCCTGGTATAGACGGCTAACCCCCTGGTTCACCCTATTCCACAATATGATCTGCAGATTACGGATTCCTTTGCCTTTGTGGACTCCCACAGGGAGCTTCTGTAGAGGTGGCTTAGTTTATCAGTCATTTACACCTTAGTGTGTTTTACTCTAATCAGGTGATGAGATTATTTTTCCTGGGAGGAAGAGGCCTATCCATTGAGGGTAGGGTAACCAGAGGCCTAAGGGAACTCAAGGCCAGGAGATACGTGGCTCGTCCAAGCCAAAGTCCAACATGTAGGCACTGGGTTGTCTTGAAGACCCAGGACACTTTCAGGTTTGGTGAAAGAAAGCTGCTAACATCCTGCCACGTTGGTGAGAGGAGAAGGGACAGATAGCTTGTCATGGCTTGTGGCCATGGATGAGGGACAGTTAGCATGAAGCAGGCAGCAAAGTCAGTGGCAGGGCAAATGGGTGAAGCCACACAGGCAGGCAGGTGTCGGGCAGCAGTGTCAGATGTGGGACGTCTCAGCTGCTGGGTCACACCCAGGCTGCAGAGTGATCGATAACCCAGTGATGAAGGACAGAGGAAGAAAGGGAGTCGTGACAGAAATGTCATTGAGAGAGGTGTGAAATGATGGTCAGATGCATTGTAAAGACGCCGATGGAGGTGGGGCAGGAGCTGGATGGAAGGGAACCGGGGAGCTGGAACCCCAAAGAAGCTGAGGTCAAATCCTAAGCAGAAGTTCTTAACACGGGAAAGAAGACAATGGGCCTTCGCCAACTTCCGCTTTTACCTCATTTTGCAAGCTGCATCAGAGTGTATATTAGTGAGATCTGAACAAAAAACCAAGTGTAGTTAGGTAGTGTTTGGATGCCATGGAGAGAGCCAGACAGTAGACACATTGCCACGGGCCTGGGAGACGCCCGTGTGGCTGATCAGGACGACGCGTGGAGTGCTGCAGATTTCATCAGTGTCTTCCATGCAGAAGCGGTTGGCGGTTAGTGAGGAAAGTGAAACTTGCATAGTCAGAATTTTAAATGGGTTGAAAATTAGTGGACAAGTATGTGTTTTTTTATTGGAAAAAATAATAACTCAGCGTCCAGGTTTACTGCAGGTATGGTATCAGTGTGTGTGTGTGTACACACACGTTGCTGGCTTTTATAGAATATCATTGCATATTTTAAGGTATCCTTTGCTAGTGTTTACCAGTAGGTAATTAGTCATTTATTTTATGGGGGGGGGAATTGAATTAAAGATTTCAAAGGAAGATCTACAAAAGGTCTAGAAATTACGCATATTAAACAGAGTAATGCAGAAAATATCAACACTTCCTATATAGTCATAGAAAAAGTGTCAGTTCAAATGGGCCAACTTTTTTGCTAGAAATAATGGTACAGAAATAGAAACTTGCATGAGAAATAGTGTTATTGATCCCAATTCATCTTTAAAACTTAATCCACTAACTCAGAATCAAACACTGAGAATAAAGGATTTGAAGTAAAAGAAAATACATCCAGTTCTCACTTCAGGAAAATGAAAATCCTGCAGACCACGGAACATTCTTATTGAGCCTTTTCTCAGTGCTCTCATCTTAACCAGCTGGAATTATTTTTAAAGTACATCCAATTCAACCTTTTAAAATGACAGATTTGCTTTTTAATGGGAAATATGTATTTCATCGTAAAGATGGAGCACAGTGTCCTTGGCTAAGCTGTTCTCCACAGACGGATGCTCTTTTTTTGTGCTCCGTGCGTAAGTCCAGAAGTAGGAACACAAATCCGAGGAAGCTTGCTCCTGGCAGGGCAGGCTACAGGGGTGCAGACAGACTGACAGACGCCCATTAAACACGTGCTGTTCCTTCCAGCACCCCAACCTCCACACAGCACTGTCCGTTGCTAAGTAATGAGTGGTCCACACCAACAGAACCAGCCGTGGAGAACCGGAGAAACTAGAGTTGCTTTTAGTTTGAGAAGAGACCACTGCCACTGAAAACAGCCAAGTCGTACATTAGAAGAGGTCTCACAGGCTCCCTTTTTTGGAGATGTAATGATGTCCCTCTCAAGGAACGTCTTTATACTCATGACAACTCTTTTCTTTGTTTTGGAGTAAGAAGCATCTCCGATGTCTAAGGGAAAACAAACAGCTGGTAACAGTGGAGCAGAAAGAAGCCACCTCTGTGTTTATGTGTAAACCCGACACGTTTTCAGTTCAGATTGGCATTGTCGAGACCCGGGCGTGACTGATGCTGTTGGACAGCACAGGATCTGGGAAAGGGGGGTAAATATTCCAGGGCCATGTACAAGGGAGGGGACTGAGGTCAACAGGCCCTTATCCCAAGGAGGACCCAGGGCAGGGGCCCAGAGCCAGTGGGTCGGGGCTGACGGTGGGCCAGGTGGGGGCTAAAGGCGGGACCCAAGAAGACCCTGGAGTGAGGGGCAGTGGGAGCAGCAGGGGCTGGAGGGGTTGGAGGCTGGAGAGGAGAGCAGGGCCAGAGGGGCATCTCCAGCGTTAGAAACCAAGCTCCCACCTGGCTCCCCGCAGGGCTCGTTTATCACACGTTCATTTCCCGGCCGCTGGCTCTGAGGAACAGAACTGGAAGTTGGGTGCGCCAGCCTTAGGCGTGCTGTCTTACGAATTTAAGTACTAAGATTCCGTGAAAGTGCTCAGAGATCTTTTAGGGAACAGGATAATAACTGCACTTAGAGACATTTTGGTAAAAATGACAGTCTGGAATGTTCTATCTCCACAGTCCCCAGAGCTCTTTTACAATCATAGAAAACAAGCGTACCACTCCTGAGAGTATGTAAACAGAAACCCTTGGTTTGTGGGGAGCTCATTCATTTGTTCATCAAGTGAACCCATTGTCTGTGCCTGTCCCTGTGCTAAATGTGGTGGGTTAATGGGAAACCAGACCCAGAGCCTGTTCCCAGCTACAGGATCTGGCTGAATTTGAAAGCATGAGACACATTAGCTCGGTTTGATGGAAACTTGGGTGTTTGGAGGGGTAAAGAGGGAACTACAGTTTTTCAAAGGGGCTGGAATTTCCTGGTGAACTTAAATGCACAACTGAGGTGTGAAGTGCACTTCTTTTCATATAAGTGTACAATTCTGCCTTCTCACGTGTGGCCCTGAACTCGGCGTGGAGGGGCTGCAGGAGCTACGGGTGCCTGGGAGGGCATGCTGACCGACCGAGCCAGCGCACAGCCGGGCAGGCAGACAGGAGGGGCAGGGGCAGAGCCAGAGAGCCTGGGCATGTGGGGCCTGGGCAGCAAGGTGAAAGCTCAAGAGGGTTAGAAGAGGGTGGTGGGAAACCAGAACGACTGCCCTTAAGCCTTGGGAGACAGTGGAACTATTATTAAAATGGGTCTGAATGTAATGCTTGGTCCCTTCTCCCCTTTTCCCCCACCTCGTCTTTATAACTCACACCCGGACTCAAGGAGGCAGTAGGTCTCTTAAGCGTGGTTAATGTTTAGAGTGTTGGAGACAAAGAGATCGAGTGTCAGCTTTCCCCACCTCCGCCAACCCAGCCTTGCGAAGTGGTAGAAGGGAAGGCAGCGGAAGGACATTTCCCACAGAGCGGAGAACAAAGAATGCCTCCTGGTTTCTGGAGCCCAGAGAGCTGCCTCAAGGTCTTCAATAAATGACAAAGGCAGTTGGGAGACTTGAGCTCCTGTGTCGGGGCCAGGCGTTGAAGCCAACAGCCTTGGCTCTGAGCGGAGGTTGCTCTTCAGAGCTCGCATTCCCCAGCCGCGCCGTGCCTTTCTCCTCCGGATTCTGAATTCCTTCCTCCCAGCCTGAGCGCCAGGCCTGCGGCGGCGACGCTGGAGGAATTCGCTCCAGTTCTAGCTCCAGGGGCGTGTCCCTGGCAGGCGGCCTCCTGTCAGGGGCACGGCCTCATCGCCCCTCCGTAAGGACATCTGTCCAAGCGTATGGCCTTGGGCCTCCCTCCTGAATATGGTGGAAGCCCCGGAGACCTCCTGGGGTCATGAGAAGTTTCAGAGCATGAGGACGACAGAAAAGTGGCTCTGTGGTTGGGGCGTCGGCCCGCATTGTTTCAAGGAAATTAATTTCATGCGAGATGCAAATGGTTCAGGAGCTGTTGCTATCCAGGTTACACGCGAATGAAGCGTCATTGTGCGGGTGGTGGTGGGTGGAGGGCGTAGACGTTGAAGGAGCAGTGTCATCCGACTCAGTAAGTCGCTGGCTGTGTGCACAGGGGAAAGAAAAGAGTCAGGACCCTGATCAGGCTTTGAGCCTCATGATCACAAAAACACGAGGACTACGCAGACAGCTGGATACAGCGTGAGTGACAGTGGTTCCGTCTGACACAGATGTCACAGGGTGTTATTGTAAGGCTGACGTTAGGCTCATGTAAGAATTAAAATATAGGCTGTCCCCCAAAAAATGTATAGCTCAATTAATGTTTCTTTTCAGGTTTAACCCATTGGAATTAATAATGGCAGCCAAAGTGTACATACATTTTTTGGGACCCCCTGTATTTTCAGAAGGTTTAAGAGCATCGTTTCAAGGGTGTATGCTACAAGAAGTTGAAAACCTGTGGAAACTCTCCAAACCAATTCATAGTTGGGTTTGGTTTGTTTTTTATCGGGAAGAATGAACAATTCAGAATGAGTTTATCTTGAAAACTCGCTTAAAATAAACACGTGACATGCTTGCGCCTCCCTGCAGAACTGTCTTAGACACAGTGCTCATGCCAGTGTCATCAGTTCACTGTTTCTTTTCAGCTGGGTTGTCTCAGTTATTGTGTCACAGTCTGTTCTGCTCGGTGACTCAACATAATCAACACATTACCGTCTCTCCATTCACACATTTATTTTCCCGGCCCTTATGTCAATAAGAGACACATTAAATGACTTGCAGAACCCTAAAAACCTTTTGCTACAATGCTTATACAGAATTCAAGTGTTAAATTTGCTTTCCTGGAAAATAATAATTAAATGAAAATTGAAGGGATTTAAAACAAAAATGAGCCCTGGCCAGTTTGGCTCAGTGGTTGGAGCGTTGGCCCTCGGACTGAAGGGTCCCAGGATCCATTCCGGTCAAGGGCACGCACCTCCTCCGTTGCAGGCTCGATCCCCAGCCCCGGCCGGGGTACATGCAGGAGGCAACCAACTGATGTGTCTCTCTCACATCGATGTTTCTCTCTCTCTGTCTCTCCCTTCCACTCTCTCTGAAAAGCAATGGGAAAAATATCCTCTGTGAGGATTAAAAAAATTTTTTAAACAAAAATGAAAACAAGCAAACCTTTTTGTTCAATTAAAATTGCAGCTTTATTCCTTCTTTATACAAAGACGTATGTTTGCATTAAATGACCTGGTAAGAGCTTTCTTTAAAAAAATAAATTCACAGAAGATATTCATGGAAACTGAGTCTGCCGCCCCTCCAGCACGGTGACTTCTCACTTTCAGCAGCTGGGGGGTCAGAGGATCCAAGGTCCCATCAGGTCCACACTCCTATTCTCTTTAGCTTTTCCGAATTTAAGACAACCTTAAGGCAACCTCATCGACAATAAAATACGGTCACGTAATTCTCTAATGTTCATCAGATAATGGAATTGCCACTTGAGCTCTGACTCAGAAAGTACACATTGGCTGTGGCTTAAAAAACCCAATTTGAACTCTCCTACCCCTTGTCTGCGTGTTCCCTCTTCCCCACCATGGACATGTCGCAGGTGCCCCTTCTCTGCGGATGTGCTCTCCTACCTGCAGCAGTTCACAGATGCTCAGTGATTCTTCACATTGTGTCATAAGTAGTGGAATCCACTGACCTCAGCTATTTGCGGGATCGCTTAAGGAACTTTGAGCCTCCGGATGACGGGTGTTCTCCGGGCCCACATCTCACGTGTGCACCCGACAGGCCCCTCTCTCGGGCCGCTGGTCCCAGAGCCTTGGCACCCTGCTCTGGATCCGCCATAAATCGTTTTCCTTAGGGCCCCCCAGGTGCAGTGGAGCGGTCTTGTGGCTGATTTATACCCCGCCTTTCTGCTCATGGGGGCTCCCTGGGGCCTCCCCAAATCACCATCTACATCTGGCAGCCTGACTCATTCTAAAGCTTCACTTTCGTTCATTGCGCCCTGGGCACATTGTTATCATGTAGACAACGCCGTGAGCAGTTTTATTTATTTGCGTATTTTTATTTATCTGCGAATTCTTTTCTCACATTTGACTGCTATGGTCCCCCTGTGTCAGTTTCTATCCCGGAAGCTCAGGGGAGTCTCTGTGGAGGCCATGTGGATGCTCTCGACTCACATCAGGTCCAGGAGCACCTTTGTCCGCTGGCACAAAGTTGATGTGCTTTGAGCAGAATATTAAAAAGTTAAGCCAACTGACAATTGGTATCCAGAAGCCATGCTTCCCATTCCCAATGTGGCCTGCGTCGCATCCACCACTGGCCAGAAGTCATAAAAGCAACTCATTAATTTAGTCAATTCAGGGAAAGAAGGAATATATAAAATGGGGGGAAAATCGGCAATAATAACATGGGATCTTGTACAAATGGTTGCTTGAATGTTTCACATTTAAAATGTCCACATTCAGCTGGGCTGGCATGACTCAGTGGTTGAGCATCAACCTGTGACCCAGGAGATTGTGGTTTGATTCCCAGGGCACGTGCCTGGGTTGTGGGCTGGATCCCGAGTTCGGGGGGTGGGGGCGTGCAGGAGGCAGCCGATCAGTGACTCTCTCATCATTGATGTTTCTCTCTCTCTCTCCCTCTCCCTCCTCTCTGTGGGTGCAGAGTGGAAAGGGTCAGTGAGGGAAAAAGGTGACATCTGTAATACTTTCAACAATAAAGATAGATTTTTTAAAAAGACATATTTTGAAGAATAAAATGTCCACATTCATGTTTAAAAGTATGACCTAAGAACACAGCCCAGCCCAGCCAGTGTTGCTCAGTGGTTGAGCACCCTCCCAGGCACCAAGAGGTCACCGGTTCGATTCCTGGTCAGGGCACATGCCTGGGTTGTGGGCTTGATGCCCAGTAGGGGGTGTGCAGGAGGCAGCCGATCAGTGTTTCTCATTGATGTTCCTCTCTCTCTCTCCCTTTCCCTTCCTCTCTCTAAAATCAATAAAAATATTAATAAAATAAAAAAACAAAAAAACACAGAGCACAACTTAACTATAACCTAACGTGGTGGGTAATATCCTCCCTCCTCAGAACAGGTTTCCTGGGCTCCTAGTGCCCATGTCTGCACCGACCGGGGAAGGCCAGCCCTGCACCCTTCTAAGTCTGTGTTTCTGTTTCGGTGTTGCTTCCTTTCCTAGCAGAGTGTCGAGGTTACTCTCTCTCGATATGGTGCTACTGCACCCTGATTTCCCCACCGAAGCATCACAGACCCCATTGTGGCCCCGTCGTGTCAGGGAAAAAGCTGGGGCTGCTTATTTGTTCTGACGCAAGGAAGTGCCTTGCTCTCCCTATGGGCAGGCCTTGAGTTCCTGACAGGAGACAGCGATTCCTTTATGAGTGCCTTCCCCTGTTCCGAACCCCCGTTACTTTCGAGAATTCTGCAGCGTGCTCTGTGGTGGGGCTGTTTCCTGGATGTGTCATACATTCAACAAGTATTTGCTGAGAGCCTTTCATGGCCTGTGCTTGCTGAGTGTCAGTTACGAGTGCTCAAAAAATCTGGCAATTTCCTTCCCTAGAAGTCAAGTCCAGATTCTTTTGCCCTTTTTCCCTCCCCAATAAATCAGTTTCAGGTTATCTGCTCCAGGAGTGGAAAAAAAAAAAAAAAGATTAGCAGGAGGTACTGAGAATTCACTTGGGGGCTTCTTTCTAGGTGGAGGGCTTGGCGTGTCTGCCTGAGATCTCCAGACTAACCTTCTCTGTCTGTCTTTATTTCAAATTTCTCACACTCCCCTCTCCTGTTATCATTTCCCAGCCCCTTCATGTTTTCTTATGGTATGCACTCAACCTAAGTGTGAGACTCGGAAATGTGTTTGCTAAATCATCTGGCAAATGGTCTTGTTGATGTCTGCTGAGCGGCTCGGAGCCCACTGTTGTTAAGTACTTATTACAGGAACCCAGCCGGGCAAATTAAGAAAGCTACATGTTTGCTTGTTATTTTAGGACCATTATGTTCTGCTTCTGAGGGCCCGCACACCGGACCTTCTGACCTGAAAGGACTGGCTGTTCCTTAGTGGGAGGTTGCTGCGTGGAGTCTGGATCTTTGACCCGGTGACAGCGGGAGTGACCATCCTCCAGGGGGGGAATGTCCTCTCCTTGCTTTTCCCAGCTCAGCTGGCTAGAAAACGGGAAACCCTTAGTGAAGCAACTCGAGGTTCCCTGGGTGTGTCACCTGTTATAACGAAGCTGGGATCTTTTTATACTAACAAATTAAGCTATTTACTTCATTTTTAACTGAAGTGCTTTTTATAACAGTGACTCCAACCTTTACGCTCTCAGCTCAAGGTGAGTATCCCCTGTGCCCATCCAGAAAGATCTGTGGAGTGTAAACTGTCACTTAAGCTATAGCTGCTATTCCCGGTACTTTTCTTGGATGATGTATTACAAACTGAAGCTGCACAGAAGTAACTTAGATCCTATAGGTAACAGACTCTCTGCGAGGTTGGAAATTAATGCGCCCTCTATGATGTGTAACTTACTTCTATGGCAGCTTCAATTTGTAATATGTGTGTCCAATAAAAGCACCAGGAACATCAGCTATAATTTGTATTTTCCTCTAAATTTCCTTTAGCCTTTCTACGAACCATTATGAAAGTGTATTTGGGGTGTCTGAAAATTTTCCCAATAGTTAAAAATTGGTAAAATAGGATCAGACATAGTTTAAGGGTCGTGATTGTAGGGTCTCTAAGTAGGCTGGTTTTCTACGAAGCAGGAATTTATTATTGTGGTCATGTTAAAATGTCATCTTTGATATTGTGTCATCTCCTACCCAAAGCTTGGCTGTTGTCACCTCCTTTCTCTGTCAGAGGCGTCATGGGTGTGTTTAGAGTCCCTCCCAGGCAGGTTAAGTGATTGCTCTTAAGCTCTTTCTAAATGTTGATCTGGGAAAAGACACTGCTGCTCTCTGATTTGGAAGAGAGTACCCTTGTCGTGGGATATTAGTATGTTTGCCCAAAACATTTCAGTCAGTGTCAAGGGCTTTGAAGATATAAGGGATACAAAAGAAAGCTGGCCTTTTCTGTCTACTGTAGGCAGTTTTAATAATGCAGGCCGCTCAAGCACAGAATTACCGTCTAGTGTGCCTTTTTCTAGCAACAGACTTGTACTCTATAAATGCTTTATGATGTTAAATATTTGCGAGAAGTAAGGGAACTTGCCCTTTCAAAATAAAAAGCGCTGGATAATCTTGCAAGATTCACATCAGTAAGAAGTCAGATGCCACATCTGTATGTACCTAACATAGCGTCTTCTGTGAAGCTGCAGAGCTCATTTTCTGCTAATCTGCCTGTGGTTCTGTGGTCTCAGGAATACAGGCTATTCCTTATCAAGACTCTAAGGCAGCGCCAGCAAACTTTCTGTAAAGGGTCAAATAATAAATATTTAGGCTCTGTGGGCCAAGAGTCCACATCAAGGAGAGTCTGTGGGTACTCAACAAGAGAGAAAACACATTTCTATGAATAGTTTTTTGACAAAATTCAAAATATAGTCTACTCTTTGGAATACAGGTCTACTAATGAAAGGATTGGATTCTTTTTGAAAGAGTTAACATTTTGCTTAATTGGGATTCAAAGGTAGCGCTCCCTAGCATCGAAACTGTGATTGTAACGTTTGGCTGTAAAAAGCATTCTGAGCTCAGAGGCCATATGAAAGTGGGCAGCAGGCCGGATTTGGCCCCAGGACACAGCGTGTTGACCCCGCTAGAAGGGGGTTTTTCTCAGAGTGTGGTCTTGGGGCCATCTGATGACGCATAGCTGAGTTGGTTTATTAAACATGCAGTCCTTGGTCCTCACTGCTGATTATCAAGCTCACCCAATTTGGCCTTTGTCTGCCGCTCTTCAACCTTGGGTTTGTTGGCAGAGTACATCGCATCGTTAGGAAGTCCTGCTTAGACTTTTCCCCTCCAGCCTTCAGATAGGCTCAGCTCCCTGCATTTCAAAATCAACATCATTTGACTCCCCTGTACTCCAACTGCCATCTCCTTGCCCCCATTCAAACCTGGACACTGTAAATGTGTCCCCCCCCGCTCATTGCCTCCCCACCATGCACTTTTCCCATCCATCTACAAGAGAGTTCTTGTCCTCACCATTCCATCAAAACCATACCCTAAAATTGCCAAGACTGCTCTTCCAGATCCTCAGTTTTTTGTTATCCTAAATCTCTACCTGTCACTTGACACTGATGGAAACTACCCCCTAATAGCTTCCCTTTGTTAATACCTTTCACGGTACCGCTGGGTAAGGACCTTGAAAGAAATATTACCTGGTGCTGTAGATGATGTCGATGATTTCCTTGGACTCTCTTAATCATTTGAGGGGGGTATTGACTGGGCTCAGGTACAGGAGACAAACAGGCCCTTCACAGGGCACGAGTCCAGGGCTCTGAGTGGTAGGTGGAGCCTGAAGGATTTGAACATATGAACATATCAGACCCTGGGCATATTAATATGTATTAAGTATGCAAAAGCATGTGAGATCCCAGACCAGATCTCTTTCTCAGTTGATAAGACCTGGGTGGTTGAAGTCATCTGGGGAGCAGGAAGGACAGAATTAACTAATTCATGTCTCAGTCTGTGACTCCTTCAAGCCCCAGCTGCCCAGGAGACACGTAGAATGTGAAGAAGTTCAGCGGCTCTGGTCCCCCCAACGCCCTAACTTCATTCCTTCATCCTTGGCCACAAATCCTGTTTCCTTCAGGTTTCTCTCCCCTGCCCAGCCCCAAACTGTGGGTGTTACCAACACCCTGTGCGCTGTACCTGCCCCCCGCAACCTGTTATCTTCTCGCTTTCCCTACCTGTGCGAATCCACCTGCCCTGGCCTTGGGTCACCGCCTTCTGGATCGACTGCTACATCTACAGCTCCCGCTCTGACCTCTCACCCTCAACAGCCTCCTTTTTAATGGGGGGGAGAAGCTAAAAAATTAACTTCACTTGGATGCCAGGCAGTTACTACTAATTCTGTTTATCAAAATGGAAGAAAGCAAAGTCCCTTCAAAGCATGCTGGTCTCACCTGACCAGCTTTGTTCAGGTGTTTCCCTGATAGTCTCATCTCAAAGCCCAGAAACCTGTTACTTGTTTTTTCCCCTCACCTCCTGTCTGGTATCCAGTCCTTTAACTATTTTATTTCATTATTTTCATTACTATATGTAATGTGATAATTCTGTTTATTTTATAATTATATGTACGGGGGTTCATCTGATTTTTATTCTGTCATAGGCTCGTACCCAAATGTTTGGGTCTTGCTGTTCCATTTTCTCCCTCCCAGTTTTATTGTATCATAGTCACACTCATCTTCTCAAAACTCTTTGTTCATCAAGCTCTGACACCTGCTGAGGCGCCCGGTCACCTGGCCGGTGCAGGGCCTGTGCTTCTGCTCTTATTTCCCACTGATCTCCCGGCAGGTCTTCCACTCCTCCCGCCCTCCAAGCTCTGAGCTCCCACGCGGGCTCTTCCTGCCCCTGATTTCATTCATGCTCTTTCCTCAGTCTAGGTACCTTCCCTCCAAAGAATGTGGTCCTAGCAAAAAGGGTGACCTTGCCAGGGACAGATTTTGCCTAGGGGGTCTCATCCGACTGTAATCACTCATTTAACTCGACGTGACCACAGGACGGTCACTACTCATTGACCTTAAGCCATCTCCTTCCTCCGTGGGTGGCGTCCAATACGTGAGGTGATGTGGGGCGAATCAGACAGGACAATCTATAGTCAGCACGAGCTCGGCCGCTTTCACTGTCCTTCACTATCTGCCCTGGATTTAGAACCCCATCCTCAGAGGAGGTGTCATCCTAACGGGGCACAGGGCGTGATAGCATTGCTCATGACTTCTCCCGAAGTTAGTTGCTTGTCCCTGGAATGAGAACAGAAGCCAGATCTCTTTTTAAGAGTAGAGATACATTCAGAACATTCTTTGAACTCATGAACAAAAAAGTGGCTCTTGTTTCCAAGAGGTGTAAATATGGTGCATGCATTGTTTTTTATGCTTTTGTCTTTTTTTCTGGTAGAAATCAAAGATGGCGTTTTTAGGGAGAACACTAATAAATTAGATTCATGTGGGCTTCTATGATTAATTATGCCATAATTAAATATTAACAACTACAGTATGCCATATTTATGCAGTGGCTCCCTTTTCTATTTGAAAATTCGTAATTATATATAGAACTATGTCTAAAATATAGGCCATATTCTGAAACTGAATTGGAAAAGAAATTTGATGTAAACATGAAAATAAACCACCAATGTTAACCACTAAGACTTGGTAGATTATATCTACTGCCACCTATAAAAATCATTATCAAATAATTCAGCTTATTAATTTTTTTAAAGATCCAGAATCCTTACATCAAGAAAGTGTACTAAAATTAACTTTTTTGCAATGCTGAAAACATTGATTTTATCATGATGAGGCAGAAGCAATATGTACTACTGAAGTGATTTACCCTCTCCAAAAATATTATTTTATTTTAAATATATTTAGTTGTGGTGGTTTTTAATTCTTTGAAAATTGATCCTTTACTTACCATGTGACTTTGCACAAATTCTTTAATCCTTGACAGGCCCCCCCCAGTGTATTCATTGGTGAATTGGAGATAGAATAATTACTGAGAGCTTTGTTGCTGGGATTAAATGGCTTATTATATATAAAGCATGAAACATAGAGCCTAGCTTCTATGAAATACAGCAAATGGTAGTTCTTATATATTTACTAAATGAAAATGTACAATTAACCAACAAGCCCCATCCACTTCTCTCAACTGCTATGAATAATTTTTTTTTTTCGTCATTAGACCACGTTAAAGACTTGGAGAGGGAGACATGAATGCATAGGGATTCCCTTCTCTCATCCATAAAATGTATAAAAGGTTTGTCCATTTTTCAAGTGAAACCGAGACCGATACTGAGTTGTGCCGGGCTCCCTGGGAGCTCGCAGGGATGTGCTCCTCGGCAGTTCAAGCCCAGACTTGACCAGCACGTGGCGTCCGCACTGCGACAGGAATCAGATGCCCGGAGCATCAGGCGGTGCCCGGGGACAGACAGCTTGGAGGAGCCTGCAGCAAATATTGCACCCACAGGCGCCTGCTGGCCACCTCTCCTGAAACACTCAGGGCTCTGCCTAAGAATAAAAGGCCAGCCGAGGCTCCCTTTATCTCAACTATTAAAAAAAACAAAAAAAAAACTTATGTCAAGAGAGCACTTTACATGCTGTTCACCCACTCAGCCGGCTTCCTCCGGAGCCAAGATAGGCTACTTACAGAAAACGCCCGAAGGGCCCGCCGCGGCTCCTCTGGCCGCTGCCTCCCTTACAGCTGGCGTCCTAATCCTTTGATCCCCGCACCACTGAAGTCTTTGAGAGTGTGGCAGAAAGGACAGAGTCCAGATTTGACCGTGACAAGTGGAAGAAAATCAATTTTGACTTCCCAAAGATAGAACAAGTGGCGCAGAAGATCACCGGTCCCGGGACTGAAAATGCCGAAGAGGCCCCAACGCCGTGCAGACAATGGGAGGGGGTTTCTTCCTTTGCCCGAGGAATGGAAGAAATTCAATGTGAAGCTCGGACCACAGGGCGGCCGTCCACGCCCCGCCCGTCCTGCTGCTCCCCGCGTGTCCGCTGGATGTGGTGGATTGCAACACGCCAGCCTCCCGCAGGAGGATTTGCACATTGATCAGCAGTTAAAAGCATTTGCCTGTAAGTGTAGTTGGACGGCTGTTTCCTACATCAGGAAAAACAGATCTTCCCTGTAATTGGCAGGCCCTGTTCTAAGTGGATATTCTGTTTAAGCTTCTAAAGAACTCCTAAGAACTCATTAAGTAATTGAATAAAGCGGAGCGCTTTCCGTCTTCTGGCTGCACCGTGTTTGAGAATATCGTATAACCTATGAGTCAGTTCCACCGTGAGGCGTAAGCGATAAAACATGGGATAGAAAGAAGACGGGAAGAAACTATGCGAATTGCCGTGCCACCCACTAATACATTCCACAGCGATTCGCTCACCCTTTCTCCTAATTATACTGTTCAGGATTTGGTTAGAACTATTTTTGCCCCCAGACTAAAGCTATTATGCCCCAAAAGGTATAGAGAAAAGAAGACAGGCTTTTTCCGTAATTCATAACAAACACGGTTGTTTTGAATGTGCTTAATTGTTATCTCGATTCAGTTCAATCCAATGATGATTTATTGCCTTTGGAGGGCCGCTTGTGAATGTCTCATTACAAAGAGTTACTAAACGGAGCCGCGCAAGCGCCGCGAAGGCGCAGTTAATGTCATCTCAGTAATGGAAACACTGCTTCCTGGGCTCTATTTGCATGCCAGAAACTCCGAGCACCAAGCAAGCCCCGCTACGGTAATAGAATTCAAAAATTAGCCCATATTTTTGGGCTATTGTCTAGAGAGAAGAAATGCAGCTTTTGTTAAATGAAAGGAAGAAATACGGGCAGTTTACGGCAACTAGGGCTGGAATCTACATGAAAATCTGAATGTATTAGGGAAGCGTAATACATCACGGGTCGGAAATAAGAGATATAATTCTAATCCCTTGACCCCTGGCGTTTCTTAAATATGTACTTACTTTGTGATCTTCAAGAAAGTGAAATAAATTGAACTGTAACATAGCCAGTAGGGTTTGTTGACCTGACAGCTGATCTGTAGTTTAGCTATATCCTTTGAAAATCTGAGAAGTCGAATGCATATTATGGCTTAAGCTGTGAAAACTGAATTCCCTTTCCTCCACGATCAAACGCACATGCTTAGTACTGCTCCTGAATGTCCAAAATTAGCCTTCATTTCAGGAACTTATATGCTATTTAGTTTTTAATTAAAAAAATAAAACTACCTCATGAAATCTGGGTAATTCTCTGAAGTTTTATGAGGTTTAGCAGAAACGATGTCAACAAAGTTCGTCAGTTCTGACAGCGGTGCTCTTGTGAACGTAACGTGAATGACTGAAGGGCAGTCCTACCGTCGGAGGCGCCTGCAGTCCTCGTAGGCCCCCGTCATAGGCGCTCCGTGCGCCAGGGTGCACTGTCGAGTCTCCTGCACCCACCTTCTTGCAGTCGAAACACATACATTAATTTTCTGTTTGGTCCCCGTTGCGCCGACGCCCGGCGCGCCGATGAAACCCCAGCCGGGGGTAAGGAGCGCGTGTGCCAGGCCACGACCACCCGTGGCGGTTACAGGCGTGTGGCTGCCGTAGGCGCGCGTCAGGAACTGGTGACGAAATGGCTCTGAGCCGGAGCGCGCCAAGTGCCAGGAGCCAGCCCTGCCACGGGGCGCGGGTTGTGAGAGCTTTAATAGTGGCCAAGGACAAGCGGTTAAAGGAAACGTGTTGTGCGAGTGACTGACTCAGTCTTGATGAATGAAAAAACAAAAATAGGACACCTCCAAAATGAGGCCGTTCTAGCTGAATTGTGGCAGCCCTCCCTCCACTGGCGAAATGACCACTTTGCGCGTTTGGTTTTTAAAAAGACGCGGTGAGGTCAGGCAGAGGTGTTCTGTTGAGCCCATGATAGGTTGTGGCTTGGCTTTAAAGAGGATGCTGTTTTTCAACTACCCGGTAAAAATAAATTAAAAAAACATACAAAAACAGGAAGAGTTGCCCAGCTTTCTAGAGCCAATCAGAATGTACTGAAAATACCTTTATATGTCCCTTTATAAGAATAGCAGCCACGGAGTGAAACATTGCGATCAAGTTATCTGTGGACTGTAGGGTCACGGAAATAAATCTATAGGTTCTGTAGGCTGAAGGCACAGAAGTGGGGATAGGCATTTTCTTGAACTCCTGGGGAGATTGTTGTTCACAAACAGGTCTTTTCATTCCTACCTCAAGCATGTCAACAACGTAATCTCGGACTGCAAAGGGCACGATTTCATTTATTTTCTCTGGCGACTTGCAATCAGGTCTCCACACTTCCATTGATCTCTAGATGCCTTTTTAAGATCAGGGCTCTACTGCCTCCAGGAATCCCCTATTAAAACTCCCTTTTGGAAGGAATAAAGCTTTCATTAGGAATGAGCACCTGATTGGGATTGAGGGCGGAAAGCTAGAGATGAGGAAAGGGGGCTTCTCCATCCCCACTCCCACTTTGGAGCTCAGTCTATGCAGAATTTCTTAATCTGCCAGAAATCCCTTTTTCTTTAATTTTTTTTCCTAGTTGATCTTTCCAAAGGCCAGTGAACAGTCCACATGTAATAACAACAATGGAAATTCTGCTCTACGGCTGTCCTTGTATTTACCAACCAGAGGCTAAAGCCGGTGCACAGGCCTGAAAATGCGTGGTTTTCAGCTCGGTCAGACTCTGCCCACAAAGAAGATGCAAGTATTCCTGACAGCAGGCTTCCCGGCAGTTTCCTGTTGGGTTCAGATGACTGTGCATGTGTCCAAGGTGCCGACAGGTCCCCAGGGGAATGCACAGATACCTTCTTCAAGGTGCTGTGGCCTAATTCCAGCTTAGTTCCCACACGATCTTGCGCCTCCACAGCATTAGGTCAACAGATCCATGGTCTGATGAGCTGTCCTTTGGTACCTGCAGCCATTCCTGAAGAGCATAAGGCATCCCGGCGTCGTTGACCATGTGGTGCTGTGCTGTCCTTGTCAGCTTGTCTGCCACCCCTCCATCATCGGTCCTACCTGAACAGGGAAAGTGAAGATGATGTAGGTGCGGGTCTCATACCCTTTGATTCAAGAGGAGACACAGCGACAGGAGTGTGGTATCTTAGACCGTGTTTACTAGAAGCTTCCTGAGAGTAGAGCCACATCTTTTTTAATTACTGTTGACTTCCTAGCTCCTAGCATCGTGTCTGGCGTGCAGGTGGTGTGCAGTAAATGCGGAGCTGAGTGCTGATTCCTGTTAATTCCATTTAGCCTGTTGTGTTCAGACAATGCTGACAGACTTAAAATCCTGGAAGTGACGTAGGTCTTTTCTGGAACAATGGCGGGCTTGCATCCTCTTCAAGAACCGTCTTTGTAGCCCAAGTGTTTACAGAATGGAAATGGGTGTGGTTCAAACATTTCTTGTGTAAATCCCTCATCAATGCATGAGTCCATTTTGACATTTTACCATAATTTCTATCCATAATTTTTCAGTGGAGGGATTAAAGGAATAGCAAAGATAGTGGTCTTGGTGTGCTCCTGAGGATTTTTAAAGCAGACTATGTAATGAAGACTTGCCTAACTAGTACCTCCAAGAAGAGTAGCTAATGTTCGTTGAGTGCTCACTGTGTGTCCGTTACTTGTTACATGTATTAACTCTTAAACCTCCTAGCACTCCTATGAAACAGGTAACATTATTATACCCATTTTACAGATGAGGAACCTGAGGCCCAGAGATATGAAATAATTTTCCAAGGCTTCAGAACCAGTACATTGCAGAACTGAGACTTGGATCCACACAGTCTTTCCTGATTTTTGTGCTTTTTAACCTAGGCACAATATGACTACTATTTTGTGATAAAATTTGGGATTCTCCTTTTAAATTATTCTTTATATCTTTGAAGCAGAAAAAAATTGAATAATGTTACAGGTATTAGTGAAGGCCCATAAATAGAAAGATGTGATGCCTAAGAAAAATAAAGATTTTATTTAAATATGGAAGCTTGTTAGTGGAGATGCAGTTTTGTTGGGGTTCAGCCAGAGATAAAGGACTAGGAGAAGACAGGCATCGTGATAACGATAATGAAAATTTAAGTAACAGGTAACATTTATTTAGTGCTTTCTGTCTGACAGGCAAAGTTCTAAGTTCCCTGTGTGCAGTGAGTTCTATTTTATGGACGATCTAGTTAGTTGCCCAAAGTCCCATAGGTTATAAGCAGCAGAGCAGGGTCCCCAACGCAAATATAGCTGAGTCCAAAGTCTGTGCTTCTCCCACCACCCTGTGCTAACTCCGTGCAGAGATGAGAGGAGACAGCTGAGGATCTCACATCATTCGCATCGCAGCTGCCGTCTTAGGCACGTGGAAGAAAGAATGTGTTTGCTCTTTTGGTGAACCCCATAATCTCTTAAAGGTATTTTAACTGTAATTATGATTGAATGTGTTACAAAGGTTTCCAGTTTTTGCAATAATTTATGGCAGCTCACTGCCTATGAGTCATTGTGCAAATTCGTACTTTATCTCATTTAAACTGCTGGATGACCCTGAGGAGTAGGTATCACCATTCCTGTCTTATAAAGAAGGGAATGGAGACTCAGAGAGTATTTTTTTAAAAAGCTGAAAGTTGTACAGGAACTGACTTCAAAGCCCATGAGCCTTACCGCTTCATATGTAATATTCTGCCAAATTAGTTTAAGCCATAGGAGGTTGCCATTTGGTAGGTCAGAAGATGCCAAATATTGGCAGTTTCATAGTATACAACCTAATTAGTGAATGAGAATTGATTTAACCCTTCCCTACTGTTAATGTTAAATATATTGAGGGAGTACCTACTATATTTGCAAACATAATGTGTAAGAAGAAAACAATCATGACACTTTGATAGAACCAGTGCCTTGATTAGTGGAAAAGTGAATTGATATTAATAGTAAGGTGACCAGAGATGCTGTTAAAATTTAGTTTGCTCACACGTACATAATATCCGGCATTGTAATTTTTAAAACTATAATATATTTTGTATAGGAACTAAGTAATTGAAAATGAAGAAAAATAATTCATTTCTATTAGCTTGAATATTGTCAACAAATAACATTTGTTCAGAGCCACATAATAAGAGTGAAAATCCGAAAGCTTCCGATATTGGTGGTTAAAATCCAACCTAAGAAGACACATGTGATCATGTTTCTTTAAAATCCAGTTTTAAAATATCTGAGTGATAGTTTAAAATGATTCAGTTTACATTGCAAACTCATGCAAATTGACATTTATCAAGTTTTGCTGACAGTCTCATGGTGAAGTCTGCTTACTGTGCTAAGGGAGGGAGCTCTGATTTGGAATATCTTTTTTACATTATTTGTCAAGATCTTTTGTTCTTTAGATGAAATAATTAATATGCCCCTGTATGGGCTGGGCTTTCCTGTTTCCTCAAAAACATTTTGCACAGTTCCACTTTAAATTTGACCATATTCAATGAAAACAAGGTCTCAGGATACAAGCCCTTGGGCCCCTAGGAGTGTCTTCCATTCTGGTGGCTTGTAAAACGTCTGCTTGTAGAGGAGCCGAGCCTGGTCTCACCCTGCAGTGGTGAACTTTGGGGCCCTGGCAGCCGGATCCGTTCCCTCTCTTCCGTTCTCCCTGCAGCGTCTCCTGGGATCGGGTGGCCTGCTGCAGTTCCAAGCAGTGTGCCCGCGTGGGAGGACCCTGCTGGAGCCACTGTCGCTCCGTTGATAGTAAACCGCCCCTGAGAAGGTTCTTGCTACCAGTTAGGCAGAGATCATTTGACAGGTAGAAATCCGTAACTTGCAAGCCTTAGGTTAGGTAGAAACAGCAGTTTTGATGACTGTATTATGTGATATGTTTATAATCACCTAATAGCTGGCAGACAGTAGAGTCTACAACATATGTGTGCACCGAGATCATAATTTTTCCCTGAGTTTTCCTGTAGTAACTGGAAATGAATAGTGTCTGGTATAAAACAGTAATGTGCCAGCTCTGTGAAGGACATCATATAAAACACAATTTTTTTCTTCTTGGGAAATGATTATGATGTGTAATAAATATTATTCTGGCTAAGTTTTGAGCTCTAGCATAAGAAACGACAAAAGACCTCTCTCTGCGGATTAGGAAAATGTCCGTGGGTTTCATCCACCAGGACTGTCAGACACCGTGCTGCCGAGGGCTCCGCCGATCTAGCTGCACGTCTGTTAGCAGAGTTTTGTTTTACCCCTTCACTTAATCAAAAATAATGAAGATTTATGTACGTCGGGTTGCTTAGAATCCTGATGAAAGGCGTGATTGTTCCGTATGTGCCTAAGAACCTTAGCTCAGCCCACTTACACTGCTGCTCACAAATGTTAACAGTTTAAAACGGGTCTTGATTTCATTTGCACTGATGTTTATCAAAATAAGGGGGGAGGACACTGTGTCTTTGTTACACGTGTCCCTCCCCTCTCTTCTTCCTACAGTCTCTCCTGGGATCAGATAGCAGTTCTCTCTGTAAGGGCCCTTCGGCGAAAACTTAGACACTTTCAGCTCAGAGAATCAGGTGCAGAATATTAGAATATGTGATCTTTATAAGGACTTGACATGACATTTATTTTTTTAAAGACCAGAAACTTGATTGAAGTTGACCTTGAGAACAGTGGCCTTAGCATTGCGTTGCTGTTCCTAGAATCTTCTGAGAACTGAGAGGAGGTGGCCCCAGCCCCAGATCTGGCGCTGGGCCGCAGGGGACAGCATTGTAGGGTAGGAGTCCCGGAGCTGGAATCATGGCGAGCAGTGGCGCCAGTCCAACACTTGAAAGTACAGTAGTTGCTGTCTTTCAAATGTAATCTCCCAGAATTAACAAGCTGCCTTTCAATACGTACTCTGCTCATTTTCAGAGGCCACGATGTCATCTATAAGATTAAAATTCAGGTGTTTGCTAATATGCGAATGTTTAAATTAATTAGAGATGTACATCAAGAAATACATTTTTGAAAGCCTTTTTTCTCTCCTGGCATTTGTTGTCCTATAGACTCAATCCCCGAGTAAGACATTTTCAGTAGCATCAGTCTTCAGCACATATTGTATGCAAATGTCATCCTCGCTTTGAAAATACCTTTTGCATTTTAAGCAAGATCCTGTTTTGACAGTTCTTTATGCTTTTGGGGGAGAGTTCTGTGGAGAGTTAAAAAAAAAAAGCATCTTGAGCTTCTGCTTTGGCGTGTTCATTTAGTGTGCTCGCCCCTGTTCCATCCCAGTTCGCCTTTCCGCCCGGTCACCTGGGTGCCCTGGTTCAAGTTCAAGGCTCCCGTCAACCCCCGTCAGAGGTCCCAGGCAGGAGGCGCGCACATGTCAAACCACCAGGACGCAGCTCCTCCTCGGGATCGCCGGGGGAGGTCTCCCCAGCATTTTTGCCGATCAAATTATGATGAGAGATGGCATGAATATTGATCACATTTCTAAGCTGAATTTCCCAGTTTTTAGACTGTGGCGTAAACTAACCCAGAGGTTGTCATAACCGATTCAGTATGTTTTTAACAATAGTCACTGAAGCGTGGAGGTCTTCAAAACTCATGGAAATGTACAAAATTATCTGCATGTCTGCTGTCAGCAAACCTCCCTTAACCCCTTCCTCCCCGCGTTTCTAACCAGCAACAGAATGCAGGCCCGGGAAAGGGGTCAGTGTGTCTGTGCGCACGTGTGTGTGTGTGCAATGCTTATTTTTTTGTTTCTTCCATTTCCAGTCACACACATTTGGAAGTATCAGGAGAAATGCGTTTATACGCGTCGTGAACACAGGAGTATTCTCTGAAGGGTGAGTTAAGGAAACCACGATTGTACCTTGGGTAGCATTTCATCACGGCAAAGTGGTCTGTTTCCTCTAAAGAGAAAATAAACCACAAGTCAAGACGAGCGTTCATTTTCAGGGCCAGCTTACATAGTTTCTAACCAGCAGCAGAATGCAGGCCCGGGAAAGGGGTCAGTGTGTCTGTTAATAATAGTTGACTCTTCTTAAGAACTTCTCTCCAATTTTTTTTTCCATTTTTCAGTCTGACTCTTAGCTCTTTACTCTCTTACTAGTACATTTTAACTTACGATGGGGTGGGAGGAGGTCTTCGACAGTTCTACGTCTGCTCTGGAGAAATCTCCTGAAATGAAAGCATGGATTTGGGTTTCCTGAGAATCACCGTGAAGGGGCCTGCTCCTGTGGCAGCCAACAGCGACGACAAGCCCTCCCCAAGGAGATCTTGTGGACCAAGCCATCCTTTGGAGAGGGTCAAACAGTATCCTCTGGCCCTCACCCCACTGGTTGATCTGAACAGCTGAGTCTGCAGAAGTGGAAGGGAAAACACTTCTGAGAGAGGCAGCAGGAGAGAATGAGACGGAGAGGGCACTGTGCCTTCCCCATTTTTCTTAAGAACAAGTTAATTCTGTTACTGCCCCTCTTCCCGCCAGGATATGATCTGGTTCACTCCTGTCTCGTCTGCCACAGTGAATCATATCTTTTCTCCTCAGACTTGACTTGGGAAGAGAAAGATACACAAGAAAGGAAATTTAGGCACAAAATTAGTACGATATTTAGAATGTAACAAAAAGATGTTATAGATTTTTTAATTGTAGAGTCTTTGTAGTGAAACGTTCTTGCTTGGCCTCTGCTGGCCTACCAAACAGCAATGAAACTAGTCTAATAATAATACTAATATTATTAATTACAGAAGTAGCAGTAAATGTATGTTTTAATATATGCTTATACTCTACAGTTTACAATGTTTTAACACACCTGACATGACCTCATTTATTCCTAAAAACAAAAAACCCTTTTGAGAAATGTTAACGTAAGAAGTGTCCATGTCTATAGAGAATTTTTATGAGTTTATTTAAGCCAAACTGAAGCAATGGATTGAGATTTTGCTCTGGAGAATGGCAGGTTTGCAGTTTATCTTATACGTTATAACCAAAGGAGGAGGCGAAGGGAGGGTTACATGAAAATCCACTGGTGATAGATTAGGGAGGCAGGGAAGCAGAGGGGGACATCTCTGAGATCGGGTAAAGAGTAAATGAAGAGACATATTCCTTGTACATTGGTGGGTTAACAACATTCACAGCACATAGAGATGGTATTTGGGCAAGAAGAAACAACGAGGGGTTCCATGCTCTCCTGCTCTGATGGGAGATTGCACCCGGAGGGGATCACCCTGATGTTCCCAAGGTATGTTATCTTAAACGCAAAAAGACCATAGACAGGCTCAGTTAAGGTAAAGATTGGTCTCTGTCAAGGAAGATACCAGCCTAGGACATAACTACTCTCCATGACTCTTTTAGTTAGAAAGTTTTCATTTCAGACCATCCTATGTGGTTACTTTAGGTCTCTGAGTTTGTAAGGCCGCCACACAGGCCTCCCCTGAGCTTAGTGTGTGGCCCCTTTTCAGCCACACAAGTTAGCAAGTATTGCCTCTGTTCTATAAATGAGAAAGCGGGCTCAGTGAGGTTAAGTGATAGGAATAAATCTTTATAGTTTCTATAGTTTTGAGTGCATGTATTTGTGTGTGTGTGTGTGTGAATATAATCACAGAACACTGCCACAAATGGAGATAGATGGGTTAAAAAAGGAACTGAATTGACTGGTAAATTATTGGTACTTACGTAGACCCCTGGGCAGCCAGGGATCAGCCTCAGTGTATTAATAGAAGCAGTAGAGTGTCCAACTGATTCAACCCAATTCAAGTGACCTGCTGTGACTATGTTTGACAGGAGGCAATGAAGAAAGACCACTGAAGTGTCCTTCCAAGATTAGTTTCTTTCTGAATCCAAAACTTGAGTGAATTTTCTGAAAAATGAGTATAGCATGACTCATCTTACGGACTCCACAATACTATTATTAACTCATAAAATCAAGCTGCTTCCTGAAAGATTTGAGTATCTTTGGATAAATTTCTTTAATTTTTTTAATTGAAATACGAGGTGACCACTTCTAGCACTGTTTTTCTGGTGGGCAGGTAAGGTTGTTATGCAGCGTATCTGCTCTTTTTCTTCTGAATATCCTCCTGGGTAAGAATACAACCAGCGACATTAGAGCATGGAGAGGAATGCCCAGCCCCCAGTTTTCCCAGGAAGAGGATCCAGACCCTTCCACCAGGGAGATGATCCAGACCGTTCCACCAGGGAGATGATCCAGACCCTTCCACCAGGGAGATGATCCAGACCCTTCCACCAGGGAGAGCATCCAGACCCTTTATTTCTGGCTGGAATTCTCAAATGGGGGGACATTCTCTTCCTGGCATGAATTGTGTAACTATTGTTCCTGGCCCTTGTAGCCTAGAAGTCCCTGGAAGGTAGTCCTCCTGGTGAAATAATCCTCAGCTTTCAATGGTGAGAATTGTGTACAGCAACTGTTACAGTTTATTTTTAAATAATTATTTAAATATATATTTAAATTCTTATATTGATTGGGCATGTAAACAGACCACTGCTGGCCCCAGGTAAGCTGGGGAGACGTTCGGAGATGTGTGCACAGCTCATAGCGACCCACCTCCTGCTGGGCTTGTTTGGTCCCTCAGGAGGGCAGTGGAGCTAAGAACTGCGGACGTCGGCTGTGGAGTGAGATGCCCGGGCTGGCTTTGAGACCATGCTCAGGTGTATCACCTCTCCATCCTGACTCTACTCACCTGACCTTGGTGTTGAAAATACCACTTGTATGAAACACTGAAAGTCGGGTAGCTCAATGCCTGGTGTAATGTGTTAGCATGCTGAGGACGTGACAGTGATTACCATTGTTTTTGGTCTCAGGATCTATCTAGCATTTGAAGTTTTAAAGGGCCCCTGAGAAGGCATCTTATTGGGGCTCATCACAGAGGTAGGGGGTTCTAAGCGTGGAGAGGGTGAATGTGCTGGAGAGGAGAGACGGAGCCTGGTCTCAGGACACCGAGATGTTAGCTGGGGGCATGAGGACCTAGCAGGCTTGCTTTCCAAATGGAGAGGTCACGATTTCCACAGCCAAGCTCCACTGAGAGACAGCACTTGCCCCAGGGATGGGGACCTGACCTTTCCAAGGTAATTTATGTGGTTCCTTGGGAACTGGGGCCATGGTGTGTGGGATGGTTAGGACCTCCTGGGGCTGGAACCACAGAGAAGTAAATGAAGAGCTAAGTGGACAAGAGATGAACATGACCTGACTCCTAGGGGAAGAATCCTGGGGTCCTTGGAAGCAAAGGTTTTCCTTCAATGAAGAGAGACCCTGAGTAATCATGGAACTTAAAAGGGCCAACTGGGGAGATGTGAGTTGTCTCCAGAGGCAACGAAGAGCTGCTCACAGTCCAAGGGAAAAGCTTTAGGGGTCAGGAAGGACAATGGCTTTCTTACCTAAGTTATCTATGAGTCCTGCAGAAGCATGGGCCGAGCCCGGAGTGAAGGTTAGAACCCAGGGTCCCACAGGGCTCAGAATGTGCTAGGTCGCTGCAGTGGCAAATTTTAAGTCCTCCGTGAGAGACCTCAGCTGCCCAGCTCAGCAGCAGACACCGTTTCACAGAGACCTGGAAGTGCCGCCTAATACAATATAGACTGGCTGCAGTTACCCCGAGTATTTTGCAGTGCAGTTGGAAACTCCTGTCTGTGGGTGTTGTGATTCCATCCACTCCTTGGCAAGTACAGTCCTTACAGGAAAACGGCCTGTGTGTGTTTCAGAGATGGCGAAGATGAAAGTTGGGTAGGGTGTCCTACTCTGCGGCTGGGCCAAGAGAAAGGAAATTGCCCATTAAAGGAAAAGCAATACTAGTAATGCGAATTCCTGGACAACTTGGGTAAGGAGCAAAGGGGTGCATGGGGAGCCAGCCCTGGAAGGAGACGTGCGTCCAAGGGAAGGGACCGATTTCATCTTCATTTCCTCAATCTTGGCATCGAAATTGTACAGGAAAGACGTCTGATAGAAGTTAATGAGTTTCCATTGCAACAGTGCCTGAAAAGGTTTCTTTAACTTCGTCCATCAAAAATAAAAATTGAGAAAAATGAAAATATCACTAAAATAAGCTGGAATTGAGCCCATGTGAGCAAGCCTAGGTACGTATATGTGAGCAACTGTGTTGTTTAAAATTCAGCTGTGAGTCTTGAGCATCAAGCCCCTTTTAGTGACTAAAGGATGGACAGGCGGAGTCTTAGGCCTTTCTTTGGGGCAGGACCACCCTCCCCCTTGGTTCCGTGCCAGGTGGCCATGCAGCAATGAACTGGGACAGTCTGGTCACGGTGCATCTCTGCTGGAGTTACTAGAACCTTCCTGCAGTTACCTTGGGGTGGTATGGATCTTTCTGCCTTAACTCCTCCCGCTGCTGCTGTCCTTCTGTCTTCTGTCAGTCTCTCTCTCTTTGAGTTTGTACATGCTGTTATTGCAAAAGAGGGCTCAGGTGGTAGACACCCCTTTCCATGGAACGGGGGGGAGTAATGATTTTTTCTTTACACTTTCCCCCTTTGCGTTTGGTGAGGTCACTTTTCCTCCTGGGACCTCAAGGAGTGGGCAATGCAGTGTTTTTGTCTGGGTTCCCCATTGCTCTCGAAGCGGCGCTTTTTCAGTTTACAAGTGTAGGTCTTTCTTGTCCTGGTGCCCTGGAGGCCCTCTCAAAGTCATGTGACCACAGGGTCCCCGTGGCTCCATGGCACCAGTCCAGGCCTTCAAGGCCTCAGGCCCTTCCCTGATGACAGTGATCACGTTGGGTATTGGCCAGTGTCCACTCTCAGTGCGGTGGCATCATGGCCCTTGTTGGCCACACAGGTAGAGCCCCATGACCTTTCCCGTGGGTGTCAGTGACCTCTCCCTGGTCTACTCTCATCACCTGGTCTTTGGGAAGCAGTAGTTTCTGTGAAACTAGCTACTCAGAAATCTAGCTTCAGTCTCATTTTTTCTTGGTGCATGTGTGCAGAGTTTTTATGTTGTTGCTTTCAGTTTCGTTGACCTTTGAAAATATTCCCTTGTACATGGCTTCAGGCTAGAGAAAAAAGTAGTCATGCACCCCAGCCACCCCGTCCCAAAAGAAAATTCCTTTTCAGTGCCTGTAAGTCCCCTTTTTCTTGCTCTGTTACCCCGAGGCCCAGGGCTTGGGATTTTCTCTACAGGAAAGCACACCCACCAAGGGTAAGGTCTCAGTGTCCTGAGATGGGCCGAGCAGCAAAACAGCACCTTCTCCTTTAAGCAAATCACCGCATTTTCAGCACCGCCTTCGAGTTTTCCCAGGAATGAAATGAAGGAGGATTCGGTGCTATTTAGGATCTGCCGCAGCTCTGTCATCTGTAACTCAGAGGTTGCGTGTTAGAGATGGCACAGCTGAGTCTTCAAGAATGGATTTTTCCCTGCACATCTGGGCCTACTGGTTTGTCTCCCGGTGCCTCTGCGACCACATCCCAGGCCCCTCCGGTTCCAGATGAGCATGAGAAGTTGGCCTTGTCACTGCTGATTGGCGCTGTGCACAGATAAGTTATCTAGCCGTAGGTGTCTCTTCACTCTGTGACCACATGGTATCAAGAAACTTTGTTAAGAATGCACAAGGAATGTCTTCTTATGCTCATAGACTATTTTTTAGAGTAAACTATCAAGCTTTTGAGGTACAGGAACAGACTTCATAAATTATCTTTCACACCTAGCAATAGGGTCAGATTCTACCTTTGTCTTGTTCTGTTCGATGAAATGCCTTTATAGACTTTTTTTTTTTAATTTTTATTGAATTTATTGGGTAACATTGGTTGGTACAATTATATAGGTTTCAGGTGTCCAATTCTATAAGGCATCATCTGTATATTGTATTGTGTGTTCACCACCCCACGTCAGCTCTCCTTCCATCACCATCTACCCCCCATACCCTCTTCTACCTGCCTCCACCCCCTTCCCTCTGGCCATCACCACACTGTCGTCTGTGTCCATGAGTTGTTTTTTCATAGCAGAGTTATTTACAATAGCCAAGATCTGGAAGCAGCCCAAGTGCCCATCCGTAGATGAGCGGATAAAGAAGCTGTGGCACATTCACACCATGGAATGCTACTTGTCTGTAACAAAGAAGGAAATCTTACCTTTTGCTACAACATGGATGGACCTGGAGAGCGTGATGCTAAGTGAAATAAGCCAGTCTCGGAAGGACAAATACCATATGACTTCATTTATGGAATGTAATGAACCAAATAAACTAATAAACAAAATAAGAACAGACTTACAGATACAAAGAACAGACTGACAGCTGTCAGAGGGGAGGGGTTTGGGGGGCTGGGTGAAGAAAGTGAAGGGACTAAGCAATAAAAAGAAATAAAGGGCCTTTGTGGACTTCAGCATGAAGGCACCGATATCTTTTCCTTTGTAGTTTAGAGGCTCCACGTTTTGTGGCAGAGATACCAGCAGTGGGCGGGGCTCAGGGTACTGCCAGGTGCCAGCCGAGTGGGCTGGTGGATGCTGCTGACGCCCCGAGTGCCCACTAGCTGGGAGACGTGCGACTCCGTGGGTCAGGTTGTGTACATAAGTGTTCAGCAATGTTGCTGATGACTTCAACTCCCAGGTATTTGTGCTTTATATCCTGCTCCCTTGCACACAGAAAATACGCTCGTGGAGTTTCATGGAGACTCTTTGTGCCAGCAGCATTTTTATTTCGGCTTTAACCTACTTACTCTCCAGCCCCCCTTTCAGTAAACAAATACAGTGCCTCATGTTGAGGTGAGGTTTTGGGAGGAGTTTCGGGAGAATCATTCTTTACATTTTAGAGGTTGTTTGTAATAACGTTGCTTATGCTATAAAAATGTTAATAGCTTTTAGAGGGAAAGAAAACCCTGTAGTAATTGCCCATCTATAAGCAGCAGAGTCGTATGGTTTTAGCTGCAGTCCCTGGTCCCGAGTGGTGAAGGGAAAGCGTAATACCTCCTATTTATGCATGGTTTAGGAACCGATGTGCACAGGGGGCTTTGTATGTGTAAAAACGCATCTTACTTTGCATGCATCTAAACCATTTAATATTGGATTTCCCGGGAGGGCAAAATTTTGTTTTTAAAATGCAACAATATCACCTTAGACTATATCGATACCACTAAGTGCACCTTAAAGGTGATTGGGAAGCTGACTTTGTGAGAAGATCAGACCCGCCGCTGTAGGTCCTCGGGAGGTTCAGTCATTCATGTCGCCTGATTTCCATTCCTCTCGCCAGTACGTGTCATAATAAAAGTAACAAAGAGTCTCCTTAATGAATTGCTTGAATGTCGTGCATATAACACAAGAATGTTTCCAGTTCTGAAATTTGGAAAGATGGTGTTTAAAGGCACTGTAGCTAGTTATCTCAACAGGTGGTAGCTGGTAATTGATAATTATATTTAAAGTATGTGCATTCATTGTAGTTAGTAGTAATATAGCATTTTCATCCACAGATCTCAAAGCATGTGTGAATAAATATGCATTATTTCCCTATTTTAAATAGCCAGAGACTTACTGAGTGTTAATTAGATATAAGCAGACAGAGAAACTTCATGTCCCCAGCCTGCTTGGAACTACTAAAACATTCTTCCCAGAATAAAGAGCACAGTGTACCTGATCCCTGTGTATCTACCGGAGTGCAAAAGGCCCCCGCCCACATCCCCACGGGGCTGCGCACACCTAGGCTGGCAGAGCCCTCGGGCCAACAGAGGCCTCAGTGGCCCTCCTGAGCCCCGGTCTGCTACCTCTGGCTGTGCGGCAAGGGGACCCGGGATGCGAGGCGATAGCTTTGCTTTCGCCCTTCATAGGGCTTCCTTCGGACGCTCCGTGACCTCTTGAGCAGGGAGACGTTTACTGGAGCACCCCCTCGCAGCAAGCTCTTTTCCGGGTGCCTGGGTACAGCAGCGACAGGCAGGCGGCAACTGCGGTCAGGGAGCCGGCGTTCCAGGGGGGTAAGGTGGCCCAGGTCACGCGCCCTCTCCTTCCAGCCTCACCGTCTCCATCAGACCCCCACCCAGCAGGGAGGATGTCCACCTTCTGGGACGGCGGCGTTCCATTTCCTGCACATCCGTCCGAGAGAGAAGTGTTTTTTAGCTTTAATTTTTGTGGTTTGTATCATTTTAATTTTCAACTGTGTGTTAGGAAAACAGTGGCTACGTGAAACGTGCTTTCTCAAACCATGCCTCCCCCTTCTCCCTCCTGCCCCCCCATAAGCATCGTGCGTGAAGGGGCAGGGAAGAGGGCGCCGTCCTGCCTCGTGATTACCTGTCTGGGGAGCATCTTTCCTGGACCGGACCTGGGAGCCTCCCAGCCCCAGGCTCTTCTTTGGTGGAGGAAGGAGATGGCTACCGGGGACTCCTTGTGTTGTAGGGTCAGAGGAGCCCCTGAGTCCCCGTCTGTTCTCTCATTACCCTTCTTTCTTCCAGCAGAATCCAGACATGTTTTTCCGATTTCAATTCCCCAAGCTCGCTCCCCCTCACTGAATGTGTGCTGAGTCGGCCCGCTGCCCGCGGAGAGGGCCTGACCTGCTCCCATACAGTCCTTACTGAACCACAAGGTGTTGGCTTTGGGGGCTGGAGTTGGATCAGATGAGCTTTGGTTATCAACTGAGATGACCTTGGGGGCGGGGAGAATAGAAAGTGAGGGGTTGTTAGCTCTGGGTGTGTAACCTCATCTGGCATTCATAACTATGTCTATTATTAAGTGTGGGTCAGCTGGGCTTTGTGATAAGCTTTCACTTGAGTTCATTCAAGCCTGCATCTCTGTGTCCAGTTGCTCAGATTTCTGCTTCATGGGTAGCCACTCTCAACATTAAAAAGTGGAGAGAGCTCTGGCAAGTAGGACCGGGAGGCTCCGGCCAAAGGGTGATGCCCGGAGCAGGAATGTCCCTGGCTCTGGCTCATGAGGGCCTCCCAGCTGTTTGAGGAGTGACCTTTCTCCTAGAATAGCTGTAACATGCACTGGGGTTGCCTGCAACATCCTGCTCTTGCACAGGGGCTGGACTCTAGGGACAGCTGGTGAACTGTCCATCACGGGCATTCCCAGCCTCAGTTGCACAGCGTTGGGGCCCCAACAGACTCCAGAGACTTGCTGAGTGATCCATACCCTCTCCCTGCAATTTCCGAAGCTCTGGGTGAGATGAATTGCAGGAGAAAAATACAGCTGGAGAGCACCTCAGGGCCCTGCCTGGTTTGCATATTGTTTCTATGTCTGTGATGTGCATTTAAAATCATTACCTAAACTTTCCACTTTTCTCTCAGGAGAATTCAAGGTTTTCGTTCCCCGTACTGCAAGAATCTCTAGAATTTTGTTGCTGTTATGGATGTGTTGAAGTCTTAGGGGAGTTAATTGTTGGTTGCTTGTATACACCTGTCCCTTCAGGTGATTGGCTCCGTAACTCCCCTGCCCCACTGGCCAGAAGTGCCTAGAATTCTGCTTGTCTTCAGAACCTGCTCTTGTTTCTCACTTGGCCCCAGTGTTGGCCTTAGAGAGACCCTCTCCTTCACTGCAGGCTCAGAAAGTCGAGGAGGTACGTGAGCACCCGCCCCCCCAATATCAGATCAGGTGTATGGAACTTCAGCAGAGTGACTATTGTGTCCCTGTTATGTGCATGGAGTCAACTGTTGTTATTGGTCATTGAGGACACACATAAACGTTATAGTTTCAGAAATATGCGGAAGAGGGCTCCCCAGAAGGAGGAGTAACCCCATGTGCCATCCTAACAGCTCCTCCAATGGCCCACTTAAGGTACCAGCACCCAGAAACTGCTACCAGTGACCTGAGGCCTGAGTCACCCCTCCCTTTACTGTTTGGCAAACAGCAGCAAGGAAAATTCTCAGATTCCCCAACCAGTTGTCATCAGGAGAAAATGTGAGCATCCTGGACCGGACCCCCCAGGTTCCCAGGGTGGCCTTGTTCTGCAGTGGCCGGTTCCCTGCCAGTCACACCACTCGCCATGTGCTTTATAGGTTAATTTGACTCAGGAAACTGACCGCCATGTATGTTACAGTTTCACTGGGAAGCGGGCATCCCAAATTCTCACAGGACTGCCTCAAAAACAGACTTCTGACATCCAACCTGTTCGTAAGCTGTGGATTGCCTGTAGTTAATACTTTTTTGGCAGCATGGTACACTGTCAAAATTTTATGATTCTTATGGAAGAGGGCATTCCGGAAGCTGTTTAAAATTCACGAATTTGGATTCTTTCTCTAGTGTATAATTAATTTAGTTTTTGGCTGTGCCATTGGCATGTGACCAGATCACTGTCACAGTTTGTCCTCAACAGATCCTCAAGCACTGTCATCTTCCCAACTCACCAAGATGAGTTTGGGCCAATTCTTTTACCAAGAAACAGTGTCCTGGGTGACACAATACCCCCCAGGCTTTTCCCCTGAGCGACCAAAAGCTCACTTTAGGAGGGACCGTCACTGTTCACTTCAGAAGAGTCTGTAGGTGCCAGTGTCCCGGGGAAACCTCTCTTGTTTTCTGGGATGTAAGACAGGCTTCTGCTCCAGCTGTCTCGACTGTTTATCTTGGTTAAGTCACTCTACACTTCCAGCTCTCCAGGCCCCGATTTTGTTATCACTGGTTCCCTCTTATTATGGGGTTGCGACCTGGGCGGTTGATTGCCTTTGTGAGCCTGAGTAGCCACAGGCCCGGATCTGGTTTAGCGTCTCTGACAGAAGCCGGCCTCTTTCTGCACGGGACCAGTCAGTTCTTCCCGAATCAGTCACCCTTGGACTTAAGGCAGCCTCTCCCCCCAGCTTCTGTCCTGGAGCCGAGAATCCAGGCTGTTGTCCACAAGGCTTTGTCCACCGCTCAGAGCGCGTGGCCCCACTTTATGAGGGAGCAGCCCCAGGAGCACAGACCCCCTTGCTCAGTGCGGCCTCCGGCGCCAAGGCCGCTCCCAGCAGTTACTTTCAAGGCCATCCCTCAGTGAGAACATTCGTTCTTCCCAGCAGGCCTGCTCCGCGTCGCACCACTGCCGTGTTCAATGCTGGGCTTAGAGATACAGAGATACAGAAGGGACCCAGTCTGCCTTCTCAAGAAAGCAGGAGCGAGTCAGGCTCAGAGACGATCAGAATAGCCTCGTAAGTGGACTGACGGAGAGGCTGTTGTGGGAACCGAGGGCGAGACGCTGCCTCGAAGGAGGTGGAAAGAGGTGAAATGAGGCTGGGCTGAGCTCGAAGGGGGCACAAGGACAGGGGGAGGGGTCCTAAGCCCAGAGGGCAGTGCAGCGGAGAGGCGGGAGCCGGCGTAGAGGGCAGAGAAACGCGCCTGCTGGTAGGAAACCTCCGCCCGGCTACCCCTCGGGCCCGCGTCCACCGCCATCTGACCCCACTGGATGCCAGTGGCTCTCACTCTCCGAGTGTCCCTGGGGCGAGTCCCACACCTGTTGGGACACCCAACACCTGTGCTCATTATAGCTCTAAACTGCCCCCGGGGCGTAGTCATGAGTCTGATTGAAAGCATATGGGCATTTATACGGAAAATAGCAATATGTTCAAACGATCCCCATGTCTGTGATGTCAGATACCTCAAAGGACACGTGGTCGGCGTGTTCTTTACATGGACTGTGTGGCAAGATCTGACCTTCCTGGTGGTGCTTCGGGAAGACGGTGACATGGGGATCTCCAGTGTTAGTGAAGAGAGGCTGTCTAGTGACTCAGGCACAAATGCTGAACACTGAGATCTTGTGGTTCTGAAGAGTGGAAGAACCAGCCTCAGTGTGCCCCAGGGTTTGGGAGGACAGTGACAGGGCGTGAACTTGCCTACAGGGGGCAGCTGTCCCGGAGCCTAGTGTGAGTGCGTGTGCAGGCACACACAGGGGCCATCTGTCCTGGGCAAAGGCGCAGAACACTTATCCCAGTGAGTCAGCCACGTCCCGGGGGCTCAGGAAGGAGAGCACAGGCCTAGCCACGCCTCGTTCATCCAGCACATGTTTACTGAGCTCCTACGATGCGCCGAGACAGAGGAGGGCAAGATATTCCTGCTCCCGTCCCCATTAAGCTTTCCGTTTTGTGGGGAAATCGGGCATTGAACACGTAATTGTCGATGTCACGAGTTTTTCAGAAGGGAAGATAAAGGATAAGACTGGAAGTTACCCTGGGGTGGGTTCAGGGGAGACCTCAGTGACTGACATGGGGGCAAAACCTGACGGATAAAGAGGGAGCTGGGCTGCGAGAAAGATGTTTGAGGAAAGGGAGAGTGTCAGGGCCCCACCAGGAGGCAGGGGAGAGGCTGGCGAGAGCTGACGCTCGCACTGAACCATTCAGGAAGGAGTCACTGAGCACCTACTATGTGCAAGCACTGCCCTAGTCAGCAAGGAGAGAGCAGTGAACAAAACAGTCGAAACATTCTCTGTCCTTGCGAAGCTTACTTTTAGGGGAACTTGATCCCACCAAAGAGAAGAGAAGATCGGCAAGTGACATGATGCAACTTGCGTTTACTTTGGCTCATTGTATTAATAAATCTCAGGGAAGGCCCATCTGTGAGGACAGAAGGAAAAAACAATAGCAAAATCCTTTTTTTAAAATTCACAACTCCGCTTTGTTAAACTTTATTTTTATCATCAGCATTATTACTATTTTTTATTGTTGCAAGTATTACAGATGTCTCCTTTTTTCCCCTTTTAGCTCGATACTTTCACCAACCCATAAACTTCAATGTTATCTCCTGTTTTCTGCATGAACAAAAACGTAGAGGTTTTGTAGCTGTTGTTTAAAGATACCAAACAAGTGGTGTATGATTATCTAAACCTTCTTGCCTTACACTGAGTAAGACGTCATATTTCTGCAGTGAACGTTCTGGAGTAACATGGCGAAGGAATGCCTCCTGAGGGACAGTTGCCTGCAGCCCTCCTGAATCCGGGTGGTTGATAAGAAATGACAGGCTATGATATGTTTGCTTAAATAGACCATCTGCCCATTCACAATACGGACGTTCATTCTCTAAACACTTACTCCCGCTCTGCGAATGCCTGACCTCCCTTCATGATGTGTTTATCCACAGGCAATTACTGCTCTTTCGGGGGATTTACAATGGGCCGTATACACTTTCTTTCCCTGTTGTAGACGTCAAGAAATTTTATGTGAAATTGGCATGTCAGATGTTTGTGTTGAACCATTTATTTGTGAAAACGTTTTAACAAGGTTGTTTTGGTATGAAGTAGGAAACTCTGTTGAAGTCAAACACGGCCCCCAGAAGAGTTTCCGATTGTAACAGACAAGCCTGGGCATCCAGACAGGAAGCAGTGTCATTTTAACAGTCAGAGAGACACAGCGGCAGGGCCCACGGGCCGCGCTCTGTATTCTGGATATGCTATGAAGCCCTGTGGATCCTGGTAGAATGCTTTAGCAAGAACTCATTTAAAATTCAGGATTTCTAGATTTTAAAATAGTAATATGATGGCGATATCGTCTATTACAGAACATAATTAAAGAAACCTAGGGCCACATGTGACAAGCGTGTCAACAGGTCTGCTATAAAACTCATGGATATTCAGACTCAGTGAGATGAAGAATATAAGGCAGTACAGGTTGTGGTGTCATCAGTGAGTTTCCTGTATTCTGTTTTCGGAGCTTTTCTGGGTTTTAGGGTACAGATAAGAGATCATGGACCCAAGTCTGGCCTCTGGCATTCAGTCCAAGAATTGGCAGGAATATCTGGAAATACTAGTTATTACTATTGGAATGCATAGGTTTCTTTTGTTTTCCATACAATAAGACGATAGGTGGCTGGGTGAATAGTGTTGCTTTTAATTAAGTTGGGGACGCCCTGGTCGGCGTGGCGCAGTTGGTTGAGAGTTGTCCTGTGCACCAAAAGGCCCCCAGTTTGATTCCGGTCAGGGCCCATGCCCAGGTTTTGGGCTCAGTCTGCGGTCAGTCATGCAGGAGGCAGCCAATTGATGTCTCTCTCTCTCTCTCTCTAAAAAAAATCAGTAAAAACATATTTTAAAAATAAATAAGTTGGGGAAATGAATAAATGAGTGTGGCCATGAAGGAGCAGTCACAGGGTCCCAGATTATACACAATGCTCTTCTCCCCTATGTTTCTTAGCTGCTTTATCCTCAGAGTGGGCGTCGGGGATGAGACGAGCCCTGGATTCTCTCCCTTTCTCAGAGTGACTTCCCAAAAGTTTCCCAACAGCTGAGTGTCGGGAGGGATTTTAAGAAGTAGGACGGGTCAGCTGGTGCCTTCCTCAAGACTTTGCAATTACTGCTCCTTCCGACTGGAGCGTCCTGACCCAACTCCCTGTGGCTGGCTCCTTCCCATCTTCTAGGTCTCAGCTCAGACCCAGCCCTCAGGGCCCTGCCCAAGCCTGCTATCAACCACTGTCCCCTTCCCTTGCTTACTTCCCTGTCACTCTGGAATTCCCGTGTGTGTCCGCTCCCTGTTGATGTGAGTCCCTCCCTGGCATGGGCTCTGCGTTCGGGCAGGGACCCTCCTCTCTGCTGAACCCTCGGGGCCTAGGACAGTGACCAGCAGACAGTCGCGCTCAGTCACCATGGATTAAATGAACGAATAATCGAATGAATGTTTCCGTTACTGTTGGTGCGTAACCAGAGACGTGTGTGAGGACTGAGCCATCTTTTCATTTGTAACCTTAAACTATTTTTATTTTAGACCGTGGTGATGACAGTATTTAAAAATCATTAAAAGTCATTGAAAACATGGAAACACAAGTGGTTTCCCTCCTCTTTTTTATTCACTTACCTGCTCTAGTGACTCATGCTAACAGCTGAGTCTTTTTATGCCAGAAACAAAGAAGAGAAAAGAGGGACAGAGACAAAGGGCTGAGATCGTAATTTTCGAACAGCTCTCTCTTCTAGATAAATGTGCTTTCCATAAAAAACAAATTATCTGGAAATCTTCTATGAGGTGTGGAGTTTTTCAAAATCTTGATTGTAGTCCTGTGTATATTGCAACGGCTGCTCCTTTCAATGTTCAATTTGTTGAGTTCTTGCCATTATTAGTGAGTTATATTTTATCAGCGTCTAAAAGTTGCCAAAAGTTTATTACAACCCTACAGCCTCACATTTAGTGTGCTGCAAAACTTTGATATTTGTGTCATATGAATAAGTGGCTTCCTTAAGAGTTGAGTTTACTTTGCAGGAAAAAAAACATGATTTACTTTGTGGAGCTTCCTCCTGGAATGAGATCTAGTTGAAAATCAGATTGAAAAGATTTAAAACCAGATAGAGTCAGAGATGGGGGAGGAAGCAGATAGCATTGCTGACGCCTCAAATGAAACGAGGAGGGAGGAAAACCAGAGCTGACGCTTGTTGCTTATAGTCATATCATAGCCCCAATAATCTTGAAAAGGCTTTACTGGGGAAAAAAATCATTACACATTCTGATTATACAGAAAAACCAGAATTGATGAATAGCTTGCTATTTTCAAAGTGTAAAAATGGGGTAATTAATTTCAGATTGCTTGGCGCACGCCGGCTTTCTCAAATTAAACTTCTCGAAAAGTAGATTTGGAAGAAATTTCACAAAACAACATGAATTAAAATGATTGGAAAAACAATAGTCTAATAACAGTTTGGAAGTAAGAAACAAGTAGAGTTGAGGAGCATTTCTTGCTACCTGATAACTTGTGTGGGGGAAAAGCAAAGGACATTGGCCCTTGCCTTAAACTCTTTATTCAACAAGACCCAGGGCAGCCACAGCCACCAAGAAATTTCAGCTGGAGAGTCACTTCTGATACAGACTGTCACAGGCTGAGCGCCTGGCACTATAAATAGGCCTGCCAGTGCCGGGCCTGTCCTGTCCTTGGCATCAGCTGAGACCCACCGAGATGCCAGGAGTCACCCTGGAAGTTGGAGAAAGCTGTGTCCCTATGAGAAACACAGACGCATATGTGCTACATTCTTGAAATAGTTTCTCCCGATTCTCATCATAACCTCTGTCTTATCTGGGTTAATCTTCTCCTGACTCACTTTGATCCCAGTCCCCTCTGGGCCCCTCCGGTGCCAAATAAATTGTGAAATTGTGGTGTCAGGATTAGAGATAAAAGGGGAGTTGCAGACCATGTGTCATCAGCGTGCTGATCTCAGAACGCAAATGCCTCTGCTCTTCGTGGTTATCTCAGGCGGACTCGGAACAGGTGGCTGGTTCCCGTCAGGTCCTAGCATCTCTCCCTGCGAGGCCGGGCCTGTGGGAGCAGGGGCGGAGGACACCCCCGTGGCAGCAGCGTCAAGGGCCTCCCTCTGCACCCGTAGAGCCTTGAGTGCAGGTACAGTGAATACTCCTCGAGGAGGCAGCTCAGGAGCCTACCTGTTTCCCTATTTGTTGTATCCATGCCACGTTCCACGGCTCCGAAAGCAGACCCCTGGATGGACCCTCACATATGGCCTCTGAGAACTGGGGACAGGAATGCATTTTCATTGCCTCTTTGACACCGCCTATGGCTTCATTCACTCTTTCTTCCTTGGAAGCCCACTTTCTTTCACCATCTAGCAACTCAAGATGTTCTTTGTGTTCTTTGAGGCTTTGGGCATCTGGGGTGCAGCTTAACAGTATATGAATTACCGAGGGAACCCTTCCTTCTTCAGTTTTCGGAGAGGTTGCGAATGTCTCTTTACCTCTCACCTGAATATATTTTCTTGCAAATGAAATCATATTGAACTTTATTTACCACGCTTGATATTATCTATGTTCCAGTTAAATTAATGAGCGTCTTGCATTTCTTCACAAAACTTAATTTCCAGAATCTCCTTCCATTTTAATGTCTGCCTTCTATAATCAATAAATGCCTTTAAAATTTTTTTAAATCTGTGTTTATTGATTTCAGAGAGAGGAAAGGAGAGTGAGAGAGAGATAAAAACATCAATGATGAGAGAGAATCACTGATGATGGACTGCCTCCTGCACGCCCTTACCGGGGATCGAGCCCACAACCTGGGCATGTGCCCTGGTTCATAGGCTGATGCTTAACTGCTGAGCCATGCTGGCCAGGCAATAAATGCCTTTAATGCCCTTAAATGTATAATACTGTAGAGTGTTCGGGATCTGACTCAAAGACTTCAGAACATTTAAAAAAAAAAAACAACACAGAAAAAAGCTATCATTTGTGTAATGAGCAGAGGTCAATTGCTATGGGAATATTGACAACCTGTGACATGCTGTAATCATTCTTGTTTTACCCAGATATGGGTCATTGGATGAACTTACTTAATCTGCGGCTTTGTTCCTAACAACGGTTTCAAGGACCAGACACAACTGTTAGCAGCAGAGATCTCTGGAGAGAGTAAGCCCTGGCCGCTCCCCCCCTCGCACCCCGCCCCGCTCATGAGAGGGAGCATCTTCCAGCTTCATCAGAAAAGTGCAAGAGCGAGTGCACACAGCTTGTCTGATCTCCATTCCTTGCTGTTTATTTGTGGCACATAGTGCTTTTCAAGCGGTCCCACGTGTAAGTCACGCCTTCCGATTGGGGCTGTAGATTTTGTTTGAGTTTCGCGTTGCTTCTCCAGCAGGCAGCACTCTCCTTTAGATTCTGTCACATCTTCTAAAGGAAGGCAGTGCAGTGCCCAGCTTACTGCTCTGTTTAGCAACTGTGGTCTTTGTGAACTGTGGCGTGGCGATCCCGATATTGGGCAGGTTCTTTAAAGTGACAGCCGTGGTTCCTGCTAGAGCCTGTTGGAAATACGTTTCCCAGGATGCCAGTGTGTGGCTTGGCCACGGGGCAGAGCGCTTCCGTCTGGGGCCGGCCACGCATGGCAGAGCGGGGTCGGGAGGCTGCTGCTGTGTCAACACTGAGTCTGCGTTAGGACTCTGCGCTGTTCTCTTAACTCTTCCGTCAGTAATCTATAAAACAATAGAATAATCTCTGTCCTCATTGATTTTATAGATTAGTGGCAGTTAATAAATCCAAGAACTCTGGGACAGCAATTCCTCATTCCTATTCAGTACCAATATAACATTTCACTGCAATTTCTTTCCATGTGTGGACTCCCTGGTTCTACGAGGAACGGCAACTCTCCGCAGAGCTAAGGCGCCTCTCCTGGTGAACAAACAGGCACTAGCAGCTGTACCAGAGGGCAGCAGCTGTGGATTAACGGTGTTTCTCCCGTTTCACCTGTGGGCCTCAGGTGAGGTTCCTAGAAGCCGTCGCGTTGACACGAGGCACAGTGATCTAGGTGTCAGAGAATATTGAACTCCAGGATCACTAGCAGGGTTTACCACCACCATCAGCAGCCCCAAGACACAGGGAGAAAAAGAATTAGAATTAGAATAAGAGGAGGTAAAAGGGGGGGGGGGGACAAAAGCAAGAAAAACAAAGCCGTACTGATGCTCAGACTCGTGTTATAGTCCACCTAATCCCCTGGGATATCATGTTAGATGTGGTTGGTCTACGTCTGCATAAGCAGACACAGGACGTGCCCAGCTTGAGAAAGACACCTGAGGTGGAAATGTATTTGTTTCCCAGAACATATATGGTGTGGTTGTCAAATTTGTTTACAGGAAGTAGGTAAAGGAACAGCATTGACAAGAGGATCAGAATGGAGCTAGAACAGGGGGCTGGATCCAACAATCCCTGTCCTCCCGCTAAAATTCAGCATCACAGCCACATCACATCGGAAGGCGCCTCATCCACCTGTGGAAAGACACAGTTCTCTGGGCCTTAGGCAGCTGGAATAACCAGATGTGCTCTGAGTGCCAGAAAAGCTTATGCAATCTTGACTCTATTAATAAAAAACAATGACTTGGATCTCTGTGGGATCCAGAGCAGGGACAGTCCCCCTGCCCTTTCTTCTTTCCATTTGTCATGCACTGTTCTAGGCTCTGGCAGTGCAGGGATGAACTTACTTCCCATAAAACTGCCAATAAATCAATAAACAAGTGAACAGGGTAAGGTTGGATAGTGTAAGTGTTGAATTGAAAATAAAATGGACATCAGAGAGTAACTGGGGCTAGAGGAACAGTGAATTGAGTTGGGTTCATGGGTGATGCCTCTGTGAGGGGTTGACTTGCCCATTGAAAATTGAAGGACAGGAGGGAACCTGCCATGTGAGAAGTCTTGAGAAGCTGCAGAGATGGGCACATGGAAAGACTCACCGGTTGAAGATACGGTGTTTTGGAAAAACAAAGTATCCGCTAAAGCATAGTGAGCGTGAGAGATGATGCTGGAAAGGGAAGACTGGGCTTCATTCTCTGTGTGCTAATGGGTCCTGGAGCTTCAGCAAGACTTGGTATATAAAGGCAAATGTGAAATGGTGAGACTTTTTTAAGTGACATTGGCAATAGCAAATGGAACTGGAGACAGTTACCTTCAAAAGAGAAGACTGGGGAAGAGAGACATGAAAAGTGTCTGAGCCTTTGAGAAGAGCTCCACTGGAAGAACTGGGGGGTGGGACTCCAGGGGGTAGCCCTCGGGCCATGGATGTGCCACCCTAAGGCAGAACTCACCCTGCTGAGAAGGAAGAACATGACCATTAGCCTCCTGCAGAAATAAAGCAGCATCTTGGTGGGGTTGTTAGTGCTGGTAAGAGAGTGCTGTCCCGCAGGGCTGGACGTGAGATTTATAAGGCCATCGACTATGCTTTATGCATGTGTGTTATCACTCTAGCTCAGTATCTGGTAGGTGGGTGCTTAGCAAATGTATCCTAAAAGGATGAAAAAAAAAAAAATTATGCAGCAGCAATTGGTCCAAGGATTGATCCACATGACCTCTGAGAACACACCTAATTCTAGGATTTTATAATTCTGTGGTATGCATAAAATCAGAATTATTTGTAATAGTTAAAAAATTATTTTGAGAAAAAATTGTTAACTTTGGTGGGAAGTCAAAAAATAACTTCTCAGACTATAGCAAATGTACCTTAAAAGCCACCCAGTGCAAACTCTCCCAAGTTGTTCTAAACCATGAAGTATATAACACCATTGCTATTTAGCAATAACAGAAAATATTACTTCAGTTACAGGGAATTTTCTGATAATTTGGCCATTAAATGTGAGTTTAAAAGTTGATTTGAAATGTATTATTTATAATTGCCTTTAGGCTTTTAACCGAGCACATATTAAACAAATTATGACATTATTTTATTCATTCTATTTCAGTTAAAATTTGCTTTTATAATATACTGTCATTCCTTCTTTAAAAATATAATTTCAATAGTCTTAGCCTTAATGTCAAGGAAAAAAACATTGAAATTATTAGACAAGTTTCAAATTCAGAGTATAAGAAATGTTGACATGTACTCTATTGTACATTGATCAAAGACAGTATTACAGTAGATTCTTTAATTTGAGGTGATTCTTCTCATGTGTAGCGCCAATTATCCTGATCTCCGCTGAGAAGGGATGACATGTGGTATTTTTATTTAACACAGATCTAGTAAGTTGGATAATTTAAGTAGATAGTGAAATATCCCCAGTACCTGAAACAAGCCTGCGTACAGGAAGCTTTGATTTGTGGAACTGGCTGAGACTCAGTCTGCAAGAAAAGAATTTAAGAATGGCATGGACGTCGGATGGGTTACAGAGGGGACCAGGACTGCCCTTCACTAAGTCAACAAGCATTCGCCGGCCTGCTCTGGGCCAGGGAGCCTCTGAGGCGTTGGGATACAGCAGTGGGCACAGCAGATGGAGATCCCTGCCCTCGGGGACTTCCTCAGACTACTAGAGGCTGCAGATGAGATGGCGAATGCTCCCTAACAACCCTGTGCACCTACACGGCACTTGACAGCTAACAAAGCACTTCCACAAATGCTGTTCCCTTTACATCCAATTTATGCAAAAGGTGTAATAGTAACAGCAGCAACACAGTAATGTAATAACACGTGCTAAGGCTTTACCGTGTGCCAGGTACTCCTCTGGAAACTTCACATGGGTTAAGTCCTTTAACTTTCACAGCAACCCTGTGGGGGAGAGATCGTTACCCCCATTTTGCAGATGAGGAAGTTGAGACCCATAACTCCACTCGCCCATAGCGACCCAGCTTGTAACTGGTGGCCTGCGTGCTCTGACCCGCTACACTCTGCGGAATGGAGCGGCGAGGTTTGCGGGGCCCGGGACCCACACCAGGTGGAAGTAGAAGTTGGGTTTTCTGAGCTCAGGGCCAGTGATTTTCTCCGTGTCCCCGGCTGCCCAGCGGCCAGCAGTGAAGTCATTGCACCAACTGGGGAGCTTTGGCTGAGTTACGCTGTGATAATAACAAAATGCTGTGACTTACAGCAACAAGGTGTATTTTTTCACACCTACGACATGAGTTACGTGGCTGGTTGTGGCTCTCTTCCATGCCCGCTTCATACCCGAAGGAGAATCCCTGTTCTCGCGACAGAGAACAAAAATAACAATGGACCCACCAGAGGTTCTCGAAGCTTCTGCTTGGCCACAGACACCTCCACTTCTGCTCACATCTTGGCCAAAGCAAGGCGTACAGTCAGTGGATGGGAACTGTCCCCTTCCCCGGGGGGGGGACCCCAGGAGGGGAGGGTGAGCTGATAGGGAGGCCTACAAATATCTGAGCATTTGTGAACCATTTTTCATACACTTGCTTGGTTAACGCTCAGCAACAGCTGACTTACAGGCTGCTCTGCACACCGCTCTGCACTGTTTTATTCCTTTTTCCATGGTCACATCTTTTATTTTATCCGACCCTGTGACCTTATTTCCATTTGCCGGGAGAGGGAACGAAACAGAGAGAGGAGCAGAGAAGCTGTAGAACTCACCTACAGTGATGTGATTCTCAGAGGACAGCATCGGATCCAAACCCAGACTTTCCTTCCCCAGGCCCCCCACTTCCCTCTTCAATGTATTGCCTGTCGGTAGGGAGATTGCTCATGAATTGGGTTCGGGTTTGGGCAGATGAAAAATTCTTGTATGTGAATGACTGCCAGTTGGTAACTGTCTATAGCCTATAAGGCAATTAGTCATTCTGGCTGAGTTTTTACAGATTTAATCTTTTAAAATAAGGACTTTTCTATTTCTGTTGACCAAAAACTTACTCAAGTGAGTAGGAATTCTCAGGTAGTCCACAGGGTATCAAGCGTGGGAGGGTGAATTGGTAACGTCTCCACCATCAACCCCTACTTCATTCCCGCAGAAACCTTAGCGGGGCGGGACGGTATTTTCTGATGGGCGTAATAATCTGTTACGCAAACGAGGATTTGTTTACATTTGATTGTCTCAAATGTCTGAAGTTCCAAAAGATTTGCTCATGGTGATGACTTTTTCCATCAAATCAGCAGTTTCTTCCTCCATGCCCATAGTCAAGGATATTTCATCTGAAGGGACCTGTGGCCTTGATTAAATGGCTGCATTTTGGGGTTGGGATTTCCAGGTGGCCCCTCTCCAGGGATATCAATTTGGGACCCAACCCCCCTCCATTGAGAAACTCATCGAAGGAAGATGTCTCTTCCTGTTGGGATGGGAAGGGGTGGGGAGAAAATGAACTCACCACTATGCTTTCCCACACTAAATGGGCCTTTTTTCCAGTATAATTAGAGTCACCGCCTCACAGCTCTGAATTTAAGATGGAACAGGAGATGGCTGATGGTTTAGTAATCGCTCGAGTTCTATTTTCCCCCCAAGGCATACGTTTTCTCTCCTTTAATGGGAGAAATCTGTTTATGTTCATGATATATGCTGACATAGTTTATAGCTCACATGTAAATATACCTCCCCAAACTGGGAGTTAAAGCTTGTATGGCACATAAAATTCTTGGTCACTGTGAATGAGATCAGTGACTTATTTTATTCCTTTCAGGACATTAATTTGAATACCTGCATTTGAATTAAAATACGGTATTGCTGATAAGGTCACATGCCCAGGCGCCTCAGTGGAGCTTAATGATTTAAGTATAGACACAACTTTCTCCTGATAAGTCAAACAAATATGAATTGCAAAGCTTTTAAGACCACTGAAATCCCTCTATCAGATGTGTACTGCTGTGAAAGCAGAAATCGCTTTCATGGAGATTTGGAAGGGAAAAGAAACCAAATAACGATGTGATTTAGTGTGCAGTTGGCAAATCAGCATCCTTAAAATACATGATTGTTAAAATAAAGAACGCGATAAACATAACTGCTGACTGTCTATGTGTTGAGCAACTGACTTTTAAATGATATATTTTTCCACTAATAATTTTCTTCATAGACCTTCGGAGTTCCTTCCACTATTGTTTCTCAAGATCACTGTTAGGGGGAGATTTATTTTTTCAAAATCCACCTGCGCATTGAAATTGACGTAATTACTATAAAAGGGCTCTGGGATGCCTTTAGGCTCAGTACTTTAGTAGAGACATTGTCTCTATAAAATGCCACCAGGCTAATGAAAGGAAGTAAATGGCATTTGCTCGGTCTTTGCTCAGTGCCAGGAGCTTTGCCGTGTGTCTTGTATAATCACATCACCTTTCCTTTTAGAACAGTAGTTAGTTTGGCAGATTTGGGGAAACCCAGGTTCTTGTAGGTGAGATGTCTGCCCAAAGTCACATAATTTTCAGAGTGAGAATTTGGACCCAGATCCTCTGCATCAAAAGCTTTGGCTGTACTTCATCAATAATGCTTCCAGACACCCCATCACCTTAGCAAAGATAAAGTGAGTTTTTAACTAGATAAAGGCTTTGATCTCTTTTGTGTCACATGCTTTAGTTTAGGTTCCAGTCTGGCCTGTGGAAAGCCCAAAGCATTGATTGCCTTCTGGTTGGTCCCCTAGTCCCAGTAAGAATCACACAGGAAGTTGATGGTACTATTGGGCACTTCTCAGGCCACAGGCTGAGCAGAGCACTTCATGTTGAAGGCATAATTCCGTATCTTAGACAAACATTTTCTTTGATAGTAAAAAGCTTGAGTTCTCCTTATAATATTTATTTTCTTAAGTAGGCTTCCCTCCCCTTTTCCCCACAATCTTCAGGCTTTCTGAAATGTAATGATCTTATCTTCTCAATTTGAAGCAAACTCTTAAGATTAATCACCATTATCTAATCTATTTTGTTTAAACAAAGTTAATACTTAAAGGAGTGATTGAAGATGACCTGACATTTGCCTCTAAGTTGAGATAGTAGAAGTCACAAACCCCGTAAGTGGCATTGAAAGAAATACAGCTTATAGCAAAGAATAACTTTTTTCTAAAAGAAAACATTTTTATTGAAACAACACTTGGCTAACTTTAAAACAGATGGGCCTGAATACGTTCTGAAAATTGGAAACAAACATATTTGAATGCAGGACAAGGGAACCAGTTTTTACCCTAAATTTCAGGAGTTGTGTATAATTTAAATTTTACAGCTTAATTTTTGGTGTCATTTGGCAGGAATGACAGCCCTGTGGGATCCTGTTGACCATACCTATGTCTCTTTTATTGGGGAACTCTCCTTACACAGTTTAGATAGATAGGAACTCTATAAGCCCATCATCATAATGTACCCCAAAGCACACACGTCGTAAACATCTTCAAATGTTTCATTCAAGAGATCGTTAACTGTGTTTAGGAAGAAAGCTCCTCAGCAATGGAAGAAAAGAGCTTCTTAGTAGAAGGTAATTAACCGAGGACCTACCTGCACTAAGCCCCCCCCTTCCTATTTACTCAGGCAGCATTATATCAGAAAAGAAATTAGTCAGAACTTTCTGAGAAGTTGACATGTTTTTACTTATCAATAGAGGGCTTGAGACTGGAATTGCCAGCATCTCATGCAAGCACGTTTAGCAAGCGCTTGCTGGTCAGCAGGGTCTGATTCGGGGATCAGTGGAGCTGCTGGCTCCCCAGGAGCAAGCACGTCTTCGGGGGACAAGAGTGAGTGTGCCCTGCGGCAGGCAGCAGCCCCTGGAGGGCTTTGTCCCTTGGTTACATGGCCTGCGGGAGCGGCTTGGAGTTCGTGCAAGAGGATGGGCCCGTGAACTGGACTGGCCGCACTAGGTCGTTCTCAGCCACTCTGAAATCTGGCTTTTCCCGTGCCCGTTTTCTTCCCAGGCGATACGACCGAAGCAGTGCCAGGCCGCGTCTGGAAGTGGGGGGGGGGGGGTAGGTTCGCCCTGCGCCGCGCCAGGTCTGGACTCTCACCCCCTGAACCCTCCTGGGCTCCTTCCCCGCTCCTTGCATAGTAATCCCCCCACCCCGGAGTTTTCACTTTCCGCGGTTTCAGTTACCCTCGGTCAGCCGGAGTCTGAGAATATTAAATGGAAAATTCCAGAAATAAGTAATTCCTAAGTTTTAAATTGCTTGCCGTTCCGAGGGGCTCGATGGAGTCTCATGGCCCCCCACTGCTCCTCCCCGCGCTGGGATGGCCATTCATCCTTTTGTCCAGCATCTCTGCGCCGTCCATGCCCCGTCAGTCACTTGGTGGCCCCCTAGGTGAGCAGATCGACTGTCGCAGTACCACAAGTGGCTGTGTCCGAGTCACCCTTACTTTACTTAATAATGGCCCCAAGGTGCAAGAGGAGTGATGCTGGCCATTGGGATGTGCCCAAGAGAAGCTGTAGACTAGGTGTGTGTAGGGAAAAGAATAGTTGGTAAGTTCAGTCCTGTCCATGGTTTCAGGCACGCACTGGAGGTCGAGAATGTTTCCGCCGTGGGTAAGGGGGCTCTGCTCCACAGCATTCCGTTACTTAATTTATTCCATTAAAAAACAGGAGTTTAGGTGTTCCTGAGAGGCCTGTTAAAGGCACACGAAGCGTGCTGGGACACTGCCACAGGGGCCTGTCCACTCTGCACGGTAACTTGGACATACGTGTAGGTTCCAGTCGTCCTGCAGGTTATGGGGAAACCAGTGCTTCCTCCTTCCAGGGCTTCTTGAGGTTATTCAGATAACTCTAAATCACTTCAACCCAAAAGTTCTAAGAATAGAATGCATGAGATAATTGTCTGTTTCCCCTTTGGCCAAAGCTAGAAAGAAAAATGAATGAAATTAGAATATATTATGGGTGGCCCTGGCTGGGTATCTCAGTTGGTTAGAGTGTCGTCCGGATAAGCCAAGGTTGTGGGCATCTCCGGTTAGAGCACATGCAAGAGTCAACCAATGAATGAATAAATAAGTGGAACAACAAATCAGTGTTTCTCTCTCTCAAATGAGTAATTAAAATAAAGAACATATCATGGGTTGCATTTCCGCCTGTAAGTGTGGGGTTGTTTCCACATCAGGTGCCAGGGGCAGGTGATGTGCTACTCAGGAACAATTGAATAATTTAAAGACTGTGTTTTCAACTAGCAGCAGTGCCCAATCATGTATTGAAGCTGATGGCCACTTTGCAAACTGTATAGATTAGCAGTTAAAAATGTTCCACCGTGCATGTCCTGCTCTACCCTGTAGATAAAACTTTAAACTGGAAATGCATTCATCTGCTCCTTAAGAGCCTTCACCTCTCAAAATTGTACTCTTTGGCCCATGAAGAACCTCGGCACCAGGTTTTAGGAGTTGGTAGTGTGATCCCCTGTAATTCTGCTTTTCTGCTGTTCTCTTATAAAGTAGCCTGTAGTCTTTGATTCAGTTGTCTAAAGAAAGACCATGGCACTGCAATTACGGATTTTATTCCAGGTGTTCATTTTAAAATTCTTATGCATTTTGGTCTTCTTCTTTCCTATAGAACAAGATTTTCAATGTGGTTGGAGCTTTGCCAGTTGTAATATAGCCCAGTGTAAAGCCAAGTTAAATCAAATTAAATGGAAATAGTTGTAGGCCAAATTCTGTTGGATTATTATTTTTAGCTTTCTCTTTTCTTCCTTCAAACACTGCTTTAAAAATAAATATATATCTGTGTGTGTTATATGTATGTGTGTATATTATATATATTACCCACCATACCCCCCGAGTGCCATTTTCTTTTCTCAGCTTCACACAAAACTCCCTTAGAGAAGAAATGGTGTCCAAAAAGTTTCTGATTTTATATTCAGGGTGACTTGCAGTTTATAGCTACTGTGGGGCGGAACGGTTGTTCCATTTGGCGGCGGTGCTCACACTTCAGCCTGTAGCACAATCACTTACGGGGCTGCCTAAGGCTGCTGGGTCCCAGCACAGACTGGGATTCAGTGGATCTGGACTCGGGCTCAAGAATTTGCATTTCTAGCAAGTTCCCAGGCAATGTTGAGCCGTTGGATCAGAGACTGCACTTTGAGGACTTCTGTGTAATAGTAGGTAATGTTTGCATTCAACTGTAATGTATGTGTTTGTGTTATATACCTGTAGATATTTTTGCAAGTTACACAACAGTGCAGTGTAGGGCACACCTACGAATCTGTCATTGTCCTGCAAACCTTTGAGGACACTGCGGCTAATGACTGTTTGGAAGGGGCCAGGTCAGTAATGTCTTTTGTTGTTGTTGTTAAGCCTCACCCAGGGATATTTTTTCCATTGAGTTTTAGAGAGAATGGAAGGGGGAGGACAGAGAGAGAGAGATGCCTGGCGAGGCGTGGCTCAGCAGTTGAGCGTCGACCTAGGATCCAGGCGATCGGGGTTCGATTCCCTGTCAGGGCACAGGCCCGGTTGCGGGATTGATCAATGACTCTCTCATCATTGATGTTTCTCTCTCTCCCTCTCCTTTCCTCTCTCTGAAATCAATAAAGATATATTAAAAAGAGAGAGAGAGAGAGAGAGATCTATGTGAGAGAGACACATCCATTGGTTCCCTTACACAATCACCCCACCAGGGCAGGGATTGAACCTTCAGCCCAGGTATGTGCCCTTGACCCGGGACCCTTTGGTGAACAGGCCAACGCTCTTACCATCCACGCCAGTAATGTCCTTAAAACGATAGTCTGTTGGGAAAAGCAAACTGAACAGAGTGAATTTGGGGAATACGGTATTTAAGGTGGCAGAAGGGTGACTGTCCAGAGGGCACAGTGCATTCCACTCCGCCTCAAGACTGCCCTGGTGCATTCCTATGGATTTCATTAATTTGCAGAAACATGAGTTAAGTCGTGGTTGGTGACGGAAAGAAAGGGACTCCAACTGCAAGACCCCCAGGAACAGCACTGTGTTTCCTATGGGTATAGTCTTGCTCGATTGCAGCCTGGGGAAGGTATTTCTGCCGTCATTTTACTGATGAGCAATTTAGATTCAGAGAAAATGCATGATTGCTTAAGGTCACAGAACTATTATGTGGTAGACTTGAGATTCAAACTGCTCACCTGGTCCCCACACTTTGCACAGTGCTGTGTCTCCTGGGAAAGGAAGAGACTTTGCCATTGATATCGTTCCTCATTCCTTCACCCACCAATAAATGTTATTGCCAACTTTTATTATTTTTACATGAGCAACATACTGCTATGTCCTGACTGTAAAATATTTGTAGAGTTCAGGAGTATATAGTTTAAATGTATAAAGGATATATGTACACATTGTATGGGATGTACCTATACTATATAAAATATAGTCTATAAATAAAGGTATAAAGTGTATAGAATAATGTACATAGTGTGGAGTATACGCCTCCAGTTCTTTCTGTGCATTTACAAACACGTATATGTATGTTTTTTAATCTAAGTGAAACACTTATACATGTTTGGGGTTTTTTTGGTCTTTCATGGTATATATTGTTTGCTAAACCTCACCAGGTACTTTCTATGAAATATTTTAAGTGATTTCAATGCCTTTATTAGACAACTAGTAGCGCATACCCGAAAGGAATACTCGTGGGGACAGCAGATTCGATGTTTGTGTCGTGCAGGAAGAGCAGCGTCAGTGCAAGCGCTCACTGTATTTTCCCTCCAGGTACCAAGGACCGGTACCTTCAATTGCTTAGTGAGTGTAGGAACGGCCTTTTCCCTCTCAAAAATACAGCAAAAAAAGGAAAACGGGACAAGGGCTAATTTGCAATTGAAAGAAAAACGCGCTATTATGCAAGAAGTCAGAATAAGGTATTTCCATGATTTCTGAGTTTCGGGCTTGCTACCTGTAGCTGTGCCTGTTACAGACCTCAGTCCACCGAGTGAAAAGCCAATTTCTCAGTTTTACAACCATTTCTTATTTTTTGTAGAAGGACCATGTGACTGCCTATTAAACTGCCAGGGTTTTGGAGAGGCGGGTGTAACAAAGAAGCCCCCCCTCCTCCTCTCAGCCCGAGTTTGTTGCATAAACACTGGCCAGCGGGAGACAAAGCTCAGTTGTTTGGAAGGGGCTGCGGAAGCTCAGCTCCCCCTTGAAACACTGAATCACCTCGCGCTTCTGTTGAAAAGTCTGGTTTGGCACGGCCCTGCTTTCTCTTTGGTTGGCCCTGAATTTGTTTTGGGGAATAACAAATAGCTTTTAAGTGCTTTAGCCCTAGATGAGGCAGGCACTTGGTCTATAAAGTTAAGTTGCATGTTTCCCATCTCTGGCACCCCAAGCTAGGAGATGGCTCAGAAATCCTTGAGGGGGGTAAGCTAAGCAAGAGCGTGGAGTTGCCCAGGAGTGGGTGGGAGTCTCCAATTCTGGGATCCCGGCTCTAGGATAAGGTAACCAGGTCTCACTGTGAGATTTGCTTTCTACAGATAATTTATGGAACACTTCAGGGAGCCATTTGCAAATTTAAAGAGTTATTTTATGAATATTTTAAGGAAATTATTTCATGAGTTCCTTTTTTCTACTGTGTTGACTGGTAATATGAAAAGGAGTGGGCATGTGGGGTTAAAACGTGGCTCCACATCGCCAACTTGATAACGTGGTATCATAAATGTATTGCCTGCTGAACAGTGTTAGGCATCCTAGGAATTCTATAATGAGGGGACTGTCCATAATACCAGCCTTTGTTTGTTTTTCACAGTTCATCCCTAATTCTGAAATGGTTCTCCAAAAATAAATCACCCTTTTCAAGTGAAGGTTATTTCCCATCCACACTTGCTCTTTAAGTAAGTGTAATTTTCACCGACAAATGAGTGGGTTATTCTTACATATTATCTGCAACATGGAAAAGTAAATCAGATTGCTGGACTCGAAGTATAATATTGATGACTCTAAAAATTTGTAGGTTACCAGACCGTAACGGTTATCCCGATGCCAGGAAATAGCAAATAAAATGTGTTATCTAGAGCTTAGTCCATGTACACTTAAAATAGTTACTTATTTATCAAATAAATATGTACTGGGCATGCACTAAAGTTCTAGGTGCTGATCTGGACATTCAGTATTTAAGCCAGTAAGTTGTAGATGTAAAAGTCCCCTTTTAAAACAAAACCTTCCAGAACTTCAGCACTGAAATAAACACCACCCTTTTGAGAACTATGACCTCTGGGAGGTTATGGCTGTTCCAGCATTTTGATGGTGACAATCTCTCTGTCACACCCAAGTCAGGTGACATGCCACAGCTCCATCTATTGTACAGAATTAGCCAATGTTTGTACCTAGGTGGTTGTTTTTTCAGTGATGCAATTTATTCCTAGGATTTAACTCTAAACTTTTAGGTTTTCAGATAACAGATTTAAAGAATGATGGATTTTTATCAGAGAGAGTGGAAAAGTAAGAGAATATAATTCTAGCTTTGAGGACTTCTTGCAAAGATTTGTTCTCAAGAAGGCCACGGCTGGAGCGGATCTGTCCAGGTTGGGCCAGTGCCCACTAGCCTGCTTCGGTGGTGGTCCCACTCACCAGGGACTGGTGTGGACATCGGTCCTTGTTTCTCATGTGTAATTGCACATCTCATGGGATGTGCCGCCACATCACACAGCCTAACTCTCCTGTCCACGTGCTTCCAGATCACTGTGGATTTTTCATTTTTATTTTTTTAGTTTTTTTTATTATTCCTCACTTGAGGGCATTTTTTCCATTGATTTTTAGAGAGAGTGGAAAGGAGGGGGAGAGGTGGAGAGAGAGATAGAGAAAGACAGAGACAGAGAGAGATACACCTATGTGAGAGAGACACATCCATCGGTTGCTTCCCACACAAGGGATCAAACCTGCAACCTAGATACGTGCCCTTGACCAGGAATCGAACCTGGGACCCTTCGTGTGCAGGCTGACGCTCTCACCGCTGAGCAGCACCAGCCAGGGCTCAGAGGGATCTTACGGCGAGTGCTCCCCCACGCCAGGAAAAGGCCCACTGAGACCCTCCGCCGTTGATTTCGAGGCTCCCCAAATGCTCTAATCACTTTATCCTTTGCTGAGTGAAAATCGCCAGGACCCCAGGCGAGCCACCCGCTGCTTTCTGGAATCAGTGAGTCCCTATGAAGGAAGGAAAGGGGGGGGGTGAGCACTGCTCCCCGAGATTGACCCGCATGAGGATAAGAGATGAGGACTGTGGTCTTCCCAGCTTTTAAGTGCCCTTCCTGAGTGTCCGAGGCTCCTGGCATCTGCGATAACGACACAACTAAATGAATGTAAAGAGTTTAATGGGTAAATTTTACTAAAATGTCACAAGCTGTTTACTTAACTCTACAGAGACGGTGGATATATTCACGTTTTCTGTCTCTGCACAGCGTGAACGCAGAGGTCCTGAAGGGGAGGAAGGCGGTCCGGAGATTACCAATCCCGGGGTGTGACTGCAGTGGGCTTGTGTCGCTCTGCAGCCAGCTGTCTGTGAACAGCGATCGGAGCTCCGAGGGGCATGTCACAGCCTGGCGGGGAATCCTGAAGCTGGTTCAGACGCTCGCAGGAGCTAGAACAGGAGATAGGACGGGGAAAGGAAAAGTCGAAGGAGAATGTTTTATTTTCACAAAGTACAAATGTGGGGATCCTGGGACGGTGGGCGCCGGGAAACGAAGGCTGGTGGGTGCGCTGCAGCTACTCTGAGTGCCGTCGAGTGATGAAAGGAGCGAGTGAGCGAGCGAATGGAGTCGGGGACGTTCGACAGAGGTCCCCGGGAACAGGATCCTTGTGGCCCTCTAACCCACACGTGAAAAATCAGACAGACCTCGACTGTGTCTCCCGTTTGCTTTCCCTCCCTCCCCATCTAAGGTTTAAAACCAAGGAGGGCTGGTCCTTGCAACGTGAAATCTAAGGGACTCTCAAAGATTATCTAATCCTTTCTTAAAAGAAAAGCACACCCTTATTTAACTTTCAATGACTGAATGACCTGGGCACCGGGATAGCAGGACATCTCTTGTGGCCCAGGCTTCACGCTCATTATCCCACTTGGAGAAAATGCTCCTGTCGAGCCCTCTCGGTTCAGTTCAGTTCTGCTTATGATCTGGACCCTCTGAAGACAGAGATTTTATGATCAGAGTATTTTTAATTCATCGTATTCTTAAAGGCCACTTCAAAATCTCACTCTCCGTGGCACCACTAGGAAACCTCTCAGAAAACTGTATTATTTCTACGTTGGACCTAAGTAGTGGATCCCGGGTCGATGGATATCGCTATAAAAATAAGCTTAACACAAACACAGATAATAGGTTGTATTTTTCATGCTATTGCTTTATTTTGGTTTGGGGACAAAAGCAAGTCCTTACCTTCCTTAATCCCTACAGGGCCCGTGTTCTCTCATCTCTGGTCGTTTAAAGCCGATGGTTCCAAGGATAGAAATTCCTCATGCTAAGACGGCCAGCGTCTTGTGGGCTCTTGGTGTTTATCCTGTCCGATCTCGTTTCCTTAAAACAGGGCTCCGTCTTTATAACCAGTTGGTTATCAGCTTACAGCAGGACCCTCTCTTCTTTCCTGACAGCTCAGAGTCTAGCCACCCCCTTCCTAAGTGCTGCTGAAAAGACCTTCCCCTGAAACTCAGTCTCGAGGGCATCCATTGATTCAGAAAGACCCGGTTCAGGGTCAAGAGAATTGCAAGAGAAACCAAAGCTCTCCCTTGTCTGCCCCTCGCAGTTCCCATACGTACGGCCCCCTGTCCTCCCGGGCGTGCTGGAGGAGGCCCAGCACAGGTGGGTCTAGGGGCTGCATTGCAATTCTTGTCACACAAGAAGGGGACATGTCCTTGAACATTGTTCTTGCCTACTTTTCACCTGAGTTAACAAGGAGGACACCGCGAGGGAGGGACGCAGTAGGGATTTCGAGGTGTTTTGATTTCTTAGCTATGTGTGATGCCTTTGTCTTTGGACCTCAATCCCATAAGCAGTGGCAATATTTTTTCAGGACATCCCATCTTCAATAAATTGTATAACAGTAATTAATTCTCACAGCATCCATTTGACTAAAGCACTATTATCCCCGTATTATAGAGGAGAGAACTGATTTGCCAAGCCCCACAAAGAAAGTCAGTGTCGGAGGAAGGATTATCGCTCAGGAGGGTCTAAAGTCTAATCTCGGCTCTGAGACGCTTTTTTATTTTTAATTTTTTTCCTGTAGGAACAGATGCGGCGGGGATTTACCAGGCGACCTCGCTGAGGGTGCGTGAGCGTGGAGGGCAGCTGTGCCCACGCCAGGGCTTGGTGGCCAATAGATGAGTCTAAGATGATTAGATTAGTTTGTCTTCACAGAGTCCTGTCAACAATGATATAAAAATATAGGATGAATTGCTGTACAGGGAGCATAACCCCCAAATTTTGGTCTACCCATGTCCACATATATCCAGAGAGGGTGCAGGCTTGTTATTTGTTGAATAAACTTATTTTTGCAAAGATTAGGTAGATGAAGATAGTTCACATTCTTTCCCATAATAACAGCTCATTTGTCTGTAGGTCATTAATCTCAAGACTGAACACTGTAATTCAGCCAAGAATCAAGAAATTAGCAAAAGAGCCTTGGCCGAGTGGCTCAGTTGGTGGGAGCGTCTTCCCATGCACCAAAAGGTTCCCAGTTCGATCCCCGGTCAGGGCATGTATGGGAGGCAACCGATGGATGTTCCTCTCTCACATCGATGTCCCTCTCTCTCTCCCTTCCTCTCTCTCAAATCATTAAAAAGCATATCCTCAGGTGAGTATTAAGAGAAAAGAAATTAGCAGAAGAAACGACCCGGCAATCTAAAACGATTTCCCCGGCCCTGTGAACCAGGAACGCGTTGGGCGTGAGCTGCCCACTGAAACCGCTGCAGAGCTGGTTCCCACAGGCCTGGATGTGGTGATAATAGACTTGAACCAGATTTGCAGGTATAGAGCCAAGTAAAACGAGGCGAGGGCCAGTCTGCCGGAGGCCAGCACAGAAACCCACAGCTGGCCCTCTGACACAAGGGCAGAAACAAGAGTAGGACAGATGCACCAACCCCCAAATCTTGTCTGTCTCAGACCAGTCGTCTTCTCCGTAGGCGAGCTGCTTAAGCTCTGTGTGTGGTCATTAGGGACATCGTAGCTGCTTTGATCCTAAGGTAAGCCTGCATTCCTCTCTGTGTTGAAAATGTATTGAGCTCCTGGGACAGTGAACGAGACAGACATGGTCCCTCCCCTCAGAGGGCTTATAGTCCAGAGGGGAAAGGCCCGTGTGCAGGAACATGCATTCCTAAAGGATTCCGCTTGTGCTAAGTGCTGGGAGAGAAAAGGCCCTGGAGAGAGGACAGCAGAGGGGCATGAGCTCCTTCAGAGCAGGGCTGGACAGTGCCTGAGACCTGAAGGTACCTGATCAGAAGGCTGAGAGCCAGGGGAAGAGCCCTCCTGGCTTGGAGAAAGGTGCAGGGAGGTGCCAGGGACAGAGGTCAGACAGCAGCCAGCTCCCAGGCCTGGAAGTGGTTTAAACAGGGAGCCAGCGTCAAGGTCTGATTTAAATGTGTAAGAGATGAATAACTGTGAGTTGGGAAGGTTGAGGAAAGCCCGGGTCAGGTGGGAAGTAAAGGCGCTGAACCTGGATGGAGATGGGAAGGAACGTGCCGTTCACTAGTTCACTATCCTCTGATGGGAACAGGACAGCGGAGCAGAGGCGATGCTGGCAAAGTAACTCACACAACCTGAGCACACACCGCGGGCTGGGCACTGCCTCTGGCTGATGCCACAGCAGCCCCGAGGGGAGGGGGTGAGAGAGAGAGAGGCAGGGTCTCATTCAGCTGCGGTGCAGCCGGGAGCAGTGTGGCTGAGAGAGGGGCAGACCCCTGCCTGTGGTCTCAGTGCTGATAAAAGGTAGAGCAGGGGGTTTGAACCCAGACAGTTTTCAGATCATTTCTGGAAAGTAAGCATTTCCCATTTCTGAACTCTCCCTGGCCAGTTTTTGGAAGACAGATCTTGCAGGCAAGGAAACTGCCCACGGAGCCCTGACCAGAGCATCGATTCTCTTCATTCCTGTGAGTGAATCAATAATGCGATATGGGTACAAGTCCCTGCTTTGTTTCTCTGAAACTAAATATCTTTACTCTCTTAAACATCTTCCGGGAAGATGTTATTGATTGTAGGGCATTTCAATAGTACATGCTCCCTGGAAGGGGGGAAATGTGTACATTCTGTTAGAAGGCAGGTGCAAAACAATTGAGGAGAGATCCAGACAAAAGCCCTCCAGCAGCCTGGCTCGGCCCATCCAGATGCGGGGAGGAGGCCACGTTCAGCACAAGGCAATTTTCTGTGGTGAATACCCCGTTTTCCACTCACAAAAGGACTGTGTAAGTGGAGAAGTGCGAGGGAATGCCAATTCAGAAACTCGAGCTGTACAGAAATATTTTGGTTTAAATTTAATTAAGGAGCCTTCTATTCTGAGGATGAAAGCATCAAAACAGTTATCTTTCATGGAAGGTTGCTTTTCCTATTATTGCTTTCAATAAGCATAGCGTCTTCTCAGGTTTACATACAGGTGTTCTTTCCTGCAAAGGTGGACCTGTTCGAGCAAGCGAAAGATCAGCCGCAGCGAGGAGGAATGCGGGGGGTGGAGGGGACGGTCTTGCTGGAGGTCAGGACCAGGGAGAGGGACAGACTGAAGGTGAGGAAGATACGGAAACAGGCTCCAAAGGAAGCAGAAATGCTAATATAGTAATGTGAGTAGCCTGAGAAGAAACTTCTGGGGACATCTGGGCCGAGAAAATGTCTTGAGTTGGTCTGTATGTAATTCACATAAGCTAGACTCAGTTTTCGAGTTGTAGCCTTCAATTTATTTTTATTTAATGGCATAAAGAACACATCCGATAAGGGCAGGCACGAAGAGGCGTCATTTGCACCCAGGACCTCCTCTAGAGAAGAGAGGCAATCCTGAGAATATAGGAGCCCTTGCTTTTTCTGATCCCTAAGCACTAAGAAGGGACGCACTCACTCCCCCAGGAGAGGAAGGTCTCCATAGACCTGCTGCCTTCAGTGAGGACTGTGCAGCGGCAGGTGGAGGGAGGGCCTGTTTTGAGAAAGAAAGCAGACCCGCTCTGAGAGTGAGGTCGACTCCGTCCCCTCTCTTCTCTCTCCTCCCTCCTCTGTCACCGAAAGCCGGCCTGCCTAACTGCAGCATCCTGTGCATGGGACCTTTTTTTTTGAAATGTAAATAAGTTTTGACACAGAAATGCTGTGAAACTGAAGACAACATTTTCTGACATTGTCCTTGGGTTCTGAAACTTGGCAGATAAGGATCACTTTTAAATTGCATGTAACATGCAGGATATCAAGATGCAAGGTCCCTCAGTGTTTAAGCTAAAAGGTCCCATATTTAATTGTGTAGGTTTTTTTTTTTTTATTTATTTGACTGGTGATGAGTTGGTTGGTTTTTTACTGTCATCTTGTGGAACCTGGAGTGAGGACCAGCCTCGGATATCCTCCCAGGGAGCAGGGAAGACTCAGGGGCAGGGGCAGGCGCCAGCGGGGATCTAGGCAGGGATCGGGCATTTCTCCTACAGCCTCGTTGCTCTTCAAGGGCAGGGACTGTCTTGTCCCTTTGGTCCTCGGCACCTGCTGTACTATAATCACATCACCTCTCACCCCGAGGTTGGCGGAAATATTACTAGGCTTTTTTCAAGCCAGGTGGGCTTCTCTGAGGAGGTGTATGTGTCCTGAGGCCAGAATAGCAAGAAACCTCCAGCTCTGCAGGGATTGAGAGAGGGGCCTCCCAGCAGAGGCACCAGATAGCACCAGCCCTAAGAGAGATGTTCCTGGAACAGAAAGGCTAGTGTCACTGAGTGGCCACGTCTTTTCCCCTTTAAGCACAGGGTGGGAGGGTATTTTGCTCTTTGTGGCCTAAACCAGATGTCCCTCCCTGACCTTTTACCAAGTGAAAAGCATAGAATTCCAGTAAACTTAAGTAGTTCTCAGGTAACCATAGGTGACATCGTGTTTTAGCCTTTCAAAGGGTAGAACACTCTTCAGGGCATAGGCCCTGCTGGCTCTCCCTGAGATAAACATCTGCGATAAGGGTGTTGAAAGGGGCCTGAGGTTTCCAGAGCCCTTTCACTGGAATGCTCCCTCCCTGCAGAGCACCAGTGTCTCACTTGTTTAAACTCCAAGAATCAGTAAATGCTCTTACAAACACATTTTCGAGTAAAACTGTCACAGGTGTCTCCCCCACTGAAAGGGAATTAATCCTTGTAATAGTTGTTAATAGTGCTGTCCAATTAGTTAAAATAACGAACAGCATTTAGCTATGTAATTCACCTACAGAAAGTAAAGTTTCAACGAAAATAGTCGGCTCAGTTCCTCTAGGTTATCTGATTTCCCACTTTGTACTTCGTGCTATCACCTTTCGCAGGGCCCTGGGTGCTGTGCGTCGTCTCTGTAGGCGGCGGCCTCTGCACAGGGGGACTGTGATCTCTCTGCCACGCATCGAGTCTCCCAAATGAAACGACCTGAGTTCCGCTGCTCACAGCACCGCCTTGTTAAACAGAAGCTGTGTGTTCGTGCCATTGTCATTATTATGAAAAGTGGTACCTGAAGAGTAAGAAACATTCATAAAAGCCCTGCTTGGCACCTGCCTTTATGTCTGTGTTTGAGCAGAATGTCCTGACTTGAAAATAAAATGGAAAATATTAAAAAATCATAGCTTTCTGTGAGGTCAGGGCCTGTTGCTCGGGACTGATTAAAGAGAGGCATAAACCGGACCGTGATGATGATGATGATAGATTTAGAAACTCTGCAGTGTGTTCAGAATGGGATGAGTTTGGCTGGATTCGTTTATGTTGAATATTCAGAACAAGATTAGGTAGCATTGTTCATCAAACTCACAGACTTTCCTGGAGTGAAAATACCTCATTTCAGAGAAACCTTATGCTAGGCAAGTATGTTCTTAGAGGTAGAGGGATTTTTTTTTGTTGTTTCTTTAAATTTTTTTTTTAGTGTTTTCTTTTCCATCTGTTGCAGGGAAATGGGTATTTTCAAGCACTCTCTAATATGACAACTGTTAAAAAGCAAAATTATATCTTACATTTTGGGCTGTGCATTTTCAGAAAGGGAGTGTTGCTACGCTTGTTTATTTGTGGAGCTGTTCTTTACTCGTAACAGCCCAGGCCCTTTTGGCTGAGTTACTGGCCAGACATCTCCTGGGACAAACGAGTCTCTGAGCAGGACAGTGCTGTTCTGTGAAGCGACGCCAGGACAGGGTAGGGTCCCGGTTCTGCCACGTGTGCAACTGCTGCAGGCGAAACTGCTCTAGCTGCCAGTGAAATTGCTGTTTTTAATTTTTTTCTTTTACCAAGTGGTCCAGCTACTCAGAATCAGTGCTACTCAGCAGGCAGTTTTAGATTTTAGGCACCTGAGGAAGTGTTTAGAAGAAGCCGTCTATTGAAGCAGTAGTGCAGAATTACTTACAGTAAGGGTTGCAACTCTGGGAGAGCGCGGTAGCCGGGCCCTCCGCCTCGTCTGCTTCTGCGCTGTCACCGTGGTCCTCCTTCCCCAGCCTCGTTCCTGGTCATCCTCTCTGCCATCTGTATTTCCCCGCGCAGACCGGAGCCGGGGCTAACTCACTGCCCACAGGGCACTCATCCAAGCTGGATGACTGTGCAACTTAACCTCTTTGAGTTTCTCTTTCCTCTTTGGCAAAATGGGGACACTGTCTGTTGGGGATTGAGATGGGCATGGGCTGTGATGAGCCCCAATAAGTGTCAGCTTTTGTTATGATATTGATGAAGGTGGCTGTTGTAAAGGAAATGCAACGAGTCTGGGAGCCCACTGCCCTGGACCTAAGTCTGTCCCTGGATGGATAATTGCCAGGCCCCCTCCCAGTACCCGAAGCCCCCAGTGTGCAACAAGGAGCTGGCACAAGCTCCATCCCTCTGTGACATCGCAGGATTTGATGAATTTAATACAAGGAGCTCCTACAGTGGAGCTGGCATGTCATCATAGAGATGGAAGTTGGTTGAGCACCAAGAGTGTGCAGCACAGAGCTAGTGAAGGTTTGGGAGATAAAATGAGATTTAAGACAAACCGTACGTATGTCAAGCCCCAGGTGCTTTGTTTTGTGCTGGCACTGAACAGCATAGTCAGTAAGTGCCACCGAGGGGAGACTCTGAATAGGTCCCGGGAGCTGCCAGGTGCAGAGGACCTAGGACCGGGCTTGAGAAGCGGAGAAGGGAGCACAGGGGTCGGGGCACAGGGGCCGGGCAGGGACCTGGTGGGGATCTGAGAATGAGGAGCGCTCGCCGCATTGCGCAGACCAGCAACGGAAGATGCTGAGTGGGCTAAGCAAGGCATCCGTTACTACAGTGACTGCCTCGTCCTGAGTGAGCTACAGTTTTCTTATTTGTTTTAGCTCTTTCATCAGAGCTTTATATGTGGTTCTTTTTTTCTGGGTGGGCTTTAAAAATATTTCTGTTGAGTATAGATTATATAGATATACACGTGTGTGTTTACATATACAACTTAGAGATGGAGAGAGAGAGAGCTTATAACGTGATTACTTGGGATTATTATTAGTATTATTTTTAGGATAAAATATGGGTCAGTACTCTTTACACCCTAGAAGTTCAATGAAAGACATTACGTGTATTACGTGTGTGCTATTTTGATAGCATTGCCTATCTTCCCGCATGCAGTGCAGTGGACTGTGCCGGGAGACGAGGCAAATGAAGAAGCCATCCTAGAAGCCTTGCTTCAGAAAGCTAGCAACCAAAAATGACAGATACTCATGTTTACATAAATATTAAACCTATAAGAAGATGAGAGCAGAAAATAAGGGGGTATGCAATGTTCATGACCGTTTATATAGCTCTTTCTTTCTAATTCTCTTGGATTCCTCATGTTTCCGTAGTTCCCAGAGCGTGATTTCTTCCCATCATGGCTCCTCATAGCAGTCATTTGGCCACTTGCTTTGTAATTTTTTAGTGTGAACTCATCTTCAGCTGGAGCCCCGAGCGCTCCAGGCTGCTCACAGGGTCCCTGTGGAAGGCTTTGGCATCTGCCTCTGCTGGGCCCGGGGACTTTCATATGCAGTTTACTTAATATGTCAGAAGAGGGTTTACAAGGTTGTAAAAATAGAGCCTTGACACCCACACATTGCCCAGGCTTCAAGTTCTCCTTCTAGAAGACTCTTTTATGTCTCCTTTGACCGGAGTGTCCCTATACCCAGACCATGAACCATTGGCAGAAGCTTTCCTTGTCACCTTCTCAGAGATGGAACAACTCTTCTCACCCCCTAGGTTCATGCGAAGAGTAAACCCAGCCTCCCCAGTTCCCTGGGCCCAGTGCAAGGATCAGAACCTGTCCCTTAAGCAGGGATTTGGGACATCCAGTGAGAGCCTCCCTGTGGCGGTGCACCGGCCACCCGCTCTCCACTGGGCATTGAGTTTCTTCTCTGTTGACCTCTTGAGGTTTCCCTGTTTTGTTTTCAAGATGGACTTAATGTAAAATTCTCTCTATATATTAATATGTATGTATTAATATGCATATATTAAATAATGTAAGATTAAATTTAATGTGAAAAATATATATAAATATATATGAAACTGTGTATAATTTGTATTCCGCATTTCGAGGAGTTTAAGCCTTGGGGGCAGGGATGCTGCGTCTGGTCGGTCCTTCGCGTCCATCAGAAGGTCTGGTCTGGTCTCTGGGGCCTTACAGTCTTGAGTACAGGAGAAAAGAAGAACACTGATAACTTTGCTCTTAAGTAGAATGGAATTTTTTAACAAAAATTTGAGAATAGATCGTTTCTATTTTTAAGGGAAATCTATTCTTACCAAGTACGAACGTGACTCACTGCATAAATATAAACGTCTTTTCTCCCTTTCCTGATGTGCATCAGAAGCTGTATTTCAGCAGCCAGATCGGGCTGTGAGTTCACATGGTTTGCAAAAAACGAGCCCTGTCCAGAGCCCTTGGTCCCGGCTCCCGCTGTGCCCCGAGCCTGGTGGGGCAGATGAATGTATCACATCACTTCTCTAGGCATCATCTGTAAAAGGGGCTCTTCCAACTGTTTTAGCCACAGAACGTTTGGAAGCTTGATGTTAAAACATATGAGAGGAGGGGTGTTCTTCAGTGGGAGGGAAGGCCCTGCCTCTCAGCCTAGTAGCCGCTGTGGCTCCTCCAGGAAGCCCTCCAGGAAGCCCCAGGGAGCAGCATGTGTAAAGCAATAGACTGGATACCTCTATCATGTCTGGACCTACGTGCTTTGGGAGAAAGCGGAGGCCGGCAGCTCTGTCTGATGACTGGCAGGAGCTCTTCTGTCTTGGATAATTTCTCCCATATATTCTTGCTGTTCCTTTTTAATAGAGTAAAAAGTTCATTCAGTTAGAGATTGAGCTTTTCATATATTTAACTTGTAAAACCATCATTTAAAAAAAAATAGGGACCATCCCAGGCAAAGAGGCACATATGGTCACCCTATCTTTAATAATTCAGTAGGACAGCTTTGGTAGGGCTTCCCGCAATTGAGAAATATTTAAGACTATAATAGCATGCATTTTGTTACCATATGTCTATGTAATTGTCACTTTAATACAGCTATATGCGAAGATATTCCCACAGATTGGACATGAACAAAAAATAATGCCTCGCTTGTCCCCCCCAAAGATCTTTTGCCCATTGTAAACTCTTCCAGTATTAGGCTGAATATATAGCCCAACTCTGAAAAGAAAGCAAAACTACTAGATTCTTCTTTCACCTTAAATATTTTCCTGCACAGAAACAGAAACCAGCGTACTTAATTATAACCCTCACGTGCCAAATTTCCAAGATGTTATAATAATACATTGTCATCTTAAAATTTAATTCTTCCTGGGAGTGTGTTAATTTTTACCCAGCAACCAAGTCTTTATTGTTGCCAGTTTTTAAAAAACCAACAAGCAATATATGGCTTTACAGCAACATTTATGAAATGCTTTATAATTCAAATACCAATCCTGGTGGACAAGAAGCGGAGAGGCCTCGCCGCGGACCCTGCCCGTGGGCGGGTCCTTCCCACGCTGCTGAGGAGGCCCCGGCTCTCCAAGGTCACTGAAGCCGGCGCAAGGAGAGCAGTCAGGATTTCTGTTTCTACACTGCATTCCCCACTTCTCCCTTCCCGTGGTGTGTTCTTTGTCTCCGGGTGCTCTGTTAAAAAGCAGAGATAAAATTCGCCTTATGGTACTATCCAGAGGTGGCACTGCTTTTTCCAAGGGTAGTTTCAGTGTGTTAATAGCATGTAAATATGACAGTCGAAAGCACTTATCTGTCATCAGGAAGTGAAGGTGGGTGTGGGGTACCGGTGTTCTTTTCTTTGTCTGGAACCTGAAATTTTTGTCATAAAACTATAAAAGAAACTGAATAAAAATTCATTGTCAAATGTCTCCTAGTCGAGGCTTACCGCAGTAATATATTTCATAAACTATTATTTTAAACAAAGAATAAAATAGACTTGCCTGCACACTGACAGTCTACTGACAGTTTATAACAGTGAAAATACTGCCTCGTAGATGAATATACGAGAAAGCTCTGAGTTTTCTATTTTGATAGGTTTGGATATTTATTGCATTTTAAAGAATTAAGTAGTAACAGCCAATATTCTTTTCTTCTTTTTCTTTTAAAAGTTTATTTTTTATTGTATCATAATTTCACAAATCCATTCTTGTAAAAAGATATAAGTAGTATAAATAAAGCACATCAATTTGATCTGCGCTTTCCCTCCTATTGAATGAATTTAAGATGGGAGCTTTTCCCCCCAAATCGCGTGCATCTTGCTTTGTCGCAATTATTTGTCACTGCTCTTTGTCGTGAATGACCCATGTTGGTCATTCTGCATGGTTCCAAGTCAGATGGCGTGAAAACAGTGAAGGCTGTGTTGTATGAACATACTTTTTTGGATTAATTTAGATATGGTGGGACTTTATCAGGTCGTCCTTCATTCTCAGTAGACTTTCCAGGACAAATATTTACTTTTAAGTACTTCAGAAAAATAGGAAAAAATGGGAAGATATTTTTTGAACGCAGGTGATGGGTATATGGGGTTCGTTGTTGTATTTTTCTCTATTTTCAAGTATGTTGGAAAACTTTCATAATAAAAAAGGAACACTGGTGAATTGCTTTTAAGAAGTAGAAGCAATCAGATCTTTCGCCGAGTTGGCGGGACTGCAGCCTTGAAGTGAGATACGGGCATTGACTCAACCTTACTTTGAAGTGTAGATTTTCTGCCTACAGCAAGTGTTTATTACATGGCCTTTACCTTTTAAGAACTTTAAAATGTTTTCTCTTTACAAAGTCTGAATTTATAAGACATGAGAGAGTTTAATTAAAGCAAAAAAGTAATTGAACACTTAAGGTTAGAGTTTTATTTCGGGGTTACGAAAACTTGCCTCTCTGCTCTGGCCGGTGTCGCTTTCAGATGAAAATGAATGAATGAAATCTGAGCATTGCCCGCTCACCACTTTCCTTTCTGCTCCAAGATTACAGGGTCCCTGACTCTACGTTCGCAGGATTTTCCAGATGACCCCAGAGGGTCACAGTCACAGGTGTCAATCTCTTATAAACAGCGTATTATAATTTTGAGTTTTAGAAAATATGTGTTCTATGTAAAATACCATTATGGTTCAGGCAGCCTGGTAGTTTCTATATATTTGTGGATTGGTGTTGGTCAACATTACAGTAAAAGTGTTGCTGTGGGTTTTCAGTGTATTGAGGTGAAGGGGACAGCGCTGGGCCTGTGTTTGTGACCGGAGGAAATCTGACACTCCGTCGCTCCATCCTTCATACCCGAAGCTAAACAGACGGAGGGCTGTTAAGCTGTCAGGGGAAGCGTGTCAAGCGCTCCGTGGATCATGCAGGCAGACTGGCGTCGGGCTGGAAGAGTCAGGAGCTGGGAAGGGAAAAGGGTGACCTTGTCCTCCCAACGTTGTCTTTACACTGAGTAGAACAGATGAGATTGTGAATTATTCAGAGCCCTGAACGCTCATAATTGTTCGCAGTGGTGGCCGCAACCGAAGAGGGCGGTTTTAGTCCAGTGTCTGATTCTATTAAACATCAAAGGGATCTCTTCTGAAAACCGTCTTTGGGAGTTTGGGTGGCGTGGACCCCATGAAGAATCCTTTTCTCTGTCTGATGCCTTTTTGGAAATCTGGGTCAAAGAGGCACAAGTTGATATTTGCATAGATTCTGGAAACAGAGTGAGGGACAGACACTCCAGGGAGCAGGACTTGCGGTTTCAGCAGGTAGGCGTCCGAGGAGTCAGTTCCTGGCGCATTTTATGTAAATGATCGTGTCTTATTAATAACAGGCTGAGTGAGATTTTAGGCCTAAGAGAAAGGATTCTCCACATAGTTACTAACTGCAGTTTTGAAGTGACATTTGTAAAATAATAGTCATATAATATTTTACATTTTTAGCCATTTCAGATAAAAACTGGCATGTTTTCAGCCCCGGCCAGGTGGCTCAGTTGGTTGGAGCCTCGTCCCGATATGCCAGGGTTGCGGGTTCGATCCCTGTTCAGGGCACATGCAGGGATCAACCAGTGAGTACATGGGTGGGTGGAACAAGTCCATGTGTTTCTCTCTCTCTCAAAACTGATAAATAACATTAAAAACTGGTATGCTTTTGTAACCCTTTTTACTCACTTATCTGGAATTTATGGAGATAGCATTTATTTAAAAATAGTCATTATGTTAAGTTTTGATTATTTTAAAGTTTACCATGGACTTTAACTTTACCGCTTTAAGCACTATTTTTTCAGAAGTTTCTTTAGAGTTCAGTTTGGATTTTTCTTTCCAAACTGAAAATATTTATGTTGCTCTCTCAAAAAAACCATAATAATATTGATGGCATGTTGAGATTTCCATGACAAGTCTGAAGAACCGTGTGGTGCCTGTTCTAGAATTAAAATTTAACATCAGACTTACTTTTACGTGTCAGGCCTTGAAAAGACACATTTTAATAATATTTACTGCATATTTTAAGATGCCTGTATTTTCTGTTTTAATGCATTTTCATAAAGGTCGACTTAGCACGTCAAAAATAATTTTACTTGTGGAGTAAATGGCAAAAATATTTATGCATCACCTCAGCTCCTGAAAAGCTGTCCTTTGCTTTGGTCCTGAATTTGTATCTGCACCAATAATAATCAGAAGAAGCATTTCAGTAAAACATATGCCCCTGCGTTCCAGATTCTCTTCTAAATTTAGAATTAGCACTTTTTTTAGTGCAAAGACTATTTTAAACTATGTATCTCTCTCTCTATGAAGTCCTGGTATGAGGATGCATAGAAGAGGCTCATAAGGACAGTGTTTCATTGGAGAACATGATCCAAGTGTCTTTTCTTTTTTGAAATTGGACTTACTGGGCTGACACTGGTTACCAGTCTGCCTTGCGCAGTGCTCTGGAGTAATGACTTGTCCATTTCAGTGACTTATCTCTTCTTCCACTGGATCCAGCATGTAGTCTGCATTGCTACAAGTATTAGCTCCCAATTACTAGATTTAGTTTCCAAAAACTGGTTGCCATTTGTTTGCATAGAGAAAACTCAATAACCCTCCAAAAAAAGCCTTCTATGAATCCACTTAGTGAAATAGTTAGACCACTGCTATGTCAGGCAGACAGTGTGGTCGGGGCAGTCGAGTTTTCTGTAGAAGACCGTGAGCTCTGCGTCCCTGCGCCCTGGCTGGAGGGTGTGTTGGGGCCGGAGTGGACGCTCACTCACCTGGTCCAGCTACCTGCCTTTTGTCGGTTTGAATATAATAACATATTTCTAATGAAGGAGCTACTCGGGGAAATAAGATCAAGTATTTTCCTCATTTTAAAACTCAGGTCTTGTGTGTTGACGGTTGGTGCAACATATATTTTTTTTAATTGAGTAGCTCTAGAGAAATACAGCCAACTGCTGTCGCCCATATTAGGGTTAAGGGTGAGTCTTAACATCCTAAATCTAACCTCTTTGATATTGTTGCATCTCTTCTCTGTGGTTTAAATACCGGTTCTGGGCGAAACATAGATGATACTTGATTTTTAACTAGAGGAAAATTTATTATGCCTCGACTATTACTTGCTTGCCCATCTTTGGGAAGTGTGGTGAACATGTCTATTGGTGATAGAATTCGGTATGAAGAATTAACCTCTGTGTCAACAGTAACCCTAATTTTGTTTTCTGAGTTGGTTTCTCTGACTTTGTTTTTTTCAAGGATGTAATGTAGGTTCTGCATTTATTTACTGAGGCTCTGTTATGTGCCCAGCACTCTGGGTACCTAAGGGACAGTATCAGACTAAGTTCTTGCTCTTAGGAAGCCATCAGCCACATTTGAAAGCAACGCATGGTGACAGGTCATTACAATTTCTAAAGTGCAAGAATGCTAAGAGGTTAATGGGGGAGCCGATTGTTATAAGCCAAAGTAGTTGGGGAAGGCTGCAGGAAGGGGGTAGCTGCCCAGCTGTTTTGGGGACAGGAAGATTTGGAGAGGCAAAGGCAGGTGATGTGTGCAGCCTGGGCAGAAGCAAGCATTTTATTGTAAAGGGATGTGTCCCTGGAGCCACCAGAGGAGCCCAACCTCTATTCTCTGAGAAAATGATGTCTTCAGAGATGGACCAAGGCTAGACCAAAGCCACTAACCATGTTTTAAAGGCCTTTCATACCAATTTACAAGGATTAACATTTAGAAAGTTCTTCTTTTCCCTCCTGACTTTTCCTGAAATGGGTGAGATTCTAGTCTTCTTGGGTGAGTTTTGTTTCTCTTGCTAATAGCAAGTGACAGTTCAGAATCTTTCCGTGGCTGGTGTCTCTTTGGGGAACACTTCCCGGGCTTTGCTGGGCTTCCCACAGCATGGCCCCTCATGCAGGAGATCTGTTCCCCCATCCCCAGTCTCAGCTCTCTGACTGCCAGTCGGCCTCATGGACTCTTGTCTCTGGGATCCCTCAACCGGACGGCAGGTGTCTTTCCTTATTGTAGCTCCTGGCTGTATTTTACCTGACTGGTTTCAGGGCCTGGCATATGACAGGTGTGCATGTCATATGGATGGATGGATGGATGGATGGATGGATGGATGGATGGATGGATGGATGGATGGATGGACGGGCGGATGGGTGGATGGGCGGACGAATGGGTGAATGAATGCTGGTTCATTACCCACTTCCTCCCATGCGGCTCTTCTCCAGTGAGCTCCAGAATCCTGGTTCCAGCAGCAGAACCCGATTTTTGAACCCTCAGACTTTAGGCAGTTGCTTAAATATTCCACACCCTTGGGACAGCTCGGCACTAACTTGTGTCTAGAAATCCAGGAACCAACTACAAGAAGCGATACAGTCACCCAACCAAACTAAACCTGAGAATTTTCCCCCTAGTTTTAAGTGCAAAAAAGCCTTTCGATGAAGAGCTTCATTTCACAGAGCCTCAGACTGCCCAGTGAGTGCTATAAAGATAAATTCTCTTTTTAATTTATCTTTATTGTTGAAAGTATTACGGATGTCCCCTTTTTCCCCCATTGACCCCTCCACCCTACCTCCCCTCCCCAGGCCGTCACTGCACCATTGTCTGTGTCCATGGGTTATGCATATGTGCATATAAGTTCTTTGGTTAATGTCTCTCCACCCACTGACCCACCCTTACCTTCCTTCTGAGATTCGTCAGTCTGTGAATTCTTGATCACTGGCTATCTGAGGGAAGTCCCATTGCTGGCTCACTCTCTGACAGGCTGCCCACAGGTGACCATGAGCATGCATGTCCCTGAACTCCTTTGTCCCTGACTCCAGGTGATTTTGCAAAGCCTCCTGAAATGTGACTCTGAGGCCAGGAGACCAAGCATGAAAGAGCCTGCTCACGCTGGGATACAGAGGCATTGTGACACAGCGAAGATAGGACAGCACAGAGTTCACATCTAGGAGATCATAAGGGACAAGACATGGAGGGGAATGTGGATTTGAGCTGTGAGAGTGTCTGCTGCGTGTCTCACCCAGAGCTCAATGCCTGTGCCTGTTACCTCCATTAACCCCCAAGGCCTACTGTGGGGCTTGTAATGTTACCATCCCCCATTCCATAGGTGGGCAGCAGCCTCAGAGAGGTTGTGTAACCTGCCCAGGTCACACAGCTAGGTAACTGTCAGAGCCACGACTGAAAGCGAGGCCCGTCGAGCTCAGGATTCACCTCCTTCCTTCGTGGCGGTGCCTTCTCGAGGGGATGAGTGAACACAGGCCCAGAGACCGGGGGACAGAGTGCAGGACACCGAGACGCCACCACAGAGGCAGCCCAGGGAGGCCGTGTTCACAGGAATGTTCTCTACAGAAGCTCTCGTCCCAAACTCAGCTGCTTGCGTGGAGCTCGGCAGAGGTGGGGAGACTCTAATTATATCCCTGAGTCACATTTATCTCATTCCTCGTCAGGAGGAGTTTCTTAGTCATCTCCTTAAAACCTGGACGTCTCCGATCAGGACCCGTAGAAAAGATTTCCCCCAGACATTTTCTCCGCTTGTCTTTTCCTTTGCAGCCCATGAAGAAGCTGTTTCTGCCATATGAGGGCCTTCTGTTGTTTAGGGCGCAAACCACCAAGCAAAGAACAGTTCGGCACTGTGGTGTGTCTCCTAACAAGAAAAATACGAGGCTATAAAGATTTTTTTTTTTTTTTGTAAGGACATAGGCTATCCGAGGTGGGCATATTGATGATACCTGCAATTGGGCTGATAGAAAACCAAAACTATAAGCCGTTTGCAAGAGGCGCAGAGGTTCAGGTGCTTGTGGGGGCCGCATCCGAGGCCTTCCGCCCTGACACGCTCGGGAGAGTTTTCCGCGGGAAATTTACCTTTAAAAATGAAAAACGCACACCTCGGTACACAGTTACACGTCCCACAGAGTTAGATTGTGGTCCCTCGGATCCAGCCAAGTGGCGGAATGTTTTCTTACCATATTTTTTGTGGTGTTTTTCCGGTGTTACAACATGTTAGCATTCTGTGGCGATTCTCATTGTTAGAAGAGGACTGTCTACACCAGCCACCTATTCGGTCACGTTTTTGTCACAGTCCCTTTGAGATCACAGATCTGCTTGGGCTGTGGGTAAATGCTTGCACTTTGGTCTTTTCTCTTTCTCTCTACGCACTAGGACTCGCTGCGCACTAGGTTTCGGGGTGTCACGCACGGGTGACGCACTCTGTGCTTAAAGATTTTGCAGTGGACTTGAGGACACAGATGAATTAGTGATTTGTGTGAAACCGGTGCAAGCCGTGCTCGGGGGGCACATTGGAGCCCAGATGGGCCTGGGGTGTAGCGCCAAGGTTTCCCATAGAAGGGCCATTGCAGCTGGGAGCTGAGGGATGAAGAGGAGTTGGCTCAGGGGAGAAGTGGGACAGAGTGATCCAAACCCCGGGCAGACCGTGTTCAGAGACCCAGAGGTGGGAGAGGGCCCCGTGCGGGCAGGCAGCTGGCCCATTGCAGGTAGGTGATTTCCGTGGGCTCTCGCAGCGCGGGAAGTCCGTGGTTGGGTGTGAACCTGGTCTGCTAACCATTGACCCGCCATGACCGTGGTTGGGGGATCCGTCCCGGGGGACTCGGCAGCCATCTGCGGCTCAGCCAGACGCGGTCAACGGTGGCAGCACCAAGGAGAGTGGTCTGCGGGCACGTGGCTGCAGGACCTGGGCAGAGGGGATGCATCTTCTGTGCAAGGTTGTCTGGGACCCACCCGGAGTACAGAGGGCCGGAGGCTGCATCTCTCTTCCTTTTTCCCCTTTTCCTAATTTCCCTTCCTTTCTCGAGATATAAAAGTTGGCCAGACCCAGTGAGTCTCAAGTAGGGAAAGATGGAGCCTGTAGCTTTGACCAGGAATGGTGGTGGTTGCAGAGGCATCCTGGTGCCGAGACCCGGGACGAAGCAGAGCCCCGGGCAGAGTTTGCCTCGGCCCTGCCCTGCCTTCCTGGGCCCAGCACCCTGTGACCCGCTGTCCACATGCCGCCCCCTAGTTCTTCAGAGGCCCCCACTCAGTCCCTTCCAAATTTTTCCTCCCTTCAGCCCACCTCAATCAAAACTCTCTTTCCCTGAGCCCTCAATTAATTAGATCTGATTATCTAATTAAAGGAATTCGCACTGAGGTATGAATGGGGCTTAACCCTCCCAGGAGCATTGGCATTTTAAAAGAGGAGCTTGTTAACCCAAATGCCTCCCCAATTAGTGGGATGGGTGGGGAGGTCTGGGGGGCTTGGGGCTCTCCTGTGCTCCCTGCTGCCTGGGCCATCGCAGGCGGGTTAACCTAAGGGTTTCCTCCACCAAGGACGTCGAAGCGTTGAGGCAGCATTGCAGACGCCCACCGTCTGCGTCCCACCCCTCTGCCTTTAGAGTTAAAACAGTGTCATCCCTTAAGAGGAGGGCTTCTACCAGTCCTGAGCCCTGGTTGTGAAGAGCTTTCTTTTCTTAGAATCAGCCTTCGACTCCTGGAGCGGAGAAGTTTAGGGATTCCTAGCGGTGAAATTGTAAGATTTCTAGCCCTGGCCAGTGTTGCTCAGTGGTTAGAGCGTCAGCCCATGAACCGAAGGGTCGCAGGTTCGATTCCTGGTCAAGGACACATACCTGGGTTTGCAGGTTCCATCCCCTGCCCTGGTCAGAGAGGCAACCAATAAATGTGTCTCTCCCACATTGATGTTTCTCTCTCTCTCCCTCACTACTCTCCCTCCCTCACTTCCACTCTCTCTAAAAATCAATGGAAAAATATCCTCCAGGGAGGATTAAAAAAAAATTATAAGATTTCTAGACCCACCCCCACAGCAGCCACAGTGGCTGCTGCCCTGAAACATTCAACATTCACTCTGTTTTTTTTCACCCTAATTTTTGATCCCTAAACTGTTTCTGTTTTTTCCACGAGAAAGACAGAAGCATTTGTATTCCAGCCCTGAGTGGACCTGGGGCAGAGTTGACCAGAGAGGGGAGGTCTGGGTTCCAGGCAGCATTGGAAGTCCGCACGGTCTTGCTCTGGCCTCTGTGATGAGACATAAAGGCCGTTTTGTTCCCCAGTGCCCCAGGGCTAGAAGTCAAGCAGCACATTCCAGCAAGATCCAAGTTTAGGAAATGCTCTGGGAATCCAACCCCAAGCCGCTCTGTTCCTGCCCATTGCCTGCATTGACCAGGACTGCCAACACACCATTTCCCATCAAGCACCGGATTTCCATGGAGGGGCACAACCCCAAAACGTGTGGGCTCTTCTTTTTTTTTAAGATATGACCCAGAATCCCTGAAAATCAAAATACAGACAAGCATAATTTATATACCCATTGTTAAAGTCCTTTCTCGATGCAATGACTATTTTTGCTGTGGTTTTGTATACTTATACATACGTTCTGGGGTTTTTAAAATTCATTTAATGGTCCCATACTCTTAACACGTTCAGGTGGAGTGGGGCAGGGGTACAGTTTGATATTACGCACATAGCATTGGTATTTTCCATTCTATTTTGAGTGACGGATTAAGAGAATTATTTTGTGTGAATGCTAACTGATTTTACATACATCCCTGTAATATTTAAATTAATTAAATTGCCTGGAATAGAAAAACTGATGTGTGTTATTGATGCTGTAAGACAGAGTGTCACAGTCACTGAGAAATACACATGGAAACGATACATAGGTGCTTTTCTAGTCCTTATACTTCAAGATCACAGCTCTTATAGGAAAAACAGCAATATTGACAGTGAGGCTTCAAAAAGCAGAGCTTACATGCCCAAGCAAACCAAACACTACAATGGGAGGCAGGAAAAACTGTGATTAAACCTTTCATCCAGTGGTTTTTCATTTCACATGCTACTCAAGACTTTACCATGTTTTGCTTCCCGGAAGAAATAAGTGTGACATCTGGACAAGGCACTCACAAGGGAGGACATGCTGTTTTCCATGGATATGTTAGCTGTCAGGGCCTGGAAATTAGAGGAGAACTGACCATCTGGGGAAAACAAACTAGGACCTAAGTGATTTAGGTCCATGCGCACATGCAATAAATTTTTCTAATTATTATGAACTTACTGTTATCATATATTTTACCTGCAAATGTTTGCTACTGGTAAATATATGCATATATGCAAGCTTTTAGAGTATCTGATCAAAGCTGATTTTTCTTGATAAAGCTGCAAATTAAATTAAGGGATTTTTTTTTCAATGGTACTTGAAGCCAGTGGATTATTTTGGTTTATTTGCAAGTTCACACAAAGAATTTCTGAACCAGAGATGTTGGTAATTAGAGCAATCGTTGACCCACCAAAAGGGATCCGGGCTGCTGATTATAAGGAGTGGAGTTTGTCAGATGAAGAGGAGACACTAGGTTCAGTTTGCATAGACTTAGAGTTCAAATCACACCTGTTTCGGATCTGTTAGTGTCTCCGACACTGCTGTGTGCCCAAGAAGTCTGCTTACCTAAGCTGCTGCCTTGATTGTGCTATCTCACTTACTCTGTACCAAAAACCCCTCTGAAAACAATTGTGAGAGTAAAACAAGAGATCTCATTATTTATTTTTAAATTTTTTTAATTCTCACCCGAGGATATGTTTTCCATTGCTTTCCAGAGAGAGTGAAAGGGAGAGAGAGAGAGAAAGAAATGTCGATGTGAGAGAGACACTTGGATTGGTTGCCTCCCGCACGGGCCCTGACCGGGAATCAAACCAGAGACCCTCGCCCGGCCGGGCGTGGCTCAGTGGTTAAGCGTTGACCTAGGATCCAGGCGATCAGGGCTCGATTCCCGGTCAGGGCACATGCCCGGGTTGCGGGCTGCAGCTGATCAATGACTCTCTCATCATTGATGTTTCTAGCTCTCTCTCTCCCTCTCCTTTCCTCTCTCTGAAATCAATAAAGATATATAAAAAAAAACCAAAAAAACAGAGACCCTTCAGTCCACGGGCCCACGCTCTAACCACGGAGCAAACCGGCAAGGGCAAAAGATCTTATTTAGAAGCAAATTGTTTGTGCTAATTTTCTCTTAATTTCCTGTGCTCTCATTCTTTGTTTAGTTTTGATTTTGATAGAATAGCCGCCCCCCCACTCCCCGGGGGAAGTAAGAACTTCCATGTATTTGGAAGGGAAAGAAGCTGAAGGAGCTGGGAGCAATCGGACACGTGCAAGTGAGGAAGGATGGACCCCTCACCATTCTCGTTTTTCATGCCGTGGCATCGTTCATCCCTGAGCCTCCGTCTCCTTGGCTGTAAAGTGCCAGGAGTATTGTGAACCGCCCTCTGAGGCGTGGGGAGGACCGCGTGTGTAGAGCCCCTGGCACCGTGGGTGGCACACGGTGGCACTCATCACACACCACAGTCCTGTCTGTCCCCCTGGTAAAGTGCTCAGATTCAGAGAATTTAAGTGGGTCAGGCTGAAAACCAAGTCATGTTTACCGGAGACCAGCTGTTGACTGTTTGCACAACTATTTGTCGAATCATGTGACATCCCCATTCCCATCCATCAGTAACAGGAGGGTATTGGCAGATTCATTCTCTTTCCCCCAATACTGAAATAAAGAATTTACACACGTATTCAGGTACTGTACATGCTATGGATAAATTCTTTTTCCAAACTGTCTTGATCTTTGAAGCAGAGGTGCTGCTCCCAGATGGATTCTTTTACTCCTGTACTTTCTCTCCACGACGCAAGATGAAAACAGTTGGTTCCCCACCCCGTGGGTCCTGACACTCCTCCATCGCCTCCTAGATAAAGAGAGTGAAAGCATCCCTCGATCCTCAGTGTCCCATCCCAGCCCCACCACGCAGCTTTGTTTCGGGGTAACTTTCCAAGACCATGTATCCACCATAGACTGACAACAGCTCCTCAGTGTCCGCGCTCCCTATTTGTGTCGTCAGTGCTCTTCAAGGTGGCAAATCCACAGAAGGTCAGGTCACCTCATTGATTGTGGTTTCTTGTGGGATGCAGGGGACTATAGACCACAGGCCTCAGGGCAGCAAGGCTTCAGAGAAATCTGGAAGCTTGTTTGTGAATATCCCAGATGCCAGCATAATTCAGTGACTCTGTCCCATGCCCGGGACTCAGCGGCAGGGGGATGACTCAGTTCCTCCCTCTGCAGCTACTGTTCCCTCCCACTCACGTGAAGGGACTTCCTCTGGCCGCCTCTGTGCCCCAGGGTCCATGAGGCAGCCACACTGGGCCCTGGCTTCTCTGCAGGCCCCCCGACCCCTCGGAGCACCTCCTCTCAGCCTTGCACAGGGCTGCCTCTCGTCTCGTCCGTCTCAGATTGAACATCTCCTCCATCGGAGAATCTCTCCCCCCACTCACTCATCTGGTCTTTCTCCAGTTTATTAACCTGGTACTTTTCGTAGCACCTGTCACAATGTGTAATTATTTGTTTGCTTGGCTGTTGCCCCCCTGAACTAAAAGCTCCACAGGACAGGCCATCTCTCATTCCCCACCATTCTTCCCCAGGACCAGCGCAGTGCGTGGTGCACCACAGGGCCCTGGAAATAGTTGAGTGGATAAGCAGTTGAAGGGGCAGGGAGCTCCCGCCAGGGCCTGTGACCCATGGGGGACACTCTGAGACTTGTCAGGGAGAGGAACTGTCCAGCAGACTCTCTCTTCCAGGCAAATACCTGAACTGCTGTTAGTTTGGACCCCCCCCCCCCCCAAAGTGGAACACATTTTGCCAAATCACACGATTTTCTATTAGGCATTTCTTTGCATTAAGAGAGGGTGTACCTTTTCACGTGGTAGCTTTTACTCTGTTCTGGGGAAGTGGATAGTACACAGAAGGGAAACTCTCAGTAAAACACTCAGTATACGTGGACCTCCGGTGGAGAGGTGTAAAGAGTGTTCGAGAGCGTGCACCTTGGGTCGAAGAGCCCGGTGGAAAGACGTGTGGGACTCAGAACTGAAAGGAAGAAACGTCCTGGTGCAGGTGGGAGATGGAGCTCCGACGAGCTGAGCACGTTAGGGACGGTGGACTGGCCCGGGCGGGTGGGCTTTGGGAGCTGGAGATGGGGTGTGAGACAGGCTTGGGGGGCCGAGGGGCTGACTCACGCGGGGCTGAAAAAATAATGGGGCGTCACAAACCCCGGATTAGGTACTGCTCCGTGGCAAAGTTTTAATCGAACCAGTTTTTGTTGAACAGTGAAGAATGCTGACTCGAGGGCATTCCTCCGCCTCTGCAAAGCTGGTTTGAGGCGCAGCCTTCCTCACGGCCCCCGTTTGAAATGCTAAGGAAGGGGGCCCCCTAACAGCTCCACCCGGTCAACGCGGAACCAGAGGAGGGGCGGGAGGGCTGCTTTCTCCAGTTAGAGATTAGGGTTTGTCACTAAGTTATGTTAGAGTGTGAGATAAAGAAATAGTGAAAAACCTTGTAAAGGGAAAACAAATGAGGACACGCAATTCCGCTTGCCTTTGCTCGTGTTCCCCAGGAAGGTTGACGTTTACTGTGTCTCAAGGTCATAGAAATTAGGAACGAACACTCCGTGTCTTTGGGAAATCTCTAAATTATAGATCTTAGGGTTGGCAGGAGCCTCAGGATTATTTAAACCAACCCTTTCCTTCCAAAAGGCCAGGTGCTATCATCCCCCGTTTTAGAGACGAGACAAGTACATTAAGTCACCTACTGTGGCCACATGACTAAAAATGCCTGATGACCGAGGGTTCGGAGGTGGCGGGGGGCGGGGGGCTGGAAAGCCTGGCTCCAGGGTGCGACTAGGGTGTGTCTCCCGTTGCACCACTATCAGGGGGACTGTTTCCCGCGTCCTTGGGGACCCAGGAGAAGACACGCGGTACTCCAGTGGGCCATTGTTCGCCGCAGTCCTTTCTTTCCTTTAGGGGTAAACAGGAGAGGAAAGGGAAGCGGGGGGAGGAAACCACTCTTGAAAGTGACAAGGGACTTCCAGGTCCATGTGGTTGAGAGGAGGAGAGAAATTACCGTGACTTGATCTGTCCTATATTTTGAATTACGGGATTTGATGACCCACATTTCAACAAATGAAGACGCTGGGGTGTTGGGTACTTAGAGCCAGGTCGCAGATCTGACGGTAGTTACGCACCTGGAGAATTTCAGTGTCCACGGTGGAGTGGACGCAGTGGTGAGGACTCCTGCCTGCCTTTGGTCTCAGAAATGGGAGGGGAGATGAGCTCTAGTGAAGTTGAGGTGAATTTCCTCTTGCTTTACACCCGCTAGTGTATACAGGGGTAGATGGTGTTAATTTGATAGTGTTCAATGGAGGGGCCATGTGTGTACCTACCCAAAGGGGGTCTTCGTGTGCTGCTTTCTCGGGTAAAGAATTAATTCTCTCGCTGGCTCGGCGTGTTGGCCAAGCAGTTTCTAGAGCGTCCGTCCTGCAGGCGTGAGAGCAGGACAGCTGAGGCTTCTCCACAGTCCACAAGCTCTCCCCAGACTTCTGCAAAACAGTGACATTTCCAAAAAAGCTGGAAACATGATGACAGACTCCCCATTTCTTAAGGAAGTCCATTTAATGATGGATTCCCCAATAATTGACTCAGTTTGTGCTGAAAGGACCTTTGATCTCTCTTAGCCTGGTATTTCCAGCCTCGCTGTGTTTTTAGGGGAAAAAAGCATTCCTTTTATTTACCAGACCTCTGTTGCTTTTGCATGATAAAGCTGTCCCTTGTAAAGAAAAATAAAAGGGAAATGAAGGGACTGCATCTTGTGCGTGTTCAACCCCAGTAGTGAGGAAGATTAATAAGCCACAGACATGTTTCCATTCGCCGTTTCCCACATTCTCTGGCGTTTAGAGTCCCTCCACTGTTGCAGGACCTTCTCAACTGGGTGAAGTCAGTGTAAAACTAAGGCTTACCCCGCTCCATCACCTCTCTGTGGGCCCCCCAAATTTCTCCCTTCCTTTACTTAATACTGCAACCAAACAGTGAATTTATCTGAAGTTTTTCTGTGTGAAATGGTTTGTATTTTTTAAATTATATATAAAAATAATATATTTCTCCCTATATTAGTAGCTCTCATCCCCCCGTTTAGTTTTGACAGGGAGCGTGACGAGATTTAGAAGACAGGCTAAAGTTAATTGAGGTTAGCAAGGAAAATATTACTGTCAATTTCAGATGTTTTTCTCTGATTATTTTTAATTCATGAACACTCGATGAAATGAAAATAAATACACATTTAAGAGCATCTGAAAATTCCCCCTCCCAGAAGCATCAGAGGAGACACTTGCGAAACTGTCTTCCATAGAACACACCACCGGCTTTTTGCAGATGACATCGTTTTTTTTAAAACATTGATGCTTCTTTTGAAGTGACAGAATGGATACACCGGCAAGAGGAAGTCGAGCATATACATTCCCTGAAATGCAGCTTGCCTTTGCAGCGACAACCTGGCTGCACCGTAGCGCGGGGAGTGGGTGTAGCAAACAGCTCCAAAGACAGGGTGTTGTTGGGCCTCTATTGAGGACACACAGCCGGTGGGGACAGTGCAGAGCCAGGGGCTCTTCAAGTCACTGTGCTTCCTCAGTGCACGTCAGTGTGACTTTCGGCCTTCCATGTACAGAAGAGGAAGCCTGGCCGAAATAACCCCCTGGGGTCCTATAGGAGTGGCTCAGTGGGTTGCGTATCGTTCCATGCACCAAAAGGTTGCGGGTTCGATTCTCGGTCAGGGCACATACCTGGGTTGCAGGTTCGATCCCCGGTTGGGGCACATGTGGAAAGCAACCGATCAGTGTTTCTCTCTCACATCAAATTGTCTCTCTGTCTCTCTCACACACACACACACACATCGATCTCTCTCTCTCTGTCTCTCTCTCTGTCTCTGTGTCCCTTCCTCTCTCTCTCTCTCTAAGCTTGTCCTCTCCTCAGGTCAGGATTAAAAAAACCCACTCAAATAATACATTTTCCTTGAAAGGTCCATAAGTTGTTTCATAGACTGCCTGGATTATTTCATTTATTTTACTGGAAAAATGATTAATTCACCAAAAATTTAGCAAAGAAGACAATCCGTCTAAAGAAACAAAAAGGAAGGCTCCTTAAAATTCCCCCGCAGACCTTTTCCCTTGGCCTTTCCCATGTTAATCCCGGCCCCACCTCTCTCCATGTGTGCGATTAGCATACACTCTCCTTCCGAAAGGGAGGGTTGGCATTTTAGCTTTATGTTGATGCCTGTGGAGGTGAAGGTCGTGTTAAAATGCTTCTGTGATCTGGACTGAAAGCGGCTGTTCCCTGGGGGTCACTGTTCGTGGGGTCAGCCTCTCTGTCATATGTTTATTCAGCAGATCTTGTCTAGCATTCGCCACTGTTCAGAAGGCGGCTCTGCTCTGCTGCAACCCTTCTGAGCAAGACCCATCATAGGGTATTTCATATCTGTGACAGCTAGGTTTTTATTTTATTTCCGCAACACTCTCCCATTAGCAAAACCGAATGCCTTTTCCGTAAACAGTTAAATCGAAACATCACTCAGTATCTTGACCCAGAGTAATGGTAAGAGAAGATATAAAACTTGAAGCCAAGACACCAGTTCTGAAAACAATAACAATATTTCAAGATCAGGTGAGAAACTGGGATTTCTCCTGGTTCTTAAGAAGGATGGCCGTGGCTTTCTCAAGGTTGGTCAGGAGAGCGCTTCATCCGCGGTCACCTCTGCTCGGGAGCGCCGGCTTCCGAAGCACCCTCTCTCATGTCCGTGTGGGAAGACAGGCGTCTGTCACTCGGCACTGAGCTTCCAGGTACAAGGACCTGCGGCACCCACGTGCCGAGAGCCATCACTCTGACTAATGGAGGGAGCTGACGGCACATCATCCCGAGCACTGCTCCACGGTGTCAGTTTTCCAGCTCAGTTGACTTTTGATATATCTCACTTTATCAGTCATTGGGGTGGAAATTTCATCACTCTTACATGCTTTATGAGTTTTTCTCAGTGTTTGTTTGTAATAGGTTTTATGGGTGATTAGTGATGGGAATTGTGGCATTCTCGGGGATGTGCGCCTCCTAATTTCATTCATGAGACTGGCTTCTCTCGAAACTCTGCATAAATCACAGGTAGATTTGTTTTTCATTCAAACGTACCTTGCTGAAATGAGTATATTTTATCACTACTGAGTGTGACAATGAATAGCTGAAACTATTTGCACTAGCTCTGATGTTTGAGCACTTTTCAGCTCTGTGATGTCACACGTAGGTTACTGTGCTGGGCACGGTCAGTGTCAGGATTTTACCCAAACCCCACTGAACAATATTATGACATAAGAGTAATATTTCTGTTACTTCTGCACATGACCATCTTTGCCTTAGGAGCTCTCACAGTAAAACAGGATATTATCCACCATTTTATTTTCCTTAATGCGACTGCGTGTACCTGCCCCTACACTCAACATAGTGTCATGGTCCAGTGCGCAGATTTCATGTCATGCACATCTGGGTTTGATTGAGCTCTGGCTGTGCTACTTAGCAGTCATGTGGCCTTGAGTGAGTTATTTAATTTGTCTGAGTGTAGGTTTCCTTACTTGTAAAAGAGAGTTAATAAAAGAGCCCACCTCATAGATTTGTTGTAGAAATTAAATGAGATACTGTATGAAAAATGAGCATTTAGCGAACACTCAATCAATTCTGGCTATGTACAGTCAGCTTCTTTAGTCTCTATTCCGCAATGTTTTAGGCATCCCAGGGCTGTAGAATCCTCAACTTAACTCTCTATTGTAATTTTTAATGGTTTAATTTTCAATTTGAAGATTGTACCTCGTGTTTTTACATTGCATGATTATAATGAGAATATTCTGGACACGCATTTTTTTCCAGATATAAATTTTACCATAATAAGAGTCACACGGAGGTTATAGCATGATTTGGTTTGATAGCTTCCTTGCTATATCACCACATTCCTATTATTCAAGAGGAAAATTTGAAATAGAGTCTGAAGACTCTATAGGAGATAGTGGGGGGAGAAAACACACGGAAGCCAAAGACTAATCCAGGAGTATCCAATGAGAGATGCCCTGGGGACCATATTATATTATCTCTTCTCTTTTAAGATAATTTATTTTTCTATTGAAATCAGCTCTGTTGTCTCATTTTGAGTTTTTTGGGGACGTCAACATTCACATAAATCAGGAAGCATTTTTGACTATTGAAGACCTACTATGTGCAAGCCACAAAGGCCCATAGCATCAGAGAGGATTTTCGGCGGGTGGTGGTGAATTTTGAAGAAGAGAAGCATGTGGAGTAGCTGAGTTGAAAATGAGGGCACAGGAGAGCTTCAGTTTCCACCGTTGCTCCTCAGCTTCTCAAGTGTTGTAACCAAAAGTGTGTTTGATCTGGGACAGGAATGACATAGCTTAAGACTGGTTTGCCTGGACACAGCCAGAGAACCTGAGGCTGGACGGCTCTGTTACCATCTGAAGCGGTGCTCAGCCACTGTGCCTCGGTGTATTTAGTGCCGCCAAACAGTTCCGTTTGCCAAGGTTTTATTAATTTTTGCTGCTGCACCAAAAAGACACAGATTGGTTGGGTTTTCAGCGTCACTGGTTGTGAACACGGCGCACTTGGCCAGCCCTGAGCGTCAGGTTGTCGGGCAGCTCCAGGAGCTACCACCTTCCTGCTGCACCATGTGAGCGTGCCACCCGAAGGTGTGGGAGAGGAGTGCCACGAGCAGCTCCGCTCCCAGAGCAACAGGCTGTTTACTGATACCAAGGCCTGAAGGGCCAGCAAGTAAGGGGTGTGAGTAACCGAACCTGCTCTTACTGACGCTGTAAGTTGCGCATTGATTTACTGTTGAATAATCGCCTCATATTCTGGGCGACTTCTCAGTGTTGTTTGAAATCTTTTATTCCACCAAAATGTTTAGTATCGCACAGTGTGCCATGAACAGCGTGGTGGAGAGTTTGCTGAGCTAGAAAGTGTGATCAGATAACAAGGCTTCCTTTCAATGAGCCATCCATGGGGAAGCGAAAGAGTGTTGTTATATTCGGAGCCTGTTTCGATGGCATTCCGTTCACAGGCGTTTTAGCTACAGTTTTCCCTCCTCCACTACAATTGTCTACCTAGATCCTTCTGATGTGCATCTGTCTTCTGTCCCCTGGTTGCACCCCTTTGCTCCTGCAAAACTGCTTTTGTCTGCCTTGGCCTTGAATGGAAGGATTAACTCCCACCGAAGTATTAAATGTCCAAACCAAGTCCTTTGTCTGTGGCCTGGTAGAAATACCCAACACCCGGGTGATGAGTGGGGCTTACTTCTTGGGCCTACTTCATGCCTTTGTTGTAGGCCTTCCAAGCAAGCGCTTGCCATCCTAGACCATCTTAACAGGAGGGAGAGAAAAAGTGTCCTTATAACCTTGCTACTAACTCCCCAGATCTGCCCAGATCTGCCCAGCGTAGGTCAGACCCAGGCCATGGGGAGGGGAATGGCTAAGGCAGAGCCAATGACAGCTTTGGGCCCCTCTCTTGCCCTGTCTCGAAGAATTCTGCCCTGTCTGCTCAGATGTCTCCTAAGAAGAGGGTCCGGCCGTGTCAGGCAGGGGGATCTGGCTCATCGCATTCCCTTCACCAGGAGTTCCATAGACCTGCACTTCAGGTGCCCGAGAAGGACGGTCCCCTAGTTTGCGCCTGTAGGACTATCAGGCACACTTAGTTGGAGATACTTTTTCTGTTTTCAGTGGCTCATACTTAAGAAACCAGGTTTTCACAGCCAGCTTACTATCAGAACATACATGAAAACGTTTATAAATTATAATGCACTTGATGAGTATGTTATTATCATAAGTTAATCTAGATATTTACTGCTTGAATCTTTCTTGAATTACCTGGATGCAAGACTCATGGAGAGTTTGTAAGACAATATTTTAATGAGAAATTAAATTACTGTAGCAGTTTGGGCGTTTTGTATGCATTTCTAATGATTATTATTGGGCCAATACTCAGCTTTCCTGAGCCCCACCTGATTGAAATCGTGTACCACCTGAGGACTTCTGCCAGTAACAGAAATGTAACTCGCCCCGATATGCGGCTCTTCACTGGCCTAGTGTCCCATGGTTTCCACGTTGTACCTGCTAAAGAGGATCCGTAGATGAAGTAGGAGAGCAAGAGCGCTGTGTGCATTAGCTGAAATTGGCATCCTGCTACCCAACTGTAATAAGCCTTCGGGGAGCGCAGTGTTGAAAATGCTCAATTGAATGCTGCAATTTCCCATAACAGTTTAAAGGCCTGCAGGCGTGCTAGAGTCATAGCTGGATCTTTCAGTTAACACTCGGTAACATGACCCCAAAGCCTCATTTACATCACAGCAATTAAAATATATTCCACATTACATGTTTACTGCTGTATACTGTAGAAATAACCCAATGAAGTGCCGCTATTTGCCACAAATAATCATGGAAATCTTTATGTTCATGTTTTCTCCTTTGCATCGTGGTATCGCCATTACATGTGTGTGCACAGAGGATGATGGTGATTGTGAGGGGAAGAGGGAATGCAGTGTAGACCGATGCTGCTGGTAGTCATTACTTCTTGGTGGCTCACATGAAAACAAGGCAGTAGTCTCAAGTTCATAGGTGACAGGTGTCCATTATGCAAAATAATTATTGTAATCAGTGCTAATTGACCCCCTACTGGTAGTTCAAAGTAGAGGGACCAAAAATTAAATGAATATGAAGATGCTACACCTCCTGGTTGCAGAAACACTGCCCCAGCCTAGCACAGTGCGCCGATGCCCCGGTGGGGAGGAAGGCGGAGGAGCGCTCACCTGGGGAAGTTACAGCCCTTCCCTTAGTGCTCCATCCAAATTAACTTGAAAATCCACCTGGTTTATGGGCTGTAACTAGAACTAAACTGGCATCCTAACTATTTTATAATGAGATGAATAGCAAGTTAAATGATTTTTTAAAGCAAAGCCACACTTGCCAAAATGAGATCATATTTTCTCAACAGTGACTGGTGCATTTTAGCAATGCCTTTCTTTCAAGAAACACGGACCAAATGGACTTATTCCAAATGATTGTTGCGGTTTAATATTTATTGAGTGACCACAATTTACTAGCTTACATTGAAGGTGTGGTTTTGAACAATTGTCGAGCTACATCATCCAGGTAGAACTACAGTGGCAAAAGTCCAGCTTCTGGACTTGGCAGGCAGTCAGCTGAAACCAGGGAACCTGGATTTCTCCCTGTGCCTGGGGGACTCTTGTCTGCAGTGCCTTTCTGTGGTCAGGAGGAGCACTGGAAAGACCCACTTCAGTTGACATTTGAGGACAACACTGTCATCTGCTGCGTGGGTGCATTTCAGTCCTGTACCTCCTCTTATAACTACCACTAGTAACAGCATGAAAAACACATTTCTGATGGGCCACTGACTCCAGGGTCTTTGTGCTAATCACTGAAAGGGGCCTCCTTTAAGCAAACACAGCCCTCTTCTTTGGGTGCTGGGCTGACTGGGTAGCTCACCCCTCATCAGATGCCCCTGACAAGGCCCGCCTGGGTCTAGCCATGTGTACCTGACTCCTAAAATGTTTTACGATTATTATAAATTGTGCACATATCTTTATGATATAAAACGTTCAGGAAATCCAGAACAGCCGACTAATTAAAAATATGTTCTGTTTTTACTTGACTATCTGGTGGGACTCACATAAAGTCACAATATTTGAGTGGATTTTCCATATGCACTTCAAGGTGTGTAACTAAACTCGAGATGTCAAAACATTATATTCCTCTGTGAGACTGTACCAAGTCAGGCGTGTTTATACATCCTGATAGTGTGGCATGAAAATTCATTTCAAAGCAAACAATAAACACCAAGGAAGAAAATATTAAAGAGAATTGAATCGTCTCGAGGGGGCGCACAGACTGCAGGCCAGGCTGGCTATGAGAATGCTGGTCCCTTCCCGACCTTAGGAGTCCAGACCTGACCCAGCCCTGCTGTCTCAGCTGCAGCCTAGGAGGGTCTCCTTGGTTCTCTGGGCAAATCAAACAGCAGCACTGAACGCAGAGCTGTTTTGAAATCCCGAGGCAGCTCGGGAATTGGCCTCTCCTCCCTAGAGCAGCACCTTCCAGGAGGAAGTGGGGGCTGGGAATCTCTGGGTCCCCATCTCCCTCCGCACTCCACAGGGAGATGCCTGTTGGACCAGAATGTCCTGCCCTCCAGGGCTCTGAAGAAGGTGCCCCTCGGCTGGCTTTCAGACTGAGACGAAAGCTGTCTGGTGGGCAGGAGACCGAGGATACGTTTATTCTAGTGATTTTGCCTGTGGGTTACCAAGGCATGAGTGACTGCAGTTGTCCCCTCCTCTCCAAAGACTTGCGGGTAATTATCAGGTCTCCACCTAGTTGTTACTAAAATAAACCTCACGTCGTTCCTTCAAGCTAGAGACTCTTAATCGGTGTCAGTGCCTCTCTTCAAAGTCCTTCCTGTTTGCCCACTGCCTCCACCGCCAAGACATCAATATTTGGCTAACATTACAGATGAACTCATTTTGATGTTATCGGCGTGGGAACCATTTTTTCTCATTTGATGACACCGCATTTTGGAGTAAGCTCAAAAATTCAAGACCCAAGTTCCACGCAAACATTTTAGCAAAATACCAGTTTCACTACAGACATACAACCCCTTGTTCTCAATCCCGAAAGTCTGAGCCCGGCTTCCTCAGAGAAACCTAATGACACCGACTTTATCCTTGGACACCGGACAGTGGAATTTAATTAGAATAAGCGGCCCTTATCAAGTACATAGCATGTTATATGCCAACGGCTGTGCTTTTAAAACTGTATTTCATTTCATCTTTAAAATATCTCCATAAAAAGGGTGCTGTCGTGAATTTTAGAGAATGGGACACAGGAAACCAAATCTCGGGGAGTTTAATCACCTGTCCGAGGTCATGAGTCACATAAATTTTAAATTGTGGAGCTTGACTTTAGACAATAGATCTATCTGACCAGAAGCTGGCCCTGTATTTCCTCCCGAGTAGTATTAGTATAGATGTTTTAGTTTAAAAATCAGGGTAAGAACTTGTGGTTCAAAATCGGAGGCCTGTTTTCTTCCGTGTAGCTTTAGTGGCAGGCTGGCTTTTTGCACACAGTGACAAAAATGTGAACAGGCTCCTTGTCTTCGTTTTCCCAGATTAGCAACAACACATTGGTGGGTTTTGAGCAGCCGCATGCCCGGTAGCTCTGTCACCTGTCCTGGAGCTGACCTTGTTGGCCTGAACTAGGTCACGTGCCCATTCCTGAACCAATCACTGCGTTTCTGTGCAGGCAGACTGGGCAATTCCTCCACCCCAGGATTGGGGTCTGCTCCCCCTGAACCCCTTGGAAACCAATGCAAGAGAGGAGCATTTATTCAGAGAAATGGGGGGCGGTGATGTGGGTGAGCCTCTCCCCTTTGGTAACTAAAGCACATGGGATGGGGGACAGGCACAGGGAACTGGGACAGCATCCGCTCCTGAGACACACGTCACCACGAGGTACCACATATTTCTTTCTTTGTTGTCTTTTCCCTGAAGAAGCTTGAAAATGCTCCAGTATATGTTACCTTATTAACTTGGTCTTGAATTTTCTACCACTCTTACTCCCCAGCGGAACTTCACCGGCCTTTTACTTTGGTCTCCCCAGTGCGATGGTCCCTGGTGTTTCCAATGTGACAGCCTCTGTTGAGCTTGTTAATACTGGATCTGTTGACAACCTGACGTAGTCTGTCCAGCCCTTTGCTGTCATTCCCTCTCTCTCTCTCTCTTCCTCTCTCTTTTAACTTTTGTTTTTTTATTTATTTTATTTCTTCAATCCCCTTTTTGTTCTGAGGTCTGGAAGTAGAGTTAAGTGGTTAAAAGTACAGATTTGGAATGAAACCGAAATGTCTTCAAATTCCACTCGGCTGCTTCCAGACGGTGTCCTCGGAGCAGTGAGTTCATTTCATGTGAAAGTGGGGTTTGTAATTCTTACCTGGCAAGGTGGCTATGAGGATTCAGCGAGGTCATATATGTCAAGCACTTGGCATATTTTAAGCACTCAATAAATAATCAACATTGAAATTAATAATTCAGCAAGGAGCTCTTAGGTCCACTCTTAGAGAGGGGAGTCTGCCCAGCACTGAGGGAAATAATATTAGCTCTTCATTTAAGAAGCTCCTCCTGTGGCCCACGGCATCCCCACCTGTCACCAGGTCCTCTTTGAGTCACTTTTATGGTTGAACAAGCCGTAGTTGTTTTCAAGGTATCTAGAAGGCTGCCTTCTTTTCCTCTCATGACTAAAGGGTCGAATTTGGAGTTGATGCTACACAGATCTTACAGTTTGGCGCCTTTTCGAGGACATACATGGAAGGGCACCATATGGGATGTGGGTCCCAGCCTGGCCACTCCGGGTGTCTGACTCGAACACTTTGATAAGTCTCTGTTTCCTCACGGTGACGGTAGCAGGACAGTCCACAATGCCGTCCAATCAGAACAGTACCTGCAGTGACACAGAGGTGTCTAGGGTTGCTTTTTACCTCGTGTGTATATTGAAGGCCACTTGGATAACACGGTATCGGCTACAGGACACATGACCGTTTCCTTGATTTTCCCTTTTAACCAGATAGTATTTTTGGCAAAATTTTCAAAGGCGCAGCTCGGGCTGAAGCAGTGAATGAAGGTGAATGAAGTGGCGGCCTCTTGTGTTCAGGGTTCTGGTTTAAATCATCGTAAAAATGCTTAAGCAAGTGTGGTGGATACGGGTTGGTCCAGGCAGGCCGACGAAGGGAGGGATGTTATTTACCCTCCACTCTCCAGGTCGGAAGGCAGGAAAGCCGCCTTTGGCTCAGCCCTGTGGGAGCCTGGAGTGCCTTTCCCGTCGTTTCCCAGCGAGGCGATGACGGCCTGCTCCCTGAGCGTCCCTGCCATTGTCACCAGACACTAGGTAACTGCACTAACATGGGCGACTGTTCCATTTGCTGTATTGCTCTTGCCCATACATTTTATCCGGAGAAACAGAATCACTTTTAATTTCAAACTATGCAATGAATCGCTTTTATTTTTTAAATAATAGACTATATCCCCACCTCACATTACTGGGTATATTAGCCTCATTATACATATATTTTCTTTTTCTTTTTTTTTTTGATCTTTTCCATTTTCCTTCTACATATAAATAATTTTGAAAGAATTTTTAATGATTTGATCAGATTTAAGCCACTTTTCTTGTAGCCTAAGGCACTGTTCTATATTTTTCCAATTAAAAATTTTCCAGCACTCACTCACTCGGTAGCTATTTTAGTAGGTTCCCCTGTTTGTTTCATTGCCTGAGTTCGCCTCTCGCTGCCCATGACAAAGAACGGAGGAGAGTTTTGAGTTCTGAAACAGTAAGCTTCCTATTTATTATTTATCAAAGACATAAATATCTTCACTCGCATGAAAATGTTGACACCGTGTGAAGTAAAAATGGGTTACAAGATCATCTGTATTAAATATGTACGTGTATATGACATATATTTACACGCATGCATAGAAAAAGCCTGAAGTAGGTTGAGTGCAATAATTTTAAGGATTTGGGGAGCACTTATTTGTATTTTCTAGTTTTCACAAAGAACAAATATCACTGCTTAATACACGTTTCAAATGAAAGAAAAGCCAGAGTTGGGGGTGTGCGTTAAACTGTGTGTAGGGACAGCCCCCTGCTCTCTCTGTCTCGGCCCATTGACCTCTTCACCCGTCTCGGCCACCTGGAAGTCGCTCTCACTCTCATTTCTGCCCATCACAGTCTTGCTGTCCCTCCCCCACGCCACCCATCGCCTGCTCTAAGCCTCCACTGCGTTGCAGGCTCCCTAGTCCAAGAGTCTTCTTTTGCCTGGACGGCTGCAAAAACCTCCAAGTTGTCCCGCTCCCGCTGCAGACCTCCCCCTTCCCTCTCCTCCGCCCCTCAGCCAGTCGTAGGTGCGATGAGTCATGTGAGCGCCCCGTTTGAAAGTACCCAGCGGCCGCCGTCATGGGTGGAACAGGAGTGAAGCTGCTCACGGCCCTGTGGGGCCCTGCACCTGGCCCGTAAGCGCCCGCTGGCCTCATCTCCTCCCTCGCTCTGCCCCCCCACTGGCATTTGTCCGTCAAGGCTACGTTTTCTTTTAACATGTTTATGTCTTTATATTTAAGCGTGTTTCTTAGAAGCAGCGTATACTTCCTTTTATTCAATCCGAAAATCTCTGCATTAAGGGGGCGTTTAAACATTTACATTTCAGGTGATTATTGGTCTCGTTAGGTTTAATTTTTTTTTTTAATATTTTTTTAATATATCTTTATTGATTTCAGAGCGAGGAAAGGAGAGAGAGAGATGGAAACATCAAATGAGAGTCATTGATTGGCTGCCGCCCGCAACCCAGGCATGTGCCCTGACTGGGAATTGAACCCCGATCGCCTGGATCCTAGGTCGACGCTCTACCGCTGAGCCACACCCGGCCAGGCTGTCTCCTTAGGCTTACGTCTGTGGTCTCGCTACTTGTGGTCATTCTGCCCCATCTGTTCTTTCCTCCTTCTGTCCCGTCTTCCTTGGGTTAGTTGAATATTTTTAATGCTTTCATTTTTTTATGATTCCATTGTTTCTTTGGTTGTTGGCTTATTTGCTCCAGCTTTTTGCTTTTTTAGTGGTTGCTTTAGAGTTTAAAGTGTAGATCTTTAGTATAACACGATCTGCCTCGAGGTGGTAAGTGCCCCGTCCCGTCCAGCGTGCAAACCTTGCAGTAGTGGGCGTCCCCTCCCCCCATGCGACTGCTGCAATGCAGTTTAGTCACAGGTATCTTACAAAATCCACCACAATTATGCTTTTCTTTAAACGGCCATCCATCTTTTAAAGAGAGTTATAGCCTGGCCGGGCGCGGCTGAGCGGTTGAGCATCGACCTAGGATCCAGGCGATTGGGGTTCGATTCCCGGCCAGGGCACATGCCCGGGTTGCGGGCTAGGCAGCCGATCAATGATTCTTATCAGTGATGTTTCTGTCTCTCTCCCTCTGCTTTCCTCTCTCTGAAATCAATAAAGATATATTTAAAATAAATAAATAAATAAATAAATAAATAAATAAATAAATAAATAAATGAGTTATATAATAAGAAAAATATAAACTTAATCATGTAGCTACCCTCTCCAGAGGTGCTCATTCCTCTGTTTAAATCCAGATTTTTATGGGACGTCATTTTCCTCCTGCCTAGAGGGCTTCCGGTACATCTCTTGTAATGAGAGAACTGGTGGTCAACTCCATGTGTCTGAAAAGACGCTCACCTGCGTTGTTGAGGGTTTCATTGGGTACAGGTGTCTAGGGGGACAGTGTGCTTTCCAGGACCGTAAAGATGTTTCCCTACCGTCGTCTTGCTTACGTTCTTTCCAAGCAGAAACCCTGTATATGATTTGCCTTTTTCCTGTGTCTGCTTTTAAGAATTCTTAATGGCTGGTTTTAAAAACTTTGATCAGAATCAGATGCCTTGGTGTAATTTCATTTCCTGTTTTTGTGCTTGGGTGTGTTGACCTTCTGGATCTGTGGTTTTGTAGTGTGTATTCAGTTTGAGCGTTTCCCATTTTTTATTTTTTTAAACATTTTTTATGTTCACTCTCTGGCTTCTCCTTGACTCCAATTACATCTCCACTGGCCTCCTGAAGTAGCCCCACTTCTCATTTATTTATCATTCCTTTCTCTCCGCTTCATTCCGTGTGGTTTCTGTGACTGTGTCTTTGATTTATTAAGCTTTTCTTTTTCAGTTTCTAATCTGCCGTCCGCCCCACCCAGGGCGTTTGACTTGGGTCTTCTTTCGCTATCTCCCATGTCTCCATTTAATGTTTTGAACATATAGAGAGCGTTTGTGGTAACTATTTCCCGGTCCTTGTCTCTTCATTCTAACACCCATATCAATCCTGAGTCATTTCAATGGACTGATTTTTAACTCACTGTTTTCCTGCCGCGCCGTCTCATCTTTGGTTGGATGAGCAACCGGATTGCGAGGTTTACCGTGTGGAGTGCTGGGTATTTTCGTATTCCTTTTATATTCTTGAGCTTTGTATGGGACAGTTGAGTTACTTCAAAACAGTTTGTCCCTGAGATTGCTTTTAAGACTTTTAGGTGAGACCAGAACCATGCTTAGTCTGGATACCGCTCCCTGTAATTCAGTGGTCCTTCGGGAGCAATTTTGGCCCCAGAGCTCAGTTGGTAATGGCTGAAGATATTTTCTATTGATGTGACTGGGGGTGCTACTGGAATCTAGTGGGTAGAGGCTAGGAAGGCTTCTAAACATCCTGCTATAGGAGAGCCCCCAACAAAAGGGATTTTTCATCTAAGACGTCAGTAACGCTGAGGTTGAGAAACTCTGCTCTAACCCTTCCAAATCAGTCTTTCTCTGGCCTATAGCAATTTCCTCACACACAAGTGCTGATCAGCACTGTGCTGAATTCTCAAGAAGGACCCTCTGCAGACCTCCAGAGCCCTTTCTCCGCATAGCTCTCTTTTTTCCCAACACTTTGCCCTGCAGATTCTTACCACCAGGTCTACCAGACTTTCAGCTCTGTCTCCAGCTTAGAAAGTCTGCTGGGCTCCTCCTGACTTCGCCTCCCTGTGCTGTGGCCTGGAAACTCTCTCAAGGCAGGGGGCAAGGTCATCTAGGGCTCATCTTGTTTCCCATTTCTCAAGGTGTGCTGTCCTTCATTACTCCATGGAGTGTCCTGAAAGCTTTGTTTTATGTATTTTGTTGCTGTTGCTATTTAGATAGGAGGGTACAGATCTCCTCTAGAAGCTGAAGTTGACTTTTTTACTTACTATTGCTATCAAACGATCCCTTTGTTTCCCATCATATTTAAAGAAAGCAACCTGCCTGGTTTTAGCCGTATCAACCACTAATAATTTACTACATTAATTTTTTTCTTTGCATGTATCTTCTCAACAGCATCACTTTTGTCACTCATATTAGACTCCCTTTTCCCTATGTTTCTGTCCATTGTTGTTTGTTTTTTTAACTTTGTGCCTCAAACGTGAGAGCTAAATTCACTTGCATTCTTTTGTTTGAAAGCGTAAACTCTGATTTTACTTGTGCTTTTGAGTTTAGCATTACAAAAAAAAAAAAAAAAAATCGCCACAGTATTTTATTTTTAGGCTTAATTATTTTAATTCTTTGACTTGTAAATTTGCCTCTGAAACAAAATGTCCTCTGAAATGAACAATTGTAACTGATTTCCTTTTGTGTCAAATCTCACTATTCAAGAAAGGAAACACTTTGAAATTCTTATGGTGTACGAAGCTGTACTTACTGTTTGATTAATGTAATTGGTAATGAATCGTAACTACTAACTTATTAGGGAAAACTATGAATTGTGAATAAGAAAGGGCTAAATTTTCTTAGTGTTGTGTATAAAGAACTTAATTTAGATCTTTAACCCAAAATATGTTGGGGTAAATTAGCAGTCAGCTTATTCTTTTGGCTGCAGTCAGCTTATTCTTTTGGCTGAGCTTTTCCAAACTATTATAAAGTCAGGAGGACAGTGGATGCAGAAGTTATTCAAAGTAACAATCAGAAATGTGTAATTCTAACAGAAAATAAGTAACAACAGAAGCATGAGTAATAACAACCAAAAGATGACTTAATCCTTTAGGTTTGGGTGTTCGTTTTTATTTCAGTGGCTAGATAGACAGGTAAGCTCGTGGAATTTTAGACGTACAGATGATATTTTAGGAAAGCTTATTATACGCCTGATAAATTGTAATCATTGGTATCAAGAGTTTTAAAGACATAGACAGTCCAATTAAAATCAGATTACTTCCTAAAGTACAATTTTAAAAATGTTTCTTTGGAATTAGGAGCATGTTATGAAGCAATGTAATAATGTTAAGTCCTTAGCCAAGTTTCAAAGCCTGTTTAAACCATGCATCGGAAACAGAGGACAGGATCACCCCAAGTCCGGCGTCCCTGAGTCGGGCCTTCCTGCCGCGCACGCAGTCAGATACATTGCAGGAGCCTGAGAAAAGGCAGATAACCATCTAGTGGAATCTGCTCTAAGACCAGCTGTGTTTTCCAAAGGAGCGTTATGGTTTTCAACGGCGTCATTGTTCAAGGAGCTGATGAAAATGAACCGAATCAGTTCGATATTGTCAAATGCTTGCGGTAGCCGGTTCAGTCAGAAGTGCCTGGTCAACTTTCTTCCCACCACTTTCCTTACTTTTCAAAAGCCCCGCCCACTGAGGCAGCTCAGGCCCCGTCCACTGAGTGCTTTATGCTAACTGGCCACACAGTGACCCTCTTTCTGGTGTAGGACTGTGGAGTCGCCATCACAGTGCTCCAGCAGCTTAGTGCTGCTTGAGCAGCCGCATCCTGTCACCTCCTCATCGTCACCTGGCGTGCGGGAGATGAGGCAGGAGATGCCTCTGAAGGCTCCTGAACTCAGTGACTTCCGTGGGAGAGGACGCGGTGGCTGTACCCACTGCAGTGCAGGCTAACTCCTTGAAGCGCCTGAGCAGTGCCCGCAAAGAAAAGACAGATGCAAAGGGCTTTTTAGTGTTTGAACTCTCTAAGATCAACATGTCTTTGTCTTTGATGGTGTATTTGAATACTACATCTTGATTTATCATGGCACTTTAGAATTGCTTCACCAATAAAGAAAACTCAGACATTTGGCACGGGAGATGTTCTACAAAGCTCAAGAATACCTAAAATTATCAGTCATCACTAATGTTTAACATGTAATTGGCAGTGATTTATAAACACTCATGACATTACCAGGAGGATGCATCTTTACTAGTGATGATATATGTTCATATTACTCTGTTAAAGAACTTATTGATTATCTAATGTGCAGGATTGTAAAACTGTATCATGGACTATGGAGAAAAGAGAATACTCTTAACATTCATAGATCCGACGGGACAGATAAAGACAGAATGGAAGTAGGCATGGTCTAACTCAGACACTGGCAAATTTTCTCTGTAAAGAGCCAGAGAGTAAATAGTTTAGACTCTGCAGGCCTTCGGGTCTCTGTTCTAGCTTCCTATGGCTGCAGTAACAAATGACCACAGACTTGGTGGCTTAAAGCAACAGAAATTTATTCTTTCAGTTCTGAAGGCAAGAAGTATGAAACCCAGGTGTGGGCAGGACCACGCTCTCTCTGAAGTTCTCAGGAAGAATCTATTCCATGACCCTCTCCCAGCTTCTGATGGTTGCCAGCAACCCTCGGCATTCCTTGGCTTATAGCGACATCTCTCCAATCTCTCTTTGTCTGTATGTCTCTGTATCCAAATCTCCCTCTTCTGTCTCTTATAATTATACCAGTCATTGGATTTAGGGCTTACCCTGATCCTGTATGACCTCAGTTTAACTTGCTTATAACTTTGAAGACCATCTTTGCAGATTAAGTCACATTCACAGGGACTAGGGATTAAGACTTCAACCTATCTTTTTGGGAGACACAACTCAATTTACTACAGTCTCTGTTACAACCACTCAATTCTTTCTTTTTAGCACAGACACAGCCAATGACAACACATAAAGCAATACACGTGCTGTGCCCCAGTAAAACTGTATTTATAGAAACAGGTGATGGGATAGATTTGGCTGGCAGACTAGAATTGACCAGTCAGTGCTTGGTCTACGAATTGAAGCAAAGCTACAGCAGAAGAAAAACAAAAATCAATGTTCCCATGCTTTAATCAGTCCATTTTTAAAGGATAGAAATGCATACATAACTGTATATATAGAAATACCTATTTTAAAATAGATGTCAACTTGGGGCAAAAAATTGAGCTTTTATAATGATCTAAAATCCCAAAGCTCTGTTCCTAAAAATGCTTGAATTATAAAATTTTCCTGGTCAATTAAGAGCTTGTTTATGATCATTTAGTTTTGAGGGTCTACATGGACTTTCAACCAGTGAGACGAAGACTACTTTGAAAACAAGATTTGCGTTGAGCTCAGACATACTTACTCTACTAGAAAGAAGGTACCTGTTAACCCACTGAATGTACACTCCACGAGGGCAGGGACATTGTTTTATCCAGTGCGTGTCCTCAGCACACAGAAGAAAGCCTAATACATAACAGACATTCAATAAACATCTGTCTAACGTAACTTGTTTGCCAAAATAAAAAGTGAATTGGTGTGTTGCTCTTTCAATCCTATTGTATAAAAACAGAGTCTGTCACCATACCTTACAATTATTTATTGTCCTGAACTGAAAGGAAAACTAGAATGAGAGAAATCCAATTTCCGTTAAGAGCTATTAGAAGAATTTGTGGAGAAAACAATGGGGGTAATAAATGGGAAGGGGTCGGTGAGTAATATTTGTTTATTAAAAATCAGATTTGTGAAAAAAAAAATCAGATTTGTGGAATAGAAGGGAAAGGTAGGGAAGTCAACATACATTTCACCAAGCGAGCTAAGAGATTGTCGACTGCTCCTACCAGCCCTGCTGAATTCGGTCGCAGAGCAATGGGGACCTCCTGCGAGGTAACCGGTCCCTGTCAACACGGGTAGGAAAGGGTGTAGCTGGGTCGAAGAGAGAGCAGGAGGGGGGAGCAGCCCCCAAATTTCCAACCAGAATCTCAGGAAGGCTGTGATCATCCCAGCCCCGAGTTCGGCCGTTCTTCTCATAGTTGGGTGGAAGGCAGGAGCTGGAACGTGACAGGCGTAGGACGTGTAGTGTTGCTCAGAAGGAATCAAGGCCCGTGGCAGAGAAGAGGTTGAATCGCTATGTGGCTCCCGGCTGGAAGCACGTTGAAGTCCCTGTGATGTGAGTGAGGACAGCCGAGGACAAGGGGGAGCCAGGGGGGACTCTGTGGGGGAGAAATGATCTGGATAGAAGCCACAGCTCTGAGGATGGGGGACCAAAGAGAAGACCTGAGCCCGCCTGCGATTGTTTGTTTCAAGTTGATTATGAACCACTCACAGGGAAAGTGAGCTCAGGAAAGGAGTGGGGCGGGGGACGCGAGGCTGACGCCAAGGCCTTCAGGGACCTTCCGCAGAACAGACAAGACAAAAGGAGAGACCGGAGGCAAAGGAGGGCCGTTTAAAATGCCACCAGCTCTGGGCCCCCTGCCTTAGGCAGCGGAGCCGGCTCCCGCGCCTCCCCCGTCAGTTCAGCAAATTCAGGAGAAAGAGTCGCTAAGCAGAGAAACCCAGTTCACCTCACTCCTAAGGTCTTGGTGCCGCAGGGGCAAGAAACTGCCCCACCAAACTAGCCACTTGAACTGCCTTAAATATCGAGATAACGCTGATTAAATTCATTTCTTAGGGAAGAAAATGCATTTTAAAGAGAGAATTAGGAGAGGAGAGTCAGCTTTTCCCACAATTCAAGACATTCTGGTCCTTGAAATATTGAAAATTGTGTCCTTGAAGGAAAAGTCTATAAAAAATAATGAAATGTTCAGTGCATTCGACGAAGTTTCTGCTCTCCGAGGCGCCCAGTGTGTTCCTGCTCTTTTTTAAGGACTTGCAAAAGAAATGAAAATAGCCTGTGTTTTTGTAAGAGAAAGAAAGGGAATGTATTTAGGAAAGAAGAAAGTTTTGCGAGAGAAAACGCGTCCACTGTGGAGAATGGAGCCAACATGCCGAGGCCAATTTTAAGCTGGCTTCTGGCGTCCAAGTTGTGCTTGAGCTTAAGTTTGTTTGTTTTCTGTATTAATGTGAGAAATCAGATGCAGTAGCTTAAACAAGCACCCATAACTCTCATTAACAGAAAACGTGCCTCAATTCCTATAATGTGCAGATGTCGCAAATCTTCAACTCTTGTGGAAAGCGAGGTGTGTTTTTAAAAAATTGGTTTTAGAGAGAGGTAGGGAGAGGGAGAGAGAGAATCATCCGTCGGCTGCCTCCTGCGCGCCCCGTAGGGGAGCCAGCCAGTAATCCGGCGGGTGCTCCGACCTGAGCGAGCCCGCGACCTCCAGGTGCCAGGAGGATGCTCGACCGAGTGAGCCACGCGGGTCAGGGCGAGAGCGAGTTGACCCCCTGACTCTGCGCCATCCTCCGGGTGGTGAGGGAGGGGGTCTGGTTTTAGATGGACGTTGTACTGACACGGTGCAACTCTTCCCTCCCGCAGACAGGCCCGTGAGCGGCGCCCCTGAGCTGCGTCTGCCCCGCGGGACTGATGTGCGCCCGGGAGGAATGAAGCATGGATGTGAAGGAGCGGAGGCCCTACTGCTCCCTGACCAAGGGCAGGCGCGAGAAGGAGCGGCGCCACACGAACTCCTCGGCCGACAACGAGGAGTGCCGGGTGCCCACCCAGAAGTCCTACAGCTCCAGCGAGACCCTCAAAGCCTTCGACCACGACTCCTCCCGGCTGCTCTACGGGAACAGAGTGAAGGACTTGGTTCACCGAGAAGCAGATGAGTTCAGCAGGCAAGGTAGGTCCGTGTGCCCGGGAAGCAGGCCTTGCTCGGGGCGTTAACTTGAGACCTGGGAGCTCTCGCTTCCCCCCGCCCTCAAGGTGACGGGATTATTTTCTTGGGTTGAAGTTCTGTCTTCGGACTCAGAGTTTGAGACGTCAGATGGTCACGTACTGTTCCAGTGAGAGCTGGAACGGCACCTGCGGGCGCAGCGAGCCCAGCCGCAGGGGCTCAGCTCCACATCCTGTGCGAGCTCTGGGACTCTGGCGTGGCCCAGGTGTCTGCGCGTGAACTTGAAACCAGGCCTCCGGGGCTGTCTTGCAGCCTCGCCAGGGTGCCCACCACCATGGTTGATGTAGTTAGACCTGGTGCAGGGAGAGCAGGAGCCGTGGGGGAGGAACCTGCTCTTTCCCTCATGAGAGAGGAAGACTTTTCATTCCGATCGTCTCGGGATCCATGCTGCCCAGCCGCTGATACCTGTGTTTACCCAAGAGCCTGCTGGGGAGGGTTCCACCTTCTCTCTCCCACACAATCTGGGACGTTAAGCTAAACCCCAACCCATCCTAGTTTCCCACTGTGCAGCCCACTGCGGTCTGGTCAGCTGCATGCTTGTGTGGAACATTCTTACACTCTGTCCTCTGTCCGCACGCTCCACCCGTGACTCCTGTGGCTCCACAATCCTGAGCCTACCGATTTCCACGCGGTGAGACAGCAGCTAATTTTAAATTAGGCATACGGAGTTATATTTTGTTTCTTCTAATACAGCCTTGAGCTGTGGGCAGGGCTACTCCAGGTACTAATGAAAATAAGACCCTGTTACCCTGGTTCTGCACAGCCTTTTTGCATGGAACTTAGCACCCCTAAGCTAATGTAATCAGAAAACGGAACAAAATAAATTAAGCCTCAAACATAAAGAATAGATTCATCTCTAACAGTCACCTCACGGACAGCGTGACTAATAATTTGATGTTGGGTGGGAACAAATTTAAGAAAAAGTAATAAATCCCTCAAAAGTTTGAACATATTCCACGGTCTCTTTCTTCTCGGCTTTGTGGAAAGAGCCATCCTACCTGGATTGAAATACCGTTTGCTCCCCCAAACCGGGTGACGTCAAAGCAGACTCCCTGGGTTTGCTAGAGCGGATTTTTCCTCCGCTAAGGCATGTCTTCGTTACAGGTGTCAAATTTTATGAAAGTGGGCAAAACAGCCCAAGATTTTTAATCAGTTTTTAAGAGAAGATACAGAACCCATGTTTGGAATATGTGATCCTGTTAAATGGACTTTAGTTCATTGCATAATGCGTGAGAACTCGAAACCCGCTGTTTTTTCTTTCATATTATCTGCACGGCGGACATCAGGGCACACTTTCACCAACCCGCAGACAGCAGGGAGCTGTAGAATGGGTGCAGCCTGAACCCAGGGTAAAGTCTTGCTTTTGGCGACAGAAACAGCAGCTTCGTGCCCTGTGGGGAGGAAGCGCACTGTGGGCGGCTGTGGGAAGGAAAAGAGCGCAGGAGGCAGGAGGCGCCGGGAGGCCCGTCCCCGCCCCAAGCAGGCATTGCGTTTGGCAGGGTGAGGGTGCTTAGGGCAGGAAAAGCAGCGGGTGAGCCGGTCACCTCCCAGGCGGCGCTGATCCAGGGCAGAGACATCTGTGGAAACCCTGGAACTTAGTTCCTGGGGGACCGTACTGGGGCTCGGCGCCTTGCAAGCCAGGGACAGGAGACTGAAGGGGGCGCGAGCGAGGCTCCTGGTGGAGGTGGAGGCCTCTTGGCAGGAGGCTGAAGGGCAGAGGTCAAAGGCAAAGCCACAGGGCACCGGACGTGTCCATAAAGCGAGTGCAGTAAGCACACGGGACCTGCTGCTCCCTGTGGCCCACCTGCACCGGTCCTCACTGCGCTCCCGTCAGTGGGCCGATAAACTGGCCTGTGCGCTGTCAGTTATCCCTCACAGTCGCCTCGGAGGAAGGTCCTGGTAGTGTCCTCCTGGCACAGGCCTCTAACCTGGGTGCAGTTGCCAAGGCAGGAAACAGGCCACTCGGTGTCACAACTGCCCGTTGGTCTATCGGAGTCCGTTTCAGCCCATTGACGGTGCGGACGGAGCGGCGAGGGGACTGGGGCGGGGTTAGGAAATGAAGTTGGTGCGACGTTGCGGCTGGGCCCGGACGCCGAGGGCGAGGGAGGCCTGGCCGTGCCTGTTCTTTCCTGCGCCCGGCTAGGCGGCGTGTTTGGAGCAGGAGCAGGAGCAGGAACCTCCCCTCTCGGGTTGTGCTTTCCTCTCAGCAGCGTAATGAAAAGCCCTCCTAGGCTTTCATTTACTTTGAACCTGACAAATGTCAATTTTTCCCTCACTGGCTCTTATGCTGTGGGATTAATTATGTAATTGACAAAATGTGCTTCCTGCCGCAGCTCCTGACATCACACACATAATAAAAATGAAAGATTAAAAATGTTAATCGTAGCCAAAGACCTTTGAAACAGTTCCAAAGAGTCCTGCTAATTTAGCTTGTCCGTGGAGTTTTATAACGAACTACCTGTCAGTCCCAAACCCACTCATTCTTTGAGTGGCACACGAAGCTGCAGCTTAGGCCGCGGGGAGGTGGGGGCAGAGACCCCCGGTAACTCAAGTACATGAATTCCAATCCAGAAATACGATTTTTATTTTTGTTGACCAATTTTATGGCCTGTTATCAATGTTGATTTTACTCGTGTTTATGGCTCTCCTGGAGGGCGGCAGGTGATTCTGGCTGCGGCCGTGTTATCTTTAGATTCTGTGAAGCTGGGCGATTTCATCTTCACAGTAAGGGGTGATGCGCCCGCATCTCACGCAGCTCTTTCTCTTTAAATCTCTTCCTGCGGTTCCTGGGTGGTGGAGACCGTCCTCTCGGCAGCTGTGGAGCTCCGTGTAGGTGTGACGGGGTGAGGGTGACAATGGCTTGTTTTGCATTCTTGGAGACTGTTTTCTTTGATTCCTCCTTGAAGAGAATTTATCCTGTCAGGTCTGAGACACATTTCTTCTGAAACAGCTGCATAAGCTCAGCCCAGAGTTTTAGAGAAATGATAAAATAAAAGGCCTTTTTTTTTCTCCCTCTCCGCACGATCACATCGCCTATAGTGTTTCTGACCCAACGCGAACGTTTATCAGCTCCAACAAGGAATGTGGGCCGTGAGGGTGAATTTTGAAACGAGGGGATGTCTGGAAATGAGAACACTGTGTCCCCAGGACCGTAAGCCAGAGAAAAACACCTCAGAGCCGGTCTTCACCCAACATGTTTATCGATTAGGAATCGGTGTTGGGGTTATACATTTTAGAATTTTAGAATGAAAAGACCATCATATATTATTCATTTATAGAATGGCAACTGGGAGGAAGGTTATCTGATTTTAAATTTTTGTAAATTTATCTTATTGTTGAGAGTATTGCAGATGTCTCCCATTTCCCCTCTTTGCCCCCCTCCACCCATCTCCCGTCCCCTCCAGGCCTTCACTGCACTGTTGACTGTGTCCACGGGCTATGCATATATGCAGAGAAGTTCTTCAGTTAATCTCTTCCTGCCCTCCTTCCTGCCTTATGTCTACAATTATACATACCTGAGATCAAAATAGAAAATAAATTAGCAAAGGAGGAGGCAGATGGGCAGAGACAGGCGCTCGCTGATTTCGGAGTGAGGCTCGCCTCTGGTCTTCCTCTGGTCTTCCTCTGGGCGTGTTCCAGAAGCTCTTCTCCTCCCTCCCGCTGCTTTGGGATTCATCTCCTCCTGCTTCTCATCATTGGGGTCCAGCTGCCCCCAACTCTTACAGACCTAATACGAAGGGAGCTATAAAATATTATTGAAAGATGTAAAAAAAAAAAAGATCTGAACAAATACAGTGTTTTTAGATAGAAAGAATGCTATAAGAATATCAGTTCTCGAAAAGTAAGTGCAGCCCGGCCAGCATGGCTCAGCAGTTGAGCGTCGACCTAGGATCCAGGTGATTGGGGTTCAATTCCCAGTCAGGGCACATGCCCGGGTTGCGGGCTCAATTCCCAGTCAGGGGCGTGCAGGAGGCAGCCGATCAATGACTCTCTCATGACTGATGGTTCTATCTCTCTCTCTCTCTCCCTCTCCCTGAAATCAATAAAGATATATTTAAAAAAGAAAAGTAAGTGCATAGAAGTTAAGGCTAATTGAAGAAAATGATCTTAAAATTCATGTGGAGGAATAAATGTCTAAAAATAGCCAAAAAATATATTTAAAAGATATATTATCTGTAAAGGACAAAACGGCCTTACTACATATATATTTTTAAATACTATGAACTCAGGGTAATCAGCTTTATATGATATTGGCATAAATAAAGACAAATCAATCAGTGGAATAGCCTAAAATTTCAGAAATGGATCCCAGGATATAGGGGAATTTAGCATAAAACAAAAAATGGTTTTTCCCTGCAGGGAGATTTGATAAATGGTGCTGGCACAACTGGTTGTCCATCTGGAAGAATATAAAATTGGACCCATATCTCTCAGCATATTCAAAAATAAATTAAGATGGATTAAAGATGAACATAAAAAAATACAGCAATAAGAATTCTAGAGGTTGATTTGAGGCTGGATAAGGCAGGAAGGACTGGGCCCGGGAGCAGCAGAAAGCTCCAAGACCGAGGGCTTCAACACCCAGCAGAATTATGTTCTCATCAAACAGCAAGTCCAGAGGTGGCTGCTGTCAAGGCCCCAGGTCCCTCCTGCGGGTTTGCTCTGCCACCCTGCGCCACCTAGTCCTGGGCATCCCCCGTCGTCTGCTGCCTTTCATACTCCTGCTGGGGATGGAGCCCGGTGGAGGCGAGAGGCCTGCCCGCCGCACAGTGTCTCGCTCCCCGGCGACTTCTACATCTCTGTTTTCAGACCCGTTCTACTTGGCTACGCTCAGCTGCAGGAGAGGAGGGAACAGTTTCTATTTTTGCTTTCCAGCTTTTATGGGAGAGGCAGGCGAGGGAGAGTGGCGGTGAACCTACACAGTCTGCCGGGGACTGTATGCCCACCCCGAGGATGGGGGGACCAGCCTAGTGGAAACAGACAATCGCAAGAAAGGGCTTCAAAGGCCTTTGTAATTTAAAACCTTTTATATGTAAGTAAAAGTACCATAAACAAAATTATTATACGTATTGGGAATATGTTTACAGTCCTTATGGCATATATATAGGATATATATGTGGATATATATCATATAGTAAGAATAACTTCTGCAAATTGAGAACAGAAAGACAAGCAATCCAAAGGGGAAATGGCATGAATAGAGAATCATAGACGAGCAAGCTCACGTGGTCAGAAACATATGGTAAGGAAGCTGCCGTTCCTATTAGACAGAGAGGGTAGGAGCCAGTCCGGCCCCTGGGTCCCAGTGCACAGCGTCTAGCCTGGCTCCGTTCACCAGGCATTCATGGCCCGGGGGCCACCAGTGATTTGCTTACAAAGTCCCCCCAGCTTGGGAAGCAGAAAACTAATGGGAGAGGCTACCGTGGGGAGAGGTTTTCCTGGTAGGGATTTTGAACGCATTTTTTTTAGAGACAGCCTCATAGGGTGGAGTCCTGTCCTAGTGTGTTAATCAGGTCCTCAGATACAGGTCCCGTCGTTGACGCACCTGTTCCATCCTGGCTTCCTCCATGTGGTTTCCGTGGAAAAATGTGTACTGATCCGTATCCACATCTAAACACAGTGCGTTCCCAAAGCCAGGGCTTTCTGCACAATTATGGGGTCGGGACTTAGGAAGACGCCAGAAAAAGAGCGACTTATGAATTGCTTCACTCTAAACTTTATGCAAAAATGCTTATAAAAGTATGTAAAATAAATAATAAAATCTATTCATAGAAATACAGAAAGAAGAAAAGGAAGGGAGGGAGGGAAGGAAGGGAGGGCAGGCAAAAATATTAACAGAGGTCGTATATGGAGAGTTGGGCTATGAGGGAAAACCTGCCAATTTTAAATCACTGAAGGTCAAAGGCCAAAAATAATTCCTGCTTTGGAAGGGCAGCAGGTTGGGTCTGCACGTGGCGAGCGGGGGGAAAGCACCTTGCAGACAGGCCGGCGCAGCGTGGTGACGTCCTTGCTGCCTTCCACGTGGTTTTCAGTTCTGGGCGGACTCCAGCCCTGGTAGCTAAGGCGGGGAGATGGCAAAGTGTTTCTGACTTAGTTTAGGGATGAAATAAAACCCAAAAGTTCCTGGCGCTAAAGGAAATTATAGTCATGCTTCTGTCCAAGGCGCTAAAGGAAATTATAGTCATGCTTCTGTCCAAGGCCCGTTCCCCCCCCCCCGGATCCCGATGCTGTTCTGATGTTCCCAGCTCAGTTGCATGTCCAGGGCGTTGCCCTCCTCCTGCCTCTGCATAGACCTTTATGGTTGGAAGGTCTTTGAAATCCTCTAAGTCCATATCATATAGATGAGTAAAATGGAAACTAAATTTTGTTTAAAATCCTTGGCCAAAACCTGGTGAGCTCCAGAGCCAGAAATAACCAGAGTCAAATCCAAGTGTTTCCTACTATTTCACCTTTCTAGTTTCAACAGAACAACCAAACCTTTTTGAAAACCACAGTAAAAGACTAAATATGTTCTTGAATATGTTTGCAGCCTTGGAGTAGGCATGGGTAGTTTAGAGAGGTCATTAAAAGGTCTAAATGTAAAAGAAAAAAAAAAAATTGATAAATTGGACTTCATCAGAATTAAAACTTCATGCTGTATGTTCCAGATCGGCCAAAAGAATGAAATTCATATTTGTTTGTTAAATGTAGAGCAAGAAAGTAGTACATATCATTTTAGAATGTCGCCACTAGCATTGGAGAGATGTAAAAATAGTCTTAATAACTGCTTTAATTTAATTCTGTCTTTCAGTGCCATTTTATTCTGCCCTGGAAGTGAAATGGAAACACATTATTTTCCCTTTTCTTCTTATTTCTATCTTATTTATTTGTGTGGTTTTTTTGTGGGTTTTTTTTGCATTAAGAAAATATAGGAAACATTCGGGCATGTTGGAAATTGTGAAGGAGGAAGATTTGAGAGCCAAGAGCGAAACACTTTTAATTTTAAAGGCTGCGATTTAGTTTCGTCTTGGATGCCATTACGGTGACTAATGGGAACTGATCCTAGACTTCAAAAGAAATAGGACCATATGGTCTTACCATTCAGCTCCTAATGCTGCTCTGAATTCCAGTTAGTCCCCAAACTTTTCACTTCGCCGGCGCCCCTCCTCACCTCTGTCATCGCACAGCCACGAAAGGAATCTGAACCCCGTCCCCGGGTTTTCTGACACCCGTGCTTACTGGTGCTGAGGATGCCTTTTCTTTGTGTGAATAGGGTCCTATGAAGACAGACAGAAACCTGCAGCATTAATCAGATCCGCTGGGCTAATTACCGCACCTCCAAAGTTTATGACTTTTAAATATTAACTTCTTGAAGTGACTCATTCGGAGATCAGAATGATTAATCCTTCTCAGTCACTATAAATGTCAGCGGCCGGATTAAAGGATTTAGATGGTCTTGTTTGCCCAACCTCAAACTTCTGGACTTCGAGACGCAAGCTGAATAGCTCCGGTTTGTGGTCGTTTCCTGGTGCCGTTTCCCTCCCAGCCCCCCTTTCGGCCCCCCGCCTCACCGATGGTTAGCTAATTGGCTGTTCGGAAGGCAAGTGCTCCTGTCAGGCCTGGCGACCCAGGGCTTCGTGGATTACCTGCCAGAAGGCGAGGGAGATAGACTAGCTTAGGGCCTCCTCCCGGCACAGCGGGGGTAATCCTTGCCCCCTGCCTCGGCCTTTATGGGGCTGATGGCTTGAGCCCCGGCTCACGGCTAAACTTGCACCCGGCTCCTGGCCACGTTGCCAGCTTGGGGTCCACACCGCGAATCACCGTGCGCCCCGACCGGCCGCTTCCTGCCAAACCACCCGCACGTTTATGCCAGCTCCTGCTGCAGTGGCGCGGTCAGCTACCCAGGGTACGTTGTAGTCATGTGGCCATCCCTGGGTCTTAGATTCCTCCAAAGCAAGCTCATTTCCAGGATGCATTTCATCAAAACCAATTTGAAAGTCGTTTGTCTAATTGCAAGGGATTGCCAGGATCAGAAACGCAGGATTTTGTGGTTGGGTGTATAAATCCTCGAGACACGCGCTTAAGAAGACGCTTTCCTTACCAGTTAGCGACTCACAACCTAATTTCTCTCGTTTGAACCATCAAGCCTTCTCTCCATATGTTTGCCCTCCCCCGGAGGCTTCACAAATCTTATCTTGCAGAAAAGGCCTGTTCTCCGGGGCCATTCACTCTAATCCTGCTTTCTCTGCTTGCAAACATACCGGGGTTTTCCCTTCTCACACTCTCATCAAGTTGCCCTTAGAGCCTCAGCCTTACATTTCCCTCGACGGAGGTACCTGAGGAAGCCAAGTTCAGGAGGAAGGGGGAGGGTGTGGGCAGCCGGCACCGGCTCTCATTACGCTGTCTTGGGTAATAAATTAGATTGTAAGTATGCTGTGCGGTGATCACTGGCTCTGTCCTCTAGGAATGGGAGATTATCTGTATGTGTTCGTGGATGTTGATATCATAGTAATAGATAAGTTAAGCAAGCAGTTAAAGATATTTGCCTTTTACTTAAAATGGGGTAAGGGGAGTTCAGGTATTTAGTAAGATTTTAAGTTAATTTATTTTATTTTTTATTCAAATCATTTTTTACTTTCAAATTACAGTTGGCATACAGTATTATGTTTCAGGTGTAGACCCCAGCGATCTGACATTATATGACTTACTAAGTGGTCGTCCCGATAAACCCCGTACCCGTCTGACACCACACATAGTTATTAGAACATTTACATCCCGTGACTACTCTAACTACCAATTTGTGCTTCTCAACCCCTTCGCCTTTCTCACCCATCGCCCAGCCCCCTCCCATCTGGCAGCCATCAAAATGTTCTGAGTGTCGATGAGACTGTTTCTGTTCTGCTTTTTCATTTATTTGGGGGGTTTTTTAGATTTGATTGTTGATAGATGTGTATTTATGCCATTTTATTGTTCATATTTCTTATCTTTTTTTCTGCTCCTTAAAGAAAACCCTTTAACATTTCATGTGATACTGCTTTGGTGGTGATAACTCCTTTAGCTTTTCCTTGTCTGGGAAGCTCTTTACGTGTCCTTGGATTCTAAATGATAGCTTTGCTGGGTAGAGTCATTTTTAAAATGTATTTTTGTGTAGGGCCTTATGAGTAAAGATTTATACCCTCATTGAGATTTCTATTGCATGTTCAAGGATGGGTGTTCTGTTCAAACAGTTGACAAATTTAACTTAAGAAGGTTAAAGCGTTCGGAGTGTTTCATAAAATATGCATTAGGACTCAAAGGGGGAAAAGTTACATACATTTCTATTCCTGTGTGATCTTCTTATCATTTCGCAAACACAGCAGAAAAGGGAACTCCAGATAAGGCGGTGGTGACACTAATTCTACAAACATCAAATAAGAAATGTTTGCCCAATTTGTAGTTTTGTGTTACACACCACCGCTGGAGGAGTGTCGCTTCATGTCTGAGAACAGATAATTCCACCCAAGCTCACAATAACAAAGGAAAACACCTGAAAACTATTACAGATTATTTCTGTGGATTAAATTTCTATTGATTCTTCTAGCCATTTCCCATACCTCGTTTTGGGGGATGTTACTATATAATAAATGGTTGTTACTATACAATAAGTATATTCTCTTTTTAAAAAATCCACATATGATGATGGGGAGAGAAAGAATTGAAATGCTAATTCAAGAATTGGAAGAGAGAAAAACATTGTTTCTAGATTTCTTACACAACTTCATTTCTTTACAGTAAATGAGGAAGGATTTTTAAAGCCCAGCATCTCTAAGAGATGGTAATAAATTAATTACTTCTAATTATTGAATAGAAGCTGTTAAGCAAGCCAAGAAAATATATTTTTAAAAAGAAGATAGACTTTAATTTTTCTTTATTATGTTTTTAAATTAGTAAAATTATGAAAAGTAAAAATTCAGAACTATAAAATAAATGAATTCCCTTCACTTTCAGCTCCTTCTAAATTATCCATCAGAACAGTTATTTAGTTTTCTTCACTTTTATTCATGCTCAAATCCATAAGCACTTACATAGTTCATTGGCTCTCTTCCTTAGTTTCCAAAAATTAAATCATACTCTGCAATGTGTATTTTTACTTAAAATATATATAATAGGCTTCCCTCCAGATCTGAAGATATGGGTCCAGCCTCACTCTGTGCTAGCCGCGTAGAGTTTCATGCGTGGGATTTAGAACTTATTCAGCAGCTCCCTTTCTGGTAAACTTTCTAGTTAATTTAATCTTTGCAACAATGCCATCGTAAACATTATTTGTACATGTTTGTTTAAGATCAGATGATTTTATTTCTGTAGGATATCATCTCAAAACAAAGACTTTTTGATCTAAAAAGTGTTTTTAATGTTAATGGAAACATATTTTCATGTACTAAGGCTGTGTAACAGAAAGCAGAGAAGAAATGATAGGATAAAGTAATGATGAATTCTCAGAGCGGACCCACAGGGTCAGCTGCTTCTAGGAGATCAGTGATTCTTGGTTTGTCCCCAGATTTCAAATACCAGTGGCTCGTATCCCGCCTCCTCGCTGCAGAGTCGCAGTGAGGCACAGAAGAGAATCAGCAGTAACAGTAATGACAAGTGTTCGTGAGGATGTGCGGACGTTGGAACCCGGGTGCGCCGCTGGCGGGAATGTAAAAGTGTACAGTCACTGCGGGAAACGGTCCGGCACAGCCTCAGAAGCTTAAACATAGGCCTCTTGTCTGCCCCAGCAATGCCTCTCACAGGGACACACTACAGGGAAATAAAAGCATATGTCTCCATAAAAATGTGCCCACTATAGTTTATAATAGCCCCAAAGTGTACCAACTCAGATGCCCATTCACTGACAAATGGGTAAATAGGGGTCTGTCCATGCAGTGGAATATTATTCAGCCATGAAAAGGAATGAAGCAGTGATACCTGCTCCGATACGGATAAACCTTGAAGACACTGCGCTGAGTACAGGGAGCCGGTCACAGAAGCCCACGCGTTGTAAGATCTCTTTTATTTGAAATGTCCAGAATAGGTCGATCTATAGAGACAGAAAGTAAATTTGCGGTTGCCTAGGGCTGGGGAGAGGGGGAATTAGAGGGGAAATGGGAGATGACTGATCGTTGGTACAAGGTTCCCTTCGGAGGTGATAAAAATGTTCTAAAATTGATTGTGGTGATCGTCGCACGCGATAATGAATATACTAAAAAACCATCGAACTGTATACTTTAAATGAGCGTATTGTGTGCTTTGTGAGTTATACCTCAATAAAGCTGTTTTTAAAAAAACAACCAAAAACGGAACAAATAAGAGAGAGAGAGAAGAGCAAAATCTAGCCATTAAAATAACCTGCACGTGGGAAGGAAGGGAGCGCCGTGAAATGTACACTGGGCTGCCCTCCCCTGAGCCGCGGTCACCCTGCGTGACTCTGAAACCAGTCCTCGTGGAGAGGCTCGTTCTTCTGAATTCACACAGAGACAGGAGATGGACCGCCTCTTGGTGAACAGCTGCTTCTGCATTGCAGCTTTGAAAAATCCCTCCGCCGCCCTGGCCGGTGTGGCTCAGTTGGTTGAGTGTCATCCACGCACCAAAGAGTCGCTGGTTCCATTCGGGGTCAGCGCACGTGCCCGGGTTTCAGGCTTGATCCCTAGTGGGGGGCGTGCAGGAGGCAGCTGATCGATGTTTCTCTCTCCTTCTGCCTTCCTCTTTCTCTAAAATCAGTAAAAAACATTTCAAAAACCTTTTAAAAAAATCCCTCCCTGCTCCGACTAGATATAATAGACATTATATGAGAAAAAGGCCAGGTTGCTAACCCACTGTCCCCCCTTCTTCTACTAAAGGGGTAGCTGTGCTGACTGCCAAGTTCACGCGAAGCGTATGTTCTTATATGGTCTTTTCCACTGTGTCACACACCCTCGCTTTTTTTTGCTTTTTTTTTTTTTAATTGTTCAAAATATCACAGATATCCCCCTCCCTCATTTTTTAAGATGTGAACTTTCTTGATACAACCTTCCTAGGTTGTGTTAACCCTTTGTGGGCGTATTAAATTTGGACATGGGTGTCGTGCTGGTTGGAATGAATTTCCATTGAAAGAGCAGTGATACATAACATGCAAGATTATGAAGGATAAACAAGAGAAATTATGAACTGATACATGAATGAATGGAGTTAAGATTCGTACGGTTCCTTGCTGTGGTGGCTGAGAGCAGACATATGACCGGAACGGTAAAAAAGCTTTGGTGGCTGAGAGTAGACAAACGACCGCAAAGGGTTAATTCGGTTTTTCTTTTATATATTTTCAAATTTATGAGTGTCATAAAGCAAAAACGTCTAATCTCATCCAAGCTAGCCTTGCCTTTTAATCACAGTGGATTTCACCTCAGGTAGACTTCATTCTGGCTGCAGTTTATTGCGTTGGTTCTGTTTCAAATTGTAATGGGAGGCTGTGGCTGGCCTGCTGGTCAAGGTCACCAAAATTCAACACGCAGGAGATCAGGACTTACTTCACCGGCCTCAGCCGAGCCGACTTCACACAGAGACTCCGAAGGGCAAAGAAAGGAGTTAAGGCCGTGGCGTTAGGACCCTGGCAGAGAACCCAATACGCAGAAACCATGGCAAGTAAGGTGAAGGCATCTCTGTCTCTGTCACTTGAAGCCAAAGCTTACTGAAAGCAAGATGGCCTGGTTCTGAGCCTGGACCTGCCGTTTTCTGCCTTTTTCTTTCCACCTTGAGGGGTTCCCGCCCAACCCTCCCGCCAGGACACCTCTGCTCACCTGCCCCCTGCTTGTCAGCAGGGCACGTGTTCTCCGGCTCTGTGGCCCGTCTTGCTGAACCCTGCTGGGTCTGGGAAATAGCCTAGTAGACTAATTTATTCTAGTAGAATAGGTGGGCCTCCTCAGGGGTGTGTGTATTAAAACGAGGACTCCTGCCAGCAAGGATCTATAACCAAAGGAGACAAGTTCTGTTGACAGCAACAGATTCTGAAGCACCGAGGCAGGTCCGACGCAGAGATTTTTTAATGTGAGGGTGGTGTGGCTTTTCGAAAATGATTTGAAAACGATCCTCTCCCCACCCTCGGATCATCCATTTCTCTGTGATTATGACTTTCATTTATCCAGGTGTTTCTTTTTAACCCGTTTCTCGGTTCGCCTTTCTTTAACGCTAGTCGCATTGACATAGAGCATCCCCTAAACCGAGTCATGACAGCCCCGAAAGGCAAGGAGGGTGATAAGTGACCTGAGCAGAGCCGGTAAGTGGCTCCGACTTAGGTTCACGGAGGTCAAGGTTAGCGTTCGTTCCTAGTGGGAACAACAGCGAACGTGAATTCGGCCGGGAAACCAGGCGGCTTGCTTGCCGGCTTGCGTTTCAGGCGCAGCCCCTGAGGAGTTTTGAGCCATTGTGAGACATGGATTTCCCGGGCTCTGGTTTTTAAGACTTTGGGGTACACCTGCCAGCTCCTGGGGATCACCTGTTGGGTATTTGCGAGGTGAGCGGTGTTCACGGGCCTGGATAAGCAGTAACGGAGATTATTGCAGTTTCCTGCTTTTCTTCACCTCAGAGATGTTTGCATCAGGATGGCAAGGGCGTGAGGGGTCAAGAAGGTGGAAACGTTTCAGGCTGCATTTCAGAGATGCGAAAGGGAGGTTTTGTTGTGAAAATTCTAACTTCTCTTATTTTTATTCTGCAATAGGGGCACCTCCCCCAGTAGAGCAAAAGTGCAAAGGATCCGGCCATTCGTTTTCACCCGTTAGGGATAGTGTTGTATTCTGGTGGGGAATCAGCATGTGTGATGGTCCCAGTCGCTCGTTTCAGGCCCTTTCGTGCCCCCTCCCCACTTTAAATGTGACAGTTGACTAGCAGTCAGTAAGCTCCCCGCAGCTACTCCATGAGCCGCCCCTGACGTTGACCTTTGTTGGATTTGCTGTTGTGAGTACAGTCCCACTGACTCTGTCACAAACCCAGACGAGGCCGCCTCTCACCTCACCAGCCGTCCGCCGTCTCCTGTCAGCGGGCTCTTTTTCTCCGTTTCCCTGTTTTCCCTCTTTGCTGCTTCCGTTTTTTTACATACGTTTTGGTTCTGGGACTTACTCCCGTCCCTCTGATAAGCACAGTTTGATTGGTGGCTAATTGTGGCCACAGATTTTCATTCCGTGTGAGTGTCTTTGTCAGAATCCGTTTGGAGGCCTGGCCGAGACGAAGCCGGTCCAGCTCCCGACAGGGCCGCAGCAGTGACGCGATTCACCACCCGAGTTAAAATGTGCGGAGGCCTGGAGGGTGCCGACGGCTCTACAACACATACTCACCATATCGTGCCTTATGTTCGATTCCTTTTCTAGAAGATTCCACGTGATACTGTTTTATCACAGATAATAGGTGATACCTTAATATATGGGCGTGAGCAAAAAAGGTGTGTGGCTGTGAGTATGCGAAACACAGCTTATTCTTGTATTATTACTTATTAATTGCTGTATTATTGATTTTTATTACAACAGCTCACCTGCTTTTGCCAACCCCTGTATACTCTGTTATTTCTCACAGCAGCCAATCAACTTAAAACTGTTTGTAGTTTTAAGAAATAGCAGTAGGAAGATGAGATCTATGGGTAATGTAAACTTACTGTTCTTAGAAGGTTTGCGTGATGCGGTGGCATTTATATCAGCCTTTATATGCTATCATTCTTTACATGTGTGTTGACTCTGAGTGGTACGTAAGGCCCAGGCTCTCCCACGCCAGTAAAGGAAACAGAAGAGCCGCGTATACATACAACCTGCAAGCAAACCTGTCTCTGTCTTCTCATCTGTAGTGTCTTGAACATGCGAAATTTCAAAACTAAACACAGAATTGGAAATGTCATTCATAAGAGTGGTCATTTGGAAGCGTCACCTAATTTAAACACTTTTGCTGTAACTTATGGCAGTGTCATGAGCTTTATTCTGCTCCTTTTATTAGTAAAGGGAGTAAAGGGCTCACAGCCATTCGTTTTGCGGGCCTTGATCTTATCCTTTATTTTTAAGTTTGTAATAGCCCCCCCCCGTATATCTTTAGAGTGCACTTTATTTGTAAGAATTGGTTTACTCTAATCAATACAGATGTTCCCAGGTGTTTATTAAAGCAAAAAGTCTAGCAAGTCAGATGTCTGCAAGTTTTCAAGACATTATAAAATAATATTATAAAATACGCGCACACTCACACCCACACACATACACGTGCACGCACACGGCACATGTGCGTGTCGGTTGTTAAGTTAAGGTGGGAACATACAATAAAGACTGGCCAAGCTCTTTTACTACTTACTCTTGGGAATCTTTTCTCTTCCGAAGTAGTGACGTCCGGGTGGGGAAATCCCATCGTGTGAGACCAGGGCCAGGACACAGAAAGTAATTCTGACAACTTCTGCGGCTTCCTGGGCCTGCGGAACTAGATCCCATCACTGACGGCGACTCCCGCCCCTGGGCTGGGGTCTCCCGCCTGGGCCTCTCTGGAGGCGCCTGTGGGTTAAAAGGCTGCCCGAGGAGCTCTGAGTGGGGCGTGTAGAGAGTCAGCGGGGGCCCCCCACCCACACCCCATAGCCGCACCCCCTTGGCCGCCACATGCCAGGCAATACTGACGTAAACACCTGGTGCTGATAGCTTGCGTATGTATTTTATGGAGAGTTTCTTAAAAAAAAAAAAAAAAAATTAAAAGTCAAGCTGACCATATACTCACGGGTTGTTGTCTCTTTTTCCTCCTAATTAGGACAGAATTTTACCCTAAGGCAGTTAGGCGTGTGTGAACCTGCAACTCGAAGAGGCCTGGCATTTTGTGCGGAAATGGGGCTGCCCCACCGAGGTTACTCTCTCAGTGCAGGGTCCGACGCCGACACGGAGAACGAAGCCGTGATGTCCCCGGAGCACGCCATGAGACTGTGGGGCCGGGGGGTCAAGTCGGGCCGCAGCTCCTGCCTGTCCAGCCGGTCCAACTCCGCCCTCACCCTGACCGACACGGAGCACGAGAACAAGTCGGACAGCGACAACGGTGAGTGGGCTCCTGCCTGCGTGGCCTCGGCACTCAGTGCTCCTGCTTTGGTTGACGGTGGGGCCTGTTTCCTTTCTCGCTTCTCTCCTCCCGCCCTGCCTTCTCTTTCTCCCCCACCCCCCCCCCGCCTTTCTTTTTGTTCTAACGCAATAGAACTCGAGAAATGACCTTGAATCATGCATTGTTTTTTCCTGGAAAAAAAAGATCAATATTCAAAATGAGATTGTTCAATTATGCAAGCGGCCTGTGATGCGTTCGCTCTAGTTTTGAAAAACAGTTTAATCGTGTACAGAAAAAATAAATAAATAGATTAGCTTTGACTTATCTTGGGCCAGGTCACCTAGTATCCTCTGAGGAGCCTCAAAGCCAGCCCTGAGAAAGCTTCCCCCAGAGCCAGCTTGCAATCAAAGCTGTCTTTGTAGATCCCTCTTGAAGATCTCTCAGAGAGGTTGCAGAATCTTAGAATGGATGAGTGAGCGCACAGAATAGTTTATTAACGGGGCTCGAGTGATTGAAGAACAAATTTGATCAGGCCTTAAACTTACTAGTTGACGAAAGCAGTTGAAATCTTGGGAAAGGGGGAGTGTGGCCTTTGATGTGCGTTGGGGACTAGATTACGAGGCAATTAAATCCACGCACAAAATTGGATTTTAGGCGATCCAGACAGCAGCTGTACGTGTCGTAAGAAAAAAGTCTTTATAAATTATTGGGACTTTTTTTCTTATTGCCCAATGCAAGATAACCAAAACTTAATGTATATACAATCATAGATTTTAAAGAAAACCTAATTTTTAGTCAGCGTCACGTCTAGGAAGAATTGGGGCATCAGCCCAATGCCCCGGACAACGAAAGGGCATCTCTCCTTCAGCGTTTAATGTCAGCGGCGTCCTGCCACTTCAGTGTCGATATGAATGCTCCGTGTACACGCGTCAGACAGCAAAGAGAAATTTAAAGTGAAAGAGCTGCGTGCCATCTGAAAAGGACGGCTGTTTTGCCGGTGATGCTCATTTTTATTATTTACTGAGCGGATCTGCCGGCTCCGCTTTGGAGCAGGAAAGCGGGTCTGTGGTCAGCTTTCGGTTCCAGCTGAGGCCCCGCCCGAGGTGCTGCCCAGGGTTCTCCGTCTGTAGCGTCATCTCCTTCCTGGTCCTGAAAATACAGTCTATTAAACCGGCTAAAGCTGTATCTTATATGGAATACTTCAGTGCATGAAACCAAAGTCAGAATCAGTCAGTACCATGCACCCGTATATTCATTTTGGAAATGTCTGTATTGGGTGGAGACCGGCTTTACTCCAGCCCAGGGGAGCAAACAAGGACAGTGCTTGCTGACAGCACTCGTCTTAGACTTGGCTGCGAGCATTTCCCCGAGCCGGTCCGTCCGCCTGTGTCTCCATCCGTTCTCACTGTGCGTTCAGGAGCCACTCACCATAAGTGCATAAGGTTTGGCATAAGCCGTGCCTCCTGTCTGTCCGTCTGCACATTACCAGTCTTTGAGCCGTCGCAGATACAGTGGTTACACTCAGAGGTGGCGTTTGGCATTTGATTTTCCTAAAATGCACGATACCGTTTATGATGGTTGTAGAAAGTAGAGTAGGATGCAGGAGGCGAGTGCGTTCAGTGCCGATTCTCTGCCTCACGTTGGGTCAGCTTGTCCCTCCCACCCACAGCCTCTGTAGCGTCTCTTTCTCTCTCTACGGACAAGTGTGCCTTGTTGTGGTGTCTGTTGGTAAAATATAAATTAATTTTACCATTTTTAAAGATTATATCTGCTAAAACTAACTCGCAATGACTTCCCAAACAGTGTCATGTTTTTTCTTTGCAAAAAATGTAAAACTCCGAACTGCGCAGACTTTGTTGGCAGTGGGTAACATCCAGATGATGGGACACGCGGAGGGAGACTTGTGAGTTTCTCACGCCATCACCCACCCGGTCTGATGGATGATTATTAACTAGCGGAGGAGCTCCGTTCCCCAGGACTCTCTCAGGCCGTGGTCTTAGGGCGACGTAAAGGCAGGAGAAGCCGTGCACCCTCCTTTCTTCGGGTTGTTATGAAGCGCGGTGAGGAGAGGCAGGCGGAGGGCGCCGGGGGCCTGGCCCTGAAGCTCGGAACGTCGGCTGTGATGTTGAGAGTCAGCAGGTCAGCCAGGTTCCGGGGATCAGGTGTCAAAAACAATGTTTGTTGAGTTGGGCACGTGATGACTTAAGCCTGTGTTTACTCTTTTCCCAAGGTTTGGCTGCGGTGGTTTTTTAAACATTTTGATGGTCTAAGAACTCGTAAGGAGATCAGCTTAAGGAAGAAAATGAAGCAGGAAATAGAGTGGCTATGACACCCCCCCCGCCCCCGAATCCCGCTGTTTCCTAGGCCTAATAGGAATCTCCGCAGGAACATCAAGTTAATGTTTTTGTCCGGAGTTCTCAGGGATTAGTCGGAAGGAACAAGGTTGCATTTAAAGTAATTAATTACATTAAGATCTGGGGAAGCATAAATTTCTGAGATACTTAGTAGACTTTATAATTTTTGAGTTGTGGGATTAAACAGGAGTATTTGGGATTTTTTTTCTGATACAAAAAAAACCCTATACTATTTTCTTAAACTGGGTTACGGTAAAGATTAAAAGTTGTGACTCCTAACATCTTTATAAACAATATCCTCAAAACTATCACGTATTTCAGTATCACTACTCCTTCTGCTCAAATATTTCTAACGTAAAATTACTATAAATAATTCAGCTCTCTCCTCCTCAGGTGCTTTAATTGCTCCAGCTTTGAAAGACTGTTCATTTCCCAGTTCTTTCTCCCTTTGACTTCCAGTTACGGTAATTGTTTCATTTTATTTATTTTTGTACGCGCTTGAGTTGCGTCCTTGAGAGTTCTATTATAGTATATCGCTAGAAGTTGAAACAGGAAGGCCGCATGTAAGACATCCTACCAGAATGAAACTAATTTAGAAACAGACACCGACTTGTTTTCCTTCCATTTAGCATGGGAGTTCTCATTGACTGTTCTCATAACCCAATAAGGCTGTTTTCCCCAGAAGAGAAAAAAAATGTTATTCAACATTCGTAAAATCATGCAAGCCGAGTGCCTGATGTTCTAGTTACAGCTTCAAAGAGCAGTTTAGTAACTAAAAGGGATTCGATTTCATTTATTTATTGATAAAGAGGCCAGCAGTTCAGGCGAAGACGGGGCTGGAGCTGCTGTGCGGCCGATGCGATGCGGATGGTCTGAGCATCCCACGGGGGTGAGAGAACATTCGGACCATGTCGCATGTCGCCATGGTCGCAGAGATTCAAAACAAGAGATAACATTTATTATTTTGCAAAACTAACCCTTCACTACTATGCTTTGAAGTTAAGAAGCATTTTGAGGGGGGGAAATTGTCCCGTATGTGGAGTTTCATGTGGAATTCCAAGTACAAGTTTCGTTCCCAGTTAAGAATATGAAGTAGACCTTTCTTGACACACGTCAATCGCTGTGGTTGTCCCCACTGTCCTAAGTCAGCTGCAAATCCTGGAGGGCCCAGGGGTTGGGACCACCTAGTAGCGGCAGTTCTGGTAGCTATTGAGAGTTTACCAAATAACTGACGAAAGCCCTGATCGAAGGAGAAGCTAGCAGCATGCCCAGGATTGGTCTAGGCATGTTCCTTCTCTGATGTGTTGCTCAAAAAGACCCTGACTGATTTCCCCCTATTTGGCTTTGCAAGGAACCTGATGGCAGTTCCTGTGATCTACATAAATGTCAGGAATGAAGACCTTTTCAAAACATCAACCCTTTAAGCTTTAAAAATGTTCGTTTGTGCATCTTTTCCCAGAAGAATCCAAGCACGTATTTGCGTCCTGTGTCACCCAGCAGTGGGGTGTCATGAAGGATGCCTGGGTTTGGATCATGCCAGACAGGATTTAGGTCTTTTCATTCAACCCCTAAGACTCTTTGTTTCTGAATCACCCTGAGTTCAAGTTCCCAGCATTTCCATCTCTCCTGGCTGTGTGGCTAGTTCCAGGGACGTGTGTGCTCCTGCTGCAAGTCCTCAGCCTCCTGCTCCGCCCTGTCCCCACGGTCTCCTCCGCCCCTCGGGAAGCAACGGCCTGTGAGGTCCAGCAGACCAGGAGCAGTTGGCCCTCCTCTGGTACCGCCCAGCGATTCAGGACCCCGACAGTTGCCATTGGGGGCAATAGTTGAGAACGTGTTGTAGCGGGCAGACCACCTGGGTTTGAGTTGGCTTCCCGCCTCCCAGCTGTGTGACCTTGGGCAAGTTGCTTAACCCTCCTGTGCTGCAGTTTCCACAGGGGTGAAATAGCGAACAGTGTACAGTCCTTACACGTTGTCGTGAGGCTTCATCGAGTTCAGGTATATAACGTGCTTAGAACAGAACCTGGCGTCTAATGAACCCCAGATTAAGTGTGTGCTCCTGTTATTTATAAAAGCTAGAAAATTCGTTTTATTTCTCCTTTGTAAATGGTTATGGGATTAAGTTAGATCAACAATCTCAAGCACCTACACAGTTTTGGTCCACAGTAAGTGCTCCCCAGCCCCCCACCCCTCCCATACTCCCCCTCTGTCTGGTGGGGGGAATTATTTGTACATTTGCAGTGATGAGGGGGAAATACTGGTCTCCCCCAAGGATGGGCACTGCTCATTTGCAGACTCGGGAATTTCTGTCACCATTTATTGATCCTTTTATTTTTCTCCAAAACCCCACATCTTTTTTAATTTACTGTAATTAAGTGAATGTACATTGAGCGGTGCTGATAATTAGTCTGAGGACGATAGACTTCAAAGACGCGAGCGTGCTCCCCCCCCCCCCCCCAGCCAAAGGAAACTTCAGAAGGAGCGTTTCCCTTGAAGGCACGTTGCTGAGACAGCCAGTCAATTAAAAGGCGCTTTAACTGACGCTCATCGGTTCACAGGATAAAATGAATCATTCCTGGAAGTCGCCGTCTCACCGGGGCCCTTAGCGATACACCTGCCGTGGGACCTCCCTCGCCCCCCACTCACGTGCGAGACTGAAGCGTTCCGGGCTGATCTGGCTGGCGGAGGAGCTCACACTACAGGGCAATATTTTTATTTTTAGATGTAATAGATACTTGCTTTGCCCAGCTACAGCACTTCAAGGAACCGATTTGCTTGTCTTTTGAAATAGGTTTTAATAAGTTGCTTTCTGTATGGATAAAGTCTAAGTGTTGAGTTATTATATTTTAAGAGGAAAAAGGTGCAGCCCTTCAACGAATTTGAGAAACTGTTGTGGTGATAAGGGTTACCTCAGTCTCTCAGCAGACAACCTGAGCTATTTTACAACCTAAATGACCGGGGCAGGCCAACCCGTTCTCAGAAAGTGGATGGTGAGGTTATCTCTCGGAGCCAGTGCGTGTAGGTGAGAGAGGAGAGTGACGGACTTGTAGCTGTTCTATTACCAGTTAAATTCTAGACGAGTTTGGGAAAAACTGTTGGTGGCATTGGAGTTCCCTGTATGTCACATGCATGTGATCCTTCCAACAGGGACACAGATGTCATTTCTCTCCCCGCTCTTTTCACAAAGGGGATAATATTTGAGTTTTCTGGAGATAATTTGAAAAGAAGTCTGTTATGTTGCCTAACTAGCCTAATTCCATTCCTTCAAACCCCATCCAAGAACCTTTCAGCCTCCTTTGGAAATTGATTGTAAGAATTAAGATGGAATTCCTTGGCTGCAAGAAATAAATGGTGTTTCAGTGTTATTCTAATTTTATGAGATTCTATTACACATACTAAACTATAACTTGAGTATAAATTCCATTATGGGCCCTCTTCTGGCATGTTCAGCTGCTGTAAATTATATTTTATGTTTTAGGTGCTCTGGGATGTCAAAAATCGCAAAAGTAATATGTAGCGTGGTTATTAAATCAAGCTCCGAATTAAAGTACTGCTTTGCAAAAATATAGTCGGAGTTTCTAATATATTTAAAAAATTGTGTTGCCTCGATATGTGTACATTCGTAGTTTAAACAGCGACATGTCACTCTTTTAGCAGAAACTTTCATATTTCATTTAAGGATGAAATATATTCATTGCATGGATATGTTACAAGTCGCCTGAGCACAGCAAGTTATGATTTAAATGAATTTTTTAAATTTCATATTATGAAACTAGAATGTAGAAGACTGTAAAGTCTCCTACCACTGTTGCTGTCACTGAAGTATTTATATATGTTCATATCTTCCATTCTAAGAGGATTCTCAGAACCTCTTGGCTGTCGCTGCTCCTCACAGGACTATTGCCATTTTTACAAAACTCAACTTGTGTTCTAAGTATTTTTGTTCAAAGTTCATAGAATATATATCATTTCTGCTTAAATTCTAAATATTTTTTAGTTGTAGATTTGAAACCAAAGTACAGCATACTATGCACATGTCAGAACTGAGGATGGACGCTATTTTGATTTTTTAGTGTGTTTTGATATCCTTGAAAATCACAGGGGTAGCAGTAAATTGTTTCAATTAATGAATTGAACAGCAGTGACTGCTGAGTCAGGTTTATTGATGTGATTATCACTGAAATAGAAAAAAGTGTGAGAACTATAGAACCTTAGTGTATTTGCCATCCCAAGGTTATTCTGGTGTTTGAAGAGCAACTAACTGATTTTTTGGTGCTATTTAGAGACTATCCTTCATAAGTCATAATAATTCTGTTGTGAACATTGCATACATATATGGGTTTAAAGGTGAAAATCTTACACATATTTCCTGAGTAGTGCGAGTAATGGTTTCTTTGTAGCAGAATTTTGCTGTACCATCCGTTGACTTGAGATAGTATTTCATAATGAACAGACTGTACATGAACTAAATGTACGAGAGTGTTTAAAGTGCCTATTAAAATGGATACAGATGCACAGAAACCTGAGAAAAGGTCAATTACAAATGTTTCATGAATATTATCTTGACTTTAAATATTATTTCAAGTCACATAGAAACTGAAACTTAGCAAAGATTAGGTGAGACTTTTTGGATTGATTTCTTTTCAGTACATCCACTACGTCCGCGTTCCGTTAATAATAAATGCTGGGTATCGTAGCAGGTGTTGGAGGAACAGGAAATGGGTAAGACAGATTCCCTGGCCTCTGGAAGTGCGCGGGCTGGCTGGGCAAACAGAAGTAGACACTGTAGCTATGTGTTAATGTGTAAGTAGCGTAGCGTTACAACGCAGTGTGCAAAGTCGGCCTCAGGGAGAGCACAGTGTGCAGAGTCGGCCTCAGCACAGAGCACAGTGTGCAAAGTCAGCCTCAGGTCAGAGTGCAGTGTGCAAAGTCGGCCTCAGGGAGAGCACAGTGTGCAGAGTCGGCCTCGGCGAGAGCACAGTGTGCAGAGTCGGCCTCAGCTCAGAGCACAGTGTGCAAAGTCAGCCTCAGGTCAGAGCGCAGTGTGCAAAGTCGGCCTCAGGGAGAGCACAGTGTGCAGAGTCGGCCTCGGCGAGAGCACAGTGTGCAAAGTCAGCCTCGGCGAGAGCACAGTGTGCAAAGTCAGCCTCGGCGAGAGCACAGTGTGCAAAGTCGGCCTCAGGGAGAGCACAGTGTGCAGAGTCGGCCTCAGCACAGAGCACAGTGTGCAGAGTCGGCCTCGGCGAGAGCACAGTGTGCAAAGTCGGCCTCAGGTCAGAGCACAGTGTGCAGAGTCGGCCTCGGCGAGAGCACAGTGTGCAAAGTCGGCCTCGGCGAGAGCACAGTGTGCAAAGTCGGCCTCGGCGAGAGCACAGTGTGCAAAGTCGGCCTCGGCGAGAGCACAGTGTGCAAAGTCGGCCTCAGCTCAGAGCACAGTGTGCAGAGTCGGCCTTGGCGAGAGCACAGTGTGCAGAGTCGGCCTCAGCACAGAGCACAGTGTGCAGAGTCAGCCTCAGCAAGAGCACAGTGTGCAGAGTCGGCCTCAGCGAGAGCACAGTGTGCAGAGTCGGCCTCGGCCAGAGCCCAGTGTGCAGAGTCGGCCTCGGCGAGAGCACAGTGTGCAGAGTCGGCCTCAGCACAGAGCACAGTGTGCAGAGTCAGCCTCAGCGAGAGCACAGTGTGCAGAGTCTGCCTCAGCACAGAGCATAGTGTGCAGAGTCTGCCTCAGCGAGAGCCCAGTGTGCAGAGTCGGCCTCGGCCAGAGCCCAGTGTGCAGAGTCGGCCTCGGCGAGAGCACAGTGTGCAGAGTCGGCCTCAGCACAGAGCACAGTGTGCAAAGTCGGCCTCAGCGAGAGCACAGTGTGCAGAGTCGGCCTCAGCACAGAGCACAGTGTGCAAAGTCGGCCTCAGCTCAGAGCACAGTGTGAAGAGTCGGCCTCGGCGAGAGCACAGTGTGCAAAGTCGGCCTCAGCTCAGAGCACAGTGTGCAAAGTCAGCCTCAGCGAGAGCACAGTGTGCAAAGTCAGCCTCAGCGAGAGCACAGTGTGCAAAGTCGGCCTCAGCACAGAGCGCAGTGTGCAGAGTCGGCCTCGGCCAGAGCGCGGTGTGCAGAGTCGGCCTCAGTGAGAGCACAGTGTTGCCAACCCAGAAGAGGGAGGAAGGCGATGGCCTGGAACCAGGCTAGAAGGGTGTGTGGAGATTCACAGTGTAGACACAGCAGCGAAGGAGAAACTGTACAGTCCCTGAGGACCCTTCCCAGAGCCACGAGCCGTGCGGGGCCTGGAGCAGGGTGCGCGGGGCAGTGATGCCCGCTGAGGCTGCACTGGTAGCCTGTGCGGTCTGGACCACATCACAGAGGACTGCCAGGGCCATACTGAGGAATCTGCACTTTTCCTCTAGGTCATGGGGAGGCCCTGAAGGATTCTGGTGCAGAGGAACATTAGGGCCGTATTTACATTTTACAAAGCACCCAGAAGCAGTGGGCAGTGCAGAGGGGCATCACCCTGTGCGCACTGTGTCTCTGTGCTCACCCCAGCCAGCGCCTGAACCTGGAGCCGAAGTTGGTGCCCAGCGAAAGTCTAATGGACTTGAGGTTACCCTTGAAAGCAAATTCATCATTTAGGTAATATTACATTTGTCAAAGAGAAGATATTAAAGTTTGAATCAAGAATCTGGGAGGGAAGGAAGACAGATTCGAGTGGGTAGGATGAACCCCTGATGATTAATTCACTGCGTCGGGGGTAGGGAGGAAGAAGGCATTTTAAACGACCCTGGAATATGCAGGACTGGGGAAGGGACGGTATCGTCCAGGTTGGAGGTTAGAGGATATTGTTCATGACAAAGTTAGCAATTCAGACACGGACAGGTTGTATTTGAGGTGTTGATGGGACATCAAAGTTCAGAATATATTAAGCAATTTTATATATTTAAAAAAATATATGTACAGCTAGGTTTACAGTTGTTTATAAGGAAAATAATACCATAAGGAATAAAAATAATACAGGAGTAAGCTTGTGTTCCTAGTGCTCACAATCTAAACCTGCCTTTGCCCCACCCTGTCCTTGATGATCTGCAAGGCTGTAGATAAAGCCGGGGCAGGATTAAACCTCTCCCAACAGCAAAGCAAGTGAGAAAAGAAGACTGAAGATAAAACCCTGAGGTCATTGCTGTCTAACTCAGGGTACCAAAGATGCACCAGTGCAAGAAACAAAGAGGCTCCTTCCTTCCGTAGAGACAAAAAGAAAACCAAAGAACGTCGTCAGTTCACAGAAGACGCGAGAGACAGGCGCGATCAGCCGAGTCCAAAGCTTCCGAAAGTCCCGCAAGTTAAGTGCCAGCGACATCCTTTGGCCCCTGAGGGAGGAATTCGTTCCTGGGGAGTGGGCGTGGGGGTCCAGTTGCGGGGGGTGGAGAGATGAACAGAAACCCAGAATGTGGCACCGGCAATCGCAGATGCTCTTTCCCAAGCTCAGCTCCGAACGAGGGAGCGCGGCGGCAAGTCAGGGACGCACGGGGCGGGAGCGGGAGCCGAAAGCAAAGATGACTAAGGGACGGTGAGGAGGCCCTGGCTTCTGAGAGATCAGGCGCAGAGCGACCCCTGGAATATAGATTTAGGTAACCGAATCCTTCGAAACTTTATATCCAAGTTATTTTTTTATCTGGCAACTTTGTGTACATAATTAGTGTTTGCCGTAGAAAAGGTGTACTTAACAAAGGTACGTGTCTCTCTACATGGATTAAAATTGTAGCAGATATAAAGCCGTGGAGTATAAATTGATGGTGTTTCATGGAACTGAAAGTGTGTGTTATTGTATCAAAATGTTTGGGGAAATTACATTATTATTCACAATTGATGTTTTATTTAAAATAGTTCTATAAAATTAAAAAAAATAAATAAAGCACATAGAGCCTAGTGGAAAACAGGAAGTTTTCACTCTGTAGCCTGGGCCGATAGGACTGCTCTCAGCGCTACTCCAGGTACATTTAACTCCTGTTTCCATCCCTCGATCCTTGGTGTACGTGTCCGGTCGATATGTAAATACACAGATATATAATAAACAAACAGGTAGACATGGATATATAGGGATTAAATTAATAGCTAGGAAATAAGTGTTTCTACCTTACTAACTGCCACCTGGTTTTTCACTATCTCTATTAAATGTCTTTTTTTTGGTCTTAAAAACAAGATGCATGCCTACAAACAGAACTATATAACCAGATTGGATTATCAACAAACACTCTGAGGCATTACCAAACATTAATTTTTTTAAAATACACAAAATGGGATCATAAAACAAAAACCAACCAACGATTGCAATACCCTTTGGCTCTGATAGTCCACTTTCCAACAAACAAACAAAAAAATGTTGCATAAGTGCTGCTTCCAGGAGAAATAGAAATAAGCTATAAAAAGCCAGAGTGGTAGTTATTTGCATATTGAAATTTGGAAAATTGTGTCTTTGTAAAAGAATTACTCAGACTACACAGAATAATTGGTTTGCCTTGAATTGGTTAATATCAAACTAATCAATCGGAAGTAAACTTTCCCATCCAAATGGTTCCTGCAGGGTGTTAGGGTTCACAAAGAGAGATCCTAAAGCTTCGACACCCAGCAGAGGGAGGCTCCTGGGGGTTTGAAAGCACTGGAACAAGATGTCAGTTGCTGCAGAAAACAGGTAGGAAACATTCCCGTATAATGGACTGCGCCTGCTTTGCTGGGCCTGGGACGCCATTGTGCAGATGGCAGGCTGCGCAGTGGGCGTCTGGTGAACTTACTGTCTAAGCAACCTACTTAAAGAGCCTAAGGCTTCCGTAACCATTAGAATCTTTTAAGCACTTACTCATTCTTTGCATTTTATTGCCTCAGTAACCCCGGTAAAATGATAGGTAAGGACAGAATGATAAAAACAGAACTTGAGATTAAACAAATTTAAGCATAAAATATTTGACTGTTTAAATTCATGTCCTTCGTTTATGTTTTAATTACTTTAGCATTATATGTTTATTGGACAACACAAAGAGAATGGATAATATTAACTAATCTTTATATGTATTTTTAAATTAAATTTGCAGATTTTGGTTTGACCTAAGTTTCACCATGTTATTAGATAATCTTGGACTACATAATACTTTTTCCTGCTATGATTTATCGTCATTTGTCTCGCATACCTGCTACTGTTGGACATCTAGGTTGTTTCACTGTTACCAGTTGTTTCACTATTATAAATTGTGCTGTAATAACTATCCTAGTGGCTACATCTTTGACACTAATCCTATTATTGCCTTGGAATCAAGTCCTGAAAGTGGACTATCAGAGCCGAAGGGTATTGCAATCTAAGGCTTTGATACACTGTCACAAGGCCCTGCAAAAAGGCTTGTATCAGTTTATACTCCCACCAGCAGTATTGCAAAGTGTCTTCCACATGCCATTCACAACCAATGCTGTCAAGCTTTAAAATTCTGGCAACCTGATTGATGAAACACAGTATGCTACTGTTGTGATTTACATTCACTTGATTAACAGGCTGAATGTATTCTCATAAGGTGTGCGTGCTGTTTGTATTTCTTTTCTGAATTGCCAGTTCGTGCCCTTTGTGTTTCATGCCATTGGGATATAAGAAGAAATGGGTCTCAGGACATAAGGATGTTGAAGGGAGAGGTGGAATTCACGGACACCAGGACACTGACTGCCGTTTTCCCCTTGTATCCATGTGGCCTTGATGAGACAGGTTTGGCTTCAGGAGGACCTGCTATGTGCAAACATCTCCGTAAATGCAGGCCTCTGCTCTCAGACACACGAGTAGGTTCCACAGTAGTGGTGGGTAATCGTGTGGTAGTCAGGCAGGAGAGCCCGGGCACAGCACAGACGTGTGGTGCTCAAGTCTAGCAGGGCCCCACCTTGCTGACACAGCTGTACACTCCTCCTTAGAGATTCTAGATGCCAGGAAAATCCATATTTACTCCAACTCAGAGTGCAAATTCATGTCCACAGAGTTGCTGTATCCTTATTAAACAAATTAAAAGCTTTAACAGGTGTAATAGCAGTGGGCAGTAAGTGTCTTTCCATCAATACATTGCCTGTTGGAAAAGTATAGGAGATATACAATTATATACATATACATACACATACACATACACATATGCATATACAACTATGTATGCATATATATATAACTATATAGATACACAAATACACATGCATGTACAAATACACATACATATACAAAAAATATACATATATAACCATATATCGATATATGAATACATATGCATATACAAATACATGTACATATACAACTATATACATATAGACATAGACATATGTATACATATACATTTTTCTTATTGAATTGCAAGCGATTTTTTACAAAAAGAATCTTAATTACACTTTGTCTCTTTTAAAAGATCTATATCTTAATCTTTTGCAAACATTTTCTTCAGTTTGATTTTGCTTAAGATATTTTTGATAAAAAATTTAATATAGTCAACTCAATTATTTACATGTGGCTTTTTTTATACTTAGAAATATAGGCTTTACCCCTAGAGCAAATAATTATTTAAATTTTCTTACTTTTATATTTCTTTGCTCCTTTTTATACTGAACCTATCTGAAATTTTTAATGTAGTCTGTGGTTTAGAAATTTAAATTGATTTTCTTCACATAATTCAAATTTGTAAATGTAAATGCCATTTAATCTAATTAAGGGCTGCTTCATAATATCTAATAAATAAATACTCATCTACTTAAATTGCAGCAATGAGATCAATAAAAATTTGTGCTATTAAATCTTTGCAAAGAAGAGGGATAGGATTCATGAAGTATCTTATATAAATATTAGTTTTCATATACTACATTTAGATTTGGTAGTTTCTGAGAGGTCTGTAATGCTAACTAAAAAATAAGCATTTTCAGGAATACACAATTAGCCGCCAGCAGTGAATTCTGTAAGCTTTAGGCATTGCAAAATACGTGCTGGTAGAAAAACAGGCTGAAATAGGCCTATGGAAGTGACATATAATATCAGAAGCAGTGACATCTAGTTTTTCATTAAAAATAAAGCATTAATCCTGCAAAAGTCAGGGTGTATTGTGCACATATTTTGTGAACATCCTTACGTTAACTCTTTTGAGAGATGTTTTCAGGGAATAAAATGTACCCTTTGCTGTCAGGAAGGGAAGGCTTTGCAGAATTTATAGAATTTCAGCAGGACCCCGAGGGTGCGGAAGCATGGTCAGGTGTAGGAAGAGTGGTACGTGCTGAGAGTTGGAACCACCTGAAGAAACGCTTGGGAGCACCCAGGGGAAACCTCGGCCGCGTTGTAAGGAGGCCGCGCACCCTGGGGGAAGCCTCTTGGGGAGCCGTGGGAGTCAAAGCTGGGGCTAGGCGGACTCCACCCCTGAAGATCTGTGACGGCCGCGCTGGGAGCTCTAAGGCCGCCTCCGGATGGTGTCTGTCCAGCCCATGCCCGGAGCAGAGATGAGACACGATGACTGGGCCCTGTCCAGGAGACCTGGAGGTGGAGGAGCCCAAGTCCCACGCGAGCCTGGGGGGTGTTACTGTGCATAAAGAAGGAATCGCTGTCCCGGTGTTGGCAGGGCTTTGTCATGGGGAGGCTAAGAGTAAGGGGCCAAAGATGACTCTGCTCGTGGGTGGGGAACCTGGAAAAATGTTGCTGTCGTCGTTTTAAAGAAAGGAAAGCCTGGAGGAAGATAGTTAAGACAGACAGTCGTCTACACAGCTGCTTAAGCCCAGTACAGGAGAGTTCGCATTGCACCCTGTGAACTAGGAAGCGTAGGTAAAAGCTGTTAGCGAAAACTAAAGATAAATATGGAGGTAAAGGAGTTTGTACTGGTTTCATTAGAGAGCAACACAGACAGAGACTCGTGGCAGATGTAGGTCACAGCGGTTTCTCCGCGTCACGAAGCCCCGTGAGCGCCCGCGCAGGCCAGCGCCCTCGGGGGCCCGTTCCTAGTAGGCCGAGCCTCGAGATTGAAGGGTGGTGGCGGAGATTTGATCTTCGGCGGCTTCCTGCCACTTCTCCAAGCAGCCGCTGATACCGCGGATTCCCCGTGCTCTGGACTGCGCCCGTCTCCAGCGGGCCATCGCGAGGGGGTCGCGGCTGACGCACTGTCCGGGGGGCTGCCTGCAGACACGGGGTCCGGGTCAGGACGGGCGGCAAGGAGGCCGCAGGGTTGCTAACAGCGAGCCGTCCCCCCTGCACCTGTGGGGCTCGTCCCAGGGAGAGTTTCGGTCCAGACGCTGGGGCTCCAGGGGCCCTTCAGCGCGTCAGGACCGCGGGCGTCCGTTGCAGCGGCTCTCCCTGCAGCATTCGCCTCTTGGAGGGTCTAGGTGTCAGCTTCCCGGTTTCCCCATCGGCACCCTCGGTGCACTTGTTACTTTATCTTAAAATAGGGAGAGATTGGCCCAGAGGGTGGGAGGGGAGCTTGGCCGGCAGCATTTCTGTAAAGTACCATATCTTCACCCGTCGATTCCAAGGCTGGTCTCTAAGGAGATAGACGTGGATGAAAAGGAATCCTTTGGGGGGACGTCTGTCCCTCGAGGGTAAGAGTGTTGGCCGCGTAGACGCCTGAGGCCTGGTTACTGCCCGAGTTTCAGGTGGTTTATCCTCACCTGTGGCTCGTCCGCGGCTGGCGGCGAGGCCTCTGTTCCTGAAGAGCCTCGGGAGGGGCGAGGCAGGCGGACCCCGCCGCGGCAGCTTTCTCTCTGTTTAATGAGCAGCTCCTCGCGCCCCAGCCCCTTCTCGTTCTCCCGCTGAGACGTCCTTTCTTTATGGAAGGGTTTGTGTTCCCTTCAGAATCCTTTGGCCTCCCACAGGAAGGGTCAGTACGGCACAGAGTGTTTGAAAACAGCCTTTTTGTAACAGTGACCTTTCCAGTGATAATTGCTAAGGCTCTTGAATGGGGATGTTGTTATTCCGTAGAACAAGCATTATGGACGAGCTAAATGGTAGAGTAGAAATAGGCAGGAATAGAGGCAGAGAGGCGGGTGTTTGGATTTTACTGAGCACCTATTCTATTCCCTACACCAACCTCCGTAGTTAGTACTATTTTTTCTATTTTCACCAAGGGGAAAAATTCCGAGGCTTAGAGGCTCTAAATATCTTGCTAAGGTCACACAGACACTAAATGACAAAGCCAAGATTTAAAGCCACGGTCTTGTTCCAAGACCCACTATAAAATACTGCTTATTCTTGGTGGAAATATCGGTGTCCAGAAAATCGTAGAGTGTATGTAGGTTTTTTACTTTTACAGATCACTTACTTTTCAATGAGAAAGTAAGTGCCCTGTGAATTTAAATGTCTTCCATGTCACTCCAAGCTTCTGGGTAGTTAAATTTGTTTCCTGCTGCTTATTTTAAGATGTAACCCTACCATATTATTTAAAAAAAAAAGTGTTTCATAGGCATGCCGGTGAGGGCCCCTGATGAGACGTTGAGCGATCTAGGCTCTCGTCCTGGTCCTGTCCTCAGCTCCTTGTTTATCTTGGATGAGTCACCCGGTGTCTTTGGGTCTGAGTTTTTTCAAACTGTGTCTTCTTGTCAATAATTTTTAATATGCATTATTTTACCTTTGTTTAACTTGACAAAGCTGATATGGCCACGGCTTCCACTGAGGGTCTCCCTCAAGGGAGGGAGGTCCCACTGGTTCAGGGTCGGTCGGTCCAGCAACGTGAAGACATGAAGGATAAAGCTCTGATGAACACCTAGGGTGGCAAGAAAAATTGGGCTTATCATTTGTATCAATCAGACCTCACCCAAGTTCCCTCTGCCCCGTGTAGGTCTCCTTTAAGCACGACATCCACAGAGAAGGGAACTGCGACCCTTGAGCTAATACGAGGTACCCTGTTGCCTACCGGGTTTATCTTTTGCTTTGACTGACATTCCAACTATGCTGCTCGGTTATCGCCCACGGTTAGAAGAAACTCGTTTCGGCCCTAAGTGTTTCATCGAAGGAAACACGAAGAATTCTATGGTGTTTTATTGTGTTAGTTTAGAAATTTCCTTCCTAGCGATTCTCCGGAAGGAATTTTTCGGCGAACGCCTGACCATACCTAGCAAGGAGCTTAAATGTTTAACAGATGGATACAGAAATAGCTGGCATTACCTAAATATTTCCATCAGTCTTTTTTTAAAAAGATATCAAGCCAGTTGTAACAAGCAAAACCCAATGAAGACCATTTTCTCTTGCCCTTTCATGCACTTTTTCAAAGAGAACGCTCTGGCTTGGAACGTGCTGTTTTGTTTCACCCGTGGCCACACTTGGTTTCCACACATGAATCATTCCTGCCCCTCCGTCTCCCCGCGCACGGTGTTATTATCTGTGTCTTTCTTGAGATACTACAGGCTCTCGCAACACAATCTGGTTCAGGTTATTACTTCGCTGCCAGAATGTTCCTGTGATTATCAGCTTGTTTCCAGGGGACGCGATCTCTGCACATCACGGCTGCTGTGTTGCTAAAAGACCTGCCGGGTCACGGAGCAGCACCGTCTGTCTGACGGAGACCGGGGGAGACGGGGGTTCTGTTCTCCGTAAGGGGGCCGGAGAGACACCCCTGAGCTTGGAGAGCCTGGTTTCCGTGAACTGACCTGCATCTGTGTTAAATTAGAAACCTTTCCTGATTTGTACCCCGGGGTCTTGGTATGAAGTGGAGACATGCTAGTCCTCCGCTTTATGTCCTAATCTTTCTTGTCCCTGAGCAACAAGACCGTTACCCTCCTTTTCTCAAAACTGACTGGGCTCAATCTTCATTCCTTGATCAATTGAACCTACCGCCTAACCCTAATCACCTTCGTTATTCGCTGAGCTTTGTCCCGATTCATCGTGTCTCCCTGGTTTCTGGGGACCTCAGAACACACACACACACATGCATTCTTTCTATTGCCACTTTAATGATAATAACACCCCATTTCTGCTCTAAGTTATTTTTAGAGCATTAAAATACTGCTGTTGTGTATCAACAGTATGTTAAAATACAAGGTATCTGCCCTCCAGTTAAATCCCTTTCTTACTGTGGTGTTACTGTAACCAGGGAACTGTCCTTCACTTGCTACTTTGCCCTCCCTGCCTCCTCTGTTTGTGTGTCTTTGGAACCTCAGCTTCAGATTTCTTTAGAATCTTCCATGAAACTCTGATTTCTCAGACGTTATCTCCTACTGTCGATACTCGGTCAGAATTTCCCTTTAACTCCCTCCTCGCGCCCTCCAACCTCGGTGACCTCGTGACACTCACTGTCACGTCTAGCTCGCTGCCCTGAGTGTAAGTGCAGCCCCTCTGCCTGCTGCCTCCGGGCATCACTCTCAATTTCTGCGCAGCGGGTCTTCGAATACATCTTCCTTTCCCCCCCAGGTGTGAGGAAGGCAGGATGAGCAGGAAATGTCTGCGTGAAGGTCCGGCTTAGTACGTCTTCAGATTTCATTCCCCACACTAAACGTCAGCGAGCTTTGAACAGATCTGGGCTTAAAAGGGAATACGATATGCGAGTTGTTGAAATCCTGCTCCACAAACATGATGTTTCTGTTGTATCTGTTTTAAAAATACACCTTAGAGGATCTCATTTTAGTGCGTCGTTTCAGGTGTCATTCAGGTAAATTATGCAAACTCTCATTAACAAAAATAACTTGCGATCCTCTGCAAATGCACTTTCAGTGAGAAGACTGCTTTCGGGGAGTAGAAGGGTGGCTGTCTTTTAGTAGCCTACTTTTTTCCCCCCTAACGGGTATAAATCATTAGGAATAAATTGTGTCCTGTCATTGTAGCCAGTAATTGGTGACATTTTCTTGTCACGGTGGGATTATAAATATCAGTAATATAGGTACTGTCAACAGATTCATTATGTTATGAAAAATATAAACCAGTAGCCTGTTTCTTTTAACTATACTTTGCATATTTTCTGTATTAAGTGTGACAGTGACATCTTTACAAATTTTTAAGGAATACTCAACAGGGCAATTTCCATCATTAAAAACTCCAGATTGTTTTATTAGGCTTGAAATGTGCTTTAATTATTTCTGTTTCTTTCATAGTTCACTTGGAAAATACATCCTTCCAAGAGTATTTTGTTTGCCAACAGATATTTGATTAATAAAGCAGATAGGATTTGTTAGTGGTAGGACATGCAAGAGACATGCCAAAAACTAAGCGTTCGTGGTGCATTTTAACATAGCTCATGTTATAAACTTCTTGCTCCAAGTTATCAGAGTAACTGTTTACACGAGGCGCTGAGATTATAAGCAGGGGGCACCCGTCCCATCATTTGGAGGGAACGTTATATGGACCAAACCCCATCACTGCTTGCTTCATTGGGTATCACATCAGCCCACTGCTTCCTGATCTGAGCATCTGTCACATCTTTGACCCCCCCATAGAGAGATGAGACCTCGCGCTCTCAGGAGCTCCCATTGCTTCCCGGAGAGGAGGCTGCATTTCTCGTTCCTCGAGCCGAGACGGAAGAGCCCTGCTGGGCTCCGGAGGGGGCGGCAGCGAGCCCGCGGCCCCATCGGGGCCTCGCCTCCCGGGCGGCCGCTGCGGGGCCTGGATGGGCTTTGCGTCCCGCGGGCTCCCTGCGGCCCTTGGGGAGCTCTGGGCGTCGCACGTCCCGTCGGAAGGAAGTCTTCTCAGCTTCTCGTTGTAATTCTTTCCGGCTGCACAGCATTTTTGAAGTTTATCTCACTCTGCAAAGACATCCTTGTCCAAGTTACCTTTGTGTTTTATTTACTCATTCAACACACTCAGCCAGGACCCTGTGTCTGATTCTTCACGGGCTCCAAAGCTGACAAACAAGACCGACCAGGGCGTAGACGGGACTATTTTAAAAATAATCCCAGTCGAGGCGAGAATCACTTGAGCGCTTCAGAGCTCTTCAGTCAGATGGTTTTCCCTTAATTAATCTCTCGTCATTTTGAACTTCCTGAATGAATTTCTCATTGTTTTGGGCAATGCGGTGATCCTTCAGATGTCCGCTTTTCCCCCTAACGTTGGCCCTTTAGCAGAGGGCGGGGGTTGTTGGGTTGGTTTTGATTTTTTTTATTTTTACTAAGGGTGTCACCCAATCTTTTTTGTTTCCCAGACTGGATCTGAGTTACATTTGATTTTGAAACCTGCTTTTTCTTAGTGGGACTCCCGATGCTCCTTTGATAGCCTATCTTTTCCTTTCCCTCCTTAAAGTCACACCTCCATCCAAGGCTGTGAATAGGATTTGTGAACTAAACACATTATCTCTGTCACAATGAAAAAAGTTTAAGTTTTCCAAACATCACCTTCTGTAAAGGTGTTTCACTGATGAACTCACGTAGGTTGCATTATGTATTTCCAAATCCAAGGGATCTGCCCAAGTGGAGCTCAGTTTGCTATTCTGTTTCCCACTTACCGTTTCCAAATCACTTCCAAATTTCAAGCTTATTACTTTGTTTTACTTCCCTCCTTGAAATCTTTCCACTGCCACATGCTTTCATCTGATACAAACTATTTATTTCAAAGCTATTCTTAGCCCCTGTATACAGGAACCGTATATATTACTTAATTCCAGTCTCTGTCCAACTTTTGTTCTCTCTTTACATCTAGAAATCTTTATTTCTTTCCTCCAATTCTCTTGATTTCTGGCTCCATAAAATATCTGTTCACGAGAGAAGACAGGACAGGATGGAATCGGTCTTCTTAGGAGACGTAATAGATTCTCTAAGCTTATTTTCCCCATAGATTAAGCAGCAGATAATCTTACCTTTCTCTCCCTGGAGATTTCTCACGAGGACGTTATAATGGACTCTGTCTTACGTGCCACCCTGTGCGTGGACCCTGCGCTCTCTTGCCCCTCTGCCTTGATGGCGCCACGCTGACCACCTGCGGCACCCCCCAGCTACTCACGTGTTAAAATCCTGCCGATCCTTCAAGGTTCTGCGTAAATCCCGCTTCCCTTCGGCCTTCCTCGGAGCCGGAGCGTGACGGAGCCGCCCGCCCCTGCCTTCCCGCGGCGCGTGCGCCCTCGCTGTCCAGGACGTTTGGCACTTGCGGTGCTATTTGGAGGTTGTCTGTGTGTCTGTCTTGTTTTCCTGTGCTCGATCGTGCATGTTACACAAGAGGAACCGGGCTCCTGGGTCTGTCCCAGGGGTTGTGTAGCAGGAGAGCCACACCCAAAGTAGGTGCCCAGTTAAATGTTTTCAACAACTGAGTGAACGAACGCATGACCTGGGCCTGAGGTCAGGAAATGGCAGGAGCCGTAGACAGAAAATCTTACGTCTACTCAGACAAACATCTTGATCTTTTTGTCGGGAAGCCAAATATTTGTATACTCTGACCTGTGAAACTGTTTAAAGAGTTTTATCGTGTGGGCTTTCGTAAAGCACATCTGTGTGGAGCCGAACGAGTGCACGGACCGCCCTGACGTGCTGTCTTAATTAGCATCCAGGCCGTTTGTGCGTCCCTTATTGCGGTTTTGTTCTAATTTGTGTTCACAAAAGATTTTCTTTCCCTAATGATTTATATACTTGCCTAACTTGACATTTGAAACATGAAATTTATTGCATTGTCATTATATATTGAAATTATTTTCATAATCTTGAGTACTTTCATGTATGTTCTTTACACGTAATTTATGTGGAACATTTTTCTTCAGCAAGCTTTCCATGTCCTTTGGAGCACTCTAGAAATCAATAATGTCGAATACTGTAAGGAGAAAAAAATATTTCTAAAAGCACTCCCCTGCGTTCCCATTAATTTGTTTATTTTCAAGGTCTTTATTAGGAATGCGGTTGCTGGCGTAAGCCTGTAATAAACAGAGTATAATTGAATTTTCAATATTTCGTCACTCGGGAGTCATTTTCTTACAAGACCTCTGCTCCATCTTCTGACTAATTGTCAGCAGTTACTCAGTCTCGCCACATTAATGTCACCGAACACCGCACAGATACCTGCCTGGTGGCGTTGTATTTACAGACACGCGTTTCAAGCCCTTGGTGTTTTCAAATTATTTACCTCAACTTTCAGTATCATTTAAGATGCAGTAAATGCAATGAGACTACATGTTTTGAAAATACCAATTCAGACATAAGCTGAGATGTGTTGGGTAGGTGATAAAAACAGCCCTTGGGTGTCCCCAGGCTTTGGGACGGCAGCCTGCCGGGCCCGGCTGGACCCGAGTCAGCCCCGAGCGCGAGAGGGTGGGCCGCAGACCTCTCTCCCTCGCTGTGTTCATTCGTTTTTTGGTCAAGCTCCTTTTTTCCTGTGAACTCACCATAATAATCGGTTATTATGCCGGTGTTATGGTATGCCGGATGATGTCCTAGGATGATATTATCAAAAGTAAACGAAGCAATCACGGCTGAGAATGCCAGAGGCAGGTAGAGTGATGGAGAAAATAAAAGCCTTCGCTTTTGCTGGTGCCGTATGGTTCGACTTGAGCGTCTCACAAATTTAGGACACTAGTCACCCGCCCTGGGACAACCCAGGTGCGTATTTCTTGACCCAATATAGCCCCTGCTGCCTCCATTCACTCTCAGAGCTGTTTCGGCCTGGTCATTAGGTAAAATGGTCACCCATCCTCTGACACATGTTTAGTTTAGTACGTTCTCTGTGTCCCGGGCGACTTGCTAATGACCCACACAGTAAAATTAAAGCAATTGCGTTTCTGTTCAGGAATCCTCCCCTTGACCTGCTCTGTAAAAATTCTCTATCCCTCTCTGTTAACCATTAAATATTGTTTAAATATTGTTCAACAACTAAATTTTTAATTTTGGATATGAGCCCAACTTATTTCTAATCCAAAGGTTTTAACTGTTTGCTTGTTTGTGATACAGTGTGTGTGTGTGTGTGTGTGTGTGTGTGTGTGTGTGTGGTTTTAGATGACATAGCTTAATTCAGTGGAAGCCCACGAGACCCAAAGCACTGTGCCAGGTCATATGGAAGGTACAGGGAGAGGGCAGTTCCCTGGGGGTCCGGGGGATCGATGCTCAGAGGTAGATGCGGGGTAACTAACAGTGATCGGCTCCCTACTTTTTGCAGACTCTGTGCTCAGCTTCCTAATAGCGGTGAGCTTAGGTTCTTGCTATCCCTGTGCCATCAACAAGGAAAACAGACCTTACCCAGGTAAATGGCAAACATGCCATCAGATCGTATACGAGGCAGGGAACCGGCTTCGGGGAGAGGGAGTGTCCAGCGAGGAGGGAGAGACATCTTGGGGTCAGATGGTGAAGGAAGTCTTCTCTGAGCAATGACAGGCTTACACTGAGACTTGCGGGATCAGCGTGAGCAGGTCGGATGACGCAGCGGGAGAAGTTGCGGGTAGAACAGCCCTGTGAGGGCCTGAGGGATGCGGAACTCGCCGGAGCCCTGGGGAGGCTGAAAGCAGGCTGCCGGAGGGGAGGTTACGGACAAGACGCGTGGCTTAGGAAATACGGTTGGAGGGGAAAGTGGGGCTTTGGATGGTAAAGGAGTTTGAATTTTTTTTTTTTTTTAAATTATACTAGATTCCATTAGTCTTGCATTTGCCGTGGGAAACCACGAAGGCGTTTTGAGCAGGGAGAGCCAGGCTCCCACATGCCTAAGATCCCAGAGCGAGCATTTCCAAGACCTGGAATCGAACTCAGGCCGATCTGATTTCAAGCCCAGATCCACACTCTACCCCACTGTTTCCCCTGAGACCCAACCGGTAACTGAGTCCACAGCGGAGGGTGCACACACCACCGGTCACCTCCGAAGCATGGGGTGGTTCTGAGCAGGAAGACAGCACCCGCGCGGACTTCCTGTGAAAGCGTAAGGTGGGAGCTAGCGCATGTTCAGAGGCCAGAGAGCAATGTAGGGAAAGGGAGGAGCGTAAAAATGGGGCCAAAAATGGGGCAAAGTGGGCTGTTTCAGGGAAAAAGTGAATAGCCCACATCCCCTGAGCATGTGCCGCCTGTAGAATGTGGGCAGAAAACTGCAGAAGTAGGTTGAAGAAGGACTGAAAACAGGGCTCTCCAGGCTCGTCTGAGACCTTTGTAAATAGCTGAGTGACTAGGGAAGAACCCTGAAGGTGCCTGCGGGAAGGGTGGCATCCGAGCTCTGCTTTAAAAACACGTATGATCTGAGAGGAGGGGGAGCCTGGATGATGGGTCCAGTAGAACTTGTGAAGCTGGAGAGTGTGGTGGTGAGTCCAGACGGCGTGGCCCTTGTTCCAGTCCCAGCACTCACAGGTGGCCTCAGGGTTCTCACCTCCTGGTGTCTCCATGTCCTCTTCATAAGTGGGGCTGATAATAGCACCCCCTTCCTAAGGCTGTCGAGCAGAGTGCATGGGGTGAGCCATGGAAAGTGTACCCAGCGTGCTTGACTTGCAGTCAGCACTCCACGCGTCTCAGCCGCTCCACAAAAAGTCCTACGTGACCACCTCCCCAAGGGCGCGGCGAGGTTCAACTAGAGCGGAGGAGGGAGGGACCGGGATGCGTTCCATCAGACAGAAACTCCGTGTACAGGTGCCGTGTCCATGCTGCCTCCTCTTGCATCCAGTGAGCATCCAGTGCATGCGTGTGCATCTGGGTCGGACTCATAAATGATGTTTCATAATTGCATCCGTGCTCTGATGTGTGTAAATTACGTCCGTGTGTAGCATGTGCATATGCTGATGATGGCGATGATCAGTTTTGATAGTATCAGGACGAACGCCTTGAACTATGTACAAACAATAAACGAACAGAGGGGAAGATGTTCCCAATTATTCTTTAAAACGTCTCCCAACTGTGAGAGTTCGTGCAGCTCACAAAACTCACCACTTTCCTGAAACGTAACTCAGGCCACATCTTGCTTTCCCATTTCAGTGGGAGGGTGATTAGCTTCCCAGTGACGCCACTGAGGTTAACCCAGGCGTTGGCTGACATCCCGGATTCATTTAGTAAAATCTCCCTGGAAGTCTGCAGCGCCTGCCCTCGCTGCCTTCCTGACCTCGTCTCGAACCTCCCCTGGCTTGGCCTCAGAGCGGGCGGGAGCCGATGAAGGCCCGGAGCCTGGGGGTGGGCGTGGGCAGCCCTCTCGAGGCCACCACGCTCAGGGTGCTGCCCGCAGTCTGCCGGTGCCCGAGCCTTCCCCCTGACGTGGCCCCTGCGGGGAGGTGAGCGCTCTGGCCAGGGATGAGGTCAGACAGCTGGCCGCCCAGTGCCGGGCAGAGGAGGGACAGCAGGTGCTTGTGACAGCTAGGAAAGAATTGGTCTGGGAATCCCCCTGACAAAGGGGAGTCACAGGAATCAGAGACAGAGAAACACCCATTAGTCAGTTCCCTTGCCCAAGATAAATGGGTCCCTGGTGAGTACTCCTAGCTCCCTGGCCTCTCCAGTGATCTCTCTGTCGACGTGGAAGGTTGAGGGGACACGGAATGAAGACAAAAGACTCGGAGCAGTAGGAGAAGTGAGGTCCCGGGAGGAAAACAATCTGTAACCATTCAAGGAAAAGTAATGACTGGGAGGAAGAAGCTCAGCTGACTTACTCTGGGGACTGGAGGTTTGAGCGCAGATGGAAAACTCCACACGAGGTTCTATACTCGGTGTTTTCTGAGGGAAGAACTGAGCATCATTTATTTAAAGGGAAGACGTGCTCTTGCTCAGAGTTTGCTCATTTCTTTATCTTAATTTTTTGCCACAGTGAAGGTGTGAGTGAGTGTTTTTTGTGTGTGAGTGAATATTTTTGACACGGCAAGGTTGGAATTAGAACATGCATTTCCTCTCGGAGCCGTGAGAGCCGAGAAGCCTCAGAGGACAGCGCGCTGGTAGATTTTATTCGCAGTGACTGGAAAGCTAACTGTGTGGGTTTGACTGACTCTGCAGCCACTGAGGAGAGCCAAAGGAGTGTGTTGCCGAAGATAAGATCGTATTTAGAGGCAAGTAGATAGAGAATGAAATCTGAATTGGTTTTCCCTTGCGTAGACTTCATCACGTCTAAAAAGAAAAAGGGAGCTAATCCTCACAGAAACTGTGCGGAAGTAATTTATCTTGGTTTTAATCACATTAAACGAGATGGCTGATTAATTGAACTGATTTGGATTGTCTGATATTTTTTTTTTTTTGATGTGTTTTTGCATATTTTCAAAACACCCAGTCATTTTGTGGCAAAGTTCCCATTCAGAATAGTTGAGCTGAGCAGTGTCCTTCCAGGCCTTTCCCTGCTCACGGGGGCGGGGAAGGACTCGTGCGAGAGTGTTTAGAGGTCCTTGCTGACTTTGTGGCATATCCGTTTTCCAAGCTCACCGTCAGGGTGCCAACTCCTGTTGCTCTCTTCTTAGATCTCAGCTCTTTGGTGCTAAGCCTGCCTCTCAGGTTCCAGACCCCTGTGGTCCAGGATCCTGGCTCGGTCCTGCTGCCAGCTCACTCCTGAGCATCAAAAGGCAGGAAGATGGTGAAGTTATAAACCCCAAATTCATCTGACCTCTAAAAATTTCTTCTCGCAAGCCCACTGCCTTGATCTCCCTTCTGGCACATGACCTGCCTTTGGGTGACCAGATGCCAGACCGAAGGGCATCTTGACCCCCGGCTTGAGGGGCATCTTGACCCCCCTTGTTGCCCTTGCTGTGTTGCTCACCCTCCCCGTGTCTAATTGGGAACCCATGGTCTGGGGTCACAGGGACATGGTTAAGGGACAAATTATTTTGAAACTTGTTAAAATGGAAGACTTGATTCAGGACTATCGCTGTAGGCGTCAGACGATCACAGTGGTACAGCGTTTGGGACCAACTCCAAATACAATGCGAGCAAGTAGGAATTCGCAGGCCAGGAGCAGGTTAGGGGGCAGCGGGTGGAACATGACCAAGAGGAGACAGTAAGGGCCGGGACGTGCTAGACCGACCCGCAGGCAGGATTCACGCTGAGGGCCGGCCGAGGGCTTAAGGTCGGAGGTGGCAGCGAGGCTGTTCATCAGATGCAGCAGACGTGGGGCGTGGGAGGGCCCCTCCGGGTGGACCTCATCGGGGGGCTCAGAGAGCCGGACTCAGTTTGGTCAAGGAGAGCACCTTGGTCAGCGTGACAAGGGGCAGTTGTAACCTAGGGGTTTGTCTATAAGGTCCAGCTATTTCCGGCGCTGCCTGAGGCAGGACTGTGTTTCTGTGCATCCACGGTACATGTTCCCATCCTCTGGCAGCAGCATTTTATTTACTTTTTTATATTTATTTATTTTTATTTTTTATAATCTTCACCAAAAGCTATTTTTTCCATTGATTTTTAGAGAGAGTGGAAGGGAGGGAGGGAGAGATGGGGAGAGAGACAGAGAAACATCAATGTGAGAGGGACCCATCGATTGGTTGCCTCCCACAAGTGCCCCAACCAGGCCAGGGATGGAACCTGCAACCCAGGTACGTGCCCTGGACCGGGACTCGAACCCAAGACCCTTTGGTGCGAGGGCTGACGCTCTAACCACTGAGCCACCCGGGCCAGGGCTGGCAGCTGCATTTTGCGCGTTCCCTCCGCCTTCCTCAGGGGGCCTGGGCGGTCCGGCCTTCAGGCTCCACTGAAGATGGGTAGGTGCGGGGGAAAGGCCCCGAGAAGAGCCTCGAGAGGGCTGGGTAACGACGCTCCCGTCTTTCACGCTCACCCCGCAAAGTAGATTTTATCAGACGAAGGAACGCGGACTCCTCACGTGCGACGCTTTCCTCGGAGCCAGACTCTAAGGGAAGGGAGTTCCTGTGCTTATCCTCAGAAAAGCTGGCAGGCAGAGTTTTCTTTAACAACGACTCGCGCCGTTGATTTTTTTCTTGAAAGCGTACACTGCTCATTTAGTAGCGTGACTTTGAGGAAGGCCTCAGGGTGAGGAATTTTATAGTTACGTGCGTTTAGGAACAGTGAGGATACACCCAGGAGTGCATCTGTTGTATTTATCGCCACCGCCACCACCCCCCAAACAGCTGGCACTGGAGTGGCCCTTGGACGAGCTAGAAACTGAGCAGGAGAAAGGTCCGTTAGCTCCCTCCCGTCAGCTTCTAAAAGCACCACCGGTACTGAAATATTTGTGTTTTCCTTGCCGCAGCGCCAGCAGCGTAACAGATGGGGAGAGAGCGGACGGTCGGGCTCTCCAAAAACACAGCCTCCTGGCCGCCTGCAACTTGACCCCTCCCCAGCCTTCCCCGTCTCCGCGATTTCCTGCTCCCTCGCTAATGGCCCTTCTCTTCCAGGCCCTTCTGCGACTCTCCTGCCCTCTTTCCCCGCTGTCCCCTCTCGCCCGCATGCCACATCCCACCCCCACCGGCCCTGCTTGGGTCCAAGTGCTTAAGACTAGTATTTAGGCCCGGAGCTGAATAAGCCCCATCTCCTGCCAAAGGGTTTTGCGGATTTTCTAGTGAGAAAGTTAGTCTTGTGGCCTCAGTGCAAAGGAATTTAAGAGCCAGACGGACGAGCCCAGAGGAAGCGCTTCGGGACAAGTGGAGCCCGCTGCTCCTCGGCTTCAGACTGTTCTCGCAGTTAGGAAGCTGTGGAGCCGGCCTCTGGTTGGGCAGGACCAGCCTCAGCGAGCTCCCTTGGGGGGGACCCTGCTTTTCAGTGTGAGATGGAGGCTCCATCCAGACACTGAAGGAGGGACGGCTGAGGAGCTGGAATGGGCCACGCAGGAGCCTGACAAGGTAATTCTGGCGGACGGAGGTTTTCTTGTGTATCTTATAAAACTAACCAGTTAGTGTAACTCTTAGACAAAAAAAAAAAAAAAAAATCTGTTACAGTGCTTGGTACAGTATTTGGTAGGGGCTTTGGTTAAAAGTTATTTTTTAGTAAATAACAATAAAATGAGTTAAAGGTGAAATGTAAAAGAATTTGGAATTTTTTATGGATTAGCCTGTTTATCATTTGCTCTGCCTCAGCGATAAGTTATTTCAGCAAGAAAGTGATATAAATGGAGAGTTTCTTAAAATTATTAGTAGATGACAGGCGTATGTTTTTAAATTGTTTCATGAGAGGCAGTTTGTTTTTGTTCTCTTGAAAGAATAAATTGTTAGCGTTCATACGATCAAGTTTTTCTATGGCATTCTTGTGAAGTCACCAAACTGACATCCCAACTGCATTTTAAAAATTGTGTCACCTTGGATCGTATACCTAGGAAAAGTAATATGTACCTTAAAAAAAAAAAAAAAAAAAAAAAACTCCATGAAGAATCTTTGAAATGTATTTAGAATAAATGGATTTTGCCCTACGTGGGAGAACCTCGCTGTCCATTGAATTAGCATGTCGGCGAGAAGGTGGACACTGAACGCAGCAGTGAGCTGCTGTTTGGAGAAAATCAATCATGCGATCGATCAGAACTCACGGGAGCACCTTTGTGCCTTTGGCTTAAAGATCTTAGTAAACACAGCACAGTGCGACTTGGACCCGAGAAACTGTGAATGGTCAACAGCAACGAATCCCAAGAGGAGGTCCTCACAGAAGAGCGTCTCCCACGGACTCCTGCACCCTGTCAACACTAGAGGGGCAGACGTTTCTCCCGGTGAAACTGCTGGCCGTCTTTGTGTTTTGAAGAGAAAGAACGCTGCGTGCGGTAGAATTCTCAGTTCTAAGGGATGGTAACGGGAAATGAAAATACTAGGAATGCAGCCTTGCTTTGGAGTTTCTCCGTGTGGCCGAGCAGATGTGTGAACTGTTGGCCCCAGCGGAGACGGGCTTTCGCGAGCGATGAGGCTCTTAGTGACTCCTGGGGATTGGGCGTTTTGAACCATCTGGATTCTTGGCTGGCTTTTTTGCGCCAGGCTGTCTGTCTCTCCCCCTCCGTCGAGGCTGCTCACCCCCCGCCCAGAGGCCCATCCCCACTTCCCTGGGACCTGGGAGACCTGCTACCTGGTCTCCCTCCCCTGACTCTTCCCTCTCAGTCGCCTGCCACGGCCACATCGAGCTTCCCGAAGGCTGTTCCCATCCTGTTATTTTCCTGAAAAACAATTTTCTGATCTCAATGATAATAACAACAATAATGTAATAAGTATTTATTGAACAGCTCCGTGCACTAAGCTTTGTTAAATCTTGCGATATGTTATCTCGTGTAATCCTCAAAACACTCTTCCCGAGTATGTTTGCGGACTCACCGCATTTAGTGAGTACAGGTTTGAGGCTTTAGCCGGGTGGGTCCTTCGCAGGAGGGGACGCCGTGACCTTTAACCATCCTGTTCCCTCACGCGGAACCACACAGCGCTCCGCCCCACCAGCCTCTGCAGGATCCACACCCATCCCACTCAGCACACGCTTATGGTTTCCAGCGTCATTTTTGTCTGGGCACATGCAGACTAACTTCATAGGACATCTGAAATGTGTTGTTACTGCGTCATATTTTCATGCTTTTCAATCTCAAGTTCAGATCGTCAGTGACACTGAACGCGAAGCTCTCGCCACCCCAGTTTCTCGGAGACGTTTATCTGTATCACAAACCCGAGAACCGTTTTGAAAGGGTTAGGAATCCGTGACCAAAAGTAGTTGACCCTGCGGCAGGAGCAGACGGGTAACCCCAAGATAAATGAAGGCGACCCTCCAGCCGAGGCTGCTTCCAGCCTTCCCCCCGCGCGGCCGTCCCCAGTCGGCGTTATTAAATCTGGCCCCTTTCATAACTGAAATTTCAAACGTGAATTATATTGTAATGCCCCTAAAGCAATGTCTAAAGTCATAAATGAAGGCGGAAGGATGATCTCAGTGCATCCCACATCATTAACATGTCAGATTTCTTTTCCCATTCAAATGAAACTGGGATGCTCTCCAACTTTTCATCTGGACCGTGAGCGACGTTGCCTGTGTCTGGAAGGGAGGGCGGCGCAGATGAAAGTACTAGTTTTGTGTTTCAACTAATCTGATCCCCCCAACCAGCTGGCCTTCCCACCTGCCCTCTCAGCTCTGCTTGGAAACTGCACATTCTAACAGCGTGTCAAAGCCCAAGCCCTGAGGCCATTTTATCCGTGGGGGGGGGGGGGGGGTGTTGGGAATTACATGTTATAACTGTAAGAATTAGTGATTTTAGGCCGTGGCTGGGGCCCAGGCAAAGAAATCTGAAATTTATATAACAAAAAATATGACAAAGTAGAAATTTGTTCAACTGTGCATCGTATTATAAACAAGCCACCGATACCAAGTAAGTTAGTTCTGGGCAGGCGCAGTGCCATGGTTTCAAAGCTGCATTTCAGTAGATGAGTCTTTAAAGGTCGTTTTACGAAGCATGAGATGAACCTTCGAGGGCGCCCCTCGCCCACCGCCCTCGGTCTAGGTTTGTGTCTCGTTGGTTGTGTTAGTGTTACTCTTTCAGAGTGATAGGCTGTGGCTAGGGGATCCCAGGTGGGCCGTGGGGCCTGCTGGACCAGCCCTTCCTCGGCCCAGATCATTCTTTTTGAGAGTTACAGATCCGTTTGCATCGGACAGACCGGGGCAAGCCTTTGTGCTGCCCAGTCCTGATGTCTTAGACTCAGAGGAAAGCAGCTCGATAATTTATTAACTGCTCCGTTTCCGCTGAGCTGTGTCTGCGCGATGCAGTTGAGCCACAGAACATCGTAAATATGAAGAACTTGGCGAAGGCGCATTTTTGAGGAGGGCTGCGGACTTTGTCGTCGTTGATGGTGTGGTTGGGGCCAAGGGCTCCCCTGAGAGCTCCCGCTGGCAGAAAGTGGTCAGCTTTGCAAAGCCGGACTGCAGTCAGTTTCGAGGTTGCTAAGGATATGCTCCAGTCTGCAAGATAGTTAGCAAGGCGATGATCGGTGTGCTCGCGGCAGGTCTGAGACGGTTCTGCGTGGCCTGTGTGCTCCAGGGACGTCGCACAACCTGCGCTCTCCCCCCGCTGCGCCTTCCCTGAGCCTGAAGCACACCACGCCTCCCGCCTCCACCCTTCAACGCCTTGCCCCTGTTTTGAGACGGTCTCAAAAGTGACTTCGTACCACAGGGCTCTTACTGGTCCTCTCCAAGCGGATGTTGTTCTGGCCTCTGTCTCTTACGACACACACTCTACCCTGCAGGATGATTATGGTAACTTTTGTCCAGAGCTGGACCGGAACACTGCGGGGTCCACCGCCGCCTTACCCTGGTAATTCCGGAGGCGCAGAACGGGGTCCTGCGTGTGGAATATGCTTGTTCCTTTAATAAAATCCAAGAGAGTAGCTATTAATGATATGCCCTAGTCCTGTTTTCCGTCTCTCATGTCCCTTTCCACATGGCATGGAACTTGACTGATTTAAAGTTTCACAAAATTTCAAAATTTTGTGAAACTTTATTTTAGCATGGGAAATAAATTTCTTTTAGGGACTTTTATGTTAGACGAATAATAAAAATAATACCCGCCCCTGCGAGCTGTTCTTCGGTTTATGGCCTATTTTCACACCTCTTATATGAGAACTGCATGAAGCTCACGACCCTGCCCGTGACTGAGGAGGAGTCTCTTCTTAGAGGTCAGGGAGCTGAGGCCTAGAAAAGTTCATTCACTCTTAGGAAGCTGCATATCTAATAAATGTCCAACATTAAAGTCAAACCCGGATCTCCTGAAGATTCCAGTAGGGCTCACGCCACTTACGGTTTTTTTCATTAAGTAGCTCCCAAGTGCCCATCGTTGGGCCAAGTTAACGACGTTCAGTGATTATTCAGCGTGTAGCATCTTCTACTCGAAGGACCGTTCCAATGCGCTTTATGTGCTGTTTCCTCTGTTTGCAAATGACGGGGGAAGAGAAGGGAGGAGACTGTCCACGTGGAAGAAACCGCTGGCACTGGCCTGTGTACAGTTGGCACTTCATCGCTGTTTGTGGTCTAACGCAATAGAAATTTCTTCTGTTTCTGCATTTATTTATTTTTATAATTGGCTTCTTTCTCTACAAAATGGACAGAAAAACTGACTTTTGAAATATAATTGGGGGAATAGGGCATATTTGATTTAAAGCAATTTCAGGCTTAGGCTGGACGCATTGCTCACATGTTTTATTCCTTAATTTTAAAAGGAATACTCCAAGGAGTAGGATCTGACCAGAGTTTTCCCTGCTTTCAGTTAACTTGCAATTTAACTATAAATAGTCTCAGGTTACTGATATACCAAATTGGGTGGCTATTTTATTTATTCAGTTCTTTTATCTTACGTTTTTAAAAAAAAATCACATGATCAGCCCGGCCTGCGTGGCTCAGCGGTTGAGCATCGACCTGGGATCCAGGAGATCGCAGTTCGATTCCCGGTCAGGGCACAGGCCTGGGTTGTGGCTGGATCCCCAGTGGGGGGCGTGCAGGAGGCGGCCGATCAATGACTCTCTCTCCTTGATGTTTCTGTCTCTCTCCCTCTCCCTTCCTCTCTCTGAAATCAATAAAGATATATTTTTTAAAAATCACATTTTCAGAATAAGGGCAATGGGATTGAAAGAGTGAAGGGTAATTCTTCCCGGAGGCTGCTTTACGCCCTGAGAGCCACCTGCTCTGCCACGCAGAGTGAGGTAATTAATAAGGGGCATTAGCACATCTGGTATCACTGGGAGAGGGAAGAACTGAAATCAGCCGAATAGCTTGAACCGTGAACCGGCGATGTTGGTTCTCTCACCATCCCTCAGTTTACCACCCAACTTGAGATCATTTCTGCCGATGAAATAAATGGTAAGCTCACACTGCAACGGAACTTGAATGCATTTAATTACATGTAAGTTGAAATAGGTGTTTGGCTTTGTGGTGCATCCAGCCCCGATCCCTAGCCAGCCTTTCTGGAAAAGCAGAGCGATGGTCAGGAGGGAGGTGAGGATTGGAAATGCAGACCTGGGGGGGCAGACGGAGCTGGGGAGCCATGGTTGACGGCTCTGCGGGGGGGGGGCACTGGGAGAGGAAGAAGACAGAGGGTGAAGCCACCACCGTTTGGGGACGGGTGGAAACAGAAAAGGAGAGAGGTGAGAGGCAGGAGAGAAACAGGGGCAGACTACAGAGAGCACAGTGTTTCAGGGATTAAAAGAGAAATTAACCTGGGGGGAAGCGGGGCTTCAGAATGCAGGGTGTCACTGAGGAAGCAGTGGGGAGCCAGAAGAAGCTGCCCTGGCTTTATTATTTTTTTTAATACTCAGCCAAGGATATTTTTTCCCCCATTGCTTCTCGGAGGCGGGGGGAGGGGGAGACACTGATGTGAGAGTGACACATCGATGGGTTGCCTCCCGCACGCGCCCCGACGGGGGCCGGGGATCGAGCCTGCAACCCAGGTACGTGCCCTTGGCTGGAATCGAACCCAGGACCCTTCAGTCCACAGGCTGATGCTCTAACCACTGAGCAAGACGGGCCGGGGCCCTGGCTATTTTTTAAATAAAGTTTAATAGTGAATGAAAAGAGCTACCTGGGGTGCCAAAGGGAAGGGACAGGACGAAAGGAGGGCAGGAGCCTGGTTTCAGGGCTGGGTGGGATTTGGAGTGTCCGTGCCGGCTGATGAGGAGGGAGAGGGAGAGGACGGAGGGGCCGTTTGTCCCCGTGGAGTAAAAGGTGCCATCGGAGGGCTGCCTCCTAACGAGGTCCATTCCCATCAGCATCATTAAAAATAACTCACGGAAAACGTCTCTTTAAGTGACACGTTCGTTTACTTGGGCCTTTGCGTCTGAATCCTGTTCCCACTTATTTCCCTGCACTTGTTGACAAGTCATTAGGGAAAAGAGCGTTTGGTTCAATAGTATATGGCATCTACGAGGTTGTGTTGCTGAAATATAAACGTGATGGAGCAGTACTATTCTAAAAACAAAAAGCAGAAGTCCTGTGAGTGGTCCTGTCTCCATTCACAAGCCCTAAATAGATAGATCTTTAGACCTAGGTAGATGGGTCTCACTCGTATGTGGAATCTAATGAACAAAATAAACTGAGGAACAAAATAGATCCAGAGACTTGGAAGCATGGAAGAGACTGAGGGATCTCAGACGGAAAGGGCAGGGGGAGAGATTAACCAAAGATCTTACGTGCGTGTTTGCATAACCCATGGACACAGATAATAGTGCCCTGAAGGCCTGGAGGCGGGGGCATCGGTGGAGGGGAGCAATGGGGGGAAAGGGGAACATCTGTGATATTTTCAACAATAGAGATAAGTAAAAAATAAATAAAACTTAAAAACTAGATTGTTAGAGCCATATGCAAACATTATATAATCAAAGTATAGAAATGATTTCACAAGCAAAATTTATTTGACATAGATATGCTACCAAAAGATAGTTTTTATCTTAGAACTTCATAATAGACAGAATAATTAAATTACCCAGAGCAGACATTGGTAAACATAGCTAATGGACTTTGCAGTTACCATTTTTTAAGATACAAGATTCCTTTAATGTGATCCCTTGCTTTGATATCATTTTTAAATACCATCAAATATCCTGTTATAGATTTTTTTTAGTAGACTGGATAGCAAAATGTCACCAATCCACGAGAGTTGGCAGGAAGTCAATGACACTTTATCACGGAGGATAGCTGGCATGTCCATAGTAATAATGGTACCTCTAATGCGAATTAACAGTTTCCTTCCGTATTTCAAAACCATTGGATATAATAGATGCCAGCTGAGCTGTGGCCAGCTCGGTACTGTGACACATGAGTCACTGAGAGTTCTTACTCACTGACCAGAAACCACACACTAGGGCAGAGAGAATGGCAATTTTATAGTCGCAATCCCAGCCAAGAATAGTCTGCAGGTAGCAGGCGGTGATTCAGAACAAAATTTAGTAGTAGAATAAAATAAACACCACCCTCGGGCTATTTCAAAACGTTTCTCCCATGTCGTTTTATGGGGAAGGTCACACAGGCATCTATGGTGAGCTCCGTGGTCTGTCACTTCTTGGGGAACAGCCCACTGCCTGCTTTATGTTGGTATCTAGATAAGAAATCTGAGGTGGTTTTTTGATTACAGAGACTTGATTAGCAGAAGGGAAGAGCGCATTGGCCCACCTCTCCCCCCAGCTGAACTATGAAAACGAAACTCTCCTCGCCCAATGGAAACTTCCGCGCCCGGAAGCAGAAATGAATTAGCACGGATGGTGCATCGGGTTAACCCCACTTGGCTTGTGAAAAACACGCGATCACACGCTGAAGTGGTGTGGCCTTAAGCAATTAACCAGCGAGCTGGGCCGGAATGTATCTTCCTCATAACTGAAGAGTGGCTTTATCGCGTCTGAAAGCGGTACAGTTTCAAAGAGTTCCCGTGAGGCCGAGACACGGAGTTCCAGGCTCCGTGCTTTAATCGTTGGTGCGTTTCTTCTTTCCATAGACACTGGATTATTTTACGCTGTCTTTTCTGCAGTTGCTTGAAAGTAAGTCTAGAGGGTCAAATTGATTTTTAATTATGAGTTCTTGGTTTTAGCCTTTAGATAAACGAGGGGGAACCGGGAGAAGCCTCGAGAATGGATTGCCTAAATTCCCAGCTCTCATTTCAAGGATTTGCTAATGTGGCATTGATCCATCTACAATTCCCAGACTGAGCAGAAGTGATAGGAATATCGGATAAAAAATGCCATGCGGGCCAGAAAGATAAATTGTTTGGGTTGTCTTTTTGCCAGTTTGAGGTCACGATTCATTCATCTTGTGACTCTGCTATGTCCCTTCAGCGGCCTCAGTTGCAGGATTAAATACCGAGTGGTGGTAGATCATTCGATGTCTAGGCTCTCCTAGGGTTGGCATGAGAAGGCCTGTCAGGCTCAGAATGGAGCCGTGTGCACACAGAATGCCAAAGGTAATCGTGCCAGTGATCTAGTCTGTGAGATTAATCCCTCAGCAATGTGATCAGACAATTCTTAGCGCATCGATTTGTCCCTGATATGACACTTCGGAAACAAATGGAGATACTAAGCATTTTAGGAGCAGCACCGGGCTGTCCATGCCACCTGGCTCTTTCAGAAAATTAACCCTTTGGCAGATTTGCCTTGAAGCTTCCAACACGTCATTGCAACCAATGTTGGATACCACAGAAATAAAAGGTAAATTTTAAAAGATTCGAAGTGCTTTGGGGGAGTATTAATTAATATTTTTTAAAATATCCCTTTAAATAAATGTTTGCTCTCATGGCTAAATATGCAGAATGAAAGTCCTAAATTAATACACTAATAAGTCTAATTAGACCAAGACTATTCTAACCACTTCCATCCTGAGATACACTTAGAATATTTAGTTTCCTTGCTTCTCTCCTTGTGCATGTTGGGTGTTGCTTGCATACTAAGCCCATTAAAAGGGAAATGAAAATGTTGAAGGTCAAAAATGCTGTTTAGCAAAGAGACTCAAGAGGCTCGAAGGATAAATGCGCACACTTTTAAAAAAGGAAAATGTTTTACTTATCAAACATAAAAATTAACGTTTGACGAGTAACAGGAGGTCCCTCGCTTTCTCTCCACCTGTGCAGAATTATTGTATTTTTTTACATTTGCCTGGAATGTCTGACATGCTCCCCAACAGTCATTTTCACTCCCTTCTGAAGTTGCTAAAACCCAGACGTTCTCGAAGGCGGCTAGGGAAGGGGAAGAGCCTGCCTCCACGTTTCTCTGCTTCGGGCCTGTCTGTTCTCTCTGGTAGATCATGCCGTGTTAAATCATTAGAATCCTTCCACTGTGCTCCGTGAACGGTTATGTCATCTTTCATTTGTCCCTCAATCTAAGCACACTGGGATTTTTCTCATTTTTCCATGAGTCTTTCATTCCATTCCTTTCATCACCTGGATTCATCTCTGGCCTCCATCCCATCCCCCTGCATCTGGGGGGGGGGGGGGGCGTCTGAGTCAGTGTTCACCGTGATGAGGAAGCCTGGTATTTCTAGAGGCAGGTAAGGGTGGAGTAGCACCCCCGCCACGGTTTTGCTTTCCGTGAGTTCGGTTACTTGTGGTCAACCTCCATCCAACAATAGTAAATGGAAAATTTCAGAAAAAATAATTGTGATGCGAGTCATCCCTGTGTCGTTGCTCATGTTACTTAGGAGGCAGCTGGGTTATCAGCTCCGTGATCTGAGGACCACATTCACACGACTCTTGTTACAGTGTATTGTTGTAACTGTCCTGTTTTTTACTACTTATTGTTGTTCAGCTCTTATTGTGCCTGATTAATAGATAAAACTTTGCCATAGGTCTGTATGTAAAGGAAAAATCATAGTATATATAGGGTTCGGTGCTCTCCACGGTTCAGTTCCGCCATCCATGGGGCATCTTTAAACATCCCTTGTGGACAAGTGAGAGCTACTGCGCGGTCTTAGAAGTCGGACAGCCCTGAGTTTGAATTCTGTCTCTGCCACTTAGACCCATGAGACTTCATCTAGTTATTAAAATCCTCTGTGCCTCAGTTTTTTTATCTCTAAAGTGGGGCTAACAATTTCTACTTCAGAGGATAGTTGTGATTCTTAAATTAATTAACAGTTGTTGGCACTAAGTAAGCAAACGAAAATAGTTAAATAAATATAATTGTGCATTTTTTAATGAAAAAATTATTTCAGATTCTTTATGGGTTTCCCATAAAGCCTTTTATTTGGATTGTTTTAATGAAAGAGATTGCGTGTCTCTGATTTTTTTTCTAACTCAACCTAGCTTAGGTTGGATTTTATAGAAAGACACAAACCCTATTCAGTGTACACATGAAAAGCCATAATATTAATAACAAAGGAATCCTGAAATCACACGTATAGTCAGATACAACTGCTCACATCCTTATATGTTATGAATGAAGAACGGAAGAGTTAGATGGATTTGGACGAGAAACGAGACCACCGAGGCCCTAACTCAATCCAAGAAAGAAAATGTGAGCAGGATATGAAGACAGGTAACAGGTAGTAGATTTGACATAAAAAATATCAAGCAAGAGGTCATGGGGGCAGACCGAACAAGGCACCGAATGCCCAGTCTAGTCTAGTCTAGGAGTAGGCAACGCAGCTGAGCCCTCACTGTGGGCCAGAGCGCGCGGGGAGCACCTGCGCTCACCTGCGATGGACCTGGGTCTCCCCCCGCGGCGGAGACGCCCACGGCGGGGCGAGGTGGAAGCAGCACCTGCCGGGGGACCGCGCAGCTGGAGCCCCCGCGCCGGCGGCCTGGCCGCGTCTTCCCGAGTCAGTGCTCTCGGCCTCAGGGAGCGCCAGTCTCCCCAGGGCGTGGAGCTGAGCCCACCCCCGGCCTCTGATCCCGTGGGTCTGAGGCGGGGCCTGGGAATCTGCGGTGGCTGCTCTGGGGACCGTACTTGGAGAACCACCGCTGCATCATTTGGACCCAGCATGAGGGCATTTGTCACTAAATACGTGTTAAACTAGAGCACACTGAGTTCCTGCTCACTAGGGGCGACATTGATTCCAGGTCCTGGACAGGCATTAGGCTACGGGTCATGTGCTGCATATGTGTATGGCTCTGGGAAGAAAGAATTCGGGGACACGCATGTGTGCGTGTACACACACACACACACACACCTCTCCTGGGCCATTGTGGTGACTGGACAGTGACCCCACTTTCCTCCATGTATCCCTCTCTCAACGGTGCTATTAAACCGCTGCGCAGAGCAGACATTCAGGTCGGACCTGCTGACTTAGACCCGACTGGCTGGGAGAGGGGAGAATCAAAGAAGCGTGAGAGTCTCACAGTCACGTCTCCCTAAGTCACTAGGCCGACGTCCTGGGGCCCACATGCGAAGAGTTGAATAAAATCCGTCTGCATCCCCGATAGGTGAGGACTTGACCGTGGTTACCAGAGCCGCGGAAAGCTAGAAGGGAGGTAAAATGTTATATTTTCCGTTTTATTTAGCTGATAGCCGATTCAAGCTGATAGATCTGTGGCTAGAGCCCGGTTTCCTTCCCTCGGGGATAAAGAAGTCATGGCATGAACATCAGAAAGCACTTGATGAGCTCCTCTTTGGACATGGCAACACCTTGGGTCCCATCCAGAGTAAGTCCAAAGACGTGGCCGCTCATCTGGGAGTTTCCAGGGCCTACTTGCCAGGCCCCGGGGTCAGTGTCGCTCACTCCCATTCAGTGCCACCCGCTCAGCTGATCTGGCGAGCGCGCACTGGGTGCCTTTCGTTTGCACCATGCGCAGCCCCGGGCCCGGGCCCGTCACCACGACGTGTAAACACGGGCGCTGGCAGCCAATGAGCGCCCTGTGCCCTGGAGGGGACGGCCTCAGCTTTCCGGCGCCCTGACTAATACGCCGGTAAATCATGGCGCACAACCTGCGATAGCCAAGGGGTACCTGCAGGAGTTAGTAGACCTCAGTGCCAAACTCTCACTCTGGTTAAAATAGGAGTAAATGTTTCTGGTAAAATATTTTGGATGGGGATGAGTGCAGACGCTGTTTGGGATACTTAAGCTGATTTTTTTTTCGTCTTTAAAATAGTCAAGACTTGTCTCTTCATAGGCCCTCTTCCCTGAACCCTAAATCCCTTCGGCATTTCCTTAGAGCAGAGGAGGCCAGGCTGAAGCTGGTAATGGCAGTGCTTGGCCTTGCAGCTCCACAGTTGGTACAAGTTGTTTACAATGTATATTCTTGCATGCAGAAATTAGCCTCAATTGTTTTTGTTTTTTGCATTGCTGATTGGTAATATTTCAACCAGCTGGTCAGAAGAATATGTTGCGAATCTGCTGCCACCTATAGACCAGGACAAAACAAGTTGTACCCTGCGGTCTCTGCATTAGGCCAGGGCCCGTTGGAGCCGTACAATGCACTTCTTGTTAGTTGTTGTAATAACCTTCAGAGAAGATGGAAAATGCACCCCAACTACTGTGCCATGAGATCGTTGCCGACCTGCCGATGTGCAGTCTTACATACGTGTCATTGTGGTGAAGGGCGGGTTTGTGGCCCGCGAGGCCCTGGCAGTCCGTCACCTCACCTGGCTACAGTAAAAGGGTCTCCAGACAGGCTGTGTCTGCAACTACAGTAAATACTCCTACACTTGTAGCATCTTCTAGTGAAATTTATGAATTAGCCCATATCCCTCCTTTGCTGTTTTAAAAACTGGGGTTCGATTTCCAAGGCCATCACCTATTTTACTTGTGTGTCTTGGGGGAAGGAGGAGACAGCTGTTAAGATATAGAAAATATTTTCTTTGTAGATTTTTTTTTTTGTTATACATGAGAGACCTTATGTAATGTTTAATGTTTCAATTTACTGTGAGCATTTTCAGCTCTAGTATTTGTCATCCTGCTCCAGTTTAATGAAAGCTTATTTGGCCGTGGTTTTCACTGGGAAGCAGAACACACGTACCACTCTCAGCAATAATATATACTTTCTCTCTCTTTGGATTCAAACAGTCTTCTAAAATTTTCTCAACTGGAATCCTGGCAGAGGGACTTCAACATTTGGTGGAGGGCTTGGAATGTTTTAAACATTTGCAGTGACTGGGATCAATTACTGTAACCCAAAATGGATAACCTTTAAGACACAAAGCTCATGTTTTTTTTAATCATCTCATTACATAACATTTTCTGTTTGTATATCGATAAAACCCTCTCTGTTGGCTAAACAAGGCACGTTTCATTTATTCCCAAGTACTGTTGATATTGTAAAGTTTGCATATTACATATAACGTTAAAGTTATTTTTAAAATATACCATCTTTGTGGAAGAGAGAAATTAAATTCAGAAGATAGATAAACTTGTGACAATTTAGCAGTCTAAGGAAGTATAATAAATAGCAAAACCGTGTATGTGAAATGCATCTTTAAAAATCACAATATGCCCTGGCCAGGTGGCTCGGTTGGTTGGAATGTCGTCCCGTACACCAAAAGGTTGTGGGTTCGATTCCTGGTCAGGGCACATACCCAGGTGGCAGGTCCGATCCCCAGTCAGGGCTTGTCCGGGAGGCAGTCGAGAGATGTTTCTCTTTCACATGGATGTTTCTCCCTTTCTCTCTCCTTCTCTCTCTAAAAATCAATAAAACATATCCTCAAGTGAGGATTTTTTAAAAAATGAAAAAAATCGCAATACAAGCATATTTTTAAGCTCTGTTTTTCTAATTAAGAGAGCTCCAAGTGTTTTTCCGATTCATTCTTACTAGTGTTACTCAGGGCTCTGAGATCACGGCTTCCTCTGAGAGATGCTTAGTTACAAGTGGTTACATAGTAATACCCTGTAATTTTTACTTATCAGGTTAATTTAGAACTCGTGTTGCACTTTGAGGGTGAAAGCAAGGTATTACCGGCTTCAAGATCTGACTTCTGATACATATAAGTTCGGAGCAACTGTCTGCTGACGGTACACAGCGGATGGGACCCGTGGCAGGCAGGTGGCTGCGGCGACGGGGAGGAAGGTTGCAGCCAGAGCATTCCTGCTTCTGCTCCAAGGGACTCAGAATACATTAGCGGGGGCCTCTCTCAGCTCCGAGTTTTTTTCCTGGTGATGGATTAGTGATAAACTCATATGCAAGTTATTCCAGAGTTCCTCTGAGACCTCAGCTTTTCATGAATGAAAAGGTCATTTGTAAACGTTCTACGCTCTTTCATTCCTTTTTCCCGTGGAACCAGATTGCTTTGTACAGTCTAACATTGCTGTGTTTTCTTTGAAACGATAGCTCACAGTGGTTCGGTTTTTAATATCCTAATTAGTTGTTCGGTGGTTTGGAGAAACTTACTGTTCCGTCGTGCAATAAATTATATTTTCATAAAGAGGGAACTGAACGTTGAAATCATTCCATCAACTGCAAGCTCAGACGTTCACCAGCCCAGAAGTCTCCTTGCTCCTTGTGTCCTAAATGACCTTTGATATAAGGCCAAACTTTGTAGCAGATGTGTGATATTTTATAATAATTGCATGGTGCAAGCCTTCAGTCATTTTCCGCTGAGACCATTCAACATCTGTTTTATCAAAATGGTTTTCAGGTTTTTTTCAGGGCCACAGATGAGTAAGAATATTAAGTGAGACACTGAGTCACATATTTTATTATTTTTTTGAGTCACATATTTTATAAAGCAGATTTCTCTTGCATTTGTCTGTTATAAATCCCCACAGACCTACAGATTTCCTTTAATGACTGAGCATAGTAGAGTTGGGGTTATTTTCGTCTGATGTTTTGGGGTTAAAATTTTAAAGACATTCATCCAACAATTGCATTTGTTGTTTTCTTTACTGTGTTCTCCGTCGTAATTGTAAATACAGACGAAGGCCTAAGGAACGGCCCAGGAAGTGAGTGCAAAGAGGACGGGATGGCCCATTATCACCATTTCCACTCCGAGACCACTTTATCTGTGTTCCAGCCACTTCGCTGTAACTCTTCTTATCTGTGCTCAGCACAGTTTACAGATATTGATTCACAAAGACAAATGGTCAGAGGTCATAAACGGTAGACACGCCAGCACCGTGTGACCTTCGGGAAGGCTGGTTCTCACACACCGGCTAGCGTCTCCTACAGGTCAGGGATGGCAGTGCGACCACCGCCCTTAGTCCAGGCGACGGGCAGGCCGCTCACGCCACTCACTTTACTGGAATATACAGGGTGTCCCCCCAAAATGTATACACACGGAACAGCTGATAGCTCAACTGGTATTTCTTTCTTTGCAGATTTAACCCATTGGAATTAATAATTATTCAAAACGTATATACATTTTGGGGGGATAACCTATAGAGTGCACAGGTCAGAACTGTAGAAGAAAAGTCCCTTATTTAAATTCTTTCTAACTTAATGGGCAAAATACCAGCTTTGCAAAAATGTGTGTTCCCTCGGTGTGCCGGGTTTTTTGGAACACTCATCCCCCATGCCTCACAACCTCACGTATCAGCTTACAATAAAAACAGTGCGTCTTGCTTTCACACTGACCTTAGCACTGTTATCTGCTTCCTGGTCCAACGTAGACATAACCCGCCACAAAAATAAACCTGCACACCCAGAGCCCAACATAAACCAGAGTGGACGTAATGAGAATTTTCCATCGAGCCTCAATGAAATTGAGTATGTTTCGCCTCTTCTTTGGGTGGGTGAAGGAGGTGCTTTGGTTTTCATCGAAAGTTTTATCTGGGTAAAACTTTCTGTTTGCGGCACTTGCCTAAGCATTTCTTACCCCACAGTTGTGGGAACTTAGAGGGAGGAGAGAAATTACTCAGTACATTTCCATGGGCCAAATGAGTGTTTCGTGAGACAACTCAGATTTTTGTAAGCGAAATTATATTTGAATATAATTTAAAAGACAAGCCCTCAAATACAAAATTTATTCAAAACATAACTTCTTCAAGGGAAGGATTTTTTTTGGTCATTTCTGACAGATTTGATTTGAGAATGAAAGGAAACATAGAACCATGATGGACACGTATTTATATCCCAAAGCCCATTTGAGTCTTAGATATCTTTGAGTTCAATTATTTCAAAATTATTTTTAGATTTTCAGATTCTTGCTTGGGCTCCATGTATATTTTGTTCCCAGGACACGACGCGAGCGTCGTCCCGAGCGTTTGTTTCCGGAGCCAGGCTGCTCAGCATGCGTGTCGTTCTGACACCGTCTGGCGGTGGCAGCTCAGGCAGCTGAAATGTCCTTCAAGTCCTAGGGTTGGCTGGTCAAGAGTAAGATTTCTCCAGTAGGACATTTTTACAAGGCGCGACGCCTCGCTTTCCCAGCTCAAGCAAACAGAGCATAAGGAATTATTCTGAAATATAACGACGGCGCAGCTGTAACGATGAAAGGCTGTAATAAATAAGAGACCGAGCGTCTGCGGGAGGGGACCCCCGACCGCTCTTCCTTGTAACCGGCCGCAGGCACCCTGCGCTGTCTCGACGGCCATGCACATGCAAGAACAGCGTGTACCTGCTCTGTGTACCCGTGTTGTGGTTCGGCCTGAGGAATTTCAGACAGTTAGGGCCGTGCTATCTGATGACCGGGAGACTGAAATGGAGTTGGAATATCAGACTAAATTATGTTTATTATTTATTCTTCAGAGAACACTAGCTTTCATGGGGGGGGGGCTTTGCTAAGATAGACATATTCTTACCCCCAAGGGACAAGAGGGTACCGTTGCAAAGCAGGAGATCTTTTAGGGGCATGTTCCTCTCGCATTAACATTATTATTATTTTTTTAAATATATCTTTATTGATTTCAGAGAGAGGAAAGGAGAGGGAGAGACAGAGATAGAAACATCAATGATGAGAGTCATTGATCGAGCCCGCAACCCGGGCATGTGCCCTGACCGGGAATCGAACCCCGATCGCCTGGATCCCAGGTCGACGCTCAACCGCTGAGCCATGCCCGGCCGGGCAACGTTATTTTCTTACGTAGCCATAAAAACTGGGACTTATCCTTGTGCTTTAGAATTTCCTAATTCATTTTTTTCAATCACTATCCATATTGTCTGATAAAAAAAAAAATCCTGAAATGTTGCTTTCCCTTCCCTCCCAGAAAGTAAGCAGAACCGCAGCCCTCACGATGTTATTCGGTGCAGTAAGATGCCCCGAGGCCTGTCCCATAGGAAGTTCCGAACGGTTTTTGAGCGTGTAACTTGAACATGAAAGAATCCACGAATGGTTAACACGGAGCATTAGATCTGAATCCTTCCCAAGGTCGGAAATATTATTTGGGGATGTGAAAAGACACATCTGCAAAGTGAAGTACTTCATCACTTTAAAAAACAAACTCGAGTTTATAATAGAAGCACAAGTAATGCAGACACCCGAGCCATCAGCAAAGCCTGCCAGCGTCTGAAGGGCGATCACGATGCGACTCTTTTTATGGATCAAGTACAAGCGAAGCTGACAGCAGGAGCCTAGTCGGCCCCCGGGAGCGGGGAGCTGCGGGGACGGGCGGGCTTCCGCTTTCTCCTGCTGACACGTGTGCGCGGGCAGGGCGCCGGCTGATTGGAAACCTCGGGGCTGTGCTCAGTGGGGCGCATGCCGCCTCCACCCGAATCTGCGTTCATTCACCCCAAACCGCAGCGAGCAAATAAAGCACGTTTATTAAAGAATGTGCCATGTTACATTGTATCCAAACAGGGAGACACAGGAAATCTCAGCCCAGTGTGCATGTTACATTGTATTCAGACAGGGAGACACAGGAAATCTCAGCCCAGTGTGCATGTTACATTGTATTAAGACAGGGAAACACAGGAAATCTCAGCCCAGTGTGCATGTTACATTGTATTCAGACAGGGAGACACAGGAAATCTCAGCCCAGTGTGCATGTTACATTGTATTAAGACAGGGAAACACAGGAAATCTCAGCCCAGTGTGCATGTTACATTGTATTCAGACAGGGAGACACAGGAAATCTCAGCCCAGTGTGCATGTTACATTGTATTAAGACAGGGAAACACAGGAAATCTCAGCCCAGTGTGCATGTTACATTGTATTCAGACAGGGAGACACAGGAAATCTCAGCCCAGTGTGCATGTTACATTGTATTCAGACAGGGAGACACAGGAAATCTCAGCCCAGTGTGCACGTTACATTGTATTCAGACAGGGAGACACAGGAAATCTCAGCCCAGTGAGCTTGCTGTTGGTTAAAACACGCAGCTCCGCAGTCCCAGGAGCCTGGGAAATGTAACCAGGGCTCTGGGCAGAGGCCGAGCCGAGGCCAAGGCCAAGGCGGAGATGGAGGCGTCATCATTGGACTCTCCATGGATCCCCTTCGTCACCCTCGGCGCTCACACTCCCAGGGAGGGCAGTTCCCTTGTCAGCAGAGCAGGGAGCTGGGAGGCGGCTGAGAGTTTCCCCTCGTGACCGTTACTGTAACGTGCCACCGTTTGGACTAACTTCTGATCTGGCTTTTTGGAAAGTGCTCAAGAAATCAAACCCGGCACCCAGACCTGATAAAAGTGACTCACTGCTCCCCACCAAAAAGGCTCCTTGGACCTCCAGGCCCCTGTGATTTCCACCTGGCCTCCCTTTAGGTAAAATCAGCTCCCAGCCTCGTCTGTGGAGTATTCCCAGGTCTCCCCCCCACACACACACACTCCCTTCAGCTCCCCTGTGAGCCTCCGTTGTTCTCCTAGTTGATGCTGTGTAACGTTGGTGAGCCAGGACTCGTCAACACAAGCCCCCCTCCCCCCGTCAGTGGATGGGAGTGTCCCTGGGGAGCAGGAACGCAGTGAAGGCATGTCGGGTGCAGGCGACAGTGATAGACGTGGAGGAAGTGCCCGAGGGCTGAGAAACGGCTCCCTCCTGAAGGAACCGGGTGTCCTGCTGGCTAAAGCTGCCCTGGGGCATGAGTTCATTTCCTCAGTGTCTTCATCTGAACAGAGTTTCAGATGATCAGTAAGGACCCTTCTCTCTCTCTCGAGAAGGGCTGTGACGTTCGGGGAACATCGGACTCACTGTAACAGCCCCGGGAACCTGGGGAGATGGAGATGCCAAAGACGGGGGTCACTGTGAAGAAGTGAATTTGCAGAAGCGCGTTTTAATTTCTGCCTGTTTGTCCACTCACCAAAAGAGATGGGAACATTCGATGAATTACATTTTCATCGTTAAACTCTTGTCCTGTTCATGACAAGCAGATTCGTCATCTTCAGATTTTTAGGACAAAGGAAGCCGGTGGAACAAACTTAGATGTATGTGGGGAACAAAAAGAAGGACCTTTGCATCCAGGAAGCTTTTATTCCATTTGTACTGATCTGAAATGTGAGGAGGCGACTTCAGAAACTCTCTATCCCGGGTACGACCGTAAAGTAAGAGGACTGAGTCCTGACGCCCAGCCTCTGGAAACCAGTGTTATTGCTCTAGACTCATTCCATGAACATCTGAATCTAGTTCTGGTGACGAGAGTTGTAACATAAAAGCCAACCTCACCGAAAACAAATTCAATCATATGAAAAGGGATAAGTATACATTTGGTGGTCAATTTAGAAAACTCGTTTTTTACCTCAAGGCTGGTTCTTACCCTCTTAGGTTGAATTTTAATACAACCGAGAGATTATTCATTTGAAGATGGATAGAGATTCTCAGGGTCAGCTGCTTCATTTCACAGCAACTAAATTTATCAAAATATGTCAAAGTAATATATTACAGGGAAGTGTGACCCTTGAGACCTCCATGAAGAACAAGCTGGTAATAAGTAGTTCAGATATTTTAAATAATGTCATTCCGACAGGAAAGAAAATGTCACATTGTTTGTTACTTTTTGTAACATTGTAACCTGAGTGACATTGGTGTTGGGACCCGGACCTTACGCATTTGTTGAGTGAATGAATGAGTGGATTTTGTTACACACTGACTGACCTTCACTAAGAAGAAAGACTGGGGACTGAAGATATTAAAGCTATGAAGAATGACTCTGAATTTTAAGAGTTTCAATAATGAAATTGACATTTGTTCAAAATACATTGCGTCATTTTTAAAAAAAGACATCCCAACAGATTGCTAGCAAATGACCTGATTTTCTATACCTTGGCTGCTTTATGCTGTCTTAAAAAATCAATTCTTCATCCCCAGATCTTTCTATTTTGTCAAAAAGTATTAACAGGTAGTACAGTGGTGATACCAATGCATTAAAAACCCCTCTCAGAGGTGATACACATGTAATGGATATAAGTAACCTTGGAATTTCTTCAAGTGTTTATTGCAAACTCCTGCCCGTTTCTATAAACCTGAGCTACTGAGTTCAAATGTACCTGTCATTTCTTTCTTCAGAAATGAATTTATCTTCATCCTACCTTAGTAAGAGCCATCTAGAAGTATAATCGTAAGCGCACCATGGGAAACGGGCAGGCAGGGCCGTAACCTAGCACCCCCTGCGCGGAGTGTGCGGTGGGAGGTCGGATATTGACCAGGGAGTTTCCTCTTCCGGTCCTGATCTTAGTAAATCATTGCAGGGGTAGAGATAAATATTAACTTAGTCGTATTTAAACTTTTTCTTCCAAATTCCACACACACAAAAAGACACCCATTTATCAACCATTCCTCCCAGACGCCCTTTCATCCAGATTCCTTAGTCGACACTTCCTTCGGGGACAATAAAATGTAAATAAAATCAGGCAGAAATATATACCATGTTCCTGGGAATCCGGGATGAAGCTTTGAAAGCTCGTTGACTGGAAAGATTTTGTGCTAGAGAAAAACCTCGGGACTTGGTGCAAATGTTTCTCTTCCGGGGAACTGAAAGGGCCCATTCTGGAGGAGACAGACGAAAGAACAGCTGACCCGAGAACATTGTCAAGGCGAAATCCCTGATAAGGCTCCCGGCTATGCTTGGTTAACATCGCCTAACACTCTGGCTCTTTTTGAAAAACCAGATTGAACTTGCCCAGCTAAAAAGTTTAAAATAAAGAGCCACACTTTATATTACACTCTGTTCTCATTAAAATCCGGGGGATTCAGTGCAGATGAGACAGAATTCATCCATTCGTTCAAGAAGCTCTTTTCATCAGGAACCACTGCCCCCCGGCCGTGTGCCCACCATGAGGGACTCGCGTGAGCATCGCAGGAGGTGGCCTGTGTGCCTCCGGCAGCCTCGGGCCTGTTTGGTTGGCAGTGTGGGCGTTAGTTAAACAAATGAAACCTCCGCGTGCTTGGCTGTACTGAGTCAACTGGCCGATCCCCCGGGCCAGGCAAGAATGCAGGTAAACGTGCAGGCGGAGGTTTCAGATGACGCAAACCCGCCTCCTCTGCGCGGTGGCCCTCTGACAAATGAGACAGACGTGCCAAATGAGGGAAAGACGAGGCTAGGGGCCAGGGCGAATAGATGTGGCTCCTGGCAGCATCCGCCTTCCACGTGGCCGGGGGCTTTCCCAGAGGCCCTTGCAGCCCAGGTGAGGCCCAGGCCGGACTGCCCTGCCAGGAATGCTTGGCCTTGCCTCCCGGCCACAGGCCGGCTTTGATCTGATCGGGGCACCTGGCAGGCTTTTCTGTGATCAGGGTACCTGGCGTCCCTCTAGGGCTACCTCTCAGGACACGCTCGGGTCCTAGGAAAAAGAACGCTGTAACACTTCTGCCATGACACGATTCTGTGAGAAAATACAGTTCCTGTTCCAGTTGGAGTTACAAGGAGCATATTTCCTTTCATCCCAGCAGCCAAAACAGAGGCCTCCTGGTCTCGTTTCAGCTGAAATAGCCCCGGGAGCTTTGGCTGCCGTCGCCTCCCCGTTGGGCGCAGATCCAGCGCCGGGGCCGGGGGTTCCTCGGCGCTAATAACTACACGGTGTTGCACCTGCACAGCGGCGTGGCCCTCAGTCGCCGGGGCCTCAGACCTGCAGGGCGAGGCCCCCGCCCCAGCCACTCACGGGCACGGACACTTAGTCACATAAGTAGTCAGGAGGGGGGACGCCTTCGTTTTCCATATTTAAATCCATCCTGAGGGTGATACCATAATGGCCATATTATGAGCTTCCAAAAAAAAAATAGGGGCGCTCTCGTTGGTTACTGACCTGCCCGCAGCGCCGCGTGGCAGTGAGGAGGGCCGGGCCGAGAGCAGGAGGCGCGGTGCCCCTGACTCCACAGGCCCGTCTCGGGGCCTCGCCCACGGAGAGCTCTCGGCCCCCACGCTGCCCCACGGATTTTTTTAAGGGGCATTTTTTCCTCGCGTAAGATAATTTCGTGACTTTGCTGCTGCAACGCGGTGCTGTGATGAACGGGCCTCGCTTTCTCCTTGGGCGCTGGGAGGCGTGGGAGGCACCGGCCAAGGAAGAAGGGATGCGGAGGGCGACGGCCACGGGGCGGAGAGGAGGGAGCGTCTGAGACGCCGGGCCCAAGCGAAGGGCACGGACGGAAGGGACAACGCTCCCGGGTTACTCGGGTGTGGCCGTCGCTGTTTAGCGTCGATGTGGCACATTGCATGCCGGTGGGAGAGAGGAAGACATTTGTTTTCATTCACTGTATTTCAGTGATTTTCAGACTCTCTCACCTCGTGGCACATGAACAAATTCCTAAAATCCTGCTGCACACCAAAAAGTGTATTTTTTGCTGTTCTGACAAAAACGTAAGTATAATTTTGATGGATTTACAAAATAATAGCAATAATAATAGTAATTGCCTATCCGTTTTGCTCCGAAGTGACTTTTAAAAAAACAAACAGGTGCCCGTGTTGCATATAAAGATTTCTTGTACCAAGAACCAGCCAGTCCGAGGCAGCCATGTTACGCGGCGTGACCAGTGGGATGCAGCTCTATTATGTGACATGTCTTCATGGTTCAAGACGGGGCATTCGCACCGACCGCTTTTGTGTTGGCTGTCGTCATTTTTTTATTTGACAGTCTAAGGGAAAGTAGGTCAGTGCCCCTGACTAAACAGTCGGTATTGCATGCTTTAAACATTCTCGCAGTGCACCGGTTGAAAATCCCTGCTCTGTTTGTATTAAAGTGCATTTCGAATGTTTTCTCTTACTTTTCCTTAAATGCATCCTACTTGTGCATTAATGTGCAGGGGGCCAGCACCTGCCATCGTTTCTTATCATTTGACTCAGGCCCTTGTCATTGCTTCACTGTGCGCGAGCAGGCGTAAGGGAGGGAGGTGGAACGGGCCACCCACCCGCTCACTCCCCAGCAGCTGCGGTGCTTTGGCGCATGGACTTATCCCTGAGCCCGGCTCCAGGGGCCAAGGGCGTTATCTGAAGCCCGTCCCTCTTAGCTTGCTGCTTTCGTCAGCTTCCCGATGGCTTGTCGGTCGCCAGGCGGGACCATGCTTGTTACACAGAAAGTCATTTCTTGATGGTAACTGATGAGATAACTAGGTTAGCATGCTTCCTTGCTTTACGATACTTCGTGGGCCTGACCGGCATGGCTCAGCGGTTGAGCATCGACCTAGGATCCAGGAGATCGGGGTTCGATTCCCGGTCAGGGCACAGGCCCAGCAGGGGGCATGCAGGAGGCAGCCGATCAAGGACTCTCTCATCACTGATGTTTCTCTCTCTCGCTCCCTCTCCCTTCCTCTCTCTGAAATCAATAGAGGAATATTTTAAGGGGAGAAAAAAAAAGAATACTTCATGGAAGGTTTTTGATGAAAAGTGTTTACTCTCCTGTGTAAAATCAGCAGTGTCGTTGACTGTTGCTTTTTGTGTTGAATGTCCTCACTCTCTCTCTTGAGATCAAACGGGAGAGCACTTGGAAGATTCTCAGAAACGGGATTTTACAGTGAGGAGGCTGCTGGGTTCGCATTGATTCTCAGAACTTCATTTGCCAAAGAAACAGTTTAAGTGCAGTTAGAAATGCAAACTCCTGGGCTCCCGCCCCCACATGTTCCCATATGGCAGATCTGGAGAGGGGCCCAAGAACATGCATTTAAAATGAGTGTTTCCGTTGATTCTAATGCAAGTAGTGTGGGATCCTTGATTTATCTGATGGAGGAGGAGAGGGGCATGGAGCTGTTCCTTCTTTATAATTCAGAGCCAGGAGGTGACATTGTCCCTAGTATGCATTATGCTAATAGGCTGACATTGTAGTTTAAAAGGCAATGAAGAGCCCTGGCCTGTGTGGCTCAGTTGGTTGGGCCTCAGCCCCTGCACCCAGAGGTTGTTGGTTCAATTCCTGGTGATTCCTGGTCAGGGCACATGCCTGGGTTGCAGGCTCCATCCCTGGTCGGGGGCCTACAGAAGGCAGCTGATTGATGTTCCCCTCTTACACCCATGTTTCTCTCTCCCTTTCCTTTTCTCTCTAAGAATCAATAAAAAATATTTTTTTTAAAAGACGAACATTTCCTATGAAGATGGCTTTGTATGTTCACACTCGGACTTCCACCCTCCCCACACTCATATGCTCCTTACCGCCTCCTAAACACCAAAGCTGACAGCTGAGAGATAAAAAGGAAAAGATAAATCCGTAACCAAAAACAAGATAAATATCTCTGTGGCTGAGGAAAGTAACAGAAAAGTACCAGTCAGTGAAGCTGAAGTGAGGGCCAGCTGCAGTCTGGGTGGGAAGGCAGTGGGAGCAGGCGGGAGTTTGACACCCTCAGGGTGACTAGGCCTAAAGTGCTTCATCAGAGGCCTGGGCCTGAGCCCTGCACCTGAGCCAGCCTCTGGGCTTGAACCCGGGCCCTGAGCGGGAGCTGAAAAGTGGTAAAAGGAAGCTGGAGGTCTGTAAACTGCGCCCTAGAAGGCGGGGTATCTGGGGTGGCCGGTAGAGAAGATGCAGCCTGCTAGCCAGGACCTGGGCCAGCAGACCCCCTGACGTGGGTAATGTCTCCAGCCTCACGACAAATCAAGGGCTCCGGGCACTGATCTGTTCTAGACGGGGGTGCAGGGGGATGGCTGAAGGCAACCGAAACACCACCAAACAGGGCGAGATGAATGAAGACGGAGCGAGAGAGACAGAGACTATATAAAATAATCTTCACAACGAGTACGCAAAACACGGTCCCAAAAATAGGAGTAAAGTTAATGCTACGAAGACCAGCGAAACGAATTATTGGGGAGATGAGTTCACTGCATGTGAAATGAGGTAGTTTTAAATAAATGTGCCTGTTACCCTCCAAGTGGTAAGGGAAGGAGTAACATCTATCAGGGGTAAGAAACAATGAAACAAAATAGACAGAAATGAAAGGAGTAGACTACGTGAAAAAGTGCCATTAAAATTTCTGAAAAACACATGGTCCTTAAAATTAAAAAGTTTAATAGATAAGATAAACTCTAGATTCAACGTAGTTGGAAAAAATTAGTGATCAGAAAGGTAGTATTAAGGAACTCCGCCAGAACAGAGCATAGACGATAAAGAGATTGAAAATGTAGGAGAGAGCAAACGGGAGATAACATGACGGGCTGCAGATACAAGTTGTGGGGAATCCAGAAAGAGAGTGAATGAAATGGAGCGGAAACAGCATTCAGAGAAATCGCGGCTGAGGGTTGTCCAGACTGAAGGAGGACATGAGTCCCTGTGCAGAGCGGGAAGAAAAGGGACACCTTGGTAAGGAAATTTGGAACGTTAAGATTAGGGAGAAAAATATGAACATAACTTGAGAGAAAAGACAGATTATCTCCAAAGCAGCAACAACTCTCATATAGACGTCTTCTCATGAGCAGTTGTAGAAAACAAAAGATGTTTCCAAAATGCTTTTTACTTTTTTTTAGACTTTTAAAATTTATTTATTTTATTATTTTATTTTTTTGTAATTTTGAAGTGCAGAGAGAAATTAAGCGATTTCTATTCCCAGCTAAACTGTCATTCAAGGTAGTTAATTCAAGCTCCTGATGAAAGGGAACAAATAGCCTCTCGTTTCATAAACACAGCAAGGGGTGTAGCTCCAAGGCAGTCCCTGTCCTGGAGGAACTTTCAACCAAGTTGGAGACTCATTCCTGTGAAGGTAATTATAATAAGCGCCTTAAATCAAGTAGATGATACTGACGTGAGAACGTGATTTGCTCCCTCAGCAGCAGCGTGTGCTGAGGTTGGAACGGCAGGACGAGACGGTCACCGGGGGCTGGATATTCCTTCCCGAGCTCAGTTCCTGCAAAAATGTATCCATACAAATAGAGGTGCTTTCTTCCCTCATAAAGTGGAAACTGTCTCAACATTTTAATTTTTCCTATAAAAGCTGGGAAACTCCTCGTCAGATTTTGTGCCTGATTATGGTGATCGCACCCTTTTGATATCAGACCCGATGAAGCCAGGATTTGTTTTGCTGACAGTCCAGGCTCCTTGCTTCCGGTGGCTCTATAAAAATGTATCCCTCATTGCAAATGCCGTTTAATTTTACAAAGTGCTTGAAGTCTATTTGGAAGTAAATACTGAGATTAATTTCTTTTAAAAGAAGAGTTAAGTAAAATCTACCACTTTTATAATCAGTATGGAAAAAATACTATGCTTTATGGAAAAACGAACTCTTAGTAATCTAGTTATTTCATGATGTGTGTGTGTGTGAGAAAAAGAAACATGAGCCTTATTTTTAAAAAGCATGAAACTACATTTCCAAAAACTACCATAGCGGTTGGGGTTTGAAGCAACGGTTGGAAATTCCTTAAAATAGGAATTCTGATTCTGCACTTGCATAGAAATGTAGTTCACTTAGCACATGTATGACGTTGGACTAACTGGAAGGCGTGTGAAATAAACCCTCATATTGTTCAGAACACGCGCACGCACACACACGCACACGCACAGATAAATGTGGAGACCAAAGTCACAGAGAGAGAACAAAGGCACGCAATGGAGATCAGCTTCACATTTAACTTTCTAAGCCTCCTGTGAGCGCGGCTGAGAGACTGAAACAGCTTTCGGCTTCCCGGGCGCCCCTCGCTCGCTCGCCACCTTCGTCACGGCCTGAAGACGCGGGTAAATGTCCCGCCGTGGCCGCTGATGGGTGACACTCCGTTAACCAGCGTACGGTTTCAGGATCTTTCCACGTCCGTTAAGCCTGTTTTCTCGCAGGACTGTGGTTCCGCGAGGGCCCTGCCGGGGGGAAGGGTCGGCTTCCTCGCGTCCCCGCCGCCCTTGGCCAGGCGACTGCCAGCCGGTGGCCCCTGAGTGCGCGGTCGCCTCCCCTCCCTGGCTCCCCCGTCTCTGATTCCAAAAGGCACCGCAGCATTTCAGGTGTCGGAAACGTGCTGCAGGTTTCTCTGCCAGGAGGAAGGAAGATAGTTTGACTTTCGTGCCTTTAAGAAACAGGTAACGTTATGGCCCGAATGAGCTCGCCGCGCGGGGAGCGCTGATAGGCTCTGCGGCGTGGCGCGGGGCCTCCGGCTGGCAGCCAGCGCCCAGCCGCTCCTGCCACTGGAAATCGGCTTTCAGATATTCATGTATTCCCTTGGCGTGGGAAGGAAAACAGGCAAAGTGGGGAACAAGAAAATTTCATCTGAGATTGAAAACTAGTGCAAAGTAAGGTTCGTTAACATGGAGGTCTCACTTATCTACTCTCCTATATGACGGAATGAAATCACGTAAAGCGTTTTAAGTATGCTAAGTTGCCAATATGTCGAGAAACAGAAAAAAAATCATAACATACATAAAGATAAAATGCTCTCTGAAATGTTAAAAAATTATTTCAACTTAAAAATTGACCTAAGTATGGATTTTTTAGTCATATATGATATGCTTTTTTCACATTATAGAGTAGACTTATACTAAGCTACTTGTACTCATTTAAAAGGAATTTTTTGGCATGCATATCATCCTGAGACACCTTATAATAAATCCAATCTCCCTACCTCCCCAACATACCATATGTTAAATTAATTAAAAATAAAACTTCTAACTATACTTGTGAAAGTACCAAGGAGTTGTCTCCACTCAGTAGCACCTGGAGCCCATGTTTCAGAATACCTATGCTTAGTCAGTATAATATTTGTGAATATTTGAATATTATAGGAAATGGATAGTCTGGTGAAAGAGGCTTAATTCATACCCCAAGAGAACTCGCTTTCCTCCCATCGGTGTCTCCATTCAAAGATCCATAATGCATTTTTATTTTCAACAGCTGCTTAATATGTTATTCAAGTTAAAGTATGGTTGAGCTTGGTCACATAAAACCTTCTGAGACATCCAGGAATGTGATATTTCTGACCAGCTGCAAAAGTGGTAACCTCTTAGGAAAAAAACCGAGCATAATAAAACAAAAAGTAGGCAGTGAGCGTATTAATCTTTTTCCTTCCTCGTATTTTCCCTCTCGTATTGCTTTCTTTTTTAAAAAAAAAACCTGTAATACAGCTTTAACCTTTAAAGTTCTCTGAATCAAGCAATTTTTCATGATCTGGCTGTCTTATGATTGTTTTTATTTCAGTTTAACATTTCTTCCGATTCACTACATTTTTCAAGGTATTTATGAGATTTTACTCCTGAGTTCACTCGAGGTTAATAACTCATGATTTAAATCAGATCATTGACTATATGCATGTGACCAAGTCAGGACTGTTCCTAAGGTCACCAGTAATGTCCCAAAGTAACTGTAACGAAATTATTTCTGGTAGAATTTGTTGTGAAATAATAAATCTGTCTGTACAGTTATGCAAAGCAAGTTCTAATAAGTGCTCTTCCTACTAGGAACGTGGACATGATTTTATTGGTCAAGAAGCACCTAAGCCTACGAAACAGTTTATTTTACTCTGACAGTAGGACACTGTCTGCGCTATTGTCTGTATCAACATTATGTTTTGATCAAGATTTTGTCACTCAGCATATTGTTAATATGAATGAATGCAAAGCACTTAATTCTCAGGGAGTGAATCTCATACCCCATATAGTAGGCAGAATGGAAACCAGTAATAGTGAATAAATCTTTGACTTCGTCTCTCCTTGGTCTATCATATGTAGCATTTTAAAGTTTATTAGTTTCTCAGTAATCAAATATCAAAACTGTTATTGCCAATGCAAAAAAGTATCCAACTTTTTGCTGTAGTAAGTAATATATCCTTATATTGCATATTTTTGTTTATATTTTGCTTGCATTTGTTTTTTGTAGGTTGCTGACATCAATGTGTAGGAGGAGATAAAAAGCCTTCATAAAGTATAGTTAAAAATAGTCAATGCCAGAAATGACGTATTATCCAATAAAAGCCTAAAAATCACTTTGAGGGGGGGAAATATTGTCCCGTTGGCATCTTCAAGGGTCAAGAAGCAAAGAGAAAGATAGTTATCAGGACAAAAAGATTATTTTTCAAAACGTTAGTTATACTTTCACATAAGCTTGGTGAGGTGTTAAAATCCATGCTCCAGGACTGAGCCAGCGGGAAGGCAGGGAAGTCGATCATTTTGATGTTTGTTTATGTTTTTAACACAGCGCTTTGGAAATGTAGATGATTGAGGCCAGTTTTCGTGTTTTAACTAAATGTTTGATATCTGCCCATCTCTCCAAAATGGAGATTTACGTTTTAAAAGTGGAATGTCTGCCCGAAGATTTGTGTGCACATGTTTTTGGGGGTTTTTTTAGATTCCTAATTGTGAGGGAAAAAATCTATCATTTGGGCCTAAATTATAATAAAAAGGAATGATGATATTATTTCTGAAACATTTACCTGTGCAGGTGCTAGCATAAAAACAAAAGCATACTCGAAGACCTGCCTTGGGAACAGATGTTTTTGAAAACGCTGGTGAACAGACGCGGGCCAAAAAAGTAGGGAAACATCTCAGCCCCAATGAACAGCATGTTGGGGCCTCTGCAGACCCTGAGGCTGCTGCAGAGGAGAGGGTGGGCAGTTCTGCTAGGCCCAGCTTCACTTTTATTTTCAGATAAGTCGGGGGTAGAAAACAGCTGCACCTAACTGGTCCTTTAGCATCATCTGCTTCACCCGAGAATTCCTGATGTTTCTTCACTGATTTGGAAAGAGGGTTTTGGAATTTTCTGGTGCTCAGAAGCTATGCAAACTTGAGTTATTGTTGGGGGTAGTGATCGGATTCTGTAACCGGCTTCCAGAGTTAAGGACCCCAGGGACACAGGGACTGAGGACTGAAGGATGGAAAGGTTGGAAACCCGAGACAGGGCCTAAGAGTGATGTGCCCTATCGCCTTTCACAGCCCTCACATCTGTCTCCCGCCCTGTCCTTAGGGTGTGCGTGGAAGTCCCCCAAGCAGATTATAAACAGAAGATGGATTTTAAAAATTGTTTTGGAAAATTAGTCTTCAAGTCAATGTTGACAATCCTGAATACCAAGGACCTTCTGTATATGAAATTATTTATTTAAGTCTTTTAAAATTCTCTTATGTGACCCAAATAGTTTCAAAATTTAGAGTAACGCTACTTTTTGTGGGCAGCACTAGTTTCTTTTTTTTCAGCCATTCCCCTCCCTCCCCTTCAGCAACCATGAGCTTGCTCTCTGTATCTATGGGTCTCTTTCTGTTTCCTTTTGTTTATTCAGTTTTTTTAAGAGTCCACATATAAGTGGAACCATATGGTATTTATCTTTCTCTGACTTACTTCACTTAGCATAATACCCTCTACGTCCATCCGTGGTGTCGCCAATGGCAAGATTTCATTCTTTTTTATGGGTGAGTGATATTCCACTGCGTAGATGTACCACAGCTGCTTTGTCCACTCATGTATGGTGCACACCTGGGTTGCTTCCATATCTTGGCTGCTGTAAGGAATGCTGCAGTGAGCATACGGGTGTGTGTACCTTTTCGTATTAGTGCTTCTTACGCCGTTTGTACATGGTGTAAGAAAGTAGTCCCATTTCTTTCTTTCTTTTTTTCTTTTTTGCATGTATCTGCTCACTTTGCCCAACACCACTATTGAATAGACTGTCTGTACTCCATTGTGTACCCTTATCTACTTTGTCACAGGTTAACTGACCAGACAAGCGAGACTTTATTCCTGAGCTCTCTATCCTAGCCCACTGAGCTATATATTTGTTTTTATGTCAGCGCCATGCTGTTTTGATTAGCGTGGCTTTGGAGTGTAGTTTGAAATCAGGGCGTGTGATGCCTCCCACTTTGTTCTTTCTCGCGGTTTCTTTGGCTATGTGGGCTCTTTTGTGGTTCTATATAAATTTTAGGATTAGTTATTCTGTTTCTGAGAAGAATGCCACTGGTGTTTTGATAGGGATTGCATTGAATCTGTTTATTGCTTTAGGTAGTAAGAACATTGTAACAGAACAATCCTTCCAATCCATGAGCTTTTTATGTAAGATTTTTATTATTAAAAGTAATCATCATAGCAAGTAATACTTCCTGAGCATAGTGTGTGGCTCTATGCTAAATGTACGTTACGATCTCATTTAAGTTTTACGTAAGACCTATGAAGTAAATACTAGTGTTATATTCATTTTGCAGGTGAGAAAACTGAGGTTATGAAAGGTTAAGAAATGTGTCCAGTTGTATCCACTAGGAACTGGTAGAAAAGGGGATTTGAGCAAGTCTGTCTGATTGTTATAATGTTGCCCAACTTGTTACACAGCCTTCTATTTTGAATGGATTTCTAATTCTCACAAATACGAATTTGGTGTTTTGAAAGCAAGTATTCTGCCATTCTAAAGTGAAAGAAATATTAATTTAATTCATTTATTTGTAGAAATAAATTAATACTCAGCTACAGTTGACTTGGTTCAGGTACTGTCACTTAGATTACTGCATGATCGACCCCAATTATCCGTTCAGAATAATTCATTCACACCTGTCTCTCTCCTTTCCTCTCTCTCACACACACAAACACACACACTGGTATACTTTTATACCAGTGAAGATTTATTATTGCCACACGTGCCCACTAATTTGAGAGCCATGGCCTCTGGGACTCTTCTTTAAAATGATGAGTTTTGTCTAGAAGTTTCTAGAATCTTTATAACATTAAAAATAGGAACGCAGGTACAATGAGTCCATGGTAAGACTTAGATAAATCCTTTGAAAGAGAGTAGGCTCGGAGCAATTAAAGTAAAATTTTAACTACGGTTGCTTTGTGGGCAGAACCTGTGGCTGTGACCGCGCCCCATTCACATTCACATGTGTTGGAGAAATGGACAAATACCAAACTGTAGGTTTGTCCGAGGTCATGGCTGTTTTAAAGACATACTGGGCTAGAGCAAACCATTGATAAACCAACAGCTGGAAATTCGGTTTTTTATTTGACCCTCTCAGAAACACACCTCCATGTGGAGGGGGGAGCAGGGTCCTTAGGCCCCACACGTCACTCCTTTCCACTCTGGAAGCCACCGCTCTGCCTGTGCATTGTCCCGATGGCCAGGGATTGAAACAAATGCAAGGTGGGGTTGGGGGGGGGGGGGGCGCTGAGTGCAGAGAAGTCAGCCCAGTGACTCCAGGGATTGGAGAGGTTTCGTCAGTGGATGGCTTGCAGGGCGTCCCTTTGAAATCGTGCAGTGTCCCCAGAGAAGTGACAATTCTGAACACACGTCTCACACTTAGACTCATTAGCTCAGGGTTTCTCTGAATCATTGTAGGTCTGTGTCTTTCTCACCCACCTTCACCTTCACCTTCACCTTCACCTTCACCTTCACCTTCACCACCCGTAATCCTTTCGTGGTCTCCTCACTGCCCTCTGAGAAAAAGGAGACAGAGAAGAGATTGTCCCCACAGTGAGAGGAATGCTTGTGCGGTGTCACCCGCCTAAGCCAGTGGCCAGCAGGAATACACTTAAGCCCGGCACAGTATAGTCTCCCCTGTAGATCAAGCCCCCTGTTTCATGCCTTATCTGTGACTGTGGAGGGTGGGATCAACAGGAGCTGTGCACTGAGTTCCCGCCTGCTGCCCACGCCCTGAGCATGTCCAAGAGCAGGAAAAAAGAAAAAAAAATGAGTGGAGGCCCAGATTCCAATTCTGTGCTGGGCACATCCTTTGGGTGAGACTAGCCATATGTCTCAATTGGCACATATTTCTTTTGTTAAGGGATTTGTTATGTCTTTAATAAAGATGTAAAAAATGGAAAAAAAATTAAAAAATAAACTGTGGTGCAAAAAAATAAAAAAATAAAAAGAGCAGCCGGGAGAGCACTTGGCCGGCGGGGCTCGAGCCCCTGGCCCGCGGCCTCCCTCTCAGGGCGGGGAGGGCACATGGAGCGAAGTGTGACTGAGAATCAGAGAAACCTGGGCAGTCCGCTCTCACAGTCACAGGAACCAGCTCTGTTCTTATGCTTATTAAGATTCTTTAAAACAAAAGAAAATAAAATGAAATGAGCCATGAAAAGGGGAGAAGAACCGATGGAGGCCCTTTCTAATCAGCAAGGGGACGCTCAGGTTTGATTTGCAGCTAAACCATGTCTAAACCAGCTCCCCAGGTCCTCCCAACCGTGACCTCAGGGACCCCCCTGGCCCTTAGGGACCCCCAGGCTCCTGCAGGAGCTCATCCTGCTGGGTCACCAGGGGTTGAAGGTCAAGTTCAGTGCCAGCTTTGCACCCTGGCTGCTCTTCCGCTGGGCAACTGCCCTGGGAAACCAATCCCACTGTGGTTAGGAAGAAACTGTTTTAAGCTATAATTTCTTCTTTTTTTTTAATATCATTTCTAACTTTACTACTTATATTTTAAAAATTCCTAAATCAAATGGAATAGTCAATTTGTTTAATGTCTAAATACTTTTTTACTTGATCAAATAAAAAATCTTTATTCCCTGACCGGGAATCAAACCTCAATCTCCTGGATCTAAGTCTCAATGCTCAGCAGAGCCACGCCGGCCGGGTATCACAGTTATTTGTAACCTTATTATTAAAATTAAGGTGATTACCAACACAAGTAAATTTTTCTAGAAGTTACCTATTATTACAGTTTCTATCTGGGGTCATTTTTCTTCTGCCTGATAAACAACTTAAGAATTTTCATTTTGGTCTGCCGATGACACATTCTCAGTTTTTTCTTGTTTGATTGATTGGGTTTGGGTCTGAAAATATCTATATTTTGCTTTCATTACTTAAGGGTACATTCAGTGGGTAGGGAATTTTAGCTCGTCAGTTACTTTCTAACAGCTTAAAGATATTTTTGTATTTTCTGGTTTTCAATGGTAGTAAAAAGAACTCAGTTGTCTGCCACAGCTTTGAGGGCAACTTAGGTTTTCTTCTGTTTGCTTTTAAGATTTCTGGGTTTCTAAAGTTTTATCCTAATATGCTTCTGGTAAAATCTGCCCTCATCTCCAAACTCAGTCTTCCTTTTTGTCCGTGTAAAAAACCATCCTCAAGGCCAGCGTCTCCGTCGGTGGGAAAACACACCTGAGGCCGTGCAGGTCCCGGTGGAGGTGCTTGGTCTTCAGTGGGCAGCTGCGCTTCTTCCCGGCTTCCTTTGAAAGGAGTGTCAACTGGAATGTCAAAGCCGGGAAGGCCGCGCAAGCCCCGGGCCGCAGTCCTTGGAGACGGGCGCCTTTTGCACCCGAGCTCCTTGGTTCCGCGTGACGTGGAAGCTCGCGTGCTTCCCGTGACCCGTCGCCCCATCGACATCGCGGCTGCCGTTGTTGGCTCCGGGTGACTTCCTCACCAAGTCCCTGCCGCCTTAAAAATTAATTATGATGAGGATTTCTTTTCCGTTCAGACTGCTCGCAAATGCCTCTCGCGCGGGCTGCGGTGATGAAGTGTAAATTAGGGCATCTGAGCAGGGGAGGTCCCGGGAAACCAATTGAAGAATCCCCCCGGGTTCGGGGGGGGCCAGGAAGCCGTCCCTTCCGCAGGGAGGGCTGGAAATGACAGTGTCCTGGCCGTTCAGTGTCACTGCGGGCTGGGACCCGCCTCCCCAGGAAAGGATGTGCTGAATGTATGTGGGCCAAAATAATATTTTTCAGAATTTTGCCACTCGTGGAACAATTCTCTCGGCTTTATTAAAAAATAGCCACTAATAATTGCTGCGCACTATTCAAAGGACGTTACATATACAAGTTTACTTAATAGTTGGAGTAATTCTGTGAAGTGGGAATTATTGTCACTCCCGTTTTACAGATGATGCCACCGAGTCATAAAATGTTTAATTTGTGGAGGTCACAGAGCTAGTAAGTGACAGTCAGTGTCACTTCCTAATACTGCCTGGACAACTTGACTCAGTTTCCAAACTCTCCTTACTGTAGCTACAAAACAAACGGTAGGCCGTTTTTAAGGAGTGATCCGTAAGATTACTTTTAAAATCAACTCCCCACGCACCAAACTTCGGTGCCTGTTTCCCTGCCTGCCTGAGGCTCCGGAGCAGGAACCCGCTTGCCCCCGGCTGGTCTCCTGCGGGCCGGCGCGTGGGCTGGAACTTCCCACTCGGCCCCGCCCCTGAGCGCTTGCTCATGGCCTTGCACCTTCCAACATGCGTCTACAGCTCTCCTCTCTGCGTTTGTTCTTGTGTGTGTGAGCTTTTAAAATTTTTCGTGACTGTCATTGTATTCGCAGAGCTCTGCTCGGGTTGCGGGAAGTATTTCTCTATAGGACTCGGGGAGCAGAGGTGGGGAGAGAGGCGGGAAGGGAAGATTACCCACAACTTCAAATCTTTGGGGCCGCTTCTGGCAGATCACCGGGTCTTGCAGAGGTTGGAGCTGAGTCCAGAAGAGCCCTGAATACGTGAACTTCGTGGTATGAAGTGTGCCCAGCCGGGTCACACGGGATCCTCGTCCGACCGGTCGGCAGTGTCCTGCGTGGGGATGCAGCGAGCGCTCTGAGGGGTCGCGCCCACCCGTGAGCCTGGAATAGAGGCCGCGGTGCCCAGCGAGGCAGGCAGCTGAAGCTCAGGAGCAGCAGCCTGCAGGATGCTCTTGTTTTCTAAAATACAGGCAGAGCTTCGTACGTTACTGCCCCAGACTCCAAGACAGCCAGTTTATTTTTAAAGCAAGAAATAAGAAACACCTGTTTATTATCGACCATAACATGTTTAATTTTGAGGGACTCTTTTTGGCAGTTGCTAACAAGCCATATTTTAAGATTTAAAATGGTTTTTAATCTATTCTAAGGCATGAGGAAATATATTTAGATGTTTCTCAGCTTTCCGTTAAGTTGATTGAGTATTAAATGTATACTAACATTAACTTCAGTCATCATTTTACAACGTTATAATTAATGAAAAGAAGAAATTTAACAGTTCTGTCTTTATCTTCTTGCTCTGTTTCTGAAGGAAACCATTAAGGCAGAATTATCAGTGACCCACTAAAACGGTATTTTTGAGAATCAGTTTTCACATGTAAACGTGTGTGAGTGACAATAAAACACGTGAGAAGGGAAGAAACCCTGTAGGTGAGTGAGCTGAGCGTAGCCGTCCTTCCCCTTTCGGGTCATTGGCTTGCCAGTTTTTCCTGTCTCCTCTGGGTGCCAGGTGATGGTTGTCTACAACGAAACAGAAAAGACTAACTAGAATTTTTTGAAAACACATTAAATGCGGCAGTTCAACTAGGAACTCATTTTGAAAAAGTAAAAAAGCAAAAAATATAAATGGAACGTTTCTTATGAATTTTCATGTACTACTTTAATAAATCTTTAAAGGCCGTGTTAATGTTCCTCTTTCTCAGATTTGAGGCTTTCCGTTAGCGCCAATCTTACTAGCATTTACCCATCAGAAAGGAAATAGGGAAGGAAGTTCTTTTCCTTGTCGATCTTAATATTTTTACACTTTTTTTTTTTTCATTTTGATGGTTTTTTTCGCTATTATCTCTGGTTTAGGCCTAATTTTTTAAATGTACATAACCAAAATACTTAGTGTAAGAATGTTCAAAGCTTGCGTTTAATCTGAGGATTTTGCACAAGTCTCACCAAGGTACCACCCTTCAAAGGAATAATGCATGGACAAATCCTAAAACCTGCCTAACATAGACTAATTTGACCTCTTTTTAAGTTAATTTCATTGAAAAGTATGTTTGCTAGTGGCGAGCAACGGTATCACCAGCCACAGATTTTTTTGTTGTTTTAAATAATTGAGGTTAAGAGAAATTAAAAGGGGAAACAGTAGTCGTGTAAAGAACAGTGCCATTTTGTGAGCTAATTAAATTTTTGCTGACTTTGTCTCTTAAAATTGTACCTAACCCCACTGGGTATGCCCCAAATGAATATAGACTATTATGTAAAAACCAGCTCTTCTCTTGGACGCTGCGGCGGAAGACAGATCAGAAAGATTTCTGCAGCGTCTCATCAAAATTTAGTGCCTGCACATTTAACCTTATTTTTCAAAATTTTGGAGAACATCCATTTTTTACATTATTTGACTTTTATTAATGAAGGAAATCGTCCGAGGAAATAACCACATGACTCATTAACGCTTTTTTTTTTTTTTTTTTTTTCCGCTCCACTCTCACTGTTGTGCTGTTTAAATACTGGCTTTGGAAAATAAATAACATTTTATATCATTGGGGGACATTATGTTGAATTCAATTATAGTCTCTGGAGCAATCAAGGGACATGTTTGTTGTTTTTATGTCTGAAAAAAAGAGAAAGGTCAGACAACCCAAGCGACTCCGCTTGCTTACGGCCAGGCCTGGAAGCATTTTTATTTATTGCGTATCCCGAATGCCGATCTGGTCTAATTCATGTTAACCTTCGCCGTCAGGATCGCGGATCTTCAGATAATCTCCTATATTTTAGTAATTTATTTCCTGTCAAACATATAAAACAAATGTGGTCAAACATTCCATTGAAAAGGGAGCGGGGTCGGAGGAGATTCTTCCACTGTGGTGCGCACTGCGCTTTACGGAGCTGCTGATGAAACGCAGATGTCCCAACGTGCCCGCAAGGACGGTTAGTCACGATCGGGTCGATCCCCGGCTCACCTCTGAAGCCTCGAGCTTCCCTTCATCCTATCCAAACGCATTGCCTTCTCCGCTCCATGAACTCAGCGGGGTTTGAATCAAAACACTCCAAGTGCACACGGAACACATAAGAACGTCTCCAATGGTTTATTGTGCATTTCTTTCCAAAATGTTCCAAATGTAATTTGGTTCCGTAGTCAACGTCTCTTTTGACTTTCAGCAGTGCCAGTATTTGCACACGGACCGTGGATTCAGTTCTCATGGATATTTTACGATGTTCTACAGCGACAAATAGAAAGTAATTGGTCGCATGGGTGTTGGAGCCGGTAGTCATCCTGGAGAACCACGGAGAGCACGTATTCTGCCTGGGTTTGAAACTTTTTCTTTGAAAAACGAACGATGAACAGAACAGGTGCTCTCCCCTAGGAAATTATAAAATCAAAGAAACAACCTGCAGACAGTTAAGACAGCTACCGCAGACGCTGACTGAGGCCTGTCATCCCGTCCTCGGCACGTGGGCGCGTCTTTGCAGAGACAGAAAGAAAAACATGCAGGAGTGATTGTTGTCAAATGACTCTGGGCAGTTAGAGGCACACTTTTATTAGAAGTTAAAGCCAGATAGGGATTAATTCGTTTTTATTATTATTTAATTAATTTTGTTCTTTTGTGGTAAAGTAATTGCAGTTCAGAATAGCCTTCATTTCAATGCCTTAATATCTTTAGTGCCCAGATCACTTTTCTTAAATAATACTGTATAAAACCATATTATTACCCCATTACTTGATATATTTTAAAACTTTACATGATCCTGAACCTAGAGTTAATACTTTGACACATATAATTTAAAATGATTAATTATTGAATTTATAAAATAATTCCCAGTCTTTCAGATTGAAGATGAAATCTCTCCATGTTCATGATCTGTTGAAAAATATTGAATTTCCAAATATGTTTCCAAAATATTTGCCTTTCCCTTTTGCATATTTGTATTTATAATTTTCTTCCATGCTGAGGCATCTGTTCATGATCTTAGCTTATTTTCAGAATCTTTTTGGGTTGATGTTTGGATTTGATATTAAAATTCTTTATGGGCTGAGTAACTTCTAGGGACTTGCTCAATAATACTTTTCAGATTCATAATTTTTAACTTCAGACATTATCGTGGGTTTTACTAACTTGGGAAAACATTCAACATTTTACTTACACCCATTAAACAAAGTGTGTGTTGTTACTTTTGTTTTGTTTTTACACTTGGACCTTCAAATACATTAATGATTGAGAGCATACTTGCAGTCTTACTGAAAGTTTATTTTTTAAAATATAGCTTTAATTCCAGAACACAGAGGGAAAACTTGACACAGGCAAGAGGGAGCTTTTCTTTGTCTGGGGGAGGGGAGGTCGTATTTTGAGAGCACCCCCTCCTGGGGGAGAGAGAGGAAGCCGGATTCCCTAGGATGGGATTCCTTGGCTCTCTTTTCTGCAACAGAATTGTTCCTCATTAAGGCAAAAGTCAGGCTGTGGTTTGGGATATATGTACTTTCTGTTAATTCACTTAAAATTGCTTTTCCTCCATACATATTCCTCGTGAACCCTAAGTCCACAGGATAATATATGTGCCCATCTTTATCTGTGGCTCTGGAAAATGACAGAGATAAATATCACTTTGTGCTAAAAATAAGCTCATAGTAATACGGAGGTCAGTCCCGAGTCATATGCTACATGAAACAGACTGGATTTTGAGTCATGACATCTACACAAAAAGCAATCCTGCTGAATTTTCATATTAAGGGGTTTTGGCTGAAGGAATTCAGACACATACACAGTACGGCCCCAGAAATCTTGCCAAGAAAAGTTGAGTTCAAAATGTGGGGGAACGGATCCAAGAATAGGCCTCCAACATGTTGCATTCATTACGCGCAGCTGTGTACATGAAAAGTGACTTTTTATCCCACCTACCAAACCCCATCCAGAGCTGTCACTTTTTTTTTTTTTTTTGCCAACTCGCTGACCTTTCTATTCCCACAAAGGAAAATGTGACTGACAGATGATTATTCAAAACAGTTTGGCAATTAAAAAAATGCATGCTAATGTATTTGCTATAAATACAGCACACCCTTAAAGAGACATTTCTCCGAGCGGGGTTTTTGTGCGTGAACATTAGCTCACCGGAGGCGTGGAGGAAGCGCAGCGGGTCCTGAATGCTGATGGAAGCCGCGCGAGGTGCCTTTGGGGTGGAAGGAGGTAGAGGTGCCCCGGTTGCCTAGGAGATGCAGAATTATCACCGACACTTGGCAAAGAAACGGTAAAACAACCGTTTCGAGGAGCCGGGGAAAAACCAGCGTCAGTCACACGTGTCAGCGACTGGGCAGGGAGGTTCCAAGGAAGTGGGGTGAGCGCTGAGGTCCCCACGGCTACCAGGCATAGTTACCTGGTGAGGCCACGTGTCCTCTGCTTCTGCTTCTCCCAGGACCGCTGACGGGTGGCTTCCAGGCTTCGCTGCGGATCCTGCTTCCCAAAGGCAGGGTCTGAGCCCCGGAGTCGTCTCCAGCCGGCACGGAGTGCCCGCCACGCTGTGGCTGCGCAGAGCTGTCCTGAGCGGCCACGCCAGGGCGCTGGCCTGCGTCCCTGCTCCCTGGGGGTCAGTTACTGACCCCGTGGCACTGCCGGAGCCCGGGGTGCAGGGCTCACGCCATGAAGTCAGGCAGGGAATCCAGAAAGCTGCCCCTGGAAGGCTTTGAGTCACTTCATCACAGAGGAATGCATTCGAGCAATAAAAGATATTTTCAAATATATGATGCGTTGAAAAATGTTTTATTTTGCTGTATTTTCCTAACACAATATTTAAAATTCTCCAAGAAGAAATACATAATATCAAAGAAAATAATACGAGGAATACATATATTGTTATTTTTCCGATCTCCGATGGTAGCTCATTCTTATTAAGGGGGTTGTGTTGACATAGTGCTTTCCTGTTCCAGAAGAAATATCTATAAATACTTTTTATCTGTGTGCAAATATGTGTGGCTTAGAGGGAAGTAGGCGCCAGGAAATATATTACCTCTTTGACTCAACAGATCCCGAGGCAGCTTCTTTCCAAAGACCCTAACCAACTCCATTATTTTCTTCGGTGAAATGTATTTGGAAATTTCATGACTGTCCGTCCATATTCCAAAAGCCAGAGAATAATCTTTCGGACTCCAAGAATATTTGCCAATTCACACACCACTAATTTGCGGCAGATACAGTGATGCCATCTCTACCCTCCCCCCTCTCATTCCACAATATCGTCGGACTGTTGGGCATTATTTGGTCGGATAGTAAAAACGAACTGCAATTTTTATTTTAGCCATCAAAATCATTTCATTTTTATAACGTTTCATTCAATGCTTAATTGCACCACATTTGATTATGAAATTTATTTACATGCAGGTAAATAAATGACATAAGAAATGTCTTCTGTATGTGATATAGATTAGTATGATGAAACCAGAAATGCTTAAGTACTTTTTTTTTTTTTACTTACATCATACTTGTATTTTAAATTCTTTAGGTCCAAAATTAGATTTTAAATCACTTACTGCCCAACGTGATTAATTAAATTTAATGTTTAATGTTTCTGTTAGTGCCAAGGAGTTCAGCTATTTTGCCTTAATAACTCAAATAAAATCCAAACGATTAGTTTTGATTGTTGTAAAATTTCTAAATCTTTATTACAGTGGAATCAGATGATCACCTAACAGCTACAGTTGTATTGACTCTGGTAATTGAAAATCTCCAGATTTTCAAACCTGAAAATATGCCGTTCAGGTGAACCAACCTTTGCTCGGTACCTACACATACCGAGTCCTGTGGGGCCTGAATGAGGAATCAGGTGTGAACTGTGCCTTGGAGATTCTTCCACATTTCAGCGCCGGGATGGTTATGTACCATAAATTACCCCATTTACCTTTCACAACAGTCCAGTAACATAAGTATTACCCTCTTTAACATACTTACCCAAGGCTCAAACCCATTACTTTCTCCAAGAACACACATCTTGTGAGTGGAAGAGGCAGGATTTGAACTCTGGTCTGCCTGACTCCTAACCCTTGGCCTCTGGTCTCCATCCTGCCTCAGTGCACCGCCATCACAGAGATATGTCATGAGGGTGAACAAGGATAGCAGGCGAAGGAAACATATTATTTATCTGATGTGCTGGTTCATGCAGAGAAGAATGTTAATAGGCCACGTCTGCCCGGAGGCAAAGCACGTGAGCAGCAGTAGGGGCTCATTTTACGAAGGAAGATTCTAGGGAGGCTTAGGGAGAGGTAGTGGGTGAAAATGAAAACAGAAGGCCAGGGTCTAAGGTAAGGCACCAAGCTGTCCTGCTAAAGAGCTTAAATTGGGCTTTGTGGAAGACAAAACAGACCCATGAGCAGGTTTGCGTTTTTAAAAGGTAACTTTGGCCGCAGTGGAAAAGGGGCGCTGATGAGGTCCGGTGGAAAGGAGGGAGATGATATTTAGGGTGATATTAGAAAGCTCCAGGCTCAAGACCGTGAGGCTGGAGAGCTGGACCGTGACTCCCTGGGCAGAAAAGGAGGGGTCAGACTCAAGACCCGTTCAAGCAGTGGGAGCAGCAGGATGTGGTGATGGATTTCTGTTGGAGCTGAAGGAAAGAGCTGGAACTTCTGCCTTCGTCCCCTAGGTGAAAAGCTCCATGAGGCAAAATAGAAAGGACAAGAGAGGAGCAGTTTGGGGGGCGAGGGTGACTTGTAATGTATTTGACTTTGGACATGTGGCGTTAGAGCTGCCTCTGAGACAGCCGCAGCAAGCCCTGGGAATTACGCTGTAATATAATCAGAAATGAAGAGCCAGGGGGATACAGAAAGGAAGAGATTAATGTCAACTAATTGGTCAGGGAAGACTTTGAGTAGAAAATGTCATTAAATACAAGAGGAGAGATACAATTTCTGCATGTAAAATTTGAGTAAGAGGGCACTTAAGGTAGGTTTGAATTCACAATGTACTTTATGTTCATTGTTTTTGCTGAGTATCCACCTAGATGTGCAAACAATTTGATACATTTTTGTTCTAATTTTCTCTAATATGTCAGTCCCTGTGTTGTGTTACAGTCAGGTTACATGTATTATATATTCATTCATTTATTCATTCAGCCAATAGTAAGCCAATTGTGTGTAATAACATGAAGTATTTTTAAGGTAATACACACGATGCATTAAGTACTGCTGCTGATGTTTTCTTAATACAGGGTGTCCCAAAAAATGTATACACACACTTTGAATAATTATAAAGGTAGCATTTATTAAAACACATTTCATTTTCAAAATTGAGCTGTCAGCTGTTAAACCGTGTATGCATTTTTTGGAACACCCTGTATAGTGTATATGTGCAATAATCCCGTGGCACCTGGCCATGAGGGGACAGGAAGCTTTCAGGAAAGGAACAGGAGACATCTAGGCTGAGACGTGAAGGAAAAACAGATCAGCCCAGGGAGGATGGTATTCCAAAGAGAAGGAACATCCTGGGCAAAGTGTCAGAAGCCACAGCTGAAGTGAAATCCGCAAGGAGAGGCGAGATCTCCAAGGATCCTGTGAGCCTTCCTTGGGAGTTTAGATGGTATCTTCACGGCCGCGGGGAGCCATTTAAAATTTTCAATAAGGACATTGATACAATTACGTTTGCCTTCTTGAGAGAGGTTTCTGAGTGCGGCATCAAGCACGCGTTGGGGGGAGGCAAGGACAGGAGCAGGTATAATATTGCATCCAAGTGAAAATGACTGCACTGACGGGGACAGTGACTGTCGTGACGGGGAGTGGCCGGCATGGCCGAGGGCCTGTGGGTGGGTTTGACGTGTGGAATGAGGAGGGCGGTGCTGATAAGAGAGGAGGTTCAGGAATGACACGCAGGCCCCATTCCTGACATCTGGATAGATGGAGGTTTCGTTCACTGACATAGGGGATGCGGGAAGAGATGTAAGGTTGCGGAAGATGGTTATTTTAACTTCAAATATGTTGCGTTTAAGATGACATCCTGTTGAAGGCTTGAAGCGATTGGATACAAGCCTGGTCATTCCATAGAATTGAAACCGTGGAATAACATAATCTGTGAATTAGGCCTTGAGAGATGGTAATGATTACAGAAGTCAGAGATAACAGGGAGGGAGGGAGGGAGGGAAAGAGTGTCCAGGCAGTGGGACAACGTGATACGCAAAGTTGCAGAAAGAGAGTAGGGGCATCTTTGAGAAAAATCATATTGTCAAGGGTGAGATAAGACTAGAACGGTCCTCCTGGAAAATAGGTTGAGTATTGGGTAGTCAGTAGGGAGCCAGTGAGGATTTGGGCATGGGAGCAGCATTGGCATTGTCATCAGGAAATCTGACTGGATTATGGACTGGGGTGGGGATGCAGAGACGGGTAGAAGGCTACTAACATGATGGAGAGACATCATGAGATTTAGAAGTGGGTAGTTTCAGAGGAGATAAAAGAAAACATGATGCGAGAGGTACTTGTGAAAACAGAAGTGCTCAAGGGATTAAGAAATGCAAACTGCCAGTTATAAAAATAGTCACAGGGATGTAAAGTACAGCATAGGGACATAGTCCCTAATATCGTAATAACTATGGAGGGCGTCAGATGGGTGCTGACCAATTGGGGTGATCGCTTCATAAGGTATATAATGCTAATCACTCTGTTGCACACCTGAAACTAATATAACATAGTATGTCAACCATATTAGAAAAAAATTAAATTTTTTAAGGGGATACTTGTGAAAACAAAATGCTACGGCTACTTCTGACTGGCCACAGTCAAAACGGGAAAAGAGATGACTATGAGAATAGCAATAGCTTTGTGGGAAACCGGAAGAGGGACCAGGTTTCAGGATATATGTAGCCTGCACTACATGTAGGACTCCGGGATTACACTTCATAGAATTAAAATAAAAGAATAGCATAGCAGTATTATTTTATTTTTAAAGTTGCTTTTTTCCCCCGTTTTCCTTGGGCTTTTCAAACTACATCCCAGAGATTAGACTAGATGATTTTTTTGTTGGTTTTTTGCTATACATTACTAGAGAGAGAAAAAGAGTCCGAAGCCCATTTGGAAAGAAACTCGAGTGAGAGGGCTCAGCAGTCCTTACCGAGAGCGCGGGTCGGTGGTCTTTGCAGGGCGGAGCCTCGGAGGGGGCAGGTGAAGAGCGGCCGTGGCATCTGCCTTCAGGGTCTGAGCTCATCCCCTCCGCTGGGATCAATACAGCGATGCATGCGGGGCCGATGTGGGCATTTCCATGGGAATCGCTGGGACGCGAGTTGTTCTTTTACGGGCATCTTTGAAGTCTATAAAAAATGTAATTCTGGATATCTACCAAGAGGAGTCTTCTGCAAAGTCAAACACATCAAGATCGCTAGATGCCATTTCCACTTACGTAGCTGTCTGTTCCGAGGGGCGAGGGAGAGGCTTTTCATGGTCTTTGCTGGTGGCCCTGGCCAGTTCCACGGTTTAATGGAAGTTACGTTTTTGTTCAGGCGAGTCCATTCTCCCTGGCAGACCGACACAGAAAGCCACTTTCCTCCCATTGTATTGCTTCAGACAGTCTGCAAATACAATGTTTATTACACGGCTCCTTCCCTCTCCAGTGTTTACAATGCAGGTGAACTTTATTCCTTGAGCGACTTGACTCGTGAGTTGGTTGTTGTTATGGTTTCCCCTTTTTAAATAAGAGCCTTTATTCCGAGACAAAAAGGCTTTGATTCCCATTGAAAAGCAAGACAGGGGACCCCAGCCTGTGGACCCGAGTGTTAAGATGCTTTTGAAGATGGGGGCCGTTGGAAGCTGCTTGTAACACGGAGATTAGACACTCCGTCTCCGGCATGGGAGCAGGCCTGGCATCGGCTGAACAGGCCGCCGCTCGCCTGCCCGTCTTCCGCGGGCCAGATAAAGGCCCGGGAGGAACAGCTGCCAGCCGGGAGGAATGCGAGGAAATAGGAAATCGATTTGAAATAGGGTAGGGAAAAAGGCAGGAGAGAGAACTGAAGACTTTTCAGATATTCCCTTTTTGGGCCTGTGCAGTTGCTGCCTCCGCTGGGGAAGACGGTCTTCAGTTACTGTTCTCTCCCCGGGGTCAAAAGGCAGGACATTCACCGCCAGTGCAGATATAAGAAAGGCCTGGCGTTGGTTCATTTCTTCCTAATTGGGGGAGAGTCGAATGTAGATTTGTATTTTACTCTTTGGAAAGGCGTCTTGACCCTTCAGAAATGAAAAAGAATGTGAAAAATTATAAGCGTTTTCATTCTAGGCTCGGGAAAAGTAGATTTTTTTTTTCCCCTGTTAGTGACAATAATATTAAGTTTCTCACCAACCAGAGGGGGCTGGGCAGTTTCATGTTTGACGGTGAAGGTCACAGGGATTCTGATGTCCCATTGACGGTGGTTCTTTTATTTTAGCAGATGCCCACGGGCAGATCGTGAGACCTCTCTCTCCGTTGCCGAAGGGAGTACCTGGGGTGGGGGTATGTCTCCAGTGTTTAGGTCACTAAGAAGTAGGGCAGATGGCTGTCTTTAGGGTCAGACTCACCAACCGCCCTGCAAGAAGGCAGTGAGCTCTAGGTTCCTTTGGGTCCTGCCATTTGGTGACGCTAGGTGATCTCTTCAGGCAGGAAACCAGTGGTGCGCCCTACCTGCGCTTGCTGAGCCTCCTGTCGGTAGAATGCCTTGCTGGAATTGTCCGTAGGATACCGAGGCATTAGAAGAGAGAGACCCTGCAAGATGTGGGACACTTAGCCAGGGAGATTGAAACACAGGATTGCCACCGACCATAGGAGACCAAACATATAATAATATAGCTCACACACACTGTTCTCCTTCTTGGCTGCTGCAGAAACACCAGTGCTACCCTCAGGAAGAAGAGAGCCTCTCGCCTCTCATGCGTTGGAATGTGGCTCGTATCTTAACACGGAATGCTAACATATGGAGTAGAGTAAAGATGAAAGTGGCTGTTTTTAAGATCACATCGGCATTGATAGGTCAGCACTTGGAGATGACTAAGTGGGCTGTTTAACTTATCCGTCAAAATCAACAAAAGCTTGATCAGTAAATTGATCATTGATAGTGGATGGACAGGTAACAAAGCAATCAGGACAGGGGGAAACCAAGGTTGGAAAAAAGAAAGCCATTAAAAAAAGAGTGAATTTAAATATCCAGTGACCGAAAACTATTCTCCTAAGACATTAAAGAAACGGGAAGAGACTCCTGCATGGTTGTTTAAAGCATTCCAAAGACCCGAGAGGTTTCCTTTTCACAGAGGGAAATGTCCAGGCCCACATGAGATTCCACCAGGCCACAGGGCCAGTCAAAAGAGTCGTGTCCAGAACCCAGGTTTCCTGATTCCTAGAGAGTTTGCAGAAAAGTGTAGAATTCCCTGAAGGGCGGGCCCTGATGTCTCTTCACTGGTTTCACTGTGCAAACTATTAACGCTATTCTGTGTCCCTTCTCAGTCCTCTCTTGCAATAGACGCATTTATTTTATCACTGGTTTCAGTGGTGCCGATTCAAGTAATCTAAGGCGTGGACAAAAGATACCTGCTTATCCGAATGACAGCCATGGATTTCCCTGACGCTGATTAGGACACAGTATTTTTATTAAGATTGCTAGAAATAATCAAGCAGTAGAATAAGCTTTTTATGCAAAAAAATGCTTAGCTATACTTTAGTACCTTTCTCTCTAATCACCAATTGCTGTGAATCAACAGCCTAACTGCTCATTTTCAGTTAGAAAATCCCTCATTGTAACCATCCTTCTGAAACTCTGACAGAACTTCCAGGGAGGTAAATTTACCCAGCATCTATTCTAGGACCAGCAAAAAGGTACGGTCATTCCACATAGACTTATACCGAACCGTGAGGACCTTTCTACTTGCCCCGGCTGCTTCTGTCATCTGAACGAAAGCCATCTTAGACTCTGGAGTTAAAGTGACCGTGATGTATTGATCTAATGAGTAATATTATGGAATTAATTCTAAAATACTCCAGCTCAGCCTGCCTTCATCTTTAAAATTCATTTGAATGATCACATTATACAAACCTCCCGTTGAAGATCTTGCAAAGGCCTTTGGCCAAAAATAATACATAGCTGTACGTATTTTCACAGCGATTTCCACCCCGAAGGCTCTGACACCCTGGGAGAGCCCGGGCAGAATCTCCACCTGGACATGGCTTCCCGTGCTCAGGATCTTTAGTCTGTTACAGCCTCAGGAGTTATAAACTCCTTGCTTAGCATCAAATGAATGTCCTTGTTCTGTCTTTCAGTTATTCTAGATCTTTGGAAAGACCTACCTCCCTATGCAACAGTTCTAAGAGAAAGTGACAGTCCCCTGAGCTTGCTGTCACTCAGAGGCCGAAAGCCCCTAGGACTAGATACGCCTCGCTGGAGCTTTCCTTACCCACAGCCCCTGTCTCTGCCGGGTGTTTTCTTTTACCTTACCCACCCTGAATTTTCTAAAGAACTCAATTCTTCCCATTCAGTATGTTATGTGTATCTGCAGGATTTCCCATAAGCTGCTGCAGGCACCCCTAGCAGGACCCTAAGCACACTCCACTTTTTACAAACCGAGATGAACCCTGGGTAGAAATTTGCCTAAAAGAGCCAGTCTATTTTCCCCACAGAGGTATTACTTTTTTATTTTATTTTATTTTTCCCTGCAGAGTATTTTAAATAATGGAAATACAGTTTTCTACACCAGTTTTAAACTAGTCTTGCCCTGTACGGTTTAAAGAAGGCATTTCATGTGAAAGCACCTGAGGAGTTTCGGACGCATAATAGGCATTCAATAAATGAGTCAAATTCAGACCTAAAAATTTTGAAGGAAAAAACTGGTGTGTGCACCAGCGGTCTCCATTTCCGAACTGCCATCCACCTGCTTGTCCACCCCCATTAAACCTGACGTTCATCCCATTACCCAGCTAGAAATTTTCCCCTCTAGGTCACAGATTGCTTCTCCCTGCCAATTTCAAGAACGTCACTTCAATCATCATAAGTATTAGTCCGTGACACGTGGCCCTGTTCACCATCACCCACCCCATTCCTGCCTCGGTCCTTGCAAGCTCTCCTCCAGGGCTGCCCTGTTGGGCTAAACTGCTGATTCCCCCAATTTCCTAGACCCCGCCTTTTTTTTTTTTTAATACGTCTTTATTGATTTCAGAGAGAGGGAGAGAGAGAGAGAGAGAAATATCAATGATGAGAGTCATTGATCGGCTGCCTCCTGCACCCCCCCGACTCAAGCCTGCAACCCGGGCATGTGCTCTGACCGGGAATCGAACCACAATCTCCTGGATCCTAGGTCGATGCTCAACCACTGAGCCACATGGCCGAGCAACCCCGCCTTCATGTCCCCTGGTGCCTGAACTTCCTCTGTGTGACCCTGTTTGTAAGCATCCCCAGGACTCAGGCTTGGCCATTTGCTTTCTTGGTTTACTTCTCCCTCTCATCTCATCTGCTCTCCTAATACTCACTCGTCTGCTGTCGTGGTGTCACTGTTACGGGATGGGTTAGTAAAGGCCAGCACAGAGCTCCATCCCTTCTCTCCACCTCTACACTCCTCCCTGGCACATTGAAAGACTGATCCCAATGAAATGCTCAATTCATTCTAGTTGCTTTCTCTTTGTCTTCTCATAGAATTTTCTTCCATCTCTGGGCCCAGATCTCTACATCTGGAGCCGGGTAGCCCAGAGGCCATGGTTCTCAACTTCACCCCTCAATGTGCCATTGTTTCTATAGACATCTATCCACCAGACATCATCACTCCATCTCTACCCACCAATGGATAACTAATTCTCGGTGTCTAAACAAACAAAACAAAGTATTTGTAGTAATATATTTAACTTCAAAGATGTATTGCCTAGCTTTCTGACATTAACTGAAAATATTCTTTTTGAGAACTAACACTACAATATGCTTCAGGTGTTAGTGAATGGAACGATGGTAGGAAGCAAATAGTTTGGATTGAGGAAATCGTTCCATAGTTAAAATAATCCAATCATTCTTATTTATTACATTAACCATGGGCTGTCAGGGAATACATTCAAAGGAACCCCAAATGTATTCTTGTTTTCAGAACCTAAACATAAGTTGAACCCCAGTAATTGCCAAGCATGGACAAACACTGCCCTCCCTGGGTGGGCCTGGGAATTAGTCTTGCTGCTTGCAGACCTGCTTTCAACCTGCCCTGGGTGAGTTGCCCCCTCCATCTCCACCCCTCCTGTGCCTCCCCAGTCGTGGAGGTCTACTCATAGGAGGAGGCGTCAAGGCTCTGCTCTACTGCAGACACCCTCTGACATGCTGGTGGACACCTGGTGGCTTGACTTGGGTCCTCAGCTCGTACTGTGTACTCCGGGCACGCCCACCTCCAGCTAACTCTTGCTAGCTATCTGGATTCCTCTAGAAGCTCTGCCCTCCTCTCACACTCGGGGGGAATGACCTCCCTTCCTCACCCCCTTCCCTCCGTCTTGGATACTCGCCAGCACAGGGCCGAAGCTCACTAAGCCTTTGGAGGCAGTGCCTTGCTTGACTGCCCCCTGCGAGGAGGCCAGACCTCCGCACACATCCCGGATCCCGCTTCCTCCTCCCTCCCTGCCCAGGCTCTGGAGGACCCAGCATGCTCCCGCCAAGGTCACCCGAATTAGGACAAAAATAAGAGCCAGCCCTCTGACACTTAACGAACAAGACTGGAGCTCTAAAGAAGGAGTCTTAGGTCTTCACCACGTATCGGATTTCAGAAAGCATTTGTGTTTTTGGTGAAATAATATAACACCTTTAAAAATAAAGATAACTTACCTTTTAGAAACCATTTGGGATGTGGGTCATTGCAGACGGTTGTGAAATAGCTATATTGTGGGTGAATTTTTCTGTGCAATTAAATCAAAGAATTACCTAAATATTATACTAGCCTTTTAGATTTACTGTAGACATCTGTGAAAAATTATGAATTGGCCTTTATTACAAGCCTTTTATTTTTTCAAACCTTTACTTCTGTTCCAATGTAAATGATAATTGAACTTTATTGGAAAAAGCCCCAGAAATATGATTTTAAATACAGTTTTATGTTAGCTTATAACAGGGTCCACATAACTGTTAGAGACTTTTGTGCTACTGACAAAATAACACTGTGAAACTAGATAAAATCTAAAACCGCATTCACAGCATGGAGCTAAACTAACTGCACAATTATTATGCACTAATAGATGTCCGTGCTCTGTAACTTTGGTGACATAAATAGTTTCTTTGACATACTTGTTTTTCAAAACAGAAAAAAATGTTTAAAAGGAAATGTATAACTTTTAACAAAGTCCGTTTAGGTGAACTAAATTGTAGAGTGACATATATATATAGAGAGAGACCTAAACTAATCCCCCAATCGGGTCTTCAGACATGTTTATTAGCTACTGGCCTTCCCTGCAAGGGTCCAGCCCGGAGAGGACTGGTAAGGTAACTTCGAAACACAGAGAAATCAGGCGCCTGCCTTTCTTCCCCTCCCGAATCAACAAAGTCTCAGTTTTGAGAATAGAGCATGTTTTCAAATCTTTGGTGTGACTTATGCCGATTTGCGTGATTTAGAACGTGAGCTACACTCCTAATACCAGTTTAAAGGTGTGAGTGGCCGCTGAGCATTTGGGGAAGCGGTTTTAGCGGCAGGCTCAGGGCCCGGGGCTGAGGTTGGGCCAGGGCCTCTGTAACTGTGTCTGCCCATCACGCACCACTCAAGCTCCAGTTTCCTCCTCTGTAAAATGGGATAATATCATTTTCTCATAGGGCCTTAGAAAAATCATAAAAATGATAGGTGTCAGATGCTCAGTATAGCGAGTCACACAGTGTGCTCATTGTTAACATCATGTACTCAACGTAGCTAAAGCTGTTGGATTTTGATTTTGTGTCAGCATCTCTGACGGTATGGATTTGATGCTCAATCATAAGCAGAAAAGGTAATCATCCTCCTTTGGGTTAAACTCTGATTTTTCTTCAAGGTGTTGGTCTAAGCAGAGAGAGGTCAGAAGTGCTCTTAATATTGAAGCTAATTGGTGCCAGTTGGAAGAAACAGCTCATTCGTGAACTTTAAAAAAAAAAAAATACATTTTGCCTTAATTTGTTTTGGTTTGGTTCACGCATTTCTAAAAAGATTCCTTGTAGTGTGCAGTCATTAGGCTTTTGTGCCTAAAGAACTGAATTAGTTATAAGTGAACATTCATTTAGCAGTGCAGGTAGGATTCCATGCGGTTATTTATTCACAACATAAAATAGCCACATAGTTCCACGGATTGGATAGCGCCTGCTCATGGAACTGTGGGGAACTCTGCAGACCCTCAGTAGAGAAGGCAGTGTCCACGAAGCTCATTATTCCTGACGTCATCAACGTGGCAAAGGATAGCTGAGAAAAATAGAAGCCTAAAGTGTGCCTTATTCTGTGTCTCTATAGAACCCTTCAGTGGACTCCCATATTTAAAAGATGGCAGGGATTTAATACATGGATGGGTCCGCCACAAAACCTGGAGTCTTTTCCCGGGAAGGCAGATATACGTGGAAGCCACGTCTCTCCTTCCTCCCCTTGGGCTGCCGCCTCCGCTCAGCTCAGCTGTGTTCCAAGCGAGCCCTTGGTTATTCTCAAGGGACACTTTGCCCAATCTGAAAATAATTAGTTTTGTATTCAGAAAAGAGCTACATATGTATACATGTGGAATATTCCAATATCAGCCAATATAAAAATTTACCTAACCTGTATCTGATATTTATAGATGGGCATTGCTTAATTAGCATTTTAAATTGGAATTTTAATAAATGCTATCCATCAGTGACCAATTTACATAGCATTTATCTGGGGAAATGAGCGTGCCAGATACCAGTCTTCTTGAGATTCATCTTGACCGAGACAGTTGACTTAAGATTTTAAAGCCTTTCATTCTTCCATTACCGTATTCATCTTTCTGTCTTCTAATGTTCTAGTCCAAACCCGATCTTCTAACTTGTGTCCTCAAAAACCCAGGGGTACATATCTGAAGCACAGACAAGCCCCCGGGCCCTGGCAGATTCTACTGGTGCTGCGTTCTACCCATTTAATTCTCCTGAGGTTCCAGTTGAACAAGACCTTCCCATAGTCTGGCCTGAGTAGTTAGTTACATCGTGTTTATCTGCAATTACTTCAGGCAGCCCGCCCCCTGCAAGAGTCACACACATCCCCGTGATCTGTGCAATGATCCTTTTCAAGCTATTTTGGCTTAGGAGGGCATCTGCCTAAGAACGGAGAAGTCTTTCAGTGCCCCACAAAATATCTATTGTTCTATTTTTTTGACCCATTTTTACTAAAGAGAATTTCAAAACCCCGAAATAACTTACAATTTAGACTGCGTTGAAGGAATGTTTAAATAATTTCTATGATATCTTATTCATGCCCTAATTAAAGGGAAATATATTGATCACTCAGGGAAGGATGGGCATTATGGTTATGATGATCACGTTGTAATGGTATGTGTGTGTGAGTCACGATTTTCAAAGAGCCATTGTTAAAAAAAACACCAAGGTGTAGAGGCTTTGCTTCAACTCTGAGTAGCATCAGACATCTCCATGTTTGATGATGGATGCGTTAGATGGTGATGAAAATTGAGAAAGAAAAGTGTCCAAGAGGTAGACGAGCTGTATTCACATTACTGTGGCATTAGATGCAAAAAGTGACAAAAGCCAAGGTGGAGGCAGGATGCTAAAGAGGAGGGAGAAAGTTACTGGTATTGAGTCATGGGAATGGGGAAAGAATTTAGTGTTCATGTGATAGTATTGATCAGGAGAGAACGCTGATTCTTAGAAGTATTATTTTTTGGCTTAAGTCTGTATTTAAAATGCAGAATGACAGCTGATAACCTAAAGATTTGCTGATTGATATTAGAATTGCAATCTAAGTGCTTCATATTTTCTTGTTTATTTATGTAAAAAAATACTCGAGGGCTTGGGAGGAACTGGAAGAAAACACCGGTGAAGCTAAAAATTCCACTTCCATTCATTCAATTCTCAGCTTAATGGAGGAAGAAGCTGAAGGGGGTGGAATGTTCTAGAAAAAAAAAAGGGGGAAATTAAAGGAAGGACGTTGGCCTGGAGGCAGTGCAAAAATGATGATAAAAGTGGATCTGGAGGGGACAAAAAGGCAATTTTTACATAAAAATTTCAGCGCCGCAATATGAAGTATGTATAATTTAAAGGTGAATCTGGCTGGAGCCCATGAGCTGCTGCGCATCCGCGTGGCCCAGCTCGGGCCGCCTGGCTCGGGGCGAGGGCCTGGCTCGCTCTGCGGCGCGCGAGGGTCCAGCGCTGCGGGTCCCGGCCGCGCGCACCAGACGCCCCCGCCCCGCCCGCCCGCCCCGGGGCGCCCGCCCGCCTTTCCCCGCAGCGCGTCCCGCGGGCCGGGGACCTTCGCCCGGCCGGGACCGGGTACGGCCACCGGGCTCCCGCGGTTAAGCGAACAGCGCGCCGGGCGCTGCGGGGAGGGTGGCGGGTCGGGGCCGGGTCTCCCCGCGCCGGGCGGGCGGCTGGCCGCGGCGCGGGCGGGAGACTCTGCAGCGCCCGCAGCGCCCGCCTGGAGGACGGCGGGGTCTGGTCCGCGTGCGTGCGCGCGCCGTGCCTCCGACCCGGGTCTTTAAAGCGCGCCCGCACCCAGCCTCCGTGCAGGTTCCGCTCCCCGCGTGGGGTGTGGGCATGGCCGCGCGTGTGGTGATTGAGTGCGAGTGTGCGTGAGTGTGCGCGCGGGGGTGAGTGACTGTGCCTGGGCGCGTGGACGGAGGGTCGGGAGGCAGCGGCGCGGGCGCGGGGCGCGGGGCAGGCGGGGCGCGAGGGCCCGGCCCGGCGCGAAGGGGTTAAGCGGCGCCGCCGCCCCCCGCGGCCGCGTGTAAACAGCGGAGCCTCAGCCTATCACGGCCGCCCGGCGCCCGCAGCCCGCGCCCCGCGCCCGGCGCTGTAACACGACACGCTCGGGACCCAGCAAGTTGGCAGCGCCGGGCTCGGCTCCGCACGGCCACAGCGAGGGCGCCGGCCAGGTGGGTGCGCGGCGGCGGCGGGCGCGGGGCCGGGGCCGGGCGGCTCCTCGCGCGGCTCCCGGCGGGCGGCGGCCCCGGGGTCCTCCCCGAGCGACCGGGAGGGAGCGGAGGAGGCCGGGCGCGGGGACCGGGGGCCGCGGCCGCCCGAGCGCCTGAGACCAGGCGGCTTTTTAACCCCTGAGCGGCCAGGCTGGAGGCCGGAGCGGCGGCGCGGGCTGAACTTTCCCGGGCTCCCCGGCGCGCAGGTAGCCGCGGGCGGCGTGGAGTCTTTTGTTCCGGGGGTTTTTAGTGGGGGGGATTTTTTTTTTATGAATAGTACGCAGCGGGAACCCCGGAGGTCCGGCCTCTTTCCCTGCGCTCCGTGACTTGGGCGGTGGGTCTTGTTGGCTTCCTCGCGAGCCAGTCTTAGCGGTAGCGATCTTTGGATACTTTGTGTCTGAGATGTTTAAAAATCTGCGTCGAGCTGAGGTGAGCCAGCCTTTCGCCCCGTTAGCTAAAACCCCTGGCACGGATTGCTTAATGGGGGGAAAGGGTGCAGAATAGCCGGGCCAGCCCCCCGAGCCGATTCTCTCCTGCGAAATACTTCGCGTGCGGTTTTCGTCAAGAGTTTTATTGGGCAGAGTCTGTGGAGGAAATTCAAGTTTTCCGGCGTCCGCCGTGCAGGCTCCTCCTGCAGAGAACTTGTGCACCGCCTGGAAAGTAAGGGTCATTTTGCCGTGTGTGCATGTGTGTGCGCATACATGTGTGCATGCGTGTGCGCGCGCGTGTGCATGTACGCGTGTATGTGCATGTGTGTGAGTAACACAAAACGGAGCGCAGGGCCCGCTGGCAGGCGGGGCGCCGGTCCTCGCCCCCGCGCTGCGCCCGCGTCCGCGTCCCGCTGGAGTCCCACGCGCGCCGCGCACAGAATGTAGGCGCCGAGTCACCAAGTGGGTCCGTCTCCCGCAAGCCGCCCGTCTTCAGATTCGGTGCGGTAAGATGGTGTCGTGGAAGATCGGATCCCCTTCCCCTCAAGTGGAAATACTTCCAGTAATTGAAAGCAGATCCACGTCTGGAGTTGGTACAAGCCGAGGTTTTCATTTTTAAAATAAACCTTTTGTTCTCTGGTTTAAAATGTTGCAGAGAGCCATCCAGGGACCTCCGGGTGCTAATTGTTCAAGTCCTCGCCGAGAAGGGATAGAAACTGCCCAGAGGAGGCTTTTGAGAAGCACAGCGAACTTACTTAAGCCCTCCAGAATATTTTAGAGCCACATATTCGGTCTGTGCCACACATTTTGTGTGTTTTCAAGCGGACTCCCAGGCATTAAAATGCAACTCTAGTTCAAAACCCCCAAACCCCAAGCAGAGCCCATCTGTCTTAAGAGGTTAAAAAAACTTGAGAAATGTTTGTGTTATCCCAGAGTATACTGTGATTTACAAAATTTGACGGTAAATTTGAAGTCAGATAGAAAGTGCATTTTGTTTAAAGGGACGCTGATTATACATTAGCTGGTCGGCTGGAATTCCACAAATGTGATTGCAGGAGGTTAACCTGGTTCTTTTCTCGTCTTCGGAGGCTAAGTTTTAAAAGCGTTTTTAAAAATGGACCATTAAAGACTGAATTTAGGATGCTTTCTAGACAAAGGGAGTCGCTGGTCTCCTATTAGCTGTGCAGATAGAGGAGAATGGTGAGACGTGAGAGCGTCACCTTGTTCGCGATGTGAAATCTGAAATGCATTGTGTGGTCACAAGGAAAAAGTTAGAAGAGTTGTACTTTTAACGACGACAATGGAGATCAGAAAAAAAATAGCAGTATTCCAGATTTTCTTTTCATTGCTCGTTCCTTAAACCCGTTGTACTGAGTATTGATAACATGTGCATGGGCACATTTGCAGAGCAGAGCATGGCAGTTTGACTTCTTAAAAGCTGCTTGCTAGCTCCCCAGCTTACCTTGTTTCCTCGCCTTCTGCTGATCGTTGGAGCACATTAAAACAAGCGTGAGGGGAATGCCTCGGTCGTGATTTCAGTGATATTCTTGGTAACATTTCTCACGTGAAAGTCCCTCTTCCATAAAGTCAGTGTTTAAAATTTCAGCAAATCTTTAACTACCAAATAAAATCTTACTGCATTTTGACTGTATCGCATCCCATTCCTTAGATATCAGTGGCCTAGTGTGTGGCGTAATGTAATTCTCCTCAAAGATTCAGTGAAAGAAAAGGGACCTCACGTGGACCCTTGTGGCTGTCTGAACAGTGATTTCCAATGTAAGACCCTTCTGTAAACATTTAAAGGAATCCTCCTGCGGTTTCTATTTACTGTTTTTATGTCCTTGCTTTTTTTTTTTTTTTTTTTTTTACTTGACGAGGGGGTGCTCAGGGTCTTCTGTCATCTGAGATAAGACGTTCAATTTATCACGGGACCCCTTTTCTTTCATAATGTAGGCAAGTGCCAAAGGAGGCACTGTCTAAACACAGCGATCTTGATAATTAATGCCAGAAAATAGATTAAAATGCTGTATTCCAGGTATTCATTTTCTTAAAAGGGCCACCAGAACAGCGTTGCTAAGCACCCGTCACTACTGCAAGTAACAGAAAATGACCCAAATTAAAGAACCTGTTCTAAGCTGTATTCTTGCATTTTCTAAAGTGCGTTTCAAAAGGTTTAACAAGACTCCTGCAATTAGTGGAGGGGGAAAAAAAAGATCTATTTTCAGCTCTGATCAGCAATTAAGAGATTGGGCTTTGGAACATCAGTCTCTTTATAATTTATTTTGTTTGCTAGACTTTAAACAGTTGTGAATAAAGATTTTTAACAAACCACCTAACAGTCCAAATGTAAGTGCTAAATAAAGGACAGTGTATTTGAAACTTTTAACTAAATGCACCATTTTTTTAATTAACTTTCCCCTCCTTTTAGAAAAGTTTAAATTTTACATTATTACGGTGTATGCTTTACTGTGGATTTCTTGCTGTGTCTTTGTGCAGATATATGTACATGTATTTATATGTACATACATACATATGTAGTTTAAACTACAGCTAGGCAGTAACTATTCTCTTATCCTCGATGTGAGTGCTGTAGCCCTGAACTCTTGAGAAATGGGATAGGCTTCCAAGAATGTTGGGATGTTGTGAGCTTGGTACCGTGAAGGAAAGAGAGTGATATGTCGAAGCAAGAAAGTAAATAAGTAAATTGGGGACAGTACTGGGTTTTTGTTTTAATTGATTTGAGAGAGAGGGAGGGAGAGAGAGAAATATCGACTTGTTCCACTTATTTCTGCATCATGACTTGACTCCTGTATGTGCCCTGACCTGGGATCGAGCCCTGCAACCTCGGCGCATGGGGACGGCGCTCTAACCACCGAGCCACGCCGCCAGGGCTGTTTGTTTGTTGTGTGTGTGGGTTTTTTGGGTTTTTTTACTATAAAGTAATCTATACTCTTCTGGGTTAGACCAGAACTTTTAAATAGTTATGGCTGAAAACCTAAATCACAACTATTAGATGTCTAAACAACTAGATTTCCTGTGACCTGGTTCTTGGCTCGTCCAACAGCTGTCACGAGTGCAGGCTGAGGGATGTCCCCGCAGAGAGGGAGGAGTGGAAGGGACAGGAGGGAGGACCAGCGGGGCTCAGGAAGGTTTAGGGCAGGATGGTGCCCGAGACTGTTGCCATATGACATCGACCTGGACAGATCTGAAAGCACAGGAGTGCAGATGCTAAGCTATCATCCTAAATGCTGTTTTGGTTATAACGATACATGAAGGGATTCCATATCCTCAAATGTTGAGTATTTTAAAGCGAAAAGTATTCTGGAAGATATTTTGCATTAGAAATTCATTATATTTATTCATCAGCTTGATCAGGTGGTTTGGAATTATCGATTTCTCTAGTAGTAGGTAATATAAAATGAATGAAATTTGTATGACTTTTACTGTAGTTTTGCCTAAAATGAGAAGTTATTGTAGTATTTATGTCTAAGGCCTTTTAGCCCAAACTGAAGTCTCTGGATAGAGATTAGGTATTAGAAATGTATTGTTTGTTTTTTGACCTGTCAAATTTGTATTTGCCATAGAGAATAACAATTTGATGTATAGAAATTATTATATTCATTTTTAGCATATTTGAAATGGTATATATTTTAATATTTAACAAACCAGGTGTTTTAAAATTGGTGTTTATATTTTGATTTTAGTTACAAACCTAGCTATTAAGTTACAAATTCTGTGTGTTTACATTTTGAAATATCTGCCCTGAATTTTTACAGAACCATGAAAACAACTTGCTCTTTGGTATTCTAGAGACAGTTTATGCCATGGATGTTACTGAGGGTAAATTCATTTCACAGGGGAAGAAGAATGATTGAAAAGCACACACAGATATTTGAGGGCACGTCGCATCTAAAAATAGATTTTGGAAACCACATACCAGAGCCGTTAAGAGAAAAAGAGCTTTTCTCTCAAGTATTATTATCCCCCCTCTTGATATGAAATACTGTTTCACATAAACATGTTATTTTATTCATTTACAAGGCAGATGGACTCTGGAGCATACCAAAATGACTAATCTAGAACTAATGCAGAAAAATATCCATTTCTCCTGTTGATACATACCAGCCTGCAGTTGTTAAAAATCGAAATGCTGGGTGGGAGCTCCAGTGAGCCTCCGCATCGCCTTGCCCAGTGCTCACCCGTCTCCAGCAGGCAGAGTGAGGACCTGCTGTCGAGGGACCTGGAAAATGTACTCTGCAGCTCTTCTCAGGCTTTCTTCTTTTAAATAAAACAAAATGACCGCACATAACGAATGTAACGTCGTTAATCTTTTATAATTATCTAGCCATTATTTGATTTTACCTCCTGCTTGAAAGTTGTACATTAGTGAAGTCGACACCTGGCTGTGCTCTTAAAAGTTTATTTGTCTTTCAATTCCTGTGATAGTAGGGGGCAGCACTTCTCCTTAATTATCTTTGTCCAAGGAAACAGGGAAAGGCCAGGGCAGTTAAACAAGGCCGTTTGGGTTTGTGAGGTCAAGTGAGATGCAAGGAAAGTGGTTAAATGCCTTACCGTCTTACTGAGCCCTTCATCAGTAACATGACCTTGATGGGGGTGGAAAAAGCCATTTGGCTGCTTCATGACAGCCACCCCTGCTTGTACTAGCACTGACAGATTTTACATACTGCTTTATCTTATTTCTTTCTTTTTGTTCTCAAATATTTCCTCTGATTGTAGGTCATCAGCTTGAAGGGAAACATTAAAATTTGTTTCTTTTTAATGGTAGATTTTCCCCTCATGAGTTTATTTCATACTTTGATATATATGGAGATATTCCTTCATTAAAAATTGAGGTGATCAGACTGGCTGTCCATTCTGTTTGCTTTTAAGAATATTTTAATGATGACGATTGGTCTCTTTGCAAAGAAGCGACTATGATGTGCTACTTTTGAAATTGTTTTTAAGCTATTAGGAGGAGAGACTTGCCAGCCTCAATGTTAGGAGTGGGAGTAAGGTTTGACGAGCGCCTGAGTACGTTTACTTGAAGGTTACTCAAGTTTCAGTAGTTCGATTGCTGCTGGTTAGAGTCATCCCTTTTCCTAAAATGTTAAAACAAAACCAAAAGATTTGTAGTGTATATTTTTTAACTTTATGGCCAATATTTTCCTTCTGATGTATTTTGTATCAACGCATTTAAATGGAATTTTTGCTTAAATATTTGAACAAGTATTGTTTAATAATAGGAAGAGTTTTACTAAACACAGTACAAGATCTAACCTTTTTGAAAACTCCAGTTAAAACGATTAAGTGCTGCATACAAGATTTTTGTTTTCCTAGGCAAAGCTTTCAAACATGACGGATTGGAGTTTAGCTTATGCTTTACTTTCTACTGAATTCTTTTTCATTACAATTAATCAGAACAATCAGAACTAAGTACCAGTCTTATCATAAGAAAGAAAAAAATTGGTCCATTATCAAAATACCTAAAGTATTATTTTAAACTTTCTCAGAGATATCACCCTCATCATTTATGAATTATGTAACGCTGCCATCTCAGGAATGCTAGATCACCGAAAATAGCTCCCTCAGGAGAGTCACGTTTGTGTTTTTTTAAATACGTTTTTATTGATTTCAGGGAGAGGGAGAGAGAGATAGAAACATCAATGATGAGAGTCCTTGATCGGCTGCCTCCTGCAGGCCCCCTGCTGGGGATCGAGCCCGCAACTCCGAAATGTGCCCTGACCGGGAATCAAACCGTGATCTCCTGGATCCTAGGTCGACGCTCAACCCCTGGGCCACACCAGCTGGGCGAGAGTCACATTTTCTTGACTGCAAAGGATGTATTCTTTTAAGAACTTTTTATTTGAGAAAATAAAAAGGTAATTGGCCCTGGCCGGGTGGCTCAGTTGGTTGGCTCCTTGGTCCCACACACCAAAAGGTTGTGGGTTTGATTCCTGGTCAGGGCATATACCCAGGTTGTGGGTTCCATCCCCAGTCAGGGAGCATATGGGAGACAGCTGATCAGTGTTTCTCTCACATTGATGTCTCTCTCTCTCTCGTCCTCTCTCTAAAAATCAATAAAAACATGGCCTCAGGTGAGGATTTTTTTTAAATGTAATTGAAATATTTTTAAAATGAATTCTCCAAGCCCTTCCCTCCTCCTCTGTTCCCATGTCAGGGCCTAAGTCCAGGCTCTTCTCATCTTGTCCGTAGGCGGTTTCGTTAGCCTCTGACCTGGTCTCCCTGCCTCTGTCTGGCCTCCACACCATCATTGTAGTTGTCATTCAGGATCATGATTCTGAGCCTGCACATCGCTGCTGAAATCCTCCTGGTGTTCTTTGGGTCAAGTCCAAATTCCTTAGTATGTTTTGCCGGAACCTTCGTATCCCACCTCTGCCCTGCTCTCCTTCTGGCCCACGCCTGTCCGCCCACACACCCCGGGCTCCGCCGCCTTCGCTTGCTCGGTGCCACTGCTGCCGCTTCTCGCCCTCTCGCACACCTTTCAAGAGCCTGCTTGCTGGGCACCTCTTCTGGGAAGCCTTCCCTGACCCCCGGCAGTGCTGGCTGTGCCTTGGATGCTTCCATGGCACCTGGCGCATGTGCCCGTTGGAGCACTTAGCACACTACACTGCGATCACTTGTTTACAGCTCTCGCTCCCCCACTGGGGGGACAAGTCCTACCAGGTCACAGCTGGGTCTTCCTCACCTTTATGTACCTGCCCTAACTGCAGTGCTGAGAAAATAATAGTCATTCAGTCGTGTTTGTTGGGTGCTTATGGAGTGAGTACATGAAACATAATTTAACTTCCTGGTAATAGGAGATCATCATGATGAACATCAGTCATTTTGTTCTGTGCTACAACATAAATAATTTTCTCAGGAGCTGTTGGGGGCTAAGCATCCCCAGTAGAAGGCCCCACAGGACAGTGCTTAGTGTTACTATTATCTGTCCGTTTTCAGCCCTAAACCAGGCAAGGTGTTTTATACATATCCTTTTGCTGCATTCTCACAACACTCCCTTCAGGAGGAATTTCTCCATTTTACTGAAGGGAAGGTTGTCCCTGAGAGAGGTTAAGTAAATTCAAGGTTACGCAAGCGCCGAGTGGCGAAACGGTGATGTCAGCGAAGTGCTGTGTGGTCCAGGCCTGGTCCAGGCCTCGGCTCCTCCCCGTGGGCGTCTGGAGCTGCGTGTGCAGGTCACGCACAGGTAGAGTTGTCAAGATCAGAGTTTCATTTTCCTTCTTGCGCTGTCAGGGTTCCCCTTTTGTTACGGTTTGTCATCAAGCAGCTGGTTATTGTGCCGTTACTGTGGTGATCTTGGTAGGAATAGAAAGGTTCTGAGCAAAGGCTGTTCTCCAAGCTAATTTCATAGGCTTTGTTCCTTTTGGTCTCTCGGAGGTCTTTTTGACCTAATACCTCCCTTTCTTTGCATTTCTTGGGTGGTGAGATTTTGGGGTAGCGGAGTTCCAGTTAGATGTTAGGGGTTTAGGCAAAGCACAGTGTTAATTTCCACAATGAAGGGCTTTTAAAAGAAGCCAGTAGTTCAAGGAATCATAACACTAAATTTGAGTAAGAAAAAAATAGGCTAAAACTGCATGCGTAGATACATTTGAAATTTAAACACATTGATATTTGCGATTCTAATTTTCTTCTAATTTTTTAAAACTGGTAAACATCGTATCTAATGAGATGCTCTTTTGAGTGACTAAAGTAGGGAAGATACGTCTTTAGTGTGATAACTTGGAGCAAGAACTAGTTCACCTTCAATGTTTTGGCTACCAGAAGATTGACAGGTAGGATTGGTAGACAGCAGCAACAGAAAACACCCCATTTCTCTTCTCCTGCCGCATCTTCACTGGCCTTAAAAACAAAACACTCACAAAAATTTAAAAACCAATTATATACTAACTTCTCCTAGTACATTTTCATAACTGCAGGGAACCTTCAGGGTCGCCTCATCTAATCCAGGCTGCACATCCTATAAGTGGAGAGACGAGACTGCTAACGGCTAACGCTGACTGGGTATTGACTGAGTGGTCGTCTCTGTGCTAAACCTTTATGTGGACATTATTTCACCTAGTATTCAGAACAACTCATGGAGTTAGTATCCTCATGATCATTGTACAGATGGGGGAACTGAGGCACAGAGAATTCAGTCAGTTGCTAGTTACTGAGCGCATACCTGAGACTCACCCCTGTCTCCCCTGGGAATGGCTGGAGAGGCCCACATCCCTCCCTTGAGAAATAAGCGGGCCCCCTGAGCCCTTGACTTCCAGTCCACTTTTGGCATTAAAAATAATGATTATGACAGGGTAAAACACCTAATGTGTAGCAGGTGGTTTTTGAAGCAAATGTTCTTGGACCCTATTTTATAGATGAGAAAATTGAGGTTTAACGAGATTAAATACTTTATATAAGGTTCTTCAACTACTAAAATACAAAGGAATGTCCTGAAATTAATATCCTTCCTTACTGAATTCTGCCTCCAGTTTAACTGTCAAGTACATTATGTTTTCACTTTAACCCTAATTTTGCTTTACATGTAAATTCTCTTTATTGTTGTAGGACAGAAATATGCTAGTGTACAACCTTTCATAAATATTGTCACCATTGAACATTGCAGATATGTCCATAAATATCTGTTCAAAGTGAATAATTGACCAATGTGACTTACTGAGGAAATACGTGTTTAGTGACGGTCCTGTTTTTGTTTTCCACCTTCTTTAGATTTCTTTTAGTGAACCATGATCACAAAGGATCATCTGTGGGGTGGCTAACTTCCACCTCCTGATTAGTATCTGTCAGTGACTAGCATCATTGATTAGAAAATTAGTAGATTATGCCTTTATTGACACATCTATTCCCTATTTAATGGTTTGTTTATTTAATTGCCGGCTAATGTCTTCACTATTAAAGGCTATTAACACATCAAAATGGTATTTATTGAACCTGGCAAAATGAAAAATTATGTTTACTTCTTTGTGCCCAAGGCTGATCTGTTCATGGTCTTGTTTTTTGTTGTTGCTGTTTTTTGTGGTTTTTTTAAATAGTTCTTGTCTGCTAAGAACTTCTGCTTAGGAAGTTAAGCAAATTAGCATCTAAGCTATTATCTGGTGGTGTGACCTCGGACAAGTCACTTGACTTTCAGTTTTAGCTATAAAAGGAGGAAAGGAAACCAGATCAGGGGCTTAAAATAATAGAGATTCTTATAGCGGTTCTATAGATCACCTTCAGTTGATTCAAAATTCTTGAATAAAAAAACTAAAAAACTAAAAATGGTGATAAAACACGCCTGCGCAATAAAATATGTAATACATTTTTACATTTTGTGCTACTGGGTTAGCATATTCTTATGTACATGTCCTGCTGCTTCTGTGCACTCGTTTGTCAATGAAGGTGGCATTGGCTGGAGAAGTCTGGGCTCTCTGCTGGCTCTTGGTTAACTCAGTTTGCTGAGGAATCAGAAGGGAGAGCGCCCCCTGCAGGGAGCTCTAGGAAAGGGGCACCAGCGCCCGCGGCTTCCAGCGCAGCGCCTAATGTACTGTGGCTGTCTGCTTGCTACGTTTGGTCTGGTTGTGATGGAGATTCTGAAAATGATGGTGGTTGCCCTCATCCTGAACAGATCATTACTATGTTCCATCTCCGTACCTTAATCAAAACTTTTTTGAAGCCACTCTTTTGAAATCAAGTTTATTTTCAAGACACAGATAAAAATAGTGCCTGTTATATAGGCGTGTCCCATCTTGATCAAATGCCAATTTAGCTAGTTTCATTGTTTATCTTCCATCACGGGCTTTCCTAACCAACATTTGACTCTTTCAGAAAATCAGATCTCTACTCACAGAGAGAGAGAGCATCTTTACCACAGTTAAAGATATCCTTTGAGGCCTTTTCAAAAGAGAAATGTCCGTGTTATGTTGAAAAAGGACTGTGTCAGCTGTAAAAGGCAAATGATCCTGAGATGGCCACTCTGAAGGTGATAGCATTCATCTGGGTGAGTTCTATTGTTTTTAAGAGCTGAGTGACATTACATTAGAGCCCCTTTTACCTGTCAAGCTTAAGGACTGAACCCAAGTGGTGTCCTCGGGGCAGAAAAGTGAAGTTTAGAAACTAAAACTTTTTAGTTGTTTTTAATGTGCAGTTATTTATGTTAAAAGATGCTTAGGCTTTTTAAAACTGCTAAGGTCTGTGAGTATATGATAATATGTTTGATTTCCTTAAAGTATATTTAAATTTCATGCATATTACATTTCTTACAGAAAGCTGACCTCAATCTTTACGTTTATGCTTCCAGTTAGGAATTCAGATTCAAGGTGCCAGGGTTTTCATAATTTGAAACAAATTACTTTACTTTCATGCTTAGATATCAGTATGAACACCTGGTTAATTAAAATGCTGATTAATAATATTTATTTCAGTAGTGCCTCAGTTTCTCAAGAGCTAAGCATTAGAATGGTAGCCTGACAATATCTTTCCACCTTAAATGAGGCAGAACATGGGTAGAATTAAAAAATAAAGATTTTAGAAGTGTAGTTATGGAGAAAGTTGATAGTATCTTTTCATTTAAAAAACACTCCTTATGTGTATTTTACAAAATTTTTCTCTGGCCCCTGTTTGCAGAAATATCTCAATTAGCAATAATAAGATATCTACCCCTAAATGCCTAGGGTGTACTTCAGACTCTAATGAGGCACCTCATCGCAAGGAGACCGCTGGAAGATTTCATTAATCTCTGCAGTGAGGAAATGGAACACTCGGACACAGAGATAACTAGTTCTAGGCTCTGAAAAAAACGAGATTTCCATCAAACCCTAGGAGAGAAGACCTTAAAATCGAATGAAGGTATATTTGAGACAATATATTGAATTATTTCTCTGTATCTTAAGTTCACCAAGAATAAAATTCTCTCTATAATTAGACTTCTCTGTTTAGGAGAATTCTTATGTTATAGTATTTATTTATTTTCTCTTAGGATTCAGTTAATCATAATCCAGTGAAATGTCAATGTCTGGGAGCCCGATTCTCATTGCCAAAATATACATCAGCCACAAAAATAGGCCTGCTTTTACTACAGGCTAAAATAGTTGAGGTGGTGAGCTGAAGCACGCAGGAAAATACTAAGGCTCTGTGCCTGGGAAGGATACACCCCAAGTCCACATTAGTGGTTGTCTGTAAAGGGCGGGAGGAAAGGAGAGGGAGAGGGAGAGGGAGAGGGGAGGGGTGGGTGGTGTTTAGCTCTCTCTAATAAAGTCACATCTTATTTCTCTCCAGTCAAGAGATCTGAAATTACCGACCGTTCATGATACTGTTCTGTCCAGGCCCTTTACCATACAGCCCCACTCCACTTGAATGGAACGACAGCCGTTTGCTAGATTTCCATGAACCTGTTAGTGCTGAACCCTATTTCTTTTTCAGATGACATTTTTAACCCAGTAACCAGTGAGTTTAAGTTTTACTTAGTCATGATGACTGTAGCAAAGTTTTTTATCTGTCTGTGAAATTGGAACTCAATATAGAATATTTAACTATAGCAAAATTTAGGAATTTATTAATTTCTTGGGGAAAATGAGTTCATCCATTTTAAAAAGTAAATTTTTATCCACAAAATGACTATGTGCCACCTGGAAAGTTCTTTTTTCCCCCTCTTTTTTATTTTTTGAATTAAATTTATTGGGGTGACATTGGTTGATAAAATTCTGTAGGGTTCAAGTGTATAATTCTATGATGTGGAATGCTCCTTAAAATCCTATTTATAATCCTAATTCGAGTTCATTTAGACCCAGCGATTTTTCAACCTTTTTCATCTCATGACACACATAAACTAATTCTTAAAATTCTTTGGCACACCAAAAAATATATTCGATTTTTTACTGATCTGACCAAAAAAAAAATATATACACACACACACACACACACACACACATACACACACACACACACTTTTGCTTCATTCACCCTGGACGGCTGTCGTCCTGTTGGCTGTTGTCACTTACTCATTTGACAGTCTCAGGGAAGAGAGGTCAGTGCCCTGGCTGAATAGTCAGGTTTTGCATGTTTTAACAATTCTTGCGGCTCACCGGTTGGAAATCACTGATTTGGACTAACTCCTTCCCATTGTGTGTGTAGATAGATAGATAAACACTCCATCAGTAATCATAGAGTGCTGAGTCTTACAGACCAGGTGGTTTTGCACCTACGTGTTTAATACGATCACGATAATGTTGAATAGCGCCATCCTCACTAGCTTCCCTGTCTGCAACCTTCCTCTTCAGTCCAGAAAGGCGGCATTTTCTTTCTTGGGGATCATCTTGATATTTATCTCTCTCCTGCTCAGAGAATCATATAAGGAGAGTACTGGGCCTGATAGAAGAAGGGGCAGGATTATGGACAAGTGACAGAGATAAATCACCACAGGCCGAGGGAGGCACGTGAGCAAGGCTTTAAAAGTCAGTACGTGTGAAGTGTATTTGTGAAAATATCAGGCAGTCGACTGGGAGCAAGAGGTTCATGAAAGAGAATTTTGGAAGGTAACGGCCAGAGAAGTTGGTTGAAACGGGGACACACAGGACTTTGAATCTCAGATAAAAGGGTTGAGGTGTTCGTTTGGGACCCACTGGAGCCTGGCGTGGAAACAGTGACATGGAGCATGTCTGGGGGAAGGTCTCTGGTGGGTGAATTACTCAAGGGAGAGAGCACCAGTGGAGAAACCAGCAGTGGGCTCTCCCTAGTACAGTGTTCACGTCATGATTCTCCCCTGAATTGTGTCCGTTTTGCAGTTGCTCAGGGCAAGCTTCACAAGGCCGTGGCCTCTGTTCCCTTCAGTGTCCGCAGAGCCTGGGACAGCGCCTGGCCCTCGGTGCTGCTCCGTGACGACTCGTGGAATTGAATGAATGAGGGCCCCAGATCCAAAAACATCAAGTGACTTTTTTGAGTTTCCACAGCTAATAGTCGCAGATTCGCTTTGCTGTTCTTTTAACTATGACACGCTGAGCGACCACACAGGGCCTTTTTATTAGCAAAGCTGCTGCTTTCTTGTCAACTCTTACCTTAACTTCTTTTTTTTATTTATCTTTATTGTTGAAAGTATTGCAGATGGTCCCCATTTCCCCCCCCCCCCCCCCGTTGCCCTCTTCTGCCCCACGGCCACCCCCCGCCCCAGGCCTTCCCCACACTCCTCTGTCCATGGCTTATGCATATTTGCGTAGAAATTCTTGGGTTAATCTCTTCCCGTCCGCCCCATTCCCTCTGAGATGCCGCAGCCCTATTGCATGCTTCTGTGTCTCTGGATCTTAACTGCTTTTTGTGTGCGGATTTTTTAATAGGTTTAATCTTTATTGTTGAAAGTATTACAGATGCCCCCTCCCCCCCCGTTGGCGCCCTCCACCTTGTTACCTTAGCTTCTTAACTCATTTCTTCCAGCAAATGATTGCAAACTACCTTGTATACTCGTTACAGCCTCCCCTGAGCTTTTAATAGGTTGTGTTCACATACACACATAATTGGTTAGATTATTTCTTCTGTCGCTTTTTTTGGAGACTGTCGGGTGCTTTGTGTTTGCGCGTTTTGGGTTTCAGCAGCCGCCTCTCCCGGACCACCTGCGCCCAAGACGCCTGTGTCCGCGCGGAGGCTCTTCGCTGACTACCCCGCCTTCGGTCTGCCTTTTAGCTCAAGTTCCTGGGAAGTTACAAACCTACAGCTGAAGTTAATTTGGTTGGAAAAGAATTACTAAAAATTTACTTGATATTTTTATAATGGTTGAAACAAATAGTGAAATGAAACGTTTAAGGGTTTTCTTGCTCTGTACTTAAAGCAATAGTCTTCTGAATTTAAATAACTAGCTTATCATTTGCAATTTAAAAGCAAAATTAAAACAATTCAAAGTGTTATTCTGTCTGACTCTGTGAAACGACCTTGAAATATAATGCCATATAACGAGAATTATTGTTTGTAACCATTTCAAAAATTATAGGAGGCCCACTAATATTGTCCGAATTTTATCAGTAAGAGTATTACTCACTGCATGTGTTGTCGATATATTGCTTTATTTTAGTGGAGTAGCAATTGGTGGGGTACTTTCGTCCAAGTAGCTCTTACTTGTGTAGCTATTTTGTTATAATTCCTTTCCTGGAAAAAAGTGTTATTCATTAAGTGTAACAGAGGCTTTTACTATGATTAATAAAATATTAGGGAATAAATGTTCTTCAATAGACCAAGAAATTGCCACACATTTATAAACATTTATAATTGTCAGTGAATCATTAACTCTTAGATCTGCAGATGTTTCACAGTTGAAGGGGTGAGAGCTGGAAGTACTGTACTCGCGGAATATGGAGTTGCTCTAAAATATGAAGTAGTCGCCTGTGAGTCACAGTAGTCCTGACATTACTACAGCTTTGGAGATTTCAAACTTCTTAGAGAAAATCCTACACTTCATTTAATCTCAAAACGAATTAAAAGTACTAAAATAGGAACCAGACTTCTTCCGAATATGGCAGTAATACTTAGGAGTGCTACAAGGCATTGATTTAGAACTTCAGAAGTTCTAAAATTACAGGATCAAAACATGTGAGGCTTTTCACAAGACAGAAAGATGATTTCAGAGAAATATGTACTCAGGTAATCTGTGAACCGGAATCCATATTGCCCTAGTTTTTACCTTTCAGCCGCACTGCCTCATAATCACACTGTCGTTTTATATGTAGGTAAAATATATTGGTATTTTCTGTTTTTTGAGTTAGAAGCTTTTTGAATACGCTCTTCCCCCATCCAGGGCTCACTGTTACCTGCCTGTGTTTGTCCTTTTGACACCTGTTCCCTGAATTAACTTGGTTTTAGCCTTGGAAGGTCCCCTGGCATATTTTATTGACCGAATCTCTGTGATAATGTCATTTAGGGTTTTTTTTTGGGGGGGAGGGGATTGCAGCAGAGATGGGCATGTATTGATTAATAACTCTTAGGAGAACTGAGTAAAATATCTATATAAACCATTAAAGTTATTTTCCAGTAGTTAAGTATTTCTTAAGGAGAGAGCTTGAGCATAAGTAAAATAGTCTTTGCAGTGGTTTTATACAAATTGCTAAAATAAAACACTAAAGTTTTGGGGGGGGCAAGTTAATGTTTTTGCCAAAATCTGAGGGAACTGGAAATCATCTCCAGAGCTATTTATAGCACTAGTACACTGCTAGAATATTCTGTTTAGTTTAATAAATGTTTTTTGAGTACCTATTGTGTTTGGCATCAGGGTTTTATTAATATAAGATATAAAAAGTTCACTAATACATATACAGTGTAGTGAGAAGAAAATAAAATAATAGTTCTTATAACACTCTAGTGCTTTAAACAAATAAATACTAACCAGTTCCTTGTAAAAATTAAAGTCTTTAATTTTTAAATTATTTTGGAGAAGGTTTTGTTCTATTTCTTATATTAGAGTCCGAAGGTAGATCCAGGTCCTATTTCTGTATTAAACAAAGCTAAGTCATCATTGAGGGTCGAAACCAGAATGCAATACCATTTTGAGCGATAGTGTTAGGCTGATGGCTTAGTTAAAATTTTAGTGTAAATCACCAAAGAATAGATGAAACCAAAACAAGACAAAGCGTGGTGCTGGCCCAGGAAAGACGCGGTTCCTCACGGGCTGGTGCCTTGGGCGTCTGCGGGTGTGTGGCTCCCTGAGGCTGCGGGACAGATTACTAGGCCCTGGGCGGCGTGGGCGACAGAAGTGTGTTTTCCCACGGCTCTGCCGGCTGGAAGTCCAGGGGCCTGGTGTCAGCCGGGCCTGCTCCCTCTGGTGGGCCAGGCACCCGGTCTTGGGGGTGTACCTGCATCACTCCGGCCCCTCCCTTCGCCTTCGCACGGTGGTCTTGGCCTGTGCAGGTCTTTCCCGCTCTGTCTCGCGGGCCCTTATTGATTCATCTTCTAAGGACACCGCTTATTGGCTTTAGGGCCCATCCTAGGCCAGTCTCACCTCATCTTAATTTATGGCAGATTATCTGCAAACACCTAATTAACAAATAAGGTCACATTCTGAGGTTCTGGGTGAACATGAATTTTGGAGAGATACTATTCATTCCTACAGAGAGGAAAAGAAGCAATTAAAAAGGTGGGGGAAAAAACGTTTTCTGCCCAGCCAGCATGGCTCAGCGGTTGAGCATCAACCTAGGATCCAGGAGATCGCGGTTCGATTCCCGGTCAGGGCACATGCCCAGGTTGTGGGCTCAATCCCCAATGGGGGGTGTGCAGGAGGCAGCCGATCAATGACTCTCATCATTGGTGTTTCCATCTCTCTCCCTCTTCCTTCCTCTCTCTGAAATCAATAAAGATATATTTATTTAAAAAAAAAAAAAAAAAGATTGTGCTTTTAAAATAAAGTAAAAAAGTGTTTTCTTTGCTGTCTTTTATTTATTATTTTTTTGCTTTCCAAGTCCCGAGTGGGTTGAGTAAGTTAGAACTGAGTGCATCTCCCTTCGAGCTTGTGTTCTTTTAAAGACATTTTATCTGCCGAAACTGGAGCACGCTGCTTTTCTCCCGAGTCTCACATTATGGGAAATTCCAGGGAGAGAGACGTAGAATCTTGAGGGTTTGCTGTTCAGTCATAAGGGAAAATAAAATTTAGTTTTTATACTTTGTTTTTGTTTTTAGAATTTGAAAACCTAGATGAAACAAAAACCAGTCGAGACTGCCGTGCATGGGTAACGAGTGTCACGGAGTCTGACGCATTCGCGTGGGCATGGCCTGCTGTCTCTCCGTCTCCCTATAAGTTTTAAACTTGTAAACTATTTTTTAATGAAAAAAGTTGTATGATGAATAAATTTTATGGTTATCAGCAAAGCTTATTTGTAATTTACTCACACAGTTGCCCTTGGCTTTCAATTTAAGTTGCAAAATTGCAATACCCGTAGATACCAGAAAATAATTTTTTAAAATCAACTGTATTTTAATAAACACATGAAATATTTCTCTGTAAGAATGAACAGGTATCTGGGTCAGGAATTTCAAGAGGTTTGTCGTCTTTCAGGACAATGAAGGAAGGATACACAGGTCTCAAGTATTCTATCCTGAGGAGTGATGGGTGAGATCCTGTCCTGAGAGCAGCTTTGGTGAGTTAGATGTGGGCAAGGCCCTTTCAGGGCCGTGGACCAGGGAGGCTGCAGAGCGGGGGCGGCCTGGTGTACACACTGCCCCTGGCTGATAATTCTGCGTTGGGTCGGCCCTGCCAGGTCAGGAGAGTGCAGTTGTGAAATATGATAATATGCTGTACAGCTTAGAGCTCTCTGCCTGAACACACACCATGGAAATACCCAGTCTCCAGGGTAGCCTCTGCCTTTTGGGGGGTGGGAAGGGGTTCAGAATCAGGAACTGGCTGCCAATCAGATATTTTGCAGTGTAGATAGGTGGGACTTCTCATTCAGACATAAAAATAGCCACTTATGTTCTGGATAATCAGCCAGCTTTCTCTCCAGCAAGTGGGATGTTTTTACTACATGAAGATAGTGGCCATTGCAGCCCCCACCTTTCTGGGGTACACTAGTCCTGGGTGTGACTTGCTCACAATTTCTCAGTGTCGGTCCAGAAACTGTTTGGGAGAGGGGGATAAATTTTAAATTACAAACCTTTTCCATCCGTTCTTGTTTCTATACCATTCACAATTATAATTGATTTTAATTAGGTCATGTGAGTTTTAAACAAATATTGGACAGATCTCTAAAATAAATGTATTTTATGACTATATGATAGGATATACCTGAAGCCTGATTACTACAGTATATTTTTCTAGCAGAATATTTCAGAATGGACTGGTCTGGAGAATTTGGGGTGCATGGTCCTTCCTCAGTTTGCTTCCTCTGCTGCGTGAGTTTAAACCATTTTCACTTGAGATGAACTTGAAGTACACGGCTCTCTGAGGCAGGCAGGGGGACCCAGGCCGTTTCTCTCCTTCTGCAGGTTGCGCAGGAAGAAGAGGAAGGGGTGATCATCTGACCTACAAAACTTAAATTCTTATAACATTAATAGTCATTAAACTTATTAAAGGATATTTGCCAGTTCAACAATGGTTTAAGCTCAGAGGCCACACATACAAGGCATAAAAAGGTTTCACCACCATTTATTCATTAAACACCCAGTTTCTCACTTCTTTTAAAAGCAAAGTTCACTTTCTTAGCCTGTCTCCCCACAGACGGGGACCCCAGTGTATCTGACCGTGGTGGGATGCCTGCCTTCCGGGGGGCAGCTGTGGAGGACACGCGGTCAGAGCTGGGTCCTAATCTGGCTCTGCTCGAGCAACCTAACGTGGGTTGGGTACTAAAATCCGGAATAATGACTGTAAAGCCCTGAGGAAGGGTTGGTTTGGACTGGAAGGTCCCAGAGACTTTTCAGCCCCGAAAGCCTTCCGCGGCCCTGTGAGTGGGACTGAGACGCGGCCGGCTTTCCAGGCGCCCGTCCCGGCCGAAGGGAGCGGGCTCTGTCTCAGCTCCGTGGAACTGCCCGTGATGAAGATGAAACACCCCGTTTTCCTGAGCTACTTCTTCAGTCGCGTTGATTTGTTTAGGAATAAATAACCCAACTTGGCGAGTTAATTTTAATAGATCCGCCTTTAGTGCTCTATTAGGCTTTGTGCCCACGAGTTCTTTAATTATTTCCCAGGAGCTTCTAAGTAAATTGAAAACAAACAAAAAGATCTTCTGTGTGTGCATGTGTGTGTGCGTGCGCGTGTTGCAATTAGCCTATTAACATTTTATCTCCTTCGTTTTCAGTAATAGTCACTAATTTATCTATCTTTTGAACTATTGGCCAATTTTTTTGAGGTAAAAAAACTAATCTCAATATAGATGCCTAAAGTAAATGATTTAAAACAAAGATCAGGAAATCAATGATGATATGATTTTAGGATTTTTTTAATATAACCAGAAGAGTCCTCAATTCTGATTTTTTTTAAAGTATATGTTTATTTGTATAAATGTCCAATGGAAGCTTCTAACAAGTAATTTTTATTCTTGACAGTTACTGCTAAGCATCTGAGTTTCTACACAAATGAATTCTTAAAACCAGAATAAAAAATAAAACAAGCCAAGTTTTTATATCTGTTTTTTAGTATTAAGCTCCATCCCAGTTTCGTAATTTTTACAGTAGTAAAATAAAAGTAAAGCATTAATTGTCCCATTTTCAGTTCACCTCATTCATATATTGTGTGTAAAAGTTCAAAAGAATTACATAATTCTACAGAGTGAAAGACTTACCAAATCATGAGGAAATTATGACCCAGAGAAGTTAAGAAATCTGACTGGACATGGGTAGGAATTGGTAGAAAGGGAACTAGCAGCCAGTCTGGATTCTTACCCAGTAGTCTCTGTATTGTACCAATATTTTGTTAAAATCATGTCATCTGCCTTAGAGAAAATAAAATGGCTCTCTTTCGAGTCTGTGTAACACATGTAAAATCCTGGGTTATAGCATAAATATAAAGGACTGATTTTAATAATGTTTTTCTTCGGTTGTGTCTGATATCCCAGGACATTTGGAAGAGTTCTCATAAATTTGAATTTTTTAATTACAAAATATCCAACTGGGACTGGGCCATTTTTAGAAATAAGTAATAGAATTATAGAAGTTGGGAAGAATCCCAAGCGGCCATGAATCTGACTTACCCCTGGGTACGGTCACCGTTGAAAAGTAAGGAAGTTTCTTTATATTCTATAAGAACCAGTTTTGTGCCCGTGAAGTAATTTCTCTGGCTGTCCTGACCCCCCCGAGTGATTGTTTATTAAAAAATGAGAATCATATGTAAATGCTGTGTTGTAAATTTAATGATCAAAAACTATGAAAAGCTAACAAAGGCAACCCCTAATTTATGTGAATCTTTAATTTTATTTAATTTCGTTTTATTATTTTTTAATTTCTTATTTTTTACACAATAATGGTTATAAACCTATATTTTAAATGTTTGCTTGGAACTCAAAAAGTATTTCCTCACAATCCTGTTTAACCCACAGTATAACATAAGAAAAACAATACCGTAATACTAATTTTCACGGTTCCAAAGCCCATAGCACAGCTCCTTTGGTTAAATCCCGGCCCCCCACCCACCACCTCCTACCCTGGACCTCAGGATGGGATGGAAGTGGCTTCAGGAGGGGAGAGGGAAGAGCTGCTGGCCGCCTTGGGGTGCCGGCCAGGGCTGGCGCGGGGGTTGGTCTGGTGGGGGTATCCGCAAGCAAACCCCTCGACCCTGCGGTGGGTCTGCCCGAGACCTTCTGCAGGTGGCAGGTCGTTAGAGAAGCCGCCTCAATGCAAAGCTCCCCAGGTCCCCAGTAAAGTGCAGTACGTGGAGTTGCTCTGCACAGAAACTTTTTTATTTGAATAAGACGTTTTAAGTAAATTGGATTGGGAACGATATTTTAAGTGATTTAAACAAAGATTGGTATTATTTTTCTAGTGTGGCAGTCCTCCAGGAACAGAATTTACCATGGCTATCAGTAAGAATAAAATTGTGCTTGCCTTAAATTGTATATGCGTTTGCTTCTCTGACCATTTCTTGTGGGAATTTTAATGAGCGGTGAAATGACCAAGCGCTGGACAGCCAGGGGGAGGGAAATAAAGATAATCTAAAGCAAGCTTAATTATCCTCAGTATAATAAAAACTTCACTGTAATAGGGAAAATGCAAGAACATTCAGATTATCTAAAAATATTTTAAAGTCCCCTTCCACAGTAAAGAGACTAAATATTCCACTACATATTGTATCTATATGATGATTTTTCTCAAGTATATAAAAGTAACTCTTATTATTTATATACATGTCTATTTTTCTAAATTAGATTATTTATAAAAATAAGTACTTCATAATTAATAAAAAGTTAATTGAGATAATCATACATGAATAGATCATTCCTTAGGGTATCACAGCGCATCATATCTTATTTGTTCATTTTCTTAAAAATATATTCAGAAGCCCATTTTTATTTTCAAACCTCATTAAATCATTTTTTATAACCAGCCATGATTAAGATAGTCACATTTCATTTCATTTTAATGACATACATTTCTCTGGACTCTCCCTCTTTATCACTATTTTCAATTAAACTTTCTCTAAAAGTTAGAAGAGTAGTTCATTCTAATACCAAAGACACCCAAGTGCGGGGGAGGGGGGAGATTCCTTGAGTGGACTTTTTAATTTTAGACATTTCAAGAGATTTTTGCTTTGTGGGTAAATCAGAGTAGAGGCTATAACCTAGTTTTCCATTCTTTCTAGCACCTTGAATGTTTTATATCATTCTACCTAAATATAACTGCCTTTTTTTTAGCCCGAAGTTTCTATATTTGTGTTTTCTATTTTTTTCTTGGTTAGACTAGCAATAGGTCTCTGTGTTACATATTTTTTCAAACCTTAGTTAATTATCTTTTTTTTCCCTCTTTTCTAATTAGTAACCTCTGTTCTAATCTAATTAAGCCCGTTTGCTTGTTTTCCTTGGACATAATTGTGGCTCTTAATATGCTGCTGAATACAGCTTTGTCCCCATTTCATGTGCGGGTATTCTTTCTTAAAAATCCTCAACTGAGGTTATGTTTATTGATTTTTTTAGGGAGAGAGGAAGGGGGGAGAGAGAGAGAGGGAGATGAGGGAGGGAGGGAGGGACATCGATGTGAGAGAGAAACATCGATTGGTTGCCTCCCCTACACACCCCAACTGGGGACCTGAACCTGGGACCTTTTGGTGCTTGGGATGATGCCCCAACCAACTGAGCCACCTGGCCGGGCTGTGGCTATGGTTTCTTTAAAATCATTATTCTGTGTAGTTTCGACTGCAGATTTTTATAGGTTTATTTCATCAAAGTCAGTTACTGTGACTTGAATGTTAGGGTGTGTTTTTTTAAGGATTTGAGATTTCCTTTGCAATTTTTTACAGCGGTCTTCTCAAACTTTTTGCTTACATTCTCACTGAAAGAATTTGGATCAACTGTATCTCCCCTTGTATATTTTTAGTGGAAGTCTAATGTTTCTCATGGCAAGTAAAAGTTGCAAAGGATTCATTTCCAGTTTGTGACAAATACTGACATCATTAGTAAAGCTGTCTTGTACTCTTCTGCAAAACGTATCAATATATAAATAAAAATTTAATTTAAAAAATTGATAGATTTTTCTCCTGAGAGGTTACAGGTACAGTAGATGTAGCTGAAATTTTTACACTGTTTTTGTAATGTGACGGGCTCCTTGACTTCTATGGTATGTCCTGGTTTTATATCCTTTAGTCATTTCCATTATTAGGAGAGAAAGAGGAGATGCAGATTATGCTTAAATTACTATCTGTTGGAAAGTTATTTATTTAAATAATTCTGTGCTTTGGCGTCATCCTGACACACCAAGGTTGTGGGTTGATCCTGCGTCAGGGCCCATACAAGAATCAGCCCATGATTGCATAAATGGGTGGAACAACACATCTGTTTTTCTCTTTCTCAAATCAGTAATAAAGTTTTTATAAATAAACAGATCTATACTTTAAAAAATATGTCAATGGGTTTATCTACTATTTATGTATATCACTTATGTAAAACTGGCCTTTTTTGCTCTGGTTTTCTGAAAGTTTAAATATTCCGTAAAATTACTCGATGGAAGTTTTAGAAAACAATCCGTGTTTGTGACAGAGAATGTGTTTTTAGATGTTTGGCGTTAGACTGAGATGCCATAGTACCAGGAGGTATTTAGAAAGGAGCTTGCAGTCCTTGAACGATCAGCGTGTCAGTAGCTGTGTCACTGGACGCCCTCCCAGCCTTCTGCCCGCGTGTGCGTCCGTCTGTGTCCCGCGAGTCAGTCAGCGTGCGGATGCGCCAGCGGCCCGGCTCTCTCCCGGCCGGTTCCCCAGGCTCTGCGTCCCTCTGGTCAGACGGCCTGGGCCTGGGCTCTCTCTCCACAGTGGACGGGCCCTCGGGCGCCTGCCTCCCTCATCCCTGGGGTGTCTCAAGGAGCCATGGTCATTGGATTCCCAAAGAGAGGTCAAGCCTGTGGCGACAGGGCTGTTCAGAGTCTGCGCGCTGTTTCTGTCTCGGGTCCCATCACTACGTTCCACCCTCCGTGGAGTTCCCGGGAAGGTGCTGTTTGGTGTCAGCCACTTAGAGTAGGTTTTGTGACGAAGCCCTGAGTGTAACGTCCTTGCTTTCTAAATGTGGCATTGGCCGTTCCGCAGCGAGCCCCTGCTGGCCTTGCTGCACGCATTCGCGGTGACCTGCATCGACGGCCTGAAGCCTCGTCTAAGAGCTCAGCCTCCTCAGGGGGCTCTAGTCGGTGTTCCGGGTGAATGCTTCTATCTGAGGCCCTTTAGTCTTTCCAAACCTTTATTTGCCCCCGTTTTCAGATTTTGTGTGCAGGTTTATTTCTCTTTTCAGTGTCCTGTCAGTAAAACAAGTACATGCTGGGCAGTGGTTCATGTGACTTGAGTTTAAGATGTTTCGGGCTTGGTGAAGAGAAAACACCGGAGAAGAAATGAAGTTGCTGATTTCTTTAATGCTGGAGGAATATTACTGTTTTTAATGTTAATTTTTTTTAAGAGTTAGAAAGTGTCGATGATTAAAGAGTTCTATTAAGAGCGTAACATTTCAGCAGCCCATTGTATTCTTTGAAGATTTATAAACTACACACACACACGTGTGTGTACACACGAGTATATACATATCTGAATATTTAATTTCTTAAGTGTTTATTGTGCCGGGTTAACCCCCTGAATGTACTCAGGCTCTTCTGAAGCCCCTGTGTCTCGACCGCAGACGTGGGCTTCGCGGCGTGGCCGTGACGCTGAGCGCCCTGCCCAGGCTGGAGGTGTGGCCTTCGAGACCAGATCTTCTAACTGCCACCAGAACAGTAGAGGAATACCAGCCCACCAGTGTGTCCCCGTAGGTCCCTGCCACGCTGGTTCTGACACTTACTTGAATCTTAAGGAAGGTTACTAACGTCCACTCTTAAAGTTGAAGCTGTTTCTCATACTCTTTCTAAAGCCACATTTCTTCATGTCTCACATTTGTGAGTTCGTGGGTTTAATTAGTGCAGGATTCAGGGGAAGTGTATTAGCCACATTTATTCTGTACACTTTAATATTCTACTCTTTCTGATGATCAAGTACACAGTGTTAGGTCAGTATAATCATCTACATGATAGTTTGGACTGTCTTTTCCTCCTTACTCTTAAATTCACTTTAAATGTCATATATAGTGCATCTGAGAAAGTGGACTTAGGGTTGAAAGTAAATTATTTTGCCGAAATTTGTGTAGAAAGTTCAGAACTGTCTCCCCGTGTCTTTGCCCTTTCAGCTACACGTTCTCAGATTGTCTCTCTTTGCTGCTTGGATTCGATTGACGTCTGATGTCTAATGTGTTTTCTCCCCTCAAAGACTGATTGTAAATAAGTTAGTTGTTATAGGCTGTTTGTCTTGATTTTTTAATGCTGCCAAACTTCTTAGAAAATTTGCAGTTGGAAAATCATGCTTTTTGAAAACAGTCTTGTTCCGTTTCTGAACATGTATCTGAGCTCAGCGAGAATGACTCAGAGCGTCCTGCACCCCAAAGGGCAGCTGCTCTCTTCAGCAAAATGCAGATGAGACACAAGACTTCTTTGAGATATTTTTACTTCAAATATTAATTCTGAGGACGTGCCATAGTTAATATTTAGCACACTTTGAGTAGTGTCTTTGTCTGCTGTATGTATTGGTAGAATTGCTAAAGGCAGTGCTTTTAGAATGTTCTTTTTCATTCAGATTTTCCATTTGATGAAAATTTCAAGCGCTTCACACTGTTGAGCCTCAGAAATGACTCCCTCGCTGTGTGAGGGTTGGGTGGCCTGTGTGTGGACAGGGCCAGGGGACCACCCTCGCCAACTTCCATGAGCCCGGGCCCAGAAGGAAGCGCAGACAGTCCCCTTCCACCTGTGACGTGCCCCGCCTTCAGCCTGTCACCTGTGGTCACAGCGACCCTAAAACTTAGACACTGGGCAAGAGGGGCTCCCGTCGAGCTTTTTGTACCTGTCTCTAGTATCCCTCCCCTAGTAGCTGTCAAGTTTTATCACTTTTTTTTTTTTACGCTTTTTGCATCATTTCTCTGGTGTGTTCTATGATTTTTCCTTTAAGGCAAGTTACATGAATAAACTACGTACATTTACAAGATTACACTTTTTTTATCCGGCAAAGCTATTTAATAAATTTTATATCTGAAATGCAAAAGACCACAGTTTATCTATTACTTTATTTATCAATACCTATTTTTAAGAATCATAAAGTGTTTATGTCCTTCTAAAATCATTACTTCTGATTATGGAAAATGAATATTGAAACAAAGCCACAGCCCGGCCGGGCGTGGCTCAGCGGTTGAGCATCGACCTTGGATCCAGGCGATCAGGGTTCGATTCCCGGTCAGGGCACATGCCCGGGTTGCGGGCTCGATCAATGACTCTCTCATCATTGATGTTTCTAGCTCTCTCTCTCCCTCCCCTTTCCTCTCTCTGAAATCAATAAAAGATATATTTAAAAAAAAAAAAAGAAACAAAGCCACAAATAGTGAATAAAGTTATGCAGATGCTCTAGAAAATATTTGGAGAGAATCTATTTGCTAAAAAAGAAAAAAGAACAAAAGTTAATTTTGTCTGAAATTACATATACTTTTATATCATACCAAATGTAAATTTTATACAAAATTTGTTTGAAAAAAATTTACTTTGTAAAATATCATCCATGAGCAGATCTGAATATAAATTTAGTTTACTCTGTTCTGTGGAATTTAAATACCTTTACATTTTCATTTGTTTGAATTTAAAATTCTAGAGAACATTAAAAATAACTTTTATAAGCTTGCCGCTATGGCTGAAAAGTAACCAATCCAGTAAAATAAAAGAATTAAGCAAATATTTTCTAATTCTAACGTCATGTTGAGGAAATTTACTGAATTTTTTATTTTTTAACTAGCTGTTTTAGGGCCATTTAAACACTGGCTGTATTTAGTGGTTGATGTACATGTTGTGCTATTATTGATGCTGCTCATGTAATTATTTTTTTTATCAACTAAAATTAGACTTTCATATATAGAGTTTTTATTCATTTAATAGTCAATCTCCTGAAAAGAAGTATGACAGATGGTGTAAAATTTTCCTGTTGTTTCTCAAGATCTTTTTTTTTTAAATTTATCTTTATTGTTGAAAGTATTACAAATGTGCCCTTTTTTTCAAGATCTTTTTATAGCCCCCATCACGTGTCTACCAAATCACAGGCTGTCATCTTCACACAGTGACGTTGTGCCACTAGAGGGCAGTAAAAAAAATAATGTTATTAAACATCATTTAGCATTTTTTTGAAGCTCTTGTACCATTATTCTAGATGATCAACCCTGAAAAGTTTATCTAGATGTCTGCTCTAAAATGGGAGAGGAGATACACAAACATGAGTAAAATTTATCTGCATAGTTTCATAGATTGTAATTTAAAAATTTTTTAATAGTATTAAATTAATTATGATTCTAGATAAATTCTAATCAAATTTAATCATGCAGAGTTTCTAGGAATTCATAATTTAAAATTCTCTTTATGTTTCATTAATATTGGGGCTTATTTTAGGAAGTGAAAGCCTTTATGGTTGACTGCCTTTACATGTTGATTTTTTAGAGAAAGGAAGGAAGAGGGAGGGAGAGAGAAACATCGATGTGAGAGAGAAACATTGATCAGTTGCCTCCGGCATGCATTCCAACCGGGGATCAAACCCGCAACCTGGGCATGTGCCCTGACCAGGAATGGAATCTTCGGCCTTTCAGTGCATAGGATGAGCCACACCAGCCAGGGCTTTACGAGCATATTTGATTTGAAGGTATACTTGTCATATAAAATGTTTTCCTATGTTATTGGAAATTGGAGTTTGAAAGTAAAAAGTTCAGTTAGTGAAATAATTTGAAGCCTAATACTTATTCATATTTTTTCGGTAACTTAATATAGTAAGTGTTCAGTTTCTTGTTAGACACTAAAATGTATTCTTTTAACTTGAAGAGCTAAAAGTCTCTGTAATTCTGAATATTCCTGCTCCCTAATTCAGAAGCTAATAGAATTACTGAGGGATAGAAATGCTAAAAATCTCCAGTCGTACTACACATACTTCTGATTGATTTAGTCCTGTGATGAAATACCAAAGACCACTTCTAGGGATTCGTCAGCCTATGCTCTGATATCATTTTATCTTACCTTCTTAGTTATTTTATTTTTATGTCTTCAAGTTCATTAGTTTGAAAGTTATGAAGATATTTATCATAGTCAGTCCATCATCCCCCAAACACTGCAGCCTAAACTCAGACTTATGAATACTTAATTACTAAATTCGGAAGTGTTCGAGTCTTGTTAAAAAAGCAAAGCTTATGATATTGAGTGTGCAATTTTGAAATGAGGAATGCCATTTGTTTTTATTAAACTGGGATTTGAACGTTGGAAGAAAGCATTGAGGGAGGCATTTCTTTAAAATTGAGGTAATAATCATATGTAGTGTTGAAAAATATTATTTTTACAGTACTCTCATTCTTTATAAATAAACATAGGAGTTCGTGCTTCTAAGAGAGGTTTACTTTGTCTACAGATGAACTGCTTTTTGTCACTTTTCATGACATGGAGAATCCTGCATCGCTTCAAAATCAGAAGTGAGCATTGTCGATCTCTAAATGGGGCCTCGCTTTCTCCTGATGGACAGACATATAGTGATGTAGGATTTCCAGTACATAGGAGACTGTTTTTTAATGCTAATGATATCACTTCTTGAAAGATAAGTGGATAGAATTGTAGAGTCTTTTCTCCTAAAGTTTTGCCTGCACATTTAGGAAACATAAATATAAGGAGAGGAGATAAAAGCACGGTATAGTGATTTTTTTCATGCCGTCTGTAGTGCACTCTCTCTGGATGGGATGGTAACGTCAGGGAGTACTCAGTACGTTCCCAGAACGTGCCTCAGCTCTGTATTGCTGCAGAATCTTCTCGGGGGTCTCCAGCCGTCCTGTTTCCCTTCTCTCAAGCTGCATAGAAGATTCACCTCACTTGGTCATGCTAAGCATCTTTGTGAAGTTGGCACTGAAAATAATCCAAAACCCAGTAATCATTGAACTTATCAGATAAAGCCTTAGGTGGCATTCGGAGGGTTGCAGCAAATCCACAAAACCTCCTGGGCTCGGCTGCGAGGCCTGCGAGCGAAGCTGGGGCGGGAGGCTGCAGGGCCGGAGGCCCAGGGCCCCCCTTCCCGATGGCAGTTTCCAAAATTACAGTGTTCTTTCTGCCCAAGTGTGGAAGAAGCATTTAAAAGATACAGTTTTTGAGTTGATTTGCAGGCCTTAAATAACTAACAGCATCAAACTGGCCTTAGAATTTTATTTTTTGATTGAAAATGCATAAAAGTGAAAAGCTGACATTTGGATAATTGTATTTAGAAATCTGTGTCTTTGAAAACATTCGTGGACTATTTCATGAGCAGCTCGTTGGGCCATTTTTCTTTTTCTTCTATATGGCTGAGAAATCAGACACGTGTTTTGTGAAATGTTCTTAGGCTTCTTGTTTTAACTCTGGTTGATATGGTAGATTTTCAGATGCAGAATGAATTCTAGATCCATGACCAACATATGGTTTTAATCTGTCAAATCTCGACTGACATCTTTGTAGGTAGTTGTTTCAGAGAAAGGAGAATTGGGTTTTTGGGGGTGATTTTGAGATATATCCTGAGCCATTCTGTGGATTTTGAAAGACACAGTAGTTAATTCCCTTTTCTTTCTATTAAATATTAGTGTTTTTGAAAATTAGTTTTTTAAATAAATATCACCACCTTTAATAATTATCTATTTCCTGGGGCCTTGAGTTAAGAAATTTCATTTGGTCAGAGTGAATCACTGAGTATGTATAATACACACTGAAAAATAATTAAAGATGAGGCAAATACAGGGTGGGGGGAAGTAGGTTTACAGTTCTGAGTACACGAAACACAGAGTTTATTCTTGTATTATTATTTATTAATTGTATTATTTTCCATACAAACAACTATAAGCCTAACTTTGCTTTACCCTGTATTTTCTAAATCAAGATTTAAATGTAATTTTAAATAGACTAAAAAGATACTTTCAGAGGGAGGCTAAGATTTTCTAAATCAAGTTTTAAAAGTAACAATAAACAAGGAGAGAGAAAAATCCGATACAAACCTAAACTTTTAAGTAGCTTTCCTTTATCTTACACTTTTTAACAATTAAAAAGACAGTTAACTTTCTCTTTTTATTTACTTTGACTTTTTGGAAATTCTTATACAATAACTATTTTTCAGGTTTGTTTTCTGTAGTATTTAACCAGTGATTTGTGCTAAAGATTCATTATACTGGGTAAATCCTCAACTTTATATGTATGTTGAATATTTTTAAATGCTAGGTTTTCTATTTAGAATGTAATTATAATTTACTTCTAACAGTAACTCATGATTTTTTTACTTTATATCAAAAGATTAGAGGTGATACTTGTTCTTGTGTTCATTCCCTTCCCTCCCTGGTTATTTTGATGAGGAGGAAAACACAGTATACCAAAGAAGAGAATTCCTCTTGCACAGTGCACAGCATTTCAGTAAATCACGCTGTATCTTAATGGAATAATTTTAAAATGCACTATGAAAAAAATATACAATTTAGCACTTCTCTATTAACCTAAAAGCAAAACCATCAATTATAAACTGAATTTTATTAAATACTGCACTTGAACTAGCAGGAATATATTTCTAGAATATATCGGTAACATCAAAAATAGTAGAGTTTTTATCTGGACATCCTGAACTAGAAGCAGTCATTGAGAAATAAGATTGGGCTGGTAATTATTGTTTTACTATAAATGCACATTTTTTGTTACAATAGTGCTTTTGAATTCATAGCTCCTTTTTTACAAAGTAATAATAAAGGAAACTCAATTATTAATATGGTTAAATACATATTGTAATTTATTACATATCCTTATGAACATAATAATGCAGATTTATTTTATTTTTCTTCCGATGGCATGGACAAAATACAATGTGAAGGTACCACCACAAACTGTGATTTAAAAAAACAACAACATCGTACTATATCTAATCCTGCAAATATTGTTGAAATACTAATGTGGTTAAATTTTGGCATTGCAGAACAGAATCTTCACTGCATTTTATATTAGAATAAGAGAAAGTAAAGGTTCATTTTTCTTGCTCTTTTGCAACGTTAGCATGATTTCCACTGCTGCCCTGTGAAAATACCTGCATGTAGGCCATGATCTTGTCAGGACGGGATGGCAGTGCCTCTGAGACACGCCTTATGGGAGAAGTGTGCGTTCATGTCGGTCCTTTCAGAGACCACAAGTAGCTGCTGTACGAGAGTGTGATTTATTCGGATGGTCCTCTCCCACAGGCTGCCTTCTTTGCCCCATATTACAATGTACTTAAAAGATTTTATATTGAAATAAAAGGACCCAAAGAAGCACATCCGAGTGCAGATCTTCAATAAGTGAATACATTAGAATTTTAGATTCATCTCCACAGTCAGTATTTTTGGATTTGTTTTAGCTTTTTTCATGTGTTCATTCAAACTAAGGATATTATCCAAATTAGGAACACATACAGGAAAGAGTGGTACTTCTTTGTTCTTCATGTGACTTTTGCTTTATGAATGAGTACATCACCACAATTTTGCATTCTAGCTTCAAAACAAGCCATTAATGCCTGTTATATATGTATTCCCCCAATGCAAAGTCGTACACTTGCTTTATCTAGTGATGCCAGTTTTAAGCGGAATAATAGCATTGTACTAGCACCGTCGTTCTCTCCATGCAGCACTTTCTAATGTGTCTGCAGTAGAAACAGTAGATGGGAATAAATAGGACTGTGTCAGTGTGCATGTTAGTGTGTGAAATTGCCAGGGTGTGAGTGTGTGATGCTGTGTGTACGCAAGTGTGTGTGTATCGGTGTGTGTGTGGATGTGTGTCAGTGTGTGGCGTATGGGGGGTGTCTGGGTGTGTGAGTGTGTAATAGTATGTTTTTCCAGAGACCTTATTTAACAACAGTACTTTCTGCCGGAGAAGGGCAGTTGCCGGCCACCTACTTGATGCTCCTTATAACCAAACTTATAAATGTAAGAAGCCTAAGTGACCGGGCACCTCTGTTTCTTCGATATTAGGGACATTTAGACCCTAATTCTCGTGGAGGTGATCTGACCGATGATTTTAGGAGTTAGAGAAGGGACTGCCTGTAACAGGGATCAGCATGCCAGTGCCACACGCCTCGCCAGCGAGGGTCCCCTCGAGCAGCACAGCGCTGGGGGGACTGTCATGTATGCGTTAGGACGCCTCTTAGGAGCTTCGTGAGTGTAGGGCCATCCTCCTGTTGCTAGCAGTTTATTTCTAGCATTTAGCACAGTGCCTGACAGTGAAATACGAGTGATGGTAACAGGAAACCTAGTAGTGCGAGGCACTGTGCTAAATGCTCTGCCTAGATTAATAGATTTACCTTCGGTCAGCCCTCCGCAGCAGGCACCATTTCCATCGCCCATTGTACCAGAAACGGGTACAGAGGGGGTAAGTTAGTGACTTAGGGTCACACAGCTGGTCAGCTGTGGAGCTGGGGTGAACCCTGGCAGTGTGGTTCGAGGGTTCAGTCCCCTACCGTGGCTCCTGCTGCTGGGAGTGAACCGTCTCCACGGCTGTTTAAAGGCTTTGCTTACTGTTTTCCCCTTTGCAGCTGATAAAATAGTGATGACATTTTACCTTATGTTGTCTGCAGGGTGGTTTTCTATTTATGGAGAGTGAAGAAAAGCTTTAAAAGTCACTTGCTTTACATTGTCCTTTGAGTAGGACTCATTTTCACTGATTGAGAATGTTTGTTAAAGTTTCACAGGTCCTGAAGATTTATTAGGGCATGTAAAGGACAGCGCAGGGAATATAGTCAGTGCTATTCCAGTGACTATGTGCGGTGCCAGGTGGGTACAAGGGTTATCAGGGTGATCACTCAGTAAGTTACAGAATCTCCAGTCACTGGGTGTGCACCTGAAACTAATACAGTATTTATGTCAGCTGTAACTGCAACATAAAAAATGACTTTAAAAAATCTAATTAAAAAATAAAATAAATAGGATCAATATTAGGAAATATCCACTCTCAAGGAAACTAATAATAAATTAGTATCTATGATGTATTACCTCTGGATTTGCCAGCTATTTTAAAATATATTAATTTTTTTTGCAAATTGCTCCTTATTAGAGTTGTAATTGTGTGGTTTACCATTAATGATGTCAAAAGCTACCAGAGTTTATATTATCTTTGAATTCTTTATTTTAAAAATTAAAGACAAAATTAACTTTTTATTCAGTACGATTGATAATTATCATTTCATATATACTGAGAATTAAGAGATATCTAACTGGCACAAACACCCCATGTTTTAAGCCATATTAGAAATTTAATGTTTTATTTTAACTTAGAAAGATAAGTAATACCTTTATCTTAAATACTTTGTTTTTTCAAAGTTTTCTATATTAATAATTCAAATACTTTCAAGAATATATTTTATTTTACATTTGCTATAAATAAAGGTATAACTCCGTTCCTTTCAGACTGAGACAAAATTTGGTGGAGTATGCGAATCAGTATTTTCTGGTAATGGATATGCAAATGGCTTCCACAACACTGTAGTATATTTTCGGAGCAACATAAATTTTTACCACATTTTTTCTTAATTATAAATGTATCACTAAACATGCTAATATTGGACTTGTAAGAGGTATTTCTTAGTGCTTCATTTGTATTCTACACAGTATTAACTGGTTAATTTTTAAAATGAGAGTAATACACGACCCTTTGCCCAATGACAACTTTATGAAAAGGAACATTTCACATGATGTCACAAATTATATTTCTTCATACCCCAACACAAAGCTCTATCACATGTAAAGCCAGAAAGTCTGTCTAAGAAAGTCTATGCATTCACACCCAATTTCAAGCAATTGATCCTGTCCAAGCAATCGATAAGTTTAATCAAGTTAACCATAAATAAATGTTTCCCTAGAATCTCACTAAAGTTTTCAATATTTGATAGTTGGCTCTAGAGGTAAACAGTCAACGTAGAGGCCAAAAGGAGAGATGTAATTGGATGTGACTTGCCTTCTGGTTTTCTGGGAGTATGTTTAACACCGTGTTAGTATATTGAGTAATTATTGAGTAACTGCTGGTGTTAGGTACTGTGTGAGCCACTGGGATGCATTACCAAGCAAGACAAAATCTCTCATCTCAGGGTCTTTATGTCGACACATAAATATAGTCAAGGAAATAGAAAATTTTAGAGTGACACAGATATGACAGGGTAGGACTCAGTGGGAACACAGAAGGTGGGCGCAGAGACTTGGAGGTGGTCACATTGAAGTGAAGACCTAAGCAATTGAAGAGAAGTTAGGCAGGGGTGGGATGGCCCCGTGGGGTTGGTTTCCCAGGAGGAAAGGCAGCCCTGCTGGAGCCAGGGAGGGTGGGAGGCTAGTGAGAGGGCTGGAGAGCTGGGCGTGAACGGGGAGGGCCCGGCATGAGGCTGGGCGGGTGGCGAGGTTGTCCAGTGGGCCCTTGGCAGCCAAACTGAGATGTTTGCGCTTACTCTCGGCCCTGATGGAAAGCCACTGGGGATTTTAAGCAGCCATTTAAGGCTTTTTAAAACCTTTAAACAATAAACTTTAAAAAGTAAATTTAAGAAAGGAAGAACAACATTTTACCTTGTTGCATTTCATTCTGAAGGCTTATTTTAATTACGAGGGATCAAGGGACTGTATTGACCGGCTAGGCGACCGCGTCCTGAGATGCCTGCGCTCTAGGAAGGGGGAGCGTGAAGTTTTTGGTTCACGGCTACAATCGCTGATACCAGTGACCTAAAATCGCTAAGGCAGCTGTCATTTCATGCACAGCTCCTCTCCGAAAGAATTGGGCTGATCAAAGTAAACCAACAAAAATCTCGATAATAAAAATTTTATGGAGGGTCCAGGATCACAAAGGCCACTGAAAAAATATGGGGATAAAAGAACCCCCATCTGCTTCCCTTTCCTTCCCGGAGAGCCCGCAGAGCTCCAGCCCGCCTGCACCGCGCCTGCCTTCGAGCCAAGAGCATCGATCGGGTGGTCGGGTGGGTCCAGGCCCCCCTAGCTTTCCAGGGCTCACCTTCCCGCAGATGGCCCTCGAGGAACACCGCCCTGTCCTCAAGACAGTGGGGAGTCCCGAAATGGTTTCATGCCAACCCTGAGGTCTTCAGATGGCGTTAGTTAACTAACCTAGGAAGAGGTCCAGTTCCAGGCAGAACAAGACAAAATGAAAACTGTCTTCCAGGGGCAGACACGCCCTGTCTCCTTATTTCTACCCTCGTTTTGTTTGGTGTCACCCCCACCCTGTGTCATAGCTCATTCTGAATCAGCAGTGAGGGAAAGAACCCACAGTGGACATCTCCAGCTTCCTCATTCCTGCACCTCATTTCTGGACTTTGAAGAATCAGTGGGGGCCCAGCCAGCCCGGCTCAGCGGTTGAGCACGGACCTAGGATCCAGGAGATCGAGGTTTGATTCCCGGTCAGGGCGCATGCCCGGGTTGCAGGCTCGATCCCCAATGGGGGGCGTGCAGGAGGCAGCCGATCAGTGACTCTCTCATCATTGATGTTTCTATCTCTCTTCCCCTCTCCCTTCCTCTCTCTGAAAGCAATAAAAATACATATATATTAAATAAATAAAATGAAAATAAATAAATAATCCTCCCTCCCTCAAAAAAACCTTTAATTTTTGAGAAAAAATAATATGCAATTTTATTTTCATAATGCAAAATCATGTACATCAGGCATGGCAACATAGAGTTTCTGGCTTTATTATTCGGACTGTTCGTATACCCATTAAAGGTACCACGGAAACAAAATTTGATTAGCCAATGCAGTTTAATCAGTGCCCCAGTTGTGCTAAGCATCCTGACCAGACATGCATGTTTTACAAAATGTAAAAAGATTTCTCTGTGCTTTAAAGGAGTTAATGCAGGCAGTGTACATAGTAAAGGCTTGAGATAGTTTTAAAATGAGACCCAAATGAGATTCGAGGGACTTGACTCAAACATTTATCTCGGGTTCTACTAGGGGCACATGGGTGTTCCATAAATATTAATTGAATGCAGTGATATAATTTATTGTAGTTCAAAGGGAGCCTTTGAATTGTTGGGCAAAGTATAACAGGAATTCTAGACTACGGCAGATTGAAACTGGAAATTACAGATGGCGTTCATGCGTTTGGAGCTGGGCCTCAAAAGGAGTGGGGAGAGATTTGTGCAGATGGTAAGGAAGTGAGTGCCTGTTGGATGAGACGGCAAAGGCAGAGACGTAAAAATAATGGCACTTAATTGTTTCCAGGCGGTGGCCAACATCTGAAACGCATATGGAAAGTGATGGGAGAGGATATGTTGACAGGTACAAAGAAATGGGTTTATGACTCAACGGGGGTCATGGTTGAAAGAGTTTGGTTGGGAGACCAGACCCAGGTAGACAAGAGAGGAGCCTCGGCTGGAAGTCGTTAGGGTGGTGGCCGTCTAGTCATTAGGGTGGTGGCCTCCAGATCTAGAGGGTTCTATAAAACACTGACAAGAGGAGAAGTGGCCCGAGTTAGTGATGTCTTTAATTTTCATGGTGCACGGGGAGTGTTGTTTCGATAGTGTCACTAGAGGGGATGGAGTGACTACTGATAGCCAGGAATAAAGAGCTTCAATTTTATGAATTAGTAATTATCTAAATAGATTTATTCTATATACAAATAGAGATATTGGATGTAATGCTGTAGAGTGCAGGGATGTCAATTGTATATTATTCTTTTATATTGAAAATCTGTTCGGGGGAGGTGAGAAATTGGCAGTTAATGACTTCCAGGGAAAGAAGTCAGAGAGGGGAGCGGATCGCTCCAGCAGTCGGTGTTACAGACCGCTAGCTGGAAGCTCCTTCGAGAGGGAGGTTTGCATTTTAATTGAGGGACCCAAAGGGGAGACTATATAGAAAAAGGTACATAATATCTACTGTAATTACATGTGTATCTGAAAGCAGAAAGGATTAATAGTTTAAAAGTTTGGGATGAATGCCAGGGCCGTGGGGGGAGGTAGAAAGAGGTGAGGAATCAAAGGAGTTGGGCCTGACAGTAACTGCTGAAAAAAGTGTTCATTTCATTGTCACTTTTAAATGACTCTAATTACATAAATGTTATTCAGCACTTAAAAGATCATGCTCTGTTCTTCATATTAAATGGATGTATTGCTCTTTGGAAAGTGGTTTTAACACTCCTAAAAGTACACGGGCTTTTATGGGCATGAAATGTTGAGAATTCTTGAGTTTCTGCTTCATCTTTAAGGTCAAGGGAGACCCTAAAATTGGCAAGTAAACATATTAAATTGACTTTTGGAGCCACAGTTTTATTTTCAAAGAGGAAAAACCTTCTGAAAGCGATCACGTTTAATAATGTGCGCTAGAAACAAAAGGGGGATGTATCCTTCAGCATCATGTAATCCTCTGATTGTTTGCATTTACATAGTTTCCAAAGTTATGTTTTCAGAAGTACTTTACCAGATGAACATTACTGTAACTTAAGGTGGTGTAGAGTAGAAGTTCCCAAACCAATATTGTGTGTTTTTATGAACTCTGAAATAACCTTCTGTTATTTTAATAGTGAATTAAGCACCCAGGGTTTGTGTGGACTTGCGAATTTGCAGAGTGGGCGTGTATAAAATATTTAGACTGTAAAGAAAGAAAAACTAGCCTTTATTGAGTTAAGTGTGAGTGGGAACACCATGCTGTTGGAATGATTGATGGTTTTCTCCTCACATGTAACAGACTAACGTAATTTCACAAAGCCATTGCTTACCACCTTACAAATTATCCAAAATTCTTTTACAGTAAAGATAACAGGATAGCCTCCCTGAGCAAGACTTTTCCTTCCTTCCTTCCTTTTTTCTCTTTCTGATTTTGGAGTGTAAATTATTATTTTATATATTTTTTTATAAAAGTCTTTAAGAGCATAATTTGGTAAATGTCTTTAGTTGTTAAATATTTCATAGGAAAGAAACTATACACACTAGAAAATGCTCTCTAATGGAACGTAGGAAACTAAAGTGATCGACTTCTCCCTCTCTCTTCCTTCGCTCCTTCCTTTCACAAATACTTGTTTTCAGCACTGATATATATGAACTACGATGCCAAGAGAGGCGAGAGGTAGTGAAAATTCATTAATTCAATCATTCGACACCACCTCTGAGTGCCTGCTTTGCCAGTTACTGGTAATTTGTCATTGAACGACACAGGGTAAGTTCCTGCCGTAGTGGAACTCCTACTCCAGTTCCGAAATCAGACAATAAAGTGATTATATTGGAATAAACCACATAGCGGAGGGGCATGAGACAATGAAGGACTGAACAAATGATGCAACCGGTAGAGTGGCCTGGGACTGTCTCCGTGGGATGTGACCTTGGACCTGACAGATGAGCGTGGACCACCCAGGCAGGGATCTGGGAAGGGGAGCAGGAGGGAGGAGCATATGGACAAGCCTGGAGTGAGGCAAGGCCTTGGGATAAAGGGCAGAAAGGAGGCCGGTGAGGCTGCAGAACAGTGGGCAAGGCCGAGGCGGGTCTGCAGGGAGGCGGGCGTAGGGAGGGGTAACAACTGTAGGACAGGCAAGGCTTTGGCGAGGGGTTTGGGTCTGAACGGAACGATCCGGCCTGATACGTTTCTAAAACATCACTCTGACTGAAGGGTAGAGAGTGAATAGATGTCACCTTAACAGAAGTTCCAGCGTAACAGGGAGGCTCGAAACATGGATGTTTATAACACGAAGTAGAAGGTGACAGATCGTGTGCGAGAGGTCAGGCCCGGTTCTGTTTGGGTGGGAGGCCTGGCTTGGAAGGTGGGGGAGAGGCGGTCAGCGGAGCGTGTTTGAAAGCTGTGCGTGCTCTAGGCATCGAGAAAAAGGGTGTCCGAACCGCGAGGAGGCACCTCGAGAACGGCTCGGGGACCCGGGGAGTAGTTCGGTTTGGTTTGAACTTAGTAGCAAGTAAATGCGGGCGCAGACCACGGAGGACTGTGAACCCAGGGTTAAGAATCTGAACTGTGCTGGAAGCAGCGGGGAGCCACTGAGGAGATGAATCGTAGCAGCGCAGAGCGGACGTGGATTAATTTGGAACCTGTACTTGGGAGGCTCTCAGCTTCACTTGGCTGCTAACAAGCTGCGCAGCCCTGGGCCAGGTTGGTTGGTTTTGTCTTTATCATCTCCGGTCCCTGCTATTTTTAAAACACTATGATTTTCAATATAATACACACCAGAAATATTTCTAAAGTAAAAGACGTTTAAACTCATTCGTCGTCTTAGCCTTTAGTTGAGCTAGGCGGCCTGCAGGTGACTCGAGGTCTTCGTGGGCTTGCCGCAGAGCCCTGTCCCCAGCGTTGGGCTTCCTCATTTTGTTCGTTCAGTTTCCGGCACATCTGCAACGCTGGCTGCACAGAGGTTCCAGGTGTACTTTCCCACTGCTGAATACACTGCATTGAACTCAGTTCATTTTCTCTACAATAGCATTGCTTTTTTTGTCTTCTACGTCCATGACCGAAGAGAGGGGCAGATAAACCGTCAGAGCAGAACACTCCGTTGTGGTTTGGTTTTGCTCTTGGTTCTCACCCTGTTACTTGGAGGCCTCTGACCAGGGCCCCCTCTCCCATGTAGGACCTGGTAAACCGTTCACCCACTCCCGTGCTTCTACAACAAACTGAATTGGTGGTGAGCGACAACGGCCACTGTCGAATGCAAGTGCAGTCCTTCAGTTCTCACTATATTCCAGTAGACAGTTCTGCCCCCCAGACTGACAGTGTAGTGTTATAAATTGTCGACATTTGGGGGGGGCAGTATCTTTATAATTATTATATTGTTATATGAAAGACTTGGTGTTTCAAATAACTATAAATACTCAAATATTTTATTCATACATGGGTGGTTATCAGAAAGAAAGATGCAGCTTTATGTTCATGTGATGAAGTCTCCACGGTAACCGTCTGACGTTGACAGGACTGCCTGAGGTTGCTCCATGACTGATTTCTGTGTCTGTGCTCCTGTGTGGGGCTTTGTGTTATCTTTGAAAAGCTGTCCCTTTTCTTTTTTGCATTGGTGAGGGACGGGGCTGGGTCATAGCATCCCCGGTGCTCTCCTGTACGGGGCCTGCGAGTCAGGAGCTCATCCAAAACTAAGTCATATTGTCGTTGGTGTACAGGAGGGTCAGACTGCAGGGAAAGAAGGGTGGTGTGCTCTAAGAGGTTGTAATTTTTGGTTTTGTGGAAAGGTAAATGGGACAGGTTGTGCTCAAGAATGTTGTGCGAGGTTAAATATCATTTTTTAATTTTACTTATATGAAAGAATTGCTCAAAAATACATTTGAAATGATTTTGCGAATGGCAGGGTTTCTGAGGTTGTTCAAGATGAAAGGACCCTGGCACTGTTGGTTACCTCAGGCATCGCGTTAAGCTGAAACTGGCTGGCTCTTGGCCTTGGCGCACCCACACTCAGAATTCAGCTGAGCTGCAGGCTCGGTTTCCTCAACCTTGTCCACCCACCACAGTTTCAGCTTTATGCCTAATTATGTTTTTATCATCTTTCCTCTTTCTTTCCAATATAGTGCACATAAGAGATGCAGGAACAATTTTTTTTAAAAAAAGAGAAAGAATTTAGCATATATGCAGATGTATATATGCTATCTTTTACTTTATATCTTCTACTACAAAATAACTAGTGGATCCACAAGAAATTCCCTGTACTGACCTCAGTTGGGAGGCTAGTAAGCCCTCCCTTGATTTTTAAACATTGTTTTTCAAAGGAAGATTTGTAATGATGATTCTCTTTGAATGCAGTGCAGTCAGTACTTTTTTAAGTTAATGAAATTAACTTTAAGGCAAAAACTATCCTCCAAAATGATTAAAGGACCAATATTTTTATGTAAAACTTCAGGAGATACTTATTTATCATAGTTCAGTTTGGGACACATAGTATGTCTGTCGGATGAATGAATGAATTTCACTACATGTATGTGCTGGATATTGTTAAACAACTCTATCTGTTTAATTTCATCACATTAAAATTTACAATGAAATTTATGTATATGGAAATATATATTCCTGTTACAACTTATCATCAAACTTATTAGCCATAAGGATTTTGATTACCTGACATTCTTCTGTATAATTTTGAAGTTTCTTATTTTTTCATTCATTTTTCAATAGAATTTATTGGGGTGACCTTGGTTAATAAAATTATACAGGTTTCAGGGGTACAATTCTATAATGCATCATCTGGATACTGTATCGTGTGTTCACCACCCCAAGTCAGGTCTCCTTCCATCGCCACTTATCCCCCTTTACTCCCCCCCCCCCCCCCCCCCCCCCCCCCGTCATCACCTATTTCTTGTCTGTGTCCAGGAGTCTCTCCTGTTTTTCTTTGCTTAATCCTTTCACTCTTCTCACCTGGCCCCTGGCCCCTCCCTTCGACAGCTATCAGTCTGTTTTCTGTATCCATGAGTCTGTCTGTACTTTGTTCGTTTATTTTGTTCATTTTGATTATGTTTCATATCATGGTGCATGCCTCTATTCTAATCTCAAATTCTGATTTTGTTATTAGCTCACATAACGTGGTGCTCTATTATTTTCTGGAATGTCGAGTACTTATATTCCTATTTCCATCGCTTTGTTTTGTTAATGTTAAAGGGTTAGGTTGGATTTTTCAAATCGTTCAAGGATTTCATGGAAATTTGTGAAACACATCAGTGAAAATTGTTTTTCCCCCCCGTTTTTTTCTTTTAAAGGTGAATTATATTCAGCTGGTTATAGGAAGTCCCAGGGGAGTACTTTTTAGTAGCTTTAACTTGTGTCCCATCGATTTTAATGTGGGACACCCACAGAATCCACTTGTGACCTGGGGAGGGCTGCGGGAGTATTGCATTACCCTGTCAGCGGGTGCAGCCCTGGACATCGGTGCACAGGGGGAGGGAAGGGGCTGGGATGCAGAGCAGTAATTGGAAAGAGAGAAATAAATCTTCCCCTTTCAGTTGCTTCACCGATTCCCAATGTTCCAGGTAAAGCGCACCCGCTGAGCGGCGGCGAACAGGTGCGCGCAGGCCTCCCATTAGTCTCCAGGCCTGGCAGCGGCCTGCCTGCGCCCAGCAGGGGTGCCGAGCTGCGGGCGGGAGGGTGGCCGGGGCAGAGCAGGCGGGAAAGAGGCGGCCGGGAGGTGAGGGCTGGGCCTCCTTCCAAGCTCTGTGTCCGCTGATTCTCCTGGAATTCCGGACCCTGCGTTCTCGTGGAATTGAAGTCCCATTAGAATGACGGCAGCATGTGTGAAAGCGGTGCGGTGCAGGTTAGTCATATAAAGCTAACATTTCCTTGAAATGCGTTTCAAATCCAGCAGCCTGGGAAGTTATCCTGATAAGGAACTGAGTTTTGATGACAATAACGAGATTATAAGGTATGGTGTCAAAAACTGTCTTCCGGTTGACACAACAATCCATAATTTATAGATTGCCTTCGAAATTAAAAGGCAAAGTCAATTATAACTAATTACGATGCTGCCTTTGCTGGAGGAGGTATTATCCTTTGGGATAAAGGCAGTAACGCTCGTGTCAGTCAGGAATCTTCAGCTCCAGTTCCTGGCTCTGCCTTCAGAATTTCGCAGCTGCGCTGTGTGAGAATCCTGGGCCACGGAGAGCCGGAGACCCTGCTATTTTTAGAAGGAACTGTGGCAGCTCCTGTGCATCACGGTGCATTTATTTGTTCCTATTCTGGACTCCTCATCTGTGCCAGATCTTCAGAGAGGTTACTGGAAGTTTTGCTCGATGACTGCTGAATCAGTCGGAACTGAATTTTAAATTATGGCTGGAGAAAATAATCATAACCCGAGATACAGCGTCAAAAGATCATTGTTATTCCTATTGGGATTGGTTTCCAGTACTCCATGGAAATTAAAAATGCAAAATACGGCATTTTTTTTAAAGAGTCTTTTTTCACATTGGATCTGCATGTTGTTTTAACAGGTAAAAAACAAAGTATGTGCAGATAGATGATACTATGAGACTGGGTATTTCAGCAGTTTATACAGTGAAAAGGGGTCATCTGTCTTTTCCTATAGTTTTAATGTCATAAGGAGATGAGAGGATAGCCTTCCTTCTTCAGGACAGTGAGTTGTAAGAAAAAAAGAAAAATGCATCCTTGTGTGAACTTCGTAGAAAATTTAATGATGTTACAGATTAATAGCTGTGCACCAGGTTATTGGCGAGGGCTCCTTTCCTGTTTGCTTTGATCAGGCAGTTTGTAGTACACATGAAACACACGTGTTTTGTGTTGTGCAATCGGCCACAGGCATATAGGTAGCCTAGGCTTCCTTCCTTATCTCGGGGAAAAAAGGAAATTCTGGAGTAACGTTCAGGGAGACAAGCCCCGACCAGCTGCTGGGATACTATTCCAGGGTGTTTTCCTCTCTATATATTTAGGGTTTCATTTTGCTGGAAAGCTTTCAGAGGATGACCTAGAACGTGTGCCAATGACAAAAGCTCCTTGTAACAATTCAGGGCATGCTTTATGCTTCATGAAATGGGATTGTAAGAATCCTCTCAAAACTGACGTCCGAAGGAGCATTAAAACACAATTTCCTTTGATAAGGCTCGAAGGCACTCATTGGAAAAGCGATACCCCTTTGAGTGAGACTGTGTCAGCATTATGTGATGTTGTGTTGCTCATAACTGACATTAATCCATTAAGGGTGCAAGGGTCATTTATTTTCCCCATGAAGTCATCAAATACCATTATTGATTTCTGTTCAGTCCGCTAGATCGTGCCTTCATTTTATGATCATTGTATACATGAATGCTCAGTCTGGATTCCGTGCACTTTAAATAATAGATATCATATTTAAACGTAGAGTTTAAGATGAAGTTAAAAATAACAATGATGAAAAAGAAATCCTGTGATTGGTTTACTAATCAAGATCATGTTTACTAGAATTATGAAATGATGTTGATATTTAAAAATTTGCAGCTACACATCTACAGCGTACTGTTTGCTCCGTAGTATAAATAGACGCACAAATTAATACAACTGTAATGTGGGTCTTTATAGTATTCCACTTTTACTGCTGCCACTTTTATAACGAGTTGTACTCCTATCTGCTGATTCGCAGATGGGGCTATTACTCGTCCACTTACCAATTTCCTACTTTCCGTCAGATAAGTGAAAACAGAGGAAACACGTAACCAGATTCCCGGTTCTTCGGCGTGTTGAGCAGGAAAGTGCCGGAGGAGCGCGAAGACACCAGTGTCTGATATTCTGCTTCGGAAGCAGATGCATAATACCGCGTGGTTTATAGAATTCATTCTCTGTTAAACTGTTCATTTCATTGAAACGATGTAGAATTGACATGTCTTTACACTTCCTTCAAATCATTTTATCCATCAAGAGAAGGCAGCACCGAGAATTCTGTTCTAAACAATTCCTGCCCTGTGTCTTTTTAAGACCAGCAGTTTTTCCTTAACTTAATACGTCCTAGGAACTTCTGAACTGCTCTATTTTGGCAGTGTCTTAACTATTTCTCGCCTGTCCTTTGGGAATTTGATATGGAAATTCTTGTTTGAGGCGACAGTGAGACGATGCCTGTTAGGTCCCCTCTCTCCCGGGAAGTGCTTGAGCGTCCAGGACCGAGTGGTCCCCAGTCTCCTGCAGCAGCATCTTCGGCTAAGCCGTGTGCTCAGCACTTTTTCGTGGGCTTCCGGCCTGGCTCACTGAAGGAAACCTGAGCAAAGCTGTGATCGTAATGAGTTATGACAAGCCTTTGCCACGAGGCAGAGGTTCCCGCCTTCCTGCAAGGCGGAAACTTAATGGAAGATGCTCCGATGGGCACGCGCTCTGCCGATCCCCCTTAAGTGCTCTCCCCTGTTCTGATGGGAACACTCGGAGCCGCGAGGCTGCAGGTGGCAGGGTGAAGACCGTCTTTCTCAGGGCGCCCCCCGAGCCTGGCCGCCGCAGCTGCTGGGGACGCGCTGGCCTGCGCACCTGTCACCTCGGCCCTGGGGCAGGCTGGCCTGGCGCGTCGCCGGGACTCGCCGGGAGAGGGTGTCATGCTCTTACCTCTCACCTTCCAGACGGGCACCCTGAAGCTTGTGAGCAGCCGCCGCTTTCATAAGAGAAATAAGGAGAGCTGGTTCCTTAGTCTCCTTCATAGTGAAAAAAAAAGAGAAAGGGAAAGGCTGGTAATGAAGAAGTTGGTGGCAGGTGCAGGCCGCCCTGCGCCTTTAGTGGAGCGTGCGAGCGGAGGGCCGGGGGCTGCGGGCGAGGCACAGGCCGCCTCGGGACGCCCTCGGAAGAGCCACCCATGCGTCAGGCGGCCTGGCTTCCAGGCTTCCAGGCTACTGTGGTTCTCCTCGCCTGCATTGGCCTCCATTTGCCGAAATGCTTCAAGTTCACGGCACTGAAGTCATTTCGAAAGCGGGATGTAATTACAAAGGTATCTTATGCTTACCAACAGCTTTTTTGGATCAATTTAATTATCATTACTTGTGGATACTGTAAATTGAATATCCCTTCCCTAATTACATTAAACTCCGGGGTTAGCCGCTTAAACATCTAAATGAGAAGAGTTCAGCCTTCGCCATAAATAGGAGAATTGTCCCCTTATTTGGGCCGACCTCAGGAGCCACGCGTGTCCCGGGCCGCTGCCAGGTGCGCCTGCCGGAGGCGGCCGGTAATGAGCTCTGTAATGAGGAGCAGGCATAATGGCCCTTGGAAGAAGTTCATTTACTCGGCGCCGCCTTCTCGCGTGATGGAATTAAAGTCGCTGTGTATGTCCCGACGCCCTTAACTTAAAGGGGCCGGTCGCACTGCGCTTGGTTTCCCGGTGTCCTGCCGGGAGTTTGAAGCGGTTTACTGTTAGCGTCCCGGCTTCATGGGAGCCACTGTAAAAGCAGCGAATCAGCTTCTCTTTGAAACAGAGCTAATTTATTTAGGGACCAGGAATGCTATTTTGTCTGCTTTCCCTCCCCCTACCCCCCTTGTACACAAATAATATACACGAACGTGTTCAAGCCACAAGAAGATGGTACATTTTCTCAGAGGGAAAAAATGCCCTTAGACACCTAGAGGCAGGAACCGCTGTTCCCTGTTGTGGACACTCAGCCCAGATCAGTGGACACTCAGCCCCGGATCAGTTGCATGCGTCTCCCGTTAGTATCTGTTGTCTGTTGAGCTCAAGTGATTTTGTGCTTTAAGAAAACAGAGATCGTGCTGATGAGAGATGTGACGCTTGTGGCGGTCATTGTGAATTTCAGTGCTTGCGTGGCCACTTGCTTTTGTTTACTTGTTTTCTTTCTCAGTTGTGGCTTCATTAAAAATCTGTCTGATGCAGTTAGACACTTAAACACGGGAGCTTGGCTCCTTATTTTCACAGCACAGCACCAGCTGGCTGTGCTTGATGATACCGTAAAAGCTCCTAAGACAGGACAGATCAAGGCTGGCTATGTGGGGATCTGAGGCAGCTCCTGGGGTGACAAGAAGAGATTTTTATTATGCAAACAAGTACAAATCATTATAGGTAATGGCCAATTTTGAGACGTGGAGCAGAACACATCCTGATGTTTTCTGGATTTTCTAATGAGGTGCATTGTAGAATACAACAGATAAAGAAAAATAATGTGGACTTTGTAACGTTAAAGAATTAACGAGTGTTTTTGAGGCCTGGGTTTTTGAAAAACAGTTGCATTTTATAGTGAAGTCGACTGGGAGTGGTACATTTACAGCTATTTCAAAATATTGTCAACCATGCTAAGTTCTAGAAATTTGCTTTTGATGGGATGCTAAATAATACAACGAAAATTCTTTAGATTTAAGTATGTCTTTTAATACCTTTTTGAAACTAGTTTCTTAAAAAGATGGAGTCTCCCATCGCAGTTCAGCGGTTAAAGGTATGAAATTGCATGTCCGCGCAAGTGGCAATTTTCCTAATCAATTCAAACAGGCACAGAACCCTGGAATTACGTTTCTAATATTAGCGGACTCACTATAGGCAGCCGTTTTATGCTCTGATACAATTAGGCACAGTTACCACTCGTATCAGTCCATTAGCCGTCAAGTTTTATTCTTCATAAAAAGCAATCAGAGATAGACACTTAAACACAGATGTATATATGTGGTGCCCCCCAAAAATGTATACACACGCTTCGAATCATTGTAAAGGCTGTAAAGGCAGTGCTTGTTAAAATACATTTCGTTTTCAAACTTGAGCTACCAGCTGTTAAAGTGTGTATAGATGTTTTTTGGACACCCTGCAGATAAGGTGGAATTTCAGAGAGTCCTACACATACAGGGTAGGACAGAAATAGGTTTACAACAATTAGTCAGTAATAATACAAGAATCAACAACTGTTTCTTGTACTTACAGCTGTAAGCCTACTTTTGCCCCACCCTGTATCGTTTTCCCTGCAAGGAGCCTTGATAAAGAGCCTCTGTATCAATACAGTGTGTGCACTCGCCGCGTGCCTCAGTATTGAGCAGTGAAACTCAGGATCATGAAACAGGGAAAGGAGTGTTTGAAGCTGATTCAGGCATCGATACACACGGTGCTTTTCCTGTTCAAAATGAAATAGAGGGCTCTGTGTGCGCGTCTGTGTTTTATCGTTAGTGTATGACACATTGTGGTCCTAGAGTTGGGGTTCTCCATCCAGAGCTTGTGGGTCCCAAGTACGTGTAAGACACGGACCTCCTGGATGGAGGGTGCAGGCTCCTGCCATCTCTTTCTGAACATCCAGTAAGGCGCCGGGATGTTAAGTGCTTTTGATGTAGGCGATAATTGACACACACTGAGGTTAGCTCAGAAATTAAGGACTAATAGAGAAACGGCTCCTGGCCCATTACCCTCACTTCCTGAGAAAGGTTTATGCGTCGTGGAATATTTATGCTGTTCTGCGTGATCCTTTCTGATCGCCCTAATGTGTTCCACGGAGATGGCACCAAACCGGGCAAAGTCTTGCTAAAACTTGTCTCAGTTAGTTTTTTCTTCCCTCGGTGCTTCTTCTGTACCCTCCAATTCTATTAAAAATTATTTTCTTAGGACTTTATTTGATATGTTTTTTTTAAATTTCTAGAGTTCAGTGCAAAGCTTTGGGTGGTGTAGACGGCAGTAACTGGGATGAGCTTTTCCATGGGCAGGTTTCCTCAGGGAACTGAGTCGTTTCGTCTTAGGTTTTAGGTGACACTAGGCACCCCCCTGAGCTAGCTGGTGCTTTGTAGTAGATTCTCGTAGAAGCTCGAAGATAGTCGGTGCTTTTACTCGCAGAGCCTGTCTCGCGTGCACGCACAGCGGCAGTCCTGTGCGACGACTAGGTGGGGACCCATCCGCCTGGTAACGAAGCGATGCATGGAGGCCCGAGGTCCTTCCAGCCGGGACGAGCTGGGAAGAGCATGGCCCTAAAGTGCAGGGTGATCCAGGGGAGCGTGAGCTGGAGCCTCCCTTGGGAAAGGGCCCTTGACGTTGACTTTTCACACTTACCCTCTGAGGAGCTGGTCCGACTTTTCAGAGGACACGAGCAAGTCTCACAGGAGCGACCCGAGTTCCCCAGCCTCACAGAACCAGTAAGGAGACCGGCCAGGGTTTGAACCCTGGCTGGCCTCCCCCGAGTGGCTCAGCCAAAGCCGCCCCCGCCCCGCATGGCCCGGGGCCATCAGGGTCACCTCGAAGGAAGAAACATTAAGGAGGGGCAGCCTTTCCCCTCCTGCCTCTGTCACCTCTCATCGCCACCGTGATGTTCACCTCCCGTGAGCCTCATTACTTGCCCCAGAGTCATGGCAAATAATTCCGCCTGGGTAGAAAGTGGGCTCGCCCTGTAAACGCATCTTCACCACGACTCCTGAGGCCTCCACTCTGAGCTCTCACGCCCTTGCCCCGGCGGCGGGGGGCCCCACGGAGTCGGGGAGCCCCACGGAGTTGGCAGCTGATGGCGGGCTCTGCCTACAGTGGTGCCTCCCGACGCCCTGCAAGTTGTACAGCCAGCGACAGGCCAGACTCCCAGCTGCTGAAGCCCCTGCAGCCCTCCTCCCGAGATATGTTGTTTTCTTCTCTGGAAAGTTTACAGACTATAATAACGTTGGATACATAGACCTTGGGTAACAAATGTCATCATAAAGTATTTATATGTTTTTAAAAGGGATCTTAGACACGCTTTCCCAGCATGTACCTCTTGAAATAGCGACGGGGCCGGAATCCAAAAGGAGTGGAAAATATTTAGTTTAAATAAGGCACTTATGTGACTTCTGGTTTACATAACCATCAAAATATTGTTCCTGGGTGTCAGGAGTAGTTCTGGTCTATGTCTGAAGCTGCTACAAGAAGCGTGGATCCCAGAAGTAAATATTTCAGTAGCTGAGACGTAATAAAGTGGGCCTGGGTGACTGTCTGGAGTTTATCAATGAATTCTGGAATTACTGTGAATCCTAAGAAGGTACCGTGTTCCACAGACCATCCTAACAGTGTACAGTGTCAAGTGTATTAAAAGTTAAAGGAGAGTTTTACACAATTGTAACTTACTTTTATTTATATTGTAAGTTAGACGTGCGTTGTATCTTTTCCCATAAGCATCTCTTCTTCCTCCGACTGAAGTCTTGCCCATTTTTTTACCTAACTGCCAAGGAGTGAGGTAGCACAACCTTAAAGTATTCTTTGGGCCAGTTCTTAGCAGTTATTTTTAATTTTTACTCCTGAAGCTAGATTTAGCATCTGCTTCTTTGAAAGTGAGTGAGCTCTTGTGCAGGAGGGAATGGAAGGCCAAGGTGGGATCAAGAATGTTTTTATGCTGAATACATAGAACATTTGTAATTTGTACTCAAAGGACTGTTCGCGATTTCTCAGGTGGCTTCTGACCATATAAATGCAGAAAGCGGCTCTACTCCTTGGCGCTCTGCTCCAGCCTCCCGTCAGCTCCAGCAATTTCCCGTCATTCAGCCGTTGCTGCCGGAGCCTGGTACCAGCGGACTGGTCATGCCTGGCTTTCTGTCCCCACTGCCTGTCGTTGCCCCAGCTGGGGTCCCCATACAGCAGATATTTGGGGAGCATGCTGTTGTGTGTGCTCTTCCAGTTCAGCACAGCGATGCTGTGATGGTGATCTTACCCCTGTCGCTTAGATGGGAGATGGGTGAAACCTGTTTTCAATTTTGTGATAACATCATAATACGTATTTGTTGGCAGTCCAGGGAGCCATAAACTTTTACCTGTGTCTTCAATATGGATCAGAATGTTTTGAAACTCCTCCTGTAGAAATACGTTCAGAGTCAGTTTTTTTTAAGGTCTCATTTTTAAAGTCTTGTTACTCCGCGCAGCCTATTACAAATTAAGCAATGCTAACTAATTAGGCAGTGTGCATATGAACATCTACACTCCCTAGCATTGTTACCCAAAAAAATAAAACCCTTTCTGCAAAGATCAAACTCGCAGACATGAAACCGTGTGCTACGGATCTCAAACCTGCCTGATAGCGTTGCACGGTGCTTCCTTTGAAAGGGAAACGCCTATTCAGTGTCTACGTTATTATATGGTTGCTTTTTTAAAAAATCGCTTCGCTTGTCTGCGGTACCTCTTAGGACACCTTCTGCCTTTGTTTCTCTGCTCCAAACCTTACTCCCCGTTTCCCACGATGTTATCGCCGGCCCCGCATCAGTCATTCCTCCCTTGGCCTTGTCCTCATCGCCTACTGACACCTGCCTTCCGTAGCTCGGTGGAAGGAGGCAGATTTCTGGTTTCTTCTTATTAAAACCGAAGCATAACATTTCTCTCGGGAAAGGTGGGTATTGAGTATGAAATGAATTTAAACAGCAATGCCTCTCATAGTAAAATCCCCGTATTTTCTAAGTGGACGGGGCCTGTGATGATTGCTAATGAAGATACATGTGGCAGCTCTGGTCTAGAAAGGGGCAGAAATTCATTGCTAAGTCCTCAGAAGACGGGGTTGAGGAGAAGTCCTGGCTGGGCATCATCAGCAACTTGCTTAACAGGTAGCATCAGCTTCACTTTAGCCGGAAAGATCCCAAAACTGTGTTGATAACCATTAAGGTCCTTCGGTGGTTTTGTTTTTGTTTTGATTCCTGCTACATCTGACATGTTTTCAGTATTGAGAGAGAATGTGATACGGTTGAAAGAGTGTATGTTTGGGAATCAGAAAACCCGAGGCTTCATCTCGTGTCTGCATCTTTAGCTAAATTTCCCCCTCAGCAAAATGAGTGTGGTGGCATCTCCATAACTGATGGAATATGAGTAAGTGGAAAGAGTGTATGTTAAGATTCAGAAGTTTTAAGCAATGCCCTGGTACATGGTGGGTGCTTTAAAATGCTAGTTCATAAGGTTTGTCGGGGTGTTTTTTTTGAGGGGGGGGCTGCGTGTGTGTGTGTGTGTGTATTTATTAGTCTCTGTCTTACATGCTGTGCTAAAATGAAAACCCAAAGCTGAATTCCTGGTGTCCAGTATCTTCATTTCTGGCTGGGATATAACAAAGCACATGAACTCCAAGTATATTTACAGAGGTTTTCTTAAGTGAACTGACAGCTTTGTCCGTAGAAGATTAAAGTGAGAGAACGATCCCCGTTAAGGAGCGTGGAGGAGCGAGCGGGGAGCTGATCCCGCAGCCTCCGAGCAGGAGCTGCAGCGTCCCTGGCAGTCCCCTGGGGTGTGACTGCGCCCGGGCGCTCACGGGCCTGCGGTTCTTCCCGTCTCAAAGGGGCTGCGCTTTACCCTCCTGATGGTGGTGAATACGGGCCGTTAGCTTGTCCACATTTAATCTTCAGAGGCGAATGCTGTGGACCGTCTTTATCTGTCGCACCTCTGAGCCACGAGGCCGCTGTGGAAGTCAGCTTGCATGTTGCAGAAAGGAGCTGAAGTAGGTCACAGTCCTGAGAGACACCCTGGATCAACATCTGAAATTAAAAAGCTAGTCTCCTCCCGTGTTCAGTTTTTAGGTTATCACTGAGGCAAACGCACTGAAATTAGATGAAATACAGACTGGCTTACTCAAAATGTAAAGGCTATAAAATCTTGCCTTTGTCTTTTTTCTTCTATCGTTATGTCTAAAAACTGAAGTTTATGTAACATCGGGTCTCAGGATCTCAGAGAATTGGTCAGCTTTACTGTCTTCTGTTTTCTTTCTCGTGCAAGTTCTCAGGCCCTTGGGCCTTTCTAGTCAAGAAACTTGTTGCGAAATGTCTTTAAAAATCAGTTACTAGGACGTAAATATTTCAGAATGGACTCAATTCCTCGGTTTGATTTTTTTGAGGGGTCTCTCCTAGGCAGGTGCACCAGCTTTCTCTATAAACCAGTGTGTGAGCATTGTGTTTTCTTAGTTCAGTCTTTCCCAGAAAGCTGCTAAAGCATGAGGTTGAAAGGGATTTTTTCTCACAGAGGGGAGAACACAGCATATTACCAGAATGTACTCTTTTTATGGGGGAAGTTTTAGCCTTTTAGTTTGGGGAGGGAGACTCTTTGCAAAACATTTAATCCGGTGTCTGGGAGGTTTTCACCTTTGAAATAATAGTGCTCCCAAACCCATGTCCCTGAATGTCCTCTCTATCGTTACTGTCTTTTCCTTTGCATGTTCTGGCAAACAGAGATGTGAGAAATCTCTCTCGGAAGCATAATTTTTAGCATCGGTACCTTGATGTTAACTTCTTACATGCTGTCCACGGCTTATTTCACATACTTCAATCCTGAAGGTGATTTGCATCCTACAGTCCAGTTTGGTCCTAGGGCCTCCTGCTGTCATGGGCCCCGGAGCAGGCAGGCCTGTCCACTGAGTGGGTAACACCGCAGCCTCGGGTGTCAGACTTTTTGTGTTGAAATCCTGGTTCTTTCACTAAATAGCCCGGTGATCTGCAACAGTGATTTAACCTCACTAAGCCCCCGTTTTCTCTGTGTAAAGTGGGGATTCATCCTGCTTACCTCCCTGAGTTAGGACCAGGGTGCGAACTCACGTGACAGGGACAGTGGCTCACAGGGAATGTACAGTCGTCATCATTGCTGTTGCTGTTGATGGACTTTGAAGGGCTAGCTTGCATTTCTTAGTTATGGATATTTTGTAGGGTACGTTCTGTGGACCTTGGGTTCAGATATCCCCAAAGAAGGATTTCTTTCGTTGGGAATTTTCAGAGTAGTATGTGGCTTTCATTAAAATAACTATTCCTCTAAGAGTTGGCTCCATTGTGATTATGGTGGTATGAATGAAATTTGGAGAGTAAACACCAATAATATGATATTCATAGATTAGGCTGAGCTCCCTGAACTGTCAACAACTGTGGTCAACAACTATGGGAAGACTCTTTGGTTAAAATGACCACTATTATTATTTGAACTTCATGAAATTCATTAATCATTTTTCTTCTTTATAGCTAACCAGCATAGTTGACTTTCAGGCATCAAAGAGTTGAATAATAAATAATATTGTGTGATGATTTTCTTCTAATACATTATATATTAGAATGTTCTGATAGAGTCTGTACTGACATACTGTATGCCAATCAGTATACAGTTAACCGTGAGATTTTGTGCTGGTGAGTAAGACCTGGTGAGACAAGATTCTTCTTTTCTTTGCATCAGACTGACAACCTGACTTCGACTTTCCATTAAGCTTTCCAGCTTCCTACCTGTGCTCTTGTATTGGTTTCAGAGGTAGAAACATTTTCTCTGCGTGGACAGAAGCAGTTGATAAGCTCAGCTCCAACGGAGAAATAAATTACATGCCAGCCATAATGAGACATCAACGTCTAGTAAATTTTCTTTGGCTTGTAAAAATATGGCAGTGTGGAGTCAGAGTCAATAATTATTTACTGTTAATTCCCTAATGTTGGCTTCTGATGCACATGTGAATTGTGATGTGAGTCAGTTGGACAGAAAGATCAGTTATGTCCCATATTTACTCTGTGCACGTGGATGGAAATGACCGTGATGATCTAGCAGGGATGCTTTCTGTCTCGGTGGAGTGTACAGGGACCCGCCCTACACCCAGAACAAATGTCCTCTCTCACCGAACTTAATGGAAATTACCTTTGCTGACAGTGTGCCAGACACTCGGATCAAGGGCCAGCCACTGAATCCTCAGATGTGCTTCACTCTGTTTCAGTGGTTCCACCTTCTTTGTATATAACCTCTAGTTACAGGTTCTTACGGGAGGTCCCAGGTCTGTTGTAAGCTGCTTTGCCTTCTTTAGCAAGAATGATATAATCAGCACTATAAAACCATATAATTTAATAACATAATAAGCACTGATAGTTCATTAACTGTCCCTCTCGTACATCTGTGCGATGCTCCAGTAATAATACGCAAACCATACTTGTAAGTAAATATTCCTGTTTTCTAAGATATCTCGAGGAAAATACGTACAATTTTATTTTCACATGTATAATTCATTTCAGTAACAGCTGTTGGAGAACTGAATTTCTCTCTTGCCTAAAAACAAGAGGAGTAGAATTAGCTCAGTGAAGGGATGGAAAATAAAATGCTTGACTCAGGGAGATAGACACAAGGTTTGTGATCAGAACCAGAAGACATGAAAATATTCAACACAAAATCCAAATGTGCTGGTTAAGATCTCCGTTGTGTCTTTACCAAATCCTGTAAAATTTTCTTCTAATTATCACTCCAAGCCATTTTTTAATCTCTAGTTCATTGCCATGACCGTAATCCATCGAATAGGTTTGTTTTTGTTTTTCCTAATAAAGAGGTCATGTTAATCTAGCCTAAATATTGCTTTATCCATCACTCTCTTGCTTAGCCGATCACAAAAGTGGCCTTTTTTGTTTTATCAATAATAAATATTTCTGTTGGTCCAAGCCTTTCTGGATCTATTTCCACTGTAGCTCTCCAGCCTTATTTTCTTTATTCTGAAGACGGACCCCTTTGCTTCTGCCAGTTCCCTTCCCAATGTGATTATGTCATGTTCCCCTTGCCCAGAAGACCTCTCACTCGAACCCTCAGGTCTGAAATCCTCATTTACGGATCAGCCTCAAGGATTGATTAATTTTCTGATTCTTCCAGTTCTCCTTGATAATCCCATGCTTTCAAATCCTCTTGCACATATTGTTTGTAGCATCAGTTTAACATTTAATTATGTTTAACTTACGGATAATGGGAATCTGAAAATCAATGACATATTTCTGTTTGCTCTTAAAAGGGCTGAGTTATTGGTCCATCTTTAGTAATTTCAGAGGATCTTTGATATTCATTTCTATGTATTAACTTTCCCTACAGCATTGTCTTAATTGGAATGATTCTCTTTTGCAACAATTTCTTCTAATTTTTAAATTTCCTTATATAGCCTGTCTCCTTGTAAGCTCACTCAAGTCCTTGTTCGGAGCGATCATTTCCATAGGCCTTCCATGGCTCTGCACATTCTTGCGGGGTGTGCCAAAGATGTAGCCCTTTATCCAGACCCTGTCTCAGTGCTGTGTTGATAGCAAGAAACCTTGAGGGATGTGGCATTAACTAAGAACATGCTTGCTTATTACTTACTATAAATCAGTGGGTTCCCCAGGCTCAGTGTTCCTCAGCTGTGATACATACCTACTGTGCATACAGCATCCATTTGGGCCCATCGGACTTGGGGGCCAAAGGAACTAACATGCCGCTTGCTGTACCTTAAGTAATAAAGTCCTTTACCTCTGACCCCGAAGTCTTGTGTCTCCTGTCAGCATTGATGATAGCAACAGGCTAACTTATTAGGCTGTATTCAGATAAAAAGAAATCTTAGACCAAACCATGCCTTATGAAAACATAGAAACTATTCTATAAATTGATAGAAATAAATGTGTTTTGGGCCTTTTAAACCAACCCACAGTGCATAGCACTGTCCTAAACACGTTGAATATGTAATTAGATGTAAGTATATACTAACTCTGCTTTGCAGGGCTTGTTTTATAAAATCATGGCAGCAGTAACAATAATTAAATTAGTCATTTCTTAGAATTACATTGAGAATTCTCCAGCTGTTAAAATTGCTTGGACTTTTCTGCTTCAACCAAAAAGATGACTAGAGGATACATTTAACTTCAACTTTCTTCTGGGGTGGTTTCTGAAGAGCACTTCAGTATAGAATAAAGTCTTTTACTTGTTTACTGAAATCTGTGTTCATCCTTTATTCTCTTTTTTCATTTTTTGATTTTCATTTTCATTATAGTTTTGAGAATGTAGCACTTCTATGTGGATAAAAAGCAGTAACATATGTTTTTAAATTGTTTAGATATTTTTTAAACTTCACTCTTAAAAGAAAGAAGGAAATTACGAGCATAGCAATAAATCCCATATGGCCTCTGAAGGATTGGGGTAGAAAAACATTAATATTTATTGATCACTTAGCAAGGCCAGGTCCTTTTGAAGTGCTTTACCTGCTTTATATCATTGAATCTCCCTTACCTAAGTGTTATTAGAGTTAAGTGTTATTAGAAGAGGAAACTAAACTATTGGAAAATGAAACTGAGTAGAGTTAGGTAACCAGCCCAAGTTTATATTGTGGCAAAACATGATTCCAACCCAGGTAGATCAACCGTCAGTCAACACCAAAGACAATTAAGCATTAGCTCTCATCTCCCGTGATAAAGTAGAGGCATATGTGGCAGAGACTGGCATGTGTTCACCAGACCCTATTCCCCTGTCTTCCTGGGCAAGACTGCATTTCCCAGCCCTCCTCCTCCCCACTGCATCTGGACACGTGGCTAGTTCTCTCCATGGAATGTGAGCATAAGTAATATTCCAGAACAAAAGTTGGCCTTCCCATGGTCTGGTTGTCTACATCCTTGCTAAAAGCAAAAGGCCTCAGAGACTGTGGGAGATGACTGAGTCACAAGGTAGAAGGAGCACAGGTCTCTGAGGCATCATGTGACTGCCACCCAGCTCAACACCAGCATCGGGATAACATTTGGATGAAAAGGGAAAACTGTTACTGTGTTACACCAATATTCAGAATTTACAGCAGCTTACATTACCTTACTAATACAAATGGAAATGATCAAATATCACCATTATATCATTAGAAGATACTTGAATGTCTGATGAAATCCTGATGGCATTAGTTATTTTTGATACTTCTAGGAGATTAGATTATTGCCTTGCCTATGTGAAAGAGCAAGTATTGTTATTACCTTTATAAAAAGAAAAATCTCTGAAAATATGAGCATATTGGATGTGGTGTTAAGATAGTTTTCACCTTGTCCATGAACTGACTCTGTTTAATTGATCAATTCATTGAATTTCTATGAGTCTCTGTTTCCAAATCTGTAAAACGGAATAATCCAGCCTCTGAGATACTGTAAACTTGTTAGACTGATAGTGTACAGAAACTCAGGGGTTTATCTGCTTCTTGAGGATCAAAACAATGTCCAGTTTATCCCCTCATCTGTGCTCGTCCTGTGTTAGCACTTAGGATGTGTGGATGCATAGTGAATGAATTTCTGATGGAATGAAACATGATATCCTTTTAGAAAGCATTTTGAATGGAAAGCCATAAATATATCTATTCCAGATGGCCCAGTATTAACATTTAGCATTATTTATGAATAATCCAAGCAAAAGAAGTGAGATAAGATAGGGTCACAGAGCCTTATTTCAACCTTTGGAAACAGTCTAAGTACCTAACTAGTGGAGTGATTTGGTAAACTATGGTGGACTCACTTGCTGCAAAGTTGTCCCGCTGTTGACAGAGAAATAACTCACAGTGACTATAGCTAATAATACGTTACTACATATTTGAAAGTAGCTAGAAGAGTGGATCAAGAGAGTTCTTATCAGGAGGAAAAGAATTATAACTGTGTGTGGTGTTGGATATTATCTGGGCTTTTTGTGGTGCTCATTTTGCAGTATATACAAATACCGAATCATTATGTTATACAGACACTAATATAATGTTGTATCAATTATACACAATACAAACTAAATAAATGAAAAAAGGTTGACTAACACAAACTATATTTGGATGATGAATAACTAGCTGAAATACAAAATTGGAGCTATGTCTTCATCAAACATGAAAAAATTAAATTTACAGTTAGTAAAGGATTAGAAGGGAGCATATGTAGAAAACTGAAAACCATTTGATGTGTTAGTGATAGAATTATGGAAAAATGTTTTCCATTTGATTGATGTGCAGGGCAAAATGGGAGAAGAGTCTAGAAAACAATTTAGGGGCTATTTAAGGATCTTGAATGGGGAAAAAAAGTTAGATTTCATTCTGTAGGTACTGGGGGGCAGACATCACTTAAGATTTTTATATAGATCTGTAATTGGACCTGGCTTCCAAAAGATAATTTGTAGTAAGGCAGTGTGGTAACAGGGAGGTCATTCAGGTGATGGCGACAAATGTCAGTAAGTCATGTCTTTCATTTTCTGTATTCTGATGCTTTGACATCTGAGGTCTTGCTTTCCCTAGGGGAACTGTCCCTCACAGGGTTGGCCAATTCCTAGAGATAATAAAATACTGGCCCAGGAGCATGTTTCATATGCAGACCGACCAGTTCAGAGCGCTTTACTCAGTTGCCTTCTTTATCAGGCTCTTAACACTGGGCTATTAGCCAGGTGACCTAATCACCTGCAGGCTAGATACCAGATAGCTAGGGACAACCCCTATGCCCCAGAGTCAGTGGAAATTATTTAAACTAGACAACCATAAGCCTAGTTACCTGCCTGGTCCATTTCTGTGAAACCAAAGTAGAGACTCTTGCTCGCAGCTCCCACTTCCCTCTGCCTCCTGGCTGACCCTGGTGCTCCCTGTGTGGCCCTGCATGGGGTGGCTGTGTCTGCCCCCCCCCCCGGGAATTATAAGTAACAAACTCATGTCAGTTAGCATGGTCTACTGGTCTGTTGTCCTTACTATACCTCATACTTTCTGTTAGAACTCTGTATTTTAAAACAAAAGTGTGTAGGCCTAAATGAAAGCAGTGAAAATGGCGATAGAGAGGAAGATTGAGAGATGCTGAGGAGTCAGAATGACAGGTTTCAGTAGCGGTAGGATGTGAGGAATAAGAGAATGGGTGGAGCAGATGATTACTGACAGATTTCTGGCTTGATGACATTAACTGTGAGAAGTGAAAAACTAGAAGAGGCTTTGGGGGCAAAGACAGTGAACTTGGTTTGGAACTTGTAGAGCTGAGGTGCCCAGAAGACATCCATGAAGAAGTACATTGTAGGCAGTAATAAATACCTTTCCTGGTCTGAATCTTTTATGAGCATGACACAGTAACCAATGCGTTTTGTATCCGACCCTTTAAAGACATGATTTCACAAAACTGTACCCCTTTCTTTGTGCGATACGCTCTGATACTTTCTGTCTGTGCCATGCATTTTGTTTCATTTTTAAATGTGCTTTAGAAGCCACTAGATTCATGAACTACTAAAAGGTCACAAGCCGTTCTCTGGAAAACACTGGTCTGGAGCATAAAAGAAACTTAGACTGGAAGAGGTTTGGAAGCCCTACCTATACTGTTGTTATTTGAAGCTATGGGATGTTTCTAAGGACCAATGTGGGGAGCAAGAAAATTCCCCAGACTATAGCTCTATAAAGTGTGGACATTCAAAAATTGTAAAGCCGACACAGGAAGAGGAGACAGCAGAAGAAATGGGAAAGAATAGTAAATCCTACTATCGGAGTCGGAAATGATGAGTGAGAAAGGAGAGCACCTGGAGGAGGACTAAAGAGGAGCAGCAGATGGTGGTAGCGAGTGATATGACGGACACCAACACTGGGTTTGACACCAGAGATGACGCTGGTCTTTGAGAGGAGTTTCAGGGGAGTGTTCTGGGAGAGTAGGTTGCAGTGGGTGGAAAAATGAATGGGGGGTAAAGAAAGGAGGCAAAGAAGGTAGGCTGCTTTTTCAGAGTTTGATTTTAAAGGGAAATACGTATACGGATGACAGCAACCGGGAGAGGCAGAAAAATGATGTAAGTGAAACCCTTGAAACAGGCCCATTTGTTTTCCAGGGAGCATGTTAAGGGCTGATAAATGTTTGTTGAATTGTTTTTGAAAAGGGAATTTAAAGAGTTTAAGAGGCAATAGATGAAAGTGACCAATAGGTGGAAAAATTAAAATAGGATTGTAAAATCACTTAACTATTTAGCTTAGAAATGGACAACCTAGAAACTAGCAGCAAGAATCATATAATAGCTATGGCAGCAGATTAAGAAAGATGAAAAATAGCCTGGTTAAGTGAATATAAATTGAGTGTATATGTAGTTCTAGTACACACATTCATATGTTTTATTAATAATTTATGTACATGTAATTCCTTAGTAAATCGGTTTGGAGAGACTTAATGAATGTAAGCTTTGTTAAGCACAGGAATGAGAGTTAATGGAGATGGAGTAGGCTTTCTGAAATACGTGTTTTAGTACAGGTTTTGGATGATTTAGAATCGGTTACCGAGTAGGAATGGTAGATTACTACTCTGAGTTATTTACAGTTCTCGGAGTTTGTGATCTTCTCTGCGTTACAGGAAATGTCTCATCTCATACTGGTTGAAAGGTTTAACTGGAACCTACTGTACAAACTTTCTCACGTTTTAAACAAAAACACTTGTGATTTCACACACAGCTTTAGACGGGACTCTATCGTGGCTCACTCGCTCTAACCTCCAATTTAAAGGCGGACCGTGGTCCTGCTGGAGCCGAAAGGTCGTTGTCCACTGCTGGAGGAACACGCGTTGGCGCAGGCCCAGCGCGACGCCGTCCGGTCCCCGCAGGTTTAAACCTGCCTTTGGGCGGCTGCGACCCTGGGCCGAGGGTGGCCGAGAGCCGCGGCGTCTCTGGCGGGAGCCGCAGTTCTGGGCCACGCGGAGCAAGTCAGCCTCGGCCTTACACTGGGCTTCCTGTCTTCTCGGATTGTGGTTATTTGTCATTAAGTTAATGACTGTGGAAATACATAAGCAAATAGAGCAATAACTAAAGAAACAATTAGTTAATTAAGTGGCGTTGGCATTGTGGTTATCATGATGAGATCTTCTGTCAGATTTGCTTAAAACAAAGAGTCCCAGGGCTTTGGCTCATCCACTGCCTAAATCCCTGAGTAGCCAGAGACCTTTTTGTTTAATTTATCTTTATTGTTCAAAGTATTACAGATGTCCCCTTTTGTCCCCATTGACCCCTCCACCCCGCACCCCCTCCCCAAGGCCTTCACTGCACTATCGCCTGTGTCCATGGGTTATGCGTATATGTGTATAAGGCCTTTGATTAATCTCTCCCCCCCCCCCCCCGCCCCTTCCCTCTGAGACCCCTCAGTCTGTTCCATGCTTCTATGTCTTTGGATCTATTTTGTTCATCAGTTTATTTTGTTCATTAGATTCCACCTATGAGTGAGCTCCTGTGATATCTGTCTTTTCTGCCTGGCTTATTTCGCTGAGCATAGTACTCTCCAGGTTTTTACCAGGTTCATTTCAAAGTCACCGGGAACTGTTTTAGGGGCGGCGGTGCTCTCCCTGTTACGGTTTGGTGGTGGGAAAGCGTGGCAGGCTCGCTGGGCGTCGCCGCGTGAGGCTGTGGTGCGCGAGCAGATGAAACATGTCGTGTAGGACTCATGTGCAGCCCAGGGACAAACCCAAGGAGCGGCGGGTCCACGTTTTCTCTGCGCTCATCCTCCCGAGTTAGGAGGAGTGCATTTTGTATCAGAGAACAGAGGATTTCAAAGCAGGTAATTCCTACGGGATTTCAAGACATGAGGCGGGTAAAACAATTCTTAGAATTTTAAAAGAAAAGAGAGGAGGGCATGAAAAAAACCTGCATTTTTAAAGAACTCCTTTCCTCACTGTAACATGCAGCCAGAAGCAAAGATATGGCCAAAGCCAGCCAAGAAAAGTGTAAAAAATACAAGCTGGACAAACTCCTGGGAGCTGCCAAAACCATAGTGTAAAAGTAGGGAAAAAGCTTCCAGGGTTGTTGGAAATGGTTGATCCAGAGCCTCATGGCAGCACTGGGTTCCAGGGGAGTCTTTTCCCTCGTTTCTGTTGTGTGATACTATTGCACACGCACACACATGCACATGTACACACAAGTACACAGTTCATCGAAATGTAATGGACTGAGGGTAAACATGATGCAGATCTAGGAGAAGGGATTAGTGTTTAGCCAGTTTTTGCACTTTGTTTACTAAACTTAACATTGATCTTTAATCCTTTCAGAGCACACACTGTAAATATCTGTAGCACCCAGAATATTTGAAATCTTATGAATGCACCTAGGACGGGTTTAGAAGTCTATAATCTGCACGGGAATAAATACAGGTAGCCCCTGCGTGTCCAGACTAGAGACCTGCCTCTGCGGGGTCACCATACCACTGCTCGATTAGAAGGCCCCAGATCCTCTTGTCCTCGGTCTTCTTTCCTTCTTTTCTTGTTCTTTCTGATCCTGAATCCTTAGAAGCCTCTAATTCATATGCATAGACTCAGGTCCGGAATGGGGGGGCGGGATGGAGACAGTTAACCGTGATACTGGTGCCTCACAGGGATCAAAATATTTGGAAATACTGTTTGAATCAGGTGCGCTGGAAACACTGAACTTGGCAGAGCCTTAATCTGTTCATTAGTCATTAATCTAAGGGAAGAATATTTGGGGTGGGCCTGACCTAATTAGGAGATGCTGCAGGTGCTCTCCAGTAAGCCTCAAGGTACAAAGCAGGCAGGTCTGAACTGCCTGTGGAGGGAGGTGGCCTCTGGGCCTGAGGGCTTCCATCCTGTAGCTGCAAGGACCTGAAATCTGTGTATAACTTAGATGAGCTTGAAAGGAGACCTTGAGCTCCAGGTGGGAACGACAGGTTGGCTGACTCCTTGATTTCAGCCTGGTGAGATCCTGAGTAGAGAACCCAGTTCGCTCATGCCTGGGCCAGCCTGATCCACAGACACTGTGGGATAATAAATTTGTTGTTTTAAACAGCCAGGATCAAATGGCAAATTGTTACTCGGTAATAGAGGACCAATAGAGAAACGTGGGGAATAAAATCAGAGACCACACGAGAATCCCAAACATATTCAGAAAAACAACTAATAATAATTTTCATTGCTCTAGTTCCTGCTGTGTACTGGGCATTATCCTGGAAGCTTTCTCTAATTCTTAATGCAGGTTTTATGAGAAAACTTAAGACTCAGTAAAAGTGTGAAACTTGCCTAACTTCCTTCACAGTCCATCCCTTGTGCTGTCTCTTGGGATGTCCACCAGCCCGTAGCTCACAGTCGAGCCCTTGGAGTGTAGCTGGGCTGAAAGGAGATGAACTCTAAGTGGGAAAGAAATACTATAAGATAAATCAATCATTTTTATCTATTGATTCCATGCTGAAATGGTATTTTTGATAAATTATATTATTCAAATTAATTTTACCTATTTTTACTTTTTTTAATGTGGTTACTAAAAAATTAAAATGGTATATGTGGCTCACATGTTTTTCTGTTGCACAAAAGAGAATTTGAAAACAAGACCGAAAACAAAACTACATTCCACTGCCCAGAAATAACCATTGTTAATATTTTATGTGCTTTTCTTGTGTTATTTTTAAGGTTCATTTTTCTCTCCCTCTACAGTTTACTCCAGTATATCATGAAACATTTTTAGGGCAAGAGAAAGAAACCCCAGGAGAGCTTAAGATGTTTGCCTGAGATACTACATTTGTTAAGTGAAGGAGCTAAAATCCAATCCATTGTCTTTGTGACTAGAAATCCATTTGTCTCCAAAATCCATGTTCTCTTTGCTCTACCGAGGTACCTCTCCTGAAAATCTTTACAAGAAAAATTAGAAGGTGACTTACTGTATTACATTATAGCAAGTATTCCACACAGAAAGCAGACTCAATAGGGCCTGAACTCTTAGTTTTATGAATATTTTACTTGGAAAAAATTCAGCTATATTTCTGGAATTTCTAAGTAGTCACCAATGTTTATATTGTTGATTGTAAACATAGGTGGGCAGGGGTGCTGAATATAGTCAATTTTCTTTGTTAACGCGAACAGCTATTACTAGGTATGCATAGAATTGATTAAATAACCGCTTTAGAGATAATTCTTTTAAAATGCAGTTTGGAAGAAAAAGAAATTACAGGCATCCAGATAGGAAGTACGAAAACTTTATTTGCAGTCTACATGACCTTAAAGAGCAGAAAATCTTAAATATTTTTAAAATTTTCCAGAACTAATAAGAATTTAGCAAGGTCACAAGACACAAAACTAATATACAAAAATCAATTGCATTTGTATATTCTGGCAACAAACCATCTGAAAGCAAAATTAAGAAAACCATCCATCATAGTAGTAAATCCAGTTTGTGACTAGCAGGTTCATTCCCGCCCCGGCCAGAGAAAATCCTCTGGTGTGTACACAACGCCTTAGATGTGTAGTTAGGGTGCTTTACCCTCACATTAAAACATCTCATATTGCTTTGATCTCAGAATATATATTGCTCAGTTTGAGCGTTTATTTCTGAATTTAGCTGAGAGTAGCTTGTTTCACACACTCGCTTTTCCAAAAAGCAAACACAGAAAAGTTACGCATTAATTATTGCTGCGAAATGCGTGAGCCACGTGACATTTGCTCCTGCTTTGTATTATTGCCCATCAGATGCTGGCATTTCACAGTAAACAGTAAACACAAACTTTCCCCCTCGAATTGAATCGCCTTCCTTATGAATCAGCCCGGGACAGGTCAGCGCAGGCTTATGTCCTTTCGAGAGTGTATGTGACTTATTATTTTTATAACAAAATGGCTTAAAAGGAAAATAATTATAGTAGCATGAAATTCATACATCAGCTCTTTCCTTCTCTCCTGGGCCATAGTTCTAATTATTTTTTCTAATGGTAATTGATAACCAGGTGAATTCCCTTGCTGTTGCAGCTTTATAGAAATTTTTTTTTTTTTCTCTTACCTTGCATGGGAATAATAGGAAATCTCCAAGTTCAGATATATGTCAGAGTGATGTACTTTTAATGTACATAAATAATAACTGCACCAAAGCCCGTGAAAGGTGGCTTTCATTTTTTATTTCAGATTCGCATCGGGTAGGTAATGACAGTTCATTAGCACTTGAAGTATCTCAAACTTAGGAAATACCGTTCACAGTTCAAGGTTACGTGGGTCATCATCAGCTCTGGAAGGAAGGATCGCACACTTTTTAGAACGTGTCACATTCTCGCAGGGAAAAGTGTTCTCTCTCTGTCAGCGCGGTGACACGGCCAGAGGAAGGCCTGTGCTGCCGGATGCTAACCTGTGTAGGAAGAATGGTCCCTGCAGGTTGTCGCTCAGGGCGGGTTCCACGCCCACTCTAGGAGCTGTCGTCGTATTAAAACACCAGATGAAAGGAGCGTACGGTCGTAAATGATCAGGCTTTGTGTGGGCTTTGCAGCGGCACTTCCTAACACCGCTGTATTTGCATGTAGAGCTTTAATTAAGAGATAACTGTCGCCACAGGTTGGCTGCAGAAGGCTACAGCCTCCCGCCGAGAGAGCAGTGCTGGTGCCAAGTCCTACAGGTTGGGTAGCAAATGGGGGGTCGGCAACATAGAATAGGCTTGTAATTAAAAGCGTAATAGTCACTTCTTTCTCATTGAATGAATAATAGAAAATACGTAACTCTGCTCATGTATTTTTTTAAAGAATTCCCTATTCCTTTGAAAGTATTCTGAATGGGGCTGTCCCAGCAGAATTTTTTTTTTTAATTTCAGCTCTTGGTTTGTTTTCTAACCTGGATAATAAATATTAACCACGAAAGTTACAATCCAAGTCTATTTAATCTGTTTCTCATTTTTCTCTGATTCATTAGAGTCAGGATTGTCCTTCTGTGTTCACAAGAGAATGCTTCGTACAAAGTGGTTTAGATCAAAGAGAGGAGAATCTTCATTTACTTCCTAGAAATATCACTCGGAAAAACTCCTAAGAAGTTCTAACTCAGATTAGCTATCAAGAACTAGTGGCGAGGAATATTTTATACATAAAGGGGGAATGAAGTTTGAATAATTCTGTATTATTTATTCATGGAGCCTATTATCCCATTTTTAGGTGCCTTTTGAATAAGACTTAATTGAGATTTCCAGTCCAAAGCCAGACTGCACACACACAGATCAAAGGAGGAATGCTCTCGCCTCCGGGCTGTTTTTCTTCCGAGGCTCACTATTTCTCCTTTCTGCTTTCACCCTGTCAACCAAGTAATTATTTCTGCTTTGTCTTCAGTCGTTTTAACCAATTACAACCCTTCTGAACAGGGAAGGTCCCTTTCCCTGCGCAGTACAGTGGGGGGGACAGGCTCCCATCCCCTATTCTCATAATAAACGAGTGGGTACTAAGAAGAGAAAGTACTTGCTCTGCCAGAGCAACTTGCACTTAACACAACATAATCTATCGTTCCTTGGTTGAAGTATTTAAAATTATGGCAAATTTTATTCCCCAGCAGCAAATATTGGACGACTTGAAAATGGTCGTGTTAATAACAGTGCATCTCCTAATATCTTTTATGATTGGCTTTGGTTTTGGGTGGACGCTTCTGTATATATCCAGCCCACTCGGTTGCAAGGGGTAGGGTTCGAGCCGGCCCCCCTGCTTTCTCATTTTAAAATGAGCCTTGCAGTGAGAGACAGCTGGATACGGGAGAGAGCAGAAACGGGGCGTCCTGCTTTGTTCCTCTCTCATGGTTCCCGCGAGGCAGGCTCTGACCTTCCTCGTGGGGATCATACATACTACAGGGAAGGTAAATCCGACCGTTCCTGAGGCCCTTTCGCATCCTGTCGCCCCACTGCTGTGCCCATCCCTCCCCTGTAACTCGGATGACGTCACCACCGTTTTGTGTTTCCAGTTTCAGTTGGTTACGAGGCAATAGTTGCTCAGGTTTATTTGGACAAGAGGAAGAACACGCTCACAAGAAAGCCAAAGTCAAATTAGACAATTTTTTATTCCGCCAAATACTTGGATGTGTTACCATCTCGAATGGTGACGCCTGAAACCTTGCGTTGGGAACCAGAGGAACATCCTTTATGCCATTCAGAGTGATGACTTACAACGCCTCCACACTGATGAATCTCTTCTAGCACCAAAGCAGACTTTGGAAATTCAGACCTAAGGTCATCGCTTTTTAAAACAAGAGGAAATGTATGAAATTACATGCAAACAACACAAAACAACCCCCCGAAGACCCCAACAAGGCTCAGTAATTCCCACAGTCACTTAGCTCCTGGGCCCTAACTCTCCTTCCCCTGCTCTGCTGTGCCTCTGACTTCAGCAAAGAACAAATGTGTCAGTCATAAAATTTACAAAAGAATTGACCAGAGGGTTCCTTTTCAAAGCCGACTCCCACAGCATGTTAAAGATGTAATTTTAAAATTAAGAACAAAAACAGAAACAGCAGTAGCTGCTGATCCCAGACTTAAAGTTAACGTTACACCCATGCTCTTGGATACGCATTATAACCAGTTTTACAGGGCGGGGTGTGGAGGCTGGAGAGGTTATCAGGTAGACGGTTTGTCCAGGGTCGTGCAGGAATGGCCACCAAATCTTAGAAGTCACATCCCGCCTGACTGCGGAGCCAACCCCTTTCCACTGCACTCCGCTTTCTCCCCTCTGTACTTTATACTTCTCACAGAATCAGTTTCTTACGAAGCAGAGCATGTCTACTTAAATAAAAACCTAATCCTCCTGTAAAGTAGTCTAGAACTATATTTGTGGCCACCCATCACTGGCATCTGCCTTGTATCGGTTACATGGAGGAATTTTTCTTACCTCTAACGGGTCCGCACCACGCCACTCCCCTGGTCCTCCACGCTCACCATTCGCTGTCCTCACCATCTGCAGAAGGTAAGGGGTCTACAATTACTCGACTCTTTGTCAGGCATTTAAATGAATGAATGAATGAATGAATGAATGAATGAATGAATGAATGAATGAATGAATTGCACTAATTTACCAGGAAGCCTCGAGAGCTGCTCATTTCTCCTGACCTTCCCTTTCTAGAAGGCTCACCAGGACAGCACACCTGTGCTTGCGTAACGCGCAGGTGGCCGCCGTCCCCGCGCTGACCTGCTGGGCCGCGCTCACCCGCCTTCAGGCTGCGCGTCTGCCCGGCGCCCGCGCCGCCCGAGTGGTCACCTTAGTGACGGCGTTGGAGCGGCCGCTGGTCTACCTTTTACCTTCCTGAGACCAGTCCGAGTGTCTCCTTCCCGAGTTCTTTGACTTTTCCTGAGCTCCTAACAATATGTGAGGCCTGCTGGCCTGCATAGTACATGCTGACACATGAAATCTGGATCGTCCTCTCGTTTTTCTGTGGAGGTGGAATGTGTGCCTGCGGTGTTAGAGCGAAAGCAAACATTTCAGTTGAAGGCATCCAAGGTAGTTAACAGGCAAAGGGGGATACACTGGAGTAGAGGGTGCGGGGACAGGTCCTCCCAGATCTTTGCCATTGCCTCTTTATTTCCCTCAGTTTTGAAACATACGCCTGTGTTGTTCTGTTTTAACTTTCTGCAGTTGGGATGTATTTTTTAATTGACGTTTAAAAGAAGAAACTTGCCTTGTTGCCAGGTAGAGAAGTAAATTGGGACACGGTTGTCAACATGGTGCTACGCCTAATTATAGATGATCAGAAGTGATTCAGATGAATTATTAGACTTTAATGAGAAGGCTTGTGATTATGTTACCAAAGCAAAAGTGGCATTTAATTATATGGATTAAGGGTAACTATTGCCTATTGATTTTTTTTTTTTTTTAAAAGCCCAACTGGGTATATTTAATTTTTTAAAATTTTATTATTAATTCCAGAGAGGGAGGTAGAGAGAGACAGAGACAGAGAGAGAGAAACATCGATGTGAGAGAGACAAATGGATCGCCACCTCCCGCATGCGCCCCTCCTGGGGATCAGACCTCCACCTAGGTGTGTGCCCTGACCGGGAATCGGATCCCCAAGTTTCTGGTGCACAGGATGATGCTCCAACCAACTGAGCCACCTGGCCAGGGTCCAACTGTGTACCCTTTTAATGTAGCCTTTTACCCCATTCAGGGTCTAATTAAATGGATGATTGAGGTTATAATGCATGATGTCACACAGAGGGAACATAGTAGTGTGATTTGGATAGGTAATTTAACCTCGGTGTTTCCTTATCTATATAAGGAGTTATGCCAAGGATATGTCAGGATCCCTTCATACACTAATATTCTTCTATTCTTATGTTCAAAATGAATTTTTAAAACTTAGCAAGAAGGGATTGTTGATCCACAAAGGCCTTAACCTAGAAGCTAAGGACACATGGGGGTCACATTCACTCATACCAAAATGTTTCTTTTATTACAACAATAATTTTTTATGGCAAATCATGTTTTAGTTCTCAAACAAACCCATTTTGTAGCAGTGTGAACCACTCAGATTGTGACTTCGGGTTCCTTAAGGATTCTGTTTTGATTATAGAAGTCCGGTGCTCATAAGTACGCTGTACCTTCAGTACTTGGGATATGACCGTGCGCTGATTAGCCCGTCAGTGTTCCTCTTCAGCGACAAATGTTTGCTATCGCTGTGTTTGCGACTAAAACTCACCCAGGCCCCTGAGCTTGCCGATTTCTATTCCTATAATTTCAAAGTGATTTCAGGGTCAATTGCAGTCTCCAGAATTTTCACGTGGAAGGGGAAGCACTTGACATATTGGGGTCGCTGCACTAATGGAAAGGGGTTGGGAGGGATGGAGATGAACTAGGAAGGTTGATATTCCAGAGAGGAGCCTAAAATGAACCAAAATTTAAATATCACTTGGTCTTAAAAAGATGATCTTTGTGGCTTATTTTGTGTTTCATGGATAAATGGTGTTGCACTGCCGTGGACATCAAACTTGCCCAGTCTACCTGCCTTTCTCCTCTTGCTAAGCACTCACTTTCTTACCCCTCAGGAGTCTGCGAGGATATAATAGAGACAATCATTTCGAGAAGACAGGCCTCTTCCCTCAGCTGTGCTCCACCAACTTTTAATGTTTAGCTAGAGCTTTGGCTCCAGGATGAGTCTCAGGTCCCATTTCATGCTTCTTCCCTTCTGCTGGAGTTGCATAACCCCCCCCCCAATTCCACTGCTCCAAGAACCCGGATAACAGCAAAGGCACCCCAGGACCCTCCCCTGCCCTTACCAGGGAGCAGTCTCTTTCCTGCCCATCTTTTCATTTGTTCATTTGTCCATTGACATGTTCATTTAATAAATGTGCAGCACCAGTGTATGGGCCTAATGTTCAGATATAAATTCAGATTAACCACTGACCCCACACTCATGGCTCACGGTACAGTTGAGAGAAAAGTAAGCCAACAGCTGGCATACAGTGTGGTAAGTACAGTACGTCCAGGTACCGGTGACCTAAACCGGGGCAGTGAGGGGACGCCAGCACCGCTTTAAGCCTTTGCTCTACCCCATTTCTCAGCAGGTGTTATGTGTTTAGCTGGCATATATGTAAGCAAGATATCCTGGTATCAGCCAGCAAAGGAAAATGACTAAGATAACTAGGAATTTCACACCAGTCAGTGAGAGATGCCCTCTGTCTGAAAGTTATGTAACCAGTGTGGCTTATATCTCAACCAGCTCACAAACCTACTCATCGCAGATTTAGTGACTTTTTTCTAATTTTTTTTCCTGGTCCATGTGGAAAAAAATACTACCCAAAGGCACTAGGATAGCAGGCTCGTATTTTCTTTCTGTCATTGAACTATCTCTAAATTTTATGCATGTCACACTTTTTCAACAGGCTCTATGTATCTCTCCAATGCATTGCTTTTAGAAACACTATAGATTTTAGTTGAACTTTCCTTTCTCTGTTTATAATATCAATTTTACTCCTACTACATCTTGTTCCAGAAAGGACTGGCACAAGTTTAGAAGGATGTGTAAAGTAGACACAGAATGCATACATTAAAAGCAGAAGCCGTTTGCCCAGCCGGCGTGGCTCAGCGGTTGAGCATCGACCTAGGATCCAGACCTAGGATCCAGGAGATCTCAGTTTGATTCCCAGTCAGGGCACAGGCCTGGGTTGTGGGCTCCATCCTCAGCAGGGGGCGTGCAGGAGGCAGCTGATCAATGACTCTCATCGTTGGTGTTTCTGTCTCTCCCTTTCCCTTCCTCTCTCTGAAATCCACAAAAATATATTAAAAGCGGAAGCAGTTAAATGTTACAGTCCTCGGTGTTGCCTGATCTCACACAGGCTTCCTCAGTCTCAGCGTTACTGACACACTGGGCCACTTGGGTACTATTGCTGGGTCATCCTGTGCATTGCAGGGTGTTTAGCAGCATCTCTGACCTCTACTTACCAGATGCCAGCTGCACCCTCCTAGTCACGACAACCACAAGTGTCTCCGGACATTATCACGAGTGTCTTGGGGAGCAGACCTACCCCCATTTGAGAACTGCTGGTCTGGAGTTTAGACGTAGAGAAGTGGCTCTGTTTTGAAGGTATCATTGGCAGGACTTGCTTACGGATTCCCTGTGGAGGTTGAGGGAAAAGAAAGGGTCACAAATACTTCTCACGTTTTCTGCTTGTGTACTCAGTGGATTTTGGTGCCATTTGCTAGATATTTATGGATAAGGAGGACTGGGGAGTACAAGATGGTATGGGGATGGGACAGGTAGAAATCAAAGAGTTTTTTTTAATTTTTCAAATTTATTTTTCAGTTACAGTTGACTTACTATATTATATTAGTTTCAAGTGTTCAACACTGTGATTAGACATTAATACCTTATGATAGACAGTTACATACCTTATGAAGTGTTCACCCCAATAAGTCTAATACCCACCTGATACCACACATAGTTACTACAGTATCATTCACTATATTCCCTATGCTGTACTTTGAATCCCCATGACTATTTTTATAACTGGCAATTTGTACTTCTTAATCCCTTTGACTTTTTTTACCCATCCCCTCCATCCCCCCTTCAATCTGGCGACCATCAATTTGTTCTCTATCTATGGGTTTGTTTCTGTTTTGTTTGTTTATTTTGCTCTTTAGATTCCACATATAAGTGAAATCATATATTTGTCTTTCTCTGTCTGACTTATTTCACTTAACATAATACTCTCTAGGTCCATCCATGTTCTAGAAAATGGTAAGATTTCATTCTGTTTTATGGGCTGAGTAATAGTCCATTTTATATACGTACCACTTCTTTATTCATTCATCTATTGATGAACGCCTAGGTTGCTTCTATATTTTGGCTATTGTACACAATGAGTTTTGATGGATTTGGACATACCAAGTTTAAGAGATGTATTAAAAATCCAAAAGAGCCCTGGCGAGGTGGTTCAGTTGGTTGGAGCATTGTCCCAAACACCAAAAGGTCGAGGGTTCAGTTCCTAGTCAGGGCACCTACAGGGGTCAACTTCTCCATGTTTCTCTCTCGCATTGATGTTTCTCTCTCTCTCCCCCCCCACTTCCACTCTCTCTAAAATAAAATAAAAAATACCATATTCTCGGGTGAGGATTTAAAAAAATACCTAAAAGAGATGTCAAATGGAATTATAGTCTGAGGCTCAAGGGAGAATTTCCTAAAGCAGTTGGACTGGATGAGAACACCTATGGAGAAAGTATAGATGGAGTGATCTCTGAGCCAAGCTGGAAGAGCCGTTAGAGGAACAGAGGGGCATTGTCCCTTGAAGGGGACAGATAAGAAGAAAAGAGGAGACCCTGCTACCAGGGAAACCCAGGGAGGGAAGGATGCCAAGGAGGAGAGTTCGCCTGTGTTAAAGGCTTCTGAGACATTCAATATGATGTTAGTTATTATTTATTATAAATACATAAAATTATTTTTAGCCATTAAAAAATTAGGTCCAAAAGAAAATAGAAGACAGCAATAGAGACAAATGGGCCATGAAATGAAATTTAAATGCTCAAATTTACAAATCACTGAGACCTACACCCCTGCTGTGGGTGTGCTGCAAATCTTGGCCCCACGTTCTACAGCTTTGCACGATGACCACAAGGTAAAACAGACCATGCCACGTGAAATAGCATCTACAGGGAAGCTCCTTGGAGACTTCGTGCCCGGAGTTTTTACTGGGGCTGGTCACGAAGGCAGCCCTCTGCCTAGCGTGTCGCAAACTCCAGACTCACGGGAGGAAAGCAGGTGTCAGCAGAAAGCACTCTGTTCATGCAAGTGGGTTGAGCGCCATGAGCCACTCATCAGCCTGGGAATTGTGAGAACTCTCCCGGGATCAGAGTTCCCAGCTCCCAGCCAGGGCCGATCACACTGCGGGCCTTCCTAAGGACGGCTGCCTCGGGCCTGCTGTGTTAGCCTCTTTTCCAAAAGCCGGGAAATATATAAGCATGTGGGCACTAGAACTAATCCCAATTTCCCTGGAATGGACATTTGATTAGTAAACTGTTTCCAATGCATTCTCCGTCATTTGCATAGCCAGTAAGCTAAAAATGCTATCTCTCTGTATTGGGAAGCAGGTCGGTATATAATAAAGTAATTGTAGCCTGTGATATCCCATAAACCTGGCTTTTAATCATGGCTCAGCTACTTGCTACCTCTCTGCACCTCCGTGTCTGGTAATAAAACCTACCATTTGGAGATTCAGTGAGATGTATGCACGGTCTAGAATAGTGACTGGCACGTAATAGGCCTTCAGAAATACCGGTGGCGTTGGCGTCGGCGCTGGCATTGGCGTTAATAACTGCAGCCGTACTTGCTTTATTAGTGTCTGTCTGCAGTGGGATGTGCTGCTCTGTTCTTGGATGAATCGGTTGTAATATCCACCCTGCCGCATTTCCAGCTAAATGGCTTTCAGTTTTTCAATTAAAACTTCAGTTGAACAGTATCAGAGGCATTTTAATAAAAATTTTACTAAGCTTGATTAGTTGATGACGAGTGAATGGCTCATTTTTGATTACCACATTAACTCTTTCTGGCCATGAGGGTGCCGTTTAGTAAATTACCTCTTTCAGAACAGTACCCGAAATGTCACCCGAGCGGCCGGAAAGAGTTAATAACGCGCCGGCAGATCGAGTTTACTGCCTTCGTGCTGTCAGATCAGTCTCATCGTAGTAAATGTTTCTCTTCCTGTAATTGTCATTTTCTTTGCCATTGAAATACTGGATACAGATATTTATTTCTAATAGATCCTATATGCTCAATGAAAAGCATGGCGAGGTCACTCACAAGCCTTGTAAGGGGATTGATGGTGTTGGTGTTGACTGTATAATGTAGGAAATCAATCTGATGGGGGGTAATGAATGCATCTTACAGAGTTGATGTCGGGGCACTGTTTTCCGAGGGCGCAGGTGATCCAGGATTATGGTCCGAGCACCAGAGGGGTACGTTAAGGTGCCTAAATGTTTGAGTGCTGCAGAGAATTACGATCCGTGGTATGTATTGTATGTAGCAGGTAAGCTTTGGTGTGCCAGGAACCCTGCCTTCTTAGAGTATATACACGGCCAGTCACCCTGCGGAGGTGCTTTTACCACTAATCCTAATACAGCTTTTAATTATTCAGGAATGACCTTGTTTTCTCCTGAATAGGGACCTACAGCCAATTCTTAAAATTACATCTCTTACTCAGATGTTTTTCCAGGTAGCCTGGGAAAATCCTTCCAACTCACTTGGAAGGAATACTTGACTCCCGAGGTGCTAGGTTATTGTTTTTTCACATAAAAAAGGTTATCTTTTCATTGGTATGTTAGAGTCTAATAACCTAGGAGCCTCTAAGTATTTACTGAGTCTTCACTGTTTGTGTAACATTATGCAAGGTGTTCTGAGAGATGCAAATGTATGTATGACTGGCTGCTCGGTCATTTCTTCAGTACACACTTCCTGACCCAGCTGTGTACAGTGTACTCCAAAAATACAAACATGAACAAAACCTGAAGTTTGGTTGGGGAGATGATTAATGCTGACACTGTAATACCCTTGTACCTGTAGAAGTGCGGTAACTGGAACATCCCCAGCAGCCCAGGAAGGCCGGAGAGGGAGACCTGACCCGGCTCGGAAGGAGTGGGGGGAAGTTAACCTGCAGGAGATGCAGCCGGGTGTGGATAGGGGTCATCTCAGGACGATGGGCATTTCTTCTAGAGGCGACAGTGCAGAGACGCAACGTTGAGAGAAAGGATGTGGGGTGTAGGACTGGTGGTGCCGTGATGGTTTGTTGTTGCTGAACATCACTTGCCAAGCAGAAAGCAAGACTGCATAGGCTGGGAGACGTCAGATCAGTGTTGTATTTTGCTTTCAATCTGCTGAGCTTTTAAACCTAATTAGAGAGAGGAAAGCAACGTGTGTACACAACATAGACGCTGTTATGTGTGTTAACAGTTGGCCACTGGCGTCCCGTATTGTGGACATTCTTCCACAAAACCCATGAAGGAGGTATTATTATATCTCCCATTTTGCAGATGAAGAACCTACTGTTCAGAAGTACTAAGTAAATTACCCAGAGAAAATAAATGGTGACAGTGGAATTCAGTTCTATAGGATTGTAGAACACAGATTCTCAGAGACTGAATAATTTGCCTAGGATTCTGTAGTAAGTGGCTGAGCAGGTATTCCATTTAAATTATTTTTCCTTGCATGAGGGTAGTTTTTGAACATGGGTTTTTTTACATGGAAGGCTGGGGAGGGGCAGTAAAAGCACAGAGTAGACAGGGCTGTTAGGGAAGGACAGGGGCGTAGCACCTTGGAGACAGATGCAGGGAGGACACATGCAGTTTTCCCTGGGCAGTGCCCACTGACACCTGTTGCCCTGGCATAATCACTAATAACACCATCTTTCACTCTCAGAGTTGTCCAGTTGGGATAATAAATTATATGGTCAGGTTTTGTGACAGCTGACACCGAGTGTGATTGGGGGAGTACTTAGAAACGCTGACTCGCAAAGGGAGACCGGATTGTTTTCTAATTGTACTTGAATTCGTTAGAAATGGAAGTAGGGACAGTCATCGATTTCATGGTGATGCAGTTTTGGAGACATGCAGACACAACAGAAAGGACCTTTTTCCCTCCTGCGCAGTCAGTATAGCTCCTTGGATAACCACTCTTCATTTGTCCGAGCGAGTTGAAATCTGGTGGGTGATTTCTGTTTTGGAACAAACTTCTTTGATATGTGAACAGACTCAGGATTGCTCTGGCATGGTAACTTGCCCGCTTGTTCTCAAATTGCCCATCAGCCTTTCAATATATGTATCTGCAAAGGACAGTGGGGAGGATTATAGAAAAACAGCCACCACGTCAGACCTTTTTCTGAGATGAGCAGCCCTGCCTTGGGAGACCCTGGAGAGAATTCAGAGATGCTTTCGCGTTTCCTATGGAAAATAAATTCTCAGTGGGACTAGGCACTTATTTTCTAACTATCCCACAGTACATGTTTGGGTAAATGTTGATAATTGTCCTGAAATTCTTACTGGTATTTATACTTTTTAAAAGAACAGTTCTGAGCATTGTGTTGTGCTAATGGACTCAACAGCAGACAGAATGCTTCGTAAGCCAGGATTTGGGCGGAAGAGAGAATCTTGTGTTATTTCAACAATCTCTCAAGTGACTGTTATTTGTTGGTGGTGGTGTTTTATTTTGTGTTAGCTTATATTTCTAAAACATACAGGCAAAACATGGATGGTTATAAATCTTTACATTTTTTATAAAGGATTTTTATTATAATGGCATTTGATCCATAATATATGTATATGTTAATGTACTACATATTAATAACAATAGTACCTACCTCTCAGAACTAACATGAGAATTAAATGAGTTAAAATATGTTAATATATGTAAAGCACGTGGAACAGTGACTGACACACAATAACCACTATCCAAGTATTTTTGAGCAGTTTTTCTAAAAAGTGTGTTGACTTTCCAACGATGGAGAATTCCGTTCAATATGTAGATAAATGCCACAAACAACTACACTGTGTTTTTATTGACATTAGATTTGCACAGTTAACTATTGTTTCTATTATTGTTACTATGACTTTTATTTTCTCTTGCCCACACGCTTTTCTTCTGGCTGGATCAAGTTTGTCACTTGTGATTATGTCAGGGCAGCCAGTGTCAAGTGGCTCTGTCCAGGGAGACACTGGGTGAGGTTTATAAGCCATTCTTATAAAATTAACATCCGAATAGCTCCTCGAGTCTCCCTTCGATCAGTGTGACCGTGTTCCAGCGGTAGGCTGCACGGCCACTGAATGGGAGTGTCACCGCGAATGTCACCGCGAATGCCTCTGCTGGGCATCTAAGCAGAATAGCTGCCACTGGGCGCCCCGTGCTTTCGGCTTCCGTGGAACCCCCGTCAGATATCCTGTGAGGTCTCTTCGTGGCCGATGACAGTCACAAGTGAGTCAGAGCATCCAATCCTGGCTGCCGGAGGAAGTCTACACTTTTTTTTATTTCTTTCCTTCTGCCAAGAAAAACAAACCAGAACCACTGCCTTGCTGGTAACACGGGCAGAGGGACTGGTCCCCGTGCTCGGGCTGGGCTCCCGCGCCTCCTGCTCCCGCCTTGGGGAACCGTGTCCGCTCGGGAGCATTTCGGGTTCCTTTCGGCCCCGCTCCTTAGCTTGGAGCCCGTCTGCCTGCTCTCGGGGACAGTTGCCGTGAAGTCGCCGCTGCTGATCCCAGAGGCTTGAAGCTTCACCCCTCGCCTCTCCTGGTCTCGGAAGGCTTAGGGGGGTCGTATTTAAATATTAGATATTTCACTTGTTTCCTAGGCGGAGCATCCTAACTCTCTCACTGACTATCAGGGGACCTCTGCTTCCCCGCTTGTTTCGGTTTTTTTGTTGTTAATGCTCCCCCGAGGAAGTTTTTTCCATTGATTTTTAGAGAGTGGAAGGGAGAGAGGGAGGGGGAGAGAGACGCATCGATGTGAGAGGGACACATCGGTCAGTTGCCTCCCGCGCACCCCGACCGGGCCGGGGATTGAACCTACAAGCCAGGTGCTTGCCCTTGACTGGAAATCGAACCCAAGACCCTTTGGTGCTCGGGCAGATGCTCTAACCACGGAGCCACACGGGCCAGGGCCCTGCTTGGTTAGTTTCCATATATCCAGTGATTTCTCACGAAGAGCCTGATGGCTGGAAAGATACGGATACTCACGATACTGCAAAGGAGTGTCCAGGAGAATGGAAGGTGTAAATACAGCTAACGACGGGTTTCCGTTAGACGGGAATAAAGGTTCAAAGACGTGCAGGGTGGACACAGTGTTCCCGAAGCTTCCACACGCATCTGCCGTTCTTGGCTCTGAGAACACCCGGCTTCATTCAGGCCTCCGGGTCTCAGCCCTCCTCACCCCCCCCCCCCCACATCCCATGCAGCTCTCGCATCAGTCGGCGTGTGTCCCTGGGGGCTTCGCACAGCAGCTTCAGAAGGACTGTCCCCTTACGCCCTTCGCCAGGAGCCCGAATCTGTCATTGCAGGACATCAGTTCTCACCTTATAAATATCCCTGGTCTCTCTCTCTCTCCTCCGCAAGGTCTCTCTTGTCTTGTTTCATCTTGTAATTATGCACATCCGAGCCTCTCACCAGTTGTTTGCGCCAGCTACCTGATCTGTCTGCTTTTTATAGCTCCCTGCACCAGATTCCCCCTTCAGTCGTGGAGTCTGTTTCTGCGCCATTCCCTCCTCGGGCCTTGCCTTCTCTGTCTCCCCCTCTGCTCCTGCGAACCCTTCCCACTCCCACGCGGCACCCTCCCTTGCTCCTCAACACAGGACCGGGTTTTGCCTCTAGTAGTTCTGAATTTTCCACGTGTGCTTAATTATGTCGCTGTGACTCGTGACTCAGTGTGGGTTTTGCATCGGTTGTGTGGATCCGTTTGCCTGCCTGCCTCTGTTACGTTGCATGTTGTGTGCTGCGATGTCCTTTAAGTTTCCCAGGGCCCAGAGCGGTCCCAGAGTGTCAGCGAGCGGGGACGGACTCACCGCGCTGCCCGCGGACCTCTGCTGTGGGGCGTGCGCTGTTTCTAATCTCCCACCGCTTCCCTGGGTTTCATTAAGTGAAGCTTCTTAAGCACTTTCCGTTTGCTTTTTTTGACTCTTCTTTTTGAACAGGAGTGAAAATGCTGGTAATTGCCCGACATTTGAATGTTAAAATACAGAAATGCATTGGTCCAGTATAAACTTTTCAATGTATTTTTTTAGTTTAGTGTTTATTGTTGACGCTATTAAGGATGTCCCCTATTTTCCCCTCACTGCCCCCTCCACTGGGCCCCCTACCCCCCCAGACTTTCACCACACTGCTGTCTGTGTCCATGGGTTATGCATGTATGCATATAAGTCCTTCAGTTAATCTCTTCCTGTCCCCTCCACCCCCCTCCCTTCTGAGATCCATCAGTCTGTTCCATGTATCCATGCCTCTGGACCTATTTTGTTTGTAAGTTTATTTTGTTCATTAGATTCCACATACAAGTGAAATAAGCCAGTCAGAGAAAGACAAATATCACATGATCTCACTTATAAATGTGGAATCAATGGTATTTTTTTAAATTCACGTGTCAGACAAGTAGGTCATACCCCTTATTTGGCAGAGTAGAGCAATAGACTGTTACGGGCAGAAATACAGCTGTTTTGCCCAAGGTCTACACAGGAAGAATTTGTTGATGAAACAATTTTATTTATAAGTATGTACGGAGTGCCCAGAAGCACAAGGCATTTTGCTAAGTGCTGAGAATACAAAACCAATCCAATCCAGACAAGGATCCCGTACCTAAAGGAGCTTATACTCTAACAAGGCATATCAATGAAATATCACACAAATAAGTGCATAAGTCGCCATTGACATAGGGCCTCCTTCAGGGACTGTTACTATGCTGAGACCAGAAGGGTGTGTAGGATGTAATCAGGGACAGATGAGGGGGGGAGAAAGAAGGAGATTACAGGTAAAGGGCAGAGCACATGCGAAGGTGGTAGGGGGGAGTAAGACACCTCTGAGGAGCAGAGGCAAGAATCGCGGCCGCAGCACCGCGGAGGGAGCCTAATGCAGGGGTGGGCTGTGCACAGGATTTGGGTCTTGAGCCAAAAGGCAGGAAGGATTGCTGCGGCTTGGAAGACGGACGCGACTAGATTCATGTGTTTTTAATTATTACTCTGACTACAGTATAGAAGAACAAACTGGGGACTGCAAAGAGGTAGGCGCGGAGATGAAAATAAGTCAGTGGATTTTGGAAGATATTTATGGGCAGATACCTATACGGATGGAATAGAGGGGTGGGGACTTCCAAGGTGGCACCTCCACCTAGGATCCCCATGATGGGACGGACAGGGCGCCTTTTATGATATGGCGTACACTAGACAACGACAAAACTTTGGGGCTGGGGAAGGTCATGAGTGTTGCTTTGAACATACTGAGTGTGAGTAAGTGGAGATCGCAAATAAGCAGAGGTACAGCTGCGTAGCTCAAGGGAAATGTCAGGGCTAGAGATGAATTTTGAAGTGAGCATGATATGGATGGTCATTGAAGCTGGGGGTGTAGACGAGATTGCTTTCACTTAATATGCGATTAGTTCTTACCTGGTGGATGTCAGCAAATCTCCAGACACCCCTTAGCATCAGCTTCCTTAGCTGAGCAGGAGTTGGGTTGGATCAGGAGATCTCCACCAGTTCATCAGAGCCCAACAGTAGACGCCGAGAACTTCCATGCTAGGCCCTCTTGACTAAGTTCCCCTCGGGGGTTGACTCTTTTACTCTCCATCTCTGAAGAAATAAGAAGTAAGGGAAAGCTGTTGCTCTGTATAAAATAGGTGTAGTTTTTGCTCAGATGATTTCTAAGGTGCCATCTTTACAATTACAGAGCTCTGATTCTATCACATGGTTAAAATGAAATTGAGAAAGAAAATGTTAAGACACCACCACCAACAAAATCAATGGATTTATTTGATGTACCTATCTGTGGTTTGCATGGAAATACCTCTTTTTGGTTGGTAAGAATTCATTAATAGATGAATATTTTTGATTGGTGATATATCAAGAAACTTGTTAGCATCTCCGTAGTATATCCCAGATCTACCAAGGCATTTCAGCCCCACTGCAGCCGCCCAGGTCGGAGGCAGTCACTGTCATCTCTTGCCTGGCCCACAAAAGTTATCTCCTCGTTTGGCTTCAAGCAGGCAGAGTATCTTTTTTTTTTTTTTTTTAAATATATCCTTACTGATTGCAGAGAGAGGAAGGGAAAGGGAGAGAGAGACAGAAAGATCAGTGATGAGAGAGTCATTGATCACCTGCCTCCTGCCTGCTCCCCTCTGGGGATCGAGCCCACTACCCAGGCATGTGCCCCTGACCGGGCATCAAACTGTGATCTCCTGGATCCTAGGTCCACGCTCAACTGCTGAGCCACGCCCGGCCGGGCAGGCAGAGTATCTTTTAAATCAAAAGCCACTTCTTAGTTCTTTCCTGCTCAAAGCCTCCCGTGACCTTACACGACCCTCCGTAATGGGCCTCTGCCTACCTTTCCAGCCTTGTCTTGTTTTCGTTTTGCTCCTGCCTTCTGACCCCGTTTTGGTTTTAAAATTTCCCTCTGCAGCACTTTTGCACAATTGTCTCCTCTTCCTAGAGGTCCTCCCGCCCCTGCTTGGCGGGAGGCTCTTTCTCTTTGTTTGGAGCTCAGCTGTCAGCTGCCTCCACAGGGAAACCTCCCCCTACCCTATCTAAGGGGGGCCCACCATTTTCATTCTCTCTCTTTGCCCTGTTGGTTTCTTTCCATAGCAGTTACATGCATTTGTTATTTGTTGCCTTTTTGTTTGTTTTTCTTTCTAGAAAAATTGAGAGCTCCTGATAGAAGGGGCCCTGCCTGTTTGGTTCACTTCCCTCCCCAAGCACCTGGCACCATGCCAGGAACACAGCGAGTGCCCCACAAATATTTGTTATTTTTTGCTTCAGCTAATTAACATAAGTTTCTTTTTTCTCTCTGAAAATCCACTCTATCTAGGCAACTGAAAGAGAGTCTGAAAATGAGCGAAAAAATAGGGATGCCTGCCAGAGATTTAATTTGTCCACAACTCATCCAGAAAATGGGTGAGTTACATATGGACAATCCTAAGAATGACCGAGAGGTGTCTATTTCGAGATGGCTCCACCCACACCCCTTCTGTTAGGGCACTTCCAAAGGGGTGCATATTGGAATCTGAGCACATACGACTTAAAGTTCTTATCTAGATTGCAACATGTTTATATTTTTGATACCTAATCTGCATGAGCCCACTGAATTAATCCTTTGTGTTAGTTTTCCAAATATTGAATATGCATGTCTTTACAATATAAATTTCCCCTCTTCCATTTCTTGATGTTCCTCATGATTAATTCTTATGATCAAGCAGGGATCTTGACCTTGACCTGGAGCTGCTTCCATCTGCCTGTTTGGTTAGAAGAACAGGGAACTAGGGTAAAGCAGAGGGAGGTACCCGTGTCTGTGTGTGTTTTGCAAACTCCTCGCGGTCCTCGGTCCAGAACCTGCTGGGAGTTCTAATTTTAGGTTTCCTGGGCTTGCTGGCAGTAGAAAGTAGCGTACAACATTGTATAGCTTTATTTCTGAACTGTATTATAGTTGCTTTTTCTCACTGTGCTTTTTAACCGTTTGATAAATTATAGGTTATCATGAATGGGAATCCATTTTTATTAAATGTTAATCAGTAGCACTTATTCAAAATAAAATGGTGAACCTGCACTCTTTCCCTTGTGGAAGAGCCTAACCCGTATTTTAGCTTTTTGATTTCTTCCCTAGTTCCTTCTGTATCATCTTCTTTTTCTGGTCCATCAGTTATTGAACATACACTTTCCCTTTCTCCATTATCTGGTCTCCATGACAACCAGAGGTGGTTGCTAAGTGCTGGTTTCGTCCAGGCCCTTAGATGCCAGTGCTGACTGAGCACAGGACCAGCCCCTCTCCGTGCGGATTGGGACGTCCCCGTTGGAGGTCCATTCCATCGCAGGGAGATGACAGCTTGCTCATGGTTTGACTCAATTCTCTATTTTCACATCATGTAAGAAATCAAAATTTTATTGTAAACTTGTTGCTTGATATCTATATAAAATATTGTAGGAATGTTTTGTAATTATAGCTATTAAGGGATAGAGAAGAAGTGAGTGTTCTATAGTAGCCACATTAGCAGTTTTCTTTGCCATCTCCCTAAAAAATAGAAATTGCTTCCCATACCGGATTGGAGTAGAAAAGTGACCTACCCTGACTCCCACTCCGAATTCCTCCATCCAATCCCAGGTTTTCCTCTTGTTTTAGAAAAATATGGCATGCCTTCAGACTCACAGTAGTCACAGCAAACACGTGAGTTTTAGGAACTTGAAGAAAGTCCGTGCATAGAACAGACTCACGGCTCCCACGGCTCTCACTCACTGCTAACACTGGAGTGAGAAGCAAGTTCACTACCTTCGGGCCCCTGCACTTTCTGCGCCGCCTGCTGGTGGGCACGTTGATGGTGGCATTCTTTGATTCGCCACCTGATTGAGATGTTCTGCTCCAGAGATGGTAAATGTGCAGCGTGCACATCCACACACCCACCTCAGGGGCTTCTAGCAGATCCCAGTGATGGGCCATGGCCGTCTGTCCTAGGCTGCCCAGGAGTCTTTCCTGACACAGCAGTGACCGTCAGCACCCCCCAAAAGCCCTCTTAACTCTGAGTTATCCTTACTCTGCTCTGTGCTGTCTCCCCACCACGGCACCGAGACTCCTACTCAGGATTATTTTATGATATTTCCTCAACAGCCTGCCATTAGCTTTTACAAAATGAAGAACAGAGATGGCATGAGCTTTTTCCCTTCTCCTTTGCAACCCAGCAGTAACTTAATAAATAGGGGAGTAAGTAGGATCAGATAGTTTGGAAAGTCCATCTAGATACCATTCTAATGTATCCAGTGACACTGCAGAACATTTCAATTCTTCCAGAACTAGATCTTACTGTGGTGTGTGCATGTGTGCGTGTTTGTGCACACATGGGTGGCCGTTACAGTCCAGTACAGTGTCAGCCTAGTAATTACAGACCCAAAAGTTCACTTTAAAGGATTAATTATGTTCCAAGGCAAATTCATGATGACTTGCAAACCAGCGCTTTGAAAATAAAGCATTTTCTTTGCGAGCCTTTCCAGCGGGAGGTGGGTGGAGCCGGTGCCGGCCTCCAGGGGAGCCTGTAGGAGCCTCAGATCCCTCTGGACGGGGGCCGTGTGCAGCTGGCCTGCCCGGCCCGGCCTGGGGGATCTCCGCTCTCAGGGTGCCTGGCTCTGGGCTGGGGATTAGAGTGTGTGTGAGGTGCGCTCCTGGAGAGTCGGGAGGACAGCCGCCACCATTGTTCCAGTCACGCTTTCAGGGCTCAGCACTTTTCACGAGGAGCTGCCTTTGAAGTATTTCCTTTGCTTAATTTCCTGCACCTTTGAGATCCTTTCACAAGTATTTTCTTTTTAAAATATCGGGCATTCTTCCGTAGAAGAATTGGCCTTTCAGGTGCATAAAGGAACGGAGGATTCTTGTAATCTGTCAAGTGTGCTGGAAGCTCGGGCATTGAGGACACTCGGACGAGGGTTCTGAAGGAGAATCTTAGCGGTCTAATTATAAATCGGCATTTTTCCTCCTTTTAATTTAGTCCCACTATAGAGAAATTTATCCAGGCAAAGGAAATGAGAAATTTCGGTTTCCTTGAGGGTTTGCGAATTGTTTTGTGTATATATATATATATTTATACACGCACTTTGAATAATTATAAAGGCAGTGTTTATTAAAATACATTTCATTTTCAAAATTGAGCTATCAGCTGTTAAAGTGTGTATACATTTTTGGGAACACCCAAAAATATATGTATGTAGTAAGAAGTCAAAGTGGGAGTCCTTTGAGGTTACAATTATGTATGGGAGTCTTACCAGTATATAAAAATAGTTAAAGGTATTTTAAAAATTCTACGTAAGTCCAACACCTATTATTTTACAAAAGGTAACTTTTAAAAATTATCTATAATGACCATAAAGTTTCTTTAGACATTTTAAGTCAAGAAAGTCAGCATAAACTGTTAATACAGGATTCAGAACAGAAAGTAGCAGTCCTAGAATAGCTCATGTGGTCGTATGTATGTGTGTATGCAAATGAGCTTATAACTTAATAACGGGACTTGAACTTGAGTATACTTTGATTCTCAATTACGTGGGAGGTAGCTGTACTTAAAGGCCTATTCGTTGAGGGCTAATCACAGGGTAATATCGTATATGGCTAAGATATAGCTTCTCTCTGTTGATTAAAATTAAACACTGGGGCTACAATTCCTAAAATAATCCCTATCTCCTGTTCTCTTTCCTGTTCTAGGTAGCTCTGTGTCTTTTCTCTCAGGTGGGAACATCTTTTGCAGATGTTAATACTTTCAACATCTGGTGGACTTGTTCTATATTTTATTTTTTTTAGTTTTTGGTGGACTTGTTCCTGACTTTGCTCTGCGAAGCTTATTCTAGCTTTAATCGTTAGCCTCTGGAGCTTGCTTCAAATGTTTATTTCAGATTGCCTGGGTTTTCCTCACGGGAGACGGGCTGTTAATACCCCTCCCACTAGGGACATGCGGAGGCTCTTCTCTTCCTGTCAGTCTGCGCCCCACCATGTGAACTGTTGGAGGTTCAAACAAAAGGGGTGCATTTTTGTAACCCCGGCGCCCGCTGTAGTGTTGAACCCGGCGGAGTCGCCGAACGCGCGTTTGTTGAATGAAAGCGTGTCCTGAGGCACGGGGTGGGCAGGGTCGGGCGGTGCTTCGGGGTCCGCGGTGGGAGTCGGCCTAGTTTCCTTTAAAAGAAACCTTTCTATATACTTGGACCTCTGCCCTCCCTCGATAAGAAAAGACAATGAAGCTACCCCTTCTGTTTTTCTAACTCTGACAATATTCTGTTCAGGACAGTAATCATTATTATGAAAATATAAGAGCACAGGTTCACGACAGGTGTGTAAACTGTACAGATACGTGCTCAACTAAGTTTATTTGCATGAAGAAGTAACTTTTCAAACTTTAACTCTGATGATTAGAAATGGTACTGATAATATGCATTGAATCTGTTATAAAGCATACAAAAGGAGAAGAGTGATGATGTTCATAATATAAGGATAAAATTAATAATGTAAATATAATTTAATAAGACTCACTCAAAATACAATTACTGCTTTACCTGACTGATGTGACACCCCCCCACCCCCGTTCATTATGCAGACTGGTAAAAACTTGATAATTTTCAGAAGTATTCTAAGGTCACATCTTAAAGTTAAATGCGGGGTGACATTCGGGAGTGGCAAGTGTTTATCAGCTTTTATTCAGTGTTAGCATTTTTTCTTTCCCTCACTATCACTTAAGAGTAACAGCAACAACAACAAAACCTGCTTGAATTGCTTTCCAGTACTGGGTAACAATTTGAGTTCCAGTGGTTGCTGACTTGTTAATTCACGTTTTACTGAACACTTGTTTCCAATACTGCAAAGATGTACAAAACTTAGTTTCCACTTTCAAGGATCCCCCAGGCCAGCTGTGTGATATTTAAACTATAGGGTGTCCCCCCCAAAATGTATACACATTCTTTGAATAAATATAAAGGCAGTGTTTATTAAAATGCATTTCATTTTTTAAATTGAGCTACCAGCTGTTAAGATGTGTATACATTTTGGGGACACTCTGTGTAGTATTTTGTATTGGTTGGACCTATATCAGAATTCAGTTCTGCTGCACCATTCAGAAGCCTGAAGAGTGTTCTGAGGCCCCCCCAAGCTAATCAGAGAAAGAGGAGGTGGGGCTCCTGTGAAAAAAACTCAGGAAGGGTTGAATTATGTGATAGAGAGGAGAGAAAGCTAAAGGGAGAGGTATCCATTATTTTGAAGATGTAATGGATGGCCAGCATCTGGTTCTCGTTTTGGCCAAATGAGGGAAAAGAAAAGAGTGGGCTGAACTGTAGAATGAGATATTTAGGTTAGACCTGAAGGTTTAAGACCAAGTAAATTGTTTTAATATGGATCTTATTAATGAATGTACTCGAATCATCCTTAAAGGAAATTTTTAAATTACATGAAATATCTTTTGTTTCCCAAGTTGATTCTTGACTGAATTTAGGGATCAGCTACAGACAAATGTTCCAAGTTCTCTATAGCCCTTCAGAAAATTACTGAGCTTCACTGGGGAGAAAGCCAACTCGTGGTTCTAGGGCATGCATGACATTGAATCAATAAAAAGTTTAAAAAATGGTCACAGCAAGGGCAGCCCTGTTAGAAGAAATACATCCCCCTCCACTTTATGATCTTTATAATCATTTAGAAAATTTAAATCCTTTACTGTGGATAAAATTAAGGGCACGATTCTGATCCTTTTAATGATTATAGTTTATTTTAAACAGTTTCTCATTCCTTTGCTCAGTTGCATGTTGCCAGGGAAGATTTTTACTAAAGGCCAAATGTCTGTAATTTAGATGTGAAAGGCATTCTTGCTGTTTGCTTTTATGGCACTTTTTCAAATGACAACAGCTCGATAAGTTGGGTTAGGGTCTCAACCTTCAAAGAAACTGGAGAGAGTTTGCCTGCTTTGGGATTTAACTTATTTCAAAGTCTCTGATTCTTAAACCCTTTACTTCAGATGCCGAATTTCCTCAAAGCACAAGACCCCTTAACTCGATCCTTTCTCTTTACCAAACAAACAACATTGTGTCTTCTCCTTAACATACAGCCACTGAAATCGAATATTCAGTAATATGCCCAGGAAGGGGTCTCAATTTTTCCTCATAAGTACCTTCTGTATCATTTAACTTATGGCTAATCTTAGGCTCTAACGTGTGGACCTCACTGGTACCTGACGAAAAATGAGCCTGGGAAGGTGACTATCCCTTAGGTAAAAAGCTGTTCATTTTTCTTCTCGTGCTCTGGGAGAGCAGAGAAACATTTTAAACATTACAGAGTTTTTCTGATGATTGGCCCATTTTTAAAAATCTCTTTTTGATCTCTGGTTTGATTAATTTTTTTTTCTTTTGTGTTTTTACTCCTTAGTTTCAATGCCAAAGCCATTTGTACTGGTCTTCTAATACATGAAAAAATACATTTGTTCAGTTTATTTAAATATTCCCACTTTTGCCAGTAGGCAGTTACGGTCCTCATCACATCTGACCGTTGGCTTACAAAACTTTTGATAGTGTGGTCGAATGATTAGTTGAACGGCATGATCCACGTAATTCATATTTGTGAAGAATTATCGTTTTCTACCCATTTTCCTTAACGAGAGAGATCAGTTCTATCTCGTCTGAATGTGGGCTTCGCTGCTTTTGGAGAAAAGCGTTCCCCAGACATCCATCACTCACTGCGTGTCTTTCTCGAAGAATGAATTCAACCCAGTCCCAGAGCAAGAGGTTGGAATGACCACCGATTCCTTGCACTAGGTGACTGTCGCCGGACGGCCCAACCTGCCAGGAGCGTATCGTGCTTGAGATAATATCCAGAGATCCAGTCCCATTATCATATAACAAGACAATGTGAGATCCGAAAGAATCTAGAAAGGGCATAATTGATTCTGTAGCAGAAGTGGTATCTACTCAGATTTTAAAAGCAACATTCGAACTACAGGGCAAGGTGATCTCCAAATACCAGCTAGGATAGGAACCGAAACTTGGCCCCAGATAGCTCTACTCAGGTAGCTGATGCTAAGTGCAGGTGTCTGTCCTGCTCTTGCCACCCGTTCAGGTTTTATTTGAGCTACTCTGAAATGTGCCTGTGCAGTAAAATATAAAATTCCCAAACCTCCGTAATTTGGAGGACAATTAAGAAGAGCAACTTAATTCTGAATCTAACATTTAAACACTCAAAATGATTAATTTTAATGTTTCTTTACTCTTTCAAATAGTTATTTGAAAACCATTATTGATTTGAGAAATGTAAGACTTGCTATTATATAGATATGATTTATGGGTGCCTACTGTGAGCAAGCCAGTATGCCAGGCAGTATGTGTGTGTGATTTAATTTAACGTTCACAGCCCTGAGGAGTTGCTATCATTAACCCTGTTTTACAGATGAAGAATCTGTGGTGTGGAGAGGTTAAATAACTCGCCCAAAGTCATAGGATTATTAAGTGGCAGTTAGAGTGCAGATCTACCTAAAATCCACGGAGAAAAACATAATCAAAAGGACTGAAGCAAAGCTCACTTCATCGTTTCATGAGCACTCGGGAGACAATGAACAGTCTGATTTGTCTTTTTGCAGCTTTAATTCTATTTCCACTTCTCTCCTTTGCCTTTGAAGCTTCCCTTTTCTTTTTTGTGATTTACGCTCCTCCTTTTCTCTCCCTTTCTGAAAGCGAAGCAGTGAACAGCTTAAAAGGTTAAGGAAGAGCGAGAATAGGAAGGCGGGACTATTGTGCTCTCTTTATTTTAGATGCCTCAGGCCTACAGTGTCGCACACAGTGTGCCCCGTCTTCCAGGAAAAGCACTGGACGGGCTACTTACTTGGCTGGCATTCGGGGCCTGGCTGCGTGCGGATGGTAAACGCCAAGCAAGGGCTTCATTAACGCAAGGAACCATCCTCACAGCATCAGTCTGTGACTAAAGGAAGCAGGCGATGCCAAATTATTCGTACTGTTCAGTGCAATTATTTTTTGATATCAGGTTTAAACTTAACTGTGTGTTATAACCACTGATAACCTACCATAAAGGGTTTTTTCTAATCAATAAGGACTTTTTGGTTCTTGGTCCCCATTAACTATAATGCTATTTAGTTTTATTTAAAATATTATACTTATGATTGTGTAATAGACATTGTGTAGATACACATTAGGTTAGTGTAATGCGGGGGGGGAGGGATTTAGGTGCCTAATAGGAGCAGTGCATGCTTTTTAAAAATTATTTTTTATTTTTAAGGGAAAATAATTATCTGTGTGTGTTAGGGCTTAAGCATAGATTTGCGTCTTTGTTTTTAAAATGCATTTTAAATGCAACATTATAAATGAAATTTTATGCCTGATTTTTAGAGTAGGTGCTCAATAAATGAGCAGTGAATGAATGTTATAATAAATAAAATACTACTATAAACTAAAAAGCCATGCAAGTAAATAACGTGTCAAGGAAATCTAACATCTCTAACAAACACAGATATTAAATGCATTATATGAACTTTAAATTGTCACCCTTCAGAATTCAGTAATGTGTTTATCTTGATTTTATGACTTATAAAGTATATTTTAAATATTCCTCTGAAAGTTAAATTTAAAAACAATTCATTAACTCAATACTCTTCCCAAATGAATTTTTTTTGTTTTACCAACTCTTGAAAGTTCTTGGGAAAGAATAACTTTCCAGGCCCCAGTGCTTGCTGCAGGAAATAATAGAAGTACTTTGTTCTAGTTAGTTTCTTTCTCTGTCCAGATGCGCCCCCGACTTGAGCCCCATTGTCCCAAGCCCATGAAGAGCAGAGCGGCAGAAGGTTTGCCCCACTTGTCCGCCCTTTTCTTAGGAATGTAGAAATCTGGCTGGAAGGCACCACAACTCCCGGTTCCTAGTAACCAAGGCTTCCTATTGTTGGGTGCAGCAGGCATGAAAGCAGCAATTTTAGAGCACAAAGCTCCAATAACATTCGCCTCGGTTGGCTGAGGTTGAAATGCCGGCGCTGCTCAGTCGTGGTTGCTTAAGCACCAGCTTCCCTTGGCTTCTTGCCACTGTGTGCATCTCGAAGAGACAAGTCCTTTAAGGAAAAGGGTTTTCCTTGTGACTTGCAGTGGAGCACACAGACCATTCAGGCAGAGTTGATTGCATTACAGACTCAACTATGCAGATGACTCCAAATGGACTGCAACCAAGTAATTAGTGAAATCATTTGGTTATTAGAATCCATCAGTTTGAACTGTCCTATTCAAGAAAGTAAATATTTTCTTTCCTAAAGAATCACTAAGAGGTTTACAGGATGGGGCAGAAGTAGGTTCACAGTTGTGAGTATAGGAAACACAGTTTATTCTTGTGTTATTAGTTATTAATTGTATTGTTTTCCATACGAGCAGCTGTGAACCTCCTTTTGCCCACCATGTGTATTTAGGGAACGACAACTTAATCTCTCAGGAGTTCGTCCTTATACAAGTATTTGACATTTAAGGTCCTCAGTTTACAAAGGCCCCCTTCCCCTTCCCGCTGGCCTGCAGCTAGGGTTGGGTTGAATGAATTGGGGTCAGTCATACGCGGGCACCTCACATTGCAAGGCAGACGCTGAAACTGCCGGGTGAATTGTTGGCCAACCAACCCCATGGTGTTCTGTAAAGAAGAGGCAGAGAAAGGCATAACCGGTAGGCAGACCAGCACGTTTAAATATCCCGACTCAGGTAAAGTTGCTTCAGCGATGTGTTCCTTTGCTTAATCAGGGTCCCTAGAAGATAGGCAAGAAAAGCAAGGAGGTCGGGTAGCACAGACGTATTAATTCAATCAGTAATTTCATTTATTCCTGCAGCCAAATCTTATCATACATTTATTATGTGCTGAGAGTGAGTTGCTAAATATAGTTACCAGACACAATGATTTCTGCTGGATTCTTAGGTTCTATAGCTGGGTTTTTATGGGGGGTTTTTTTAGGGGAAAGAACATTTTAAAAAATTATAGATTCTTATGTAAAATGTAAAACGAAATGACTTTTTTCATCTCCACTCAACACATCTCTAATGATTATTGGTTTATAAATCAATCCTCTTTATACCAGTCAGATTAAACTGGTAATTTCAGAAGGATATTATCAAAACTGTACAAAATGATTAACACACTTAACCGGAACCCTGTTTACTGCTCGTGTCAGCTGTAATTGCTTGTTTGTGTGAGCTGAGCTCTCTGAGCTTCATTAAAGTCATTATTGTTTATAAGAAAATTATAATGTATTTGAATTTCTGCAATTATGGTTATTTCTCGAATTCCGTTAAATAAGCGAGGGCCCGGCTCTTAATTAATATTTTCAAATACTTATTTTTTTCAATAAAGCACTAATATCTTACAGAAGCTAAACAAATGAGCCGTCATTCACAGAGAACCCTGAGCAAAACCGTGTTGAACTGGGTGTTAATAGTTTCCTTACAGATACATCCGTCCCCTGCCCTGTTGAACCATCAGAGAGTCTCTACCCAGTGACACTCAAGGAAGCCACGGGGCACAGAATGAGGAGAGTGGGGGTTCATACTACACAGTCGCTCTTTCCTCGCCCTACAGATTCTAATCACACCCCAGGACGGACAGATAGGTGCATCCTTACCCCGGCACCCACCTCTGCTCCGCACCCCCTCCCCCTGCCGCCCTGTCACCACCCCGCGGAGAAGCACAGTCACGAAGGACTTGAGAGAGTCCCGGGCTGTGCTCTGGCATGAGAAGGCTTACTGTGCGTGAGAAACTCTTGTCCCTGGGGGTCGGCACCGTTTGTACTCTTTACCCTTCGGAATGCCCACCGGAGCTCCCTGCCCGCTGCTGAGTTGCAGGCCTGGGTGCCCCTGGCTGGCTGGGATTGATCCCTTCTTTTTCAGAATAACTAGAAAGAGAGAGAGCTTGTAGCTAGGCCCGGCAGGCTCTGCCCCGCCTCGCTGCGCCTCCATCTGTAGCTGCCGCCTGATGTCCCGAATGCATTGAGGAAGGCCTCAGGCGGCATCGCAGGGCACCTGGGGTTTCTGGTTCCTTTTCCGTAGTTTGCCCTCCTTGGAGGGAGGGAGGGGAGAGGATGGGAGGGTCCCCGCCCTGTGGGAACGAGCCTGTGGGGCACCGGCTCGGGAGAGCCAGCGGAGCGCTGCTGACAGTGTGCTTTGGTCCGTCCCTGTCGGGGTTCACACGGGACTCGGGCTGCGACTGCTGCTGGGGTGAGAGGCACAGCACGCGGGCGTTGAAGGGAAGCACTTGCAGTGTTCTAGTGGCCAGAAATAGACGGCCTGGTTGGGGCGTCTCCCAGTGCTGTCGGGCTGCTGATCCGCCAGCAGACACTCCGTGGAGGTGATGAAAGTGGCAAAGCTGAGCGATGCTGCTTCTTAAAGACACTGCACATCAGCTGAGGAGGAGGCCGTTGACTGGGGTGCACCCAGAGGCGTCTGTTCTTCAGTAAAGGCAGGGTGTTAATCTCACCCCTGCATCAAAACAAAGAAGATGACAGTGTTCGCCTTACTGTGCTGCGATACAGAGTGGCACCCAATGAAGCATTTGTCCCAACGTCAACACAGTTCTGTTTCCTTAAGCATCAGGCCTCAGACCCCGGGTCTTGACTTGTCATTAGATATAAATCAGTTCTTATGCTTTTTCCAGAGAAGCTTTAATACCTAATGTGTTTTTTTATTTGAGACATAATAATTCTAAAGAGGGTAAAATTGATAGTTTTTCTAGAGGGAAGTGTCATAGCCAGAATGATAGTGCGTAAGGAAAGTGCAGTGTCCACGCTGCCCCACCCTGATGGCTATTTCAGGCACAATCAATGAGGCTGGGAGCCCAGTGCCCTGCGGTCGGCGTCCCAGTTCCCCAGGGTGTCGGCTGTGACCACCGGCTCTCCGATCAGAGTGGGCTATTCCGTTTAACATCACTCTCTGCCTTTTCTATGTTCCCTTCCTTCCATTTCATTGTCTTTTTTTCTTCATATCTTAATTCTGTTTTTTGAAAATCAACCTTCCTTGCGTCAGTCCAGGGGAAGGATTTTATGATTTTTACATTAACTTATATCTTAGAAGCAGTTTACACACACACACACACACACGTATATAAATTATTGACGAAAATAACAGAATGTGCAGGATTGAATTATTAAAATTAAAATTGTCAAAAGTGGTATAATGCAAAGAGTTTCCTCAGACCTCTGAAAAGAGTCATTTTGCCAGTTGCCATAGAAATGAGCAATTTCTTGTCCTTTGGTCCTTGCTCAGATCACGCTACTTTTGTTTAATTACAGTAAAGTAGTAACCAGTCATCAAAAGGCCCTTTGTTCTCTTTAGAATTCAAAGTTTCGTTCCCTGAACGTGGGTTACCCTCCTTTCTGGGATCGCTTTCTAAGAGCGGAGCCCGAGAGCGGCCACGTGGTGGCCAGAAGTGAGAAGGAAAGTGGCACCCTGTAATAAACTTTCGGATTTTTCCATTGATTTCTTTAATGCCCGAGCTTTGCTGTGTTCTGTTCATAGTGGTTTCACTCCACTGGTCGCTTGAAGCTTTATGTCATTCAGAATTACTTTCCACCACATGCTTTCATTGAAATTCAATTTGAGAAATGGAGAATTGGGAATCCTCCTACAATCTATCAAGAGTAATTATCCCATATCATTATACAATACAGTATAATACAACACACACACACACACAGAGCTTAATCCCTGCAACATCGCAGTGCACAGAAGTAATTTCTTAAAATTAAAATTTCAGAAGTATTTAAATGTAAACATACATAATTGAATTACTCACACACACACTTCTATTCGTTAAAAACAAAAAGCTAAGACTCTGAAAAATGTGAAAAACAATTGGAGTAGTGATACGTATTCCACAACTTTTTCTCAAATGCCTTCCTTAATGTTAGCTGGAGAGTGGGTTCCATTTGGAGGAGATTCAGCCATTTACTATTTTCAAACTTGGGTCATTCCCTGGAGGCCCCACGTCCCTGCTTCTGCGAGCGGCGACTTCCTAGCGAAGCCGGCGGCAGCAGCGGCCGATCCAGCGGCCCTGCCGGGGAGGAGAGCTCTTCCAGGCCGGCGAGGGCACCGTCCCTGGTTCCCTCCTCCTGGTCACGGCGTCGCTGGGTGGTCGTGCCTGCTCTGTTCCTGGACAGAGGGTTTCCTTCTCAGGAGCAGCAGGAATCAAACTGACAAGTGTCACATCTGTTCCGTGCTGCTCCTCCGGGCCCCAAGGGCTAGCGCCACGCAGATTGCAGTTCTGATGGCACCACGGGGGAAACTAGGCGCTGGGCTTCTTCAGTGAAGATGTCCTGCCCGGGCGAAAGAGGGTGGGAAGAGGAAACGTCAAGCCACCGCCATGGAACAGCATCCCCGAGGAAAGGGAAATGGGCAGAGAGATAGCTTGTCGGAGAAGGCAGGGTTTTAGGGATGCCCCCCCCCCCCGTGGTACGTCTGAGTGTTTATACCTACTTTGTGTTTTTAATTTTATTTTTTTTATTTTTATTGAATTTCTCGGGATGACATTATTTAATAAAATTATTGAGGTTTCAGGTGTCCAATTCTATAACACATCATCTGTATGTAATATTGTGTGTTCACCCTCCCAAGTCAAGTCTCCCTCCACCACCATTTATACCCCCTTCACCCTCTCCTGCCTCCCCCGCCCCCATCACCACACCGTTGTCTGTGTCTGTGAGGCTTCTTACTTTGCTTAACCCCTCACCCCTTTCACCCAGCTCCCCAACCCCCTCCCCCTCTGACAGCTGCCAGTCTGTTCTCTGTATCTATGAGTCTGTTTCTATTTTATTTGTTAGTTTATCTTACTCATTAGATTCTTCATATAAGTGAAATCATATGGTACTTGTCTTTCTCTGACTTATTTTAAGTAGCATAATACTCTCTCTGTCCATCCATGCTGTCCCCAAAAGTAAGATTTCCTCATTTTTTATGGCCAAGTAGTATTCCACTGTGTAAATGTACCACAGGTTTTTTATTCACTCATCTACTGATGGGCACTTGGGCAGCTTCCAAATCTTGGTTATTGTAAAAAATGCCCCACAGAACATGAGGTGCATACATTCTTTTGAATTAGTAGCATAAGGTAGGGTGCATATATCTCTCCATATATGTACAAAGATGTAGTCCTGAATAAAAGGAAGCATGGTGTTGTCTGTGAACCACTTCCAACTGCTGATAACTGGGTCTTTGCTGTCCCTATCTGCAAATGAGAAGAGAAGTGGTAGCAAAATATAAGAGCCAAATAGGACTTGACCATTAGAATTAATAGTTGAACAAATGAATATCAAGCTCAAAGCTACATTGATGGAAATGTTCTAAAACTGGATTGGTCGATGGGTGGAAAATTCCATATATTTATTAAAAATTGTTGAATTTATGAATTCAGATTTCAAAGTGATCAATTTTATAGTATATAAATGATACATAAATAAAGGTGTTTTTAAAAATGAGCTTGTATCTTCATTGTTATTTACAGTTTAAAAAATGTTTTCAAGTAGTTCATGACATAAAAAATGCTTATGACGTGATAATACATGGAAATAGCAAAACAGAACTATATAGTATGATTGCAATTTCTATGAGGAGAAAAAAGACAGGAAAGCAGTAAGCCCCACTGCTGCCGGGTGTATGGGTTATGGATGCCTTTCGTTTTCTTCATTCAGTGTTCTTTATTTTTTTATAGTTCTGTTTTCCCAGCTTTTATACTGAGCATGCAGTGTAGCCAGGCAGTTACTATTATCCCATTTTAACAGATGAAGATATGAGGTCATTCACACGAATTATAATTATCCTTGATCTTGGACAAGTAAGAAAAATGGGAGGTGAGCGCAACGCGCGTCTTCAGTGTGTGAGGCATGTGCTGGGAAAGCAGCTGTTAAAAATGCCTCCCCAGCACCTAGCGTCTCTGGCGGCCCTTACTGATTAAAAAGCTTTCCAGAGGTACCCCTTGGATGGATGTTCCCATTGAAACCGCCCTCGTTCCCGGAGTCTCTCCTCCGCCCTGGGCGTCGGGGCCTCGTGCTCCGTCTGCCGTCGGGGCCCCCCTGCCCTTCCTTCTGCTCCAGCCCACTCCTCGCGCCGATGCCCCGACTGGCACCCTGACCGTGAGGCCCGAGAGCTCCTTGCGCAGCTCGGGAATCTTCTGCAGGATCCCTGGCATGTGATTTTCCAGCCTTGTCTCGAACAGTTGGATCGGGATTAGCCACGACTTTCGGAGGCCGCTTGTGCTATTTTTAGCCCCTTTAAAGTGTTAGAAGGGCCCTTCTTACTGCTCTGCCGAGGGTTTCCCTTTAACTTCCACACAGGACGAGTCCAGCCTTTCTTTTCGATGACAGTCTTTCAGCAGTCAGCTGCCCTGTCGCCACAGTGTTGTGGGCCCCGGTTCTGGAATCTGTAAAGGGGGGTCCTCGGTGCGTTCCCTCCATCTGGTCGGTGATCTGCAGCATCTCCTGCGACGATACATCCGCTGCTCTCTTCTGTTGAGCGTCACAGAAATGTCAGATATTTCTGTGCCAGGGTAATTTTTAGATCTATAAGTCTCTTTTCTCTCTTTGCTTTCATATCTGTTGTTTTTGGACGAACACACTCCCGCATTACTGTACAAATGTCTTAAATGGATATGTGCCGTCTTATGTATCTCCTGTATTTGAAACATTTCCCGTTTGGTTGGAGTTTTTACCCACCGTGTGCAAAAAGTTCCGACTTTCATTAGCATTCATATATAATTAGGCCATCACTAGAATGAAGCAGTAAGGCTTTTAACGCACTCATTAGTAAAATATATGTTAATATATTATCATTAGTAAAATAATGCTAATATATAATTAGTAAAAACACTATTGCACAGTTTATAAAGTGTACAGCCCATTGTAATAGAACTAAATTGTAAGACATATTCCTGGTGAAATTACAGTCTAGATTACTACCTACTTTTGCTTATTTTTTTTCCTACTGTCTAGACTTTCTTTTTTTTACCTCCAAGATAATAAAACCGGAAAAAGCTGAGAAAGTAATAAATGAGTTAATTATTTTCTGATAAGTGTATTGGCTGTGAAGACTGAAGCTACAAGCTAAGTTATATGTGACTTTTAATCATACCCACACCCGGTTATCACAGATAATCAGCATTTTCTGTAGTTGAATTTCTCATGATTACTACTCAGGAACAGCTGTTTTAAGTCTTCTCTAAGGGTGTAATGGAGCGTTGCAACTATGTTGATTAGTCAACGATGTAAAAGAAAAATATGAAGCCAAATATCTCAAGAAATGATTTTAAATTATTGTGCACCTTTGAAGTCAGTGCCCTCATACAAATTGTCATTTATCAAAGCGTTGTCAAGCTTCGTCTTAAATCACAGCGTCTTATTTTATAGTGCCCTTTTAAGCACACAGATTACTCTTATATTAAGTGAAACGCCAAAAACACATTTCCTGCCTGTGTACGTAAATGGATTAGACATTTAGAGTATCCTGCTTTAAAGAAAACTCTCCTTGGCGATGCTTTAAGAAGGAAGGGAGGGAAGAGTGGGATTTTCGCATCTGTTAAATAATCATTAGCGTGTAGGATTGAATTGCTACCTTCCTTTTCAACTTAAGACCAGCTGTGAAAGTAAACTTGAAGGGCCCCTTAATTCTTGCATATTTCAGTAGCCTGTCGAGGATCAGTTACCTAGTTCCACCACTCTGATCAAAGGAACTCGTGTACTTTGTACACCACTGTATTTGAAAGCATTCCTTAGTTGATTATTTCGCTTCTGAAGTGTTCTATGAAAGGTCAGATGGAGTGTCTTTCTCTGGTTTCATTATGCCTCTGAGCATAATCCCTGCTGCCAATTGTGTGACTTGGATGGGTGCTAAGATACCCCAGAGCTCTTTCCCTTTGCCTTAGTGTGTGTTTGCTCTGGTCACTTAGACTGCTGAGTAAAAGATTTCGCTGTCAGTATGATATTTGGAGTCAGTGGAAAACAAATTCAGAAGAGTGAGCAGATTTTTTTGTTCGTAACATGATTTGGTTCTGCTAGCCAGAGACACATTCGCCAAGAGTTGTGCATCCTAATCGATGGCTTTAATTATGTTGAGGGTTTCCTCTCTGTTGTTGGCTTCATGACTTCTTGTAACAGAGGAATAAAGTCTTAACCTCGCCTACATCACACATGGCTGGGAATGGACAATGGGAACCAAGGCGTGGAGATTCGGCCCTTCATGGGAAACACCGTATAAATGACTAAATATGAAACTCAGATCCTGTCTACTTCCAAATAGATCGCGATACTGAATTGTTGTGCTGGTGTTATGTTCAGCGTTTCTTTCTCCCAGATCAAATAGTGGATGTCAACATTTCTTTGAACTCTCTTAATAGTAGATGTACAATAAACGCTTACCTGGACACTGTTTTTACAGTATTTCACTGCTTTCAAGAGTAAATTTTTATTATATATAGGGGTATATTTTAAGACTTTGAAAAGCCATAGTCTTCTTTACTGTGATGAAATGCTTTCCCCCTCTAAAGATGTATAAAAGAAATGAAGCATATATTACTCCATATGACAGTGGCTGCATGGGGAGTGAAATAAAATAATAATAACTTTTAAATAAAGCGGTAAATGTAAGGGACATAATTAGTCTATGCCCTTGCAATTTAAATTTAGGTAGTTGAGCTCAGAATGGAGGTTGCTTTAAAAAATTTGTTTACTTTTTTGTGTGATGGAGTGACTTGTATATGAAAATATTGAGTAGTTTAGCTCTATTGTCCAAAGATGTTCGGAATCCAACAATTTCTTATCACCTCAGCTGCTCACGTTACCCTCAGCCACCGCCTCTCACCGGGAGAGCAGGAGACTCCCATCCCGTCTTTCCTCTTTCGCCCTTGCCGTCCCCTCCCCAACTCTTCTCAACACCAGGGCCAGAGAGATTGTTTTAAAACACACGTGAGATTATACAGAGCTCTCCACTAGCTCCCGTTTCACTCACGGTCAAAGCTCTTCTTTCTAGTGGCTCCCCAGGTCCCCTGTGATGCCCCTCCCATGCTTCTGAAGTCCCACCGTCCTCCCCCATGCTGTGCCCTCTAGGCCGCTGACCTTTCCTGCTCCTGGAATGTACCAGGTATGATCCTGCCTGGACCTTGGTGCTGGTCCCTCACCTGAAACACCCTCCAACCAGATTTCTTCCTGTGTCATTCTCTCGCCCCTCGCCCAGGCTCTGCTCCTTGAAGCTCCCTCACATCCCTGTTTGAAATTACAGCCCATCCCCCTGCACACTCTGGAGCCCCACTACCCAACCCTTTTTTATCTAAATCACGTGCTAAGTTATCACATACTTTACTTTGTAATTATAATTATTTACTGTCTCCCCCCAAAGTAATATAATCCTCAAAAAGACAGCGATTGTTATGTTCGCAAGAGTAACCCAAATGCCTAGAAAAGTGCCTGGCACATACCCGGTGACTGCTGTGCTCAGAATGGGAATCACAACAGCTAGGAAAGTTGAAGGGCTGGTCTTCAGGGAAAGTTATGAATTCAGTATGGCCCTTTCAAGTTTTGGAAGTAAGCAGTAGAGCTTGGGAAAGAGAGTCGGGCTATAGGTGTTGTTATGGGAGTTGTGTGCGTCTAATTCACCAGCAGATCCCATCAGCTCTGTCGTCAAACTGCGTTCGGAATTGGCCACTGCTCGACGCGCCATCAGTTCTCACCTGGATTACCGCAGGGGCACCCCACAGCCGGTCACCCTGATTTGGCCCTCCCCCCCCCCCCCCGTATTTTCAGCCCACGCGGTGAGTTGGAAGGCAGGGATCCAGGGACGGGAACACCAGGGCTGCAGAGGAGGAGCAATCAGTAGGAAAGAGGCGTCTGAAAGGTTGGAGAAGCTGAGATCGGGAGCAAACGGAGAGAGAAAGAGCAGGGCTGCCTTTCTTCGGAACTGTTCGGGTGTGGCTTCAAGTCTGCGTGATCTTACTTCCAGTGAGTCAGAGACAGATGACACCAAATACTGGGAGGGAAATAAAGCCACTGGGGCTCCCGTGCCCCTCTCCTTGTCACTGCTCGTGAGGATTTAGTCTGGGTCAGACACCGTGGGGAACTGTTTGGCGGCTGTTTATAAAGTTAAACATCTAGGATCCAGTAATCGCACTCTTAGGAATTTACTAGAAAGATAGGAACACAGACGTTTAAAAAGGCTTGTAAAGAAGTGTTTATAGTAGCCTCATTCATGATAACCTAAAATCGGAAACAACTCAGAGGTTGGTTGTGGTATATTCACACGGTGGGGCACTATTAAACAGTAGAGGGGACACCCACTGCCACTCACGACGCTGTAACTGCATCTCAAGAGCATTATGTTAAGCAAAAGAAGCCAGGCGTGGAAGTGTGCATGCTATATGATCCTGATTACATGAACATATAAAGCCCAGGGACACACACAAAATATAAATATGATGGCAGACCTCAGAGAATGGTAGCCTGGGGTGGGGGAAGGAAGTAGAGAATTGTCTGGAAAGGGGCACAGGGAACCTTCTGGGTGAAGGTTATGTTTTCTACCTTGTTTTGGGTGGTAGTTACATGGTGTACACAGTTGCCAGAATCATCAAACTCAACACCTGAGATCGCTGTCCTTTATGCAAATTATACCCCAATAAAAACATACAAAATAGAAATGTATGAGCGTAGTCCTGCTGGTGTGGCTCAGTGGTTGAGCATCAGCCCATGAACCAAGAGGTCACCTGTTTGATTCCTGGTCAGGGCACATGCCCAGGTTGCAGGCTCCATCCCCAGAAGGGCCTGCAAGAGGTAGCCAGTCAATGATGTTTCATTCTCCTCAGTTTTCTCTCTATCCCTCTACCCCTCTGCCTTCCTCTCTCAAAATCAATAAAAAAATATTTTTAAAATATATGTGAGAGTATACTGTGAGATTCTGGGATAAGCAGGAAGGAAAATGTGAGGACTCAAATCTTAGAAAAGTAAAAGTAAGCTACCAAAGTCATTTCCTGAGCTTGATGCATGAGTGATCAGATTAGATTAGAAAAAGCATAGACCAGCCCCTTGGAGGAATGTGACGGGACATCAACCAGACAAAACAAAAGTATGAATGAGCAGAAGCGAGGGCCTGGCTGAAACCGACAGTGTCAATGCTGCTGTGGAGCCAGTCGGCATAGTTTCGTGATTAGGGGTGAAAAATAAGGCGACTGCCAGTAGGGAAGTCAGAGAGACCATTGGAGTCTAGGGTATTGGTGGCTTTCTGGATGTCTTCTCAGGAGAGGTGAGATCTGAACTTTGCCTCAAAGGATAAGCTGAATTTCCCCAGGTAGAGAAAGTGTGAGTAGTAGTAACACACTGTATTATTAAAATTAACTCCGCTTGTTTCCCTTTGTTTTTTTAATTTGACTAGGAAATTTTAAAGTATATATATATAGCTCACATTACATTTCTTTGGGTAGTACTGGCCTAGAGGTGTGAAGATAAGTTAAACTATAGCCATTCCTCTAAAGATGACCAATGCCTGGACTGGACAGTGGCAGCAGGGAAAAGAGAGGAGCCGTAAAGCTCAAGAGATGTTTCTTAGGGCAGGATTGGCTCGCCTAGGTTAGTGATTCCCTTGTTGGGTGGAGGCATGTGGAGGGAGACAAGTCAAAGAATGCTCTCGGATTTGTGACTGGAGTAATACTGGTTGGAGTGGCATGTCACATATCGCCTTAGAGAAGACACAGGAAAGAAGAAGCGGATTTGTGAGTGATCTGGGAAGAAAGAGTGATATGATGCATTGAGTTCCAGGACTCGCCCACCTGTCATACATTAAGTCACTTTAATGTCCGTCTGCAGATGAAAGAAATTAAGACCCAGAGAGGTTATTAACTTTGTCAAAGATCAGTCAACTAGAGAGTGGTAGACCTGGGATTCCAGCCGACAGCAGTGGTGGCTCTAAATTATTTAAGTATATTTAAATATCTGGGAAGAGTCAGTGAACGAATGATGGTTTGGATTCTGTGAGTAGTGATAGGTGTGCTTACCCTGAGTCAGTTGGGAGAATGACCATAGTTATAGTTTGTTGTAAGAACTGACAGATGAACCCCGAATATAATCGTTAGAAATAGCAAGATTCATTGGGCGGCATGATTCTTAACTCAGTGCAAGGTTAAAAAGTCTGTACTGTTTTATACAAATAGCTCAAACAAATATGTGTAAAGGACAGAGCCTGTATTAAACAATAAATAATAACTGCTGTGCTTATTACTATCTTAGAGGTAAATAGACAGGCTATAAAGACGAACCTGTTATCACGAGGACCAGGACCTATTCATGTTCTTTTTAATATTTATCATTCATACTATATTTTCTTTGCATTTTCTTCTCTCTTAAAATTTGAAGGAGAGGAATAATCCCAGTGAACTGAGACCGCTAGTGACCTGAGTTAGGTTTTCCTGGTAATACAGTTTGGTAATATGACCTGTGTTTTAGACAATACAAATTTCCACCGAAAAACAGCTATATAAGAAACCATTGGCGTGAGCATTTTAAGAATGTATACGCTCCCCGATGTACATAATTAACGCGCAAGACTGCAGAATTCCAGACAATGTGACATAATTACAAATTGCTATGAAACCAAAACCAAAGACCATTCCGGCGCACGGCAATTAGAGTGATCTGACCCATTTTCGAACAAAGACTTTGGACTGTGGAGTGAGTGGCAGATTTGCGAGCAACAGCACATTTTATACACAGCCAGAGATTCGTCTTGGAACGAGAGCATTGTTGTCGAGACAGTTGCTTATCTCTCACATTGTCTTTCCAGCCACACATAAGTAGCTGTCAGTGTGAAGGAGCATGTATTTAAATGCCAGCGATGGAATATGACAGCCGGGCTGCAGTCATCCCGGGCCCAGGTCCACCTTTAATTAGTAACATCTCAGAACCACACCGCCCTTGACGAATTCCAACGGTGGAGTTGACCTTCGTGACCCAGTGTGGAGAAGCCGACTTATTTGCAGGTGGATGTACCTATTTTCAGTGACCTGTGATTCTTCCTAAATTTTACCAAACTGATTCCTCAGTTACTTCTATTTAGAGCTAAGTAGAAGCAAATTAGAAGTATTCACATTAAAGAAACTTCTTCAAGTGGCGTTAAAAGAAAAGAAACAGTTGCCCCCTAGGTTTGATCAAGAAGCTTTAATTCACCTACGATCTCACATTCATTGTTGGTAACTGCCTGACTCAGGGTTTGAGAAATTTTTAGGGCCTTGTTAGGGGGCAAGAGCACCATATGTATTAGTAATGCCTGTTAAGGTCACAGGCCCTGGTTGAGAATGAGGTTCTGATGGGGAAATAATGAGGCTTCGTATAGCCCAGCTCTGTTCCAGGGCCTTCCTGATTCGGCTCAGGTCAAACGGTAATTTAGAAAACAATCATTGATTGATCATCTGCTATCAGTTACAAACTGTGCTAGATATCGTTTCATTGAATTTCATTCTCCTTGAACCTCCAGAGGTAGTGGCTGTGAATCCACATCTTCTGGGTTAGAAAAATGAAATGCAGAGGTTTAATGCTGACCAGACTCCACGGAGACACTGCTTAGGTTTCTTATCCCAGCATTGATGAGATGCAAGGAGGACCTGCTTAGGTTTAGTGTCTCAGTGTTGATGAGATGCAGGTAGGACACTGCTTAGGTTTAGTGTCTCAGCGTTGATGAGATGCGGGTAGGACACTGCTTAGGTTTAGTGTCTCAGCGTTGATGAGATGCGAGGAGGACCTGCTTAGGTTTAGTGTCTCAGTGTTGTGAAGATGCGAGTAGTGGGACTCACTTGAATAACGGGACTTTGGGGAATATATCCACTAACTGTGTACTCAGATGAACTAAACTTGTTTCTGATCCTGACAACATAAATTTCTCAAATCGATTTAAAATACTAATTTTGAAGAAATTTCTATGAAGTGTCCTGACAAGTTTTAAGTGTACTCCTTGGAGTAAACACGTAAGTAAGCATTTTGACACCGGAATCAAGTCTCTCAATCATATCTTTCCCATTTGTAATTATTGCTTTTAATCTTGGTTCACACTTGGTTTTTTTCCTCAATCTTATTTTAGAAGAGTATCACGATAGAGTAATGATGAAATTCTGTGACACCAACAGAAACAACTACTTATAAAAGAAACAGTGATATAGTAAAAGTAAGGAAATACTGAAAATCTACTGTATTTGTGTTTTAGCCTAGTTGCCTATGCTGAATGGAGGCCACAGATATTTATGACTTCAACACAGAGTATCCATTAAAACTCCTGGAGTTTTTCTCAAGGATTTGAGGTGTTAGAAAAACAGATGAGGATCAGAGTTGAAATTTTTTTCTGTAATTTAATATTTAAAAGAAAATTTATTTATAGTTCACTCCCAGATATTCCCATGTTAAAAGCTTTATTTATTAATAAGCAAAATACTGAGATTCATATTTCACACATCATTGAAATGATTTTACTCCAGCAGAAATTCTTTTCACGTTCGTCAGTATTTATTACTACTTACGGTTTAGAGCTGAGAACATATATTTTGTTGTTCAAGAATAAAACTAAATAGGTTAACTGCAATAAAACACCAACAACTAAAATGAATTCGTCTTAAAGGCCTTTAGCTCAAGGTATTTTCTATTTCATTTCAAGCATGGAAAAGTATTTTTTATGTTTTTATTGATTTCAGAGAGAGGAAGGTAGAGAGAGAGATGGAAACATCAATGAAGAGAGAGTCATTGATCGGCTGCCTCCCACACGCCCCCACTGGGGATCGAGCCCGCAACCGGGGCACGTGCCCTGACCGGGAATCGAACCCTGACCTCCTGGATCCTAGGTCAACACTCAACCACTGAGCCACACCGGCTGAGCTGGAAAAGTATTTTAATTCGCAAAAGGCTTGGTTCTTCAACATGCTACTTTATCCATTTGTGACTCAAAATGCTTTCTCACTGTTTACCCCAAGTCCCATAAACATTTATTCCAAAAACTTGAAAATTTAGTTGGGTTAAATTCTTTCGCATGCCTTTCTTCAATCTTAATCCGTTAAAATGTCTGGTCCTGTCAACTTGGTGCCTGTAACGTGCATCTCTGCTCTGATCACAACTGCAGGTTACCGCAGCTTTATTATTTATTGTTGATTTCTTCGTTAATTTATTCTCCACTTGATTCCAGAAAGGATACTCACGGAAAGAATTCCCTTACGGATTGTTTTCAGTTGATGTGCGTTACTTCACGTAATTATTTATTGCCTTCTCGACGAACCTGTAGTGATGGAGCTCTTGCTTTATTAAGTCTTTGCTCTAGAAACGAAGAAAACATCCTTAAGCAGATGGATTCTTCTGAACCGCTATATGAAAAATTATTTTAAATGTTAAAGCATTTCATTGAGCCTTTTATAGGTGCCATTATATATTTTAACTCAAATTGAGCACATAATAAAATATATTATTTTTGCCTTTCTGATAAAAATTTCAAACAGTACTTGTAAAGCTTCCATTTTAAGTGGCACCCGAGGAATGCACTGAGCCTGGCGACAGTTTGGCTTGTCTTTCTGTTCCCTTCCCTGTCGCTGCTCTGCAAACCTCCCTCCCCACCCCACAGGTCTCTAGTGCGATTTCAGGTGGTAAAACAGTTTATTCAGCTCACAGACATATAGCATATATTTCTTTTTTCTTTTTTAATGATTTTACAGGTAGGCCTCAAATGTGGCTGTCTTTAGGCAGGTTATCTCCCCAACTTCTGCTAAACCTGAAGCTAACTTGAACTTTACAATTTTTGGTTTTATAATCACTGTTTTCACCTTCTAGACAAAGGATAAGAAAAAGTCATTATGGAGGAAGCAATTAAAAGTTTATGCGTAAAACTGGTCAGGATAGACACTAGACACGCAGTAAAATTGTGCAGAAGGAATAGAAGAAACCCCCCCACTGCGCGCCGGAATGCAGCTGGGGAAATGTGGGAAAGCATGGATTACATCCGTGTTAATATCCTGGTGGTAGTTTTTACAAGATGCTCCCTTTGGGGGAACTGAGTAAAGGGTACACAGATCTCTGTTGTGGTTTCTTAAAACTGCATGTGAATCTACAGTTGTCTCCAAAATTTCAGTTAAAAAATAACTGGTTGGCGAACTTTTTCTTAAAGGGCCAGATGGTAAATAGCTTAGGCTTTTGGTGTGTGTGTGGTGGGGGGGGGGGTGCCGTAAACTTGTAGTTCGCAGACCTCTGGTTTAAAAAGAGACATGAGCTTTTAAAAGCCTATCTCCTACGCCCTTCCAGAAAAAAATATATTAAAAGCTAATTATATATTTAGAATGTTTCAATTTGCAGCTTATATCCGTCTTCAAAATTTTCTTAATTTGCATAAGTATTTACATATGAAGTTTACATATACACTGTCATTTATTTTAAATATTCTGCAAAGCAGTGCTTGGTGTCAGGTTTCTCTATTTTGGGAAATCAAAATAAGTTAAAGGTATTTATTTTAGAAAAATAGGAAATCCTTTTTAAACAGAGCACTGTTTTAAAGGAAGAAATAACATGGAATTTCTACCCTAAAATTCTCATCTCTAAACATGAATAGTAATCAGTTCAAGAGTAAGGTTTTGAGTTGAAAATAGACATTTCTGTCTATTTTCTTTCCTTTCTTTTTTATGCCTAACGTCTGAGAGCTGAACATCCTGTGGAAGATTTAGGCCGTGCTCAGTTACTGTGTGATTATGCATCACCATAAGCAGAATTCGACTTTATTTTTTTGTTAAGTTTATTGGGGTGGCATTGGTTAATAAGATTATACAGGTTTCAGGTATACAATTCCGTAATACATCATCTGTACATTGCATTCACCTCCCAAGGTCATGTCTTTCTCTGTCACCATGTATTTGACCCCTTTCCCCTCGACCACCCCCAACCCCCTTCCCCCTGGTGACCACCATTCTGTTGTCTGTCTGTGAGTTTTTGTTCGTTTGTCTTATTTGTTCATATTCACCGCTGATGGGAACGTAAACTGGTACAGCCACTATGGAAGACAAAAAATTACGAACAGAGTTAACATAGGACCCAGCAGCCCCTCTTCTGAGTACCCGAAAAATCTGAAAACAATATTTTGTAAAGATATACGGCAGCCTTATTCATGGTGGCCAAGACGTGGAAATAACCGAAGTGTCCTTCCGTGAGGATTAGACAAAGAAGAGGTGGGACACGTACAGAAAGGAACACTACTCAGCCATGAGAAAAGATGAAGCACTGCCGTTGGGGACAGCGTGGAGGCACCTTGAGAACATCACGCTAAGCGAAATAAGTCAGAGAGAAAGTCAATAACCACAGGATTTCACTCGTGTGGGATATAAAATTGAAAGCAACAAATGAGCAAACAAGAATTCAGCTTTAAATAAGAGTGCACCGAGGCTTATGTTTCAGTGTGAAGAAAACCTGCAAGATATTGACTCGGTGGATTCTGTATTTATTCCGTAGACGTTTGGGCTGACGTCGCGTTCGCTCCGCTCTGCGCCCTCATGAGCGTAGTTTTAAGAAGGCAGCTCGGTTCCCCGTCAATACCAAGTTCCCGTCTCCCAGAATGTTTCTTTCTCCTTACGTGTCCTCATCTGTTTTTAATGGGAGTAGTATGTATGGAAAGCACCTTGAATGTGGGATAAAAAAGAAAAGAATTGGCTTTGGAGAGACATATGTGTTAATTGTCCACTCAGTGCTGTGGGGTGTTACAAATAAAGAGAGACTAATTTAAAAGGTGAGAAAAGAAATGTTTCAATGACCACATTGTAATAGATATTTAAGTCAGTCTGTGTAGATTTGAGTAGATAATCAGTTAGAGCCAAATAGGGTTACTATGATGAGATCTCATGATTTTTAAGTAATTTTAAGCTATGAAAGATATTTCTGAAAATATTTAAAAATTCTATGCCCGTCCCTTTCTTGTACCCTACCCTCCATTTAATCTGTTGCTAAAGGTAATCCATTTATTCCGTTCCTTAATTATCTCTTGAACCTGACTGGGCAGTTTTATCCCCATTGCCAAGGCTTTCGATTCCGTGCTCAATACAACACTGCAAATAGCTACTAACTCTCGTCACCCACCACGCACCCAGACACACCGCCACACACACACGCTCCTCCGTGCCACCGAGAGAGGAATCTTCATGAAATGCATCTGTGGCCTTGTCATTCGTTTGCATAAAACCATCCTGCAGCCCCCTGTCTCTGCTGGTAAGATGCCAATTCTCCTCGGTGCACAAGGCAAGGCCCATGGAAATCCTTTCCTCCCTGCCTTCCAGCTTCAGTTCCTGCCTCATTTGCCTTCCCCTGCCCTGTGCCAACACCCCCACACCCTCTCCACCGCAGCCCCTGTGCTTTGTTCCTTGTGGTGCAGCTGGCGTGACGCTCCTGCCTCCTTCCCGGTCCTCCCGAAGGCCTCTGTTCCTGACGAGCGCAGCCCTCAGGACGACAAGCCTCTCTCACCAGAAGAGCCTTGCGTGAACCTTTCAGAAGGGAGCATGTTTCACCTCTTAGATTTTCTACCAGATAGCAGTTGGCCTCTTCGGATGCTTGTAAACCCAAGAGTGGGGGGTCAGTATAGTACAGTAGGAAAAAAGCTTTGGAGTCAGACACAGTGGAAGCTCCAGGAGGGCAGGAAAGTATCTGTTTAACTCCTCACTGAGTTACTCGTACCTGGCGAGGACCTGAAATATTGTAGGAGCGCAGTGTATGTGTGTCGGATGAACGAATCGGTGAAGGAGATAATTGTGTCTTACTTTTTGGAAACTGAATGGGGTATCGGCCTAGGAGGCATTTCTAAAGATAACTGAAGGTTTGAATGGCGACCCCCTTCTGTAGTGTTGCTCTAATGAAGGAATGAATATCGAAAGGGAATTTCCAGCCATTCAACAGGTTACATAGGAAACTGTAATAGTTAATTCCAGAAATAGCAATGGAGTCAATAAGCAAGTAGATCTACTATATGAACAACATAGAAAACTTAATGAATCTGGAAGAAGATATATAAATTCGGGGAATGTGTGTGTTTTAACATTAATAGCTGTGGCTAGCATATACATAAATAATAGCACTTTTTTTTCATTTTCAACTATCTTTATAATTCACCAGATATTCAGTAACCTGTAAGCTATTTCATTTAAGTGTCCTAATATGTAAATATTCCTAAACCATTATCAACATAGCTTAAACCTAATTTATTATTCTTTAAATAATATATCCCTCATGCTATGGTAGGTGCTCAGTAAATATCGCTGGAATGAATGAATGAACTATTACCAAATGAGTGTGTTCAGCTCACACACTTAAAAAGAGGGACATGACTTCAGAGCTGAATTGCTGTCCAAGATCCTTGCACCCTAGGAGAGCACCCAGGTTAATATTCCCCCAACTTCTCATGATAAGTCACATCCAAGGAACCCACATGGCCTGCCAAATGGAGTACAGATTTTTGTATTTGAAATTTAAAGTCCTCGTTGGCCCCTCTGGGCCTGTGCAGAACTCTCAGCTTGCTTTCCAAACCAGCGTCACTACTCCCATCCACAGTGTTCATGATCGCTGCTTGACTTTCGTCAGTCTTTGCTTCTCCCGTCTAAGCTTAGCCAAAGGTCAGCCTGCACTTCACCTTCTGATCCACCTCAGCGCAGAGCAACTGTTCCCTTACGTTGCTCATATAGTTTGAATATTCTGTTTTGTTTCGCACTGGCCTGGGATATATGTTCTGGCTGCTTCCAGTGTGTTAAGTCCTAGTTCCAAAAGAGCATAAGCTCCTCAAGGCCAGTATTCCTGTCTTCTCCTTCTGAGTCAATAAAATTTGGACTTGTGCCTTGGCAGCAAGGAGAATAAATGTATGAAAACGAGAATTGTCAGTTGTATGCAGGATAGATTGGAGTGGGGAGAGGAAGTAGGCAAAGACGTCAGCATACAGTTTTTTTCGGGGCCTCTCCCGAGTCCACAGACAGAGGTGGTATTTCATGAACAAGGGGTAGCGGTCGGAAGGGTCTAGATGAGGTGATCCAGTGGGAATCCAGGGGAAGGAACATAACAAGGTACATTTTTAATAACAGCAAAATTGATGATTTAATATAAAGAGAGTAAGAGTCAAAAGTGTCACCAAACCTTAGATTAGAAAATGGTGGTTTCACTGGAAAAGTGGAAAAAAGGCTGAGAAAGAAGAGATGGACTGGGCGGGGATGTGGTAGGAGGATGAGCTTTATCTGGCGCTGATGGACATGCACACAGAGAAGTCAAAAAATGGATGTCCCTGTGAGGCCTCTGAGGATGAGAGTGGTGACATTGCATTAGCTGAAGCAGGTTTTTTATTGTAGTCACAGATTTGAAAACTTCTCTTTTTTTCCCCAATTAGATTAATAATATTCAGGGATCATACTCTACACTGATCTTTTAAAAATCACATTAGTTTATTTCAAAACAAGGTTCTTACAGTACTCTGGTATAAAGTTAATTGAAACATTCATAGAAGTATAATTTTGTCGTAATTCTCATTTCAAATAGAAAGAGTCGGTTCCTGCTCAAGGCAGAACACACTGGGAGCTGACTGACCTGTGAGAAGGCGGAGGGGCAGCAATGACATCTTGGTGCTTTTCTTTTCCCTTCATAACATTTCGTTTTAATATATATTTTAATATAAACCTCATTTTACTATATACACAAATTCACCAATTGTGCATTTTGGCACTTTTCTCAAATTGTACATTTCTCATCCTGTTTTTTGTTTGTTTGTGTGCTTGTTTGTTTTTTATTGTTGAAAGAATTCAAATGTCCCCTTTTTTCCACCTTGACCCCTTCCACCCCCACCCACTCCACACCCAGGCCTTCACTCACACTATGGTCTGTGTCCATGGGTTATATATATATGCATGTAAGGTCTTTGGTTAATCTCTTCCCCCCTCCCACCCTCCCCGCTCCTTCCCTCTGAGATCCCTCAGTCTGATCCATGCTTCTATGTCACTTGATCTATTCTGTTCATCAGTTTATTAAGTTCTTTAGATTCCACATATAAGCGAGATCATGTGATGTTTGTCTTTCTCTGCCTGGCTTATTTCGCTAAGCATAATACACTCCAGGTCCATCCACACTGTCCCAAAGGGTACGAGATCCCTCTTTACAGCTGCGTAGTAGTCCATGGGGTAATGTCCCACAGCTTTTTATCCACTCACCTCCTGATGGGCACTTGGGCTGTTTCCAGATCCATCTGAAATCTTGGTGCTTTTGAGAAAATTGCATGGTGTCGAGGTTTATTTTCGCTGCCAATGTGCCTATTGCTTTAAATAGGACATAACTATGCTTGAGGGCCATTAGACAACAAATACACCTTTTCTTCAGCCTTGATGTTTTTTCTGTTTAAAAAGAAAAATATTCAAATTCACTTTAAAGCCTAGGAGTTTAATTAAACTAAGCAGAGACAAAGTCTCTTTAGAGCTGTCATTTCTCTTGGTGTGACGCTATTAATAATGCAGGCAGTGCTATTTTGGAAGTTTGGTTCTTCCCTTGTCTTTCTCTTGTTCTGAGGCTTGTAGATTCTGAAGGAAGGGGAATGAAGCATTTGAAGGAAGGGCCTGTATTGCATCCACTGCGTCCTTGTGCACCACACTGGCCCTGATCTCAGCTGTAATTCTTTGAAGAAATAACCCTTCTAAGCTCTGTTTCTGTGGGGGTTTTTATCTCTTCCTTTCTGTTTCATTGTGAGTCTCTTTTAGCAACAACATTTCGAGGGTGTTTCACATAGAATTTTTTTTCAATTAGGATGAAAATTAGATCAGGATGTGACCGTTCCCTTGTGAGTGTCACTTCCCTTTTTGACAGCTCCATTTGATCCGCCCAGTTGTAAATCTCCATATTTCTGACTCGCCTTGAAATCGGAAAGTGTTCTCCGTAATGCTGGTCCTCGTGGGCAACGAGCCTGAAAGGAGGCCTGGCAGGCGGACGTCCAGCTTCTCTGAGGAACTTACCTGCTGCAGCCCAGCGCCAGGGCCGGGTGTTTGCCGCTAAACCTGATGATTCAGCGCTGATTGCTGATTACTCGAGACACATGTTTGAAGTTAAAGTGTTTCTCAGGTCACTTTTCATTTTGATGCATGCAGCAGTGTGTCGCGTGTAACTTGGATTTCGTGATCTTCATTGTTTGAAAGTTAATTAGGATTCTTTGTCAGAATATCTTCCACTTTGCTTGAGTAATCATTTAATCACATCTGTCTTTGTAACTTGATTCTGGTGGCCTTTTAAAGTCAGATTGTATCTCTAAAGTTTGCCATCTCTAATTGCGTTGGCATGCAAAAAGACCATTATGAAAAATGTTCACGTAAATTTTGCTTTTATTCTTTCCTAATACTCTGTTTTTATAACATGTATAGGTTAAAAAATTAAAATTACCCAGTATTTTTACATACCGTAAATAGGTAAGATGTAAGAAATTATAAGGGCAGCAGGTACTGTTTTGTTTTGACTATAATATGTGAAATTGACCCTATGTTGAGGCCCTCACCAATCAGTTAAAAAATCTTTAAAATATATATAAACATGGCAGTATATAATCAGAGTAAGAAATGAAAGAGTTAACAGTTCTTTATCCACCAGCAGGCCATTAACTCTTAATAACGCGCTCTCAAATACTCGTCTTTATTGTGCCGCTAATCAGAGATCAGCCTTTGGGATGGTGCCGCACAGGGCCCCTTGATTTGATAACTCCATAATCCCTTAAGAATGTTAGGAAAAGCACTTCACGCTTACGTTAGCAGCCGTCGTGAGCTGGTAAAATAACCTGCCAACCCCAATGTGTGTTACAAGGACAAGGAGAAAAGGAATACTATCTATTTTTTTGTATTTTTTTGTTTATTAATTTTAGAGATTTTTTTTAACTCAGTACATTTTTATTTTCAGTATGAGAAGGAGATGAACTGAGTTCAGAAAACTTAAAAAATGAGACACACACACACCCCACATGCGAAATAATGTTAAACTCTTTACACAGCTAGAAAATCACATGCAAGGTCTTTTTCGTGTGTGTTCCCATCTCAAGCGCGACCGGTTTTCCAGTCATAAAGGAATCTCCTGTCACCACCCCTGGCTGTGCCCTCCACCCCGGCCTTGGCCGCTGGCCCCCCACCCCGAGGCGCCCCTGAAAGCCGATCCGCTGCGGGACCCCCTTGGTCTCTTCATTCCTTCCTGACGCCGTGCTCGGGACAAAACTGCCCAAAGCAGCTCGTCCTTACGAATTAGAGCGGCCGGCTCCGGAGTCATGTGCTGGGACCATGCCCAGAGTTCTCCCGGTCTCTGAACTTTTCCCCCTCGTGTGAAATAGGAGTAAATGCTGACAACTTAAACTGGCTGTGAGATTAAATAAAATAGTGTCCGTCGAGCACAGAGCCTAATGAGTTTCAGGAGCTTTGATGAGCGTGAATTTTCTTGGTGGATTCCTGCCCCCGGTGTGCACCCCCACCTCTCACACGTAGGATCTGTGAAGTTCCATTGAGCTTAGATTTTTAGTAACTTCTTTTTATATTTTTAGTAACTCCTTTCAGTAATTACTGGGTAAACTATTTACATATAGCTAGCAAAACAAAGACATAAATAGAGGGAAAATATGTGCAGTAATTTCTGTTTTTTCTTTTTTTTAAAGAGCATTATCTTTTAAGCACGCGGTGTTCTTGGGTATCAGGGGGTTAAAGGAATTGTTGCAGACTGGATATGGGCATGTTGGAATGCTTTAAAAAATCGATTCCAGCTAATGGAGAGAATGTTTTTAAAGTGAACTATTGCCGTTCCTTCAGTGAACCACATAGAGCAGAAGAAATTCACATAAACATTGCAGGGGAGGCCGGCCCTCCTTATAGAATTAATGAGAATTGCAGGGCTCTGCCACGGGAATTAGAATTTGAAAACCCTGTAGAACTAGATAAGTAGACTCTAATTTTAAATGTGCAATTATCCAAACAAGACGAATGTGCAGGGCCATGCTGGGTAAGAATTTCGCTCTTAATGTTATTATTTTTATTTTTCCTTATAGTAGACATATAGTTGGCAAAAGCCACAAGTCTGTGAGATCCCTAAAGACCACAGCTTATCTTACACCAGCATCAGCGATAGAGATTCGGCCCGAGGGAGCCACGGCCCAGGATAAGCCCCTTGCTATTGTTGTCTGTGTTTTTGATCAGCTGTTTTATCTTAAGTAGATCTACAGTTTGTAAAATGCAAAGTGATAAAGTATAACAGCATTTAAGACTTAAAATTAGCAACCCAAGCTTTAAACTGTTGTGTACACACACACACTTAAAACACTATAGAATTACAGATTTTTTTCTTTAAACTGAAAAAAGGACCATAGAAATCATAATCTATCCCCTAATTTTATAGATAAAGGGAGCCAAGACTGAAAGAGGAGAACACGTTAGTGACAGAGCCAGGACCTAAATATGTTGGTTTATGTTCAAAGCAAAACAAAACAAAAAACATCAAATAGAAGAATTATCTTTTTTTCACTTGTATCCTTCTGACTTATATATAAGTAAAATTCTCTGACTTTGGGTCTTTAATCAATGAAAATGACTAATATTTGGTGTGTTTGAGTTTCAGAAATTTTGGAATTAATGTCAGGACACTAGATTACTGTTAAAAAAATAAATTAGTAATTGTATTTTAAAAAGTAAGACCAACTTTTGCAGCACAAACCCAGTCAGCAGTCAATAGTACATACTCTATCCACATACCACATATTTTTCTTACGAGGCAGATACAGTGCATGTGACCCAATTGAAGGCTTTGTGAGCCGTTTGTATTTGGCACCTATTCTGATTATAGTAAACTGATTTACTAAAATATTTGGGTAAAAGCAAGCTATTCAAGACTGTGTAAATGAGAATGCAACACACAGAAGCAGAAGATTTTTTATTGATAAGTAAATTCTAATAACACGTTTCACCTTCATGTTAAAAATCATGATGATTTTCAACAGGGAGGCATATTTATTGTAAACCCTAAGCAGTCTTTCTGAAACCTGAAAAAGATTTGTGAAAACAGCCTGCAATAAAAATCACACACGCTTCATAAAACACTACTTGATAGATATCACTTGCACCATTAAGAACTGAACGACAAAGGATGTAATTTCAGTGCTGGCATGCAGTATTAATCGGAAGCCTTTGAAACATCTCGCTGATGGGAACTATGACAACGTGACATTGAAGAATTACGAGCCTAAGACATCTATCTTAATCAGATTTTCAAAGTAAATGCCATAAAACATAAAGTTGTTTCATTCATCTTTACATTTTCACACGTTTCGGTGGGAGCATCATTTTCTAGCATGTTCCTTTAAATGCAGAGAATACAAATTCAGTACTTAAAATGTGTGAGTTGAGTATACAGGGTGGAAGTCGATTTTAACCAGCCGTTCTGCACACACACGGAATTATTTCTGTCATAATGCACATTCCTCCCATCTTTTATGCTAGCAATACATTATCCTAACTAAACACTCTAAATGATATTAAGAGACACTTTTGAAAATTAATTAGGTGTATATTTGCCTTTATAAATTTAGGAATTAAAAAAGAATGTTTTTAAAGACTTCCCTTTGAAAGAAATTATGTTAGGGGCATATTCACACATAAACATTCTTTAGCCAAAAATATATATGGTAAAAATATATATATATTTTAATGCTTTCTTGGAATAAATGGGAAAAGTCTGGAAAATAAGACCTTACAGTCAAAGTAGCGGTTTATAAAAATATCATTTCATATACATTATTTCTTTTAACCCTCACAACACTTACAGGTAAGATAGATGGCCATCCCCATTTTACGGATGAGGAGTCGGGGAATTTAGAATATAAAATTGATTTGCTCAAAGTTACAGTTAGTACATTTACAGACAGGGAGCTCAAACCCAGGTGTGTTGTACTGAATGTTTGTTTCCCCAAAAAGTCATATGTTGAATCCCCCCCCCCCATTGTATCTGGAGATAGAACCTCTAAAGACATAATTAAGGTTGAAAGAGATTATGGGGTAAGGTCTTGATTTGATAGAATTAGTGGCCTTAGGAGACTCCAGGGAGCTCATGGGACGCAGGGGGCAGACAGCTGTCCGCGAGCCGGGACAGGACCCTCACCAGAAAGGGACTCTGGGACCTCCATCGGGGACTTCGGCCACCAGAACTGTGGGAAAATGAATTCCTGTGGCTTCAGTCACCCAGCCCGTGCTGGTTCATCGTGGCCACGGCGCAGACGCATTCCCCAGGCCCCCTTTCGTCTGCCCCACTGTAAATCGAGCGCTCATTTACCTCTTTTATGACACAGTTTAATAAAGGGGCGCGAAACGTGCAGACCCGTGAAATAAGAGATCAGACGATCTGCCAAGGAGCGTCTCAGTCGCTGGCTTCTTTGTGAACCCCGTTTTGAGAGGCAGGTTTCCAGTGGCAATTAGCATGCGAGGGAAAGGGAGCCATAGCAAGTCACGCTGTTTTAAAAGGGCCGACAAAGCCTCGGAAAACACACCCTTCGTCTCCCACGCAGTAATAGTACCTCGGTGTCTGTAGTGCTTGGCGGTTGACAGCCCTGTCGCATCCACGACTTCGTTTCAGTACCAGTTACCGTGTCTCCCGCACTCGGTATTCTTTTCGCTGAACCATCCTGCTTCCCTTGGTGCTTGGTTGTTAAAGCAGCAGAAAAATGTATATTTGGAAGAGGCTTTTAGTGTTATACACGCAAAACTACCCCAAAATTATTAATGACAGAGAAGGGAATTCAGCGAGTCTGCATGTGTCAGCTCAAGCTACGGCTCGTTCCCCTTTGGATCAAAAAGCATCGTCGCCCTGGCCAGGGGGCGCAGTTGGCCAGAGCTTCGTCCCCTGCACCAAAAAGGCTGTGGTTCGATCCCTGCTCAGGGCCCAAACGGAAGGCAACCGGTTCAGGTTCCTCTCTTTTTCTCTATCTCTCTCTTCCTGTCTCTCTCGCCCCCTCTCTCTAAAATCAACAACAACACATCCTCAGGTGAAGATTAAAAAAAAATAATATACAGCATCATTACATGGTTTCCACTTAACAGATCCCTCTCACTGCACATGGCAGGAACGCAAAGGATACATGGGTTCCACTGGAATGTGTGGCACCCACATAATATTTCATGTTTGTGAAAACACAGCCCTGCCCGGAGGCCATAACATGACTTAAAATTTGATTATAGTTTAAGATAAGACATTTGCAGAGAGCATGGACTCCATAAACTGCAGGTAACAAGTACGATATCAAATATGGAGTTAATATTGGAAGAAAGAAGATCAGCAGGGTTGCTCCGTATTTTCTGTGTGTTCTCGGATCAATTCTTTCTCCTAGAGTTACTGAAATATTTAAAAAATAAACTTTAGAAAAAGGTTCAGGTAAAGTAGGCAACATCTCTTTCTTCTAAAACTGATGAACTAATTTTAAAAAATGTATTACAATTGTCATCAGAACATTTGAAAAACAGGTCACTTTTTATTTAAATTTAAAAGTTGCATCCTGGCTTTTTGCATTTGTTTTCACAAGCAATTTTAATATTGAAATCTGAAGCAAATTTAAATTCGACGTACAATGATTTTCACTAAGATGTGACATGCTACAACAAAAGGTAATATAGACGGGTTTTTGGGGGGGGGGGGTTTAATTTACTAAGGTGGATGTTTTTATTTATTTATTATTTATTTATTTATTTTTATTTAATTTATCTTTATTGTTGAGAGTATTACAGGTGTCCCATTTTTCCTCCTCAGTTGACCCCCTCCACCTCACTCCCACCTCCTCCCCAGGCCTTCACCCCATCATTATCTGTGTCCATGGGTTATACATATATGCATGTAACTTCTTTGGTTAATCTCTTCCCACCTCCCACACCCCCTTCTCTCTTTCCTCTGAAATATGATCATCTGTTGCCTGCATCAATGTCTCTGGATCTATTTAGTTCATCAGATTCTTTTGTTCATTAGCTTCTTCTTAAAGAAGACCCTTCAACATTTCCTGTAATGCTGGTCTGGTGGTGATGAACCCCTTTACCTTTTCCTTGTCTGAGAAGCTCTTTATCTGACCTTCAGTTCTAAATGATAGCTTTGCTGGGTAGAGCAATCTTGGTTGTAGTTCCATGTTTTTCATCACTGTGAATATTTCTTGCCACTCCCTTCTGGCCTGCAGAGTTTCTGTTGAGAAATCAGCCGACAGTTGTATGTGTGCTGCCTTGTAGGTAACTAACTACTATTCTCATGCTGCTTTTAAGAGTCTCTCTTTGTCTTGAACCTTTGGCATTTTAATGATGATGTGTCCTGATGTGGACCTCTTTGGGTTCCTCTTGTTTGGGACCCTCTGTGCTTCCTGGACTTGTAAGTCGATTTCTTTCCCCAGGTAGGGGAAGTTTTCTGTAATTATTTTTTTCAAATAGGTTTTCAATTTCTTGCTCTTTCTTACCCTTCTTGCTCCCCAATAATACGAGTGTTGGGCCTCTTGAGGTTGTCCCCGAGGCTCCTTATACTATTTTCATATTTCTGGATTCTGGGGTTTTTTTGATCTTCTGGTTGGGTGTTTTTTGTTTCCTCATGTTCCAAATTGCTGATTTGATTCTTAGTGTCCTCTACTGTTGATTCCCTGTAAATTATTCTTCATTTCAGTTTGTGTAGCCTTCATTTCAAAATGGTACTTTATTATGTTATCGATTTTCTCAGTTGTTTCCCTAATAGTCTGCTTAAACATCCTTATAAACAAAATTCTGAACTCTGTATCTGTTAGCTCGCTTGGTTCTATTTCATTTAGTTCCTCTTCTAGAGATTTCTTCTGTTCTTTCCTTTGTGACATGTTTCCTTGCCTCCACATTTTGGCTGCTTCCAGGTGTTTGTTTCTATGTATGAGGTAGAGCTGCTGTGTCTCCTGGAATTGGTAGAGTGGCTTTGTGTAGTAGGTGTCCTGTAGGGCCCAGTGGCTCAGCCTCCCGAGTCACCTGAGCTGGGCCTTCTTGGTGCTCCCCTGTGTGGGCTGTGTGCACTGTCCTGTTGTAGTTGAGCCTTGGTGGCTATTGGCGTCCATGGGAGGAATTGACCCCCAGGCCAGTCGGCTGTGAGGACCAGCTGCAGCTACAGCCAAAGAGCTGCTGTGCTGGAGACACCCCTATGGAGCAGGATTTACTTCAGTGGAGCTTTGGTGTTCACCAAGTGTGCCCCTGAGTGTGTCACTCGTGGATGTGGTAGGGTTGTGATCCAGGGTGGTCGAGTCTGACCACCAAGTGCACTGTCTGTGGGGCCTCCCGGGAGGTGCAAAGTCAGCCTGTGCCAGTGCCTTGCCCAGGGCCACCCAGCATGAGCTACACAGCAAACCGTAGTTGGCTGCTACTTGTGCTGGGCTTGCAGGTGTCAGGAGAGGCCCAGCTATGAGCCAGTGCAGCTGCCGCTAGTGCCAGGCCTGGGGCCACTTATCAAGCCGAATGGGGCCCGCTGCTGCTTGTTTGAGAGATTTTAGGAAAGTCCTAAGCATGAGGCTCGAGAGGCCACGTGCACAGAAAAGCCCCTGGAAATGGCCTGGATGAGCTGCAGGTGGAGGGGCGGGGCCTCCGGGAATCACGGGGCGGGGCCAAGGGTGTGAGTCAGGTCCTGGTGACTCAAATATGGCGCCTGCCTGCCGGCTGAGTGCGGGGAGGACTCGACAAAGGAGCCATGGCCTCCGCCAGCCCTTCTGCCTGGGAGGAAGCCGCCCCTCCACCTCTCGCCCGGATCTCAGGCAGGTTAGTTCCTCCCGAGTGTCCCGGGTCCTTTCAGGCCGCTGCCCGGCGCTGGGCTCAGAGGGAGCGTCCGAGTGAGTCCGTGCCGGGCCCTTTAACCGTGACCCTCAGCCACAGTCCCCGCTGGTTTTCATAGCCCAGGGTTTTGGGGACGTCTCTTCCCGGCCCTGGAGCCCTGGGCTGGGGCCTGCTGTGGGCTGGGACGCCTCCCTCCTCCGGGAAACCCCCGCCGCCGAGATTCCCTTCGGTTTACCTGTGGCACCGGGGGTGGGCCCGCGGCCTCGTCTCCGGGATCCAGCCCCAACCCGCCCACGTCTCCGCCCCTCCTACGGTCTCGGTGCTGCTTCAGCTCCCTGGTTGCGGGGCTTCTGTTCAGCCGGATCTCAGGAGGCTCTGAGCGATGGTGGTTCTGTGTTTCAGTTGTACTTTTGATGTGGCTGCAGGAGGCGGCGGGCGCAGCTGCTACCTACCCGCCGTCTTGTTTCTCCCTAGAGGGTTTTTAATATTGATAATCTAAGTAATATTTTAGGGTATTTATGGCATGAGTTAATATAGGGGAGTTTTCATAGTATTTATACTTACAGTAATGTTTTTACTTTTTGTCCCTTAAATGTTTTTATGTATAACTTAAGATAATATGATTAGTTTTTAATTATCTTATTTTTTAATATTTATGACCCAGTATTTGAAGAAAATGTTATGTATTATGTAAACTAAAGAGAATTCTAAAGGCCCTGAATTCATTGATTTGTATGTGGTTACGTTTGGGTAAAGTAAGTGCTCAACCCTATGTCTCCTTCTCTAGCACTTTCTTTTCTATCCGACGTTTGCTTTGTGATAGGAACCTGCTACCTGAAAAGCTTGAGAACTCTGCGTGATGTGGAATATTCAGTTTGCTTTTCTTACTCTTTATAAGCCACTTGTCACAGAGGAATAGCTTTTAGTTGCCCTTCAGTTTACCCTTATCCATAGTCAACTGTGTGCTTCATTTGTATCATATCATATGTTCCATTTGAAGTTAGTAAAATTTAACTGCACAAAAATCAAGTGTTCATTAGGTAACGAGAGAGGAGAGAAAAGTGTTTAATGGTCACGTGTCAGCAATTTTTTATCGTCAAGGTTGGGACAGCTTCTTCCTTTCTTGCTTACTCTGTCAGGTAAAATATTTTTAAATGGGTAGAAGAATATCCTGAAACACACACTGAAACATTGTAAAGGTATTTTATTCAGTTTGTTTGCATGTATAATAGATGAGTTTTAGGCATGTTTCAGTAAGAAATAATTAGGCAAAACCAAGAATTTCAATAGAGGATAATGGGTTTGTGGCATTGCTCGCGTTACACACAGTAGAAGATGAACTTCTTTAACAAGCAAAGGTACATTTACATTTATTCCACCCACTGAAATTGACATTTACGATTACACACTTTTGAGCAGCAGCCATGTAGAAGCCAGAAAATCTCCCAAGAGAACTTATTGCATTCAAGAGAAGTCACCTTTTAAATAAAACAAGCAAAGCAGCTGTTACCAGTAACAAAAAAGAAAAGCAGAGACAATTCATATGAACTGAGAAAGAGATGAGTAAGTTCATGTTCCATATAATTTCACATCTATAAACATGGTATTGAGAACTTTGAAGAAAGATGTGTTAGTAGCTCTAAAGAATACATTCTTCTTGCTTCCTGGAACTGTTACTGCTTGTGTATTGAGCTTTCTCATTACCTTTTTTGTCTTTGAACTACTCTTGCATATTTAACCATGCTTGATCTTTCTGATGCCACCTGAGTGTCTTAGATCTGTTTTCCCATTTACTGGTCCTCTCTACAGCTGTGTCTAATGTACTATTTAAACCATCTAATACGTTTCTAATTTCAAAAGAGAGAGAGAGAGAGAGAAAGAACTCATGGACATGGTGGAAAAGGTCATAGAGGGGATAAATGGTTCTGGGGGGAGGAACACCTACCACCCCCCCAAAAATAATAATTTCAGTGGCTGCATTTTTCATATGGTACACATTTTACTTCTTTTAAAACTGCCTCATATTTTTCTTAATATCTTATTCTTATTTTTTTATTTTTTTAAATTCCTTAATTACAGTTTTATGTGATTAGATAAAAATTCCTGCTGTTTATTTTGTGTGTAGCATTTGGCTCAGTGTGGGTTGCTTCCTCTAAACTTTGTAATTTTAGATTGTAAATTCACTGAAAGCAGAGATTTATCTGTTGAAACCCTATGTGACTTGGGTTCAACACAGTCTTTTAAAGAAGATTTGCGTTTGCTTCTGCCAGGTTCCCAGGAAGGAGCATTGCTAACTCAGGACCAACCTCCTTTTATCTTAGTTGCTTGGCTTGGGCTTGCAGAACTCTGTAGAGAGTATAAGTTTCAGCCTCATACTTCCCAAGGAAGCCGAGGCCAGTGGTTAAAATTTTCAGGAGTTGTTTTGTTCCCCATCCAGAGCTTAAGACAACACAGCAAGATTCCTTATTATTCCATGTGCAGTGAGAAGAATTTTTAAGTCTACTCTTAGAGGGTATAGCACGTCAGGGGTCCAGAATTTATGTACAGGTCTCTATAACCATTGAGGCATTCTCTCTCATTTCATCCCTGTACATTAAATGGCAGATCTCCTTAGGGCAGCTACAGCGTCAGCTCACATGCTCTCAACACTTTTTCTCTCCCCTGTGTTTCTGGCCAATCCTTTCTTCCCAGTTCAGTTCTATTCATGTAAAGTGTAAGTTGCACTGTTGGGCTGAGATTGTTGGTTGTGTTGTTCACTGCTGCATCCTCAGTGCCTGGAACAGAGCCTGGCAAATGTTAGACATTCAATAGATACACTAAATGAAGTAATCTGAAAGCTATTTATTTTACCCAGCCATTCTGGGTGTTTTATAGCAAGGAGTTGACAAGTAACCTAGGTAACCTAGTAACATTGCTTGAAATAAAAAGTACAGTGGACTCTCGAACTAAAAAGAGAAGGCAAAGATTTAAAGACTGGGCTTTGATGATTTCATCTAATCTTCATTCAAAGAATGACTCTGGAGAAACTGAACCAAATTCTCACAACTCAGTACGTGTCGTTAAATAAGTTACCTGTGCTCACTTGAATCATGTCCACTGGTCAATACAAGTCTTCCTTGTACATCTTATTTTTTCTCTAAGGTTTTTCATACTCAGATGTCTTTATATAAATAGCCTTACAATCGTTTCATGATGGTGATAAGAACATTATTATTTACTAACACAGGATTCTCTGGTTTTTAAAGCACATTTTTAAAAATTTTCATTTGATTTGCATGCAACTATCTGGAATGCTTGTGACATAATTTGTGGTGAAAATTTTTACACAGTGCCATATTTTAACCAGAGATCTGTAGAGGTGCATAAATGGACAGTTCAGGGCCCGGCCGGGCGTGTCTCAGCGGTTGGGCGTCGACCTAGGATCCAGGCGATCGGGGTTCGATTCCCAGTCAGGGCACATGCCCGAGTTGTGGGCTTGATCAGTGGCTCTCTCATCATTGATGTTTCTATCTCTCTCTCCCTCTCCTTTCCTCTCTCTGAAATCAATAAAGATATATTTAAAATAAATAAAAAATTTAAAAAATAAATGGACAGTTCATCTTCAAACACTTGGAAACTCATGAACCAGAGGAATAAATTTATGTGAAAGTAATTTCTCAGTGAGGTGAGGCCTTTCTTTTCCAATTTCAGCTACACCATTTTAGGTGGCTGTCTGATTAACATAGTATCTGGAAGGGCACGTAGGAAAGGAGGAAAGCACAAAGCACCCTGAATGTCTACATTTTTTGCTCCACGGAGTTGCAGTCGTACTAAAATCAAGTATTTCCTTAACTTAGATTTTCCGTCTCTAAGGAAAATTCTTGCTACTTAATTTTTTTCTTTATAGGGAAGTAATGACAACTAAATGTCTGCAAATGAGACATTGTTATATATAATTTACTATTTTCGGTGTCATAAAATTTTTTGAATTTATAATACATCCTTCCTAATAGATCCTGAAAGGTAACCAGAGGAAAGGGGTGTAGTTACCTGAATTTATCATTAGAAAAGCAAGGAAAGCAACTTCCTCCTTAACACTGCTTAGTTGATAGTGGAACAAAAGATTAAGTGAAATCCAAAATTAGATTGAGATTTTCAAAATCAAACGCTGTGATTTGGTCCTTGTACACTGAGAAGATCCGCTGTAAGTTCTGGTCACTATAGTTAAAACTGTTAACCAGTGGTCATTAGGGTCAATTCAGAGGCAACAGGAATCTTGCCATTTTGGGGCGGGATGAAGAAAGAAACTTTATTCAGTGCAAAACAGCTCCGTTATGATACAGCGCGGCTGTGGAACTGCAGGGCTGTGACGAAGCCCTGGGGCCGGGCCCCCTGCGGCCAGATGGCTCTGTCCTGCTGCTTGCTCTGCACTTCGTGAGGTGAGAACCTTAGGTGGACCAGGTCAGCCAGGGGCTCAGTCTTCAGTGAAAAGTGGGTTTCCAAAGCCAGGGGAGCTGGCTTATGTGGACAGGAGTCCCCACCGCTCATCCTTGATCGGGCTGTCCTCGTGCAGGTGGGGACTCCAAATTGTCAAAGTCCGACTGGTCCAAAGGGCACTGTCCTGATTGGTCCGAATGGAGCCACTCTTGTTGGGAACTTCGCTGCTCTGACTGGGTGGGAACAACCTCAGTCCTGTTGGTTAAAACAGGATTCCGGGGACTCCTATATGTAGGGGCTGCCCGAGGTGGGAGAAACGGGGCAGGCAGGCCGCCGGCACAGGCTTCTTCCCGACCTGCAGTTTGTGCGAGGCCCCTCTGCAGAAGTGGCCGCTGGGCTCTGTATTTTTAAAAAAATGTGAGCCCAGTTAGTCACCAGGAGCCTTTCTTACTAGGTGTCTTCGTTCTCAGGGTTCACAAAACTAATTTGGTAATAAAACACACAACACAAAGAGTTTTATATGTTTTGTTTGGTGACGTGTTTTAAGAAACGGACTCGTTGAAGAAGAACTTAAATTTTGTTGGAGGCAGGAGGACTCCAGGAAGGGAGGTAAGGATGAGTCAGTGTCATGATAGGAAAGAAAGGCCTGAGCCCCTCTGGCTATCACTATTGCCGGTGGGCGTGGCTCCTTCTCAGTGTCTGGTTCTGGGACTGAGTTTATTCCTATAGTTCCCTTGCTGCTGTTAGTCTGCAAGAGAGAGCAAGCAGTAGGCAGGTGAATTTTTTCTCAGTTTGATTGCGTTAAAAATGTTTTTGTTCTTTTGTGTTCCTCTCCCCTCCCCCTTTCCTCTCCCCACTGGCCCTCCCTCCAGCCCCCTCTCCCCATCCCCTACCCCCCTCTGTCTTTGGTGGGCAGACTTGACTCCAACTGCAAACAGCCATTTGAAAGCAGCAGGTAGGGGCCCCTAGCTGTGCTCTCCCTTCCTAATGGGAGTAGCTCTACCTGGGGACATCTGCAGCCAGCTCACCACTGAGATCCAGGGAGGGGAGAGGAGGAAGGAAGGGGGTGGGACAAAGCCCTGGGGTAGCTGTGGTGACACCCTGCTCCAAGCAGGTGCCAGCCCCCTGCTCCTCCTGCCTCTCATCTCACACTCACCTGTCAGCCCCCCTGCAGAACAGAAGCTCCGCACACAAACTCACAGGAAGATAGTCTCATCTCCCAGCAGGTGTCATTTTCTCTCCCTGCTTCCAGTTTGAAAGTCCATTTCCACTCTGCTCCCCTGAGACCCGAGACCGCAGCCCAGGGCTGTGGATCAGGCAGGAGCTGGAGCTGCCTTCCACACACACAGCTGTCTGGAAGCTGCAGTGGTCGCCTTTAATTCAAAAAATTCAAACCAGCAATATGCCCAGAGATGTTCGAAAACCAGGTATCCGTCTGGCCGGGCGTGGCTCAGTGGTTGAGCATTGGCCTAGGATCCAGGAGATCGCAGCTTGATTCCAGGTCAGGGCACATGCCCGCGTTGCCGGCTCGATCCCTGGTGGGGGTGTGCAGGAGGCAGCTCATCCATGACTCTCTAATCATTGACGTTTCTCTCTCTCCCTCCCCCTTCCTCTCTCTCAAATCAATAAAGACATTTTTTTTAACAAAAACAAACAAATCAGGCATCCTTTTTTTTAATTTCTAGACATGATCCTACAGTCATTCCAGATGGGAGAGACTCAGACTAACCTCAGGACCATGAGATCAGATCCCTCTTCTGTAGGAATTGGCAGAATATTGGTTTATTTTTTATTCCTTTGACCTTTCTGATTCTTGTTTTCTTACCTGTTAAAGGAAAAACATTTTCTCATCAGACATACATGATTGTGTTCTTACTTCCTATGGTTATGGTCTTAGTTGCTACCAAGGCTCTTCGGGTCCTTTGTTTCCCTCATGATGTGCCACCCTGGAGGGAGTGATTTCTTCCCACCATTAGTAAGTTTCCAGTTAGCACTTCTGTGTGTCAGGCACTGTATCTATGACCTCCTTAAAATAAGCACAATGAAATAAATGAAGCTGGGGAGACAGGGAACTGACTCAAGAAAATACCCCACTGGAAAATACACATCCCACGAAAATACATGTCATATTTATTGTCATTTTTCTGCATGACACCTCTCGCCTCCCTGATTCATAACAGCGGACTTGTTAGGGAAAGTGTCAAAGTTTCTTTTTTCCCCCTGCAGTCAGTGAATATGTCCCTCCTCTGCTAGGAATTGGGGTTTTATAAGTGGCTTAAACTGGAATCGACCCCATTAGCAGATAGCCCTTTTGTGGTCTATGGGCCGACACACCTTATTAGGTGTGTACCGTGCCCCAAGTTAGTAGCCCATGCTGAGAGGGTGAGGGACGGCCCTGAATGACACTGTTGAAGAGCTACATTGTTTGGTGGTAGAGGGCTGAGTAAAATGACCAATATCTTCTCTATCTGATATTTAATTAATATAACATGAATTTTTTAATCATCTATAATTTTTGTTCAATTTACCAAATAAAAACAAGCAACTGTTAGGCTGCCGTGAAAGTTATATGAGCGGTAGGAGCTTGCAAAAAAAAAAGACAAAGTGAGCTGAGTAACGGCACTGGTATATGCATAATTTCTACGAAGCATAGTGCCAAAATACTTCTTTTAAAAAAGGGAAGAATATTTTGAAAAAAGAACCTATACCTTTTCTTAAATATTTAATTTGGAGCATTTCTAATCATAAGCTTTAAAAACATACTTTATTTGATAACTAATAATATATACCTTATACATTACCTCATATCTTATATAATTATACTTTTTTAAGATAACTTAATACTTATTTTATTTATTTATTTTTAATTTATCTTTATTGTTGAGAGTATTACAGGTGTCCCATTTTTCCTCCCCAATTGACCCCCTCCACCTCGCTCCCACCCCCTCCCTAGGCCTTCACCCCGTTATTGACTGTGTCCGTGGGTTATGCATATATGCATATCACTTCTTTGGTTAATCTCTTCCCACCCTCCACCCCCCTTTCCTCTTGCCTCTGAAATATGATCATCTGTTGCATGCGTCAATGTCTCTGGATCTATTTCCTTTGTTCATTAGCTTCTTCTTAAAGAAGACCCTTCAACATTTCCTGTAATGCTGGTCTGGTGGTGATGAACCCCTTTACCTTTTCCTTGTCTGAGAAGCTCTTTATCTGACCTTCAGTTCTAAATGATAGCTTTGCTGGGTAGAGCAATCTTGGTTGTAGTTCCATGTTTTTCATCACTTTGAAAATTTCTTGCTACTCCCTTCTGGCCTGCAAAGTTTCTGTTGGGAAATCAGCTGACAGTTGTATGTGTGCTCCCTTGTAGGTAACTAACTGCTTTTCTCTTGCTGCTTTTAAGATTCTCTCTTTGTCTTTAACCTTTGGCATTTTAATGATGATGTGTCTTGCTGTGGGCCTATTTGGGTTCCTCTTGTTTGGAACCCTCTGTGCTTCCTGGACTTGTAAGTCGATTTCTTTCCCCAGGTAGGGGAAGTTTTCTGTCATTATTTTTTTCAAATAGGTTTTCAATTTCTTGTTCTTTCTTACCCTTCTTGCCTTCCAATAATACGAATGTTGGGCCTCTTGAAGTTGTCCCAGAGGCTGCTCATACTATCTTCATATTTCTGGATTCTTTTTTCTTTATGCTCTTCTGGTTGGGTGTTTTTTGTTTCCTCATGTTCCAGATTGATGATTTGATTCTCAGCACCCTCTACTCTACTGTTGATTTCCTGTAAATTATTCTTCATTTCAGTTTGTGTAGCCTTCATTTCTGATAGGTATTTTATTAGGTCATCAATGGTCTCAGTTGTTTTCATAATGCTATTACTAATATGGTTGAGCATCCTTATAAACAAAATTCTGAACTCTGTATCTGTTAGCTTGCTTGGTTCTATTTCATTTAGTTCCTTTTCTAGAGATTTTTTTCTGTTCTTTCCTTTGTGACATGTTTCTTCGCCTCCACATTTTGTCAGCTTCCAGGTGTTTGTTTCTATGTATTAGGTAGAGCTGCTATGTCTCCCGGAATTTGTAGAGTGGCTTTGTGTAGTAGGTGTCCTGTAGAGTCCAGTGGCTCAGCCTCCCCAGTCACGTGAGCTGTGCCTTCTAGGTGCTCCTGTGTGGGCTGTGTGCACTGTCCTGTTGTAGTTGAGACTTGGTTGCTGTTGGCATCACTGGGAGGAACTGACCCCCAGGCCAATCAGCTGTGAGGACCAGCTGCAACTGCAGCCAAAGAGCTGCTGTGCTGGAGACACCCCTATGGAGCAGGATTTACTTCAGTGGGGCTTTGGTTTTCACCAAGTGTGCCCCTGAGTGTATCACTCGTGGATGTGGTAGGGTTGTAATCCAGGGTGGTCGAGTCTGCCCACCAGGTGCACTGTCTCTGGGGCCTCCGGGGAGGTGCAAAGTCAGCCTGTGCCAGTGCCTTGCCCAGGGCCACCCAGCATGAGCTACTCAGCAAACCGTAGCTGGCTGCTACTTGTACTGGGCTTGGCGGTGCCCAGTAGAGGCCCAGCTATGAGCCAGTGCAGGCTTCTGCTAGTGCCAGGCCTGGGGCAACTTATCAAGCCGTTTGGGCAGCTGCTGCTTGTTTGAGAGATTTTAGGAAAGTCCTAAGCATGAGGCTGGAGAGGCCACTTGCACAGAAAAGCCCCTGGAAATGGCCTGGATGAGCTGCAGGTGGGGAGGGGCGGGGCCTCCGGGAGTCACGGGGCGGGGCCAAAGGTGGGAGTCAGGTGCTGGCAACTCAAACATGGCGCCAGCCCGCCGGCTGTGTGCGGGGAGGACTCGCCACAGGAGCCATGGCCTCCGCCAGCCCTTCTGCCCGGGAGGAAGCCGCCCTCCGCCTCTCGCCCGGATCTCAGGCAGGTCAGTTCCCCCCCGAGTGTCCCGGGTCCTCTCAGGCTGCTGCCCGGCGCTGGGCTCAGAGGGAGCGTCCGAGTGAGTCCGTGCCGGGCCCTTTAGAGGAGCTGCTGGGGCTCCCGCGGCCTCCGCGACCCTCAGGGACAGTTCCCCGCTGGTTTCACAGCCCGGAGTTGCGGGGACATCTCTTCCCTGCCCTGGAGCCCTGGGCTGGGGTCTGCTGTGGGGCTGGGACCCCTCCCTCCTCCGGGAAACCTCCGCCACCGAGATTCCCTCCCGGGTTTCACCCGTGGCCATGTCTCCGGGATCCAGCCCCCATCTGCCCGCGTCTCCTCCCCTCCTACCGCTCTCGATGCTCCTTCAGCTCCCTGGTTTTGGGGCTTCTGTTCAGCTGGATTTCAGGAGGCTCTGAGGGATGGTGGTTCTGTATCTTAGTTGTAATTTTGATGTGGTTGCGCGAGTCTGCGGGTGCAGCTGTCACCTCCGCCGCCATCTTGTTTCCTATATTTAAAACTATGTATTTTATATACTCTTTCCATTATTTTCACATCTTCGAAGAAGGTAGATTTTAAATATTGGCGCATCTGTCATGGTTCCAATGTATTCCTCAAATCCAATTTCTGGGGTGAGGGACATGGTACCCAGCCTGGATGAGATGACACCCCCCAAGGTGCTATTATTGCATAGATATGTCCTATCATTCGGCACATTTCTAGGCGTCTTTTAAGTACAAGGCTTCGTGAAGGGAATGAAAAATCCAGGGAAACTCAGGTTAGAGCCTCTGCTTTTCAGCATCTAAGAATTTAGTTGGGGAAATGTTTGCAGTTACCTTACAATTAAAGGCATCGTGGGCAGGCTCCAGTTTTTACCCCTTTAACCTCTCTTCATTCACCTCTTCACAAACTGCCATTCAGTCAACAAATATTTATTGAGTGACTATCCTGTGTGGTCTTTAGGGGGTTCAAAAGTGAATTCGTCATGAAGCTGGCCCATGGAGACTCTAACAGGCGACATGAGACCTATAAGATCAGTTTTAATGCAGAGAGGAAAGTGAAGAGAGCCATTAGGAAAGGGCACAGATAAAATAAGACTCAGAGAAGAAATAACTGACTTCTACTCAAAGAGAACCGAAGGGGCGACATCTTTCTTAGAGCTTAAAATTGATAGGATTTGGGTATAGAAAGATGAAGGAAATGTCTTTCTGCTGAGAAGCAGGTAAGCGTGAGTGGACAGGTGACGGAGATACAGTGGGGACGGCAGGCTTGACTCGGGCGAAGATACATGAGGATTCATGGGGAAACATTTGCAAAAATATTTGGGGGCTATCTTTAGACAAGTACCACAGTCACCTGTGGGGTTCACTGTATATGTTACAGGCTTGAGGAAGCCATTGGCGTTTCCAGGAGCGAAGTGACCTATTGAGAGCTATGTTGCAGGAACATTAAACCTGGTGACTCTGCCAGGTCTACTCGTCCCATCTATTACTAGGTCATTATTTTTTTCATCAGGTCATTGCAAAGCCTGTATCCATGGATTAGCTTCAGGTGAAGGGTGCAGATGATGTTTTGGTTGTTTGGTGTGGATTTGCCCACCTGTGTTAGATCTAGGGGTTGGTCTCCAAGTCTAGCCCCTGCTTTCTGTTTCCTTGCGTCAGTTTTGAACCTTGGCCATAAAACTTCCCCTGGACTCAGTTGTTCTTCCTGTGAGGATTTAAAAGCAAATTCTCTCTCTGTTGTCAGTGCCAGCAAGTTACACTTTTCTAAGCAAACTTTTGGCAACTAGATCATTTAGGACGAGATTTGTATCCTACTTTAAAAATATGTAGAACTATACAGCAGTCATTCTATCCACTAGCCTCGCATCAGGCTTTATCTTACCTTTCCCACTTCCAGTTTCTGTTATGACGTTTAATTTTATTTTATCCTATTATCCTGAATAAGTTGGCATAGATAAATACATTCCCCACTAGTTTTATGTCCTGTGAGTCCGAATGTCTAGAGCTAGTGTTGACTTACAGCCGAGTCCTCAGGCCTGCTGCAGAAGTTAAAGTTCTGGCCATTCGACTCATCTACTCTGCCCTTACTCTGTTCCATCAAATTTCAGATTACCCGTAGCTTCTGTTATCTGGATGTGTTTCATCAGTAGTTCTCCTGATTATTTAGGCAAATCATAGGAGGTCCCAGCAGACAGAACACACTGTGCTAAGACAGCCTGGACAGACAGCTGGAAAGAGCATGGATCTTTGCGCAATGCCTTGTACACCATACCGTCTCAGCCCATACTTGCTGAATGAACGAGTGAACCTAGAGAAAGCCATAGTAGCATGATGTTTGAAACCTTACATGGAAGCTTTTCCCCACTGTTTATATTTTTATTTGCTTTAAGTTTAAGAATCTTAAATTCAACATATTGAAATATGTAATGACAATGTATCTTAAAGTCATTGAAATTTCAGTAACAGTCTTAATGTCCATAGTGCTTGACCATTTACACAGTGCTTTCACCTGTTATGACGGCATACCCTTGGAACCTAGAGGCCTGGTAAATGTTTGTGGGATGACTGAGTGAATAAATGAATGAATGAGTGCATTTCAGTGAATCCTTAGATTGCACTAATAGCTAGATGGGGCAATGTGACTTGCATATTACAGATGAGAAAACCGAGGCTCCCTCTCATGATGCCTGACCAGAGTTGGGAATTAAATGTGGTATTGTGACTTCTATTACGCTGCTCTTTCCTCGACATAGTATAATATCTAATATATAATTTATTCAGTATAGCATACATAGAATATATATAGAATTATATAGTATAAATTATATATTCTCTATATGATATATAGAATAAATTATTTATTATATAATACCACTCTTTCATGGAGGCATGCTTAAAAACATGAAGTCATCTGACCCAACCCTCTTCTTTTGAGACACAATCTTAGGACTTTTTACCTTGAAGTGCTTCTGTTTCCATTCCATAGACACCAACCTAGTCTGGGCCCTGGTAACTGTAGCTCATTCTACATCCAATAGGCAGCTTTTTAAAAGGTTCCCTAACGACGCCCACAGAAATTCTAACTGTATGCAGGATGCTGGGGAAGGTGCAGCTAATTGATTACTATATGCACCTGAATAACAAATCTTCTCTGAATTTTAAACTGTTGGTTTCATTTTTTCTAACACCATTAAAACTATGTGCTATTTTAACTCTGCCATTCCCCCAAAGGCTAATTTCAATTTAACTGAGACTTAGACACATAATTTTTCATGAGCACCAAAGCAGTGGACTGGGAAAGATTTCCCTAGTTCCTAGTATGAGGATCTTCAAGAATAGAGACTGGGCAAGGAAGCCACTGTTTGTATGTTTTTCAGACTTTTGTTCGTTTTTTCAAGAGTAAGAAATTACTAGTTGTTAAATGATACGATGTGGGTTACTAAAGACCAATAGGAACATGCAGTAATTACTGATATTATATGCTACAGAAGGAGTTATTTTAATTGTTGTACGCTGTAAAGAGGTTTGATAATATGTATTTAAACTATTACATATCATGTCTTCATTTCGTGCAACCAGAATTACAGTCTTTGACTGTATTATTTGGCTTAATCACTGCTGGAGTTCGCATTGTAGATGAAAGGTAGTCCCTGTGTTTCCTAGTCTCTTTTAATATGAGCATTTATATTAATAGCATGTTTAATACATCACTTTAAAATCATATTGCCCTTTGAACTACATTTAGTAAAAAAAAAAAAAAAAAAATTTGACATCTTTGTGTGTGGAACCATAATAAGTTTAGCATTAAATTAAGGAATCATCTGTCTGTTTGCTAAAATGTAGTATTTGTGAATTCTAGCACTTCCGAAGCTAGGTAATGAGATTGAAAAGTAGGTCTCAGAGTTTGTGAACTTTAACTTATGACTTCTTAGCTTTAGGGGATTCTTTCCCGGTTACAATCTAGCGCTGTGTTTCTATTTGGAAGTTGCCGGATCCTTTATGATTCTGGTTTAGGACAAAATGTCTGGACACTGACACAGAGGCACAAGCTGCTCTGGTCACCTAAGACTTGCTCCAGAATGCGGTTCTACTGCTTGCCGTGAAGTTGGCGAATCTGTTCTGTGTGTGTTCTAATGGCTGTAACAGTCATTAAGTCTATGAGCCTTCTGACGTCGTAATCAGATGTGATTCAGTCTGTTAAATATCCATGAAACAACATCTGCTTCACAGAGTGACCTTCGGCTGGAGAATACTTAGCGTCTATTAGTGGATTGTGGGGCAGATCTGCCGCCTTTGGCATGCACCAAACTGGAGTCGTCGACTGCTGTTCAGCAGCTAGCTTGTAATAATTTATTGCAGTTAAATAAAGCTTTAAAAAAAACTCTATTAAATAATTGTTGGGATTATATGCGTTTCGAAAACCTGCATGTTCTACCGAAACTACCCATTTAATTTCAGGGTTGGTTTGTTTAAAAAAAGCTGAAAAATAAAGGCGCATTCGGGGAGCTGTCAGATGCTGTTTTCTGTAGGTGTTAATAAAGCCAGATGAAAAAAAAAAAAAAATCTGCAACAAATTAAAACCAAAGGCAATTTTGCCATCTGTTGTATATTAATTAGAACTTTGTGTATCAAGGGTAAATTTGCTCTTAGAGAATGTCACTGAACACTCGCTTAATAGAATAGTATGGAAATTTATTAGGTTGCAGATTTATATGCAGTTTTTTATTCTAATTCAGGTGCAGCGGATCCCTAAGAAATCGGTAGTATGTGGGTGTGGATGCACAAGTATATAATGAGTTTTCTTTTCTGTTTTCAGAGCAACCTGCAAACAACCAAGGCCAGTCCACCCTGCAGCCCCTGCCGCCTTCCCACAAGCCGCACTCCGCCCAGCATCACCCATCCATCACTTCTCTCAATAGAAACTCCCTGACCAATAGGAGGAACCAGAGTCCGGCCCCGCCGGCTGCTTTGCCCGCCGAGCTGCAAACCACACCCGAGTCCGTCCAGCTGCAGGACAGCTGGGTCCTTGGCAGTAATGTACCACTGGAGAGCAGGTAACTCCTCCCTGGGGCTCTGGGATCCCCTCATTATCCGGGTCACCGGGAGAATGCAGAGTCTATGGTGGTCGACAGCATTTTAAGATAAACATGCCCAACCCTTTTCTCACTAAGAGAAATTTATCAAACATATGTACTGTTTAGTCTTTTCTGAGACTGTTTCCAGGTTATTGGTAATTTTTTTTATTGCTGGGTTAATGTACTTTCCCTTACTACTGTTTTTTTTTTTCCTTGTGTACAAATCATCACACGTGTTTAGAACAGGATAGATTTAAAAGGTGATTCTTCAGTGAACATGTGTAGCATCTACTTAGTACTAGACACCCCCACTTTCACTGACTGGATGTGTCCATTACATCGTAAATTCATCATGGACACCCAAGGATGATACTTTAGCACAAGTCAGGTGACTGTTCTTTGGGATATTTTAGTGTCTTGCGGTATGAGGGGGATGGGACCTGTTCTCCATCATTCTTCCCTAAGATGTCCCATTCACTCTTAGTTCTGTTAGGAAGTCCTTCCTGATGATGATCCGAAATCGCCCTTCCTGAAACGTCCATCCTCTGGTTGTAGTCATGCTACTAGGAATCTAACCATTCGAAGTCATTTCCCCCCACTTCTATGAGACGGCTCGTCTCGGGGGTCTCTTCCACGGCTTCGCCAGCTGCGTGCTCTTTGCACACACACTCCGGTGTTTCCATGAACTCCTCAAATGAGGACTTCAGCACACATGGGCCCACAGGTGACGACAGCCCATTCCTACAGAAGTGCAGATCAGTAAGGGCTAGTCCGTTTCATTATTAAATATCTCCAAGTACAAAAAGTTTACCTTCTGTCTTTGGACAGAACCTCAACAGCCGTGTCTCTGCTACATCACGTGTGGCACAAGCAGAGAGTGTGGGGTCCCACCTCATTGCTCTCTTATTGGCAGCTTTGCAGCAAAGTTGCCCTAGCATTCCCATGAGTATTTAGTTCTTCTCTGCCCTCAGTTCCCATTAGACTCAGAGGAGAAGAATCATCACATAAAAGCCAGACTTAGAGGACTCTGGACACCCTGGGAGAATGTCCCCTACAGTCCCCTGCTCTGCTCTGGGGAGCACCCCCCTTCCTGGTCCTCGGGTGTGAGCATTTAAGTTAGCCTTTGGATGAAGCAGAGGTCTCACTGTGCATGAATTGAGCTTTTTTTGGCCATTAAATGCAAGATCTAAGCCATTTTTGCCCTGAGGATGAGCTGGCAGGAGGTCCTCATAGTTAATTGTCAGCAATGAAAATCTTGCCATCTTTTCTTTTATTCTTCACCTGAGAACAAGGTTGCAAGGTACTCTTGTCTTTTTATCTGCAGTGCTGTTCAAGAGTAGTTGAGTTGTGTTGTTTATTTGGTATTATTGAACACTCTTCGTGAGAAATTAGAAAGTACAGGAAAAGAGGCAAAGGGCAAATTTCTTCACTTAACGTGGAGTCATGTGTACAGATCTTTCTCCCCCAAGGTTATTAGCACAGAGCTAAATTTACCCAGTGTCATTAATTAGCACCCACTGAACAGCTAATCAACACTGATTCACTATTGTCACTTGGAAACATTTTATTAGGAAAAAAGTAATTTTACAGTTGAATCATCAAATTGAATGTGGATAATTGCATTGTAGTTGACAGTAATTGTTTTGACAGATATTTATGAAGTACGTCCAGTTAAGTCATCGGGAGCATGTTTAATTTTAGGGATGATTCTCTAGCCCAGGAGCCGCAGAATGTGTGTGTCAGTAGGAGAGTCGCTGCTCCTTGAAGCCATGTCTTAGAGAGAAGAGATCTGGAATCATTTTGGGGAAAGATACATCCTTCATATTGTACTAATGGATTTTGGTTGGTAAAAAGTCAGGAAAGAAAGTAGCTCTTTAGAGTACAACCCATTGTAGCTGAATGTGAAATTGTAGCTGATTTCTCTGTACTCAGAAATCACTCTCAGGGTGACAGCAAAGCAATACCATTTGAAATTCCATTTCCAAGCAGTACTGTTATTGAACCGTCAATGGAATTATATTTTATGCTTTTATGAATTGACGTAGGTAGAAAATCTACCAGGTGATATTATCTCATATATGTATAAAGAGTAATGAAAATTGTACACCATGCTTTAAAAATGTTAATTTGTAGTGTAGTGTGGTTGTTTTTTTTTTTCATTCTCAATATTCACACCTTAAACTGTCGCTGATCAAGAGGCGTGGCATTTCGGCTGCAGGTGCAGGTGGCACCAGCCTAGCAGGAGTGAAAATCTCACAGGCACCCACACAGGGCAGCTGCGGCTTCGCTGACAGTCTCGCTCGGCTGGAGCCCCCGAGATGAAGAGCCAGCCGTATTTATCGTATTTATCATTGATTTTTCCTTTTCCGGTGAAGGCTCCCTGTTGAGCATGATTCTTGGGCTCAGTTTCAGCTACATTAACAACTTTATCTAGACTTGTGTCTGCCATTAACAAGTTTTTAATCTACTGTGTCGTTTCATCGGTGGTAATTATTTCTACTTTTACATACACTCATTTTACTGATTCTCCCTGTTCTGAAACCGCCCTTTAAAGGAGATAAGCTATAAAGTATCAAATTCCTGATGTGTAGCTAAGAATCTCTGTTTTTTTCCCCTCTTTGGCTCCTCCCCTTTTCTCCTGTCAGCATGTATTGATCGCAGTTGGTTACATATCCACACAGAACAATCCAGGAAAATTGCAGTCACGTGTAGACGTTCAGTTTATGTAAATTGTAGAGAAGACATCAACTAGTTTCTGCCTTGTCCTATCTGTTTTAGTATAGTTTTCGTTTTGATTTATTTATTTTTTATTTTTAAATATATCTTTATTGATTTGAGAGAGAGGAAAGAGAGGAAGAGAGAGAGAGACAGAAACATCAATGATGAGAGGGTCATTGATCAAGCCCACAACCGGGCATGTGCCGTGATGGGGAATCGAACCCTGATCGCCTGGATCCCAGGTCGACGCTCAACCGCTGAGCCACGCCCGGCTGGGCCGTTTTGATTTATTTTTAAAAAAGCAGTTTTGTCCAGCAGCAGTCTCTTGCTCCCCTAGAAATGTGTATTTCCTTTCTCATGAATTTCACATCCGCCGCTGCTGGGGACAGTCGGCATCATTGTGTGCTGTACGTTTCTACCCAGCAGATAGACTAGTTCTTGGTCCGTAGTCTCGGGTGACTTTCACGTCTCCCGCCGTCACAGCCAGAGCCACACGAGCATGTGCGGCGGATAAGCACGTCTCCATTACGGTCCCCGCAGCTAACAGTCGGTGCCCCGGTGGAGCTCCAGCACCTGCGTAGAATTTTCCCTATGATTCCTTTTCTTTGCGCTCCCTGTTTCTTCTATTTTCTGCGATTCACTGTCAGGCCATCGGACAGCCTGTGGCTTCTCCTCTGTTTACTTTATACTTGGGCTGCTTCGGTGCATAATAATAGCTGCGACCAGACTCTGGGGCAGCCGAGGGACCGCTTAGCCTGACCCCGCGTCGCGCGGCTCTTAAAGGTGCAGCGCAGTAACTCTCGTGGCGAAGCCCTGACCTTCAGCAGTTGTGAAGTTAATTGCCTGCGAGGTCCTCATTTATAGTTCCCTATTAGATGTTAACAAAACGGTTCGTTTGTAGCCATTTAATAAAACATTTATTAAAGTCTTGTTTTATTATGGAGTGTACTTTGGCATGGATAGTTCATTAGTTATGTTCCCCCAGCCTTTTACCTTGTAGTTCAGTAATGCTTAGCTAATTATTAATGTATGAAATTACATATTAAGTTACCTTTTTATTATTGCATGTTTAATTTAAATATCAAGATGTCCTGGGCTGCTTTAATGGGAAATCAATGGCTACATCTTTAAAAAAAATTAAAATATCTAACCAGAAGTATCATTTGCTAAACTGATATTCCCCCCCCTTTTTTTTTTTTTTGCCTACTTTAACCTTCACTGTAAATGGTTCTGGAGAAGGGCAAGACCATCACATGAGCATCAGGTCTGAGTGACCCTGGCCAGCTAGAATCTAGGCAGCAGCCTCCCCGTTGTGGCCGTATAGTAACCAGAGGAAAGCTTTCTCGATTGAAAAATTGTACCTCCACCCACGTGCCGATAACCAGATACCTTTATTTAGGTGCTAAGTAGTAAGACTCCCCACAGTTGAAGATATTCAGTAAAATATCCCTGGGAAGGCCACCTGCTGACTTAAGTCTACTGTGTGAGGCCTAATCCTTCCGTTCAAGTTTGGGAAGACCTCTTACCCGTAGGAAAAGAGAATATTACAGGAAATGGAAAGGAGATGCAAAAATGACAAGTCAGGTTACTGATCACAGACTCCAGAATTGGACTTGGGCCTAGGCTAAGGAATTCTTAATTAATCTTTGAGAGTCTCACCATCTCCATTTGTTAAAAAGAAACAAACAACAACAACAACAAAACTGTAAGCTCATCTAAGATTACACACTCATAAGTAGTAAAAACCAGTTGGGTCCTAGATGTTTTGAAGTATTTCATCTTTAATGGCTTATGGTATTTTTTAGAAGGCCTGCAAAGGGATGTGTGTGCACCTGTGAAAGAGTAGCAGGAAGAAAGGGAACAGTGAGCTACGGTGTGCAATGACTTGCTAGGAGGTGTTTATATTTAAGGCTCACTTCAGTTGGTGGTTTACAAACGTTGTCTCAGTGAGAGGAAAAGTCCTAATTTAGTGCCTGTGCACTATGGGGACCGTATAATTTATCCTCAGACCAGGACAGTTTGAGTGAAAGGGGACTGGGGACAAAATTACACTGGAACGGCAGGCGTGCGCTGAGGCCGACCCAGACAAAGGGGCGTGGGGTTAGCCTGCTGAATTTCATCCCCCAGGGTAAGGTTGCTTTGAAGCCCGTTCTGTCTTACACCTAAGAGAAGTGATAGGGGAGGGGTCCGTGAGAGGGGCTGTGGGAAAGCAGCCTTAGCCGAGTCCAGGTGTAGGTGCGCCCCCCAGCTCGCACTCCCAGTTTCCATTGGCAACTCACAGCAAATATGAACCCTTCATCATCCCCCCACAGAAGGAGCTTCTGTCGACCACCAAAACATGTAATTCCTAAAACATGACGTAAAATATTTGTCTTTTATTTTCTTCTCACAATGTTAAGAAAACAAGTGGGAGCATATGTTGAACTTATACGGAGTGACAATTTTTTTCAAAATATTCAAATTTAATTTTTCAAATGTAAAATGTTAGATTTAAAGGTAAACCATATATTCACTGAAACGCAAAACAAAGATAAAATTTGGTCCTGAATTTACTCAAAGAACGAGCATCGGTGTGTCTCCACCAGCATTACAGTTTGGTTTCCAAAACTAGTCATTGGAATCGAGACCTCATTCTACAAAGTATGAGAAAAAGATTCAGGGAGGATTGCTAAGATAGTGATGGCAAAAGTGTCATTTTTACATGTGAGATTATTATTAACCAGTGGTGATGCTGCAGCCTCCTGGTTGTTTAGAGGGCATTATGCTGATAATTAAAATGAGTCAATCCCAGGAGTCAGTATTGCCATACATATTCATGAGTAAATCTCAGCAGAACTAGTGGGAACACAAGCACAGATTGGCACCATGAGAAGAGCATGTCTGTGAAGCCGGACAGACCTGTTTTTAATCCTAGACCCATCATTTAAACTATGTGATCACCTGCAGGTTGTTGAAATCCCAGGTCAATTTCAGTGCAGTAATACCTGCTCAAAATAGTATTGCAAGTATTAAATGAAATAATGTAAGTAAAGCACGTGGCATGTCGTAGATGCTCCATAAATTTTTTAAAAATATGACCAAATAATAATACTAATAATAATAACAACCATTGCATAAGATAAAATAACCTAATTGATTAACAGTTGAGCAAATTCCTTTTATCATCAAGTAGCTCTCTCCTTTCCAATGGATAAGAAAAGTGTTTGTTGTAACTGGAGCATTTACAGTAATCACAAATTTACCTTTATGGTTTATGTAAGCCAAGAATAAAACCTCTTGGTTTTTTCACTGTTCCTGTCACTCAGCAAAAAGTAGGTGACTTTTTGTAGGAACCCCAAGTCTGCTACTTTTGTTCTTGAGCAGAAAAAAAAAAATCTTCAAATGTTCATGAAAGGCAATTCTTCATATCCTTGAAACGTGATTAACTGAAGTAGTAAATGTTTGGGGTGAGCCAGGGAAGCCTTGATAGATGAATTGTCTCCCCATCGGTTAGAAGTTAACCTCTGCGTCTATCAGGTATTTGGAGCCTTAGGCATCTTTTGAGCATGGTGAAGGCACTATGCAGTAGAGTAGGAGTGTTCTGGTGTGTAATCAGAGTGAACCAGTGTTTTTAACAGCAATTAAAACACCAAGAAAGTATGCACTAATCATTCCCTGTAGGCCTAAATGATTTTTTAAAGAGTGAGTTTTAAGAAATTGCAAACACTGTGTACTCTGATCATGTTTGGTCTTGGATAACCAGGACTCTGAAATATTCATATGTGATAACCTTAATTTCCATAGGACCGAGGGAAGGGAATCCTTAACTACTTCTAACACATTTCTAGTCACTTCTCTGAACAGGATCAAAGTAGAGAGCCGCCTGTGCCGTTGCTGAGGTCTCTGGTCATAGCGAAAGACTGATTTAGTCCTATCTTTTCCTGAATGTGCTCTGTTCGTTTCGGGCACTTCTCTTCCTCAGCACCTGTTTTGTGAGATTTTTAAAAATTCTTTTACCCCTCGCTCTGTCTGTGAAAATGTTTCTGTGCTCTTTTATCAGTGCGTGTGTGTTTTATCTCTACTTAACATCATTGCTACATGGTGACTTTACCTATTCCTAGAATTAATTTTTGTCCATTTTTAAAACTGTGTGTTTTTTCTCTCTGAAATTTCATCTTCTGGCTTCATGACCAATTAATATGTACCCTGCCAGAGATAACTGCTTATCTTTCCCTGCGTTTCTTTATTTTGCCTTGACATAGTTTTGCCTATTTCATTTCCTTCTTTAATTTCAAGCCGGTTTTCTACACCATTCTCTTAGCCCCTAAGATTAAATTCTCGGACATGCAGTTAACCAACAGAGCTTAATAAATTCTATCCGATAACCCCTCTGATTCTGCTGTGACCCTCTTTATGATTTCTTAACATCTCACCTCATATTCTGAACCACTTAAAATTCTACCAGAAGTCATCTTGTTCCAATTACATCGTAGTCTAAGATAATACCCCTTCTTTCCGGTCCTGGAGAACTAGAAAAAGCATCCATTTGGGGCAGACAGATCTGGGTTAAAATCTCAACATCCTCCTGGCTGTGTAACCTTGGGCAGATTATTCATACGTTTTTATCCCCCCCCCCCCCCAAAATGGGCTCAATAATACTTCACAAAGATTTTACAAGGATTCATTGAAATGTCATGTAAAGGTCCTGACACTTTAATTTCTTTTCTTTGTTCCTTTCGTATGCTGCACATTTAAAAGTATGATGATTGATTCAGTATTTATAAAGGTAAATGACAACTCCCAGGAACTTGCGTGTGGACTGATTTTTGTGGACAGTAGCCTTTTCAGCGTTGGAGATAGGTGTTTTTGTATTGTAAGAATAATCACCTACTATCAGTTTAATTGGGGTGACATCCTAGAGGAGATAGAATAGAAAGTAAAGACAGAATTTATTTGAGAAAAAGGTAACAGGAGCCCGGCTGGCGTGGCTCAGCGGTTGAGCGTTGCCCTACGAACCAGGAGGTCAAGGTTCGATTCTGGGTCAGGGCACGTGCCTGGGTTGCGGGCTCGATCCCCAGCAGGGGCCGTGCAGGAGGCAGCCGATCAATGACTCTCATCATTGATGTTTCTCTCTCTCTCCCTTTCCCTTCCTCTCTCTGAAATCGATAAAGACATATTTTTTTTAAAAAAAGAAAAAGAAAAAGATAACAGGAATAATACAGGGAGGGAATGATCTGAGAGTGGTGGGGGAGTGATGTTTCATAAAATAAAGCCCCGGCGCGCTCCTTTGCTCGGTAGGTATTTATGGGAGCCTTCCAGTGCACACTGTGAAAACTCAAGTCTGTCCCCAAGGACCCGGAGAAGGTGGGATGACTTTTGAGAAAGATGGGACTCTATTCCAGAACAAATTTCAGAATTGGAATTAATCTCAGAGACTACCTAATCTTTTTTATTCTTTTTAAGACTCATTGAGATTTAGAAATCTCTGGTTCTGTGAGTTTGGCTTTTTTTAGATCCCACATATTTCCGAGATTATACAGTATCTGTTGAAATTTGGCTAATTTCTCTCGTGCTCTAGTGAAAGAATTGTAAGCTTTTGTTGCATTTTCACATTTTTAAATAAACAAAGATAAAACCCACTAAAATACCACATTTTGCAGACTGTTTATAGATGACAATCATTTTTCCTGGCAACAAAATCATATATTGATGGGAATATTTCCAAATGTAAGTTTTAAAACGTTTTTCTCTATACTAAGAGTTTCTTTAGAGAAAAGGTATTTTCTCACTCATTTCTGAATACTCCCTTTACCTCAAGGGACAGATTAATAATAATTTTTTTTAATATATTCTTAGTAGCCTATTACTACAGCCACTTGTCATCACAGAAAAGGTCAGCAAATTTGGAACCTTCTCCTTTTTATATATTTAACTCGTTTTTAAGATTTATAACTCTTTGGAGTACTTTGCCATGAGTTAACTGACTAACATTTATGTGGTTAAAAAGATTTTCAGGATCACTGCAAAACACATCCCCAAGTCTTATGAAGACTCTTGTACTTACACACAAGCTCGCAGGCCAAAGGGGGAGGCATTACTGTCAAGTCCTCCGGACTCTTCTCTCGCGACACCTCGCAGCCATTGGTGACTTTGCAGCAAAAGGGCTGAGTGCAGGCTCCAGCCTCATCAGTGTCTTAAATATGATAAAGGCCTAATAAAACTCTTATTTTTTAGGTAAGCGATAAATACAAATAGTAGTTTTACACAAGAGTTAAGGTACATTCCTCATATAGAAACTGCTACTATTTTATGCAACTGGTTAAGAACATAGGTTTTAGGGCAAGACAGACCTGGCTTTGTCCCTGTATCAACTCTGACATATTAAGGCTCAGTGTCCTCACCTTAAAAAAGTAGACTTTACACACACACACACACACACACACACACACACACGTGTGGGGGGAAGACTTTGTGAAATTTAAATTAGATAATATTTTATTTGTACACAGTAAACAGGTGCTCACTAAGCTTTATTTGAATGCCTTTCCACTCTTTGGACTGGTGTTCTGTTTTGATTTGTTAACTACTGTTCAGCATTACCCATCTGGTGACAATGATGGAGCTTCAGTGTCTCTTACACCCTGAAATTCTTTCATTCTTCATGAACGCACGTCCACACCTTTTTATCGAGTCACACTTCCGTCTCAAATTTACAAAAAGAACTTTGCTGAAGACTTTTAAGCATAGATGGCCATCAATAATTAAATGAATTAATAATTAAGTAGATTAAGTCGTGTTCAAATAGCACATAGGAGTTTCAGGATGTTCTTTTTTCATTTCCATTTCAATTGAAATATATTAAGTATGTAATAACTACCCACAGTAGGTGTAATTAATATCTTAAAACATGTAAGAAAATTTGTAACACAGACTCGTGCATCTGATGCCGTGGCTGTACCACTAAAATAAGTAAAATGTGGAGCAAAGACCATTGAGCTATTTTGGCCTTCTTGATAAGAGTAAAAGAGTTCTGCATGTTTTCAGAATTAATGTTGTTCTGTTGTTCAGTTCTCAGTGCTCCCAAACAAACTCTGTAACATGACTTCGTGCTTGATTCTAGACACCTCTTAAGTTAAAATCAGTCATAATAAAAATATCTTGCTTCCTTTTGTAGCCCTATATATTTTATACAGCTTGGCTTATGCTTAAATTATATATGTCTCTTACGTACTTAAGACTGAAAGTAAATGTGAAAAATTCACTAAAATATATTTCCCACAAATCGCCTGAACAGTCTCTAGAATTTTGCCTCCCAATTTCCAGAGGTCAGTGAGCACATATTGTTGTACTGACCATGAACGTATTTGTATATTCAGTGTAATTACAAACTGATCCAGAGGTAATTGCTAAAGTGTATAATTATTCATACATTTACATGGCAATTGTTTTGGTAAAAGATTAAAACCAATTTTTGTCTCAGACCACTTCTTGTTTATCACTAATAGCTCATATTAACTCAGGTAATAGCCGTGAAACGGGTCTTGTTTATAAGCTTTTCATTTAAGACATTTTTCTCGCTGAGATCACCTCCTAGCGTGAGAGTTGTCCAAAGATAATAGCACATCCATTCAAAAGTGGAACAGACTCGAGATCACAACATGCTACCAACACAAAGAGGAGTTTATCAGCCTCACTACTCGCTGTGTCACAGCCAGAGTCATTGCATAGCTGTTCTTTGTCTTCACGTCGAAATATATAATTTACATCCTAATGTTGATTACTCGCTAGGGGGACGTTTCATTTTCTTATTTAAAATGTTTTCCTTCAAAATGCATATGATAATGACTTTGAAAGTTATGAAAGACGAGTCATTTTAATTAGTAGGAGCCTAAAATATTTTCTTTTTACAATTCAGGGATGTATAGTATATTACTTTCTATAAAAGACTTTCAATTAAATTTATTGTAATAAATGTATGCCTTTATATTAGAAGCAAAATAAGTCACCCATTTTGAACAGGCCCCCACCACTTCTTAGAAAATGTGCGCACACGTGCACATAAACCTTTTCTGGACTCATCCTATTAAAAAACAGCAGAGATTGAATTATCAAAATGCAAAGAAAAATATACTGAAGTTTAGGTAAATTGTTTCATTTCTTAACTGATTTACCATTTTATCAGGTCCTGAGACAGGCCTTTTCGGTTTTTAGATTCCATTTGCTAATGTCAATTCTTAGTTACAGCTTTCGTCAAGTACTAAAGCCACCGCAGTGGCTACTGAAGAACTTAATGAAAGGCAGGTCCTTCCAGTGCTTTTCACTGTCCTCATTTGAGTTAAGGGCTCTGGTAGGTTCTCCTGTGCCCAGCCTTGAAAGCATGTTTTAAAGTAATATCTGAAGGCCGAAAGAAAAACTTCCTCTTTAACTGTAATAATGAGGATTCAGTGTGGGGGGTTTTTCAGTTATTCTGGATTTCTGCTCCCTTCAAACCTCAATAAGAGAATTTTTTCGCCCAGCCGGACGTGGCTCAGCAGTTGAGCGTCGACCTAGGATCCGGGCAATCGGGGTTCGATTCCCGGTCAGGGCACATGCCCGGGTTGTGGGCTTGATCAATGACTCTCTCATCATTGATGTTTCTGTCTCTCTCTCCCTCTCCTTTCCTCTCTGAAATCAATAAAGATATATATTTTTTTTTTAAAGAATTTTTTCCTTATATTGTTTGGTAGATCAGAAGCTGCCCCCTCGGCAACCTTGTCAGGGTGGGCAGTGCATCCCTGTGGCCAGTCCTGGGGACATCCCCTCGATTGTCGCTACTTTGTTCTCAGCAGTTTAGAGGAGAAAAGTGAAAAGAAAGGGAAGTTATGCAGAAAAATACTTTCATTTTTCTTCCCTTCAAAATAGCAGGTGTGTAAAGGGGGAAGGAGGCTGTGTGTGTGTGTGCATGCACATGCAGTGCTTTTGAAATATTGAGAATTGGTTTCCCAGGAGCCTGTGCTAAGAGGTGAAAGGAAGGGGTAGATGAGCTTCCTTTCCTGTGTAGATTTTAATACAGGTTGGAAATTGCAGCAAAGCTTTGAGAGGATCCAGGGCCACATAAAAGCGGCTCCAGCCAGAAGGGTAAAGGAAGAGACGGAGCGCAATGTGCACGCAGGAAGCCGTGGGACCCTCGCGGAAGCTGAAACCCAGGGCGAGCTACCCGCGAGGCTCTACGCGGCTCCAGGTCCAAGCACTGAGTTCAAAGAGAAGGGGGAGAGAGCCCCCTAAAGAAGGTGCCTGCCCGGCCGGCAGGGCTCAGCGGCTGAGTGTCGACCTAGGATCCAGGCGGTCAGGGTTTGATTCCCGGTCAGGGCACAGGCCCGGGTTGCGGGCTCGATCCCCAGTCGGGCGCGATCAGGAGGCAGCCAATGAGTGACTCTCTCATCATTGATGTTTCTCTCTCTCTCTCCCTCTCCTTTCCTCTCTCAGAAATCAATAGATATATTAAAAAAAAAAAAAGAAGGTACCTGTGGAATAAGAGTGTATTGGTGACCGTTTTAGAAACGCGTGGAAGAATAGCTGCAAATACAGGAAACAAAACCAAAAGACCAACGCCTGTGTCTCCCTTAGAAAGGCCGAGGAATGTGACAGATCAGCGCTTTTCAGCCTTTCCCATCACATGGACACACTAACCCCTAAATCCTGCAGCATGCCAAAAAATGCATTTGTTGCCCATGTGACAAAAACATAGTTATACTTTTCTTCATTCACATTGGACGGCTATTGTGCAGGCTGTTGTCTTTTTTTTTTTTTTTTTTTTTTTGACAGTCTCAGGGAAAAGAGGTCAGTGCCCCCGACTAAATCGTCAGGTATCGCATGTTTCAAACATTCTTGGGGCACCGCGGTTGGCAGTGACTGTGGTAGATTTAAAAGTAGCAGTGAGATCAGAAAGGGTGAGGAAGCTGACTTCCTAACAAACAGGTAGCATTCAGAGGAGGAGCCCTAAAGGGGATATCGGAAGTACAAATTAAGAGTGAGATGACGTAAGACAGTGAAGAGCGCCTGAGCCGGTTGGCTCTGAGGCCAGATGGATTGAGCTTCGTGTTGCAGGAATCCCATTTGTTCTAAATTGACTACTGGAAATGAGCTGCCAGCAGTGACTTTCTAAGCAGGAGTCTTTTGAATTGATTTTCTGATTTGTTATACAGTCTTGATGTGAGCCTTGAAGTTAAACGGAAGCCAAGAAACTAATATGCCAGCACCTCACTGCAGTGGTCCTCGAAGTGTGCTCCCTGGACCAGCAGCCGCGGCCGGGCTTCCACCCCACACCTTCCTTTTTGGGGGTTTTGTTGGTTTTTCTTTAATCCTTACCAGAGGATATTGTTTCCACTGATTTTTAAAGTGAGTAGGAGGGAGGCAGGAGGAGAGGGAGAGAGAGAGAAACATCCATGTGAGAGAGAGACATCGATTGGTTGCCTCCCGGGCCACAACCAGGGCCGGGGATGGAACCTGGAACCCAGGTACACGCCCATGAGCGGGAATCGAACCTGCGACCCTTTGGTACGCAGGCCAACGGTCTAACCACTGAGCAACACCGGCTAGAGCCCAGACCTTCCGTTTTAACGAGGCTTCCAAGGAATCCTGATTCAAGCGGCAATTTGAGAGCCACTGCTTTAACCTGCGGAATGGTCTCCGAGTGCATTTCCTCTCATATTGGTCACCTAGCCCTCGACTGTGTAAGTTCCCAAGGCTCTGCCTAAACCTGGTTGAACTGTTTCCACAGGAGAGGCAGGTGACAGCGTAATCCCTTTGCAGTCTTATGCAGATGCTAGTGTGGGTGGGCTTCTCCCTGAAAATTCACACTGCAAAAAAGCAGCCTCTGCAATCCCCTAGTTCAGGAAGGTGCAGAGCTTCTGAGGGCCGCCATGCTCCAGGGGGGCGGCTTCGCTCCAGGAGCTAGTATTAAGCACAGTGACTGCACTGGGTGTCTCTGGGTATCTGTCGAGAATCGGCTGCCGAAAGGTAAGGGAAACAAGCAGGAACCCAGCCTTGAATAAGAACAGGCCATTTTCCCTCTGGGCTTGGGGCTCGCTTTCTTTAGTTTTCTGTTTACTTAGCTGCCAGGAATTTTGTATTTCCATGCATCATTATCCAAAACACATCATTTAAATAAACTGCTTTTTCGGCTGCTTAATTAGTTATAAACACATTGCTAAATATACATTTAACAGATAATCCAGTTGGCTGTGGAGTTTAAAATTCAGACTTTGATAGTGAAAATTCTAAAGACTTGCGATCGTGACGTACACGTGCTCAAAATGCTTGGGCAACAGTTAGTATCTTTCAGGTGTATCATTTTTTAAAATATATACTGACAAATACTTTCAGCCGTTTTAACTCCTGCAGTCTTTGATAAATATACTCTCAATGATAGACCAAGTAATTAAATGAATGGTAATGGGCAATATGGAAGGAAGATAACACACAATAATTAATTTGTTCTGTATTTTGACAATTTTTTTAAAGTATTTTATCTTAATGTGAAACCACCTATTGTTTTGGCACCTATCTAGGCAAACCACCTATTGTTTTGGCATTGTTGAGTGACTAAGACTGTTCTGAACTCAGTAGTTAATTTTAGCCTTCACCTATTTCCAGGTAAATTGAATCCACAAGTGTGGGATTCATTTGCTTTAGGTCTGAAAATGTCATTTTGGAAGAGTCGTTTGATGTTGGGGAAATCTTGTGAGACCTTTCATATAAGCCTGTGAAACCCAGGAAGTTAGATTTTGCCTGAAGGAAAAGGAACTCATACCTTAAAATTTTTTAGCTCTTAAGGAAGAACTTTGGAATCTGAAAAGGCTGCGGATTTGACCAAGTCTGGCCAGTCTTTCTTCCCACTGGCACGCTGTCTTTTAAATCAGAGCATCTAATTTGAAGCTGTAGAGAAATTTTTTATTGATTTGCTTAGAAACACAGGTAGAAGGCAGGACACCAAGAGATTTTGTTTAAACATTTTACATATAGTTTGATGTAAATTACTCTCTTTGTTCAATGAGTATGAACAGGAGGCAGCATCAATATTTCCTGTGTAGTTCTCGTAAGATACAGCAGGTGACTTACAATAGGAATATTTTTCCAGGGCTCTGCGTGTCACTAATACAGGTTTCAGATGTGCCATAGGGACAGAAACTGAGCACTGTAACTGTTACACTCTTTTTTTATTCTAATCATTTGCCTTGTTAATCTCGAAGGTTTTTAACACTGTATGAAACATTGAAGAAACAAACCTTTTCTATGAAGATAACCAATTATGAAGTTAATCTAATTAAAATTTCATTCAGTGGTTACACACTTTTCTTTTGACTTTTATTTTCTGTCCTAATGTCCCATTGAGGAAATGACTCAGACCACTTTCAGTCATGCTATAATGCATTTTCCAGGGACACTTTTCATTTTGGCCCATATAATGTCCAATTTATTAAACCATATTTTCTTTAGGAGAGGAATGCCACGATTATGTTAACCTCCTGAACAAAAGATTACTTTTATTCCTGGTGACTCTTTTAAGCTTACAATATAATTATATATTAGAATTTTTAAAATCTTGTACTTGATGTTAGGGTCTCCTTAAATGAGCATTGATATGTAAGTTTTATGGTTATTACTTTGAAAGACAAAATCAAAAGTGAAGAATTACTAAGGAACAAAGCATATCTGCTAAGAGATGGAATGAAAAAAACACAAAACACCTTTTAGAGGCAGCGTAAGAGTAGATAGATGTTATGACTGGACCTGCAGAAGTAATTCAGTCCCGTATAGAAAAGGTGACATTTCATGTGAGAGTAGGTGAAGATTTGAAATGGAAATGTTACTTTTGCCTCTTGTCTGCCAGATAAATTAAAAAGAGGAGGTTGAGAACCCAGAACTCCTCCACCCCAGGCAAAAAAGAAAAGAGACAGAGAAAGAAATACTGTAAGGGAAAGAATGCGCGATTCTCTGACTGGCTGAGCGCTGGGCGGGACCGAGGAGTCATTGAAAATCACCCGTGTGTCCCTCAGGGACAGGAGAACTCACGGTGACCCAGAGGTGGGAGTGGGCAGCAAGAAGGATGAGCCGCTTCAGTCACTGTCCCTACTAATTTTGAGTTGGTGACATGACCCACAGAAAGATACATCAGAGAATGGGCGAGAGAGGTAACAGAAGGCGGGGTCTGAAATGCAAAGGCTGGTCCCCAGTGAAGCAGACCTTCCGACTCCAGAAGCAGAACAAGCAGCTATTAATTGTGCTCATACGGAGCCCTCCTTCCCATCTATGGGTTTGTGTGTTTTTTAATAGATTTAGTCTTTATTGTTGAAAGTATTACAGATGTCCCCTTTTTTGCAATGTGGCGTCACAGTTAATGAAGCCACGCAGGCCCAGGGTTCTTGTCCGGTCGCCGTGGTTGGTAACTAGGGTTCCTGGTGAGATTCCGGAGCCACGGAGCAGCTGCGAGTGTTCGCTGACCTTCTGTCCCCGCGCCTCTGGGGCTCTGAGACGGATTTTCCGTGTCCCAGTGTCTGATAGTCTGCCGTCGAGCGGGCCTCCAGTTCCCGGCCGGAGTGGAAGCGTGGGTGCAGCGGCCGAGGGTCTGGAGGCTGGCATCTCGCGGGCATCGTTAGGGACATCAGGACAGAGCCGCCTGCCCCCGCCTACGATGGGAAACTTCTCCCAGGATTCACGGTCTTCATTCCCAAACATGGTCTGAGTAGTGTAGGAAACGTCTGCCTTTATCTGCACACCTCGTGTGGATGCCGGTCACAGCCGTATGGGTTTGACCATTTTTGCAGTTTTTCGTATGTCAGAAGCATATTCCCAAGGCCGGAGGGACCTGGCCAAGAGTCACAAGATGGGGACAGATAGCAGTGACACACGGATGCATGTGCCTTGTAGAGAGTTAGGTGATCGAATCGTTTTCTCGCGCTTTCATACCATTTTCCTAGCTGAGTCTCCGTATCTGTTCGCTCATTAAGTATTCCTGGAGCTCTGGACGCAGGCCAAGCGCTGTGGTGGTCCCTGAAACAGCAAGAGAAGTCCTGGGCTTGAAGACACACATTCGTTGCCATAGGCACTTGTCAGTGTTACTTGTTCTGTGTGTGCAGTGGAAAGAGAAGCAGTGTTGACTTTGGAAAGAAGACATCCTGTCTGAACCTAAAAAATAACATGGTTCCCACCCAATACGAAAGCAAATGTTCTCTCTAGTAAATAGGCGGACATAGACGTTTTCTCCTATTCTACTTTATTTCTAAGAGGCCTTCACAGGTGTATTTTAACACATCTATTTTAAGGCCTAATTTTACCTAAAGGAATTGTTCTTAGATGAATGACTCCATTTGTTCATTGGTTTCAGAATGCATCAATTTAAATAATCTTTACAAATTCTTTCTGTACTTCTGTACTAGAAAGCCATCTGAAAATATTGAAGACCAGTGATTTTAAAATACATCGCATTGGTGATTTGGCTCCTCTTTCGGTGTTTTTATAACGTTTCTGTATTTATGTACAAACAGCTCCAGGGCACTAATTTGATGCCCCTGGTACAGGTGGTCCTTAGAAGAGGAAGCGTACTTCTGAGAGGGAGAGTCAGTGGCCAAAAAAGTCCTCTTGCAACAACACAAGTAAATTTATGTATGAGTAAGTTATAAACTCCTTTAGGTAAAGCGGTCTTCCGTTCCACTAATACTGATGATTAGTGTAATCTTGAATATTACATCATTATTTTCAACAACACCTCAAAGTTGCATTTTGCTGTAAGAAAAATAATTTCGTAGTAATTCAAGCCTAGTCCTGGAAAGAGCAGTTTGCCAGGATCACCAAAGCAGATGAGCATCGTGTATGAACATCACAAACTTCGGAAGTTGAAACAGGTGTCTGGTGTGAAGTTGGCATGTGTCTGGCCCGTTGTCTTGCACACAGTAGGTACATGCTTTCAGTGTTAAGGCTAATAAGGTAACATAGAGTCCCACAGGCTCAGGTCCTAATCCCATTTCCCATGAAGAAACGACTCAACCCGCTTTGAATAAAACAGTAACATAGTTTCCAACATAGCTCTTCATTTTGGTCCCTGTAATTGCCAGCTTTTATTTACCTATTTTTTAATTTATTGTTTTATTTACTTACTGTTAGCTGTGGGTCCTTGTCCAAGATACTTAATTTCTTCAGGACTCACTTCCCACATCGGCACAATGGTCACCATTTTATTTATTTTACAATATTTATTGAGCAACTGCTGTGTTCCAGGAACTAAGTCCTGAAAATACTCAAGGGCAGTAAGAAGCCATAGAATTTCCATTCCCATGGGAGAGACAGGCGATAGATTTGTGGGGCAGCTCTAGGATTCATCAACTTGGCCTGCTGAGCAGCTTTATTCTTTTCATATTCCCATGTTTTATCGGAAGCCTCCGTCCTTAGACACTTAGTCAAACAACCTGGGTCTCCCCTCCTCCCTCGCTGCTGCGGGCACACGGGGTGTCTGGTGCCACTCCTCCAGGAAGCCCTCGGGTTTCCATGCTCCGTGTTCCTTCATCATCAACCCCGTAACCACATCCCCTCGACTCTCCACACATCAGTTTTCTCTGTGGGGCCCCGTTACCTCTGCAGGGCTCCGGCTTTCTCTGGTCCCGACACACCGGGTGGTCTCTGCCTCTCCAGGACTCGGTCCTCTGGGGGGAGCCAGACGGGCTCTGTCTCTGAGGCACAGAGATGCTCTGCCCTCACCCACCCCCTCCTTCCCCTCTCCCTAACCCTTCATGAGAAAATATTCTTGTCTAAGGGGAATCTTTCCCTCCAAAATTCTGTATCTTTCAGACATTTTGATACTTTCCCACACCCTTTCTGCTTCTACTTTTCTGCAGAAATTCTTTCTGGTACCGAAGACTGTCTTTGGCCATGGGCTGCACACTGGTTGCTATTCAGATGCTACTTGTCTCTGTGTGCGTGGCGTCATCAGGCCGCTCTCTGCTATTTCTGTACCCTCACCCCTCAAGCCTGGCGTGGAGGAGGTAGGGAGAGCCTCCGTCATCTCTGGAGATGCCCTCTCCCTCCCCCCACCCCGACTTGCCACAAAGCATCGGCCGGCTTCTCTCCCTGGGCCGTGGAATCCTCAGCTCTTGTTGGTCCATTGTTCTTCCTCGCAGCCTGAAGATACCCTCCTGGTCTGGGGGGAAACCCCCTTTATCTCCCACCGTATTTCTCCCAGACGTTACGGTTGCACCCCAGTCCACTCCACTTCACCCAGTCGTCTGAGCGTTAGGAAACCTGCAACACGCTCGGGCTACTTTTACCTGTCATCTCATCTCATCTCCAGCTGGGGAGGCAACGAAGCAGCTGTCGGAACTGAGAGAGGTCAGGCAGAGCAGGGACATGGGAGATTTCAGGAGGAAAAGCACACCTTAAATAGAATGTAATTATTTTATGTATTTAACCCACCAAACAAGTAAGCAACCAAGTAAGAGGATAACTGATTGTAACAAGCACCTGGAAGAAAACGGGCCTGGTGACCTGATGGAGAGGGAAGGAAACAGGCCCGTAGCAGGAGCTCTGGCGGTCACATCGGCCTGCCCAGCCGCACAGTCACCTCCTCCAACAGGAGGGATACGCGTCCTTCCCAGAGCTCTTAGTACTCCTTTCCAGGGGCACTGAGGACACAGTCTGTTGCCATGGGCTGCTCAGCCTCTTGCTCCGCTTCTTGTATAACCTTAAAAATATAAGGGTCTAGATCAAGGTCAGCAGCATCCCACAGGCCGGATCCAGCCTGCCACCTGTTTTTGTAGTGATCATGAGCCAAGAGTGGGTTTTACACCTTTAAGTGATTGAAAAAAAATAAGAACTATTTCATGACGTGGGAAAATTCTGTGAAATTAAAATTTCAGAGTCCATAAGTAAAGTTTTATTTGAATACAGCCACACTCGGGAATTCACGTATTCCTGCGGCTGCTCTCACAGTATTCACAGCAGAACTGCCATGTCGTGAAAAAGTTGCCTGCACTTGACCCAAGTGAGGCGGTGAGTCGTCTGTGTGCCTTCTAAAGTCATCTTCATCCAGATATTCCAGGGCACAGAACCTCCTGGAGGGGAAAGAGCACAGTTCACTGACCTCACTTGAACATGTTACTAGGGAAATAATAACACCTGTTAAGACACAGACTAAATACGCTATAAATTACGAACATAACGTGAAACGTAAACTGCAAAAAACATGGAGACTTTCATGAATAGGAATATTAAAATGAGTCGTCTTCTCTAAAGAATCCCTTCTACAGCCTCCTGTCGTGTGATTGTTCAATTTCTGTTCAAACATTTCCCGAGGACGAGAGCAGACAACTCCTGGAGGCAGTTTGCGCCCGTTTTTGGCTCAGTCGTTAGGGAAGCTTTTCCTGTTTGATCTAAACCCTGTGTCCCTGACCCGGGTCTCCGTTTATTTAGGTTGGGTTTAGAAAGTGTCCTGCGACTCCTTCCCCTGCCCGGCAGATTTACCTTTACATCTGACATAAGCTAAAAATAAAATAGATTTGCCTCCCTTGAGAACTGACCGGCTGCCTGGGGCTGGGCTTGATGGGCCTCCTCAGTGGCAGAGCAAGTGAGGATTAGATGGTTTCCATGGCCATCAGAAAATAAACCAGCCTGCAGCGGCTGAGCGTGGCCACACACGTGCCCTTGTATGAGCACGTGCTTTCGTGTAGTAGTGAAGATCAACACGCAGCTATAAAGTAGTAAGAGGAGCTGTCTTCAGGGAAATGTGAAGATGTGCTTAAGGCGGTTCATAAAGGGAGGTTCCAGATGGGTTTGTGCAGGAACGGTGTGATCAGAACAACTTTCCAGGCTCTCAGGATGTCTACTTGATGTGGAGGACAGCGATCACCTGTTCGGCATCAATACTGCCGTCTGCGGTGCAAATCGTCTCTCTTCAGTCACTTTTATGAGTTGACTCTTTTTGGTTAAAATATTTTCTTAATTTCTAGGTTTTGAAAACTACGTGGAGCAAGTGATTAAAAGACAGCTCCTGCCTAGCTGTCTCTATCTCCACGTTTGATCATATTTGTGTCTTGATATTGATACTGATATTGTATAATGATATTCTCCCGTTCCACAGGCATTTCCTATTCAAGACAGGAACGGGGACCACGCCACTGTTCAGCACTGCAACCCCGGGGTACACAATGGCTTCCGGCTCCGTGTATTCGCCGCCTACTCGGCCACTGCCTAGAAACACCCTGTCAAGAAGTGCTTTTAAATTCAAGAAGTCTTCGAAGTACTGTAGCTGGAAATGTACTGCCCTGTGCGCTGTAGGGGTCTCCGTGCTCCTGGCAATACTCCTCTCATATTTTATAGGTAAGAACAAAGTTTTAGAATTGTTTTTTCTGTAAGTTGGGACATTATATTGTTGTTTTGTGGGTCTTATCTACTTATTTGGTCAAGAAGTCTATGCTGTGGTTATATTCTCTGGGGGAGGGGTTGGTAATAATACGTTTTAATCACAGGGTAGTTTAAGTAGTTGTCAACAAATTTAGACAAATAGAAAAGCTGCATTTGCACAAAAGGCAAGAGATAACCTGAAAGTGTGATGTTGTACACGTAAAGAAATGCCCAGAAATCTTATCATCGAGCATGAACATTAATGAAACATTTAACACAAGTCAAAATAAACGTTTGAATTCTTAGGTTAACACCAGTTAAAAACTGCAACAAAGTCAAGTGAGACTTCAGATAACACCACTAGGGACATTTCACCTCTGGCATTTCTGGGTACTGCTAGGTGGGACCTGAAAATTCACATAATTTCCCATGTGGAGTGGCACCAGAAGTATTTGCTCGTGTTCTTTAAATTTAAGGAAAACTAGAGAAGACAAAAATCTTATCAAGTTATACTATGCTAGCCTTTCTCAATTTTTGGCGTAGTTTATTCCCAACCAATAATTCACTTGACAATTTTTATAATAGTTTTATTGAGATATAATTCTCATACCCCACAGTTCACTCATTTAAAGTACACAATTCCGTGATGTTTTATACCAAACATTAAAATCAATTTTAGAACATTTCCATCACCCCCCAGACAGAAACCCCGTGCTCTTTAACAGTCACCTCCTATTTCCCTCCAGACCTTCCATAGTTTTGATTTTTCCCCCCCAAAAAAATCAGAACTTTAAAGGGATTGGTTTGTCAACTCCTTTCCCAATGACATGAAATAACCCAGCGTTGTTTCTCCTATGAACCCCTGACATATGCTGCTAACCAAACAAGTACTTGCATTTTCAATATTCTGTTTCATTGGAAAAATACATATGTAGTTATTTATTTCCCCTGAACAGCTGCTGCCAACTGATTCCTAAAATAGATGTTGTCATATGTCTGCTAAAAAGGCTGTTTAACAACGTGAGCATTCCCTACATCCAGCAAAACTACCTGCCGAGGCCAGGCTCATCGCAGTTGGGATTTGGTAGCAGTTATCTGCCCTACTTCTTTGTCTATTTGCATTTTATGAACATTTTTACCTCTCTGTGTACCTTGAAATTGATTATGGTACTAGCTATATATATGCAACTCGGGGTCAGAAAGAAAAATGCGCCAGCCCTTTATGCCTCATGAAGAACCAACCATTTAAATATAGATGGCAAAATAAAATGCATCGTGACATTCTTTTTTCTTCTTGGACATGTCTGTGTAATAAAAGTGCTGTTTTATTAGGTTATAGAACACAACTGAGCGATGAATTACATACCATTTGTCACTACAGCTTCCTCCCTTAACTCCTAGCTGCATTGCATTCAGAAAATGCATTTTGTCTGAGATGCGATGGCAGCATTTTAATACTAATGTGATTTCATCACTTTGTAGAAAAAATATACGGCCTGTCTTTTAGAGGATTGAACATTGTAAACGAAAATTTTTAAATCAATATTTTATTTTATCCTTGGATACATGAAATTAAAGACATATTTAAACCTGATTCAGTGGTGAATGAAGACTCAGGATAAAACAGTTTACCCCTAAGAGAGGAGGAAAATAGAAATATGATAAAGCGTCTTACTGCAAGACTCTGATTCCCAAATTCAGAAAGGAGAAAATCTACTAAAAGCCATTCTAGACGGTTGTATGTTTTTCCCACTAAATAGGCACTTTGTATGGATGAAATTGTGCATATACAGGGTGTCCCAAAAAGTGTATACACACACATTGAATAATTATAAAGGCCATGTTTATTAAAATACATTTCATTTTCAAAACAGAACCTACAGACAGCGTGTGTGTGTGTTTTGGGGGGACACCCTGTATATGCATATGCACCCACTCCTCCAGCACTCACAGAAATGTTGGCTATCTTCCCATGTGTGCACTCTGACCTCATTTTCAATTGAGCTCTATTTGTAGAAAATATCCATTTTCTCTGCCTAGCACATCGTATAGAAACCTGGGAAAGATCGAGAAGTCACTTAAAATTCAGTTCATTCTCTAGCCAACTCTACAATCATATCAGTGGCCAATGAATTGAACCTAAAGTGGGAAAATCTCTCTATTGCACACTCATTTTTTTGACATCCATTTTTGTTGTTTCTTGTTAGGACGACATCAGAATGTGTAGCTTTGAGCTTAGCCTGGTATTTGTTTATTACTGTACATAAAAAAGAAAGCATGCCCAGCTGGCATAGCTCAGCCGTTGAGCATCGACCTAGGATCCAGGAGATCACAGTTCAATTCCTGGTCGGGGCACATGCCCGGGTTGCGGGCTCGATCCCCAGTCGGGGGCGTGTAGGAGGCAGCCGATCAATGACTCTCATCACTGATGTTTCCACCTCTCTCTCTCCCTCCCCCTTCCTCTCTCTCAAATCAATAAAGACATGTTTAAAAAAATTAAAAATTAAAAAAAAAAGAAATCATTACCAAATTGAAGAAATGATCCAAGGATAGGAAGTGTGCTCCTCTTCTCTTTCCCCAAAATAACTTCTTTTACTGTTAGCTTATTACAAGGTCCGCTGAGTAAGTAACATATGAGAAATTCTTTGTACAAACAGGCTGTTTTTACCATTCAGATATAGGAGTTCCCTGGGTTGAAAAGCATTCAGGGACAGTACCAACAAGAAATACCTTCAGCATCAGCTGAACCTCAGTGTGTGTCGGACCTAAATATCTCGAGTGTGAAATACGGTGCTGTTTTCTCTGTTTGGGGCTATCATTTTTGCAGAACGTAGCAACATTTCCCGACTAATGACAAGTGGAGAGCGCGATACAATATTTACCACTTCAGTGTTGCATTGCATAAATATTTAATTGGCGTTGCATATGTCATTTGCTTTTGCATCGGTGGTACTGAGAGCAGTGTGTTTGGAGAGAATTATCTACATAAAGAGAGTGAAAGGGAAAGTAACTGGCATATGTAAGGTTAAAAAAACACTATGGACTGATAGCAATTTTAGGAATGAATTCAGCATCAAACCTTAAAGTTCCATTGAATCTATATTCAAACAAAGGTCTTATCCTAGAATATGAGATACAATAAAATTCAAATGCATGCACCCTTTCAGTTTGTTTATTCCTACAGCCTTAGAACATTTACAGTCTTAGAACATCGACAGGCCTTGTCCTTCCTTAGAAATGAGACTGCGCGGTTTCTCCGTAGTGATTGGTATTATATTACTAATAGGACACCAGGAAAGGAAGTGATGGGTGCATCATTCATTCAAAATGTGTTTGTGGAGTGACAGCATTTATTTATTGAGACGATGATAGATAGAGCAGATAACTCGGTCCTTGCCCTCTTGGAGATTATACCTCAGAGGACGCGAACACTGAGCACTCACTTGTAATCCTAAGGACTTCTTGAAATGAGAACTCCAGGGGGCTGGGAGGGTGCACAGAACACTGAGCTTGGCGAGTCTGAGCATGAGAGCAAGCTTTCCCTGCTGACACCAGAATAACACCTAGGATTATATGTTTGGACAAATGCTGACCTAAGGACAAATTTTACGTGTTACCACATAAACCTAAATGTCCTGAAAAGTCAAGTCTCAGGAATATTAAAGCCGATATATTGTGATACAATCACAAGAAAACTTAGATGTCTGAGGGGGAAAATGTCGCGATGCTCACTGGCTTTCTTTGTTGAGTTGGTGTAGCTACAACCCTCTTTGTAGGTAGCATCTAGCAGTAGAAAGAAATGTTACCTTGGAAATGTTGGCTAAATAGATTTAAAATCACCATAAGAATTCATAGTCTGTTCTCATGTTCCTTTCCCTTGATTTTAGATAATGTACACACATGCATTAAGAATTTTATTTATAAAGTACATCCAGAAACGGTATGAAAACTGTTAAAAGAAATGATATCTCTGGGTTTTTTCCAAACATGTGTGAGGACTCTATTAGTCTGTTTTGAAGACATTTTAAAAGCATAAGTGTTTTCTGTATTTGGAAGGTTGTTGGGAGATAGGTCGTGTTTCTCTGTGTGTGACACACAGAGGTCGTCAGCATGCGTGGTTGCCGTTACCGAGCGGGGCCTAAAGGTAGGAAGACTTGCCTTCAAGACCCTGCCATTGAGCATTTTAATCACACGTGATACAGCGAGTGAAAGAGCAGTTACGTTTTCCAGCCAGGCCCACTTCTGCAGAGTACTGAGATGTTTTCTGAAAATAACATTCATGTTTTTAAAGATAGGAACTTCCAATCTCTTCTCTACCTGTAAGATTTTATCACTGGGGACTTCTCCAGATTTCCAGAGAAGCACCTGCTCCCGTCTCCCGGTGGCTTCCTCCGTCAGTGAGCCCGGCCTGCCATGGGCAGCTCTGACCCGGGCTGTCTTTTCTTCCTAATACGTTAGCACAGGCTGATCCTTTCTGTTCCCTCCCCAACTGCTGAGCTCTTCTCCCCTTGATCACTCTCTGTAAGCCACCTGTCCCCCAAAGGAGAGGCAGCCTTCCACGTATTAGCCCCAAGCCTACCTACAGGATGACTGCATCGGAGTCCAGGTTGTGGGGCCCTTTGTTCTGAGAAGAAAGAAAAAAAAATGGTACAAGTAGTTTTGCATCTTGCATATTTTTATTTGTTTTTCACAGGCATTTCCTTTTAATTATTTCCAATATCATACTCAATTTAATTTCATTAAACTTAGCAATTATTGAATATCCCTCCTAAACACTGAGTTCACAGAGCCGAGAAGGACTCCGTCTTCAGCACAGTGATCTCACAGTCTTATATGGGAAATGTGTTGTTAAATTTTCATATTACGTTAGTCTATTTTTAGAAGACTGCTTATCAGTACAGGCCCTCAAAGCAGTAAGATGTGAGTTTGTGTCCCTCCTCCGGCCCTTCCTACCTGTGTAATCTCGGGTGGGGAGCTTAACCTCCCTAAGGCTGAGTTTCCGCAACAATGTAAACGGTGTTGGTAATCATACAGCTCTTGGGAATATTTAACCAAGTAATTAATGTGCCTGATAAAATGTTAGTGCTCAATTGATTTTAGCTGCTATCATTCCTTACAGCAACCTTGTAAATCAAATACTATCCACAGTTTTGAGAAAGAAAAATCAGGCCCAGAGAATGAGCCACTTGTCTAGTGTTCAAGGCAGGAAGCGTTGAAACAGGGGCCATCACCCAGGTGTCCTTATTTTGCATGTAGAACTTCTCCCCACTGTCTCTAGGGCATCATTTCTTGTAAGATTTAAGAATTTACAGGTGCTCCATGGGCAGGAGGATAAATAAGACTGAATGAGAAAATGAGGACTGTATTCCCCCTTGAATCCTTACTCTGTTGTATCTCATTACGTCATGAGGGAGGTATCAGTCGATGTTAACAGGTCACGACACCTGTCTTTAGCACTGTTCTCACAGTCAGAGAACAGTTTTACTGGCACTTTCTGTGTAGATTTTAATAGCATTATGTGCAGTTTATTGCTGTTACTCTTACTGCCTTCTATTTATATCAGGAGATAATGACTTTTCCTTTCATGTAATGCTGCAGAATTCCCTTTTAAAAGAAATCTATGTGAAATTTGAAATTCAGTTATCTCAAGGAAAAAATAAGTATATAAATATAAAAATATTTATAGCATAATAATACCATAGAATGTTTACAGTGATGGAGGCGGTAAGGACACTTTTTATAAAAAGTATAGAAATCACTGCTGAGGGGACTGGAAATGCTGTAGGTCTTTCCCATCGGGTGTTTAAACTTCTTGCTAGACCCTTGATCTTTCCATTAACTACATTTGTCGTTTTACCAAGCTCACTGCATGACATAGTTAGAGAGCCTGTGGGAATTCCATAGAATTTGTACAGGAAAACTAACCGTATTATTCAATCAATCACAACGTTACCATCGTTTTCTGTGTTTAGAGTCAAGCTATTTTTAGGAGCTTTTTACTTCTTCAAAGAAAGTCTTTGTGATCTTGGAAAAGAGCCACCTGTGGAGAAGCACGGTGTGCTGGACGTGGGAAGGTGGCCATTTATCTTTAGAAAGGGAGACGGAAACCACCCAACACGGAAGCACAGTGACAGTGTGAGCAGGTCCCCTGGGGATCCGGGGCCACTCCTCACTCGGAATTTCGCCTTGGAATACATTTCCGAATGTCCCATAAGCATCCATTAATAGTAACTAAGGGAAACTCCTCCCCGAGTGAGCGCAGAATAATGGGGGCACGCTGGAACCCCGGGTTCCTAAGGTCTCTTCCTGCCGCACCTGGTGAGTTGAGATGGCCGAGGAGACCGGTGCAGCATGTCCGCTGCCGTCACCTGCTGGGTCCCGGAGGCGGTGACGTGGGTGCGCCTCACGCCGCTTCTCGTGAAACAGAACCTGGTGCGTCGGCACAGACTGTCCTTGTTGATGAATGAATGAAGAACAAGCCACATGAGCGAGTTGTGCCTAGATTCCCGAAAGGTCATTGATTTTATTTAAAGTTGCAGCCAGACAGATGCGTGCACGCGTGTGCACACACACGCACACACCTCACAGATCACGCTGCCTTTCTCAAATGTAACCTCCTGGAGGAGAGAAGCGGACTAATATGAAGAGGATGTTTTTCTGGATTTTGCCGTATTTTAACATGCTAACCTTCCTCGAATAATCTCCATATCCCGGATAGTTGGATCTTTTTCATAGTGATGGCTTAAGTGTCTCACATTCTCAAAGAATTCTAATTGTCAGGTTTATCCTACGTTTATATGAAGTCAAAGCGGGCCAAGAGAAACTGTTGTGCGTAGGTAGGTCATTGACGCGTGTTCCGTACAAGGAGGGCACAGCTCCTAAGCCGGCAGGGAGGAGGGGGATCTGGGGACCCAGGGACAACGAGCCCGTGCCCGGCCTCGAGAGGGAGAAGCTCCACGGGGCCCAGCGGCACAGCTGCCGAGAACGGTCGCCAGCGAGTCCTGTGACATGCGCTTCACGGCAACAGCAAGCTCAGTATTTTGGCAAGCGGGGAATCATCTGTAAACCCTGTAAATTATTTCATTTTGTATTTTGAATGTTTTCGAAGTAGTCCCCTTACCATATATTTTTTTAATATATCTTTATTGATTTCAGAGAGAGGAAGGGAGAGGGAAAGAAAGATAGAAATGTCAGTGATGAGAGAGTCATTGATCGGCTGCCTCCTGCACGCCCCCCACAGGGGATCCAGCCCGCAACCCGGGCCTGTGCCCTGACCGGGAATCGAACCACGATCTCCTGGATCCTAGGTCGATGCTCAACTGCTGAGCCACGCCGGCCGGGCCCGTGTTTTTTAATGTTGACAACTGTTACCTGGAGGATTCTCTAGCTGTAGATAATGATTGGCCCTTCGGGTGGCTAAGCGTGGTGAGGAGCACTGTTCTGTCCACTGGAGTGGAGAGTTCATGCTTCTTTCGTTCAGAAAACAGAACCAGAAACGAGAGAAAACTCAGGCGACGTTAGGAAAACAGTCTGAGAAATCCCGACCTAATTCCCTTGCAGACACAGACCACAGCTTGATTTCCATAAGCCGTCAGCTGCAACGCTGACTGCCAGTGGGCAGCTGGAACTGCTGTCTCCCAAGCAGCATCCTTAAACATATTACCTGGGATTCACACAGTTAAGGAAGAAAACGTGCAGTTAGATTTAAAAGTACATTTTTAATGCTATTATTTATAGAAGAATATGTGTCAGATATTCTGGAGAAACAAACCCACACAGCGAAATCACTGTTTAGTCTCGAGACGTTTTGATAGCCAATGTCATTCTGCTTTCCCATTAGTTACGAAATGCCAGAGAGGCTGGAGAGGAAAAATACCCGGCGTAGAAATAGAAGATATTAGCAACCATTACCTCCTTACTCCCTCCCCGCCACAAAAAAATTAGCTCACAAAAGTCATGATTTAATATGTTACAATACTCAGGGGAACTTGCTGCATCAGGTGTTCCTTTGCATATTAAAATACCTTGTCGGGATAATTCCCTCTTTTAATGACAGCTAGAGTACATATTAATACTAAAGCTTTAAAAGAAAATATTGATTGTAAAATGCCTATGTGTGGGCTAGCGAGGCCCTGTCTGTTGCTGTTACATTAGCCTTAAAGTTAATAGGCAACTTATGCCTAACTCGTCCCTTCAGCACGTATGTGAACACAGCAGGAAATCCAAAACAAAAGCTAATTTATGGAAAACTATGTATTTCTGATGACACTTCAGACCAGCAGGGGTCCACGCTACAAACTGCACTCTTTACCCAAGATGCTTTCATTTTACATTGAAAACAGGGTTGTGTTCTGGAAGCATGGATCACATCAAATCACTGCCCTATATTTAAAAGGACTTTTATACTTACATTTTTTGTAAAATCTAATCATTTCACATGTGCATTATGTGTATTTATATATTCATGAAACAAAAACATAAAATAAAGAAATTGTGCTTTCAAACCCCAAAATACCCAAGGTATCATATGCAGGCAGTGAGAGCTCAACTTCATGTAATTCTATTTCATTTTAAAATAAAAACAAAAGAACAGCATTTGTGTTTAGATATGTTGATTACTTATTGATGGCAGGTGGGGTTTTTTTTTTCCTATGCTCAATGATTTTTAGCCTAAATATTTGTATTTTAAAATACATTGGCACCTCAGAATATAAATGTGGAAGAGACCTCAGAGGTCATCCAGGGCAGACTCTTCAGATTTGTATGTAAATGAGAAACTAAGCCTCAGAGGGGCCCAGGGATTGCCTCGCTGCCACCCCCAGGTAGAGCCAGAATGAAGACTGGGACCCAGGTCTCTTTTAATACGAACAAAAGACTCCACAAGATGCCCCAGACCATCTCTGTTAAAAACTGCACTTGACTATGAAAAGTCAGATTCTGATTCCCTTTCCTTGCAACTCCTGATAGCATATTCTTAACGAATCTTTCTTAGAAAGAATGTGTTGGGGAAAATGGACCACAGTGGACGTAGGGTGAATTACAGAAAAGGGCAACTTGAGACCTAAAGTTGTGTAGGGGAACGCTCAAGATTTAGAAGGCTAAACAAACCTGAACTGCAGGCGTTTTCCGGATGATATTTTGAAAGTCAGTTTTCCTGACCAGATCTGGTTCTCGTTTTATCTCATAGTTCTTTGTCTTCGCGAGAATGCTCGCTTGAGCTTGTAATATTAAACAGCATTTAGCCAGTAATGGCAGTCCTGCTAAGAACAACACTCTAAGTTTGCCAGAACTGGAGAGCACCCTTCAGGGTTCTGGTGGCAGTGAGGTTGCCTGCTTCTGTGTTCGCTCCACACGTCCCCTGGAATTTGCTCCAAGGTTCTGGCAGATTGCTGGACCTTGTCAGCAGCTGTCCCCACCCTGCTTCCTGTCCGTATTTGGCAGGACGGAGAACACAGGCAGGCCAGTGGAAATAACAGTAGCTGGGCTAACAACTCCGCTGGCGCGGGCCCTGGAGACACCGTGGAATCTTGGCACCTTTTCTCTCAGCATGGAGCTAAAAATGGCACCACATTTGCTCCTTGGTGCTATATAATTTTCTTTAATTACACATTTTTGTTTCAAGTGTCCCACATGCTGGCTTTTAAGTATCGAAGCAACATAGATTGGTTAGAAACAATGGCATGTCCTTCCTTCTCTGGGCAGAGGCGAGATGACTACGATGCCATGGGGCCCTTTCATCTCCATCAGCCTTGCAAACGCAAATGCAAACGCAAAGGAGGGGATGCTGTAATTGCTCTCACCTGCGTGGGCTCTGAGCCTGAAAGACAATTTCTTCGTGAAATCACTCTGATAGATCTTTCCTAGCGCCTGTCTCAAAATGATTTCAATTAATGAGGTGTTTTTCTTAACATTTACTGCAAAAGCCTTACAGGAAAAAAGACTAAGAGGTTATAGAATGAATGCTTTTGAATTTTGTAGGAAATATTTTAACTTTAAACACGTTATAATTGGTTATACTCTAACAATACCACAAGCAACCTAAAAAGATGTAACCCAGAGTGAAAGATTTGGCTGTTAGCAACATAGGTTGCAATAGAGGTTGACAGCGTAGCATTCATGTGAGTCACTCGTTCTGTTGATATCATTATAAATTTTTTTATCATTTACTTGGGTGATCGTATAAAAAGTATGCTTATTAATTTTATAGGTGGCAAATGTCAGATATTACAACTAGTTTAAAAGAGGTCTGACTAGGAATTATCCTGGAAAGGGTTTAGGGAAGGTGGAAACATACACTCTTCCAGCTATACTATGTATTGGACTATTTTAAATGAAATTTTTAATTCAAGTGTAATACCCAGTTAGAAAGTATGCAGATCATAAGTGATTGCAGCCAGTGGAACCACCTTCCAGGTAGAAAATGAAAAGATTACTACGCACTGCAGAAGCCCCTGAGAACTGCCAGGCAGTTCCCGCTCCCTCCTGCCTCCTGCCAGGTAATCAGTCACGCGGGTGACCCCGGATCCTACCAGCCGACGGTCCCTGCTTTTGGACTGTGTGCACGTGGACTTGCACCGTGTTGACGTTTTTCGTGAATGGGCTCTCGGGTTCAGTGTTACGTTGGTGAGATTTGCTCGCGTTGCATCTGGCAGTGGCTGACTCCTTTACATCGCTGTGTAGAAGTCCACGTATGACTCCACTGGAAAATGTGTATCCGCTGTACTGCTGCAGACATCGGGGTTGTTTCCAGTTTGGGGCTTTTACAAGTAATGCTTCTGTGAACGTTGCTGTTCATTGGCTTTGGGCACTGTGTGTATACATGTTTCTGTTGGGTATGTAGACTTTTGTAGATCGATGGGCACTTAACCACCATTGCTAAGATTTTTTAATGTAGAGAAAATACATTTCAGTTCCAAAAAAGCAACTTACACATAATCTTGCAAAATACAACAACCATTTATAGTTGGTAAATATCTTGTATCTAGAAGCCAATTTTAACAAATGGATGACTTCTGATTATATTTGTTACTGTCAAAGAAGAGATAAAGTAACATTTTGTGTTAAATTTTTTAAAATTTCTTCAATGTGAATGCTCAATTTTAATTCAGTACAATTCAGATAAGTGGGAAAACAGCACAGTGTAGGTAAAGGCATCCTGAAATAGGGTCAGGGACCTGGTATCCTGAGTCCTTGTACACAGGTAACTCTCTGACCCTCTCTCTGCCTGTGTTCCACCCTCACACAACAGGAACAGTGATCCTTGGCACATGCTGCATTGTTGGAAGATAGCAGACATCAGGTGTTTTAAAATGTGGACACACTGAATAGACATATGATAGTATTGTGAGCATGACAAATGCCACTCTTCCTTGCGGAGCATTTTGGATATGAATCCAGCCCCACCCCATTAAAATCACCTAGAAACATGTAGAAATAACAGTATAAAACTAAAATGTGATATAAAATTTTTAAAGATTAAATCTATACAAATACTATTCCTGTAACTTTAAAATACACAAGTATAGTGTTTGCTTCTGTAATTTTTAAATTGTTGTTTTTAAGACTCTTGGGGTTAACCAGAATAGCCTTCCTCATCATCATCATCATCATATTATTTTAAAATTTTCTTTTAGGACAATGTAAGTATGGTGGGGAAGCACTTGTGTGGAAGAACAGTGCCTGGAATACACTGATGTCCCCTAGTAGTGCCTTTGCCCGCTTCACCCCTATACTGTCCCTGGCCCCGTTTCCCAGACCTGGTAGAGAAGCAGTGGCTGCCCGTGGCCCCCACAGTTCCATTTCCCTTCCTTCCCTGTGGATTTTCACATTCCGAAGCCCCAAGGTGGAGCAGAGAGGAGGGCCGGGGAATGCCTGTGATAACGCCCTTTGTTCTCAGAAGGTGTGGCTTCACAGTCACGGTCCACTGCTTACTTGCTTGGAACCTTAAAATCTCAAAAAGCCTCAGTTTTCTGAGACTTAAAATGAAAAAGTGGTAGTCACTATTCAAGGGGGGCTTTGTGAAGATTCAGTGAGATAATGCAGGTCACATTAGCACAACACTTGACACAGAGCAGGTGTTCTGGGACTTTTATTTTTTAATATCGCGTCACAGTGTCCCCCAGGCGTGGAGAGCGCTGTCTGAGGCTGACAGAAGCCCGGTCCCGCCGCCAGCCTGACCTCCCACCTAAGCTCTCCGCCCAGGGGGTAAGGGACTCAGGAGACAGAGCTCCCAGCCACTTCGTTGGTCTTTTCCTTATTATGGCTTAATTTGTCTTCAGTGTTTCAGTCCCGAATACATCGGGCACCGAGCTGTATAGAGCGGCATATGAAAGCCTCACTTTCACCTGCCAGCTCTGTTAACTGTCCCAATGAAGACACACAGAATAATGGTCTTTGAACATCTCTGGCAATTGAGAAGTTGTGTCTTGAAGATGTCAAGAACACCTAACTGGTGCTAGAAACTTCAGCTCTTTAAGTGTAGAATTTTCTCACACTGCAGCTTTTTTTAATAGTTTATTGATTTTGAGAGAGGGGGGAAGGGAGATGGAGAGAGAGAAGCATCCCAAGGCCGCGTTCTGCGCGCCCCTGACCTGGAATGGAACCTCGACCTCCGGGGCCTGGGATGACGCCCAGCCAACCGAGCCACGCTGGCCAGGGCACAACTTCCTTTTTACACTTTGCAAGTGTGGTGTATTAGACACGCTGTGCTTAATTACACAACCCTCCCTAGCTTCTGCATTGGGGGTCTTAATACCATTGGTTGGATCTTTCGTTTTTTCACCTTGCTCTTTTTCAGTCTTGAATAGCACATTTCTAAGATGTTTGTTTTCCATTCCTGGTTTTCCTGACTGGATTAAACCAATATCTTCAGTGGTGGCTTCTTGGGTTTGTTCCTTAGTTGCACAGGCCTCCTCAAAATTTTCTCCAAATTTAACTTTTTCTTGACTCATCACTGTTAGAGGACCTGCCGTCGAGTGTCCCCTCTCTTCAGCAGGCTGAGCCCGGCCAGAGTGGCCTTCTCATAGAGAATGTTTTCAGTGGGACTTCCAGCCACTTCCCGACGCTCTTTCCACACCCTCCTTTCAGTCCTGCATCAGCCAGGGGTCCGTGGTGCCGTCACGAAGACTAGGGCACGTGCCCCCCTGTGGGCTCCCATCTGCCCTCCAGCTCAGGCATTGCAGGATCCTTCTCTCCTTTCTTTGTTCACGGGCGTGTTTTTGTTCACTGATGGTGTCTCTGTTTGTCTGCCAGGACATTGCGTGTCGTTTTACTACACCAGTGCTTAGTAATTTCTGTAGCATTTTGACTTTTATGAGTTGCTGCCTCCATCCCTGACTGTCTCTCTCTTCCCTCTTCTTTCTCTTTTTCACTAACTTTTGAGTGAATCTCACTAACACCTGTATTTGCATAAATGTCTTAAATTACACATAATAAGTGTCAAGAGCCTCACGAAATACCAAACAGCAATATTTTCAAAGTGCATAATATTCTAAGACCAAACAACGTGTTGGTCTCTGTTTTCAGTGCAGTGTTAAACAAGATGTAATATTATTGGGAGTCGGCCATCGTGGCTCAGTGGTTGAGCATCAACCCATGAACCAGGAGGTCAGGGTTTGATTCCTGGTCAGGGCACATGTCCTGGTTTCAGGCTCAATCCCCAGTCGGGGGCGTGCGGGAGGCAGCCGATCAATGACTCTCTCTCATCATTGATGTTTCTCTCTCTCTCTCTCCCTCTCCGTTCCTCTCTCTGACATCAATAACAACATATTTTAAAATACATATATTATTTGGTATGGTTCTCATTATATGATGTCTGCAGTAGAACCAAAATCCCATGTTATTGAGAGTTTTCTGTAAGAAAAACATATATAATAAGATGTGGCCCATCTGGCAAAAAATAAAATAGCTTTCCAAACACAAACATAACATGACTTTTTAACACTTGACATCTGTGTATGGTTCATGGATTATCTCTCCTCTTCAAAGTCTGTTAAAACCAATAAAATGAGCAAATCTATAGGAAGACTTTTTTAAAAATCAATTTCAGAGAGAGGAAGGGAGAGGGAGAGAGAGAGAGAAACATCAATGATGAGAGTCATTGACCCGCTGCCTCCTGCACGCCCCCTGCTGGGTATCAAGCCCGCAACCCGATTCCTGACCAGGAATCGAACCAAGATCTCCCGGATCCTAGGTGGATGCTCACCCGCTGAACCACACTGGCTGGGCTATAGGAAGACTTTTTATGGTACATAAAAGCACACGATGACACATTATTCTGTGTGGGAACTTCGACCCCGTTGGACTAGTTATCGTTTCTCTGCCACAGTGTGTCTGTCAGACCTTCTCCTCTCTGCACCTGTAGCTCCCACGGTTTCATTTAAAAATTGCTGAAATATGTGAAGCTTGACAAATGTATGAAGTGATAAATGTTTAGAAAGCTCTTGACATTTTGCCACTCAAGCACTACATGATCTAATGCAGAAATGACGTACGAAGTTATACCTCCTTACACATTGACGATTTGTAAATTCAAGAATTCCATAACCTGTATCTTAATCCTTGAAAAATCTGAGCTTAAAAGGACTTGCTGGCAGACTGTAGGTCAAGCAGGGAGTGTAAATGTAAACATTAGTTACAAATGTACAGGGTGATGTAGCTGTGTGTATATCTATGTTTGCTATGTTTCTTGCTGTATCATGATTTTATATCAGGTATTGTTAACAGGAGAATGTGAGACTGGTCATAAAAGGTCCCCAAACTGTTGAATCTTTTTTTAAAAAAAATTCAATCAATTATATAAAATACTAGTGGACTTTCACTCAACTATTTTTCACATACACTCAGGTAATCAAATAATTGTCAATGATATAGCACTCTTCCTTCTTAGACATTTATATATGTGTTTTATATTTATTAACTTTTTCTTTAAATGACTATATTTTTATCCACAACAGTATGTTCTTAGATTTTAAAACCTCAGAAAATAGAATTCATTTATTTGACAGATACTTATCAAAACCTACTAGGTATCAGGCGCTGGATAAGGTAAATGAGATACAAACATGAATGAAAACAGTCATGGGAAAGATGCTCAGTCCAGTCACAGCAAGCTTTCCCAAGAAGTGGCCACCTGCCACCTGAGTGGGGTGCAGGTATTTTTCGGTGGATGGGAAGCGCTGCAGACAGAGGGACTATTAAGGGAGAGGTACCACAGCCCGGTCAGGTGACTTCACATAGTTCAGAAATCTAGAGTAAAGAATAAATAAATGAAACACCTATGTACTAAGCCCTGTCCTGCAATCCTCCATATGTACTGCCTAGAAAGTTGGCATCAATTAAACAAGGTAGGTTCAGCCAGCCTCATTTTTAAAGTAAACCTAATGTGTAACAGTATGACATGATTTGTCCAGGGTTAAATCCTAGATTGAGGACAGAGCCAAACTTTTTACACTGTGCCAGTATAATTGTGTTACTTCATTGACTATTTAATAAGGGCTTTTGGACAGTGGTAGTTACCACACTGTCTCTAACACTGCTCTTTAAACACGTTTGTCTTTCTCTACCTCTCTGGTAAATTCCAAAATGCGTAGTGAGTAAATGATGTCAAATAGTGAAAAGAATATTCTCTTTTGTGATGTGGTAATAGGACTGTCACTGGATTTCTCTATTTACCCTTCCTTGGGGATTAATTCCTAAACTATATTTTTTGGAATGTGAATGTTTAGTAAGTGTTAATATAGCTGGTTTTATTCTTTTAAATATTTTAAATAAATTAAGAAAAATAATATATAAAGACTTTAAATTAGATTTATAAATTTGTAAGTATATAGTCTTCTAGTTATCTTTTCTAAATACTTTAAATAACATTAGTAAACAAAATTTTGAAATTCTCCATGCAATTACCTGACACATATACATGTTGCTTGATCTGGATCATTGCTGAGTTATGTTATCAATTCTAAATAAATTCATCTTAACTTTAAAATAGTCCAGTATTATATTTTGCACATTTGTATCCATTCTGATCATGTCAAATGCCAACAGATTCATCCGTGAGCCCAATTTTTAGTTCTTACTTTAATCCAATGAGTAGCATCATGTGTCTTGAGAACCTACAGGCTTTGCAACAAAGTATCACACAGAAGGGCGTGGCCTGTGTCAAGTAAGTTTGGCAGGTGCTGCGGCAGCGCGTTCGTTCCTGCACCCGGCTCAGCGATGTGGAGGGAACTGGGACAAAGCCGGGCAGGTAACCGTCGCTCCTGAGAGTGTCCCGGGACCAGTTGGTGGAGTCACATCGCGTCGTTCATCCGTGCTGCTCCCCTGCGCCGCATCGCTGCCTCAGTTGCCTTCGTGTGCGGAGCGGCTTGTTTTCTGGCCTTTATTATACCGTTATCCTTGGTGTTTCAGAACGTGGACGTTTTAACTTTGCGTGACTTGCGCTAAGCATGTTTGCCGTGGGCTCCGCAGCGCAGAGCAGCCGACCTTTAACCAGCGTGTGTTCTTTCCCGCAGCAATGCACCTATTTGGCCTCAACTGGCAGTTACAGCAGACTGAAAACGACACGTTTGAAAATGGGAAAGTGAACGCGGATACCGTGCCAACACACACTGTGTCGTTACCTTCCGGCGACAACGGTAAGGAAAGAATTGTGGGTCCTGTGTGTTTCTTCGAACATCTCTCTCCGTGAGTTTATCTTTACCCGTGTTATATCCGGTGTTATGTGGAAGTGAGAAAAGGTTTTGAAACTGCAGATGTCATATTTTAATGAGTAGTTTTTATTCATTTACTTGAAAATTCACAATTTTTATTGTAGGAATAATACTGTTTTCTGCCTTTTGATTAGATAGCTGGGCCTTTCCACCTTCCCTTCCTGCAGATGTGTATTTTGTTTTATTTTTAGTTGTAAATGGATGATAATTCAGTGTATCATCTTTTCTATTCCTTGGGTATATTAAGCTTTCTTCACTCGGTGTGTGGCATTGGAATACTATATTAATTTTGTTTAAAAGCTTTTAAATACAAAACACAGTAGTAAAGGATTATAATTTACTGACCTTTGCTCTGCCTGCCCTTTCTCTAAACCTTCACAAGCTTGCACTTTGAACTAGCAGACTCTCAAATCAATTGACTCTGAATTAAAAATGGAATTTAAGAGGTTGTATTTCATTTTCTCATCATAAACAGCCGGAATGCTGTATTTCATTTTTCCAGGATAAACACCCGGGAAAATGTATTCATATGTGTGTATATTTACATTATATATGCCTGTCTATTATTTTATATATGTTTGTGTGCATGTAGATATATCTTAGTATTTGACATCCTCTGACTTTTTGCAAAAATGTCATAATACATTATATCTCAACGCCACCAGAATAAGACACCTTTTTGTTACATGCTAAATATATTGTTTGCCTTTCAGCATTTCCCCAGCATTTCTTTCTCTTTTTTTCTTACCTGCTGTATTTGCGTTCTGCTTGGGCATCAATTATGTTCCCCCTCGTGGGGCTGATTTCTCTGCGAGATTAAAAAGAAGCTACTGTATCTTTATATAGAACGTACTTATTTATATTTATATATGTGTTGCTGTGTTACGTGTGCCCTTGGACTGTGACTAATGCTTTTACTGTATTTTTATTTTTTGCTTTCCCATCTTCTGTTTTATTTTAACAATAATACTTTGTGATGCTTCTGTCTTGGGGGGAGGGGCTGAGGAATTTATAAGATTTGCACAGTAATAATAAATACCCTGTCCCCGCTCCTATATGGGGCTTTTTGATACTAAGTTCTACATGTTCCCAAAAGCTGGTGATGGATATGTCACCGCATCTGAAAACAGTGGCTGCTTTAAGAGGAGCAAAAAGATCTTCCCTAATTGAAACTGTGGGTAGGAAATTTCCGTTAAATAAAATATAATTACTTTAAACAAGTGTTGTTTTAGGCAGTGATAATACACATGTGAACAGATCAAGTAACTACACAGAAATTAAGAGTATTTATTTTTGGTTTATATAGATGGAAATTCAGACTGTCTCTTAGCATTTATTAACCACCCAGGTAGGGAACTTTTTTACCGACTGAAGACATTATACTGAAAAGAAAAATGTTTATTGTAAATATTTTCTTTAAAAAAAAAACCAAAACAATCCTGACCATTTATGGATTATGATTAAACTGAAAACTTCACAGTACTTGTCAAGCATGAGTCTGCGGCAGCTGTGGATCCAGGGGCCTCCCCAGCCTTGGTGCTGGGAGCAGCAGTTTCCCAGGGCGTCTGCTGGGATCAGCACTCCCCAGCTCCCACAGCCTGTATTCAGATCCCACCCTCTCCTCTTATGGACTTTGTTCCCTTGGTCCAAGGTAGTTCAGGTCTTCGAGAAAAGTTTAGGACAACCTGGGAAAGACTGTCTAGGGTTTGGAGAAACTTCATATAACTGTGGCCTCAGAGATCTCTGTGGAGCTGGTAGACGTAAACCATTCCCTGCGACTGCAGTGAGGTATTTGTTGCATCACATACACATCTGAGTGCGTCCCGAGACATCTCAGGGCGGGGCAAGAGTAGGCTTACAGTGGTGAGCACAGGAAACAGAGCTTATTCTTGTATTATTATTTATTAGTTATGGGATTATTTTCCATATGAACAACTGTAAGCCTACTTTGGCCCCACCCCGTACGATATTCTCCCTTGTAAAGTGCATCCTGGATTTTTACTCTAAACTGACTCAGATGATTTCACAGTTTGCAGAGGATTGTGCTTCACCGTTTCAGAGACACTGCTTGGCGCCCCCTCTCTCAGAGGACCGCAGGTGCCCACGCGGCCTCGAATGCGCCGCGTGCAGCCGATGCGCGTCACAGAGCGGCTGTGCACACGCGTGGGTGAGGGACCTTCCTCCTCCCTCCCACGTAAGGAAGAGACAGCAGCTGCCCCAGGACGGGTGGGACGCTGCAGAGCTGGCCCTCCAGCCCGCCGTCCGCACTAGGGCACCTGTGGGAATTGCTCTGTCTCTGGGCTCAGACCTCGCCCAAATAATAGTCACTCTATTATTTCTGGACTAGCCCAAATAATCCCTAAACTGAAAGGAATCCCTGTCTCCCATTTTCCAAGTACAGATTCTTGGTATGTATCTTGAATATTTATGGTCCTGTGTGCAGAGGGCCTGAGAGAGCTCCATTGGCAAGAAGGGGATACCCCAGAACACCTCGTTTAGCCCCCATGAGGGACCCGCAGCATCCATCACCTGTGCTTCCGCTGTCTGAGCTTTCCACGCCATCTCTAGAAATCCTAGGAGATCACACCCTTTAGAAAGCCTGAGCCTTCGGAACAGAGCTCACAGGAGGCTCGACTGTGCTGAGCGTAATGAGTGAGTCACTTTACAGCTTCTAAATGCCATGCTCTTGTTATGCAGCGCTGGTTTATTCTCATAAATAAAATTCTCAGGAGCAGGCCCAGTGCTCGGGGCGCACAAACCCCCTGCCTGCCTCTAAGGGAAGACGGAGCTGTTGCGTCTAAAGGGGGCTTAGCGTTTGAGAGAAGCGCTTCTGACACATGCCTGGTCCTTCACCGATTCTTCCCGAGAATTTCTTGGGCTACGAGTTGTAGAGATGAGACGTCGAAGCGAGCACAGGGGTCTCTGGCAAAACCGATGGACTCGAACTGTGAATACAGAGGGGAGAGCGGAGTTTCGGCTCCAACACCGTCTCCTTCCAGAAACTGAAATGACTCCCCTGGACCGAGGAACGCTTTGAGCCGAATGTACTGGGAAGAGTCGCACAGGCCTGTGTTCACGCCGTGGCTCCTTCGCTTCCTTCCCCTGTAACCCTGAGCAAGTTACTTAACCTCTTTGAGCCCGTGCCCCTCTCGGCTCCCCACCGCCCAGGGCCTGCAGCCCCCTCTGCTTCCCTTGCCAGTTCTTCCACATTCCTCAGCGGTCATTTTGCTGTACTCAGACCCCCAGTCCTCAGCTTTCTCAGCCGGCGACCTCACATGCTATGCAACAGCAACAAAAGAGACAAAGCTTCAGAGGAGTTTTCTTACACAGATCTCCAGCCCTCCGTGTGTCCAGGTGTGTTCTCTCTTCCTTCCTCGCCATACACACGACTCCTCTTTCCAGGACCACTCTTGATCCCAGCCTCTGTCCTCAGAGTGTCCCCACCCCACCTACACGTCTAGTCAACATGTGACCATTCCGAGGCCACTCGACATCTCTAAAAAATACATAAGTAAATCCTTGAGTCTCCCTCCTGCTCCAGCTCCACCCCCTCTTCTTGAACTGGGTGTGCACGTTGAGGACTTTCCTGTCTCCAGCTCCCAGGCACCCCTGTTACAGCCTGGCCCCTCTCCTGACCGCCCAGCACCCCACCACTCACACAGCTGACGCCTTCCAGAGTGGTCACTGCTGTGTCGGGAGCGTCAGTGAGCGCCCTTCCATCTTTGTGGCGTTTAGCAGTTCATCTCTCCCTCCCCCTTGACATGGTCTTTCCCCTTAGCTTCTGTGACACCGTGTTTACCTGCACTTTCTTCCTGGCTTTTCGGCAGTGACATTCCGGGTTGTTCCATTGCCTCATCTCCCTCTACCCAATCCCTGACCACTGCTGTTTCTCAGGATTCTGCTCTTTTCAAAATATAATCACTCCGGGTTCTCTCAGCCATCCTCCTGGCTTCAGTTGTGTTCTGTGTGCTGTGTTAACATGGTCTGTGCTCCCAAAACCATAAGCACAGCCTAGATCTCGCTCCTCGTGCTCCAGACACCAAAGACATGAAAGTGATCCAAGGAGCTTTGGAACACATCCACCTGGCTGTCTTCCAGGCATCTCAGTGTCTAAAACGGAGCCCATCCACTGCTTTGGTTACCTGTTACTGCGTAGAAAGCCGCATCCAACCTCAGTGGCTTCAAAGAACCGTTGGTTATCATCTCTCATGGTTCTGTAGATTGACTAGGCAGTGCCCGTGTGTCTACTTGGGTCTCTCCTGCAGTCGCTTTCAGATGCCGCTGGGTCTGTTTGAAAGCTCCGCTGAGCTGGAAGTCTAAGGTGGCTCATTCACAGGGCTGGCAGTTGATGCTACCTGTTGGCTGGAGCTCAACAGTGGCTGTCCACTCAAGCATCAAGACGTGGCCTTCTATGTGGCTTGTGCCTCTCGGAGCATAGCAGGTGGTTCTGAAGAAGAGCGTCCCAAGAGGGAACATTCTGAGAGACAAGGTTTCTAGGATATTGGCCATTCTAAGGTGTCACTTCCATCACATCCTGTCGGTCAAAAAAGGTCAATAAGATCAGCCCGGCTGGTGTGTCTCAGTGGTTGAGTGTCAATCCATGCATCAAGAGGTCACCAGTTCGATTCCCGGTCAGGGCACATGCCCATGTTGCAGGCTTGATCCCCAGTGGAAAGCATGCAGGAGGCAGCCAGTCGATGTTTCTCTCTCATCAATGTTTCTATCTCCCTCTCTCTCTCTCTCGGAGATGAATAAAAACATTTTTTAAAAAGTCAATAAGATCAGCCTAGATTTATGGAAAGGAGAATTCCTCTTGATTGGAGAAATGGCAGGGACACGTGTCACAAAGGCGTGAGGTGTGAGGCGCGGAGGATGTTGTGGCCATCCTTGGAAAACAGAATTGGCCTATCATCTTTCTCTGCAAGTTTGCCTCTTCTGGAACTTTCTGTATCAGCAAGTGGCACCGTCATTCACCTGGTTACCTAGGCCAGACCTGCAGGTGTCGGGCCCAACTCTTCTACTGTTTTGCCTCCTACAATTAGTCACCAAGTCCTGTCAGTTTTAAGTCCAGGGTATCTCTTGGATCCCATCGTCTCTCACCTGGATCATAGAAGCCACTTTCCCTCTGGGGTGTGTGTCTTTAGTCTCGCTCATCCATTCTTCAAAGACAAGTCTGAGTCATTAGTACCCTGCCTGACCCCCTTCAGTGACCTAGATTCCGCCCAGACGCCTCTGAGTGACTTACAGAGCTCTCCGCAGGGTGGCCGTGCACCGCCCGGTGCTATGGTACAGAAACAGCAATGGTGGGAGAGAGCTAGGCTCTCGAACCGAGCCACCAGGTTCCACCCCTTGTTCTGATCGTTAATGCCTTTGTTACTTGGGACAAGTTACACCGCTTCTCTGTGCCTGTTTTCTCATCAGTTAGAGTGGTCTTGAGAATGCGTTGCAAATACTTAAAATGGTGTGCAGGACATAGTAAATGCCTGGAAAATGCGGGTGATTATTCATATTACTAGTTAATGCATTGCTCCTTTGCTAGATTATAAGGCAAAGATCATTATTTTTCCACGGTTCTGTCCTAAGCTTTTAGCTTAGTTATTGACACGTAATAGGTGCTCAACAGGAATTTGTTGAATGAATGATGAAGTATGACAAAGCGATATAAAGTATATGAAGGGTCCAACAACATGAAGCATATAAAGTGCCTTCTGTAGAGTATACACAAAGCAGGTGTTGATCCAGGGTCGTGGGTAAGAACTGAAACTCTGCCATCACTGGGTGGCTTTAAGCAAATTACCTTCCGTAACCTCCTGTTTCTTCAGAGGGTAATAGTGAGATTGAAATCAGATAATGCGTGCAGCTGCCAAGCAGAGATTGGAACATGACAAGTATTTGATACGTGTCAGTAATTATCAGTTCACTTTTTTTTCCTACAATTCAAGATTATGTACTTGTATTTTTGTAGCAAAAGTCTTAAGAAGGCAGGTCCTTAAATCAGCATCAATAGTGTCCTCTAAAGCAAAAATGGAAATCCCTATCATTATATTTTTATTTATTTTGATTGTATGAAAGGAATCTTATCCTTAATCTTGCTTTGGATGCATAGTACTCATTCATTCTACATTCCTTTATTGAGCATCTGTTATGTGGCACGTACAGAGCAAGGTTCTGGGAATAAAGCAGTGAATAAAAGCCAGTCACAGTTGTTCCCAGAGCACGTGAATTTCTAGGCAAGGCAGTGATCAAGCAGGCAGTTGAACGAATTAGAAAATGCACAGTAGGGAAAAGTAGAAGGCCCATGGCAGGATATTTCAACATTAACTTTATTTGAAAAGAACAGTAAGACAAATGCCAAAATTTAGCATAGGATAATTTGGGATAATATATGAAAAAATGGAAGGCCGCACATTTTGGTTAGTGTATTACTTTGGCAAATGACTTCTCTAGTCCAAAAATATATATCAAAAAAACACATATAAATTTAAAAACCACATATAAATGTGTGTGTGTGTATATATATGTATATGTATACTCATATATGTTTGATACTGTTTAAACAAAATAGGATTGCTTTTAAATTTTCATTATTGTTCGTGTATTAATTTTCTCAAATACTAGACAGTTTCAGCACGTTAAAGACTGCCTGTGAATTGAAGCACTGGGACTAATGGCAGCAGGAGCATTGAGTTTTATTCAATACTGTTTATAGTACTTGTGTTGTTGCAACGTATAATAGTTCCTTAATTAGGTGCCATGTTGATTTTATCCATTAAGCTATATTTGTAAGGTAGTTATGTTTTATTTCACGTTGCTCATGATGTAACTCTCTTTGTCCACATTGTTAAGATCCAGCCTGTGGTGGTTTATAAAAAGATGTGTTCTCTCAGATCTCAAAGTCAATGTGTGAATCCAAGGTTAGGTCATAGGACTGCAGGGTGCTCTATTGATCGTCTGTAAATGCCTAACCTTGCTTTCTGCCGTCTTAATTATCAGTGCTTCTGTGGGACTTGGGATGATATTATCATTTACCCCCTTCAACCACGGAGTCAGGCTTTGGTAGCTGGATTTCTTCTCTGCCTTTCTGTTGTAATCGTTCTAGGTTTGATTACTCACATCATAGGCAGGGAGCAAATGCTTGACAAGTAGGGCAAAATATTTAGTTGTGGTTTTTTTTTATGTTTTTACAGTTGCTGTGCAAAGTAATATTTATTCTTTGGTATTATTTAAACACTTGTTCAGTGTTGAAACTTTCAAAGATAGACCAATTGGTGATTTGTATGTTTGTGTATGAACATAGTTTCACTAAACAATAATATCCTCTAAAGCAATACTGGCTTAATGGCTTTCAAGGGCATTCAATAACCAAACTAAATACCATTAATGTTCTGTAGGTTAGAAGGGAAGAAATAGCTGCCAAGATAAGAATAATTTGTCATTATGAAATTGATTATAAATGGATGCGGTTACAGTTAACATGGATATATAACTTTTCACTTACTAACACAGTCTTTTTCACCATTAATTTTTTTTTTTCTTTTTTAAAATATATATCTTTATTGATTTCAGAGAGAGGAAGGAAGAGGGAGAGAGAGGTAGAAACATCAGTGATGAGAGAGTCACTGATCGGCTGCCTCCTGCTCGCCCCCGACTGGGGATCGAGCCCGCAACCTGGGCATGTGCCCTGACCGGGAGTCGCACCTCCGTCTCCTGGCTCCTAGGTCGACGCTCAACCGCCGAGCCACGCCCAGCCGAGCATTAATTTCTTTTTCTGATAAAACTACCAAGATATCCCGTCAGGGCCTCCTTTGGATTGCAAAGCAATACAATGAGAATATTTAGTATTTCTTAACTTTCAGTGGGCTTTCTGATGTCACAAGATCATGTTCAGTCGCCAAACCTCCTGATTACCAGCATGATGTTTAATGTTCCGTTTTGTCCTTACAACATCCAGCACTGGTAAAACATCTCAGAATACGAAGTACTCCTTTTAAGGCGTTGCCTGAAAAATGCCGCTTCCCTGATGCGTTTTCACATAAACCGGGCGTCAGGTCAACAGGGAGAGGAATAACAGCGGCTTCATGTGCGTGGTCTCTGTTTGTTTTCACACCCTAGCAACTGTATCTTAAGACATTAAGGCTGTCATGACGCCCGCTTCCTGACAAGAGGGAGAACCGGTCCGGGGGTGAGAGGACTGTTGGCGGCCCCCACGTTCAGGCCCAAGGGCGCGGGGAGAAGCCGGGAGAGGCCCGCTGTGCCGGCCCGCTGTGCCGGCCCGCTGTGCCGGCCCGCTCCTGCGGGGAAGCTCTAATTGGTCTGATCCCAGCCTCCGCGCTCTGAGTTCAGAGCAACTCCAGGCGCTCCACTGCCCTAGTTTTTCCTCTATCGTCCCTCCTTTTTCTCTGGCTAAAACCTGCAGACAACCTTAGTGTTTCCTATGATCGTTCCCGGGCCCAGGCGCTGGGGAGGCAGGATGGAGTGATCTCGGTGAGGGAGGAGAGAGCCCTGGATCCGGCCCTCCTCTTATTTCCTCTGAAGCCACAGTTTTCTGGGATTCAGGACATGATGAAAGACTTCTGCGTCCAGGCTTTTATCTGAGAGGGCTGATGAGCTTCAGAGGAAAAGGTTGTGCGAGTATTTACAAGTTTATCAAACTGTGTCAATGGCTCGCCGACTGCCAGGCGTGTTTCCGATCAATAAAGAGCCCTTGAAAATGCGAACAGGGATGACCACGCTTGACTTGGCCACATTAGACTGGAAAAGCAGCACGTGATTTAAAACAAGACAGAGCCCTTCACGGAGCTCCAGTCCCCTGACGCTCCAGCCAGAGGCCGCGTCTGCGGCAGGGATGTTACAGGGACCTGAGCTGCCCGGTCAGTGGGTTTCCGCAGAGAAAAAGCAGTGAGGCCCTCATAGCTCCACATTATTCATTATAATGAGAAGTCAGGTCTGCGCCTGCCTTTTAGAAAAGACACATTCTAAGACTTTAATTCCAAAACATTCATTCTAAATAGTGCAAGAATTTGAAGCAAACAGAATTTGATAGGCATTTTTAAATGAGATTCATATTTCATAGGGAAAGCTAGACTAGATCGCCAGTCTTCAAACTGTTTTGTCCTTGGGTCCCTACAACAAAGTATGTATACAAATTTAAATTTGATTTCCTGTGACCATAATACTCGTTTTAAGTATTGTACAAAACCAGTTTGCTTCTATATTGAATTATGCTTGTAATTATTAGTTGTACACACAGCTGAAATCAACGTAATTATTGCGTAAATATGTTAAATAATTTGATAATAATTAAACATCAAAAGTGAAAATGTGTGGAAAGTACCCCTCTGAATTAGATCAATGGGGACTCTTTCAAATAGTTCATGTTTTCATGGATGAATTTTACTTATTATAAGAGCAAAGCAAGATTCAGTGTCAATTCTATTCCTATTTTATAAATATAAAGATAAGAAATCTTGGGACAAAATAAGCAGATGGGAATTGAAGGATTTTTTTGAGGGTGATGCTCTTTAATTATGTGAAATCCTTGTTACTCATATTTTAAAAACCACATTGTTATTTTATTTCCAGAAAGTGTGTGTAATGGTCTCTAAGCAGTCAATTCCATCACATTTCGTCTTCAGTTTTACTGAAAGCAAAGAATTGGCACCTGCTTTCAAAAAGATTTGTGCCCTGGCCAGGGTGGCTCAGTTGGTTGGAGCATTGCCCATGCACCGAAAAGTTGCCAGTCGATTCTCGGTCAGGGCACATGCCCAGGTTGTGGGCTCGATTCCTGGTCAGGGTGCATGTGGGAGGCCAATCAATGTTTCTCTCTCACATCAATGTTTCTCTCTCTCTCCCTCTCCCTTCCTCTTTCTCTAAAATCCATAAAAACATATTTTTAAAAATAAATACAGGTTAGAGTTTTTGGAAGCCATTTCTGTTTCTGTGAAGTATACCAAAAAAGGCTCTGCCAAGGCTAAGCAAACTACTACTAATTACACCTGTTACTCTTTTACTAAAAGGCACTTTAATCTCATGTACACAGAATTTGGTAGAAAATTGAACTGTCCTTCGTTTCAGTTTGCCTTTGTTATTGTAATCCTCTTTGAGGGCTTTTACCATATTATATGCTTTAAATATCTCTATTTAACTAGTTCATTTAACTTAGAGAAGTAACTACTATGTAATTTACTGCAGAGCTAGTACTCCTTAAAACCAAACTTACGTTGTATCAGAAAAACCTGACTTCTTATTACAGTTCAAGTAAATGAACACACATTTTGTCACAACCATCTCAGTTCAGAATTCCTACTCTAGGTAGCTAGCAGAAGGACAGGTAAAGCACGAATCCTTGCCAGGAGTTCACTAATAGGACTAAATAACGCATCCCTGCCCTGCCTTTAATATTTCCCACTTTATTGATGTTCTCTCTGAGCCCCGAAGCTCTCCTGCAGGTGAAAATGAGTGACACCAGCTGGGGTGAGTCACGAAGGCATTGAACAAAAACGTTTTTCCTCCCTCTTCATAGAGCGTATTTCAGAGCCCAGCACCAGCCTGGCATATTCCATCCTGAACCCCACACTTTGTCCCTGATAGAAACACATGTAAGACGAGGAAGGACACTGACGCCTTACTTTGGCTTCATTGTGTCAAGAATAACGGAGGCTTCGTTAACACAACTCTAAAATTTGACTTGATTGGCACCCTGGAAGCCGTATGCTGCAAGCCAGTGTGCCATAGTAAGACTCTGGGAAGTGAGAGGCGTGTCCATGTGTGTAAAGTCTATATATGGCCCAGCCAGCATGGCTCAGTGGTTGAGCGTCAACCTATGAACCAGGAGGTCACGGTTCGATTCCCAGTCAGGGCACGTGCCCGGGTTGCAGGCTCGATCCCCAGCAGGGGGCCTGCAGGAGGCAGCCGATCAATGACTCTCATCATTGGTGTTTCTATCTCTCCCAAATTAATAAAAATAAAAGAAAGTCTTATATGGAAGCTGTTGGAGTTCTAGAAAGTAATGCCCTTAGAACAGTCTGCCTGTCTCCCCATTGACATGTTCCCGTGTAGTCTTCATATCCCAGCATGCGCCGCTTGTTGGAGGACTCCTGGACCAGTGACCTTCACGGGCACTTGAACTCTGAGATTCTGCGATGTTATGATTAGTGAGGCTTTTTCATTACTGGGAAGAAAAAAACAATTATTATAACTACTAACTGCCCTACTCAAGCACATCCAATCAACCTTGGTTCTTTGTTTTTTTAACAAATGAAAGGACCATCTTTCTGAAAAAGGGCCTCCTGTTAAACTAGCTGTGGGGATAATTGGGAGAGTAGATACACGTATTGATAACAGTGGGTACACGTATTTCAGTGAGAAAGACTTTGAACCTCGAAAGCAGTAGCTGGAGAAAGGAACAAAGCAACACCTTTGAAACTCTGCAAGTCAGAACTTGATTACTGTTTTCAAAGCATGATGTTTGGGAGGGAAATTCATGGTTAACACCAGTTTATGCTTTGCAGCTCTCAAAGCGCAGGTATGCTGCTAACACCGCCAAAAACCACTTATAGCAGCAACAGACAGTAACACCAGAGAGTAGATTAAATCACATTAGCTCTAAATAATAATAGAATTGTTAGTAACAAGTAAGTGCAATGATAGCCTTAGAACTATATGAACTTGATGAATGTGTCCAAATACAAACTTTCCATATTTAATTATGATATGTGTGCCAACAGATCTTATTGGGGAAAGAGACTAACACTCTATTTAGTATTTTAAAAAATTTTCATGTGTAAGTCCACCAGAAAACTAAACTTACTAGGAGTCTCTTACAAGTTATAGCACAAAGAATATATTGTTTCAGTATCCATGGTAGTTTTTATTTCACTAGAACTGGTCATTTCCTCCTAATAAAAATAAGTATAACTTTATGTCCTGAAACTGAAAGCTAAGCAGATTATTTTAGTTTGGTTCAATGGGTTAGTGTGTCGGATTTTATATGAAATAGACAAATGTAAAACTTAGTAATTTAAAATAATATTTTTGTCTTAATGAAAAGCAAAGATTATACTTTGATTATAGACAACGTGCATAGTTTTGGGTTATGCACACCTTGCTTTGACTCTCGACTCTACCACTCACTTTGACCACCTAATTTACTTCTCTGAGCCTTAGTTTGCTCATCTCAAAATAAGGTCAACCTCTTAGAATTTTTTTGAAATTTAAAACAGATAATATAGGTGAAACCCTCTGGCTCTTGATAAGGTTTTATTTCTCTTCTCCCTCCTCAATCTTTTTAATAGAAGCTAATTTATGACAAATGTAGGTGCCCGGGCAGAAGCATGTCAAATGAGAAGCAGAAACTGGGCTCAGATATTTCAGAATCTCTGTGAATAAAGAAAGATGTCTAGTTAGATAGGAAGCGATCATCTCTGGGCGGTGGCATTATATTTTTTATCTTTTTATCTAATTATATGTTCTAATTGCGCTAACATGAATATGTATAACTATTGTAAAAGAAATATTTAAAATTTTAATGAGTAATGCATAATTTATCATCTTTGAGTTGATACATGAAAAATTATGGTTGCTATAACCCAATTTTTACTCTTAATCCCTAGAGCATTTTATATGACTAAATTAGTTCAAGATAAATAGGCCTGATAGCTAAAGAATTGTTCATTGCCATGATTATGGACATCAAGGAAAAAAAGAGAGGGCGCGAAGTTGTAAATAATGTATTTTTATTAAACTTTCTTGGATTACCCCCTCCTGCCTCGACCTGGTTTTCAGCAGCTGCATCCTAGCTCCTCTCTCCACTCCCACCCAGGCTTCCCCCTGCTGACCTTTAATGTCCCTGAAGCAGCGACTTCATTTCAGCTTCAGCCTGGTCAGAACCTTTCCTGAGTCTCCATTTCCCTCTCGCTCTCCTTCGCAGCTGATAGTCCGGGACACAGTAGTCCAGGTAGAAAACAGTCCCAACATTTACTGGTAATATGCTCTTCCCGAAACTGCACATTCGTCTACCTGTGTGGATTCATTGTGCCCCACGTTAGACCCTAATGCTGTAAACTGGGTACCACCATGCTCATCGGTGATCCCAAGGCGTGTCCCTTAGTAATCTTGAATTCTGTTTCTCCTGATTACACACACACACTAACAAGAAAGTATCTTTGTGGCATTGAAATATAACTTACTCCTATTAAATCTACTTTAAGTGTCCCTTTTTAAAACATGCCATACCTTATGTACATAGTAATATAATGCTAGTAACTGCATCTTCAGGAAAAGGGGTAAAATAGCACTCTTGGAGAGAGTTGAAAATACAAAAAACAAATTATTAATATGAAACATAAGGACCAAATTCTTGAACCTGGCATTCAAGGCCCTTACAAACTAATGTCATTTTCCTTTCCAACCTTCTTTCCCATTCCTCCCATGACAAACCCATTGATGCCTTCCACTCACTCAGGACCTACCGAGAACCCAGCATTCCGTATAATATCCTCACAGTCTTCCTGTGATTGCATTACTGTCCCCATTTTACAGATGGGATTTAGCAGCTTCCTTCCGGTCACACAGCTAGTTAGTGAGAGAGCAGGGATTCAAACCCAGGTTTGTCTGACTCCAGAACCAGTTTTCCTAACTTCCTTTCCAGCCACGTGGATCTCTGTGCTCAGCGTTGTCCTAACACGCCATGTTTCTGGTTGTGATGTTCACCCCAACTCAGAAACCTTGTCCTACATGACCTTCGAAGTTCACCTAAAACTTAACCCACCTGTGCAGTCTCTCAGCCTCCAGCCTACAGTGCGGTCGCCTGCCTCTGACCCTTAATCATGTTACTTTAGATTGTCATTTACTTATCAGTTGGTAGGTGCCGTCTTCCCAGCCAGGTAACTAATTGGTTAATGGCAGGAGCCATGGATGCCAGAGTAGACAAACTCTTAAGATTCCACTCTTGGGCTGTTTTCTCCTGTCACCTGCAGTTCTTTGTCCCTAGTAGAAACTCAGAGAGGAACTGGGTGTTACAGCAATAGCTCTTCAAGAATAGTCAGAGGACACTCCAAGGTCATTAAGCTAAGACCCTTCACAACTCTCATTTGAGATAAAGTCCTCTAAATTTCAAATTAACAGTTTCTCTGGAGGCTATTCTATAATAGATATTGTGTGATATTCTATAATATCTGAAATAATCATCAGGTTAATGTTTAAAAAAAGACAAACTTAGTAGTAAGTTCGTTTTGTGACTTTGAAAAGACTGAATTAATAGAGGATCACTTGCCCAGTTTCATTCTGTTCCTTGGCCTTCATGGACCCTTTCTGAAGGAGAGACAATGTGGTTTTACTTCCATTTAAGGAAAATTACAAAACAGCCTCTGTCACCAACCCCCTCAGAATAACTGAGAATGAACCTTAGCAAAGAGGGAAAGGGGCGGCACCATGAAGGAGGACTCGGATCTGTTTCCTCAAGCCCGGCCTGGCAGAGGAGGGGAGATGGTCTCCAGGAGATTGCACAGATTATCGATTCAGAAAGCTAAGAGTCTGTTCCTAGAGTTGAAGGTCACTGAGGGGTAATTCAAATGTGCCTCCTAAGGCTGAAAGTGAATTTGAGGTGAGGGTCGAAAGAGAGAGGAAAAGTTGTAGCAGCCTGCATCAAGAACTTTGTAAGACTTTAAATTTAGCCTTCCTTCCTTCCTTCCCTTCCCCACGGTCTTCCCACCGCTCCTTGTCTGTTTCCCTCCCAGCATCCGATTTTTCATTCAGCCTAATAAATAGTTTAGAGGGAACTTCTTGAATCGGTGCCATTGATTGGTTCTGCTGTTTGTTTAAGGATTGATGTGAAAATCTCCATAATCCATTCCGCCTTAATTTACACTTCAGTATGTTTAGAATGACTGATAACTACCCAACTTAATCTCTCCTGAGAAATAACAAGACATATCATTTGCAAGATAATTATGTTTTAAGTGCTCAAGAAAAACTGTAGGTGTGGAAACAGTTTCAGTAATCAGCATACCTTGGGGGAAGTCAAGGATTTCAACTTAAATATCTTAAAGACTGTGTGAGTTGAACTCACAATATCTAACAAAAAAAGCATTTAAAGTGTAAATGGTATGAGGGTATCTTGTTTATGAGAAGATGTCTGAGCATTTGCTGAAACAACTTTTTGAAAGGAAGGCTGTTTTGTTTGTTTTTCATTTTAATGTCTTGTTCTTCGATGGATCTCTTACATTCAGGAAAATTAGGTGGATTTACGCAAGAAAATAACACCATAGATTCCGGAGAACTTGATATTGGCCGACGAGCAGTTCAGGAGGTTCCTCCTGGGGTCTTCTGGAGATCACAGCTCTTCATTGACCAGCCACAGTTTCTTAAATTCAATATCTCCCTTCAGAAGGACGCATTGATCGGAGTGTATGGCCGGAAAGGCTTACCACCGTCCCACACACAGGTAAGAGTCGGTTCGCCATCCACGGAGTGAAAACGCTCGTGTGCGTTTTTAAAGTTATTCTGTTTCTGAAGTTCAGCTGTTTAACTGTTGGATCACTTTTGTATCGATCTTTCACAGTGAGAAGAATTTCGAACGTAGGGTTACACTTCTCTTGAGGCTTTTGAATTAGTAGGAAGAACAGCAATTTCTTCCTGGCTTGCTTTATCCGTTATTGATTGATTAAAATGTACCTAAATTTGTGAGTAACATAATGAATATCGAACATCAGCTGAGCACCTAGTGAAACACCAGGCATGGGTTTTCCAAGTGTTTTACAAAGATTTCTGTGGTAATTTCGGGTGATCGCATTCCTTTCATGTAATCGATGCATAACATTTTCATCTCAAACACATATTCATTTGATGGAAAATATATTTTTTTTATTTTATTTTTGCTTTATGCCAGATTGGCTCTTAGTAAAGAAATTATTGGGACATAAACATAAATGTCATCAACTCAAGCCATGATTTCTCATCTAAAAATGATGAACAAGGAAATAAAGAGGCAGAAGAGCTTTATACTGACCAAGGATGATCACATGAGTGTAGTGCTCAGAACCATTCAGACGTTCTTATATCATAGGCTCAATAACTTCAAAGTCAGTTTTCTTGCATGAAGATCACTTCTCAATAATAGTCGCAGATAGAGAGGCACTATCTATTATTCCACAGGCTTTTCCTGCCCTGGCCAGTGTGGCTCAGTTGGCTGAGCATGCTCCATACACATAGAGGTCTCCTGTTCAATTCCAGGTTAGGACACATGCCCTGGTCTCCAGTTGGATCGCTCCCCCATCAGTGTCTCTCTCTCTCTCCCTCCCTCTCCTTCCCCTTTCTCTCTAAAAATTCAATAAAAACATATTTTAAAAATAATTCCACAGGCTTTTTCATAACCTAATATTGGGTTATGGTGTGTAAATGGGAAATTGTGGTTTAAAGGAAGTCCCATTGTGTCTAAGAGAAATTATTTGAATTATTTACCATAAAATGAGAGCTCAGACTTTTCCCAAGATCAACTATTATGTTAGTAAATACAGGAATTCCAAAAATGTAGTAGATAGTTAATTTAAATTGACAAATGAACTTAAAGTTATACTTGATAATCAGTTTTGTTATCCATGGAATTTCATGCTGATTTTAATTTGATTTATACAATGAAGACTGGAAGGTTTTCATATATGCTTTATATTACGTAATTTTGTGAGAAATGCTTTTCTTTAACAGAAATTTAAAATAAGAAATTCTAAAGAGAAATCGATCATATACTAATAAAAACTACATATTTAAAAGAAGGTGAGCAAGAAAATGTGAACAGGCTTTCTCTAATGTCGTGGGTCAGGGGAAATGTCATATAAACACATAAATCACATCGTTGTAAAATTCTTGAATATCACGCTTTGATGTCTTCATTTTTCTGATTTAACATTTTGCAAATCTAGTGTTCAACTGTTCAGTTATACTTGACTCCATTTTACGTCGTAGGCAACACGAACTAGGATGTATTAACCAGATTTTCTTTCATGGAAGGGGCCTCTGTAACTTCAACTGTAACAGATAGATTGAATTTATAGCAGTAGCCCAGTGAAATAGAAAAATATATATTTTATTCATTGGAACCACATACATGATTAAGTTATTTTTGTGTAACTCAAGACACGTACCTGTAAGCAAATAGCACAACCTATAAATGCCAAAAATAATTTCAGAAAAAAAAACATTTTCTATGTGTTGTGCACATCAAAGGTTTATTTAAAGATTTAGGGTTGACTTGTTGGGAATTACATACACCCTATAAGATTAGAGAAATAAAAGGTGCAGTTTCAGGTTTTTCCATAATTCTTCTGGTATTTAAACACAACGTACGTGATGTCTACTTCTCTTTGCCACCACAGTATATGGGCTTAAGTAGGGTACACATTTTCTTAAGCACCACGGTTATTAGAGTTCCTTTCGCTGGTTTATTCTAGATCCACAGAGCAAACACCTGTCTCTGAGTTCAGTGTTTAATCATGAAATATGCTCTAAAGCAGCCCAAATTGAACATTTCTCTGTTTTCTTGGGAACATTAAATCAATCAACCTGAAATAATTAAAATTGGCCAGCCATTCAGATAGTCACTTGAGTTTTGAAAAGTCTTTGTGACCCTTTATAAAATGTCCATTTGATTGTTGCCAAGGAACCATTGGCTTCCTTCTGCATGATGTCCAATCCGTTCTCCTGGACAGTTAGGAGTCTACGGGGACAGATTACCGCCCTACAGTTAATCGTGTAATGTATCGTTTAAGTGCATTTGCATGAGGCTGTTTTAGAATGGGAGTTGGAAACCTGGGTTCTAAGCACACACCTCTACCCACTTCTTGACATTGTGACCTTGGACAAATCCCTTAAGTTCTCTGCGCCTTGGTGTCTACCTGTAAAATGAAAGGATTAGATCAGATGATCTGTAAAATGTCTTCTTCCTCTATTCTGGAGATTTACAGGGAGACTATGCCACCAAAAATAAGTTGATTTGAGAACGCGGTTAAGTATTCATAGGTTCTGAGGTAAGCGTATGGATAGCCTGTTCAGAATGAACCACCAAGGTCCCTTTATCAATTATAAGCATGGTCTGCATGTTAGCTCCCCCAAAGTGGTGAAACTGAATTGTGTCCTAGAAATAGCATAAGATCTAAGACTCACCCACAGAAAAAAACCCGTGTCTCTATCTTCTGAGCAGGTACTGCAGAGCAAACCTCGGGTCACTCGAGTTGGCCCATAAGTGATTACGCCCTAAGAACAAAGGTTATTAAATATTCCTATTCCATATAATTGATTTACTTTCTATAGAGGTGATGTTAGCATTGAGTAGGGGACTTGTCTTTAGGTAGGTGAATAAGCCTCCTGAAGTCATGTGTGAAATGCCCCTAGAGTAGAGCCTAAAACTGGGCAGAAGCTCAACACCTGTCAGCTACTCCCAGCAGCACCACCACACTCCCCACTCCTGCCTTGTCCTGTTGTTCACAGTGTGATGCAAGTGGTGTTTTCTGTGATAAAAGGGTTGAAACACCAGTTAAAACTCAAAATTTTCTCCCTTTCAATTTTTCATTTGTTGTATTTAATGTTAGCGGACAGAATGTTTCTATGCAGTGGGTCCATGAGAAGGAAGCCTTTTCTGTCTCTGCCATGCTAACCCAAATATTCCAATCTGATGAGAAATGAATGGCCTATTTGAGATAGAAGCACCTTTCAAAAGCGCTGCGTTCATTTTCCTCTGATAATTTTTTAATACAATTCCGATGAAATTTTTGCAGGTCAAGTAGCCACACTAGTTATTATGTTCATCCTTGTTAAGATATAAGTGCAAAAAGATTTTTGAATGATAATTAACTTATGGCATTTTTATATATTTCTCACAGTTAAATGATGTAGGTATACTACACGGAAAAAAATGCTTTTATATTTAAATAAAAACTTAACTAAGTCAGAAACTGAATTAGATATTCTAAATGCTGTTCAATAGCAACAGTACAGGTCTGTGATCAGTACAGGTGGTCAGTTAACTGTGACTCTCAGAATCCCAACAACTGATTTTATTCCTTGATTGTTATAAGGGATTCATATAATCACCTTTTTAAAAAATAGAACTCTGATGAAATCCCATTCAAGGAGTAGCTCTGAAAGTAGAATATTAATAGTTTGCAGGTATAGTACTGTAACATTAATGACTAATATGTATAGTACTGGAGTGTGTTACACCGTAAGCATGAGCCTCAGGATTACAATGAAACTAGGTAAGAGTCTCTAGAAACTCAGTCACTCTGCATTTAAGAAAATCACTCTGCTTTCAAGAAACTTATCTAACAAGTTTATTAAAACCATCTTGGGAAGTCTTTGCAATGCCTTCCAAATTCACTGCGTTATCCCTGGTTACAAATTGTTACCCCACTGTTACCAGTCACATTCCATACTTTTCATCACCTTTAAATTCTCCAGTTAAATTCTAGCTACCCAATGTTCATGATTAATCTCACTCAGAAATTAAGTTTAATGAAGATTGGCATCATAATAATCGGGCATGCTTCTGTTACCGCTGTCCCCTCAGAAGCCCACCGTTGTTTCATGTTTTTGACTTCTGATGAAAGATGTAAAAGCATCTCGTTATATGTTTCTAATCTCACCATAACCACATAAAAACCCATGGGTCTCTCTGTGGTGCTTGGGATGGTCATATCAGGTCGCAGAGAGGGGTGGAGTGTGGAGGGCACAGCCCGAGCTCTGGCAAAGGGCACTTGAGTTCACAGCCCAGCTCCACCGCTGACCAGGTGTGTGACCTTGCCCAGGCTCTGGAAGTTTCCGTTTCCTTCCTCGGTAAGCTGTAAATATTAATGCCTTCTTAGAAGGGCTGCTGGGAGGGCTATAAACAACCGTGCACAGAGAAAGTACTCAAAAGAGTGGTTGTGACTATGTGGGCGTTAACGGGAACACCCTGAGGTTGCCTGCCGGCCTAGGAACATGAGGCTGCTGGGTTTGGAATGCTACAGACTGTGTTTGTCTCCCCAAACTGCCCACTCTCATCAAGGTGTTTATCAGCCAAATGAAATCAATAAATTTGGAAACCATGGTGCCCCATAAGGAAAACCGTGCACTTTGCTCAAAAGTGTGCAGTTTCGGCAGTGAGTGTGTACAGTGGGTAGTTTTCATGTCACTCTTAAGTGCTGTGCACAGAGCACTTGTCAACCAAGACTTTTTTCCTAATATTAATTAGAGCAAAGGAGAAACGTTTGAGGAAAAGAGAGAAGCAGCCACGATCTTAAAGTTTCCGACCACTAAACCGTTTTGCTTGTCCCTGTCTTCAGTACGACTTTGTCGAGCTCCTGGATGGCAGCAGGTTGATCGCCAGAGAGCGGAACCTCCTGGAGGCCGAAAGAGCCGGGCGGCAGGCGCGGTCCGTCAGTCTCCACGAGGCCGGCTTCATCCAGTACTTGGACTCCGGCATCTGGCACCTGGCTTTCTACAACGACGGGAAGAATGCCGAGCAGGTGTCTTTCAACACCATTGTCATAGGTAAGAAGGGCCGCAGGGCACCTTTCCCAGGCGAGAGCCTCCACGCCAGTGTCGGATAGAAACGCAGTATTGGGGAGGAATTGAGATTCCTAGGGTGCGAAAGCCTGGGGTGACATGTGAAAAATGTTTTTGAATTGTCCATTTGTGAACGTGACAAACCATTGGGCACCAGAGGAAAATAGGGTTTTGAAGTATGTGGAGGAGTTCGGCATCACAAAAACCGCCAAGAACACGTGCCGGTGAATGGCAGTGCCTTCACTGTTTGAAAACTCTAGGATCACGCAGCCTTCTGTTTTTAAATAAGTTTTTATTGATTTCAGAGAGGGGAAAGGAGAGGGAGAGAGAGGTAGAAACATCAATAATGAGAGAGTCATTGATCGGCTGCCTCCTGCGCAAGCCCCCCACGGGGGGGGATGGAGCCCGAAACCGGCGCATGTGCCCTGACGGGGAATCGAACCTGCCACCTCTTGGTGCACGGGACAGCGCTCCACCCGCTGAGCCACACTGGCTGGGCCATGCCGCCTGTTTCGGTCGTGCGTCCTTCAACAGGCAGCTAAAATGATCACAGAGCCACAGGTCCCCTTGGGCAGGCGGCAGGGGACACAATAAGCATTTCTCCCTTCCCTCTTCCTCAGAGTCCGTGGTGGAATGCCCCCGAAATTGCCATGGAAATGGAGAGTGCGTGTCTGGAACTTGCCATTGTTTTCCAGGATTTCTGGGTCCAGATTGTTCGAGAGGTATGCTAGTCAGATTGTGTTTCCTTAAGCCAGCATCAATGAGCCATAGCAACACCAGTAACGCAGGAAACGGCCCAGAGCGGGGAGATGGGGGGCCCGGCACCCACTTGTCCCGGCGCCGCCTTTCTTTCCCCGCCGGGCTGCAGATGCGCCGCTGACCCCGCGTCGTGTGTTGTTCCGCAGCCGCGTGTCCCGTGCTGTGCAGCGGCAACGGGCAGTACTCCAAGGGCCGGTGCCTCTGCTTCAGCGGCTGGAAGGGCACCGAGTGCGACGTGCCCACCACGCAGTGTGTGGACCCGCAGTGCGGGGGCCGTGGGATCTGCATCATGGGCTCCTGTGCCTGCAACTCGGGGTACAAAGGAGAGAACTGTGAAGAAGGTAAACGTGTCACTGTTCACAGAAGCCCGTTGTTACCTTCACGAGAAGACACAGATTAAGCGCGTAATCTGCAGTGTGGCGGACGGGCCCTTTCGCCGGCCGCCTTGTGAAGGTCATTTCGATTTCCATACCTAGGGATGCACTGTTTTCTCAGCACGTGAACTCATACAGAGAGCAAGTACCAGAGAGCCCTCTGCTCTTTTTCCATAATGTGAATAGTTCTTTTTTTTTTTTCCACTCTGAGAAAGTAAGCAAACGTGTGTCTTGACACCAACAGTAGACTGTTTTTTGAGGTGGTTTTTCTTTAAAACATTTTCGTATTGGTGCCAGCTTTTAAAGCGGGCATTTTGGCATCTCTAGAAAGACAGACGATTGAATGTAATAACTAGTGGAAAAAAGTCTGACGTCATGGGTTTGTTCCACGCCGTGTACAGTGGTGAGAGTCAGGATACTACACTGTGAAGTGCAGTTGAGTTGTTTTTTCAAAAAGCAGAAAACCACCATTTCTGGCCTTCAATCAAATTGATTTTATTGATCCACACACACAAAGTAATACAATTAAGTCTCTGGAATTAAATTTTCAGGCCATTGACCCTACAAGTGTAAAGTTTTATTGAGTCCAATTGCTAAATTGAATCTCGTCATCTAAAGCACATTAAAGCGAATTAAGAAAGATAGAGAGTTTGCAACTCATTTATTTCTCAAGCAGTTCCAGGGGCCCATAGAGCTGTCAGCCTCAGTGGTGTGGGTTAGGTCAGCTGATCCAATTTTGTTATGGAGAAGCCAATACTTGTTACTCCCCAATTAGGCAGAACAGAGAGCAGTGGGCTAAGATCTCCAGAGCATATGCGTGTAATTCATGGAAATTAGCGATCCCCGCAAGAGTGTCAGTTACCTAAGTGGCATGATTCTCAGTGCTCTCTCCTAGAGTGCTTTGCGTTTTCGGAAATAAGTTCTTGAAGACATTAGGTATATATTAGAAGATCCAAAATGTTTATGCACATTAGGTTGGGACTTCACTCTTTATTCTGCATGTATGTATGATATCTTCTAGATTTAATCGTCAGATTGTTCTCTGCTCTTGACACTAGCTGACTGTCTAGACCCTGGCTGCTCAAACCACGGTGTGTGCATCCACGGGGAGTGTCACTGCAACCCAGGATGGGGTGGCAACAACTGTGAGATACTGAAGACCATGTGTCCAGACCAGTGCTCTGGCCACGGGACGTACCTTCAGGAAAGTGGCTCCTGCACCTGTGACCCAAATTGGACAGGCCCAGACTGCTCAAATGGTGAGGTCATAAATGTGGTACCCCGAAGTGCTTGCTAGGGTTTTGCTAAAGATTAAATTATTGTCATTTTTAAAACACGCTATAATTAAATTTAATGTGGATTTTATTAAACTGATTGTTTATAGAAATATTAAAAGTAATGAAATCTGTTGTCTTGTAAAAAGAAAAGAAACAGGCCTAGTGAGTTTGTCGTTGCACTTTCTTTAGTGTCATTGTAAAGAAGGATCTTTCATTTCTGTGAAGCTCTTTGTCTTCTTAACTCTCAAGGCCTGTGGATAGCGTGGGGATCTAAGCACATGATCTCATAACAGAGAAGCCTCCATTAAAAATTGTTTGACAATCGAAGGCTAAATATGATTATAGTAAAGGATATACATGCGTAGGTTGTACAGTGGTTCTGCACTGAGAGTTTAATTATAATGCAGGCATATCTCGGAGATATTGCGGGTTTATTTCCAGACCACCACAATAATGCGAGTATTGTAATAGAACGAGTTGTAGTCTTTTCACTGGTGGAAGATCTTGCCTTCAGTTTGTAAAAAAAAATGCAACATCGAAAAGGCAGGTAGTAATCTAGTTTGGTCCAGTTCCTACTCCTCGCCAGCTGCATGTGTGGTGCTGTGCTAGGCCCTGTGGGGATAAATGAAGAATCATCCTGCCTGTAGGAGACTGGCTTTCACATTTCTGACCTAAATAACCTACAGTCTTAAATCCATTTTTACTCGTGACCTAGTATACATATTCATGCGTACGCTCATGTAGCTGACGCAAGAGCTTTCCAAAGTGGTACACACTGATACCTCTTTACCAGCCTGTTCTACTTTTTTTAAATTCTGGTTGCAACCCATGAATTAATTTCGTGGCCCGCTCATGAGTCCCGCAGTTTGAAAAGAGGCTGTTCTACTCTAGAAAATTACAGCATCGCTGGGGAGGTAAGGGGGACACACATGAAATACTTAGAAACCAGCACGTTCCAGTGTAAGTTTATTGAGTTTCACGTGGGAAAATTTGCTAAATTCAGTCAACACCCAGAGAGCAATGTTGCCTTGATGCATATTGAAAGTTTTCAGAGACTTTTATTAACACGCCTTACCTTCTTTTAAAGACTGTAGTGAGCGTAGGGGTGGGGAGGAATGCTTTTTGACCCTGGGAAACTATTAGAAAGTACGTAAGAGCATGAGCTCTGAAATCAGACGCTGGGTTCATATCCAGTCCCTACTGCTTAGCTGGGTAACGGCAGGCAAATGACCGTACGCTTCAGTCTGCTTACCTCTAAAATGGGTTTAATCATACGGCATTCTCCGCAGAGATGCTGTGGGAATTACCTGAAGTAGTGCACCTGCAGCACTTAGTACAGGGCTGAGCTCGTAATAAATCCTAAGTACAGTTACCAGCACCACTACTGTTAGCAAAGATCAACCGTGAGAATGCCCACAGGCACGGGACAGTGAGGTCAACGTGGGGCTGCGCCCAGTGGCGGGGGAAGAAGCAGTTTCCACATGAAGGCTTAGATCGTGGGGCGTTGGCTGGTGGTAGGGGTGTGCGCCCGCTCGCGTGGTGAGACCAGCGTTTTCGAACGGCCCTGGAGATACTGTGTAAGTGTCCGCGTATGAACAGGGAGGCGCTGGCGACCGGGAGGCAAGGCAGAGAGCTTTCCCCGAAGAGAGGCGAGCAGAGCGCGAATCGGTCTGTAGAAAGGAACAGGATAAATCCGAGGGACCCGTACAGGCAGAGCAGACAGGGCTTGTGAAGGAAACAGAGGTAGATGTTGGTGAGAAGAGCGGGCGGTCGGAAACAAGGAGGCCACGGTGTGCGTGATGGAGTCGGCAGGATGGCGCGGTGGCCGTGGGGACGTGAGTGAGACGCAGAGGTGGTGACTTCTGCTCGGGTGCCCAGACTATCTGAGCAAAAGTAAATAATACCAAGAAGAGGAGGAAAACTGAGGAGGAAGGCGGGAAAGTGGAGGACGGGGCCTGGAAGAAGAGAGAAGCTCGGGTTAGGCCTGCGTGACTCCTGGAGCAAGTCGCCTCCGCTGGGGAAGGGGGAGTGACGCAGGAACCCGTCGGATCGGGTCGGGTCGCAGGCGGCCTGGGAGGCCTCACTAAAGAGCTTTCGGAAATCCTCGCCAGCCAGCACTTACCCGGCAGGGTGCGTGGCTTTATTTTAAATAACACGCTAACTTGTTTTGTCAAACTCTGTTCTTCAAAATGCATTTTATAACGACAAGAATCAAAACAGGCACTTTAGTTATTGCTGTTGAGTTTTTATTTACATTTCCAGCTTTCGTACTAAAAGAAAAAAATGCATCCCACAAAGATATCCACTTAAAGTTTATAGACATAATCACTTGTGCAGTAAAGCCGCTAGCTCGGGTCCCTTCTGCCGCTCTCAGTAAAGTAGTCATAATAATCCTGGTTATAAAGTAATACTTGTTTGAAATACGATCATTCTGATGTGTTTCTTGCAATCATACAAGTAAGAAAGGAACAGCAAAATAGCCCCTTTTTTGTTGCATATAAAGTTATTTAACATTACCTGAATTATTTTATAAAGGATAGTTTGTTGTTTGTTTGTTTATTTTTAATCCTCACTGGAGGATATTTTTCCCATTGCCTTTCAGAGAGAGTGGAAGGGAGAGAGAGAAACATTGATGTGAGAGAGACACGTTGATTGGTTGCCTCCCGCTCCCACCCCGACGGCCCGGGGCCGAACCTGCAACCCAGGTACGTGCCCTTGGCTGGAATGGAACCCTGGACCCTTCAGTCCGCGGGCTGACGACGCTCTAACCACTGAGCCAAACCCTTCAGGGCTGTAGTTTATATTAAATAACTCTGAAGACTATTCAGTCTTCTTCATAAAATGATATTGCTGCGAATAGCAAAAAAAGATATAAATGTTATTCAAAATTTTAAATTAGCTGCCACAATCACATATCATTATTTTACATATTTAGACTAATTTTTATGCTGATGTGTAATTACTTATCTATTGGAAAATCTGACGTTTCCTTTATACAGAATGACTTCGTCCTGTTTGTCTCTATCTCCAGGACAAAGCAGAAACTTGACATATATTAAACTCTCAATCTATAGAGTTGAACAGTAAGGATAGTACTGTTTTTGGAGGAACGTAAGCACTGAATATACTTTGCTATTAGGCTGCAAAAAAAGACAGAAAACGTATTTAAAATTATTAGTAAAGATCTCAAACATGCATATACACATCCCGTGAAAATACTGGATTCATGTGCCTCAAATTTATCTACATGTTGCCCAGTTCTCAAAGTTTACAAAAACGTTAATTCATATTTGTGACTTAACATTTGCTAGCTGTATAATTCTGAATTTCTTACCGAATCCTAAAGCAAAACACTTCACCAGCTGCCTCTTCTGCAGTTGTGAAACAACCTTCAGATATCTGAGTCCAGTAAGAGAGTAGACTTTACAGCCAAAGAAACATTTGGTGAAGCTGCTGAAAGAGAAGAAATGAATTATTTCCCTCAGAAAGTTTATGGTGTGAAAGCAATAGAACTTTCCTCTATCTTCATCAGCAGTTTGCCCATTAATTAGCCCTCCAATTCCACTGCAATTAAATTATCTCTAATTAATAAGTTCATTACAAAGATCGACGCACCTTGCTCAAAGCTAGTGTGCTAGACGCTGATAAACACCTTCGCCCTAATGAAACATCGATTAGATGGAAGAAAGAAACCTCTCTCTTCTGGAGCCAAGTTGACGTTCTGTTCCTGTGAAGTTAATCAAACCACCTTAGATCTCTTAATCAAAAATTTAATTCAAACGAGATAGAAAATGCGGCATGAGAAGCCGTGGCCCGCTCTCCTCCAGTTAATAGTCCTGGCTGTTGTTCATAAGAAATGTTACAACCCTCACGGTGCCTTGAGAGGGTGTTAAAAATTCAGCAGCACTTTGAGACAGAGAAGGACGGTGTCTGAGAAATGTTATTTGGGCAAAGAATGGGGAAAATAGGAACATGGGACTACATGAAGTTACCATTTTTTTAATTTAAGAATAAGGCTTATAATCCACTTTCTGTTTGTTTGAAATGATTTCAGGATTTTAGTGTTCAGCATTTTTAGTGCAAGAAAACCAAAACTAAACAACAGTCTTCCAATCTTAGAAAAAAGTGATAATTTTATTTAACTTGTAAAAAATAAAACACCCTTCCAAGTTGTCTCTCTGTGCCTCTCCCTCAATTGGATCTAGTAAAAGAAAGCTTTTTATGAAAAAAACAATCACTTCTGACACCTGAATTCTTTTTTAAAAACCTAACCTACGATTATAGTTTTAAGTCTCTTGTGCTCCTTTCAGTAATTCCAGTCATTGAAAACCTTGTTTTTGAAACGACATAGTCAGTAGGTATGTGATTAACCTGCTTTTCCACTTTGGTTTTGCTAAGCAGCTTTTATCTATCAACAATACAGATTCACTGAAAAGGGAAACGCAATTTCTTCTATTTACCCAGCACGCCTGTGCTTCACAAGCAAGCTAGTGTGCACACAATGCTCGATGCTTTTTAAGGAAAGTTTCTGAATGTTTTTAAATTTTAAACTGGAGGATTAGAAATAGTACCCTTTCCATTCTTGCTGTAGGGGTGAAGCCCAGCTGCTGTTCGTGGCCTGTTAAACCCTGAAATAATTCACTAATTTAATATTAATTTGATGTAGTAACACGTGTGCGTGCGTCCTTGACTATCCAAAGGTACCCTCAGATACATATGTGTGTGTGCGCACGTGTGTGTGTGCATTTTCCTCTCTTCATGAATTGTGTTTTGTTTTAATTTGATGTGGTAACACGTGTGCGTGCGTCCTTGACTATCCAAAGGTACCCTCAGATACATATGTGTGTATGCGCACGTGTGTGTGTGCATTTTCCTCTCTTCATGAATTGTGTTTTGTTTTATTGGTAGCCCGTGTGCACATGTGTCTACATACATAGACAATTATTATAACAAAATTGTCATGTGTATTTCACGCACAATTGTGTAATATAGACAATTATTTATAACAAAATTGTCATGTGTATTTCACGCACAATTAGTGCAGCATATAAGATTAAATAATGAACGAAAAAGTGATCTTCTACCGTTTATATTCTTAGTGGTGGACTCTGAATTCATTTAGTGTATAAATACTCGTGATTTGTTTCCAGTGACTGTTTTTCACTTTCACAAGGCCTATTCATTCCCCTTCTCACTGCCTGCTGCTCTTCTCTCCTGCCCCAACTCCCCTTTCTCGATATAGAAATATGCTCCGTGGACTGCGGCGCCCACGGTGTGTGCATGGGAGGCACATGTCGCTGTGAAGAAGGCTGGACAGGCCCGGCGTGCAACCAGAGAGCCTGCCACCCTCGCTGCACGGAGCACGGGACCTGCAAGGACGGCAAGTGTGAATGCAGCCAGGGCTGGAATGGCGAGCACTGCACCATCGGTAGGCCAGCCCCTCTGTGCCCCTCCCCGTGCCACGAAAGAGCTCGTGTTTGCTGGCTTTCTACTTTAGAAAGCAGCAAACAGGACAAGCCAATGCACACTCATAGACACAGACAACAGTGGTGGTTACCAGAGGGAAAGGGGTTGGCGGAGGTAGTAAAGGGTAAAGGGGGTCAGATATATGGTGGTAGAGAAGTTTTGACTTTGGGAGGTGAACACACAGGCAATATACAGATGGCGTATTATAGAATTGTACACTTGAAACCTTTATAATTTTATTAGCCAATGTCGCCCCGATACATTTAATAATTTTTTTTATTTTAATTGCAAAAAAGAAAGAAAAGCTAGTATCTTCTCATTAATTTTTACCCATCTTTATTAAAGAGGAATTAGGTTTTTTTGTTGTCTTTTTAAATATATTTTTTATTGATTTCAGAGAGAGGAAGGGGAAGGGGGAGAGAGAGAGAGAGAGAGAGAAACCTCAATGCTGAGAGAGTCATTGATCGGCTGCCTCCTGCAGGCCCCCTGCTGGGGATCAAGCCCACAACCCAGACATGTGCCCTGGCCAGGAATTGAAGTGCGATCTCCTGGATCAGGTCGATGCTCAACCGTTGAGCCACACTGGCCGGGCAGGAATTGTTTTTTAAGTAAGATTATCACTTACAATGGCAATTTAGCTCTTTTTAGAATAACTGACATCCGTATGAAGTATAAGGAATTTTTATTCATTGTTGTTTGTGGTGGCTACAAAAATTGATGCACATAAAGATGATTTCATTTCTTACCTATAAATAAGCTTTCATTGGACATTACTTTTTAATGTTCCATCTTGCCATTGCATAACCAAAACAAAAATTTTATTTTTAAAAAATGTCAAAATCTGTGGCCTTTTTGGCTTCTATAGATTCCAGAATTACACATCTTTGCACTTGTCAGTTACCTAGTACCCACATCTTCAAGGTATTCAGTGCCTTTTTTTGCCTTTACCATTTGAGTCACTCAACTGAAAACATTTAATTAAAGAAAATACAGCAAAAATTAGTTCAGTTGACCCTTGAACAACATGGGTTTGAACTGTGCGGGTAACTGGTATGTGGATATTTTTCAATAAATCCTTATACTGTCTGATCCGTGTTTGGGAGTCTGCGGGTGCAGAGGGCCGGATGTATGCGTTGATCTACACAGTTTTAGAAGGGGACAGGAGCATTGAAGAGTTTGGTATCTGTGGAGGGTCTTAGAACCAATCCTCCTTGGATACTGAGGGACAACTCAAGTTTTTAGGGAGTCAGGAGTTATATGTGTATTTTTGTCTGTGCGGGGTCAGAGCCCCTAAGCCAGGCATTATTCAAGGGTCAACTGTAATCAATTTCTGCCTCGCTTCAATGAAAGTGTACAGTATTCATTATAAATGGCACAGTCCTGCAGAAATTTTGTCATTTGAGGTAGTGTTTCTCCACATCGTTTTATGTCTGTAGGATAAAATTCGATAAAGCTTTCAGGGGGTGTCTTGGTATCTAAAGCAGTTTCTTCTTCCAGTGCACCTGTAAGTATTACGTCTTTCCCTTTTTTTGCTTGCAGGAATTGGTCAGCCAGGAATTTTTCCATGGGAAAATTGCAATCACATACAGTGTATAAACTGTCACAGTTGTATCTTTATAAAACGTCATGAGGTTCTTTCTGATCATGCTGACACCCCTGACATTTGTTTCAAGGATCCCACTACCACCCCCACATACGGTTGAACCAACTAGCCGAGGTCACGGGACCCAGGGTGGCTCTACTCACGGCCATATAGTTACCAGAAAGGGACATGAGTTAGCAGGGGGTATCGGGAAACCCACACACAGATGTCCTGTGTTCTTCCTGTCCCCAGGAGAGGTCACATACAGCGTGCCTCTCTCCAGTAATGACATGCGTCAACCTGTGCCGTTTTTCTGCCCAGTGAAACCCCTTGGAGACTCCGAGAGTTAAGGTTTTGATCGGGGCTGCTCCGACAGGTAGTCCCTGTCGGCTACGACAAAACCACCAAAATTCCAGGCTCTCCGAAGAAAAGCAGGTGTTTAGGGCTTCGGGTGTGCAAATTAACCTTATCGGTGTAAGGAACATCCAGCTCTCCAGATGCCAGCCAAGGCCAGCTCAGCAGACTTCTAAAGGTCGGGCTCGTTACGTTGCCTCTTACCTGAGAAACATCCTCAGGGTTTCCCTTGTCCAGTGTGCTTACTGCCCAAACCTGGGGACACGTGTTGTTCTAACGAGATCGACGGCAAATGCATACTCACAGCACTTGCGGGGCGCTTGCTCACCCCCACCGTGTTGTGTGGTTTTCCCCGCCACTCCTCTCCGAGAGAGGCCCCGCAGGGCAGTGGCTTCCTGGGGTTCATAGGATCCGTGTTAAGGCAGAGAAAAGTTGACAACCACAGTTTGTGTATCTTCCTGTGGGCACGCAGAGGACAGTGTGATACCCCGTGACCTAACAGCTCCATGCCCAAATTCCAGAATGCCTGTCTACCCGAGGAGGGCAGGAAAGGGCTCTGCTCACACCCGCTCTTATCTTATAACCCCACCCACTCCATAGCCAGCCAGCAGTGAACTGATTCTAGTCGGGGGGGGGGGGGGGGGGGGGGCAGTTTACATACTTGACTGCATGTATGTATCCCAGGAAGTATAACAAAACACACGTGTATCTGGCTTAGAAAACCAAGAAGTGCACTATAAAGTTAATAGTTGTAAAGTTAATGGGCAGATTTAACTTGCCAATCAACAGTTACTGAATCCTACTGTGGTTCTCACTGACCTTGGCAATATTTCATGGTTCGTTTCTCCCCCTTGGGCTGTTCTTGAGCAACTTCTCAGTTGTGGGGGCAACAGAGGGGTTTTTGTTCTATGCAGCATGTCTTGCTGTGGTGCTAAGGATTCCATTTCTGCCGCTGCATTTAATTTTGCAGCTTTTTGTCCGTATAAGTAACAATGTGGAAATGAAGGGCCTGTCTTATTTAAAAATAAATCCTAGAAGTGAACCTTTTTAAAGATGTAGGGAACCTTTAAACCATTGTTTTTGCTCTTTTGTGCGATTAGAGCTGTTGCTCCAGATCTTGGCACACAGAGATCCCACTGGCTTTCCCCGTCTGCTCGCTACCTGCGTATCTGGCCACGGGACGCCTCGGGGCCCGTCTTCAAGGCGGCCTTTGTGAGGCCCTAATTAAACAGCCCAGGGAACCACGCGTGTCCTCGCATTCCCCGTGGTTACTGCGCTGTGCGTTTCCTCCATTTCAGCGCTCAGGCACCTGACTGGAAGCAGCTGCCACTTTAGGAGAGAATATTCATAAATCAGCAAGGTGTTTTTTCTTTTTCCGTATTATGTGCCATCTCATTGAATACAAGCAGGGAGGTTAATTGAAAAAGCAGTGGAGAAATTAAACAGAAGCAGACAAGTTCCCAATAGAAAGCAAAGAATATTCTCCATTAGTCTTCATACTATCTTCATAGCTGTTTATAAAACCGTAGGCATTTTGGTGGTGAAATAGGTTGTGGATCTAGAGTATTCACTGAGCACACCGCCCACCTGGAAGGATCCCGTCTTGACAGTTTTCTTGGTGTGTTCGTATTTCCCCCCCCATGATGAATCACCTCTTCGGGAAATTAGGCATATTCGTCCTCAGGTTCATTGTCCCCAAGATCTTCGTCCTCTGGGTTAGACTTTGACTCGAGACGTATGCAGATGGGAAATGAAACACAGGAAAGCCTACTTTTAGCAGTATTACAAATAAAATAAATATCTCTTCCTTCCTCCCCAGAGAAGCATTTATGATTGTTGGATCCTTTCATAAAGAATACGTTACATGATTGAACCACATCAAATAAGCACCCGCAGTTATTACCGACATAGTTTAACAGGCCTAGCGCTGTTCCCGATGCTCAGATACCATATGCTTCAGCCTTTGTATGTGACCATTCCACTAAAGGGTCAAATGGTTATCACGCCCATGTTCCTGCCTCTGTTCTTCATGAATAGGAAAGATGTCAGAACACTTAGAGGATCCAAAAGCAAGTTAAAAAATATGAAATATAATTAAGTGGTTTATAAATGATAGTTGGTATAAATTGGAATATTGTATGGCTGACTTTATATTTAAAAAACTTAAACAGATTCATATTGTGAGAGTTGAGGTACGTGAGGGGGAAATCCGTGAGCTGGGTGACTCTTGCCTTGGCCTAACTCAGTAAGTTCACTATGAATGTATTGAGCTGGAACCAGACTCTGTAATCACGTCACGGCAACTCTTTCCTTCTTGTTTCGCAAAAGAGGGGAAAACTGCTTATCCAGTTGGCCTGGGGCTGGAGTTGTTTGGCCTGTGACTAAAGTTGATGGGCCTGTGGCTGGAGTTGATTGGCTGTGACTGGAGTTGGTTGGCCTGTGGGTAGAGTTGATTCACCACAGAAACAATATGAATGTCATGCGGGACTCTGATGAACAGATGTGTGTAAGTAGAATCCATAACTTTTCCATGAAATGCTAACAATATCCTGGGCAATGATAAATCCCAAGTGCCAAATTTTGAGTATTACTAACCTGTAGCTTCCCCAAGAACTGTTCTTTTTAGCATTTGCTGAAAAATTTGCCCCTACGGCCATCCATTTGTTTCTATGAGCATTAGAGGCGGTAGGTGAGATTGGACCTGCAGGGAAAGAGGGTGGAGATGGAGCCACACATTTGATTGTTACCTACTCACCAGGGAGGGTTGTTAGGAAGGTAAAGAAGCGCAAATCTTGGCAGAGGGAGAAATGGTTTTCTGGAGGCTGATTGACATTTTCCATTTCACCACAGACAGAAATGGAGAAAATGGGTTTAATTGTTTAAATGTTGGTTAGAGAGAATGCAGAACCTTAGGTTAGAGAACATTTAAATCCTGGATCAAGATCCCAAAGAAATTTTTGCATCTCCACTCCAGTAAGCTTTAGCAGTGCCACGTTATTTAGGCGTGAAATGTGGAGGGTCTGTATGTCCTTTTTGTCAGTTTGTTGAGTGTTTTTTTGGAGAGGCGTGTTTTTTTTTAATTCTTTCCATCAATCCTCTTCAGTAGTGTCCCTGTCTGGAAGCCCCTCAAGGTCTCTTGCAATTTTAGAGTTTATTGACAATTTTTGCTTTATTTGGGAAATTACTAGATTTAAGCATGGGGTTCCCTTGTTGTTCTCAATTTCATTCAACTTTTATTTTTATTTTTCCTGTGGCATTTGCATGTCTAAGTTACTTTTCATTTGAAAATTTATTCATTTCTTTATCCATTAAGCAATTATCGATCATCTCATCTGGGATGTTTGAATACTACTGCTTGTAAAAGTCAGTGTAACAGAACAGGAAAAAAAGCATAGGCTCTGAAATTTCAGAGATATGTTTTCAAATCAGTTCTGTGACTTATTCACTATAACTTGTGTCTTAACTGTTTTATTTTGTTGTTGTTGTTAATAGTTTGTTGATTTTTAGAAAGGAGGAGAGAGAAAGAGAAACATCCATGTGAGAGCATAACATGGATCGGCTCCTCCTGCAGGCCCCCAACCAGGGATGGAGCCCACAACCTGGGCATGTGCCCTGACCAGGAGTCGACCTGGCCTTTTGGTGCCCAGGATGACACCCAACCAACTGAGCTACAGCAGCTGCTTTGAACCTGGGTTTTTTTCCAAATGTAAAATAGCTGTAATAATGCCTATGACATGAGATTTTGAAGTAGAATATTCCATTTAAGAGCTTTTGGAATTTGAATCCTTGCCGAACCATTTATCTAGCACTAGCCGTGGCCTTGGTAAGTCATTTAACCCCTCTGCCTATGTTTTCTCACATGTGATTATTATGTATCTCATAGGGTTGTTAGAGTCAAATGAGATACTAGAATGTAAGTCACTTTAATTAAAGTACGTAGCAAATAGTGTTTAATAAATTAGTTTCTAATTTAATGTTAAGTATGAATGAGCAAATGGCAGCCCAGTCAATGTTTTGGGTGCTGAAGTTTAAATAAAACTAGAAATAAAACAAAATTTCTGACCAGTGAATTTGCTTTAAAGAGTTAATGAGCCCTGGCCAGGTTTCAGTTGCTACCTGGTCAGGGCTCATACCTCAGTTGCTGGTTCCATCCCCAGTCAGGGTGCTTATGGGAGGCAACTGATCGATATTTCTCTCGCACATTGATGTTTCTCGCTCTCACCCCCCTCTCTTCCTCTCTCTCTAAAATCAATAAAAACATATCCCCGAGTGAGGATTTCAAAAAAAAAAAAAGTTAATGTAATTTCCTTTTCATTGTTAAAAACTAAAACCTAGTCTCAGGATGCATATGACTTAACAAGAATTTAATGCAGGAGTGGGCAAAAGTAGGTTTACAATTGTTCGTATACAAAATAATACAATAATTAATAAATAGTAATACAAGAATAAACTGTTTTGGGTACTCACAACTGGAAGCCTGCTTTTGCCCCACCCTGTCTGTTCTGGTTGGGGTCAGAGAAAAAGTGCCATTTAAAATCTTGGAGATGAGAGAGAGGTGGAGTCTGTCCTGGTATTTTCCTTCTAGTAAAATCTCAAACACAGAGTTGTTTATTGAGCTACATTGATTTTCATGTACTTTCAGGCAATTCAGATGGAAATTCGGCCTGGGGGAAATCCTAATTCCTTTAAGCTACAAAAGACTAGCTATTTGTTTTTATTCTAATTCTTTAGTACACTGGGAAACAAGATCATTAATGATCACAGAGACATGCTTTGTTTGTTCAGAAAAAACTTAGACCTGCGGTGCTCAGCATACCGCTATTAAAACCGGCTGCTTTGGGCTTTGGGATGCTGGCGATGAGAGATTGGAAATGAAATACACACAGTTGGGGAGTTTTCTACTGAACAATGTGGGGGTAAAAGAAAGATCAGAACTATAGCAGGGCGGACAAGCTTAGGTTTGTTCTAATTTTCTCAGGAAAATGGCGAAAGGATCGCATTTTAGTTAAATTTTTAAAAATGGGTGACAATTTTGAAAAAAAATGACACTGATAGATGTTTCACTTAGATTACAAAATCAATACTCTTTGAAACTTTTGTAATGTTTCCAAATTGATAATCGTATTTATAATAATATAGACTATGGAAATTCTACATCTGTCTTTTTACATTTTTATTCAAACTTTGTAGTTCCCCTTATAAAGTGGATATAGGTTCGCACTTAAACCTGCAAATGTTCGTCCTGGGGGATATTTGGCTTCACCTCTGTCCCTGTGACTTAATAGTTAAGAAAGGATTTCTCATGCCACCTGCCTGAGTCCTGACAGGGCTTGGGATGTGTTTATTGTGAAACTCATGTAGCTTAAGCTTCAGGGCTCCTCGCTTGCACAGGCCCCTTCTTAGATCTTGCGAGGGGACCGTGGGTTTATACGGTCATGTGTTTATATAAAACTTGCGCATCAGTTACCTTTGTCTCTTTCCACTCCCAAGTTTCTTCCCATTACACTTTTCCTGGTGTACGATGGCTCTGGGGTGACCGGCACTTGGAGGACTTAGCCAAGGAGACTTTGAGCTGGGATCCGTTTAGTCTCGATGTAATCGGATGTATCTATGAAGTGTGAAGTCCTTGCTGTCTGTGGTTGTTGCTGCTGGCCACCCAGGGATGCTCCTGCCATCCGCTGGCTCACCTGATGACATCAAAGCTCAGGGTCAGAGGTTCTGTGAGGCTGTGAATGTGTCCTGTGGGGCCCTGCTCAGGAAGTAGAGACCTAGTCTAGGAGAGGACATTTGAAATGTAGAGAAACTAATAAATCTGTAGAAAATGCTGCCTCTCGTCAGATTCATTGAAAAATGCCTGATCCAAGCAGTCTTCTCCTGTCAGAAAGATACTTGATTATGGAACTTACACACTTTTCTCTTCGTGGTGAATATTTTGAGGAATTTATCAAAATTCCTGCATCTGTAGGACACAAGTCTGTAGCAGCTCCTCAGGGCACACAGCCACACCTGTTAGCATTTCATGTATCCGAGCCCTGGGAACATGGCCGGAAAGAGTTCTTGTTTATTCTCGAAGTCCCGATACCGACAGACAACATAAACTCAATAGTATTCCGCTTGAGGACATCACGGCACCGAAGGTTAGTTTATCATATGATAAAAAGGCTTCCCGAATTGGCAGTAATGCCAAAAATTTATATGGCATTACTGATAACAAATTTTGAAGCCTAATGAAACTTTTCTAAACTATCAATAATGAAAACCATGTTAAACAATCATATTGAATAAAGCCTGAATTGTTTTTCTATTCTTGCCATAGAAAACATTACAAAGTCATTGTCTTTTAAGAGGCAGTGAGTAAGTATAGCCCACAGAATACAGGGAAAAATATTTATTAGAGATATGTCAGGTGCTCGCTTAAAAATATGCTTTTTTTTCTGATACTTGTGGTTTTGATCAGCTTAAAAATTACAATATGTGGTGATATTTCCTCATTCTACATAATTCTGCACCTAATTTCATATTTATTATTTGGTATTCTTTTCTTTTTTTTAACTCTTCACCCAAGGATATGTTTTTCATTGATTTTAGAGAGAGGAAGGGGGAAAGAGAGAGAAAGAAACATCCCCCGGTCGCATCCCCCACACACCCCGAACCCACCACCCTGCAGTGCCCAAGACAATGCTGCCAACAGCTGAGCCCCACCGGCCAGGGCTGGAGCTCTTTTCTTAAAGAGCCCCCCAGCGTAGATCATTTCAGATCACGCAAACCTGACCTGCCTCGGTGCCCAGCTCTGCTACTTGATAGCTGGGCGATCTCAGGAAATCGCTTATCTGAGCCTCTATTTCCTTATCTCAAAGTGGGACTGAAAATAGGACCTGCCTCACTGAGTTGCTGAGAGTGCTCAGTGACTTCAGACGTGGAGAGGAGCCCTGAGCAAAACCTGGCACGAAGGAAGCACCTCGTAGGTGGTCCTTATTGCTACTGTGGTTGTTGCTGGAGTATTTGGACTGAAATTAGTAAAACGTTGACTGTGACTTACGTGTTTTTTTTAAGATTTTTTTTTATTCCTTTTTAGAGAGAGAGGAAGGGAGAGGGAGAGAGAGAGAAACATTGATGTGAGATGTGAATGGGAGCACCCTGCAGGGGTGGCCACAGCCCAGGCGGGTGGGGAACCGGACCGGCAGCCTTTTGGCGCAGGAGACCACCCCCAGCCCACTGAGATGCACCGCAGCTCTGCATTGATTCCGTGGTGAGGGTGGAAGGATTAGCCCGCGATTTCAAGGAATATCATCATTCCTCCCCACGAGGGCACATTCGTGTCCTTTCAGTGGTAGAATCAACCTCTGTTGTTTCTTGACTATGACAAGTTGAAAATTGCCTCTTTTCATCTTAAAACGGTTCCTTTTCCCCCTGCCTGCTTTGAAATTGCAAGTTTGGTTATGGTTGTTGGTCCATTCAGAAGGTACGGCTTGTCTCCCTGTTCATGGTTAACATAACTACGCTCACAGATTATGGGGTGAGTCCAGCCAATCTTTTCTGTGCTCTTCCTCGAGACGGGTTCACTGACCCTCTCCTCCCTGAGTGCTCCTAGTGAAGCTGGAAAGCAGCTGTCTGAAATATGGCCATTATTCCTGGGGTTGGCAGACATGTGCCTTGGATAAATTAAGGAGCAGTCAAAGGAGGTCCATAAATATGAATACTTTGCCAGCTGCTTTTCCATTAAACTCTGTTGGTTGAATGAAATTAGGAAATAATTGTGTTGGTGGGGAATCTACCATATCCCAATGTAATATAGTGCCTTTCTCTAACAACAGAGCCTAATTTTTTTTCTATCCACCAAATTAGTTTTCAGGGTAATCTACATTGCAAATGGGCCGATTTGCATGAAAACTATGCCCACTTCTTCTGATTTGTCAACACCTCTTTTCTTAAAAAAAAAGTCTTTAGCATTAAGCATGGGTGGGTAAGACCATCTGCTTGCCAAGCTCGCCTGCAGCTCTGTCGCTTAACACGGGAGACAGGGTACAGCTGTTTAATTGTTACGGTGCAGAATGATTATCAGTCTATCCAGAATTAATATTTATATATGTGTGCATAGAAAGCATGTGGTTAAACATAAGTGATCTAATTATGAGTGAATGGCATTAGGTATTCATTAATTAGTCCCCACATGAACAGTGAAGTGTAAAGTAATGCTTTTCACATACACTGTGACTCTTGGCTTTTAAGACGCGTCCCCGTAGTGGTTTATTATGCATGGGAGTGATCCACCCCAAATACATTGGCGTGTGCAAGGGGAAAATCACCACATAGCTGCCATAAAAAGCAGAGAGAAAACTGTGTGTGTGTGGTTTTTGCACACACCTTAACTCTTTCCTGCCCGGAAGCCGTCTCCCTGAATGGTGACCAGGGCAGGTACCTAGTGTCAGCTTGGATGTGCAGTTCTGGCTGCATGTACCCACGTGGCACCCACAGGGACTGCCACTAGCTACTGAGAAAGCTTTTCTCAGCCAAGCCTGGTTTCCTCCCGGATTTAGGAATGTGACACACGCATGCACATCCTTCTGCTACAAAAGTTAGCAACGTATATCCCATCACGTCTGCTTAAGTACATTTCAGAATGGAAATTTTTCAGCAGAATCACAATATAAAGATAGAAATATGCATGAAAATGTGATGTGTTAACTTCTCCGTTTGCAAGTACTTACCATGAAAGTGACTTGTATTTGGAGTTTGTGAGCAGATTATGTGAATACTTACAAAGATATTTAAACTTCTTTAGAAAGTATTCATTTACCTTGCTGAAATAAAATTACTAAGGAGGAAACACAAAGTGTGTAAGAATAAGTTGTGATGTATTTTTTAATGTTTTCAATTACAGTTTACATTCAATATTTTATATTAGTTTCAGGTGTGCAGCGTAGTGGTTAGACAATCATATACTTCACACAGTGTTCCCCTGGTATTTCCAGTGCCCACCTGCAGCCATACATGGTTATTACAATGTTATTGATTATGTTCCCTATATACTGTATTTTTTTTGGTAACTACCGATCTGTACTTCTCAATCCATTCACCTTGTGATGTGTCCCTTACTCCCGGAGCTGAATCGAGCTTTGACTGGGAATAGCGCCGGGGCTGTATGTGAGAGGCGGAATGAGTAACCTCCTCCCACTAAAGTAGAGGTGCCCCCTCTGGCGCGGGCCTGCTCCTGTAAAGGTTCCCATTAAAGGGAGTGTATCTTGGGAGGCGCAGCAAAGGGGCACATCCTGGCGTGATTGGGGCCGAGTGGACCTCATGGCTCAGGAGGACAAATCATGGCTGTTCCAGGCTCCTTTCCTGAAACAGAGGTTTCTTCCTTCAGTCTCTTGAAAGATACCAGCTACTTCATGAGTTTGACTTTTATTAACCATCTCTGTTAATGGATTAATAGTACCTAATATTTATTGAGTGTTTACTCTGTGCTACCGCACAAGGCAAAGTTCTCTGCTTCCATTATCTTATTTAATCCTCACAACAACCTTATCAAGGAGAAGCTATTAAAATCTCCATTGGGGAACCCGGGCTCAGAGAGGGTATGCAACTCTTTTATTGATGCATAGCTAATAAGTAACAGAAACAGAACCCAAGCCCACATGAGCCATTCCCAAGCCCATACTTTTAGCACTAGACAGTGTCGCCTCCTAAATTACTTTTAAATTGTTTTGTGTGTACTTGTAGAGTGGAATTGGTGATATTTAAATTTTCCCTGTGATAAAGAGAAATTAATATCTATGTTTCTGTTATGAAAAGACTGGGTTGTCATAGAAGTGGATGCATTAATAATGTCAGTGATGTCTCAATAATGAAATGAAATTAAATGTCAGTTCTTTATTCAGGAAAATTTGAATTATAGCTGATAACGGGATGCATAGTTTGCCAAAATAAAAATAACAATTATCACAACTAAAAAGGTTTCAAGGAAAATCAGTTTATACAGTGAAGGATTTGAGAAATTGTAAACTAGTTATTAAAAACTCTACATAGTGCCTTCCAAAATTTACTTCCAGTATTTTTATCAGCTGAAGTTAGTAGTCTGAATACCATGTACAGACATTGACCATGGGAAAGCACAGAATGTGGATAGATGAATTGTGTAACCAGTATCAGCTCATGCAAAAAGGCTCAGACATGCCCGGGTTGCAGGCTCGATCCCCAGTCGGGGGCGTGCAGGAGGCAGTCGATCAATGACTCACTCTCTCATCATTAATGTTTCTATCTCTCTCTCCCTCTCCCTTCCTCTCTCTGAAATCAATAAAGATATATTTAAAAAAAAAAAAAAAAAACTTAGTACCCAAAATACAACTGCTAAACATCTGTGCACACTCTCACCCACAAATAAAGACAAATTACACTCCTGTGAATCACCTTTGAAAAGAGCCATTTATGATTTTTCCAAAATGAATTACAATTTATTTTAGGCGAGTTAAAAGTATTGTTCAATTTTGTTCATTATTTTCCGATATCTTCAAGAAAACTAATAAGAGAAAGACCCCAGTATATTTTCCATGCTTATTTATAAGTCTTATTCTATACATTTTTCTTAAATTTCAAATTTTGTAAATAAGCAAAAGTAATGATGATAGACGAGAAATTCTACTCATTGATATTGACCTAATCCGTAGATCATTGTTGTGGATTCCTGCCATTAGATTTGCTAGTACTACAAGATCACCAGTTCAATCATTGTCATAACCAGGTTCATTGTATCAAAATATCAAAGACCCAAATATTCATTTAGTGTAAAATATATTTGTTGTAATTTTTTACTTATTAGTGTTAAGAGCTATCTCTGGATAATTGAATGCCAAAATTGGCGTGCTAAAATACACATCATCATCATTATTATTAATAATAATATATCTTTATTGATTTCAGAGAGAGGAAGGGGGCGAGAGAGAGAGGTAGAAACATCAATGATGAGAGAGTCATTGATCGGCTGCCTCCTGCACGCCCCCTACTGAGGATCGAGCCCACAACCCGGGCATGTGCCCTCACCAGAAATCGAACCTCAATCTCCTGGATCCTAGGTCGATGCTCAACCGCTGAGCCATGCCGGCTGGGCTACCCTTTTATATTTAATCTAGGAAATCCTAAGACAGTGTGATTTTGCTTATGTCATTCAGTGAACTCAAACAAGAAGTAACAATCTAGCCCTGGCTGGTGTGGTTCAGTTGGTCAGAATTCGGCCCGTGCACCAAAAGGTTGCTGGTTCGATCCTGGTCAGGGCACTTGCCCAGGTTGCAGGCTCCATCCCCAGTAGGGTGCATGCGGGAGGCAGCCCATTGATACTTCTCACATCAATGTTTCTCTCCTTCTCCTGCTCCCTTCCTCTCTCTCCAAAATCAATAAAAACATATTTTTTTTTTAAAGTAAAAAGTGTAAAGGAGACATGGGTGACTAATGTTTATGTGTGTGGTCCAGTGGAAGAAATCACGCACATGCAAAGATTACACCAAACTCCTGTATCACAAGGCAGGTAATAGTCACTCTTCCCACGGGCCGTGGGGGCCCGCCCAGCAGTGTGCTGGCCGCGTGGAGCATTCCAGTTCTGTCCATTGTTAGACTCGGTCCACAGCCAGGCATGAAATTCTGAACTGAAGGGAAATACCAAATAGCATTCCGCCCAGTGTCTGTTCAAAGCTCTCTAGCTTGTAATGGCACTTTCTCAGCACTGCTGACTTTATAAAATTCGGTTTATCTCAAAGCACCTTTTCCATAGAATGCAAATATTTCAAGGCTGACTTAACTCGGGGAAAATATTATTTCACTGTTTTGGAATGTCTTGGTATAAATAATGTTCCCAACCAGAGTGTGGTATTTTGCTTAGGTGGGTGTGTATAAAAAGCCATGTATTTGTACAGATAATTTTTACACCAAATTTCCAAACTACAAAAGGAGTAAAATATGTAGACTTTTGCAAACAATTTATTTGAAGCAGGTTTTCCCAAGTATTGCCGGTGTTGCAGGAGCAAAACTCTTTATGTTACACGTGCATGAACACACGCGCACACACACACAGTCTTTCTTTACTGGCCCAGTCTCACTGACTAGTTGTTAAAATTCAAATTAACTGACTCTCCTAAATGGGATAAAATATTTTCGATGTTCTATGCTAATCTTAGGGTGAGAATTCTGTGGAGAGAGAGAACACTTTAAGGGGCTGAGTAAATTGTTTTACTGTGTTCAAAATTATGTCAGGGTCATAACCCTTTATGACACGGTAATCGGTAATAAAACAGTGCAGGGCGCACGAATTAAAGAACATGAAATCAATGGGTATGCGGCTCGCACGCTGATTTAGATGGCTGCTGATTGGAATAAATAGAGTTAACATGCACTTATTCTCAGACGGTAGCTTTTCTGCCATTCTACAGGAACTTGCATTTGCATAATCTGAGAAGGATACCTACTTACGGCTTTAATGAGATACTAATGTGAATCATTTGTTAAAGTCCCCATTATAAAGTGTTATGAAACACAATGCAAAATAAAAACGCGTCCTCGACTCCAAGGACTCAGTAGTCACCATGGAGAGGAATAGGTCTGTATTTTATTACGTGCTCCTCTGATTAAATTATCCTCTCTTGGAGATGGGCCTCTAAGATGTTATTGTTGTAATTAACCTGAGAAATATTTTCGGCATTCTAGATGCTGTGTTATTCGCCTGTGTCTAAGGCTACACCCGGGAGTCAGCTCAGGAGCCCGGTGAAAAAAATGCTGGACTCTTTAATATGCTCCATCCTAGCACACTGCCCACGGCCAAAGCACTGTGACTGGTTCATGACTGTACACATCAGTATATGCCGTCAGACCATCTATATTTTTCCCTTGTGAGCTGCCTAATGTGTATGTAACCAGCTTGGTTTGCCTGTGTTTCTTTGTGTTTTTAAGCATCTGTGAGAGTAAAAGGAAAGCATACTTAGAATTAATCCTTTCCATATACCCTCCGAATATCCCAGCCCATCCCCACAGCAGGCACACACCTTCCTTCGCCCTTATTTTAAGTGAGCGCCCTTCTCTGGGACTACTTCTCAGCAGCTGTTCCTCACACAGCATTTATACCTCAACTGAGCTGCTTCTGTTCTTTCAGTTTTCAGACTCATTTGTTTTTCTTTTCCCTGGTTTTAATACCTTTCTTTTTCCCCCATTTTAATACCTTGCCAACTGGTTTTCCACACTGTGGGCTTTTAGCCCTTGGCGATCGTTTGTCTACTCTCAGCCACTAAAGCTTTTTTACCGTTCCGGTCGTATGTCTGCTCTCAGCCACCACAGCAAGGAACCGTACGAATCTTAACTCTATTCGTTCATGTATCAGTTCATAAGTCTTGTTTATCCTTCATAATCTTGCATGTTATGTATCACTGCTCTTTCAATGGAAATTAATTCCGACCAGTACGACACCCATGTCCAAATTTAATACGACCGCAAAGGGTTAAGACAGGTGACGACAGTTCTTAGAAAGCTTTCTTAGGTCTACATAAGGTACTCTGGTTTATGAGACTCTCAACAGATTCGTATTTCAAGTCAGTTTGGATTTTAATTCTATTTCCTGGTTTCTCTCCTTATTTGTTAATGTTGAATTAAGAATTTCCACATTTTTTTCATTTGAGTAAGTTTTTTTTGTAATCAAGTTTTATTTTTAAATTTATCTTTATTTTTGAAAATATTACAGATGTCCCCTTTTTTCCCCCCATTGACCCCCACCACCCCGCCCCCGCCCCAGGCCTTCCCCACTCTGTTGTCTGGGTCCATGGGTTATGCATCTGAGCATATCAGTTCTTTGGTTAATCTCCAGTCCAGAAACAGGATGCTTCTAGCCTACCTGGCACAGATTCATGGTTCTTCCAAGTTGTAATACAGCTTATCTGTTCATTGTCTGGGCTTTGACCTCAGCCTCCCTGGTTGGAATTTTGGCTTTGCCTCTTCTTCTCATTTTGACCTTGAGAAAGTGATTCAGTTTCCTGGGCCTCAGTTTCTTCATTTGGGAAGGAGGGAAGATAATGGCAGTACCCGTGAGCCCAGAGGGTGGTGGAAGTTAAGTCAGCTGAGCCATGTGCAATGCTTAGCGTAGCCGTCGGCACGTAGCAACAGCTAGTAAGTGGTAGCTACGGCTGATTCTGCTGCGTGTCCTTGGGATGGATGGACTGGGCGCGGTAAGAGGAGCAGAGCGACCGAGGAGAGAGGACGGACGTTGCCGATGAGGCGCTGCTCATGTTTGCTTCTTTCTTGAGAGGTGGCCTCTGTATTCATAGAATTTATCAAAAGCAGCCAGCACGCGTAAGACATACTAGGACCACCTAGTATGTGCATTTAATCATTTTATTCACACGTTAAGACTCCCTGCTGAGATGAGTAGTGAAAATACAGGGACTAGCGTGGCCACGGAGTTTTCCTTTCCAATGGGGAGCATCTGCACACAGGCCCCACGTGTCTGTCGCTGGTCGAAGCCGCCTGTTTTCATGGAAGCTCATAAATGAAATGACCACAACTAGCCCTTGGTTCTTTGCTTTTTTGACGCCTACCCTGGTGTTCCTACTCCTAGGCTTCATCCATGAGACTATGTAAGGGAAAGGGGGAGTCAGGTGACTAGAGGGAATGGAGGGAGTTGGGCTGCCCACAAATTTGAGAGAGAAGCAGATGACGCAACAAGATGTAGGTAAAATTTCCAAAAAGACACTGTTCCTCCCTAATCTGCGTGTTAGGGTTAAAAACGGCACATCAAGACTGTGCGTGATCAAGGCCCCTCCGAAGGGACCTTAGACTCCACGTCCATTACTAAAGGGGACAGACAAGAGAAAGTCGTTTTGTGCCCACGCCCTCCCACCCTCCCCAGAACATAGAGGGGGGGAAGATGGTAAGTAGGGGCCTTGGAAGGAGGAAGAAAGCTTTTAAAAAAGAAGCACCTAGAAGGGAGTGTGTGAGAGGGATACGATACTAGTCATTGGCTTTGGTGATTGTGGAGGTTTATGGGCTAATCATGTAATAATAATGTTTTGTTGAGCTATGAATTTTTTAATTTTTCTTTATTGTTGAAAATATTACAGATGTCCCCCTTTTTCCCCCATTCACCCCCTCTACTCCGCATCCCCCCCCCCCTTAGCCTTCACCACACGATTGTCTGTGTCCATGGGTTATGCATATATGCGTATAAGTTCTTTGGTTAATCTCTTGCCACCCCACCCAGCCCCACCTCCACCCCCCACCTTCCCTCTGAGATTCGTCTGTCTATGTTTTTAATGTACAGCAAGTAGACCCAGCACCTCCAATGCCTGGGCTTGACATTTATGTTCTGGGATAACTGTATATCTGAATGTATTTTGAAAGACAGTGAAGGCCAAGAAGTACCCCTTGCATTTAAAAAACACTCACCTGCATCATGCCACTTCAGGGAGAACCACCTGGCACTTTCCCAAGGAAGCCATGTAGATGACACCTCAAAGATGGTGATTCTACCCTGTGGGTTTGGGGAAAGAATAGCTGTGTAAATCCATGGAAGGTCAGGAATGACTGCGCAGTGTTTCTCAATCCTTTGGTCAATTTCTTTTTTTTTTGTTTTTGAAACTCCCAAGAAGCATTGTGATATAGTGGTTGAGAGCAAGCTCTGGACCTTGCAGCCTGTGACCTTGCAGACTGCCCATCTCTCCCCTTCTCAGTTTCTCCATCTGTATTTACAGGATCAACTGTGTTGACACCATAGGGTTGTGGTCAAGATTAATGACAGAATAATACACAGCACATAGGGTGGTACCCATAGAACGCAAGCCTGTGTTACCTTCAGGGAGCAAGGCTGGAGTCAGAGTAGCTCAGGTGTGTCCCCTGGATTATTCCGAACCTGGTCTGAACCCGAGAAGGAGGCCTGGCCCGAGCTGGAGGTTCGGGATTCATTCACACATCAGCCAGCTGTTCGCAAGCGGCGAGTCCTGGACCGGAGCTCCTGGGGGCGCTGGAGCCGCAGGCAGCATCCTGTGCTTCTGAGCCCGTGTGCCTTTTTTTCTGGGGGTTCAACCCATAACTTTCTCTACTTCTCTCATATCCGAGACCCCAAAGAGATTAAGAATCACTGTCTTACAGGAAATACGGTAATGCGCCCCCTTCTGTGTTCCACATGGGTCTTCTTAAAAGATAAATAATTGACCCTCCAGGGCAAGCACTTTATGAATACAGCATTTCACTGGAGAGCGGCTTTTTAAAGGCTCCATTTTATATGTCTAGCACTCGTTTTTATAAGAGTTTTCTCCTGTAAAACAAATTTAAAACTCCTGAGTAGATCAAATAGGAATGACTCTCCTTCGGTATCAGTAATTTTTTTTACGATTTAATGTGCATGTCAGCATTTGTTAGGCGTCTCAGTTTTTAAATATACTGTATTATCTTTTCGATGATTGTTCCTAGTGGCTTCTTACAGCATGCCTGCATTTTTCTGAGTATTTCGTGCAGTGGCTTAAAAAGGGATGTTTGTAGTGTGATGATTATTTTTAATCGTTATTTGAACCTTGTACATTGGTATCTCCCTTTGACTTCTGTATTATTTAGAACCAGGCTTTTGTGATGTTGTCAGAAACTTACCCTTCAAGGCCAAGTTGCAGGCGGTGGTTTGTCCCTCTTCCTACGTTAGTGTTAAACTCTCAGCCTCGTAATTGTTTCCTGTGATGTAAAATGCAAATTGAAAACTTTGGTATCTATTTTTCAGTACATATATTTTTCTTAGAGTCAGTGTTTAACTCTTTGCAAAACTTGTGTTAATTATTTTTCAAGTGTGAAGTAAATTTTGACCTTCCGTATATTTTAACTGTACTTTCTCATTTCAGCTTTACTTTCCATGTTCTCTTCACTCAGCGACAAACTTACCTTTACCACTGTTTTTCGATCCACTGTTTTGCATAATTGATTCTCTTTGTTAAAAATAGTGGGATTCGCTAGAGTAGAAATAATTTATTCCTAGTGTAAATCTACTAATCCAGGTCTGAGTTGTTAACTACATTCCTTAGTTTGGTGTGAAAGCAAAAGGCTTACTCTCCAACTACAATCAGTGCTATCAATTTTTAGAAACTAAGAATTCCCTCGGAAATACTATCCTATATAAATCAGGATTTTCTAGGAGCTATTAAGGGGCTCTACTAGATTATATAATGTGTAGAATGAATTATTAAATTCTATGGATGATGTTATTCAATATTACTTTCTTATTTTAATGTTTGAAAACGGAATTATATTTATTAAATTAGAATGTCAGAGTAATACCTAACACTGTTTCTCCCTTACCTGAATCCCCCCTGCAGTATAGTGTCAATTAGCTGTAAACACACTTATTTTTCAGTGCAACTCAGGAGCCTCTAATGGAATCCTGTGGCAAAGTGAAGAATCCTTTTATATACACAGTACAGATGTGTCAAAACCGTTTATGGCTTCATTTATGCACGTGAAAGTACTACCGGACTTGAGAGCCTTGACAGAAAGTTCTAGTTAAAATCATTCTGCTAAGAATGCTGCTACCACTTGCACATGTCAGTAATGAAAATTATCAACATATGCATCTTTGAAAAGCAGTTTTAGATCATTAAAGATGTATGAATTTTGACAAAGCAAGCCGACTTGAGGCTTATTAAGACTGTGTTGGGTCTCTGCGTTGAAGGGGGAGAGGTATCTGTGCCTCCCTTCAAAAGGAAGGTGTAACCTAATCGTAACTCATGAAAAATTAAGTGGGTGGGACAGGAAAGACTCGGTCTTCATCCTGACTGTTCCTACCAAGCTTTTGTGAGAAACGGAGCCTGTTTCTGTAGGAATCCTGAGAAGAAGCAGGACCCTAGAACACTCCCTAACGGACTGGCCATGTGGCCCATTATTGCCCACCTTGCATGTAGTTACAGGCTGCTGAGTAATCATTTTCTACACAACTTACCTTTTTTTTAACTATTTACATTGAAATTAAATTTGCCCAAGGATTCTCAATTTCTTTTTTTCTTTTTCTGCTTATTTATTATCCATGAGAATTTGACAATTTGTAAATGTGCGGGTCACTTGAGAGAGAAGGTACCCGAGCGGATGTCTGGGTTTGTCTCTCCGGTGGGAGAGAGCCAGCGTCAGAGACGACAGATGTTTTCTCCAGGGCTTGTGTGGTCGCTCCTGCCCTTCCCCTGTGGAGCCCTATGAAACTGCTCTCTTCAAAACAAACTTTTAAAACAGAGTGATTTTCTTACCACCACTACCCCTCCCAAAAAATAAAATTTTGATTTTGTGTAGATCTCATACTTGTAAATTTCCAAAATTCTTTAGCAATAAAACATCAGTTCCAATTGCATCACTCTCCGGGGGGGTATTGTGAACAGTCTGGTGAAGGTAGCGGTAGTTGACCTGCATATACGCCTTGAAAATGCGGAGTGTTTCCTGGAGTCGTGACTGCATTTGCTCAAACGTGAATCTATTGCATTTTGAGAAGCTCTGAGGTGCATCTCTGTCGTGTGATGTGAGTCTCATGTCAGCCGCAGCGACTCGATTTGCATGTAAATTCTGAAAATTTCCTTGTCCCATGTGACACTTCTGAAATGTCTGTCTGTTCTTTTCTCCTTTTTAATTTCTCAAGCTCACTATTTGGATAAGATAGTTAAAGGTACTGTATACTTGCTCTTTGTTGATGTTCCTACATATATATCGATATAACCATGTATTAGATTGCACTAGGTGTAAACATAGGTTGTTTCTCATGCATAGTTTTGTGAATTATGAGTCAGGCTCACATTATGTGAAATGCCTTGGATTTAAAGCATTGAGACTTAACTGTCTGTGTCTCATTTTTATAATTTTGGGTTATCACAGATTTCATTCCTATGTAAAAGGGCTTCATTGGAACTAAAAAAACTGAAGATAACAGTACATTTGCTGTTTTTTGTTTACTTTTTATTATTTTTCATTTTTGTTCTGAGATCTTCATTGTTGGCAATTCAGCTAATGAGCTTTAAATCCTAAATTAAAGCGTCACAGTTGCTCAAGTCTCTTATCACAGAATAAGGAATTGCCAATCTAAAGAAGATTTTGGTTAACCTATGTTGAGAGAAATCCCATTGATCCTCACATGAAAATTCTTTGGCTTTTTCTAAATGTTTCAAAAATACATGTGATATCATAATCTGTTTTGTTATTTTCTTAAAAAAAAAAAAAAACTACAAAATATCGTGCATTCTATAAAATAAACAGTAACCTGGCAGAAAACAGCAGATTCTCATGTCTTCAGTTATCCTAGAAATAGGTGAAAAGTCTTTTTTCCGAAGAGAAAAATTCCCTTTCTTCTAGATTACCTATTTTCTATTCCTTGTTCGTGCTTTTCATTAGAATATGAAAGTATTCATGGCAATACCCAGGCTTTCATATAATAACTCCTGAGTATACCCAGTCAGCTGCTTCATCTCTTTGTCAGTGGGGCAATTCAACCTTTCTTTTTCCTTAAAAAACAAAACAAAAAAATCCATAAAGAAAATTCTCCTTTTACGTATTGAATAACCTAGAAATGCAGACAATAATTGTCTGAAAGAAAAGAAGCAGCAAAATTAATCTCATCTCGACTCGATGGTACCCATAAGTATAGTTTTATTACATCTGCCACAAGAGACTGCCAAAATATCCTTCTTTCTGTTAACTCTAATCCTAAGAGACAGAATATCTCTTTGAGATACTTTCAAGTCTCTCACTGGAGGAGGGGAAGCCAGTATATGAATAATTCTTTTAATGCAGACATAAAATAAACATCTTTAAACAGATTGTCCCCTTAAATTCTATCCCCAAAACAAGAGTAGCATTCTAATTATAAGAAGCGCTATAACAAACCCCTATTGCTCTAGCAAGTATTTTTTACTAATATGTATTTTACACCAAATTATAAATAATTCTGCCCAAAGAGATCTGATTTATAACCGATTATTCTCACAGTTTCAGAGCATTTATAGCCTTGTTTCTGTCAGTGTCATGTCAAACTCATAGACCAGAGTCTACCTAAGTGTCATCCTCATGAACAGCTCATGTTGGCCGCATGCCAGATACCATCGTCAGGAAATGGCAAAAAATTGTTTTTTTTTAAATGTCATGTTAGACTGAAACAATTTTAGATTTCGGATATATTAAATCATTTTAATTGTTTCCCAAATTTTCCCTCCTTGCCCATAAAAGCAGACAAGATAGGATATAAAGGTAACAGCATAAAAGCCTTAGGGAGATTGTCACCAGACATCACTCTGCTCTGTCTTGAAGCACGTCACTACCGTGTTTTTGTTCAGTCTATCAATGTTTTATTGTGGTCCTTATGGTATTTCATTTTGTCCGTCCTAAGTACTCAGATCTGCACAGCTATTACATTTAGTTGGAAATCCTGTTGGTCCTGTCCCATCCGTATGCAGCCTGAATCCCGATGTCTGTTAGAATAGACGCTGAGCTGCTTCACTCTCTCCCGGGCTTCGCTTATTCTGTGACCAGGAATGTACTCTTGGCATAAAGTATAGTCACTAATCCTGGCCTATACTTTGTGCAGTTATTTAATGCACTGTAATTTCACATGAATACACGGCAACTCTGGGGCCAGATGAAATTAACGTTCTCTTTTTAGCATCACGCATATCCCCATACCCACTTTCATGCTTTGGAACTGAGAGGGAGTTTTTTAAAGCAACAAGGTGCTTTAAGAAGCCATGGCCTAATGTGTGACCAGTAATGTTTGCAACAGTTTACAAATCTATGCTAGGGATTCCGAAATTATCGTATGGAGATGCTTTTTTCACACTGTGTAATCAACCAGTCAACCTTGTTGCTTTGCTAAAGGAAAAAAAATTGAAGTTAATTTTGTCTGGCCTGCAGCTATCTAGTGGGCCGTTGCATATATTTCTGTCCTGCCCAGGTAAGTGGTGTCTCAAGGGTCAGGCCAATCAAAGATGCCACTTGGATGAGAATTAGATTCCGTGGATAACGTTGCTGCTTCTATCCATGTGCAATTACAGTATTTGTGCTGTTTACAAAGGCCTGTTCCCACTCAGTGTCCCTTATCTGTTTGTTTCAGGTGTAAAAACTCTCAATGCTCAAATCCCGCATGTTCTCCTTCTTTGTCTCTTTTGACAGAGGGCTGTCCCGGCCTGTGCAACAGCAATGGCAGGTGTACACTGGACCAGAACGGCTGGCACTGTGTTTGCCAGCCAGGATGGAGAGGAGCCGGGTGCGACGTGGCCATGGAGACCCTCTGCACGGACAGCAAAGACAATGAGGGAGGTAGGAGATGCCGGGCCTGAGAATAGGGGGGTGCGGAGCACGGGTTTATAAGGTACAGCGAGTTACCTGTTACCCCAAAATCAGATCCCCATAGATTAGATTGATTGAAAAACGTGTCAGTCCCGATAGAGTGATTTTGATCCGTGTGGTTTTTTTTTCCAAAAGGCGGGGTAGCAGAGCGATTGTGTAATATGCATCGTTTCACAGCATTAGGGGCCCTGTGAGTTGGGAGCTCGGAAGCAGTATTTTAATAACCAATCGGAGAGATGCAGGGCGTCTCCCAAGCTCTCTGTTGAAAGGCGTGGATGATAAAATGATGCAGAGCAGGAAGCAGTCCCCTGGAAGCTGCACTTCCGATGTCGTCTGATCCTTAACGTTGCGCCTGTGGGGAAGATTCTGATCCTCACCCACCAGGGGCCCTGGGTGGAGAAATGATTCCTTTCCCCGAGGTGCTGCTGTATTTTAGCTTCAGCATCTGGAGAAGGAGAGGCGGCGACGCCTCCAGGGCCGGGGTAGCTGCCGATCCTGCGGTGTGGCCTGCGGACGGGTTCTTAGAAAGGCTTCTGTTCCCAGCGGGGCCGCAGAGGCCACTTGCTCTGTGGGTGACGTGTGTTTCCCACGCCCTCCTTCATCCCGCCTGCTCTGTGGGGACGTCCACAGGGCAGCCGAGTGTCTGCTAACGTGCAGGTTTGAGTCAGATCTTCTCCCCTGCTCGGAGGAGTTCGGTGACCCTACACAGATTCGGATCTCTCTAAACTTCAGTTGCTTCACCTGTAAAACAGGAATAAAGGAGGTTCTGAAAGGATTACGTGAGGGAAGGTCTGGGAAGTGTTTTGCATATTGCCAGGCACATAGCGTGGTGTGTAGAGCAGCTGTGGTCCAGTTTCCGCCGTCTGCTTTCAGGAGCACTCATTTGTCTAATGGCAGTTCAGACAAGGTTCTGAGATGATGGAACAGCCTTTCCTTTCTCCAGAGAGGGGACCTGACTCCTAACTCCTGCTCTCTAGGAAGCAGAGTGACCAAACCCAGCCCTCAACCTGCCCCCATTGCCCCCAACACACACATGCACGCACACACACACGCACATGGACACACACGGTCACGCATGTACTGTCCTGGGCCCACAGTCATTCTCAAACCAAATGTTATTTGTGTACCATCATCCTGACAAGAATCTGCAATCTCCCCTTTAGTTTCGAGCAGACTGCTCAGTTCTCCCAGTTTTCTTTTCACCTGGACATCAAGAACTTGAGCCACAAAGCCTGAGCTAAAGCCTCCTGCCCATTCTGCTCCTGACAGGCCTAAGAGGTCCTTAACCCTCGCAGCCCTTCCTGCTAATATCCTAATAACCCCTAGTTGCCCCAACCCCTCTTAGCCGGCTTGGTGGGACCCCAGCGTTACTCCTCAGGGCCATGGCCCAGGTGGCAGCTTCCTCCTCACTGCCCCCAAACCTCCACCCCGTTGTCTCTGTTGCTGCTCCTCCCTGAACAGATATCTTGGGGTTCATCTTCTAAAGGGGATCACATTGAGTAGGGCACAGACCCTCAGAGGGAAGCAGACGGCAGGGCCAGGTCCGCAGAGACGCAGGAATAATCTAGGAGCTAATCAGCTCTTCAGTATTGTCCTCAGCTTCGGAGGTTTTTCCCTTCCTGAAATCTGTCATCTGTGAATTGGCCTCTTTCCCCCTCGTTTATTCTGATTAGCATGGAGCTGTGCTGTCCCACGCTTCCCAACTCCACGGGACATCAGAGCGGCTGGAAGACCTCCTGGGTTTCGCTGCTTATCTCGTACCATTTGCATTCCTGTCCCGAACCAAATTCCATTGATCTAAGAAGGAGTCCCAGTGCCACCTCTGAGATTGTAAGCCAGGCGCCGAATAACCTGAGCTAGAGGCCTTCTTTGACTGAGGCGTGGGCTGTGGTACAGAGACGATGGTCTCCAGGTCACACACCACCCCCCAGTCAAGATGCACAGCCTGGCGACGACGGAATGGTCATCACTACATGAGGACAGCCAGAGAGTGTTTCATAGTGAGGACCCGCAATCCTATGACGTGTGGTGAGCTGTACCGTTTATAGATCCATTGTCTAAATTTAGTTTGCTGTCAGGATGGTGAATGAGCCAGAAGGTGGCTAAGCAGTTGGATTTACACATGACGGGACTAAGGAGGCACCGAGGATGAAGAAGTTGTCTTGTCTCTCGTCGTCGGAAGTGAAACACGCCGTATAAATAGCCGCTAGTCTAGTCTTAGCAGCTCCATAGGACACAGTCATTGTAAAAGGAAACAAAAGAACAAAGGAAGTTGTTTACTATTCCCAGGACTGAATAAGTTATATAAAAAAATGTTTTAGAAAGAACAGCTACACATAGGGAAACAGTGAAGTATTTTTTCTTAGACCAAGCATCTTCCTTCCGCTATAAAACATACCAGACCCACTTCCCCCCATGTCCGCTGTTAAGGTAAAGGCCCCCACAAGCTGGATCTCTCTAACTGGATGCCCACTTACCTGTAGCGCCCACCTCCCCTTCATGTCTCTGAAGTGCCAGGAGTGGCCGCCTCCGAAGGGCGCCCTCCCTCTGCTGGAGGGACTTCACTGTAGCCACCCTCTTAACACCTCCACTAAGACCTAAACCTCCTGTCCAACTGGACCTTGTTTTTCTGAGCCTCAAGTAACAGCTGTCCTGTACAGAGGGTCACTCTCGCTTTTCAGAACTAAGGGCAAGCCTGTACCCGCAATAAAGGCCCTGACAAAGATCCCCACTCTGCATGGAACCACCAAGGCACCTGCCCCACCTGCTTGTCAGACCTAGCGCCAGGTGTCAGAGGCTGATGGAGCTGGTGACTTGGACAGAGGCAGGCAGTGGAAGAGTAGACTTGTGTTGTCCTCACCTGAGGATGTCCTCACCTATTGATTTTAGAGAGATAGGAAAAGAGGGAGGATGGAGAGAGAGAGAGAGAGAGGGAGGGAGAGAGGGAGAGAGGGAGAGGGAAACATCGACTGGTCACCTCCCATACATGTCCAACCAGGGACTGAACCCGAAACCTAGGTATATAATCGAACCTGCAGCCTTTTAGGTGTACAGGATGAGGCTCCCACAAACTGAGCCATGCAGCCAGGGCTGGACTAGTAGGTTTTTAAATCCCACAGTGAAGGGCAGAAACTGTCACTGAGATAGTTGCGACACCATCTCCCAGTGGGCATGGAGACACTTTGGGTGCATCTTCAAGCTATTCTGTCATCGCTGAGGGAGCTTTCAGAGCAAACAATCAACAGTACCTGCCTAGACTTGGCCTATAAATATTTCTTCTTCAACTCCCTCTTTACCTACAAAGTCAACCTCCCTCTAGATGGAGCCGTTTCTGGTTCAGATCCCAGAGCTCACTCTGATGCTGAAGTTCCCCAGATGAGAGAGAAGACAGGAAGAGCTGGGAACAGGTCACCATTAAATGCCATGTGATCTGGAGTGGGCTTGAGGACAGTGACCCTGCACTGCCACACTCATTACTTCCTTGAATCCCTCTTCTGGTCGACAGGAAAGTCCTTTCTAGAAGGTTCTATTTGTTATTCTCACCAGGAAAGACTCTTGGGTATACATGATACACACGCCACTCAAATGGTCTTAAGCTTTAAAAAAGAAAAACATTATTAGTGCATATAACACAGCTTCAGAGCTGGCTGCATCTAGGTATTCAAATGACGAGAGCAGTAACTTGGGCTGATTCATTGGTCAACTCTGCTTTATTCTGTGTTGGGTCCATTCTGACAGTCCCTCCCCCACAGTGACCACACCAGCTCTATGCTTACATCCCATCATCAGAGCAACCCCAGTACAAGGCGGACTCCTTTTTCAGTGGTCATATGAGGCCGGGCCTGGGGCTGACTCTCATTGGTGTGAATTGGGTCACTTACCCAAAGGAACATCACAGTCCTGTCACCCGAAGAAAGGGTTATGCATGTGTCCTGGGTAGGCAGAGAAACAGAGTCCCCTATAGGGATAGCCTTAGCATTTCATTGTAGTATAACCAGACGATGTACTTGAATAACTATTTCACATGGCTAATAGACTTCCATTACTTTCAGGAGGAATCTTCTTCTATTCTCTGTCTCCATTCTGCCCTCCCCACCCCCCATCACTGCCTGCTCACTTGAGCACACGAAAACCAGTGCCAAACCTCTGACACGCTCTCTGTGTCCCAGACTGGCAAGGCAGCCATCCATCTCCCTATAAACTCTCACACACAGTGCTGCTTTTACCTGGCCTGCCCACTGTGACACTCATTCAATAGGGGGTTTCGTGACTTGACATGGCTCCCCAATATGGTGGTCCCACAGTGCAAGCATCAAAACACAACAGCTTGCCAGGTACGATTCCACCTTTATAGACATTTCACACACTTATGAACAAGATGACTTCTCCAAAATGCATCATCTCTGGCGGCCGTTACCGTGTTCCCATCTTTCCTCTCATTAGATCTGGTGAAAGTTCCCTTTGATGTCTTGCTTCCCTGTCTGTCCGGCCCTCCAGTGGACAGCGCCCCTGTGGGTACCTGAGGCATGGCCCTCAGCTCTCTCCTGGGCGTCGGACGGGTGAGGGCACAAGGCTGGCTTACAGCCTCTTGGTGGACGTTGCGCACGACTGTGGCATGCCAGGATATGAGTCCGGCCTGGAGTGCTGCAGCTCACTTGCAAGCAGATGGAGTCATGTTTTGTCCTTGGGGATATGTCAGAAGGGCGCACTCAAGGCAGGCTTTTGTTAAAGTGTTTAGAGGTGGACGATAGTACAGAAGAAAGCACGGAATTGAGGTTATTAAGAAGTTAGAAAGATAGAAACATTAATGAGAGAGACAGAGGAAATAATACAAATGAAAGGTTCAAACTGCAAAAAAAGGTAGGAGTGAGCCTGGAAGTGAAAAAGAGAAGCGAAAAAATTAATGGAATTGGAAGCGTCAGAATGACCTTGAGGAACGGGTAGAGTTGGTCTAGGTTTGGAGATTACTAAGTGGAAATACGGAAATAAGGAAATATTTGAAAATAGTTTTGTTTTTTTTTAAGTTCTAGCAGGAAGATGAGACTATTGTGTTCTCCAAAAACATTTAAAAATAAAAATTAAATAAATAAAATAAGAGTACCAGAACTGGGAAGAGAGAGAGACAATTACAAGGAATCGAAAGCACGTCCCAGGAAGAATCCAGCTTTCGGGACACAGGGGCACTCAGAGTCCCAGAGCATTAAAATACATTTTCCTGGTAAAGATGCTTTGGGGGGGCTTACTGAGTTATGAGTTTGAAAGACTCTACTGGATCTTTAGGGGAGAGAGTCAGGTTGGTCTGAGCCTGTGACTACCCACAGAATTCGGTCAGCCCCATCCTAGGGAAGAGAAGTCCATGCTGTGCTCTCAGAAGCAAAGGGCCCCGTTAGCTTCCCGATCGCTGACAAGGAACATGGGGGTTTAGCACTTTTTGAATAGCTTTAGAAGGGGAGGGAGGAACTAGAAGTCTCCCCTGCGTTTTACACCCACTGCCATTGGCTGCCACCCCAAGCTTCTAGGGTAGGCATGGGCCTTGCAGGGTGCCTCTTCAGAAGCGGGGCTCCTTGTCACGCTCTTCTCCGCGCCGAGAGCCTCTGCATTCGCGGCAAGGGTTGTCATTAGTTGTCATTGTGCACAAATACTACATTCTCACTGTCAAGGAGTTGACCGCTATTGACAACGATGTGTGCATATTTCTATTCCACCAGTGAATTTATATGCGCATCTGTGTTTAAATTTAAATGGGATAGGTACAGTTTAAAAGGGATTCTGCCAAAGGGTATATCAGAGGGTTTTTTCATGCCAGTACCTGTAGGCATATCTCAAAATACGAGTGCACTAATTAATGTTACCACTACCACATTAATAATTTGGTTGATGCCCGGCAGTGTGGCTCAGTGGTTGAGCATCGGCCTATGATCCAGGAGACCATGGTTCAGTTCCCGGTCACGGCACATGCCCGGGTTGTGGGCTTAATCCCCAGTCAGGGGCATGCAGGAGGCAGCCGATCAGTCACTCTCTCTCATCATTGACGTTTCTCTCTCTCTCTCTCCCTCTCCCTTCCTTTCTCTGAAATCAATAAAGATATATTTAAAAAAAAAAAAGTTAAAATAATTTAGTTGACCCTGGCAGGGTAGCTTAGTTGGTTGGAGTGTCATCCCGCACACCAAAAGGTTGCGGGCTGATTCCCAGCCAGGGCACATACCTCGGTTGCAGGTTCCATCCCTGGTCGGGGCGCATATGGGAGGCAACCAGTGGATGTCTCTCTCTCACATCATTGTTTCTCTATCACTTTCCCTCTCCCTTCCTCTCTAATAATCAATAAAAACATATCCTTGGGTGAGGATTGAAGGAAAATAATAATAGTAATTCAGTTGTTTCTTATATTTTGCTCTTACTATAAAAACAAATCTGTAGTGAATCTGTGTGTTTGTGTGTGTGTGTGTGTATCTGCATATAAATCTTTGTGTATATGTACAATATTTCTTTTGGACAGATTTTTAGAAGTGAAATTGCTGGGTCAAAGGGTATTTTAATTTTTAATTTTGTTAGCTGTTGCCAAACTGCCTTGTAAGTGGGTTTCACACTCTGTACTTCATTAGTGGAAGCTACCCTCTGTTCATAGTCTGCACATAATCATTGTACATAAACAAAACTGTCCAACAAAATGAAAAATATGAATTTTGTCTGACAGCTCAAAGTGACTCCATTTTTATTGTTTTAATTTGCGTTTCCCTAATTACTAGTTAAATTGATGATTTTTAGATACACTGCTTGACCATTTGTACTACTTCTTTTGCTAACTGCTTATTTATTTCTCTGCCCATTTTTTCTATTGAGTTGCTTGACGTTTCCTTTTTAATTTTTAAGACTTTTAGTTTATTCAGCTTATTAACTCTTTGTTCGGTGTGCCGCAGATATTTAATCCCAGGTTTTAACTTTGTTTATGGTGTCTTTTGTCATGTAAAGTGTTCAATTGATATGTAAATTTCCATAACGTTTATCTTTTCATTCATGAATTCTGAGCTGCCAGTCTTCATAAATAAGGACTTTCCCTTTGTAAGATTATACAGAGTACTTTATATCATTTCTTCTGACGCTTTTTATAATTGTGTGGATGGCTTAATGTCCAATTAATCAAGAACATTTTAAAATACCTATTGGAGTAAACAAAACAGGAATCCTCGGAATGGCGTAGTATCTGAGGGTAGGGAAAGGTGATAAAGGAAAACCAGTAGGTGACTCTAATGTGCTTTTAAGATATTATTCTGACTTGTTCAGATCTCACAGTCCTTAGGAACTAAATTCATTCTTCTCTTCATTCAGCAAGTGTATTGTATGCCAGGTCGAGGCCAAGCAGATGCTGGGGGTACAGCAGTGAAGCGGGTCATCCCTCGAGCTTCATGAGACCCCGTCTGAGCTGACTGGAGAGGGAAGTGGGGGGCGGGAGTAAGAGCCCGTTACAGGTCTGCAGGCAGAGGAATTCATGACAATGAAAGGTCTTGTAAACCACGTTAAGGACTTCTAACTACTCAGAAGACAGCGGGGACCAAGTAAAGGAAGTATTTTAGCTAAAGAAATGAAATAATCGAATTTGATTTGATGCCTCAGACTGAAGCGTGAGAATGAATAGTTGAGACAGACTGCAACCTGGGGAACCCAGTTATTATTGCGATCTTGTCAGGAGGTGACCATAGTAGCCTGAAGGGTAGCTTCAGTGAAATGGAAAGAAATAGACTGACTCAAAAGATATCTGAAGTGAAGAAAAGAAGGAACTGGTCATTGATTTGTGCAGAGAAAAAGGAAGGGAGGAGAGGAGTCGGGATGACGTTCGGGTTGCTGCTTAGAGAAACTGGGAGGGTGGGTGGGTGGGTGGGTGGTGGAACTGTCCGCTGGTATACAGTACAGAAGAAGCAGCGTGGTTAGAGAAGATCACATGCGCTTTGTTTTAGACATGTTAAGTTTTTTATGCCTGTGAGATATCCGAGCGGAAGAATCTAGAAGGTAGCTTGTGGGTATGGGGTTCAGGAGTATGACCAGCCTGGAGTCATTAGCATTGAAATGATGTGAACATAGAGACTAAGGTCATCAAGAAAGCTGTTCTAGACAAACCAAGAGGATACAGAAAACCCAGCATCATCCCAGTTCCGTAGTAGAGAGATGAATTTCAAGCATATTTCAGAATGGCGACTTCAGAGAGTAATGCAGGGTACATTTGTACACTTTCAAAGTTCTGAAGTCCACAGATAAACTACTGCCTCAGAATTTCTACCTCTGCCTCTAGCTTGGACTGGAGAAAGAGGCTTCCAATACTGTGGGGGCAGGGGCTGGGCATTATATTTTGAGTTAAACCGAAGATTCACAAAAAGGAGATTTATGACTTTTTATTCAGTCAGTAAATTAAAGTTTTGAAAAACATTAAAATATCCATGGCTGCGTGAAAGAGGAAAGGGGGAGTTTGGACAAGCAGAATCAAAACCAGCATAGAGGGTCACCTAGGAAAGGACTTGGAGTCAGAAATTTTAATCATCTGGCCAAATGTGCCTTGTTTAAATTAGAAAAAATAAATAAATACCAAGAATGATTTTTGAAGAATGCAAGGAACTAGAGCAGGACAGAAACTTTAAATCAAGACCAGAGGTTGGCAAACTATGACCCATGAGCTAAAGCCTGATTTTATAACTAAAGTGTCATTGGAACACAGTCACAGCCATTCATTCACATACTGCCTGTGGCTGGGCTGCTTCAGCGCTTGCTCTAGAAGCAGTTCAGGAGTTGCAGCAGAGACTGTATGGCCCACAGAGCCTAAAATATTTGTCTGGCCCTTTGCATAATAAGTTTGCCAACCACTGTTAAAGTCCAAAGGAAGCTGAAGGAAAGACAAGAGCATGTTTAAAAATGAGAGAGCAATAATAAGGATTGAGTGAAAGCATAAACTATATTATCTACTTTACATCAAAGTACCACTTACATTGAGACACTTAAACTGAACAAAGGCTCTTAATTGACATTGACATTGACATTGTTATTTAACGCGTTTGAACATTTCTGACTTTCTTGAGATTTTTTATGATTAATTCTACTAGATCTCACTTCTACGCCAACATAAATGTAGGCCAGCCTAAGATTCTTGACATTAAAATGGACTCTCGATGATTTTGAGAAGCTCTTCCACGGAGACAATTTTGCTACAATACACATTTGGGCAAGTGGGTCATCAACTTAGTGGTACTGGACAGCCCTCGCCATAGACGTACAAACAAGAATGAAAAACGTTTGCTCAAGTGATAGGGAGCCAGATTCATAACCATCCGTCACTTGTTCGGGCAAGTTACTGATAAACTCAGCAGAAAAATAACAAACAGTGTGCCCCTGCATCTTGGCTGTTGAAAATGAGATTCTTTCTCTGATTGATGTTAGCAGAGAGGCCTGTAAAAATGCATTTCCAACTGATTAGTTCAGAAGGTGTCAATCTCATGCGGTTTTATGACCTGCAGACTACATGCCAGATGTACATTTGCTTTTTATAAACTAACAAAGATGAACGGCTAAAATCGAGCCTTCCTCCTTGGCCACTGTACCATATATTGCCTCCAGAAAGACACCGTGGGAGTATCATGGGGGAAGAGAAGAGAGTGGGGAGCATTTAAACCTTAATTTACCAAGTTCATGGACATGCAATATACTACAGTACTTGGAAGTACTTTCTCTATTGAATAGTTTCTGCTCATGTTAAAGAATGGCTGTTAGGGGAAAACTTGCAGGAATAGCAAATGTTTGTGTTAAATTCTCTCCCAAGCAAATGCATTCTGAATCCATGGAGTTTTATTTTTTAATTGTTTTTTTGAAGTCAGTAATGATATTGGGGCAATAGTTGAGTAGTCTACTATTTTAAAAATCTGAGTCTTAATAACTGTGCTTCTGTTTCTTTGAAAGAGATGGAGGAAAAATACACCATATTGCATTATTATAAAATGTCTTCATGAAGAAAAAGCCTATAACATAGTCTCATCTTTCTTCCCCTAGAAATATTGAGAAATATTTAGACATTTTTCATCTTCATGGCCTTTTGGCTAAGAAAGTAATATTTTGAAAATTTTCATATTAAATTTCAAAGCTCAGTTTCATTTGATTTTATTAAAACATGAATTTAAATATTTTTCAAAGGAATAATATGCAGTTTCAATTAACACATTTTTAGACATGTACATAAAAATCTAACCATCATAAGGAAACAGTATGTCATAATACCTGCCTATTGCGAATTCTGATTCACATGTTTTCATGTGTATAGAAATTGTGGTCACCAAAAAATTTAAATATTAATGTAAAAAGAGCCCAACACCATAAATTTAATTCAAGTATTCACCTGTTAAGCTTTTCTTTTTTTTTAACTACAAGGAAAGGAGTGAGAAGATTTTGAGGTACTGACTCTAGATAAATTAAGTCCTTTGAATTTCAAGTACAGAAAATCCAACCCAAACCAGCAGAGGAAGCAGGGAATGCCTCTGCTTCTAGAACTGGAAAGCCTGGGAGGTCAGCTCGTTGCAAAACCCCTGAGATGTCCCTAGGACCTGCTGTCTGTTCTCTCCGGCCCCTGGCTCTGCTCCCTCGGGGATGGCACTTCCCGGGCAGCTGTAGCCTCCCACGTGGAGCTGGTGGGGGGCCGGGGGGATCTTTTCTCAGCTGCTGGAACTCACTCTGGTTAGACAGTCAGGTCATGTGTACGTTTCTGATGCAAACATGAAGGGGAACATGCACCCGGACTGAGTGGGGGAGGGATGGGCACCCAAATGAGAGTTTAGAGCTGTTGCCCAAAGGAGGGGAGATGGGTGTTAGGAGAAGTCACAAGCATTCACTGTGTCCGTCGGGTGCACAAAACACACAGAGCCGGCCCGACCTCTGTGCCTCGCCTCGCCTGTGTTGCTGTTGACCTGCTTGTAGGCAGCGGAGTAATTCAGTCCATTCGGTTTTCTTCTGTCTCAGTTTGCTGTCAGATAATGAAGGGGCAGGCTTCTATTCGAGTAATAAGAGTAGCCGAAAGCAAAAAGAGAGAGAAAGGAAATGGCTACAGTGTTCTTTAAAAAATAAATAAAAGTTATCTAAAAACACTTGCGTAAATAAAATATATAGGTCAACTAGACTTTCAACTGATTGGCCATAATAGAGTCCCACCAACGTCTGATCCTCGGGTTTTTAAGATTTTGAACTTTTGTCAGTTCTCCCAAAAGTGATCAAGTCTTCAAAGCCCATGTTTTCATTAGGCTATCCTGAGAAATGTCATTGGCAAGCAGGTGAAGTGTATGTATCAGCTGGTCAGGGAAAAATGAGCTTAAAAGATAATGTCATCAAACCATCATGACCTGATACTCTTACCCACTAATGGGTCAGTTTATATGTTTCAAACAAAATGCTGAAACGGACCGTTAAATTCCTTCTGATGTTTCTGGAGGAGGCACTGGCAACGTTTTTCTATCCGTGACTGTTTAATATCAGCATCGCTGTGGGCCAGTTTGGGGGGATAGGTTCTCATCATGTCCAGTATATGGCTTATTTACATTCGCTACATTTTAAATTGACACCCCCATTTTAGGGAGGCATACCGGGGGGTCAGGCTCCTGTTCAGTATATGAGAAATGCCTTCATTTTATTGGGAACAGGCTTTAATCTTCCTTGGGAGAGCAGCATCCTTGAAAGGCAGTTGACTCGTCTCATCTACTTCGTGTTGATGTTTTGGCTTCATTTCACGGACTGTTATTTCCTGACCCTTTCCCAAATTAGAATGTCACCCTGCAGAGGCCCCTGTCCATTTCCCATACACACTTACTATGCTGACTCCTAGTGTGTTTTCTCTAAATATAGAGGGCTTGAGTAATTACACTTAAAACTAGCCCATATTACTTCATACTACTAATAGACTGCTCTAATTAGTCATTTTTTTGTTTCTTACTCAGAATCGACGTAGGATTCTTTTCAGCCATCTCCAATCTAAACATTTACTTTCTACCAAAGCAGCTGCAAGGACTGTGTTTATATTTCATCTGTTTCCAAAAAGTATACCTCATAGGAATTCCTCTTAGATGGGGGGTAGGGGGAACCAATGGTTCAATGTGAAAAAAGCAACCAACAAACAAAACACATTCCACACCGCGGCGTAGAAAGGGGAATTCTCTCACTGGTTTACGTTTCTCTCTGCAGATGGGCTCACTGACTGCATGGACCCCGACTGCTGTTTACAGAGTTCCTGCCAAAGTCAGCCTTACTGCCGCGGACTGCCTGACCCCCAGGACATCATTAGCCAAAGCCTACAGTCACCATCTCAGCAAGCCGCCAAGTCCTTCTACGATCGTATCAGCTTTCTTATAGGGCCTGAGAGCACCCACGTTATACCTGGAGAGAGTCCCTTCAATAAGAGGTAAATGCACCTATTCCTGATACAGATTCTTTATTTTTTTAATCTGCACCAAAGGATATTTTTTCCATTGTTTTTTTTTTTTTTTTAGAGTGGAAGGGAGGGGGAAAGAGGGAGGAACGAAAGAGAGAGAGAGAAACATCGATGTGAGAAACATTGATTGGTTGCTTCCAGTGTGCCCCCTGAATGGGACTGGGGACAGAACCTGCAACCAAGGTACATGCCCTTGACCGGGAATCGAACTCGAGACCCTCTGGTTGGCGGGTTGATGCTCTAACCACTGAGCAACACTAGCCAGGGCCTGATATAGATTCTCAGTGATATCAACAGTTACATGAAATGCTGATGACTGTGAATATGAGGAAAGTGGTTTTTTTTTAAGACAGTTAGTTTCTCTTTCATCAAATTCCTCATCCAACTTCGCATTTCAAGCATTTTTGACACAGTTCACGTACTTGGTCAACTTCAGTGCCTGCGACGTAACAGAACATCCCATTAAGGAGTCAGTAAATCTTCATTTAACTAGTTAGCACAGTTGGGAATGTTTCCAAAGAAGCCATGAAAAGACCCCAAAAAGCAAAAGAGACGTGCACTTTTTTTTTTTTTTTTTTTTTTTAGCTGAGCTCACTAAATAATATAAATTATGAATGAATGAAATGGAACTGCTAACGGCAAGGTGGTCAGATTGCATAAGCCGCGTGACTGGTGCTTTGCAGAGTGGTAATGACCTGAGACTAAACCAGTAAGTGAAAGCAGGTGTCTCGCGTCTCGCTGAGCAAAGGAGATGATTTACTCTGGAACTCCTGGGTCTGCAGCAGTTTCCCAGCATTAATGCCGTTAGACCCAGCAGTTGATTAAAAGTTGTCACACAAATGTTCCTTATTGCCCCCTTAAATCTTGTGCCTCTCGGTCCCTGCAGATTTGCAGATTGCCTCAGAATTAATTGGAAAGTATACTTTTCTTCGTAGAAGCACCAGACGTAGGACTTAGGGAAAAAAGAACAGTTTATCATTTTAAAATTCATCTCTGAATTATTGGTTTGGGTAAGTCTCCAAACCCAGATTGCAGCGAATTAAAACCCAGGATAGAACACGAGGCGTTTAGAGAACGTGAATTCCACGGAATTAAACGGGACACTGTCTTGGGAGTAGTTTGGGTCTGGGTTTTGTGAATAATGGTTGCGTGCGATGCTGTTATTTTATCCTGAGGTTGGATCGTCTCTAAATCATGCATGTGTTGGCCTGAGAAGACAAATTCTCATTCCTGTTCTTCTGCGTTTCCCACAGCCTCGCATCCGTCATCAGAGGCCAAGTCCTGACTGCGGATGGAACTCCGCTGATTGGAGTGAATGTCTCGTTTTTCCATTACCCGGAGTATGGATATACCATCACCCGGCAGGATGGAATGTGAGTTAGTCCCAGCGCACTGTCTCTGTCCGAAGTATCTGAAGTGTAAGAACTAGAGAGTCTTATATCACCCAGCATGTTTTATTGCCCCTCAGAATACAGAAATGCAGCGACGTTTAGGCTCCAGGAATCCGTGACGGTACATGGTGCAGAAACGTAAGAGTCACATGTCCAGATAGTTCTTTAAGATTCGATTTAATTTTCCAGGCATGACGACAGGGTTACAGTTTTGTTCGAGAACGTTCTTTGTCTTAGAGGATTCTTGTTGAAATATTTAGGAGTGACGCTGCGTAACATGCACAACTGAAGCTCGTGATTCTGGAAAGGGAGTGGATGGTAGATAATAAAGCAGATTTGGAAAAACGTAAATAAATTGGTAAATCTAAGTAAAAAGTATGAGTGATCGTTGGATACTTCTTTTGATATTCCTGTAGATCTGAAACGATCTCACACAAAAGCTGGGGGAAAGTTGACTTTCTTTGTCGAGCGTGTTCCTTGCAGGAGGTTAATGGAATAAACTTGGGAGTCGTCGTCGTCTGGGACCCAGGTGACTGGCTAAGTGGACCTTGTTTTCCTCAGGTTTGACTTGGTGGCAAATGGCGGGGCCTCCCTCACCCTGGTGTTTGAGCGCGCCCCTTTCCTCACTCAGCACCACACCGTGTGGGTGCCCTGGAACGTCTTCTACGTGATGGATACCCTGGTCATGAAGAAGGAAGAAAATGACATTCCCAGCTGTGACCTCAGCGGCTTCGTGAGGCCAAACCCGATCATTGTGTCATCGCCTCTATCCACCTTTTTCAGATCTTCTCCGGAGGACAGTCCCATCATTCCTGAGACACAGGTGGGAGATGGGGGCAGGCAGTCCTGTTAAGTAAACCGTATTTAGATCATGCGGCTTCCAAAAGCTGTTCAGGAAGGGTCGCAGAATTCCAGTGCTGTCCTGAATCATTCCACAGAGTGGACGGTCGAATGTCGTGTGTGTGTGTGTGTGTGCGTGTGTGTGTGCACGTGTGAATGTGTGTGCGCACACATGTGCACACACTACATAGGTCTCGTTATAGTGAGATACCTGGTTATTTCTTAAAGGCCTATTCAAAATACTTTTTCTTCAGGCTACATCTGTATATATTTATTAGTTGTAGCCAGATGGAAAAATAGCTTAAACGCAACAGCTAATAATATCTTCGCTCATGTATTCATTCTTTTGTTGGAAAAAGACGTTAGTGCCTGTAGGTACCTCCCTCCTGAATGCCTTGTACAAGGTCATTTCTCTCAGTAACTTATTTTCTTTAAAACAACCATATTTTCACTATTTTATCTACTGAACTATCTGGGCATTGCTTGCTTTCCTATATGTTTCCAATTAGAAATACATTCAGATCTTAAAGGCAGGACATTTGGTACCATATATAATGATGGACTTTATTCATAAATACCTAAGTAAAAATACAAAGTACAGCAGCGCACAGCAGCTTTGTCACAGTCGTTCTTCAAATATTTACGGAATACCTGTTCTGCGCCAGGCACCATTAGAGTGGAACAAATCAGAAAACCAGTCGGATGGAGTGCCTGCTCTCAAGGGGTTTACTAATAGGGAGAGAGAAACAGCGAATGTATAAATACATGTCAGGTTGTGATTGAGACTTACTTCCAAAGAATAAAGTACGGTAACTGGATGGAGGGCAATTTTATAAAGTGTGGTTTGGGAAGATCTCTTTGATAACATGGTATTTCAGCAGAAACTTTAAGTGAAAGAATAAACCTTAGGAATAGAATTCCAGGCAGAGCAAAGAGCAAGTTCAAGTGCTCCGAAGGAACAGCTCGCTTTGCGTGTTCACGGAACGGCCAAGAGCCAGCAGGTATGGCCGGGGTGACGATCATGGTACACAAATCACAAGGCATTGAAGATCATGGTAAGAAGTTCTTACTTTAAGTAAGAAGCCATTGGAGATGGGAACACGGGGCCCCGTCAGGAGGCAGCCACAGAAGAAATGGTGGTGGCCTGGGCAGAGGTGCTTGGTCAAGGTGGTAACTGCTAGCTGTGTAAGAGTGGAGCCCAGGGAAGAGGGTGGACTTAAAGATGTGAATTTGGGAGTCATCAGTGTTATACTTAAAGCATAGGAAGAGGGAATATAGATAGAGATGAGAGGAGGTGAGCCAAGAAGGCCTAAGAGAACAGAGAATGCTCACAGGCGAATGTGATGCAGACGAGACACCTCACTGAGTTACTGCAGTCAGGCAGACTTTGAGCCAAAGCTTTAAGAAATTCATCGTCACCTGTCCGGTTTAGCCCTTCCTCCCCAGGGTCCACCTTGCAGTAACAACTCCTTAGCCAGTCCTAAAATAGACTTAACCTAGAGGCAGTGTCTGTCTATAGGTGGCGGATTTCTAGCAAAGCAGGTCATTGAAATAGGTTTCAAATAGCCAGCAGTTCCAGGAAGACATGAAGGTATGTATTTTTCCATTCCATCATATAGACATCGAACATTTAGCAAAATCTACTGAGAGCGTATTATGTACAAGGTACTTCACTAGGATAAAAAGCGTTAAGACATGCGTCCTGCTGGTGAGCAGTTTAAATGTAGGGCATGTAAGGGGAAAGAGTGAGGCCAGACTGTGAAAGGCCCTGAAATACCATACAGTGGAGACCTGGAGTTCTTTAGGCAGTAGAGAACCAGGGGACCAACGAAGTCTTTTCAGCTTTTCTCTAAAGCTAACTAAGTGACAGAGAGATGGGTGAACAGGCTGGGGTTCACTGTAGCTCCGTGCATATCCAGCGCACAGATGGACAGGGCCCAACAATCACAACGGTGGTGGAAACGGAGAAGAGGGAATGGATTAGACAGAGATTTGGACGGTAAAATTGGCAGGATCCAGCTTGTAACTGAATGCTTAATGGGGTCCAGAATGGGGCTTTCAGATCAGGCAGCTGCCAAAAAATAGGCTGAATGGTCTATGTTTCCCCTCTGGCTGGATTGACTTTTCCCACTAATGCAAACTAACGTGGCCAAGTTAAATGACAGAGGAGAAACGCACGTTTCAATGAACTAAATTACAGGTATGTGTTCCACACAAGTAAGGTTAATGATGACAAAGACAATGATCGGTTATTAAAATTAGGATAACATATTTTGAAATAGAGAAGCAATTCCCAGAAGGTCACAGGAAACACATTAACGAAAGATTGGCTTACATGCAGAAAACTTGTCACATTTATGAGGAATTATTTTGAAAATAAATTAAGAGGAAATAAAGTGTATCTTTCGGTTTCAATGACTTGTATTTTCAGGGCCATTCAGGAGCCACAGAATCTGATTCTCTAACCCACTGACATTTCCCCCCGTGATGGGAGAGCAGTGCACTCTGTTCAGCTTGTTCACCCTACAGTCCAGCAAAAGTACCGTCAACCTTAAATGCAACGGTCTCCCCGATTCTCATAGAGCTCTGAAAAGTTTCATTATGTTCAAAAATTTTTTTGCTTAAGACAGTCTGTGTCTGAACTTAGTCGATGTGTTTGGTAAAGAAACCCTGACTGTAATAAATTGGCATATCAAAGTACAGCAATGCCTTCTTAATCTATTACAGGGCGTCGGCATGTCCCTTTTCATGCCAACACGGATCACACACCGGAATGGAAGCTTGTTTAGTTCATTCCTTGTGCTACTTCCAGCCATTTCATTGTCCCCATCGACACAGACAGCTGCCCCCTCAGCATCTAGGGTTCCACTTACGTTGTTAAAATTTGGAGATGGCGGATGTATATCATTCCTGTGTTCTGTGTGAGAGGAGTTGGGGGAGAGAAACACTTCTGAGCACTGGATCTGTATTCTAAGATTTTCTAACGTGAAAAGGCAGCCCTTTATGTCGGCATAGTGAAGCGTGGTCGGGCAATGTGAGGAAGCCCCTGGGAACGCTGGGTAATTCTCGGCCGGGAAGGTGGTGGTTTCTGCACAGGTTCTGGAACATAGAGAGCCCTGTACTTTGCAGTGTATGTAGTAAGTCGTTGAAGAGCTGCCGTTATTAACCGAACTAATAGGGGCGTTAGCAAGGGGAATCTGGACTGTTGAGGAAGACTTTTATATACCAGGTAAAATACATCTTTCAAAATAACTAAGTACTGTTTTCACATAATGTATTTCGCATACGTCAGTGTAAATTTGTTGGCATTCATTGAGCTAGTCACATCGATGGGTAAACTGCAGGATTAAGAACATGATTTTTTTTAAATGTATAAAGTAGATCATTCTTAGCAGGTAATTAACTTTTTACAGTCCAGTTTCAATTCAGAAAGTACCTATTGAGGGTACTGTGTGCATTCAATGACACGTTAGTTGTTCACAGGGGCGGGGGTGGTTTACGTGGCTTTTAACTCTTAATTCATTTACCGTCATATCAACAATCAGTGCTGAGTCCTAGCTCAGTGTTTAACTAATCATGAGACTGTCTTATTATTATATTACCTCTCGACAGGGATGTGGAATGTGCTACAATTGAAACAAGGTGAACTGGTCTTTTTTGTCATTCCTGCCTTTGTAGGCTGCGCCCAGCCAGGGGATGTGGCCACAGCAGAGGTTGAACCCCTAATTGAGCCAGCCAGCCGAGGCCAGCTCTGTGCCTAGGCCCCATCCCTGTTCCGAGCCAAGCGTCTGAGGCACGTCTGCTCCGGTTCCCCAGGGCAGCGGGGACGAAGGATGGGCTAGCGAGACGCCCCTGTGACTGTCAGCCCGCAAGCCAGCGCATGTCAGCTGCCGGGCAGTCACAGCGGCTCCTGTATGAGGAGCAGCGCCCGAGGCGTGAGCGACTCGGCAGGAATGACAGGAAGCCCGTAGCGCCCGGCCGCTGTGGCTCAGTTGGTTGAGAGTCATCCTGGGCACTGAGGCCACTGCTTCCATTCCAGTCGGGGCCCAGGCCCCGGTTTCGGGCCTGAAGCCCAGTAGGGGGAGTTCAGGAGGCAGCTGATTGATGTTTCTCTCATCACTGTTTCTCTCTCTCTAAAAAAAATCAATAAAAATATGTAAAGAGAAGAGAGAAAAGCTTGTGGGAGGAGCAGAATGGGCTGGCGCAGTGTTTCAGCTGTTGAAGGAGGTGGGTGTTTAGGAGCAGGGGCCCTCTGGATACATTGTATCTCATCATTGTCCGTGACCGCAGCGGAGCTTTAGGAGCAGGGCTCTTTGGATACATTGTATCTCATTGTTGTCCGGGACCACAGCGGAGCTTTCACTTTGTTCAAACCTAGGTGCTCCACGAAGAAACCACGATTCCCGGAACAGATCTGAAACTTTCCTACCTGAGTTCCAGAGCTGCCGGCTACAAGTCAGTTCTCAAGATCACCATGACCCAGTCCGTTATTCCGTTTAACCTGATGAAGGTTCACCTCATGGTCGCTGTAGTAGGAAGGCTCTTTCAGAAGTGGTTTCCTGCCTCGCCAAACTTGGCCTATACTTTTATATGGGATAAAACAGACGCGTACAATCAGAAGGTCTACGGTCTATCTGAGGCTGTTGGTAAGTTCCATGTAAATAAATATATTCTGCATTTTAAAAAAAAGTGTCTTGATTCAGAACTAACTTAAATATAATTGATAACCCATGGAAACTAATGGATGAACAGGTAGAAAGGCAGTAGGATTGTCATAGAGAAGTCACCCACTGGTTGGTTCAGATACACCGCAGGAAAAAGGAATGTTTTCCATGCAAGGGGACAAAAGATCATTTTTTTCTTTCTGAAGTAATACCTTAGAAGAATGTTCTGGATGAGATTTCAGGTTGTCATTTTCTTTTCATGTATTTCCTTTGTCGTGTCCCTTCCTTTTTTTATTTTCTTGTTTTCTTTATAATTTTATCTTCCTAGCTTTCCTTATTTTTTTTATGTCTTTCTGTATCTAGTAACTAGTGTCATTTTGATTCATAGTGATGTTTAACAGGACATCAGACAACATTTGTGCCTAAAAATTCTTTAGCTTTTTTGACTAGAAGGACCCATCACGTCAAGGAAAGGATATTCTTAAACATCACTCAAACCAGTCGTTTCACTGGGTGACTAGGCAGTGTAATCACAGTTTGACATGTTGAGAAATACATGGAATAGCGTCAGACTCAGGCTCAGAGCAGCGAAAACTAAGGCTAACTATGTCCTTTGTTCTATGAGTTTTTCATAAAACAAACATTGTATTAGGAATTAATATATAATTTGGACTTGAATTAATTCAGATCAATCAGATAATCGCCATGTCTCCCTTCTCTTTGTTTTAAATTTTAAAATCCATGTTTCATTGTGAACTCTAAGGTTTTTCTGTTGTGACTTGTTCATATTAATTTACTGTTCATTTTACTGTTCATTCCTGATAACATGAATATAATATCATAATATATGTCATAACATGAATATCTTTTTGCTGTATTGAATCTTACTTATTGTAAATGTTTTCTATAACTTAATACTTTTGGAAACTAAATAGCTCTAATAATTCAGATAGGAAATAGGATTTTTAGTTGTGATCATCTGATCACCATTTGGGACTGATTTATCTGATCTAATTACTTAAGCAGTTGCCCAACCTGAACTTCATTTTGTGCTCTAAACCCCTTGTAAAGAGTAGTGCAGGAAAAAAAAAAATACTAGTTTTCTATTAAGTCATTATAAAAATATTTGAAGATAATTTTTTTTAGAAAAACATATTTTATGTGATCAAATCTTCTCATATAAAAAAAATAACTCTACCCATAAACAAATGGAGATGTCATCTCAGAACACAATTGTGAGAAAGCAGTTTTATCTATCAGTTGGTGAGGTGAATTGTATTTCTGCTGTAGTTGACCCGGTGGACTGTGCTTTGTCTCGATTGCAGTGTCAGTGGGCTATGAATACGAGTCGTGTTTGGACCTGACCCTGTGGGAGAAGAGGACTGCCATTCTGCAAGGGTGTGAGCTAGATGCCTCCAACATGGGCGGCTGGACACTGGATAAGCATCATGTGCTGGACATTCAGAACGGTAAGACCTTATTCACAGAAAGTTAATATTGCTCACCTTCAAACTGACTAGACAGCAGCAACATTTTATTCTATGTGCGATAGGCTTAGAATTAATAGGAAAAAATAAGGCTACACAATTGACCTTGAACAACACGGAGATTAGGGGCGCCGACCCCCTGCACAAAGTCGGCATATAACTTCTGACTCTCCCAAAACTCAACTACTAATAGCCTACTGTTCACCAGAAGCCTTACCGATGACATAAACAGTCAATTAACATGTATGTTGTATTTTATATGTATTATATACTGTATTCTTACAATAAAGTCAGCTAGAGAAAAGAAAATCTTATTAAGAAAATCATAAGGGCCCTGGCCGGTGTGGCTCAGCTGCTTGGGCGCCATCCTGTGCACTGAGAGGTTGCCAGTTCGATTGCCAGTCAGGGCACATGCTTGGGTTTTGGGCTTGATCCCCAGCAGGGGGTGTGCAGGAGGCAGCCGATCGATGTTTCACGCTCACATCTGTGTTTCTCTCTCTTTCTTCCTCTCCTTTCCTCTCTCTCTAAAACAATCAATTAAAAATTATTTTTTAAAAATGATCTACTCTTTTTAAAAAAAAAAAAGCATAATACATTTACAGTACTATACAAATTATTGAAAAAAAATCCATGTATCAGTGGACCCACACATTTCAAGCCCATGTTCAAGGCTCAACTGTACTTTTAAAGCCTATAAAAGCCTGAAGCAGGGACTACATGGCACTCTCCTCACAAATGTTCACATGTTCATCAGGAAAATCGTTTACCCATTAGAATGTAAGGGACTGGCTCTGGTGCCGCATTGAAAGGCATCTTCGCCACGGATTGGCCCAGGAGTGTCTGACTCTACTGGGAGTTAATGAGTTGACCCAAATGCTTTCAGAAGGTTTACCCAAAGTAAAGGGAGGGGAATTTTTTTTTTTTAAGTAAAGAAAAAATAAAAATCCATGTTACTTTACCAGAATATTTCTAACAGATCTTAACCCTTAGGTAATTAGTCTGTTGAGTATCTCGATTGTTTTTCACTTCTTCTTAGAGTGTATTTGAGAAAAAAATATTCTTACACTCAAATTGGGTTACATAATATTGTTAATTGACTTTTCAAATATTGGGGGGAAAATGAAAAATCTGAGAAAAAAGCAAGAATCCAGAATAAAACTTGTGGTTGACTTTATATAAAATACAAGCGAATGTGTTCTGAAAAAACATATTTTAGCCATCACAAACCAAAAGAAATGAATTACTTACAAAATTTGACCAGCTTAATCTCATAAAGAATATAATTTATACTAAGCAATTCCCATTGTCTTTACATTTTGGGCACATTCTGGCAACAGCTCAGATAATTTATGAGGACTTTGCTAGAAAAGCAGAACCTTAAGGTAACTTAATCTAGATCCTGTCCTGAAGCGTATCGTGCTGGTAACTCTACTCTCCTTTTACAAATAGCCAGAGAAGGAGATTTCAGTTTTGATGAAATAATCTAGCTTTAGCTTTGGTTTTGCAGAGGTTTTTGGACAATTCAGATGTTGAATTTTGCATTCAGTAGGACTAAATATTTGACTATGATTAATGGTCACTTTTTCAGATTAATGTTGCTTTGATATTCATTTTTTTATTTGTCTTTATTGTTCAGAGTATTACAGATGTCCCCCTTTCCCCCCTTCGACCCCCCCACTCCCCTCCCCCCAGGCCTTCACCACACTATTGCCTGTGTCAGTAGGTTATGCATATATGCATGTAAGTTCCTTGGTTAATTTCTTCCTGTCTGTCCCTCACCCCTTCCCTCTGTTTTATTCAATTTGGAGAGGATGCATTTTAAACTCCAAATATACTCAGTCTACAGCAGTGTCCAAGGCGGTGCTTGAACATGCTGTTTGATACCTTACCTCCAGAAGAGAACAGGACCGAGCGGATCCGTGGGAAAAACAGACGAGAAAAGCCCTTCACACCTTTCCTCTTGTGCAGCAGCACTAGCTCTACTCCCTTTCTGACTGTGTCCTGGACATGAACTTGTAGTTCAGTTTGCAGCCCCGAGGTTTGGGAGCAGAGCCTATAACTAGTGCCCGGTGGAGCACACACTTTGAGGGAGTGAGCCTCCCGACCAAGGAAGGTGCTGCCTGTGTTCTGTCTCATCCTCACGGTGTCTGAGCAGCGGTGGCTTCCGTGTGTGTCAGTAACACAGGCTTCCTTGTGGTCTTTCAGAGTGAAAAGCCACGTGCCAGCCATGCTGGTAGCTGCTCTTGATGAAATTATTTAAATTCTATTTCACACAATCTGACATACTGCTATGGACCTTCAGAAGTTCTTTATAAGCAAAACTAGTGGAAAGCTCTATGGATATACTTTAGGTATTAGGAGAATGTAGGGTGAAGGTAATAACCATTTAGCCCCGGAATTTCCCCCAAGAGATTATGAACTACTAGGGAGACTACAAGCCAAGAGCTCTGGGAAAGCCCATCCCTCTGGAATCCAACACCGTTGTGGTAGCCCACGCTCAGGATAGTATTCGGTGGATTGAGAAACTCATAGATATTCTGTATATGCATGTATGATACAAATGCACGCACACACTCTACCAGAATAATGTATCAGCTCAGATGAAAAAAGTAGACTACTCAAAAAGTCTGTCCTCCAGAAAAAAAATGTTATAAATTATAAAATACATGTTATTTTGAAATGCGAGGTAACCTATTTGTGGAGCGAACTGAACGTGATTTGAGATTTTATCCCAGAACAGTTTGACAAGCAGTGGCTTTTCAAAGTGACATGTGTCTAATTGAATAAACAAAGTTATTTGCAATCATGACAGGGTGGATGAGCTATGACAATATATTAAGGAAGAAAGGAAGGCAAAACTGTAGACAGTGACAGGAGCTCGTGCAGGCTCCCTGGAACATGGAAATAAATATTCTGATGTTCATCTTTCTGTTCTGTCATAATAGAGAGAATCGTGAAAGACCAATCGTTCACGGTAATGACTGAACTAGTCGGGCGCAGTAGGGCGTGGCTGGCTCTTAGGATTCCTCTGATTAAAATTATAGAACTGGCTCCTATAGGAAATTATAGTTCTGTAATTGTCAAATAACATAAGCACAGAAAGAAGGATCTTAGGTATCATTCATGTATTCTTTGAATATCAAAAGCAAAATGCATTTTATCTGTTGTTATGATATAGTCTTATTTAGATTATTTTTTCTTAAATATGAATAAGCCTGTTTTCTCTTTCCTGCTTCCCTTATGTAAATGTGCTATGATTGTTACATCACCCAAGTAGCAAAGCATTAAAAAAGTAATCCTAGAACCCACCTTTAAAATGTGCTGAGCTATAAGGGGAACATAATTATTTTTATCTCCACTTTAAAATTATCCAAGAGTGGGAGGGGGAAAAAAACACTCAGGTTTCCTGTTTGCACTTTCATGGGATGGATTCTTTTAATAGTTTGTCTGCTAAAAAATCTAAGTGTTGGCTTGGAGAACCGCATCGCAATGTATATAACATTCAGTGAGTATAACATGTACAGCTCCAAAGTCAGAGCAGCAGGTGGTTTATACAGATGACAGGTTGAGAAGGGCCATGAAATGTGTACGGAGCGAGGACAGCTGGCCATGCACTGTGCCTCGGACAGAAGTGGAACCCTTGATTTATGTAGAATCATGATAAATCAATAAAATTAGAAGCTCAACTCAAATCTACTTTCTAACTACGAAAATATTTAATAGTCACTTGGGACTTTTTCTCAGATTTTCGTTGAAGACCATAAAGGAGCAGATCGGCATTTTGTCTTCTTAAAATTATTGGCATTTTCATACGTAAAGGAGAATCCACTTTAAATAATAAATTTCCCTTCCACAACAGCTTTGTCTGAAATTTTGAATAACTGTAGGTGTATGCCTTCCTGTATCAGACAGGAGGATAAACACGAAGAATATTCTTTGACAGTGTACTAGAACATTGGAGGTTCGCTATACACTTTTTGACTTTGTTTTCCATAAAGTATTTTTAACTTTAAAAGACCAGTGATGGGTCCTGCCTGGCTGGATAGCTCAGATGGTTAGAACATCATTCTGATACACTAAGGTTGCAAGTTCAGTCCCTGGTCAGGGCACATATAAGAATCAGCCAGTGATGCAGAAATAAGTGGAACAGCAAATCGATGTTTCTCTCTCCCTCTCCCTCCCTACCTCTTAAAAAATGAAATAAATACATACATACATACATACCAATGATAAACTCTAAAGGAAGAAATTCATATTATGGTGCACATATTTAATAATTGGTTCAACATAATATTTTCAACATCATTTCACCATTAGGTAAACTTGTTATCCCCTAAAGGACATTCTGTAGAACATGGGTCTCAAACTTGGTTGCACCTTAGGATTTTCTGTAGTTTTCTAAAATCTCAATGCCAAGGCTACACCCACACCAACTAAATCAGAATCTCCTGGGTGAGATCCAAGCATTGGTATTTTAACGGCTCCCCAGTCAGTGCCAATGTGTAGCCAAGTTTGAGAATCACTGATACTGAGAATTCGGGTTTTTCCTTTTTCTTGTTAGTCCTTTGTTTCTTTCACCAGACATTCTTTAAATTTCCAGTAGACAGCATTTTTTTCATGTATATCCTGTGTCTTTTGTAATATGATATTGTACCCGAGGTAACTGAATGGAGTTCTTTCCAATAGAACTTTAAGTAAAAGTTTTTCCAATCCCAACCTAAATGGCACTGGATTATAGTTAGATTTATATGAGCCTCTTTGCTTTCATCTCTGCACTTTTGGTTGTAAGAACAATGCGTTTTATTTCTTCTAGGTATACTGTACAAGGGAAACGGGGAAAACCAGTTCATCTCCCAGCAGCCCCCAGTTGTCAGCAGCATCATGGGCAACGGACGGAGGCGCAGCATCTCGTGCCCGAGCTGCAACGGTCAGGCGGATGGTAATAAACTGTTGGCCCCGGTGGCATTGGCTTGTGGAATCGACGGCAGCCTGTATGTGGGGGATTTCAACTATGTTCGCCGGATATTCCCTTCCGGAAACGTAACCAGTGTTCTAGAACTAAGGTACGTCTTTCCTTTGTTTGGGATTTTAATGAAAGCTAAACATGCCTTTGTAAAAATATATGTATATTAAATTTAATGTCCTAATTTATTTATTTAAATGTGCCTTCCCAATGTTTCAGATTTTCTCTAGAAAGGATTTGGATTCTTGGTTAAAGTTAGGAAAAGCACAACGTGTATATATTTTGCCGTAAATACATAAACAGGTATAAAGTCACCTAATATATGAAAGGTCTCACTGGTGAATCCAGTGAATTTTCTATTCACAGGAGAGAATGATGATTTTTAAATCTCTTTAGTTGTCTTTAGAATAACTTTGTGATATATGTAGTTACTCTTTTATTTCACAGTGGTTGAAATTAAGGCATAAATTATTTCCTACAATTATTTTCCTACATTATTAGCCATAAGGTCAATAGTTAAAGTAAGAAATTGTTGTCTTTGCTCTGTTCAAGTGTGATTATCAAAATCATTCTGTTCTGTAATTTATTTGATAGGCCTTGACCTACAAAATTTATTTCCATGTTATTTCTGCTTAAGTTGGCAATTTTCCATCCAAATAATTAAAATCTCAGCATTCAACTCATTATATTTTAGAAACCATTTCTAACTGTTCTTTCTTCACCTCTTTTATCTGCTTCCACCAAGAAATAAAGATTTTAGACATAGGTAAGCATCTTGCGTAAAGGTTATTATATATTTCAAATCTTCTTTTTACATTTCAATGTGATGCTCTGACTTCATTTTCTAAGAACATCTCATCCTGAGAGAGGAAACTCAGTGTCACACACCGTCGAAGGCATTAAAACTGCTTGATGAACTAGCATTATGCGATATATTGCAAATTATATTCTGCAAAGTAATCTGAAAAGTATTTTCAGGTTGATTAATTAAATAAATTTTGTTACCAAAAATTACTGTAATGAACATCTTCATATAACAAAAAAAAATATCTAAACTTCAGCTACTGACTCACATCGTCTAAGCCACACTGAAAGAACAAAATAGGGAAGCACAGTAGGAGAGTGTAAGGAGAGTTTGTTTGACCCACAGCCAGGGCCCATCCTGGTTTATTAGGCCAAAAGCTTATTCAGTGTAGGGGACTCTTTTCAAGAAAAAGAATCTTAAAATATTTTACTTTGGCAAGTTCTTAAAAGCAGAAGACCGTGTGGGCCTGTTGCCAGAGCCGTCCCTGGGCTTGGAAGGAAGTCATACAAGCAAGGGGCGCTAAGGCTTAGCCTTACTAACCTGGTACCTGCATCACGGCCGTAGTTTATATTTCCCTAACTTGAGAGAGTTGCCAGAGCCCAGTTTGAAGAAGTCATGTTTTCGTTGATGTACTCATGGAGGAAAAGACTTTATTCGAAGCCCAGGATGGATATAGTGGAAGCAAACACAGGCTCAGAAGTTTCTTGGGTTGTTTGCTGGGGACACTTAGCTAGAGAAGCTGTGGGAAGAGTTCATACGTGGACACTTGCGACTGAAAACTTTCCTCCAGGCAGCAGAACAGGGACAAAAACATGTTTTAAAATAAGACTAGCAAAAAGCATCGGGTGGAAACATTTGCAGTAATTTATGTGCGATCCTTGGGGTGGATAAGTCCACGTAACCCATTTAAACTATTGTGTAGAGGTTGACAACTAGGAAATAAGCCAGAGCTCTACTGAAAATGTGTAGCGATCACATCTCAGCGTGACCAGGCATGGTCCCATGACCTTTTCTCCAGATCCCCTATTGATCTGCAGCCATCAGGCGGTAGCTCAGTCACGTGCTGATATTAACGCGAAACTTCTCCCAAGTACTGAGCATGCGAAACGCTGCTGTTAGAAACCACAGCAGAGTATCACAGGTTTTCTGGCCTTGCCTCCCTGGTAACTGGAGGAAAGAGGAAAGACCCACGGGCTTGCTCTCCAACTAAATGTGAGCTTGCCGGAGGCAGTACAGAACCAAGGATCTAAGCAGCTACCTTTTAACAGCTGGCCTGTTGCATGCCAGGCACGTGCCAGCTTCTGCACACGTGCCGCTGCAGAGCCACGCCTCAGTCCTCGGGGTCACACGTGAGGTCTCTGAGGCGCAGGGAGGCTGCCTGCCTTCCCCAAGGCACAGAACTAAGAAGTGGGGAGCAGAGATGTGACCCACTGCAAAAAGCGTGTTCTTTCCACTGCACCACAGCCCGTTTTTAATCGTCCAAATGCCTACGTTTCTATGGAACAACCAGAAGAAGGGGGTCATTTCCCGGCTATTCAAAATGCTAGATTTATTTCATAATCACTTGACAAATTAATTTGCACTATAATCTCTTCCTCTGGGGGGAAAAAAATCTATGCGGTTCAAGCTACATTATTATTAACGTACTTTATAAAATGAGCTCCTTATGCACTAACTCGGGGTGCCTGGCGGTGATACTCATGGGAATCCTCCTCTCATGACTCCCCTCGACCCTCTCCTCTGCACGTGTGGTGACTACACTTGTGCTCCTGCATCTGTTTCCTTCATGGGCCATGCATGTAAAATGCACTGTTGGAGTTTTATATGATGTTTATCTTTATTGATGTTAACTGATCGCTTAACACTCTGACAAATAGTAGAAGCGGAAGGCCATGCTCTCGGAGCTCACAGTCTAGTGGCGGAAACAGAAGACATATGGAACAGCCATGGCCAGTGTGGCTCAGTGGTTGGAGCATCAGCCCGTGCAACCAAGGGTCATGGGTTCGATTTCCGGTCAAGGGCACGTGCCTGGGTTGCAGTACCTGGGTTTCAGGTTTGCTCCCAACCGCGAGACAGCTGATCCATGTGCGTCTCTCACATTGATGTTTCTCTCTCTCTCTCTCTCTCTCTCTCTCTCTCACTGGGAGATGGGCGTATGGTAGGGAAGTTTCCTTGAAGGGTTGGTATTTGACATAGGTCAAAAAAATGAAGTCTGCGTAAATGGAACAACCAGAAGAAGGGGGGCAGTCACGAAGTAAGAATAGAGAGCAAGTACAGTTATTGGGGTCTGGGAAGGAGATAAACAGGACACGTTGGGAGAGGGCTCAGGCCTCTTGAATCTGCGCAGGGGACTCATGCTGGTAATGATGAGGGATACAGGTGGAGAGGCGGGGAAGGGAGCTTGCTGAGGCCCTGCGTGCTCTAAGGGGTTGCTCCTCTCTGATAGGGTAGCAGACAGCGGGGAGCCCTCCCCTGATCTTGAACAGATGGTGGCGTACTCAAGTGGCCTTTCAGGAAGATTAATCTGGTGTCAGTGTTCAGAGCGGCTTGACGCTGAGTTAGAAAACCATGAGAGGCTAGGTGCCTAAAATAGTATGGCTGTCAATGAAGGAAATGAACCATGAAATAAAGAAAATCAGGGGGTGGACGCACTGTGTATGGGCGATAAGGAACAGAGATGTAGAAAATATCCAAGGTGTTTTACTTTTGAGCCCAAGTCATCAGATGACAAAAGCATTGACAAAAATAAGGATGCCATTTGATTAATAACTAATTAATCAGAATTGATATTTAATTAATTAGTTAATCAAAGCCAAGATATTTTAGCTCATTGGAGCTCCTTAACTTAGCTTTAAAGATTACAATTCTTTCCAGATGCTTCCTCCTGTTTGCCTACCTAGACCCTTTTCCTTTCATAGCTGATAGGACACTGCCTGGTGGGATCCTGCCTGGCTTACTCCCCTGCCACCCCCACTTTCCTGGCTGGTGTAAAAGTCATGAAAAACTTAAGGGTAGGTGAGAGGAAGAAAAATAAATTGAAAAATGTGTCAACATCTATAAAAATGAACAGTGTAGTCAGTTAATGATTAAGTAAAATATAAAAGCGCATGCTTCTGGTCCTCACGATGCTTCATATTACTAGCAACAGTCTCATTAATTGGACTAATGGGGGTGCTAATTAATAAAAATGTTAAATGATAAATATAAAAATACAGTCTTGTTATTTCAAAATTTGGAATCTTCTGTCATACCAAAGTGAATAAGTACTGCCAGGATATTGTATCAAATAAAAGTCCCTAGCTATACTTTAATGAATAGATATAAGTACTACTCAGTGAACATGTTAAATTTTTTATATAAATGGAAGCTTCTGAATTGCTTAAAAAATACGATTCTCTTAGATATGCTAAAATTTCCCCTACAATGCTTATGGTATTTGTTTGCCAGCAAACTCCATTGTAGATAGTAAATTTTAACTCACCCCTATTCCACTTCTTAAAAATTACCAAATAAAGGAACTTGAATTAATTAACTGATACCAGCCAAGGGGCATTTCAACATGTAGGACTAAAAATCAACTCTGTGAATTTTATATTACCAATTAAAAAATCAAAGGCAGTGTCGGTCACAGGTCTGTGAATTTAAGTCAATTAAAGTTTAGATACAAATTATAAGAACTTGATTCAGCACTTTTTATTGACTTCATATTTTTAAAAAAATCAAGCAGGGACAGAAATATCACACCCCAAAGCCCTGCTTTCAATAATCTCAACAGTCTTTTTGTGGCCAGAAAACAGATAGTTTGCTTTTACATATAAGTATAATTTGTACTTCTTCAAATGTGTTCTGAAGGCTATATACACAATTTCCAACCAAAAAGATAGAAGTGCTAATAATATCTATTATATAGCTTGTTCTTTGCTGTTGTTTCTCTAGTGTAAGAGGTTGAATTATGGCAGAATAAATGGGCACATCCAGTCTGCATTTACCACTGGATCTGTGTCTGATTAAGACCATAGGGACAAAGTGAGGGTTCAAGCCCAGGCAACCTGATCCAGAAGTCACGCTCACAGTATACACCTGCCAGGAAAGTCAAAACGTGTGTGTGTGCGCACGCACGCACACATTCATAACAACTATAGAGCTCCTCATAATTAGTACATAATCAGGGAGATAGGGGCTACTAGCAAATCTCTCAATGTCAAGTCTTTCTAAATGGACCCAACTTGACTGAGTTGCAGCTCTGCCACCTGCTCTGTGCACCTGAAAGACCCAGGCTGTCACTATCAGACTGTTTCTGGGCGGGAGAGGGGGAACCTCTGCAAAATTGTTCTGAGTGTTTATCTCTATATGGGGCTTTTCACTTTGTTACAGAGCAGTAAACTACCACATTAAGAAGCACGTTATGTCTTGCTGCATTTAAAATTCCAGGCATCAACATACAAAAATTGTATCATAACACTTAGCGTGGCGAGTTGATTGTTTGGTATAACCCAGGAGCTCTGAAATGTCTGTTTCAGATCACTCGCATCTCTTTACAAGTTCCTCCTTCCCCTTCTCCCCTCCCACTGTCACTCGCATTTACACACGTGAGGCCTCTTGCTCCCGTCTGTCCCTTGTCCCTGGAAGATACGAAAGACTAGAAAGGAGACCTCAGAGCTGAAGGAGTTGGCCTTTGTGTTCTTGGTACTTCTCTGTACACCGTCATCACATCCAGCAGGTCTCTACAGACTCCCTGTGTGCCCTTCAGAGCCCCCCACCAGTATGGGAATCACTAGTGGAAACCAGACCTGTTATTTTAACAATGGAATCTTATGGGAGAGATAAAGTACCTGTGCTCACCATTTAAAAGGAAGAGCAATGAGAATTGCTTCATTAAAGCCTAACGAGTAATGAGAAAGCTGGTACACCCTTATTTAGAATAAATATTGTCATATAGTTAGATTTATACCACATATTTTAGATAGGCACACATAGAATAAATGGAAACAAGCATATAATTGTGTGTGTGTGTGGAGAGAGGGAGGGAGAGAGAGAATGGCTATTTTAATAAATCCTTAGCAACAAGTAAGGAAGGAACAGTCATATCAGAGATTGCTATCAATCTTTCAAGTCTCTCCTTGGTCACATCGAGTACGCTGTTCACCTTCCAGTCCTTGGTAATGAATTGCAGGTTACAGTGTTTCTCATGATGAGCTCTGTTTTGCTTTTATATATATATGTATTTTTGTTGTTTTGTTTTCTGTTTTTGTTTTTTAAATGTATCTTTATTGATTTCAGAGAGAGGAAGGGAGAGGGAGAGAGAGAGAGAGATAGAAACATCAATGATGAGAGTCATTGATCGGCTGCCTCCTGCACGCCCCCCACTGGAGATCAAGCCCACAACCGGGCATGTGCCCTGACCGGGAATCGAACCGCAGTCTCCTGGATCCTAGGTCAATGCTCAACTGCTGAGCCACGCCCAGCTAGGCTATATTTTTATTGTTGACAATATTACAGGTGTCCCCCATTTCTCCCCCCATTGCCCCCCTCCACCCAGCCCACACCCCCCTCAGGCCTTCCCCACACTATTGTCTGTATCCATGGGCTGGACATATATGCATATAAGTTCTTTGGTTTATCTCTTCTTGTCCCCCACACCCCCCGAGTTAAGTCATTCTGTTCCATGCCTGTATCCTCGGGTCTGTCTTTGTTGGTCAATTCATTTTGTTCATTAGATTCCACAGATAAGTGAGATCATGTGATATTTGCCTTTCTCTGATTAGCTTATTACTTTCTCTGTGTATCAGGAGTAACTCCCTTGTGGCATTCATGTGTGATCCTTTCTTACAGCAGCAACCCAGCTCATAGATACTACCTAGCGACCGACCCCGTCACAGGAGACTTGTATGTTTCGGACACTAACACTCGCAGAATTTATCGCCCAAAGTCGCTTACGGGGGCAAAGGACTTGACGAAAAATGCCGAAGTGGTTGCGGGGACAGGGGAGCAGTGCCTGCCATTCGATGAAGCTAGATGTGGGGATGGGGGGAAGGCTGTGGAAGCAACCCTCATGAGTCCCAAAGGTACTGACATTTACCAATTTGGGGAGTTCTGTTTATCTCTTTAAAAATAAAAAGGGGGGGGGTGGGAAATCCTTTTAGTGCCTGGTTGTATTTAATGCTGAGTCTGACGTTTTATCCCCAGCTGTGTTCTGGAAAGCTATTGCACATGTAGTGTTTTTAAAAGCCCTTTAGCATGAAACTGCTAGAATCCTAAGTTGATTTTACAGTAAATATTAGGTTCTTGGCATTTTTTATTGTCATACCATTTTTTTTTTCAACATTTCAAAGAATAAAGCAGCTACTCCGTGTTATTCAGGTCACATCCTGTTAAACATCAAAGAAGTGCCCAAATTATTTCATTGTCCTGGCATTTCTTTGTCATGAGTGAGTCCCAGGCCTCTGAAAACTACCGCTAAGCAACCCCAGTAGCCCTCACCCAGTTTGGAGCCATTAGGCTTTTGTTTCTATGCCATGGGAAAAACTGCTGCTGCGAGGAATTTCTGGAGGTAACAAGGGCTGAAATTCCATGTGATGAAGGTTTCTAGCTTTGAAACCAGTTGGGACTGACTCCTTGCTCATGTATTATGCCATTCATATTACAGTGTGTTTTGGTTGAGGGCTTTATTTTTTTTCATTATAGCTAGCAACTATTTTGTGAACAAGGTCTAGAAAAAAGTATTTGTTGTACTGAATTATTTATAATAGCAGATTTCATTGTAACAAGGTCAACAGAACACTAACCTTAGCTTAGATCTATTTTTGATGGAATATGCTAGTTGCTCTAAGCTCAGTGTAACAGAATTTGACCTATTTCTATAATTTATAGACAACAACAATATACACATATTACAGTTTTATATTTAATACACAAGGACTAGGTATATGATTCACACACAGAGTGGGCATTCTTACAAAGTTGGGTTTTTCTTTATTACATTTTACATTTATTTGTCTTGTGGAAGCCTGTGTTGGGTTTTTCCTAATGTGTTTGCAGTCCACAGTCCTCCCTGCTACCTATCTCCAATGTTATCACTGGGGTTAAATGTTGGGTTTAGTGATGGGCCTAGAAGTTGAATCAAAGTAATCATTTTTGAAAACTTAACACTTGCTTCTCTTGGATCAAGGAATGGCAATTGATAAGAATGGATTAATCTACTTCGTTGATGGAACCATGATCAGAAAAGTTGATCAAAATGGAATCATCTCGACTCTCCTGGGCTCCAATGATCTGACGTCAGCCAGACCTTTAACCTGTGACACGAGCATGCACATCAGCCAGGTGGTTAACATAGTCAGCCAATGATTTGGTTTTCTTCTAAGTGGCCTGATTTGCTGTGTCAGTAGACTCTGATGGCGCCATATCAAACTGCATGTATCATGGGTGGCAGTATTTGTGATAAAGCTGTCCCATTTCAGTGTAATAAGTAAAAAGTTATTCTGTAGTTCTGCATTTGATGAATTCAGTGAGATACAGAACAATTATCTGCAGGAAATGCTAAGCATTGATAATAAAATACCAGTAAAGTAGCAGCATGCAGAGACTCCAGAAGGAACAAAACCTCTTAAATCTCTAATCTTTTGATTGCATGAGCTCCTTAGGTAGTAGCAAGAACCCACTATGATTAGTCCCAAGGGACTTACATTTAGAATTAGGAACTTTACTATGGGCCTTATTGAAAACACAACAGAACCTGGATGTATTTACAACGTCGAATGCCCTGGCATTTGGTGGTTATTACTGCTAAAGGGACATATGTGTCCATAACTCATTGATATCTGCTAACTCACTACTTAGAGGCTCATTAGCTATTTGGCTGTAACTTGCAAACATTTCAGTAAGCTGCATTCTTTAAATAAAATGCTGTTTCCTACATTTGTTTTCACTCAACCTTTCCAAGTTTATTTTTCTGTAGCTATTCAAAAGACAATTTTAAAACAGTTTATCAAATTAAGGGTTATTTCCCCAAATGGTCTAATTTACTCTCTGGCAGATTAACTGCCGTGCAGTCGCTGACTAACCAGACCGTTTCCTTCTGTTAAGGTGCGTCTGGAGTGGCCCACGGACCTCGCCATTAACCCCATGGACAACTCCATTTACGTGCTGGATAACAACGTAGTTCTACAGATCACAGAAAACCGTCAGGTGCGCATCGCCGCCGGGCGGCCCATGCACTGCCAGGTTCCGGGCGTGGAGTACTCCGTGGGGAAACACGCGGTCCAGACCACGCTGGAATCCGCCACGGCCATCGCCGTGTCCTACAGTGGCGTCCTGTACATCACGGAAACCGATGAAAAGAAGATTAACCGCATAAGGCAGGTCACCACCGATGGGGAGATCTCCTTGGTTGCGGGGATACCTTCAGAGTGTGACTGCAAAAACGACGCCAACTGTGACTGCTACCAGAGTGGCGATGGCTACGCCAAAGATGCCAAACTTAGTGCCCCATCGTCCCTCGCTGCTTCCCCAGATGGCACCCTGTATATTGCGGATCTAGGGAACATTCGGATCCGGGCTGTGTCCAAGAATAAGCCTTTACTTAACTCGATGAACTTTTATGAAGTTGCCTCTCCTACTGACCAAGAGCTCTATATCTTTGACATCAATGGCACCCACCAGTATACTGTGAGTCTAGTCACTGGTGACTATCTCTACAACTTCAGCTACAGCAATGACAATGATATCACCGCTGTGACCGACAGCAATGGCAATACCCTGAGGATCAGACGGGACCCGAACCGGATGCCGGTTCGAGTGGTGTCTCCGGACAACCAGGTGATATGGCTAACCATTGGCACCAACGGGTGTCTGAAGAGCATGACTGCTCAAGGGCTAGAACTAGTTTTGTTTACCTACCATGGCAACAGTGGTCTCTTAGCCACCAAAAGCGACGAAACTGGATGGACGACATTTTTTGAGTAAGTACATCAGAATTCTACTTTGATTATAATTCTACTTTGCTATAATGTAAAATAATAATATAATCCTTTTTTAAATTTATTGTTGAAAGTGTTACAGAAGTCCCTTTTTCAACCCCATTCACCCCCTCCCCCCTGCTCCCACCACACCCCCAGGCCTTTACCACACTTGTCTTAACGGAATCCAGGTTTTGAGGGATCCTGGAGCTTCTATAATTTTGGCTCCTTCTTCCTGAAAGAGAGGGCAAAATGACACTTGGGGTCTTGGAGGGGACTCATGGAAGTGAGAAGCCCCAGGGTCTAAGTTCCGTTAGCATCGTGGCGAAGCTAGCTCGGCCTCAGGTTTCACATTCTTCTCCGTGCCGACCTAATATGTTAGCAACGGACTTTTCGAGGACCTGCTACAGCTTTGGTTTTAGGCATAAACCCTTTGAGTTTACATTTGCGCGCGTGTGATAAGGCTATTTTGAGACCTGTCACTACAGAAGAACTTTAAAAACATTTACAACGGCCCTAGCTGGTTTTGCTCGGTGGCTAGAGTGTCAGCCCGGGTCCCGGGTTCCATTCCTGCCAAGGGCATGCACCTCAATTGCAGGCTCAGTCCCCGCCCCAGTAGGGGTATATGCTGGAGGCCACCAGTTGATGTGTCTCTCTCCTTTCCACTTTCTCTGAAGAAGCAATGGGAAAAAATATCCTTGGGTGAAGATTAAAAAAAATTTTTTTTTTAAATTTACGATGGACTTAGCTGATTAGTACATCAGCACAGTAAATATTATTCTTTTTCATTTTTCCTTTTATTCTTCAATCACAATTGATACACAATATTATATTAGCTTCAGGTGTACAACATAGTGATTAGACATTTATATAACCTACAAAGTGATCACCCTGGTAAGCCTAGCATCCATGTGACACCACACATAGTTACTGCAACATTGTTGACTGTATTCCGTATGCTGTGCTTTGCGTCCACGTGCCTATTTTTATAACTGCCAGTCTGTACTTCTTCATCCCTTCACCTTTCCACTCAGGCCTCCAACCCCCCTTCCATCTGGCAACCACCAATTTGCTTTCTGGATCTGTAAGTTTGCTTCTGTTTTGTTTTGTTTTTTAGCTTCCATGTATAAGTGAAATCGTATGGTATTTGTCTTTCTCTGTCTGACTTATTTCACTTAGCGTAATACCTTCTAGGTCCATCCATGCTGTCGCAAATGTCGGGATTCCATTCTTTTTATGGCTGAGTAATATTCCGTGGTATATGTACCTCATCTTCTTTATCCATCTATTGATGGACACTGTGGTTGCTTCCATATCTTGGCTGTTGTAAATAATACTGCAGTGAACCTAGGGGTGCATATATCTTTTTGAATTAGTGTTTTGGGTTTTGGATAAATACCCAGAAGTGTAATTGCAGGGTCATATGGTAATTCTATTTTTAATTTTTCGAGGAATCTCCATACCGCGTTCCATAGTGGCTGCACCAATTTACATTCCCACCAACAATGCAGGAGGGTTCCCTTTTCTCTACATCCTCGCCAACACTTCTGGTTTGTTGGTTTGTTGATGGTAGCCATTCTGACAGGTATGAGGTGATACCTCATTGTGGTTTTAATTTACGTTTGCCTAATGATTAGTGACGTTGAGCATCTTTTCATATAGCTGTTGGCCATCTGTATGTCCTCTTTGGAGAGGCATCTGTTCAGGTCCTCTGCCCATTCACATGTTATTCTTATCAAATAGAAGAGCTTAACTTTTTATAATCAGTTACTGCAGAATCTAAACCGCTTAGAAAAACCGTACCACTAAATGCAAATCAGGAATTGCTGGTTGCTGTGAAAGCATATGAAAAAGTAAGCTCATCCAGCCACCGTGTGGACTACTGGCCCAGGCAGTGTGCTGTTTGAACATCGTATTTTGAGAGGTCGATCATGATGAATATTAGCCACTGTGTATTTTGTGGTATATGTACTTTGCCATGAAGGAATGTGTAAAATCACTTCCATTACTTGTTCACTGCACAAACCATAGCGGGAATTAGATACAAAGAAGCAGCATGTTGACAAATGCAAAATGGTCCTGAAATGAATATTGAGGTCCTTAGTGTGATTTTTACAGTAAGATGCTGAAGCAAAACTATTTTCTTTAAGAGCACACCTCCAAAATTATAATAAAATTCAGTAGAAAGAATGACCCAATATACAAACGTTTTTTGTTCAACCTTTCTGAGCTGGGTCTTACACATACAGCAGTCCTCCGGTTGCTCGAATTGCTTTTCTTTTTGACAAATTACCTTTTAATAAAACGAATGTTACCCAGCAGCGTGATTTTCTCAGAGAAACATACCTTTCAACTGAATCACATTAAAACTTTAGGATCACAATAGGGAAGGAATAAATTGGAAGTTAATGGAAGGCACTTCTTTGCGCTGTTTTCGAAGTGATAGCAGGCTATATTGCCAAGGAGGCCAAAGCCGAAGGACGACAGAAGTGTCCCCTCAGGTGAGGCTGGGCAGGAGAGCTTCTCTGATCATGAGACCTTCACCAAAGGGTAATAGTGTTGGTGGGGAAAGAGAAATGCACTTGGGGTACACTCCAAGACTCAAGCCTGCTCTGTGGGCCATTTTTTAATGTATCATTTGTTCCCAGGACTCGACACTGCACAGAAGTTTACCATGTAGTCACTACTGACACAAGAGCTTCCTGTAGCAGATACACTGGTATCTTATGGGCTACAAATGAATTTTACCAAGTTTGGAAAATTAGAGAAAGTGATATACTCCATTGGTAGAGTTAGTATAAACAAATTTGAGATTTTTACCTTTTTTTTAAACTATGGCTCGCAAAGACCCGTTTCTCTAGTAACAAACCCCTCTGAGAGCTTCAGGTTTACTCAGGAATCAGTGCAGGGGCTCAGAGGTAGAGTTGGCAGGCCAGTCTTGTGACTATAATGGGCAAGCATTGTTTTAAAGAATAAAAGTGTATAATTAAATAAATCTCAATCATATTTTCACTAATACAGACTCAGGACACATCATACTTATTTTATTTTTTTAAAGATTTTTTAAATTGATTTTTAGAGAGAGAAGAAGGGAGAGGAAGAGAGAGAAACATCAATGTGAGAGTAAAACATCAATTGGCTGCCTTCCGCATCCCCCTTACCAGGGATGGAACCTGCAACCCGGGCATGTGCCCTGACCAGAAATCAAACCAGCAGCCCCTTTCAATGCACAGGACGACACCCAACCAACTGAGCCACATGAGCCAAGGCTTAACATATTTAACGTATGTCTATTGAATCTTTCCTCTAGATAAGTTAACAGTAAAGGCAACTATTACAAAAAGCATTTTTAAATACTTTAGCCAATATGGACCTCACAATTATACATATACATATGTGTTTATAATACCATGTTTTAACAAACCAGTGCTTCAAAAATAACTTTTCTAATAAAATTAACAGGAATATTGCTTTTTAAAAGCAGTTTTTTTGTTAATTTTCCTCTAGATGTCTACAGCAAAGACATGACTAAGAAATTTCTAAGAAAACGTTTATGCATTTTACAAAACAGTGTATTACAATGAGACAGAAAAAAAAAAAAAAGAGGACTGAACCCAATTCAGAATCCTCACGTCAGAATGACAATTGATGACTTGTCTTGTTCCCATACATGCTTGTGGTTCGGCTTGGGAAAGCAAGGGCCCACCTCTGCTAAGAGCGACAGTCTCTAAACCATTCAAAAGTACACAGAGGAAGGGCGGGGTTGTCATCAGGCAGCCCCTCCAAAGCTCAGTCCATTCTAAGAGCCGCATTTGCCTGCGTAAGCTTGAGGTTGTTGATGGATAAACTCAACCCCTGCCTCTACTCGGCAGAGCCTTGACAAGAGTGTTTGCTTCTTATGTCCCGACTGGGACATGTGATGAGTGGATGCGGGGTCCCAGTAGAGATGGCGGGGACTCGGCATCCCTGGCAGACTTTTTTGGCGTTTGTAGGCCCCCGAGTGCTGGTCCTTACCCGTAATAGTTCCCCTCCTACCTTTGTAGTGCTGCTTGTCTGAGACCTGAAGGCCACTTGACAATTTCATAAAGAAGGGATTTGAGAGGTTTGACAGTGGTCAGAGTTTTACCAAAACCCCAAGGAGATTGTGAAAAGAAGCACCATTCCCCATTGAAAACACCTGTTTTCTATGATTCTCATGACACCGGTCCCTAGAACTGATCCTTGCTCTAGAATCACCTTTCTGCGCAAATACGTTGCAAAGAGCGATTGAACGTTTCACCCCAAATTCCCATCTGCACGTGCCCAGCTTCCTGGCTCGCCTAGTGTCCAGAAAGCCTTGCGATTAAAGCTTTACAGGATTAGAAATAGATGGAAGAAGACCTGGAATCAGCAAATTTGCCTACTGATAAAAGTGAACTATAAAAGTTATAGTTCCTACCAAAGAAATGTAAAAGGAAAACTAGCTCAGATTACTTACCTTGCATGCTTTAGCAAATTACTTCTTTTCCCGGTACAAACTTTATTTACCGTTGGCATGTCACAGTACAGAATAGAATTGAAAGTGTTCTATAAAATGCAAACTAAGTATCTCTGTGACTCCCACAGCTCCTGCAGCGTTGTAGCGCATAGAGAACTCTCCCGATAGCTATTTGTTGAATGAAGAAATAGAGCAGGGGTGGGGGACCTTTCTTTTGCCAAGGGCCATTTGGATCTTTATAACAGCATTCACCAGCCATACAAAATTATCAACTTAAAAAGTAGCCTGCTATAGTTGGACAGACATTTAATTAATTCACCCCTAATGTGATGGCTGGAACTGCTTCTCTTTGGTAAGGCCTTGGCAGAGCCAGACCAAAGGATTTCTATGGCCATCTACAGCCCGTGGGCCAGACATTTTCCGTTCCTGGAATAGAGGAATAAACCTAAGGTGTGGACAGGTAAATGTTGACTTACAGAGAAGAGACTGATAAAATCTATGGCTGGTTCTTGCCAAGGCTCCATGGAAAAACTACCATAAAAATGCTCGCTTGCCTTCAGAAATAGTCCTTACCTCTCTGTACCAAGAGTTAATGCTGAAAATATTAATGCGACCACTTTTGTTGTTGATTTTTTTAAATGGATTTACCTAATATTACATGTTAACTCAATTTCTTTTACCTTGTAAAATATAGACATCTTCAGTTGGTCTTATTATTAAAATAATGAGCAGAAATATGAATTTATATCCATAGCACTCTCTTCTGAAATGTCGGTATTAAGGCGTAAAGTCAGAAAACATTTTGGTTGCGAATTGCAGTTAAAATATATTGTTGTACCTGGTATCAGACAGGATGATTCTAGGAAAGGAAAACCTGGTTTCCAACCCAAGAATGTCATCAGTCACCAGTACAGTAGGCAAGGGTGGCTTTTTAGGGCACACAGGTGGATTTGCAGGCGCAGAGGCCTGCATTTCATTTTCTTCTAGCAGCAGTTTCTCTGCGATTATTGTATGTGATTAGTTAGAGCAGTGGCCAGTGTTCCCTTCCTGCTGCTGGATGGTGCAGTGGGAAGACTGCAGCGGGTATCATATGCAGCAGGTGTCCGACGGGTTGTAACTCGGCTTTGAAATCTCTGAGTCAGACTAATACGTTTCATGAGCTGAATGATCATTCATTAGGGATTGAATGGACCATCTTGTCCTCGACTCCCTCTTCCGTCGACCTGCTGGGCAGTAGTCAGGCCGTCCAGCCCACTAATGGGGTCCCCTTGTGTGCTGACACTGTGAGAAGCCTAGTTTTCCCTTCGTTTACTGTTAGGGACTGTTTCACGCTTCTCTTGGTGCCATTCAAAAACAATTATCCCACATTATCATTTCTCAACTCGAGCAGTTCCAGGGAAGCCAGAGATCTCACCTGCTAAAAATGGATCATTTACAAAGTTCACACCCAAAGCGAAACCACCGTTCTTACACTTGAGTGCACAAAAAGGCAAATCCAGTGTATTGAATTGGGCAATAGAATAAATTATTTAATAGTAAATGGCATTTCACAGCCCTCTGCTTGCTGCCCCCATAAAATACAAATGTTTAGGCATATTAGAGGCTCTCCATCTGGTTAAAGACAGCATGGGAAGGAGCCCCGAGTTCTGGCCGATAGGTGTGTGCGCACCACCAGGGTGGTGGCAGCCTTTCCATCCTGGGACTTTGAATACGTGGAGCTTTTATATTTGCGGAGCTGACTCTGTGATCTTTTGTGAGCTATATTCAAATTTACAGAGCAAATAAATGAGTTTCAGCTTTTGCACATTTATGTAGGGGTGTATGGGTCTCTAGCTCCTCGTTTGGGTGCTTTATTGTCCCTCATTCAAGCTTAGCAATTTCACAATGAGCTTCTGAGCCATTTCCTTATAATGAATTAACTCTGCACCCATGGCAAGCCCACAGCTCCCACTGACACCGGTCCTGAGACAATCAGAGGAGGGGAGAAAGATGGTGCGGGGAGGATCTCTGCTACGAATGCAGACAGTGTGCAGAAAGCGCAGGTCATTTGGAAAACACAGTGACAGTTATGGCAAACCAGACACGTGTCCATTCTCACTGACGCTGCGTCACGTCTAAATAGCCTGACACGGGTGCCCCGCTGTGTTCTCCTTATGTGAGTGTCGCTGTAGTAGCGCCTCCGTCTGCTGTTAGCAAATGAAGATGTTCGCATCTTCCACAGGACGGAACCCAGAGCACCACCTTTCCTTAGACAGACATCCGGCATCCAGCCCTAGGAACGCAAACGTGGAAACCACGCTTCATTGTTATTCCTGCCCAGAACTTTAAAAATAGAATAGGGAACTTCACAGACTGTCACCTGGAGGTGCTGTGGGCTCACCTCCGTTCCCGCGGTTCCCCGTTCTTGCTGTCTTCACAGGAGAAACCGTCCTGGACATTCAGAACGACTCTGAGAGGTTTTTATCAGCAAATCACTTAAAATCCTGGAAAATGCTATGGCTGCTTTGCATTTTTGCCATTTTGTTTAATCGTTCAATGATTTTGCTTTAAATTTTTAACCAGAATGTGCGTTGCGAGAGATATCAGTTTAAAAATGTGCGAGCAGTCGATTCAGGGGCTGCTGTCCGTTTCACACCAGCCTGGACACGGCCGAGGCAGTGCTGTTATTAATACGTGGTTTAAACTCATTGTCTGCTGCTGTCCAGGTTTAAGAAACGATTGGTTCTGCCCAGGTGTCAAAGCAGAAAGGGAAATGGGGAAATTGTATATTGTTTGGATTATTCAAAAAAATCCAGAAAAAAAGTAAAAATTCGTCAAATTTTCTCAGTGCATCTCAGCACATAATAAGATACCACATTTCTCAGCTCTCCTTAGTATAATTTACAGGTGTCACTAGTCGCAGGGCTTCGTGAGCTCTTTCCATGTGCGCCGTTTAGCAAATTAATGTTCTAGGTGTGCGAAATACTCCATAGTGGTTCAAGAGTGAGTAAATGCAGTTGCCAAAGGGTTGAGTTCCCTCTATAAAATAACTTCCCTCTTTGAAAAATAATATTCATGGATCTAGAGAGATAACCAGGATGTACTGGGAAAAAGTAAATTATTGAGTAATATGTATAGAATTCTTTTAAAACCCATGCTTTCTCTATACATATAAGTAATTTATATATCTACCTATAATACACAAGTTATATATAAGTATATGTAAATGCGTATATGTGTATATATATATATATGTACACACACACACACACGCACATACATACATATATATATATATAGAGAGAGAGAGAGAGAGAGTAAATGCAGTTGCCAGAAGTGTTGAATTCCCTCTTCTAGGGAATTCATCTAGTTGCATCATCTAATTATGTAACGAATTATGTGACTGTCTAAAGTACAAGAATGACCTAGTAGCCCCCTGTCCAGGTGCCTCAGCAGCCTCCCTCACACAGTGACTATCAGACCGTTCACCCTGAGACTGAGTGACAGGCATCAGCCACTTTAAAGGACTGTTTGATAACACGACAAGAAACTTACACATTGACAACCCGTGAAAGGGAACTTTGTGTTTACTTATTTATTTTTACAGTCACAGAACTGAAGATGGACAGTTGGGTATTTTCCAGAGACTATCAGCATCTCTGGCTCGCTCCTATGATATCAGAATAAAAGCAACTTCAGCAGCCCTCACTCCTGGCTGCCCTGACTCTTCGCTCAACCCCTTGCCTGAGTCCCAGGACCCTGGAAGGGGCGCAGAAGGTCTGGAGGCTACGAGGACAGAACCAGTGTGGATACTGCTCTTTTCTGAGCTCTGTCCCAGGGTTGGGGAGGCCGTCAGTGAAGGAGACGAGGTGACTGGGGCTACCGTCCACACTGTTCACAGCTCCCCCCATCCGCACTGAGCGTCCCTCCCACCCTCACCACTCCCACAGCTCACAGACGCACCCTCACGTGCTTCAAAGCCGACCTCAGCTCATCCCAGCGTTTGGTACATCTCTGGTTCTTAAAGTGAGACCCCCCAAAACTTCTGAGAAATGGTGATGGGAAGAAATACCACTTTGTAACTGTCTAAGAACTCAGTTTTGTTCCCTTTACATCTATTTTAAAATTTTTAAGTCTTATATAAAATTTTTAAATCTCTGGGCCTTTTAAGGAAAAACAGCATTAAAAGCAGAGGCTGGAAAACCTGTAGTTTATATAAAGGAATAGTTAATTTGAGTTTTTAATGGACATATGTCGAGCACCAGCTAGAAGGAAGACCTCGCTCTCTTCCACCTGTAGAAAAGGGGAGACACAAGCCTCTGTACTTAGCTGCATGTGCATATTCGAGGAAAGATTGGTCCATTCATCCCTTATTAACTTTATAAAGAGCTCTGGTTTTTTTAACGTAGTTTTTGAGGGGTACTGCATTCCCGGATGGTCAGCCCCATTGAGTCTGGGCAACACCAGCCCCCAGGGAGGGTTTTTTTCTAAAAGCAGTATGCGGCCTGCAAGAGAAGGAAAGTCTGTAAGGAAAGTGAACGTCTCTAAGTGTTCATTGCACAGGCACCCCGATTGGCAAGTTATTAAATTACTCGAACCTCGTAGGCACTGATAAGGTGGGATGCATACCCTTGCCCTTCGGTGAGCAAGCGTTCCTGCTTATCCACTGATGGCCTGGCATTCTTGTGTCCACTCAGACACTCATTCCTGCAGTAGGAATATATTACGTACCAGGACCTGGTGCTAGATGTTGGGGGGTGCCAACAGCTAAAAGAGGCACCCCTCCTTTCAGGGAGCTCGGGGTGCACTGAGGGAGACAGGGCACTAAATAATCATAATGGTAAACGCCGAGACAGAGCTGTCAACCTGCTGTGAGGGTGGGCCGAGGGTCATCTAAATCGGGGTGGGGGTGGGGGACAGACACGAGGCGTGGTCTGCGCACGCTGAGAACTCGGGGAGCCACTCCGGGGAGGTGGGCATGAGAGCCATGGAGGGGACGGAGCCCTGAGTGTGGCCGGGGTGGCGCTGGAAGGGAACGCAGGCGGTCTGGTGATGGGGCGCGTGCGAGTGGGACCCGACACGCTGGCTTCCTGCGGCGCCTGTGCTGACACCCTAGGGCCCGCTGCTGTGCTAGAGCCGTCCCCCTAATGTTGACGCGGGCCCGCCCGTGCCTCCTCCTGGGCATTGCGTCGCTGTCTGCATGCCCCCCTTTCTCTACTCCCTCTGGCTCCTGAGCCGCCCGCTGAACCGCTTCCCGGCTTCCCCCTCACGTGGCACCGCGCTCATCCTCCGGTTCAGAGCGGGACGCCCCAGCCTACGCCCCGTTTCCTCTGGCTTCCCTCCGCCCGCTGCTGCTCCTGCTCCGACTCCCGCACGCAGCTCCGTTTCCCCGGCCCTGGCTTTTCAGTAGTTCCCCGGGCCGCTTTCTTTCTCTTCTCCGAGAGGCAGCGTCGGCCCACTGGAAACGGAAAACCTGGGTTCCCGGCCCGATTTTGTCATTTACTCCCAACTGTGTGACTACTGTGGGCAAGTCACAGCCCCTCTTCAAAATGTCGCGCCCTCACCTGTAAAATGAGAGACTTTTTAATAATTAAAAATCTCTTCCTACTCTGACACATCAGTGATTCTGACATTTCTCCCCAACTTTTCACAGGCCCCTGTCGAGGCTTATTTCAAAAGAAACCACTGATCAAATCACCACATTCCCTTTGCTAAAGCAGTTAGGCATATTGCCTTTCTGTCAGACCTAATATTTTTTATATCATGCCAGTGCTAGTGATAGCGATGCATGATAATAAATTAGATTTCCCTTTCCAAATGGGCGTCCTACTTTTTTATTTAAGCCTTTCTGACTGCTGTAAGACTCCCCGATCCCTCCTGGCCCTCACCCACAGCGCAGCCGTTTCCCGGGCGGGGCTCTGTGTGTGACAGAACGCGGGCCAGGGTACAGAGAGGAAGACGAAAGAGAAAGATGGGTTTGTCCTCTGAGCACTCAGGACCCCGTGGAATAATTTCAGAAGGATGAGGGCTGCACAGTTCTCTTTTACAGATTCTTGGAGCAAAAATTTCCCTTGGCATCAGCTAACTGGCAAGTGTGCATTTCAAGACCTGCCCAAGAGTTGTTATCTAGACAAATGAGATGTGTCCTACTCATGTCAACCTTCCTCAGTCAATAAACAGTTTTTAATAACTTGTATATGATCCTTATGATCCTTCTCATAAGGAAGGCTAGCCCAGAACCTTTCCAACCAAAAGGGAACTAACTCTGGAATGTCCTGACGTGATGCCTTTTCCTCAAGGCCTCTGAATTTCAGAGCTAGGCTTGGTCCCTTTGTCATTTCTCCCTGATGTGATTGTGACTGTGGAAGGAAGAGACACTGGGTCCCTTTTTTATTCAATTTTGAAAAATATGTCATGTCTGTGACCATCTATCATTAGGCTCAACGTTCAAAGAAAGGGCTGGACCAGAGGCGAGGGAGGAAGGATCTTTCCTTGTCTGTGGTCCTGAACGCGTGTTATCTGGGGTGTTTGAAAAAGAGAATAGTGCTTGCACGGCAGGCCACTGCCCTTTCTGGTTTTACAGAGCAAAGCTGGTCAGCATTTGGCCCATCAGCAAGTCCTCTGAAAGAAATGCAGCAGCCCACAGAAATGTAAACAGGTGTTAGCCACCTCTCTCCCACCTCGCCATGCAACTCTGAGATCCTTTCTCATTGAGATCCGCTTAGCACTTGAGATGAAAATCACTTAAAAGAATACTTCCTAATTGTGCATTTTCCCTGTCACCTTTGGTAAAACATAGGTAGCAGTCACCTGTGTACGGGATGAACCCATGATTTAGGAGTTGGTTGACTACTCTGCTTACCTTAACGATGGAAGCCTTTGGCGTATTCTATCCCGAGCCTTATTGTTGAGGGTTTCCTACTGACAGGAGCGCTGCAGAATTCAAAGAAATTGTGATTTGTCCATGAGATCATTGTTACGTTACGTGGATCTCAGATCCATTCCTAGAATGCTCAAGTGTACTTCTTCTCACGTTAGTGTTACAAATCACATGATTGCTCTTAGGACCCCACCCCCGTCCACCACATTTAAATCCCGTTCTATTCTGACTTTGCTCTTGGCGCGCGTCCTTCATCAGGAACGAGGATCGGTGCGTGTTTGACGGGTGCGTTGTTGTTACAGTGGGTTAGTGAGTGCGTTCTACTTCACCACAATGGCAGACGAGAGGTTGTTACATGTTAGCATTGTGAAAAAAAGCATTGACAAACAGATGGCGAGGTGGAGAGGACATTTTTGGATTTTGTTGGCTGTTAAACTGAAGGAAGTTTGAACCTAAGGAACTCTAATAGATGGAAGAAAAGATTATCGCTCTGGGTAAGAGGGACAGTGGGGGGAAAAGACGGGGTAGGTAAGTCTTTCATGGGAGTCTTTCCTTTGGGTCAAGTCTGCAAGCAGACGATGTACCCTGACTAAGCAGGTCTCAGGGCAGGCTTATTCTGGGATGACAAAGACACAGAAAGAGCATGATCCCATCCAGAGGCCTCTAGAATGTACCCATACAACATCCTGCAGTCTTGTCTTCTCAGAAAAGGTTGTGTTGACTGGAAAAAACAGTCAGTGGTAACACACCCATTGGACGAGCTCTCATTCGCTCTTCTATGGGGAAAGAGAGGAAGGGTTTGGGAGAGGGACACTGCCAAAACTTTATGTGTCAATACCTAAATCTGCCTCATTTTTCAAACAAACCCATTCAGCGTCAGGCTGTGTCATAGGCCTACAATCAGTGCAAGGGGTAGAGCCCGTCCCCCACCTCTCTGGAGGTATCATTTGTTCTCATCTCTGGTTCACTTGCTTCTCTAAAGCCCTGCTCTGATTTACACAGATTGTTCTCAGAAACAGAAGATAATTTTTAAAAACTGGATCAAAGAGGCCATCTTACAGGGAAGCACTTGAGACAATAGATAATCCTGCAAATTGTTGCCACTTGAATAAATTTGCAGCATCAATCGTCTATTGACATGTGTCGGTCACCGTCTAAATCAGTCTATTATCTCTCAATGGAGGGGTCACTAACGATGTTCAGCAGAGGAGTGTTTCCATAGTGGCGTCTGAGAAGATTCACTTGGTATCATTGAATCTGGGGAGAGGCAAAAAGACCAACTTTAAACCTAGGGCAGCTGTGGGGGTGGGAAGATTGATATTTGGACAACATCATGAAGAGAAAGGGAAGAGTAGGGAATGTGGTATCTGTGAGGGGGAGAGAGAAAAAATGTCGTGTCAGGAGGAAGAGAGCATTTTTGACTGAGAATGGCTAGAGCTCAATCCCTGGGGCATTTGTCCATAATCCCGCTGCTTAGGAAACTTGAAAAGAGATTTTAAAGTATCCCACAAAGGCTAAAACAGCCAGTCTAGGCAAAAATGCAATCAAAATTAAAGACACAAATAGATAAACATCAGATCAGGGCATCCCATCAGTGAGCGAGCAGGAGGTGGCCGAGCGCCTGGGGCGGTTTGTCTTTTCCAGCCAGGGTCCTTTGTGAGGGGTCAGGGGCCTGGAAGAATGTGCTGTGTGATGAATTTGAAGCTGGAGGCTGAGGCCAGATGAGTGGAATGGAGAGCAGGAAGCTGATGCTCTCTCCAAATTCCCTGGAGCTTATTGCATTGTGAAGTCACGAAGCTTAATGAAAGAAAATGTACCCAAATGCAAAAGCTGGGCAGGGCTAGCTCACCACCGAGGCCCACACACTGAATAAAGCCACAGAGAACATGTCCACAGGCATCTGCTTGCTGGGAAGGCCCCTCTCGGTACCGGAGGTCCCAGTATGTCAGAGGACAGAGGTCATTTGCTGGGCATTGTGTTTCTAATTTTGTCCAGGTAAAGGAGGGTCACCTGGCACTTCTGAAAGTACCTGAAGGTCGCTCGTGACTCACACCCTTGTCCAGAGTCCCCTGGCAACTTGAATGTCTTCACCCATCTCGTTTTCATTTCTCTAACCTGTGGAAAAGTTGTCACTGATCCACACCGAAATGAAACGAAATAATGATGTACCGAATTTTTTTATGCAGTTTTACTTCTTTGAAAGAACTGTCTCTCCCCCTGAAGTTAGGTCCTTTCTGTCTGCTCTGTTTGCATGGACTTTCTTTATGACACGATGCAGGTAACAGGAGGTCCTTTTTAATTTAAAAACCTTACGTTGATCACTGATTTTTTTCCTGGCGTGTGAAATCGGCAAGTCCTTCACCTGTCCCCTCGCCCTGGGCTCCTTTAGCGCTGTCGCAGGCAGCCTCATGAAACCCTGCCATTTCCTTTACAACCTTCCTCAGCCCCACAGCCGCAGTGATGAAGCCGGACCAGGGCCTCCCTCCGCCGCAGGGGTGGGGAACCTTTTTTCTGTCAAGGGTCATTTGGCTATTTAAAACATCTTTCTTGGGCCATACAACGTTATCAACTTAAAAATTAGCTATGAAAAAAACTCCTAGATGTATTGAATTTCAAGTCCCACTTGCGGCTGCCTTGGCAGAGCCAGACCAAATACGGCCCGAGGGCCAGACATTCCCCACCCCTGCTCTACCCTGTAATGGACCCTGAGAGGACTCAGCTCCTGCTGGCCTCGTCCACCCCGACCTCACCACCCTTCCACACCCTCCACGCCCTCACCTTGCTGGGCTCCTGGCCGCCTCTGCCTGTCTGAATCCCGCGTCTACGTCAAGGCTCTGCTGAGGTCCCCAGTTTGAGGTGGCCCTTCCCTCGCTGCTCCAGCGTGGCCACACCTCTGTGCACTCCAGGCCCACATGGCACTCATTTTCAATAGGTCAGTTTTTACATGTGTGACTTCTGTCCCGTCCGACTCCTGATGCTCTGTGTGTCCACAGCACCCTCACCCTGGAAGCTGTTGAGAAGCTGTTAGGGGGCTGTCAGGCAGCAGCTCAGAGGCGTCACACCTGGCGGTGGCCTCGCCTCCCTTGCGTGTGAACTTGAGCCCCATCGGTGCCTTAACTTAGACGCAGCTGCTCCTCAGAAGGCAGAACTTCCAGGGCAAGACTGTGAAGCTGGGCCACAAAGATCCCAGCTCACCCCTGTGTCATTCTAAGTGCACCATGTGCAAGGTGGTTCTTAGTTCCCAGAGAGCCCGGGGCTGATACGTAGAGTCTTAGTGCCCAGCATCCTGTTCCATGCAGCAGGACATGGGGCGCATGGGGAGCCTGTGACGAGCAGAGGCGGAGGTCGGAGAGATGCTTTCTGCAGGAAAAGGGAGATGTTCCTACTTTATATTGAATGGAGCTAGAAAACATACACCAGCCAAAGGGCTGAAAGGGGGCAGGTGAGTGGCGGGGGGGGGAACGGGCGAGCAGAGTGCCGGCAGGTGGCATCGCCTGTGTAGGAAGCTGGAGCTCTCACTGTGAACCAAGCACCGGCTTACCCAAGGCTGACGGGCCAGGGGCCAGGTGTGGTCAGTCAGAGCCTGACCACGTCACCTCACCGCACCCTTTTCTGTTTCCGTCGGCAAAAGGCGGGGAGGGGAGAATGCGGCACTGAACTACCTCTTACACTGGAGCATTCAAAGGACGTTCATTTCTTTGAAACAGTAACGTTTCCACCTTATACTATGAAAAACACAATGAGATGCAAGAATGAGTCCAGGGTAAGATTGAGCTGTAGGCTGGTTTTATCAGTAATTCTGTGTAAATAAACCTGGGCGTGTTTGTTCTCTCCAGAGCAGTGATTTCTCCAAGAAAGCAACGACAGCCGCAGACCAGGCCCAGGCCCAGGCCCGGCCTCTTTCCTGGAAGCCTTCGTCTCAGGCGTGGGGGCTGGTGGGGAGGGGCCGGGTCGCTCTCATTCCAGCTCTGCCTTTCATGGGCCCAAACAATGATCGCACATAATGGCGCATTTTTTCCCTTCGTTTCTCCGTCGCTTGCTGCTTTCTTCTGAGGGCCTGTTTCTGCCGCTGGCTGAGCTGTGCGGCAGATTGTCAGCACGAGTCAGTCAAAGCCACGATCTGACTGATACTGTCCCCGCTGAATTAATGGGATCAGCTCGTCGGTGGGCCTGAACAGACACCGGCGGTTCTCTTACCTACATCTTCCTTCCTGCCTCCACTGTACTATCCCCTTGCTGAATCCCCTCTACTTCTATGAGCTAGAACCTTCTCCTTATTAACATATTTTTTAAAATGTTTTTATTGATTTTTTTAGAGAGAGAGGAAGGGAGAGAAATAGATTGGCTGCCTCCTGCACGACCCCTCCTGGGGATGGAGCCCACAACCTGGGCATGTGCCCTGACCGGGAATCAAACGGTCAACCTTTTGGTGCCCAGGACGATGCTTGGCCAACCGAGCCACACCAGCCAGGGCTCAACCACATTTTTCAAAGCTAATCTCTTACACTTTAAAAGCTCTCTGTCCTTTTATAACAAAATATAAGTACTTTTTTCTACCCCTTAACCCCTTGCTGCCCCATACTTATGTACTTATACCTATTATTAAGATACTGTCCACTTTTTTCTTCGCTGGGGACTTCTGTGTGTCACTGTTGCGATGGATGCTTTCTCTACTCGTCCGCATCGGGGCTTACATTAGGTAGAACTTGGTCCAGGTCTCCAATTCGCTTAGACCCTTTGTTAGTGAAGCAGCCTTAGTATTAATCTGAAATCTAATCTTTGGTATATTGTTGTCCCAAGGAAATTCCCAGTTTTTCATCTACAATTTGCATTTTTTCTTTCTTGAACCCACACTGTCATTTTAGAAATGTTCTTCGGCGCTACCACAAATGGAAAAGTCACCAGAAAATCAACTCTGTACCGAAAGGTTGTATGTGTAATGCATAGTTATGGTTATGGGACAGCTTTTTAAAATGTATCTTAACATTTAAGTTACAAGTTCCTCATATTATATGCTAAAAAAAAAGTATAATAAAGCAAATAATTGTTCTGTGTTAGTAACTACTACATCTCATTTCAGTCAACAATAAATGATCATTCAGAATACCTCCCATTCCTATAATGTCAGTGTGGACAAGGTAGACTCTCATTGTCCCAACCAACATTCTAGTCCCAGTTACCACTATAAAATATGTCAGTTACTGAGAAACCAGAAAGCCTTTCAAAGGCTTTATTTTATTAATGTGTTAAAGATGCCTCAAGATACTCAAAGAGTATGTTTAAATATTCAAATACGTACATGTGTGTATACATACTGTTTCACAAAGTTTTATATATATTTGTATTGTGCTGCCGTAAAGAGCAGTAGTTAGTAAAACTTTCTAAACTGATATAACAGCGAATTAAATCTACTTTGTGGAAAATAGGGAGGAATACTAAGGAATTTAATATCAGCAAACATGTTCCCTTTGAAACAGCAAATTAGATGTGCAGGCGGATTTTGGTCACACTTCAAAGACTAATCTGCTGAGATGGAGAGCTGTGCTGTTTACTCTCGCTCTCACCGGTGAGGCTCCTCTGTGTTAACCAGGCTTTGATTACTTCAAAGCATGTTTGAAGTCCTCAGTCTGCACAGCTCCTGCACAAAGACAAATACTCTTCCAAATTTGTGCGGCTGATGTTGCTGCTCGTTGTATTTGTAAGGAGAACCTTCTGTTTCCTATTTAACGCCGAGTCGATGCCTTTGTATTTAGCTACGACAGTGAAGGTCGTCTGACAAACGTCACGTTTCCTACGGGAGTGGTCACGAACCTCCACGGTGACATGGACAAGGCCATCACGGTGGACCTGGAGTCATCCAGCCGAGAAGAAGATGTCAGCATCACTTCCAACTTGTCCTCCATCGATTCTTTCTACACCATGGTTCAAGGTAAACACGAAAACATCTTAAACTGATCATTTTAAACTGGCAGTGGCACCCAAATAGGATATGGCAGCCTCGTTTTCTAAGATGGACCGGGACGGGGGAGGTGGTAAATATAAACCTCCAGAGATAGTGACTAAGCAGCCTGATGCCTACAGGTAATGTTTGAGTTATAGATGCGTACAGGGTGAACCAAAAACATACACACACTTTGAATGATTATAAAGTTGGTGTTGATTAACATAAACTTCATTTTCAACATTTAAAAGAACCTACAGAAATGAATATTTTTTTGGTCAATGCCTGTTTTCAAACTGGTGACCATTCTGGTCCAGGCGCTGCTGATAACACGAAGCAGTGGAAACGCAAACATCAAGAATCATTTCGTTCGGTGTTTGTGTGCCCTCAGTTCATCCACTGTTGCCAGTTTTGAACTGTAAACTTTATCTTTTATGTATCCCCATAAAAAAAGGTCTAGTAGCACTTTCGGATAAATTTTCTTTGTTCAAAGCTTAGCCTGGCTCCACCCAATACTTCACATCAGTAAAACTGAAAAGGAGGGAAAATTAAGTGAGTTATCAGCTGTTAAAGTGTGTGTACGTTTTTTGGGACACCCTATAACAAAATGTTAACCTGGAAACGGCGTCGTCTTCCATTCCCATTTAATAAAACGACTTAATTTCAACACTTCACGCGCATCATCAGACCTTTCTTCAGCCATCACCCAGTTGTCCCGAGCATGTGACCTTCACTGCCAGGGGGTCCCGTTGTTGGAGGCACAGCCCTTTCTGAATCTGTGTGATACGGTATCTGGACGCACCTGTAATGTGGTCACTGGGCATTTTATCCCAATTCCGAATACCCATTTATGTAGCGTCTGGACCCTGAGTGTCTTCACTCTGTGGGCACATATATCCAATGTCTCCATGACGGACCCTCCTGCCGTGTTCCTCTTTGAGACAATCCTGAAAAAGCCTGTTTCCAATGACAGTTGTAACTGTGTGGTCGTAGCTCTAAGATTAACTCCTAAATCTGAGTTAAACTTCTTGGACTCCTTTTTTTTCCACTGATTCTGCCAGGTAATCTCCACAGCCACCTAAAATTAGTATTGCTTGAAATCATTATTCTCCAAATGGTCCTGTTAGGCAAGTGTTTTGAATTGAAGCAGTAACCTGCCATATGAAAGTGGGTTTTGTACCAAATGTAAGATGACTCTCTTTTTTTAAAGTCAATATCAGGGGGAATATCACCTTATATTTTTGGTATACAAGGTATAGATAGTAAATCTTTATAAAAGTTCTTTGATAAAAGGTACAGAGGTGGGGGGTGGGGGGAAGCTTCTGGACATTGGAGGTGACACACCAGCCTCCAGAAAAGTGCATTCTTGGCTCTTTGCAAAACATTTACTGCACTTTCCTTGGAGGTTGAGCCTTCGTGTATTTCATCAGGCAAATGAGAAAAAGAAGTCTATTACAGTGGAGAAAGACTGTAAATTCTCCTAAAGTCTTCCTCTGAGAGCCAAACCCGGTACAGGGTGCAATGCCAGGAATCAGTCGTTTTACTGTTTTCTAAGAGGACATCATTAAGCGTTTTTATGTCCTTATGAATGGAGTGCTGGCGACATGTTAGAAATTTGTGTCACTTTTAACTGCATAGCTGGCCGGGTGTGTAATCCCCATCTATAGTTCACGTTCTCTGCGTCTGGTTCTGCAGATCAGCTGAGGAACAGCTACCAGATTGGCTACGATGGCTCCCTGAGAATCATCTACGCCAGCGGCCTCGACTCGCACTACCAGACAGAGCCACACGTGCTGGCCGGGACAGCGAATCCCACCGTCGCCAAGAGAAACATGACTCTTCCTGGTGAAAATGGCCAAAACCTGGTGGAATGGAGATTCCGAAAAGAGCAGGCCCAAGGGAAAGTCAACGTCTTTGGCCGAAAGCTAAGGGTGAGTGAGTGTCGGAGAGCAGGCGGTGGCCGCCGGTCCTCCGTGTCGTGTGGATGGCTGTCCACAAGGGCAGGCCTGGGACTCAGCTCCAGCTCCTCCCTCTGCTGCTGCGCTCGGTGAGCACCTTGCCCCTGGGTGCGACCCTTAGCCAACAGTCAAGCCATCCGAGCATTCAACATAAAAGCCGCTATATGAGAGAAGGTTTTTCTCAGTCTTTCCAAGATTAAAAATAATCTCTCCCTGGAATTAGAAAATTGCAGGTAGCATAATCTCAAATAGCCCAGATGTCAATTGGTTCTTATTTTATTAATGTTATCTTTAAAATCTTAGATTTTTCCTTCACCCACTCAGGACATTGGCTTCCTAACGTGGGAATGGAGTTAATTAAGAATTGGCTGAGCCCTGGATGGCATGGCTCAGTGGTGAGAGCGTCGGCCTGGGCACCGGAGGGTTACAGGTTCGATTCCTGGTCAAGGGCACTTACCTGGGTTGCAGGTCCCATCCTGGGCCCCCCAAGTCAGGGCACCTGTAGGAGGCAACCAGTCGATGGGTCTCTCTCACATTGGTGTTTCTCTCTCTCTCCTTCTTTCTCTCTTTTTTTTAAAATATACATTTATTGATTTCGGAGAGAGGGAGAGAGAGAAACATCAATGATGAGAATCATTGATCAGCTGCCTAGCCCACAACCTGGGCATGTGCCCTGACCGGGAATCGAACCCCGATCGCCTGGATCCTAGGTCAACGCTCAACGGCTGGGCCTCTCCTCCTTTCTCACTCTTTCCCCGCCACCCTCCTCCCTTCCACTCTCTCTATTGAAAGAGGTGGGCTGGCCATGGAAAGGTGGATTATGTCTTTAAAGTGCAGTTTGGTCACATAAGAGAGTATCGACGTCAGAACCTAACCGCTGCCTCCTCACTATTGATTTATACTATTTTCAGGAGAAATGTAATGATATTTCTGATTATGCTGGTGGACTTGGTCTTTGCATGATGTTCTCTGCATCACCTGGTGAGGTGTTCTTTCCCTCCACATCGTGAGGCACATACAGCTCGGAAGCAAGCTGTGATTGATGCCACCTATTTGGTACTTAATCTAAGACAACATAGATTAAATACTACAACACGGGTTACAAGAAAACCACCTTCGGACCACTGTAAGCGGAACCTGATTCATTCTTTCCATTAGTAAACAGATTTTAGTTTATCAGATAACTAGGTAACTATTCCTAAAATTTCTTTCCTTGCAATTAAACAAAAGTACTTAAAATCAAGGAGAGGGAACAAAATACAGAGCACACCATTAATGTTTTCTGCACCAAAAAAAATGGTTAAATTTTTATTATAACAGTCCAAAATTATTTACCTTAGCAAACGTTCGGGGTAAAAAAAAAAAAAAGTTACTACAATACTGTCTCTATTTCCAAGAAATGGAAGTGGAAAAAGAATCGGTAGATCACATACATACTGTATGCACCTTACGGGTTATGTCCTGATTCCACTCAGGTGCAAGGCAGGTGTTCGGGACTCTGATCCACGGTCTTCTGGAGCCAGTGTCATATGCTCCATCCTCACCCATACCCAGGCTGTGCAAGCAGGATGCCTGAGGCCCAGCCCCACGGATCAGGAGGCAGGCAGGAGCTGGGGAGGCTGGGGAGACGTCAGTTCGGTGAGAGAAGAAGGAAAAGCAGAACCCTAGGAGGAACAGGAAGGATTAGGGTTGGAGGGAAAGTGATGGGCAGGAAACAGGCTCGGACGTGTTCCAGGTCACTGTGCTGGGGTCTCGGGCTGTTGCTGCCTTTCCTTCCGCTGACCCTGGGACTCAGTAGCTGCCTGCACCCCTCTCTGCTTCTCCCCAGAACCCCCCCTTCCTTGGGCCACTGCAAACCAGAAGCCAGTGCAAGGCCTTATCCTGTTGAGCTCTCCCTAAAGCAGGCACAGTGTGCACGTGGTCTGGGTCACGGGGCTCACTGCATCAGATATGCAAAGACACCGCGTACATGCATGCTCCCCATAGACACAGCCTCAACCTGCAATTCAGAAACTACGGGTTCTAGATCGGGCTCCACTTTTTACTAGCAATTAACCTTCAGGGAAAATCCTAACATCCGTAAACTTCATTTTCCCTCTCTAGATCGTGATGTCTGCCTCACGGGCTGAGGAATATATTAACCTGGACACTAGCTTATGATATAGGCATGATAGAGCTGTATTGTGGATAAATGAAATTCACCCTCCCCTGCCTGTTTCCCACCATTGCACAGAATCACCTGAGACAATGGGAAGGTACTTTGAAAACAAAAGGCCCAATTGTGAATTCCTAACCCAAACCCAGACGCCGGGCATTTAGACACACGCAGAAGAGGGATGGGAAGGAGCTGTCATGGTCATTGGTTAGGAAAATGCCGAAAGAGGGAAGAAAAGAGCAATAACGTTGCCCAGAAACTTACAGTAGAACATGTTGACCACTGTTCTTTGTGATGATTTTTGTCTTATCTTTTATATATAAGAGTGTGTGTGTGTGTGTGTGTAACGCTTTTTTAGACATAAAAAGAAATTTGGAAGAATAGAGGAAGAGGGGAAATCTGATCTTCAGTCACTTGTTCTCTGTCTGATTCTAAATGAAGAAAATCCCTCTCTTTGGGGAGGAAGAGACTGGTGCTCACAGGCCTGGTGTTTGTTTCCTTCAAAACAGCAAGACCACAACGCAAGGCCGCAGCGACACATTTCAGAAAACGCACTGTTTAAAGTGGCCTGTGCGGTCGCCCTGGAGGGAGATTCCCCGCCGGTGTGCGTGGCTGCCCTCGGAGACAATGCCGGCTTCACAGGGAAGGGTTTCTTACTTTCGAGATAAGATTGGATGTGCCAGCTCCGACTGCTAATTTCATTCCTCGGTGGATTCCGAGAGAGGAATTCTAAGGAGAAAGCGATGATGGGAAAACCTGGTCTCAGGACTGAACCTGGAGCCTGCAAAACAGGGGAGAGAGGAGACAGGAGACCTGCGGCCACCACGGCACCTGGATCAGCACAAAAGCCACCCGCCCGCATCCCATCCTTTCCTGAGACGGAGGATGCCTCCTCTCTCACCTCCCGTTATTTCCTAGCAGGAAGTTCTTTTTGTTTTCAAGTTATTTGACCTCATTGTAGGGATGTGCCTGACACGGGATGGCCACTCAAATATTTATTCAATGAATGAAGGAACAAGGAGAAGCCAAGCATATGATGTGGGTCATTTATTTCATCGCATCTAGCTCTCCAAGAGAGGGGTTGTGTGCATAGCTCATCCTTGCAAATGTTTGACCGCTGTAAACAACCCTAACGCCGGATGTGAGAAAAAGAAATTATATAAGACACTCGCCACATGAAAGCGTTTTCTGTGAAACAATGCTGCTAAGGGGAGTGGGGGTGGATACAGTAGCAAGTAACCAGCAAATGAAATCGTGACAGAGATGTGGGAAACAATAGCAGAATGAAGATAAGACAGTTCCTTCACTTACCCATTTGTAGTTAAATTTGTTTTAAAAAGACACGTAATAGTTGCTGGTCTTTATATTATAATGTTTAGTAAACAGTCCTCATTTCCGTCAGGGGTGGACTCTGGAACCAGCCTCTAATCCATTACCAAAAAAATGTGTGCCATTCTAATAATAAAATTCATCTTCTGAACATGCCCAGAATTCAGATGCTTAGAGGAAAAAAATAGTCAATTACTTTAAAAAGAAATCCTCAAGATTTGCCAGCCAAGTGTGTGTAAAGGCAGACCTGAGCATGACGGCCTGTTGAAACCTCACTATGCCGGTCACGGTCGTGCGGTGCCGTTTCTCACTTTAATCTGAGTGCCACAGACCAGAGCAGTTGGCACGCGCTGACGTGTGGAGACACAGAGCCGTCTGCAGCCCAGTCCTGTTCCAACAGGGACACGGGGAGTCCTGGTGCTGTCGCCGAGCATGCTGGGTAAGGAGCGGCCCGCCCTCCCGCCGCTGGGTCACGTTCCCAATACATGATTACGATCCGGTGGTGCTCTGTGTCTTAAACATTAAAGACGCTGTTTCAGTGTCTTTGTGCCTTAGTTTCTCGAGCATTCCATGGGGCAAACGATGCTCCCCTTCCGGTGTCAAAGGCCCGCTGTGATTAATCACAGTCGTGCAGGACACAATCTTGGGGGGGGGGGGGGGGTCCGCGCTTCCTTGAAAGAAACGCAGTATGCACATCACAAAGGAATTCAGGGTGATCGCTCAGCCAGACCCAACGTGTGGGTTCGCTTCTTTGTAGCTGTAGGTAGAGCAATGATCTGATGTCAGGGGTTTTTTTTTCATCTTAGGTGAACTGTTCATTTAACTTGATATTTTTATATTAAAAATATTTATTAAAAGGCCACTGGGGCATGGAACCATGCGAGCACTTTATGATTGTCAAAAAAAAAAAAAAAGGCTGCCAAGTTGCCGTGACGTCATAAAGGTGTGATTAAACGGAAGTGTGTCCTAGAATGGAGATGCCCCAGACGTCTGCGCTTCATTTACAACCTGGAGCAGAGAGTTTGGACATGTTTGGAAGGGATGATGGGGAGGTAAAAAATATATGTTTCGTAGTTATCTTTTGAAATTTTACGTGTAGAATCACAGTGGCTGGTGTCTAGAAAAGTAAGAATAGTTCAGACCTTGGCTGGTGCTGGGAGTGCGGGGAAACCACGGCCACGTCCTAGTGCTCACCTCACCACTTCAGTCTGAGGACACAAGAAAGGCAGCACTTACAATATTTGTCTGGATAGAAGAAAAACATCGGAGGCCTGGGTGCAGGGCTCGGGCAGTGAAAGCAGGGGCCCCAGGTCTGTTTCTTATGCTCTAAGCACAGGAAATATTGCAGGGATAAAGGAGGGCCGAGGAAGGCAGTAAAGAATTGAGATACAAATTAAAATGCACACCAAGTAAAACACGAACAGATGGGGCAAGAGGGCCGCGTGGTCCGTGGAAACTCCAGCCAGCCTTGCAGGGCTGTTCCCAGCTTGGAATAACCTCAGGAAGGAACACATGGGCAAGCCTGAGCATTCTGGGGGGTTTCTCCTTTTGGATCACCATCAGAGAAGCACGAGCCCTGGGAAACCACTTGAATTGTGCAAAACCCCTTCTTAAGGCATCAAAAATGTTGTTCACGTATAAAAGGCTGATTGGAAAGATTCAGATTAAGGAATCTTTCTTCATGGGACTTGTTTAATGTCATTGAGAGAAGGCACAAATTGGTTTTTATCCCACATTTTACATAAATATATATGTACATACGCGTATATTTACAAATACATGGGGTGGGGCAAAAGTAGGTTCACAGTTGTCCGTATGGAAAATAATACAGTAATTAATCAATAATAAACTCTGTTCCGTGTACTCACAACTATAAACCTACCTTTGCCCTACCGTGGGGAGTGGGGAGGGGGGAGCATGTATAACTGATCGATGTCCGTTTTGAAGGTTCTAGCTAGGACATGGTCATGTAAAATTAAGATTTTCCCACTTAATTTTTAAGAATCCAAATAGCTAACAAGATTTTGTCATGTTCAAGCCACCACCGCCCCATAGCCGACCAGAGAATGGAGCCCTCGCCTCACTCTGAGGGGTCCCCAGGCCGAGCGAACACTGTGGGCCATTGTAGAGTAGAATTTAACCGAGGCCACATTCCCGCGGCAGTGACGGGCCGCTGGGTTGTGTGCGCCTTGGGTCACAGACTGTAACGTGGTTAGAGATTCTGACCATGGCGCAGGGCCACGCAGAGACCCTGTCACAGCAGCATGGAGCCAGATTTGTAAATTAATCACAGAACTCGGGCCCTGTGGATGTGGGAGTGGAGGACCTGAAATCCCTGCCCATTAACTGGATGTTATCCAAGAAAAAGGCATCCGAAAAAGTTGTAACGTTTCAGCATTTGGCCAAAAGCAATGATCGTGTTTGTAACCTCCTGCTATTTCAGCTCATTAATAATTCACGGTAATGTGGGTTCCAGCTTATACTTAACTGCTCTGCACAGGGCTACAGTCACACTTACCACTGTTTCATTTAATATGGCCACGATTAATCCACTAAGCAATTATTTCCCAGTGCTCGTGGGGCAGGGGCTCTGAGCAGTTCACAGAGATGTCCTATTCCCCACCTTCTTATCTTCTGAACAAACTCTAAAGCAAATACGTTTCGGTGTATTTTTCTTATCAGTTGCTCAAGTTTACAAAGTTTAATTGAAAAGGTTTTGAATAAATGCCAGGCTGTCTTTCTGCTTAATGAAACCTTTTAAAGGAGCAGTTAATCTACTGCCTCGCACTTGTACCCAAGAAGTTGCTAAATTAATTTACTGACAAAGAAAATCAATCACCATAAACGGTGTTTAAACAATGGTGGGGACCCTGAAGGGTAACGAGGGACTGGAGCTGGATTAGCATGATTTATTTCATCATCTTGTTTGTGTTCTAACAGGTTAATGGCAGAAACCTCCTTTCCGTTGACTTTGATCGAACCACAAAGACAGAGAAGATCTACGACGACCACCGTAAATTTCTGCTGAGGATCGCCTACGACACGTCGGGGCACCCAACGCTCTGGCTGCCGAGCAGCAAGCTGATGGCCGTCAATGTCACCTATTCGTCCACGGGTCAGATCGCCAGCATCCAGCGAGGAACCACCAGCGAGAAGGTGGATTATGACGGACAGGGGAGGATTGTGTCTCGGGTCTTTGCCGATGGTAAAACGTGGAGTTACACGTACTTAGAAAAGGTATGTCTGCACACTCACAGGAAAAGTGGGGAGGCGCCCTGGCTGGTGTTCTCAGTGGTTAGAACATCGGACTGCGGACCAAAGGGTCATGGGTTCGATTCCCAGTCAAGGGCACGTACCTGGGTTGCAGGTTTGATCCCCAGCCCTGGTTGGGGCATGTGTGGGAGGCAGCCAGTTGATGTGTGTCTCTCTCTCAAATCGATGTTTCTCTCTCTGTCCCCCTTCCTCCCTCCCTCCCACTCTCTCTAAAAATCAATGGAAAAAATATTCTTGGGGGAGGGTTTTAAAAAAAAAAATAGGGAGGCAGTGACTAGCACTTCTCAGCACTCGCCCAGAGCACTACGGCAGGGGGAAGGCGATGTGTGACTGAGGCCCATTCATTATTCTCAGCGTCAGTATGTAAGTCACATTCGTACAGAGGTGATGAATTTCTGCATTAGCAAAGCACTTTCTCCTTAGTTAGGTTCCACTGTCTGGGACCCTTTTAAGTGATTTATGCTATAAACAAACAAGCACTAATACTGTCCACCTGCCAAGCTTGTACATGGACAACATTCGCAAATTACACCTTGAGCTTGTAAGTCATTTGTCAATAATCTCCGTGCTGGGTCTTTCATTTAAGAAAGCGCCTGACGCCGGCACGGTGAACTCCGTCAGGCCTGCATTGCCGCCGGCAGGGCTGCGCCGTGACCGTAAAGAGCGCGTAGATCCTGTCTCCGCGTTATTAGCCAAAATAGGCTGCTTTTTGAAAGCCACCTTTCAGGTCCTCCGTGGCCTCTCCCCTTTTCTGCGAGTATGAAAGGCAGGCATCTTCGCTCGGGCTTTTCCCCGTTCTTAAGAGCAGTGAACAAACGAACGATATCAAAACAGACTTCGAGTCCCGCGTGCGCAAAGCGGCCGGGGCCGAGAGGGAATGAAGGTAAGAGAAAGGGAGGGCAAGGCAAACGCCCGGCTCCCTGTAATTCCTTTCTTAAGAAATGTGATCGCCGAAGAAGAGCGTATTCCCGGGATGCTTCATTTGCCTTTCAAATGAATGACAGCCCTGGGAACCGATTCGGTTCTGAGTTCTGGTACCTCTCAGACCTCCGGGCACGCTCCGCCAGCCTGAGCCACAAACCCTCCTCTCAGCAGTCCCGCCTCCACGCCTGCTTGCCTCTCGCGGAATAACTCTGGCCTCCAGCTCACGTCCACATCATTGCACGCACCTCACACTCTCTTGTCCGTCACCAGAGCTGTTCTACGCGACCCCTCAGCCTCACCCCTGCATGGGAGCCATCCCGTCTGATTCTGGTCTCCCTGAGAATCAGCTTCAGGTAGCCCCCCAGCCCTGGATGCTTCCAGCGAGGACCCTACTTGCCAACCTCTCCTCTTGCAAACCCACTCGTGCTCTCCTTAGGAGAGACTCACCCCTGAGATATCGGTCCACGCCTTTGAGATGATAGTTTCCCTCCATAACCGACCATCCCACTCTAGCCAGTCACTCGACGTCTTACTTGTTGAGAGACCACAGAGTAAGCCCCCTACACACATACTTTGCTGGGAACAGATCCTGACACCTAGGAAACATTTCACCCTCCAGCCTAACCAGCCCCGAGACGGCTTCTCCTGGAGAAACTGGGAGAGGACTGTTGCTTCGCTCTGGAACGCTTTTCCCAACTTAAACTCATTACAGAGAAGAGTCCCAGGAACATAACTGTCCAGAGCCCAAACGGTGATAGCGGTGATCATAATGTGGCTGAAAAAATGTTCAGGGGCATCCAGGGATCACGTCACTGCCCGTGACCCCAGCAGTAACTGAGATCACCTTCACGCATCCGCAGGCATGAGAGAGCCAACAAATGTTATTCATCATCTCTCCAAAATCCCTAACGTCCACCCAGACTGTCCCCTTTTTCTTGCCAGGATGGGCACACTCAGCCAAAACTCGACCATAGGAAAGCAAGAAGTATTTCACTAACTGCCATCAGGTGTGACTATGAAACTCTGTAGTGATTCCTGTGAACTCGGCAATAGTCCAGGCCCCTTCAGAGAATGCAAACCATAGGAACCGTGCCCGGGACATTGACCTCACAGCCTGTGTAAAAACCCCCAGACCTGCCCACAGGAGATGCTAGTCACACAAACTGCTTCTGAAGATGGTGGATGGTGGAGAGGGAGACCAAGGGAAGGTGGGCAGGGGATTTACTCGTTTCAGAAGCCCCAGGGGGCTGCTGACCTGAGGGTCCTCCCACTTCTGCAGCCTTCCCCTTGGTCTGACAGGGTGGAGAGGAAGCTCCCTCGAGGGAAGAAAAAAATTCACGTCTTTTGTCCTGCAGGTACTTGCAAAATAAGCAAAGCTAATTTTTGTTTATAGATTTATTCACCTCGTAATTTAACACCAAAGCAGTGTGTAGCCCAGAAACCGTTTTCACAGCACCTGAGGTCCAGAACAGACTTGGTACTCACAGACGGAAATTTCACATTGTAGGTTTCATTGTTGTTACAGATGCCAGGCAAAGGCTTGCAAACGAGCAAACAAAAAACCGCACCCAGGGCCGTACTTCTGTTGAGGGCGTTTATGGCTCGCACTCACCGCGTGGTTCATTTAGCAGTGTTTGTTGACGTTGACGCTTTGTAGTCACATCAATTGGGGGCTAATTTTATGTCTCCTTTTCAGAAAATAATATTGTGAATGCTTTGCCCCTCCCCCCAAATCCACTGGAAATCAGACCAGGATTTAAGTGGCTCTTCAATACAATGAGGGGGAAAAGCCACCTTGCTGAATAACCGATCGCTGTGGACACCACCGCGTTCCCCTTATGCTGTTTTCTCCTTGAAACCTTGTCTTGAGGCAGCTTTGCCCGCGCCTGCACGACTTACCCAGATCCGTGGACGGCCTGCCACATGGCTGGGAGTGCCTGGGAAGGAGCGGCACAGTCTCCACCAGCAGCACACCCTGAATCTTGAGCCACTAATTGCAGGACCCCTCACAATTAAGCATCCACGCCAATTAGGCAGGGGATCGTTAGCGACATGTAAGGTCAAGGATAACTCGATGAAAATAATAATCATTTTCTCGGGCAGAGTGTTTCTGCGTCCTTGGTCACTAAACCTGCTTTTGCCCCCCCTCCCCCCGGCATATACCGAGTAACGGTGTGTCCTCTCGTTGCAGTCCATGGTGCTCCTGCTGCACAGCCAGCGGCAATACATCTTCGAGTACGACCTGTGGGACCGGCTCTCCGCCATCACCATGCCCAGCGTGGCTCGCCACACCATGCAGACCATCCGATCCATCGGCTACTACCGCAACATCTACAACCCGCCCGAGAGCAACGCCTCCGTCATCACCGACTACAACGAGGAGGGGCTGCTGCTGCAGACGGCCTTCTTGGGCACAAGTCGGAGGGTCCTGTTCAAGTACAGGAGGCAGACCAGGCTCTCGGAGATCCTGTACGATAGCACGAGGGTCAGTTTTACCTACGACGAGACGGCGGGAGTCCTCAAAACAGTAAACCTCCAGAGCGACGGTTTCATCTGCACCATTAGATACAGGCAGATTGGCCCCCTAATTGACAGGCAGATCTTCCGCTTCAGTGAGGATGGGATGGTCAACGCGAGATTTGACTACAGCTACGACAACAGCTTCCGAGTGACCAGCATGCAGGGTGTCATCAATGAGACTCCACTGCCCATCGACCTCTACCAGTTTGATGACATTTCTGGCAAAGTCGAGCAGTTTGGGAAATTCGGAGTTATATACTATGATATCAACCAGATCATTTCCACGGCGGTGATGACCTATACAAAGCACTTCGATGCTCACGGCCGCATCAAGGAGATCCAGTACGAGATCTTCCGGTCGCTCATGTACTGGATTACAATTCAGTATGACAACATGGGTCGGGTGACCAAGAGAGAGATCAAAATAGGGCCCTTTGCCAACACTACCAAGTATGCTTATGAATATGATGTTGACGGGCAGCTCCAGACAGTTTACCTGAATGAAAAGATCATGTGGCGTTACAACTATGATCTGAACGGGAACCTCCACTTGCTGAACCCAAGTAACAGTGCCCGTTTGACGCCCCTTCGCTACGACCTGCGGGACAGAATCACTCGGCTGGGTGACGTCCAGTATCGGCTGGATGAAGACGGTTTCCTGCGTCAAAGAGGCACGGAGATCTTTGAGTACAGCTCCAAGGGGCTTCTAACGCGAGTTTACAGTAAAGGCAGTGGCTGGACAGTCATCTACCGTTACGATGGCCTGGGAAGGCGTGTTTCTAGCAAAACCAGCCTGGGACAGCACCTGCAGTTTTTTTATGCTGACCTCACCTACCCCACCAGGATTACTCATGTCTACAACCATTCAAGTTCAGAAATCACCTCCCTCTATTATGATCTCCAAGGACATCTCTTTGCCATGGAAATCAGCAGCGGGGACGAGTTCTACATTGCATCAGACAACACAGGGACACCCCTGGCTGTTTTCAGTAGCAATGGGCTTATGCTAAAACAGATTCAGTACACCGCGTACGGCGAGATCTATTTTGACTCCAATATTGACTTTCAACTGGTCATTGGGTTTCATGGGGGACTGTATGACCCACTGACAAAACTAATCCACTTTGGAGAAAGAGATTACGACATTTTGGCAGGACGATGGACAACACCTGACATAGAGATCTGGAGGAGAATTGGGAAGGACCCGGCTCCTTTTAACCTGTACATGTTCAGGAATAACAACCCTGCAAGCAAAATCCATGATGTGAAAGACTACATCACAGGTAAGCATAATTCCATTTCCTTCCCAAGTACTGAATTACTTTAATCCTTAGGTTAATGCACAAAATCACTGGAGTCGCTTCCTTTAACTTGATACTTTACTCATGCAAAATCAAATGCCTAACCTCTTAGATGTATTTACTTCTCTATGGAACCACAGAGAAACCAAAAAGGGAAACTGAGACACAGTTCGTTACTTCCTGTTCTGCCTACCAGAGCCCAAGACCACACTATTCTGAAATGAAATGGAATCCAATCACTTAAGGGAAGTGATGTGGAGACGCAGAAACATGCCAAACTTGGAGTCCCCAAATTAGAGTTCCAGTCCCACCTCCTCTCCTACAAGTAGTGTGGCTTTGTAGACAAGTCATGGTCATTCTAATGGAAAGGATAGATGTGAAATACTATAGTGTAGCTCACCAGCTCGCCCCAGGGAGGCGTTCAGCTCTCTCTGCACCACCATCGCCTCAGGACAGCAAAGGAATACTTTCTCCCATCATTTAGTAGCTTAGCCAGTGAGTCCTGTTTCTGACCTTCCTTCCGTCGTCTTATCCTACCATCTTTATTGCCAAGTCGTGCAGTTCTGGCACTACTAATTGACACATTAGTTTTCCTGCCAATATGGAGTAATTTTCAGGGTATAGATTTAAGATCTTTCCAAGTTTAGTGCACGATCCAGTTTAAAACACCAGATCCCACCTCTGCCACCATGGAACAGCTGAGATAAGAAACAGACAAAACCCCCAGCAAGCTCTACCCTTGTACCCTTGGGTAGCCTACTTTTTCACTCATCCCCTCCTCCAAGGACACTGAATCCTTCTGCTTCCACTTTTCATTCCTGAATTTCACTGCCACAGTCAGCCAACTTACTTACACTTATGTTTCCTGTTTTTCGTTTGCTTTGGTTTAGTTTGGAGTCTTTCTGTTTCATTTTTGCCTGTGTTAGATACATGCTCCTTCGGGCTGTCTCTTCTCTTGCTCAGTATTTGAGGTGTACCAAGATGTCTGTTTTCTCAGTTCTCCCTGTGGCTCACAAAGTCTGCCCCCTTGTTCATTTCACATCTGACTCTTGCTTTTCCAGACTTCCTGAAGCTGTTCATAGCTCTCTTCCATGTGAACCAGTTGAGAGTCCCTTGTCTCAGGATCCTAATTCAACCACTCCCTTACGGCATTCTCCTTCAGGGGTTTTCAGTACACATCTGCATTCATGTCCCATTATTCTGCAAATGCTTTTCAAATTTAAGGCCCTCTGATCTGTTACGCAGACATTGTTCATAGTAGGAGAACCCTTGCCTTCAATACTCCACCAATGGTGAGAAAGAATTTTCTCCAAATACTAGATAGATGGATAGATAGATATCACTTCCTATCCTACCCCCTGCTACTACCCCCATTTAAAAGAAGGAGAATACCACTGATTTTAGAGCCATGTGATACCCTGATAAAGGACCTGCCAGCCTGGCAATGAGGTGAGAGTTTGTGCCCTAGAGAAGGAAATAGGAAACAAGTGACTCTCCATCATTTTGACAAGCAGTTAACCACTGGCTCTTTAAGAGGTGTTGACAGGGGCTGGCTGAAAGGCGGGAAAGCCCGCAGCTCCTGAATCCACCCTCTCCTAGCAACGTGGCCTGCAGGGAATGCCACAGCAGCATTTTCTGAAAAACATCAAGAGAGAGATGGAACGCATAAAACATATTAGGTGAAATGCAATTTCAAATTTTCCAGCTATGTGCTTAATATATAAAATAATCTACAGCCAACTGTACCCATAAGGCTGCTGGCCTGCTGGGCAGTTCTGCAATACTATAACCTCCAGAACAGAATAAAAGCTTTGTTCTAAGCTTAATGGCTTTTGGAGTCACATGGCAATATTTTAAAATACCATTTTAAAGGTTTCCAGGTTTTCTCCCCAAAAAGTTTGTTTCCACCTGTGCACAGCGAGCCTTTGAAGTCATAACTGATGGTAATCAGAAAGTCTCTGCGCCCTTGGCCAGTCTTGCCAGCTTTCGGCATTCATCTTCGATTAGGCATCTACTGTTGATTTTAATACTCTCAATATTTAAGGGCTTTATTAATAGAAAGTGGGTCGTGGAACTCCACATATCCTTGGGCAGCCACTTTTGAAAGACAGTAACGCACAACCGCTATTTAAGACCAGCCTTTCCTGAGTACAAAACGAATTTCATTTGTTTTCAACAACCATGGCTCTTCCCTGCTGCTGCGCATGGTTATTGCCTTGTTCCATCACTATTACCAACACAGGATGCAACCTGGCACGCGTGACAGTTCATTCGGTCTGTCTACGTGCGTGTCTATTGCTCCGCATTTTCTGCAGCCCTCGTTCTGCTGTTGGGGTTATTGTCTTCACGTCTGACAACGGGGAGTAGGCTTTGAATTGCAGGATAAAAGCAAACGTGCTTTTTCTGGTGGTTATTTGTGAATTCGGGGTTTTCTTTAAGGTAAGAGTTTAAGTTTATGAAAGCACAGGATAAACTCTAACACCTTTCATTTGGAACGTTCTCCTTCCAGATGTTAACAGCTGGCTGGTGACATTTGGCTTCCATCTGCACAATGCTATTCCTGGATTCCCTGTTCCCAAATTTGACTTAACAGAGCCTTCTTACGAACTTGTGAAGAGTCAGCAGTGGGATGATATCCCGGTAAGAAATGAAAGGCAAAACTATAGAAAGGTGATAAATGGCTTACTTGTGTCTAGTTTACCCATATTTAATCAAACTGTACAGTTTTTAATTTTTGACTCTTTTTGGGAAGGAAAACAACACTTCCCTCTGCATTTGTGTTCAGCATATCAGGGGCCGATGAAACAAGCGTAGATCTGTTTTTAGTGATGCTAATAAAAACATGAAAAGACGTTATCAAAAGGTAATAAAATGCAGAAACTCACTTTTTAGTGCAAGGTTTCTACAGAGAGCCCCATCAAAGCCTATGTATGGCCCTTGGGACCTGAAGGCTATGATACAACAAACAGGAGGGCAAGGGATCTATATTGCACATTAGCAGCCCACAAACAATGCCACAAAGTTCACCTTTTAAAAAATATTAACAGTATTTCGTGGGAAATGATTAAAAATGAAACCAAAGGCTCCCCCTACAACTGGGTGTTTATGGAAATTTTCCTGAAAATAACAGATCAGGAAGCCTGTAACTGTTCTGAGAAATAAAAAGGAAAAAAAAGAATGGAAAATTGCAAAGTCAAAGCTGTCATTTCAGAAAATGGTACTTTTAATTCCCACCATTCAAAGATCAGAAAGGAATGTACAATGAAACACCAGAATTTCTAGCTTAAAGCAAGAATAATTAAAGATCAAGAAATTGGGTCACCCCATAACGATAAGATGGGAGTACAGAGTTTCTTAGAAAGATTCATTTCCCCCCTCCTTGAGCAATTTCCTATCATTTCAGCAGATACAAAGAGAAAAGGCAGCCATGACTGAAACACACACACACACAGGGCATATATAGTGTCAATACCTCTGTTTTCTGGGACATGTCTTATAACATAAAAGCAATTCCTTTCTCAGATGTCATCTTTACATTTAAAAAAGCAAAAACCCGTCCGTTTCCAGGGCCTGGGAGCCATTTTACCATTTCTAATTGCAAATATATCCACACTGATAACGTGCCATGAAGAGATTCTGAAGTTTCCTGGTGCATTTGAACAAGCACCTCCTTATTGTGTCTGACTTTCCAACATGTCTGAAAACACTTAAGCCTTACTGTACAAATGCAGTTGGCAACATTTTTCCTAGGCCGCCGTTTAAATACGGTTCAGGTTCTCTGTCGAGAGACACGCACCATAAGGACAGCTTAGGGAATCGCCCACAAAGACGTTGAGGCCGCCCCAAGTGCGGGAAAACAAATGTTTCTTTCACTGCTGCGAATGAAACAGATGTTTCCATTTGGGGAACACTGGCCAGACAAACATCTGGTGGTATAGGAAATGGCTGAGTTAAGATGCCCCTGATTTAAACCATTCCCCAGTGTAGACGGTGTCCCTAAGTCTCAAAAAAGTAAATGTTTTCCCAAAGTAGCAAGTACTCATCTCCAGCTGTCCCACTCATCCTTGCACATTTCAGTTCTGCAGTTTCACCGGTGAAGTTGAATAGAAATCGTGGTCACCGGGAGAGGGTACAGAGCTACCTAAAGGAGAGCACAGGCACTTCAGAGCGTGGCTTGGGACACAGCGATCTGGCCCTGAACACCCCCATCCCCGGCTGCTCCATGCAGAAAGCTGCTGGGATGAAGGCCCTGATAAGCTGTGTGCCGCAAATGAGACAGACACAGGAAAAAAGGGGGGGAGGGGCATCCAGAAATGGAAAGAGAAAAGCTACAACGTGAATATTTTGCCCAGTGAGACACTTTTTAAAACCTCTGTACTAATACGCGATGGAGTTACCTCTCTTTGCGTTTCAAAACCCATTTCTGGATCCGCCCGAGGGACGGGCATCTGAGTGCATTCCTCCACCCAGGGCTTTGTAAGCCTTTTTTGTCTCCAAAGGACCCGCGGTGGTTTTAATAAATGCCTTGGAGCTGTGCCCCAAATCCCTTCCCCCTTTTGTTGTCAGGAGCGGGAGCGCGGCCAGGAAGCCGGGCTCCTGCCCCCCTCCCCCCCCAGCGCTACAGCTGCTCTCTAACCCCCCCCCCCGTTCTGTTTCGCTTCGCAGCCCATTTTCGGGGTTCAGCAGCAAGTGGCGAGGCAGGCCAAGGCCTTCCTGTCGCTGGGGAGGATGGCCGAGGTCCAGGTGAGCCGGCGCAGGGGCGGCGGCGCGCCGTCCTGGCTGTGGTTCGCCACCGTCAAGTCGCTCATCGGCAAGGGCGTGATGCTGGCCGTCAGCCAGGGCCGCGTGCAGACCAACGTGCTCAACATCGCCAACGAGGACTGCATCAAGGTGGCGGCCGTGCTCAACAGCGCCTTCTACCTGGAGAACCTGCACTTCACCATCGAGGGCAAGGACACGCACTACTTCATCAAGACCAGCACGCCCGAGAGCGACCTGGGCACGCTGCGGCTGACCAGCGGCCGCAAGGCGCTGGAGAACGGCATCAACGTGACCGTGTCGCAGTCCACGACCGTGGTCAACGGCAGGACGCGCAGGTTCGCCGACGTGGAGATGCAGTTCGGCGCGCTGGCGCTGCACGTGCGCTACGGCATGACCCTGGAGGAGGAGAAGGCGCGCATCCTGGAGCAGGCGCGGCAGCGCGCGCTCGCCCGGGCCTGGGCGCGCGAGCAGCAGCGGGTGCGCGACGGCGAGGAGGGCGCGCGCCTCTGGACGGAGGGCGAGAAGCGGCAGCTGCTGAGCGCCGGCAAGGTGCAGGGCTACGACGGCTACTACGTGCTGTCGGTGGAGCAGTACCCCGAGCTGGCCGACAGCGCCAACAACATCCAGTTCCTGCGGCAGAGCGAGATCGGCAAGAGGTAACCCCGCCTCCGAGGTCGGGACCGCGCGCGCGCCCCCGGTGGCACAGACCCGCCTGGAGCACAAGCCCGCTGGGACTCTCCGGCACGGAAGAGCCTTCTGCCAGAAGGAGTCTGCTATTTTAAAATTTAAAAAAAAATCCACGAACAGACACAGACACAGAACCCCTTTTCTGAATGACCTTAAAGGTGATCGGCTTTAAAGAATATGTTTACATATGCATATCGCTGCACTCAGTTGGACTGAAGGTATTACTAAAAGGAACGCATTAAAAAAAAAAGAAAAATGGCCTAAACGTTTTGCCCTGGGCCACCTGTTCCTTTGAGGCACTGTATTTAGCGAGGGTAGAAATGCGTACAGTGTTTCCAAATATCACCGAATTGTCGACCTTTGCTTACGAGGAAGTAGTCTGCCTAGGATGGGATCTATGTCGATGGTAATTGTCACATGTGGGGCGAGATGACAGTTTATAGACAACCCAACTGCTTTCCCTGTGCTGCTTTGTAAAAGGACCTCGGCACACGTGACTCCTGCCCCGCGGGGATTTCATAATGCATTTTACAATGCTCTGGAGGTTTGCCTTGGGGGAAAAAAAAACTGGCAAATAACAATCCTTGTCACTGATAAGCAAAGGAAACCCTGATTTTTTTGTAAATTATGTGAGACAAGTTGTTTATGGATTTTTATATGAATTACAATTTACTGTACATCAAATATTAGTCTCAGAGGAGTTAATTTATGTAAAGTGTTTAAAAAGTTTATACTTAAAAAATAAAATGATAAAAACATGTGAACTGTGTGATTTTTTTAAAAGGATTGCACCTTTTGTTATCTGTTATAGCTGTACAGTATAAATTATTATATTGTAGAGATATAACGACTTATGCCTATAATGTCCAGAAGTGTTAATATTTTTGTATTAGGTTGAAAAATGTGCAACTTTCTATCACTAGACGGATAGGACAGTGCAATCCTCAGTGGGTGGCTAACCAGACAACTGCTCCTTTCTCTTCCTTCTCTTTCTCAGGCCAGTGTCCTCGCCAATAGCAGCTGAGAGGCACAGTAGAAAACTAAGGCTGGTGAAATGCAATGGAAGATATGAAAAAACAAAAGGCAGGAGGTGTTCCAGCTGCCCTCTCGCCCCTAAGAGTCAGTGGGGAGTTGATGTAATTTAACCACAGGGTTTTTACCGTTCCTTGAAGCTCCATTTCACGATAGAGGCAAGAGACCACATCAGATGCCCCCGGGGAAACTGTGAGGAGGAAAGGATCTGATGTGGTCCTGACCATACACATGTGTCTGGAGATCTAGGAAAGACAGCAGAAACCCAGCAGCGGGGAGAGAGCCAGATGGAGTAGGTCAGGGTCACTCTGTTAGTCTTGGTTTTGGACCCTGGGGTCACCAAGAGGGACACCAAAGAGAGACAAAAGCTCCTGTAAGCCCACAGGCCCCCAGCCACCCTGGGAGCTGGTTTGAATGGCAGCCTCTGCTCTGGGGGGGAGCCGGGGCGGCAGGTCCAGCTGGAGGTGAACCGACAGGCGTGCACTCCGCACGCCCGCGCCTGGGCCCCAGCGTAGCCCGCGTCTGCGCTTCTGGGCCAGCGTGGCTGCCCTCGCAAACCTCTTTCGTGAGCACTAAATTCAGCCACAAAAATATTTTTTGAAAATATTTCTCAGTTCATTGAGCTATAGTACACACTGTTTTCCTCTATGTACAATGGTGATCAGATATAGCAAGTGAACATGTCGTAAAATATAAAGGTTCAAGTGATGTATTGAAAATAATTTTCTAACTGCTTTGTATGTATCACATACTCTAAATTGCACAGTAGGCGTGTTTATTAAACAGATTGGCTGGGAAAGTTTCGAAATAGCTACTGAATTTACAGTATCAGTGCTATTACTGTCTTTGTGTATTTGGTAGAGCATACCGAAGTAATTAATCTTCTAATGAATGCTGATATTTTATTAGAATGAAAGCACAGATTAGCATTAATATTTTTTATCCTGGGAATCCTTTGGCAAGTATTATGAAGCCCCAATTTAGAAAACTATGAGATTTCAAACCACATAAACATGGCTCTGTTTTCCGTTTCATTTTTTAACTGTTAACTTAGGTGTTTGCAGTTCTGTTGGATGGAGTCTCCGCAGGACTGTGTTGAGCATGCTGTTAGTACTTTTGGTTGAAATAGGCTCTGAGTCTAAATTCTCAGAAATGCTCCTGATGTGTTGACCATGAGAAGCTTGTACCACATGACAGAAGTGCAGTCGTTATCTAACCCTCCTCTCGGCATGGACCGGTCCTTCTCACTGGCCCCGTAACTAACAGATTTACAGTATCTCCTGGTGCTTATTTTAGATGAAGTCGAATCAACCCAATTAGTGTCTTGTTAGTAGGTATAATGAGCCTATTTCTTTCTAAAAAGACTTGTGATCGGGACATGCTTTTACAAGAAGTAGTGACCTTGGGGAGTATGTAAACAAAAGACCTTTTTCTAAGAGCTGGGGGTGTGGGGGAACTGTATAATGAACAGAATTAGCTTACAGAAAAAGAAATTGATATTCAAAGTATTTTAGGCAAAGCCAGTCGAAATGCTTTCATGATATTTTGAGATGTAAATTTTGTCTGATTTGTATTGTTCTTTTCATTTGCCTTCTTAACTTTCTATGTGACCTGAATTTTCCATAACTTGATGACTATAGATTGCATCTAGGCATTCCAATAAAAGCCAACCCAATGTGTGTGTGTTTATACAGTTCTTTAAAAATCTTGGGCTAGCCCGGCTGGGGTGGTTCAGTGGTTGAGCATCAACCCATGAACCAGGAGGTCACGGTTCAATTCCCGGTCAGGGCACATGCGTGCGCTCTCTCTCTCTCTCTCTCTCTCTCTCTCTCACTCATCAGGGCAATAAGTGCTGTGCTTAATTAAAACACTTGATTAGAACAATCAGTCCGGGCCTGATGGGCTCCCAGCCTCCTGGAGATGTTGAAATCTACATGGAAACCGGCTGATTGGGGTGCTTGGTTCAGCGGTTCCAGGCTGGGGGGCCAGGGCTCTGATTCTAGTCTGAAAAGGCAGATAACATGTTGATCCAACAAGAATCAGGTCACTCCACTTGGCAAACTGGTCTAGGATTTGTTTTTTCTCTTCAAATTAGAGTTTAACATGCTCAAACCAGGAAAATCCAGAAAAATGCATGCAGATTCCTACTTTCATTTTCTACGCTGCTTTCCTTAAAAGTAATGTCTGCACGAATGCGAAGAAAAACACCGTTTTAAGAGCGAGATTTCTGGGCTGTCCTGTGAACGCTGCATTCAACTGATGACTGTCACCACACAGTGCCAAATAGTTGCCTGTGGTCTTAAGTGCCAGACCTGAACATAGCCCAACACCTGACTATAAACACCTCACATTAACCCCAATCCCAAGCACTTCCAAAGATGAAGGGAGATTCTGCCTTTGACGCACCGTCAAACCGGGCCCACTGCTCTCTGCACCACCTTTCGTTTTTCCTGGCTGCACCCAAGCGAAACAGTCTCTCTCAAAGGCTGGGCAGCAAAGCAGCTGAGGTGCTTTTGAAAGAAGGGCTCCAAAAAAGGAGGCCTGGAAGGCCTGGTCCGCCATCCTGTCTGTCTATGGGCAGCGCTCACAGCAGCTCACCTGCTGTAACCGGGGAGGAAGAGGTCCCCTGGGACCCAGAAGTGCCTCCACCAGCCTCAGGGGCCACGTGAGCTCCTGCAGAATGGAGCAGCCCACCCCTGGGAAGCTGTGAAGGGCAACGTAGCTCTTACCCCTTCCACACATGCCCAGACCTACCCCACTTTCCTTCAGAAGAGCCAGCTGAGTCTAGCACCCAGCCCATGAAATGCATCAGGTTCTAGCAGTGGGAGCCAGAAGTTTGGGTGAGTTACCCAAGTTCACAGAAGTGTTTCAAGCCAAGGTGAGCAGAGATTTCCTAACAGCAAGTACCTTCCACTATCACACAGTCTAGGAACACTTCCCAGGAAGGTCCTGGGGACACTCCTTCCCCACCCCCATTCCCTCAGAGCACTTGGTCTTTCCAAAGCTGCCATCATTTAGAGTCACAACATGCATCTTCCATAACGCAGAGATGCCCAGACCTATTAACAGAGCAGGCACCCTCAGGCCCCTCCGCCTGCTGGTATTTCCAGTTCCTCGGCCCCGCCCCACCTTGGATAAGAAAGTCTGCCGTGCAATGTTAATGCCCTTGCCGTTCCTGAAAAACTTCTAAAGAAAGACTGTTGATTTTCATACATGCATGTGCCAGGCTATTCAGCTAGATTCTCTCTAAATTACTCATCCTATCAAACCAACGACAAAATAAAAATTAGCTGTAAACCATCACTACCCGTTTTCACCACAGAGTTAAGCCAGAGTACCGAAGAGGTAACGACGAGCCATTGGGGCCTTCTAACCTTCCCATCGAAGCCACATAATAAACGCCCTCTCTCGCCAGAGTCCTCATGTGCTCTTCACCACCTCTGCACGCAGCAGTCTCGGTGTCAGTTAATTACCAGGAACTTCCAGGTAAATTGAGCAAACCTTTTCATTTACGAACTGACTTAAAATTCTGTCACGGAGGAATAGAGGATTCCTAGAGTCCTGCGCGCAGAAAGTTTACTGTAAACTGATTCTAAGCCTAGAGTAACACCGTTATTCAGTTTAGAGTTAATGGGTTCCACAAAGCAAATTTAATAAACCCTCAGGGGCCTCAGCTGAGGAAAATTAAAATTGGAAGCATAAATTGTAACTTCTAGGGCAAGACAGTGGCTTGGTTACCGTATGGTCTCCCTGCTTATGGGGTGAGTCGTGGGCCGTGCCCTGGCCACAGGCACTCGGCCTGCACTTAGGAGGGGAGATGGCCCCTTTTCCACGCGTGCACAGATTTCCCACAATCCGCCCACCACGGGTATTTCTGTGCAGCATACCTCCCTGCACAGGACTGACCGGGTTTACTACAAGTGAAAATCCGGGGTCGAAATGAATTCTTTAAAAATGTCACAAGTTCATTTCATCAGGGGGTGTGAGGGGAGCACAAATGCCCAAGGAGTTGAAGTGACGAGTTCTTTACGGAGCTGAGCGGCTGAAAATGGAACCGCTGGGTGGAGCCTGGGAGGAAGCACACCCCAGGCTCTCTCCCACCTGGGGCTCTTATCGCGTTGAGATTAATGAGCATGTAAGTGAAGAAACTGCCCTATCTGGAATCTCCATCCAAAGTTAATTATCCAGAGATTCTCCCACAAGACTCCTGTCTCTACACCCATGATGCCCCTCTCTCTCTCCCTCTCCCCCTGTCTCCCTCTCCCTCTCTCCCTCCCTCCCTCCCTCTTTCCCACTGGATTTACCTTGGGGGAAGCTTTCTTATCTGCAACTGCTCAGGTGTCTAACCACATATCTTTCTAAGACTTAAAAGAAAAACCATAGGGCTCTGGTAGACCAGATGGACTTCAAATAAATACCCAAGATATCTCAGGAAACAAGAGTCCCTTGTCCCTAATTTATTTGCAAAGAGTTATATTTAAACAAGCAGATTTTAAAATCTCCAGCTAGGACATTATTTCCAGGTTCCACCCTATAGTCTAGAAAAAAGGGGAGGCCTGGGCTTTATGCTTGGGGCTCCACACTGTCCACAAGTGCCCCTGAAGACACAGAGGAGACACAGGGTTGACGTAGGGAGAACCGGTCGAGGCGGCCAGCACTGAGAGAAGCAGCCCTGGAGGGTATCACAGGGCACAGCGTCTTCCCCTAGGATTACCGTCCATCACAGGGCTGCCCTCTTGCTTTCCCCTTCAGTCTCCGGGGATCCGAAAAGCCATCCTAACATCAGGTGGCCCACTGGACAGGGCCTTTAGGACACTTCTTCCTCCTGAAATCCCAAGGAGGGTGCAGGGCAGGGAGGACCTGGGGCCAGGGGCCGCTGCTCCCACATCCCTCCAGGTCACGTCCGTCCCAGGCACTCTCAGGAAGGGCTCCAGCGCCCCCTGGTGAGCATCCCTGGAGAAGCTGCAGCGCCAGGGACCTGAACCCTAAGACACCGCCCGCGGGGCCGCCCTCTGCCCCTCTCCCTGGATAGGCCAGACCAGATTATATTCTCTTTTCCCATCTTTGCTCTGCCCACAAAGTTTACACATAAACGGTCGCTTCTGCCCCTTGCACCACCTCAGGCCTGGTCCTTGAAAAAATCGCTCCTGTAAGATACCCTTCCCGTCAAGTAGAAACTTTGTCAATGTGTCGCCTGGCAGATCAAAATAGGGCCCTTCCTCCCAGGAACTGTCCACGGACTACTGGAGTTTTGCAGCCCCCAAAACACTGATTTCTGAGCTATCATGTTCCCTTATTACTTTTCATGTATGAACAGTCCTGTCGCACAGAAGAATTTCCCAGGAGGACGGATCATTGAAATTCAGAGTGGCATGTTATTTCTGAGGGAGCCAGACTCTCAGGGTGCTGGAGTGTCAGCCTGGAAAAGGGGACTCCCCCCTGATTCTTGGGCAGCTGAGGCCTGAGCAGAACCTGCCTCCCCCTTGGCCTCCCAGGCCCCGGCCCTGCATCAGTCACGGGAGGAGAGAATCCAGGATTCAACCGCATGATCCAAGTTGTCACCCAGAGAAGGCACTGGGTGCTACTTCACAGTGGCAGCCCAAATTGGTGGCCTGCCTTCATGGAGCAACCCGTGGCTAGAGCCCACTGTCATTTTTAGAGGCCTGCAGGGACCCAATAGCCCCCTTTTTTCCTACCCAGGTTTTCACGGAAATGAGAAAGACCACCAGAGTTGTCACATTAAAGCCAGAATGTCACCTTAGATAAAGACCACGTTGGAGAATGTAGCTTCACATAAAAAGTAAAATAGCCTACTAACCGGATGCCAAAATGGAGAAGACAGCTGTCGCCCACTTCGCTGGCAGGGCTGGCCCCAAGCAGGCCTCTCCTGGCGGCCCCAGTCTCTGCATGAGCCACACTGCCCTGTTCATTCTTCCTGACTCACCGGTGAGGGTCCGCTCCTCTCTTGCCCTGGGGCGGGAGTGCTGGGGAGAGAGAGGCCAGGTGTGTGAGTTCTCTCTCCCTCGAGCGTGTGTGTACGTGTACACACACACACACACACACACACACACACCCACACACCCCCCCCGAGAGCTTCCAGGAGGCAGTGGGACGTAGAATATCGCACCAGGTCTCAGGACCCTCGGATTTCCCCGATGCTGCCACCGGTCACTGTGGCCTCCGCCAAGTAGCTTCCTCTCTCTGGGCCTCTATCCAGCCCCTCCCTGTTCTGACACAGTGTCTGTTTGGTGACTGCCGGGGAAACCAGCCCTAAAACACAAGTTCTCACCCCATAAGCAGACTCCTGCCCTCCAGACAAGGAGACCCATTTCATACGCCTGCCCGAGGCCTGGCTCCCCGACCCCATCACCCCACCTTCGTCTATGTGGGGAGCAGAGCTGAGGCTCTGCCTCCTGGAGCCAATCACTCCCCAATTACTCTGCTGCTTGTTAAGATGGGGGTGCAGACCTGCCTCTCTCTCGTAAATCAAGGGGAAACAGGACTAGCCTCACCCCAACTCAGGGCTCTTCCTGGGCCTCGGCCAATTAGTGTTGTAGTTAATCAAACCGAACAACTCCCAGGAGAGGCAGCCAGCTGGGGGAAGCCAGCAGCGAGCGGGGAGCTAGTTGGTCCCAGCTGGGCTCCACCCAAGTCAGGCGACCACCTGTGTCTCTGCACCAGCTCCAATGTGGACCCAAACCTCTGCCCCCGAGCCTGTCCTTCCCATCTTCCCAGAGACTGAAGGTGGGGGGGGGGGGGTCACAGAGAAAAGAGAAAACTAGAGAAAAGAGCTCATGCTGATTTTAAGGTTATCGCCCAGGCACCACCTTATGCACCAGCACCTTGGCCTCCCAGGCCAAGGGCCCGCAGGTCAGAACCCCAGTCTACGGGGCCGGCACGCATGGCCACCCAGCAGCGGGGGCAGCAGGGCTGCTAATGCACATCCTCGGGACCACCACCCTGGGTACAGGTCCAGGATGGCCCCGGGCTTCCTGCGAAGCATTTCCCACTTCCCAGAGGTTAGGAAGTGGCCCAAGGCAGTGCCGTGGGAGCTGAGTGCTCACGACTCCAAGATCCGCGCCCTACCACTCACCTTGCTACACCCACAGTCAAGCTCCAGCTCGGGGGCCCAGGGCCCAAGACACTTTAGATCCCAGCCTGTCTCCTCTCTGGCTTCTCTGGGCCAGGACGTGCAGGCCACTGCCTGAAATCCAGTTAAATTGGCTTTCTCCCAGTTTCTAAGCGGCCCCACCCTCTCACGTGGGCCTTAGCACGTGCTGTGATCGTCGCTGTGCACGTGTGGGCTGCTGGCCCACCTCTCCGGGTCCCTCCAGAACTGGCACCTGCTTGGTGGCCCCATGGCAAGTCCAGGCTACCCCATCAGTGAGCGGGCCCAGCCCCTTGACCCCCACAAGGCGGACAGGCAGTGCTGGCCCCAGGGTTGCCATGATTAGAAAAGCCCCCCCACATCCGTGGTCCAATCACACTGTGAAATCCTAAGATGCTGTCATTTTGTGAAGCATCCAGAACGCCTCTGGGGATTTTACCTTTATCTTAAAAATACACTTTAAATTTTAAAACATAGGGTATTTTTTGATATAGAAAGAAATGGTCTAAATTACTGGAGAGCTAATTAATAACTCAAAGCAAAACAGCAGCAGGCGACGGGCTCCTGTGGTGCCTGCTGGCCTAGACACTGGGCGTGAGGCTGGGGGGGGGGGGGGCTCCGCTCCTGGGCCCCTCCCCGCTCCCGGCAGCCCCAGTTTTGCTCCCCTGTCTCTGTCTCCTCTCTCCCTGGACCGGCCCTGTCAGAAAGGGAGCAAAAGCTGACTTTGTTGTTTCCACAGAAATTGCATAGTGTCATATCCTTTTATTGTCTTTTAAAGTTAGTAAATAAAAATGTTATATTTCTCTAAAACTGGGCCACAGGGCGCACCGTGCTGCCTGCTAGAAGCTTCTCGGGGAACGACTCAGCTAGGAGCTTTTTCCGTTGCTCTTCAGGGAGAGTGGAAGGGGGAGAGAGAGAGAGAAACATTGACGTGAGACACATTGACTGGTTTCCTCCTGTACCCACCCCCGACGGGGGGTCCGGGAATTGAGCCTGACAACAGGAATTGAGCCTTGGCCGGAATCGAACCCAGGACTCTTCAGTCCTCGGGCCGACGCTCTAACCACTGAGCCAAACTGGCTAAGGGCTCTGCTCTTGTCTTCTTGAGAGAAAGATTTCAATCAAGAGACAAAGTGCAGCAAAGCAGCAGCTTAGCAAGAATTTATAGTCCGCAGCAAAACACACTTAAGACAGTGAAACAAGGACGGGCATAGAAGCAACAGGAGAGCCTAGGCCGGGCTGCCTTGGCTCGCTGGGAAGTCAGAGAAAAGGGGGCCTTGGAGACAGGTTCAGGGGGTTAGCCCGGGACACACTGCGGCTGCCCATTGCTCCCCCGGTTGCAAGTCTCGTGGGGTCCCTTAGAGAGAAGGCGGAAGGATGGTGCAGGAATCCTGCCCTAGGGTCCTGTGTGTGGAAGGTGTTTCTCTCTCCTGTAGGTGGGAATCCTCGGGAGGTCTCAGGGAGGCTCTCAATGGGATATCCATCAGCCTTCCAGGTGCGCCCTTTCAGGTGGTCTCCACTGACTGGGTGGCGCCAGGGCAGGGGGTCATTAGTCAATGCACCTGGCCCTGAGGCAGCCATGGAGTCACCTGTGTGGTTTTGCTGTTTTTCTGGGCCTGGAGCTGAAATACGACTGAGGCCTAGATATTATCTCCAGGGAGGAAACGCTCAGGGGGCCTAAACCGCATGGCCAGCCTGCTGGGGGAGTGTAGGTTACCCTGGGGACAAGGTTCTTGTTTTTCCAGTTTCACCCTTCACCAGGCATCTGGGGCTTCCTGCCCTGATGAGTTTTTGTACCTGGCCCATTGTCCTTGCTCTGCTCATGTCTAACTGCCTACCACATCCCCCCTCAAGGATCTTGGCTTTGAATTCTTTCAGAGAAAAGGGGTGCAGGGTCTAACTGCCTAAAACTGCTTGGTGGGCCCCCTCCATGTCCCCTGAGCCAAGGATGCGCCCTCCCCCCCGCCCCCCAGCCGTGTCAGGAGCCCGCACTCTGGCCACACTGAGGGCAGCTTTCCTCCCAGCAAAGCCTCCCTCCTCTTTGTCCCTGCCTAAGAATTCCTGTCCCTTGGACTCCCACACCACTCAGCCACTGGCTGCTGGTTTCCCAACCGCTCTGAGTCCCCCTTTCACTCCAAACCCCACCTCGGCGCCCCTCCTCCCTTCCCCAGGAGGGAAATTGAAGCCGGTTTAAAATAGAACAAAGAACGGAGGCCGACACCCGGTGGTGCTCAGCAGGAATCACCTGGAGGCCGCTCCCTCCCTCTGGAAGACCTCGCTCAGCTCGGCGCCCTCCTGGGCCTCCCCTCCTGCCAGACTCGCACCCAGCTGGTAGAGATGGTGTTCACACTGCAGGCGGCTGGCCCCGAGGGGAGTGGGGGCACCAACGGGTTTAGAAGCAGCCCTGAGGGCTCAGGAGAGGCCCCCTGGACCCTCCACGGGTGCAGCCAGAGCAGGCACTGCAGGCCCTTCTGTGAGCCCAGGACCCAAGGGCTGGGGGAGAGGGAGGCAGCAAGGGGGGGGGGGGCTAGGATTGCCACAGAAAATGCAGGACGCCCTGTTAAAACTGAATTTCAGGTCAGCAACGAATAATCTACTTGCCAATATAAGTATGTCCCATGCAATTTTGGGGATCTGCTTATACTGAAAAAATGTATTTGATCTGAAATTCAGACTTAACCGAGTGTCCTGTTTTGTGTGCCTGTGTGCGCCAAATCTGGACACTCTGATGGGTCTATTGCTCAGACCTGGGCCTGCCCCCCTGGCACAGGGGATGGAAGACATGGGCGTCGGAGGGTCTCAGAACAAAGGACCATGAACAGGGCTTAAACACTGGAAACTTATCATCTCACAGTTCTGGAAGCTGGAAGTCTGAACCCCAGGAAATCAGGGTCCTGGGGAGCCTTGCTCTCTCTGAGGGCTCTAAGGGAAGGTGCTTCCTCACTCTCCTGGCTGCTGGGGTAGCCGGCAACCCTTGGGCCCTTCGGCTGGTGGCAGCATCGTCCCAGCTCTGCCTCCCTCAGCACATGGTGTCATCCCCATGCATCTGGGTCTCTGTTTTCCCTGCTTATACCCCAATCCAGTATGGCCTCATCCTAAATTGATTACATCTGCAAAGACCCTGCCTCCACATATGGTCATATTCTGAACTTCCTAGTGGACATGAATTTGGGGGACCCTCTTCACCCCAGTAGAGAATTCGCTCTGGATTCACTCCCATCCACCTCACTGAAAACGATCAGACCGATGACCGTAAAATCTGACCGAAAAGGAACACCCAGTGTCTGCTCAGAGTCCATGAGGCCAAGGCCGCATGACTCCGGGGCGTGGCCGACCCTCTGGGACACCTCAGCCTGCATGAGGGGGTGTCCTCTTCCATTAGAAGGGCCAGACCACTAGGGCCCCAGAAACAAGCCTAATGTCACCAAAAAAATGCTGGATGCAGCCTGAGGCCCACGGTCGAGGCTGAGTTCCTACAGAAGAAAAGGAAACTTCTCCGGAGGCAGAAATTGCACGTGGCCTGATTGGAGGCTCTGTGTCCCAAGCTCTGTGTCCCTGGCTCAGCCCTGATTCCACTCAGACCTCAGGCTGGGGGCCGGCCAGTGAAGGGTGCAAGGCTGGTGAGAGGAGGCCAGATAAGGGACTGAGCCTCCTGGGCTGTCCCCTCAGAGGGCAGATTGTTTGGGAGCTGCTGCTCCCCTAGGAAGCCTCAGAGCCCTGGGGCCCTGGCCCACCCAGCCCACCGCAGTGGGGGCTCCAGCCGTGTGTGTGGGTCTGGGCCTGGACCGTGGCGTGAAAATCCACTCTGCTTTAGAGCTGACAGGCTGGGGCTTCACTTATGATTTGGAGCCTTTCTGGGCGGAGAAGTCCTCACTTCAGATACTTAGTATCAGCAATCAATTAACAGAGCTATCGTCTGGGTCATGGTAAATAGTAACACAGTGGAGAATAGTCTGTGATTTATTGCATTAAAACCACCACACACACACACACGTATACACTGTCACAGCTCTTAGGGGCAGTCTGCCTCCCTCTGGTGTGGGTCCCTTGTGCTATACGGGGAGCCCGATGCAGCCCCTGGGCGGCACCTTCTGGAGAAACAGGAGACACCCCCTTCCTGCCCTGGGCCCCTGGCCTCATCTCTCAGGGGTGGTCATGCCGGGCCCTCTCCTCACCTGCTGGGTCCGCAGGAGAACCCTTGATTTTCTGGGCCTGTGGCAGCCTCTTTCTATTCAGGTGCAGGCTCGAAGCAGCCTTTATCCCTTCCCCCCAGCCCAGGCAGTCACCCCTGTAGCTGTGGGATTCTTCAGAGAAGCGGGATTCAAAGGCCCAGTCGTCCATTATGCGGCTGCTGCAAACGGCTGGTCTCACACCTAGAGATTCAAACGGTGGGTCTTTGAAGCGCTTAAGACGCTCTGATCTTCCCAGTTCTGTGAGTATTCCAGGGCCTGCGTGCTCCTGGCCCCGGGAGCCCACTGTGCCGCGATTTGTGTATCTTTTGTCAAATGCCATAATGTGAACGTGACAGGCCCTGACATAATTAACTGCATATTTTCATATAAAGAGGAGAAACTAACTCGTTTCTGAGTAATCTGCTCGCACTTCCACTGGGCCCTGTCTTCAGTCAGGATACTCTGTTCAGAGATAGACTGTCTTCCTCTGATGGAAAGTGACAAGTCGGCCTCCCAGAGGGTGGGCCAGGCACAGAGAGACCCTTGCTCACAAGGGACAGAAGCAACTGAGGGGAACTGCTGGGAGTAAAACAACGGATTCCTGTCCTCAGGCCAGAAAGAACAGGGCAGCAAAGGAGGCTGGCAGGTCCTGAAATCAGGGAGCCCCCAAATAACAGGGGCCCAGACACGGTCTCAGTCACAGCCAAATACGGGAGGGAGGTGGGGCAGATGGAAGGAGCCCCAGGAAAGGCCCCAGGGTCCCCACTCCTCATGCCTTCCTGAGTATCCGTGACAAGCCACCCACGGGAGCCAAGTGTAGCTGCAGCCCGAGTGTGTGGAGCCCGAGACAGGAGAGAATGTATTGTTGTAATCAAATGCAGCTTACAGTTAGCTCCATCTGACACACATATAGTGATAGGCAGGATCATTACGGGGCTGCTGGCACTTAGGCCTAAATGGTAATCAATTTGCCTAAATGACTGCAATTAGCATGCCTTTTCCATGACACACGGAGCATGTCTGGGTCTGTCGGAGGGAACCCAGGCCAGCAGTGTTGCAGCCGTTCTCCGGACCCATGAGGCCCAGAGCCTCCCACTCAAGCTATTGCTCTGCCGGCGTGGCTCAGCAGTTGAGCACCGACCTAGGATCCTGGAGATCACAGTTCGATTCCCGGTCAGGGCACATGCCCGGGGTGCAGGCTCGATCCCTGGTCGGGGGCATGCAGGAGGCAGCCGATCAATGACTCTCATCATATATGTTTCTATATCTCTCTCCCTCTCCCTCCTCTCTTTGAAATCAATAAAGATATATTTTTTTAAAAAGCTATTGACTCTCCTTTCTTTGCTTCTCTTCAGAATGTCCCTTAACAGTAACTAAGAGAGAAAAGTGATTTAGGGGAAGGGCATCTGTGCACCTGTCAAAGGCTCCACTACCTTCAGCGACTCTAATCAGAGGCCTGCCCGGCCCCTAGTACTGAGCCACCGATGGCTGAGCTCCCCCCTTCCCTCCCAGCCTCCCTCAGCATCACTTACGTGTCAGTACAAACGTAGAGGAATTCCAGATGGTACGCCACAGAAAATGTGTGGGGGAAAGTACTTTATATCTGGCTCTTTAAAAAATCAATTATCTTTCTCATTCCCATCTTTTCCTTCACGTGAGAAACGTGAATACTTTGGAGAAACAGATTATCACCATCTTTAAAACTGGTCCTGGCACCCTGCCCAGGGCATTGGTACCACCTGGACACTCTACCTCTGGACAAAATCACAAAACCTAGCAAAGTGTGTCCGTGTGCACCTCCTGCCCCCGAACCTCTTCCCTCACCTCCAGAGCCCCAGAGCCCCTCGCGACCTCCAGACAGGTCACCTCGGTGCCGGCCACCTCCATCGGCAAGAGTCAAGACCCCAGCAGGAAACGGTTATTTCGACCGAGGGAATTTAACACAGGGAACTGGTCATGTAGGTAAGGGAGGGCTGAAAGGAAAAGAAGAGAGGTGGGGGCCCCAAAGAACAACACACAAGAAGCGGGCGCTCGCCGCAGTGCCCGCGAACGACGGGGAGGGCGTGGAGAAGGGCTCGCCCCACAGAACAGGGACCCGGAGCTCCCGGCTGCAGCGACGCCCGGCTGGCTGGTGCCTCTGAGGAGACCTGATGTGGCTGGTTCTGGGCACCTCAACCGAAACGCGCAGCTGGAACGAACCGCTGCTGCCACGAGGACGGGACAAGGTGCATCTGCTGGAGCGTCAATGACAGAAACAGGTAACAGACAAGAGCCAGGAGGTCCCGTCTGGCTCCCAGTGGGCCCTTCTGGCTGACCTCACGGGGTCACCTGCAGAGGAGAAAAGCGCTTGCAGAGCCCCAGCCCGAGCAGCACAGGGCTGAGGACGGGAGACTGGTTCTGGGGGCAAAGGTAAGTGCTGGGGGCATCCCGGGGCTTGCAATGCCCCCCCATCCTATAGTGGCCTCATCTACCAGAGAGCCGAGTGCTGCCTTCTGCCAGAAGCTTGCAAAACACCATCCCACAAAAAGGTACTTCACAGGAAACATGTATTTCAAACCAGATCCGCAGACTGAGGTCATTACAAATCCTGTTGTCCGATGCCCCCTATGAGCACCCCACTGGCTCAGATATGAGGAGCGGGTGGCAGAGGCTTGGAGGGCAGGGAACTCGCTGGGCTCCACAGACCCGGCGTCCTCTGCGGGCTGCTGGCGATTCCCGGAGACGCCTGCACCATCAATCCCTCGGTCTCCGCCAGCTGGCTCTGCGAATACCCTGGGTCCCCAGGGCATCACGTCTATATTTATTCCTGGCACCACTACCTTCTCTCCCTTCTCGTTTCTTTCTGGGCACACGATGCCCTTCTCCCCAGACCCCTGTGGCAGAAACTGGGCCAGCGCTCCTCCTAGTGGCTGTCGGCGAAACCCCTTGAGCCCAGGCATTTCCTCCGCGCCTAACTCGCCGCAAGATTCTTCCCCCGGACAGACGGCACGTGTGGACACACACCCACAGCCTGAAAGCAGTGGGTGCGCTCTTGACTCCCCATCTTGCTCAGCTTCTCCCGCCCTTGGCATGGTCTTTAATTCATGCCTTTGGCCCAGCGCAACTCACTCACCTTCCGAGCTTCACACGGGCTTCCCGCGGCCCTGCCATCAAGGGCCTTGAGTACCTGGCCGCCTTCCTGCACTAAGAAGCACCCTTTGTAAGCCTGGGTGGCCCAGAGATGGCCCTGTGCAACGTCCTGGCTGTCCCTCCAGTCCCCCTGGCTGTCCGCACAGACGGAGTCGCTCGTGTCCCCAGCGGTCCTGCTCCAGGGCTGATGCTCGAGGGAACCGACCACCTGAGGCCTGGGCAGGGCAGGGCCAGGCCACGCCCTCAGGTGGCTGCAGAAAAGGCTTTTTTTAAAAAAAAAAAACAAGTGCTTGGGGAAAAAAGGAAAAATTGTTCTGGATCCTTGACTTGTCCCTCCGATGAAAAATAAGGAAGGGCCTTTTCTTCCTTCCCCAAGGTGCCCACTTTGGGAAGTCACCAGATCAGGCGAGACAATTAAGAACTGTGACTGAGCACAGAATAGGCACTGGTGCTGAAGTGCATGGAGGGTGTCCCCTTACTCCACTGTGTATAGATTCGGGGTCCTCTCTCTTCCACTAATGATGCATAGTTTAAGCCTGTCTGCATGATTTATAGAGAGGTTCGCAGACGCCTATTGTTTAGCTCCGTCTCCAGTAAACACCCCGGGGACCCAGTCGTGGGCCTCTGTCCCCATCACCACTGCCTGGGTGAGTCAGGGAGCAGAGGAAGCAGGTCAGGAGAGGGGGAGACTCTGCGGGGACCAGAAGGAGAGGAGAGGGAAGCAAGCAGGAGCTGCAGGAGAACCAGGGTTCCCTCACTGCCCCCCCCAGGACCTGCTGGTCCCAGCAAGTCCCTTCCCCTCCCGTGAGTATCTCCCTCCACAGCCTCTGCTCCAGACTGTCCTGGGGGACGACATTAATAACAGTGATTGCAGGCCTTTTATTCTATGCACTTATTACCACAGCTGTACGAGTGCTTATTATTAATAATAATAATTTAGTGCAGACTTTACTGCTTTTGTGTAACAGTGAGTACCTGGATTCTAATTATCTGTCTTATTTTAATATTTATGGAATTAATCAAACTTTTTAATGGAAAATCCCACAGTGAAATTACCGAGCGCATGCTTCGATGAAGACAGATGCGGCCTGCTGTGGAGAGAGACAGCTCGACTTTATTAACATTACTGGGAACCTGCATGCAGGCCGGCCCGAGTCAGGCAGGCTGGGCTCTGGGTGGCCCAGGGAGCACCCCGTGTCACCCCAGGGATGAATCCCGTGTCACCCCTGTGCTGATCATGTTGGGCTGACCTGTTTACCAAGGCCAAACCATTCACTCCAGGGGCTCTGCTTGCCAGGCCCATCCTGGCAGGCGCTCCTGGCTGGCCCGACTCCCCAACCATAGATGGGAAGCAAAACCAGACTCGAGTTGCAAGCGAAGGTGAAGGAAGATGCTCCCCCTAGGCTCCAGGCCTCAGGCGACCTACCCCCATGGGCGCCTTGCGGCTTCATTGATGTTGGCAAGGTCAGAAAAGCCATCACGAATGTTATCTCAAACCTGGAGAACCAGCAACCTGGGCTAAGAGGCCAGCTGATGGTCACCTGAAACCCCACTGAGACTGCAGTTCCCCGGCCTCGGCAAGAGTGAGGGGGATGACGGGTGCCTCGCCCCCAGCAGGCCTCCGGGATGTGCTTTCTGTGTGTTCCTGAATGTTTGTTTTACAACACTGTGTATTGGGCACTTTATTATTTCCTTTCACAGATGGGAACCGAGGCTACATGGATTAAGCAGGTGCCAAGGTGTCAGGAAACGCCCGGCCCACACTGAGCTGGGAACTCAGGCCATGGGAGGAGGCCAGGCCCCGGCGGGTCCCCTCTGCTCTGCGGCTCTCACCTGCTTCTCAGAGCCCCTTCTCTGCAAGTCTTCAGTCCTGGGGTTGGGACCCTCAGGCTGCCCTGGCTTCCAAAGGGTCGCACTCCTGGAATCACGGGGCCCTTTTCCACCCGATAATTCCCTTACTCTGCTCGGCCTGCCCCAGGCTCCTTCAGGAAGCAGCTGCAGCCCCAGCAGAGGGGCAGGGCAGGGCCACCTGGGCAGCTTGAACAAGCGGGGGCCAGGCTGCACCCCGCCACACAGAAGTCCCCTGGGACCCAGGCTGCAGGAATTGGTCGTTAAGAGATGAGACGAGAGCCCTCACTGGTGTGGCTCAGTTGGTTGGAGGGCTGTCCTGGACACCAAAAGGTTTTCGGTTCGATCCCGGGGTTGGGGAGTGTACAGGAGACCACCGATTGATGTTTCTCTCTCTCTCTCTTTCCATTCCCTCTCTAAAATTAATTTTTTTAAAAAGAAAGAAAGGAAAGAGATGAGATGAGACCATCCCCATGCAGCATCTAGGTGATTCCACTGTGCAGCTGGGGTTCCATGGGGTTCTCAATTCCAGCTTCTCACTGGGGAGCTTTGACAAGGACCCAGGTTGGGTCCACCCCAGGACTCTGTTGGGCTGGTCTGGGGAAATTCCGCTTACGTGCTGAGAGCTGGCTCCCCAGGCGGTTTAATGTGTGATCTACGTGGAGAGGTCCCGGCTGAGAATGAAAACCTATTGTCTGAAAGGAAATTTACTCTCAGAAGCGGATCTTCTTCCTGCAGCCATTGGGCTACTGTCCTCATATGTCATGACGCTCAACAGTCACCCTCTCAGAGGGGCCCTCCCTGATCCCCGCTCCAGAACCTCCCCAGCAACAGGAACCCCACCCCCAGCCACTGCCACCGTATCCAGCTTTCTTGCCCTCATAGCATATTTCACCGTACTGGGTTGAATAGTCCCCCCCAAAAGTCATGTTCTGGTGCCCCCCAGACACCGTGAAATGACCTGATCTGGAAATAGGGTTTCTGCAGATGTAATCACATTAAGATGACATCATACCGGGTTAGTGTGGGCCCTCATCCAGTGACCGGTGTCCTTATCAGGGGATGGAAATTTGGACACAGAGACACAGGGGAGACTGCCCAGTGACAAGGAGGCAGAGGCTGGAGTGATGCACCTACCCACCGGGGACCCCAAGGATGTCTGGCAATGCAAGACGGGGGCTCTGGACCAGGGATTGCTCCTGGAAGCCTCAGAGGGCACAAGGCTCTGCCAACTCCTAGGTTTCAACCTTCTTGCCTCCAGAACTGTGAGGTGATAAATTCCAGGTGGTTTAGACCCCCCGGTTTGTGCTGATCTACTACTAATACCATCCCCCCCGTGGACCGATGGGTTCAATCCTGAGTTTTCCTACTCGCCACCCCACTCCCCTGCAGGCATACGTGCACAGTGATGGAAGGGGCCCTGTCCTTTTGCACGGCTGGGGCCTCAGCACCTCAAACAGCGCCTGGCACGTAGCTGAGGCTCAAAACTTTCACTTAAATGAATAAATAAAAGAATATAGAAAAGGCATAACCCGCTTTCCAAAGCAGAGAGGTGAAGTGGGGGGGGGGGGTGAATGGAAATCCCTGGATCGCTGTTCCGAGCACCTTATACGGATGTTATCGTTTGACCTCTAAATAAGCCTGGGAAGTGGATGCTGTGATTGTCCCCCTTTATAATGAAGTAACCAAGGTTCAGAGGTGAAGGCAGCTGCCAGAGGGCAGGCCTCACAGAACTTGGAGAGTGAACATTGAACCCAGGGCCACGTGACTTGAGAAACCCCATGTTTTTCAAGAAGGGGCCTGGCCCTGCCCACACCCAGTCAAACGCCACCCAGGACGCACCCCCGGAGGCCAGCTGAGCAAGCAGCACCGCGCAGAGAGGCTGCGGACGTGGCCTGGACACAGAAGTTTCTCCCAAGTCCTCTTGTCTCAGCAGCGTTTCTCTATCTCCCTTCCCATCACTCCTGCAATCGGAGCTGGAGAACTAATTTATCACGGGCCCTGAGCCTTCAGAAAGATCACCTAAAGGGGACAAGTCCAAATTAGAAATGTTTATCTTGTTTCAGATGACTTCGCACTTCCGCTCTTCCTAGAAAGGACTTTTTATCGGATAGAGAAGTTGGTGAAACTCGTCTGCGTTAATATCCCAGGTGAGGGGTGGCTGAAGTACCACAGGATCGTGGTGCTCCTTTTTTTTTTCTTTTTAATTTGGAAAAGGGGGGAAGTGTACCACCTGGTGACGCAGGGACATCTGGTTCTGGCTGATCCTTCCGCAGAGACCTTGGAAACCCAGGAGAACCTGGTCACCGCCACCCCTGGAAGCCCAGGTCAGCTCTGCCTGGGGATCACTAACAAGGACATGCTGGTTCGCCCTTTATGATGGTGACTGATCGAGCTGCTACGGTGATGATCCTGCCACCCACCCTCCCCATGCTTCTAAGTTATTCTGACATCTTTCCCCTCACCTCCTCTGCGGAAATCTGGTTTTAATTAATTTTCTGTAACAAGTCAATTGTCCCGTATGTTTCCTTTTCATCGCCAGAGCGCCATTAGTCATGAGCGTCAGTGACGAACCAAAATCAATATCCACACCGCCAGACACTGGAGACCCACAGGCCGGCGGGGTCGCCCAGCTCCCACCGGGCACCGGCCCCCCCCCCCCCCCCGTCACACCGGCCTGCTGCTCCCGCATCTCCTCTCCCACCCTCCCGCCCTGAAGGACTGCACCTGCCCGGGGCTCAGCGGCCCACCCGGTGCGTTAGGCCTTTAATCGAGCAAGGACTGAGGAATGAAGCGTGGACCGAAGGTGGGAGAAGGGAAGACGCGGGTAACTAACATCGAGAACAGGAACGTCTCTTCTTAGTGAAGCCAGGGAGCGCCCCTCTTCTCGGGGAAGCAAGAACCAAAGAGGCTGAGTGGGTAAGACGCCCTGTGCCTGCAGGGGGACACTGCTCGGCCACAGGCAAGGACAGCTGCCGTTTGCAACAACACGCGTGGACCTCGGGTGCATCACGCTAAGTGAGGTAAATGAACAGAGAAAGGTAAATGCTTCACGGTATCGCTCATATGACACCTCAGAAAAGCCAAGCTTGTGAGACAGAGTAGAATGGTGGTTACCGGAGGCTGGGGCATGGGGGAGCTGGGAGAGGCTGTTTGAGGGTGCACGCCTGGAGTCCGGTGACATGTCCTGGAGATCTAATGCGCAGCCCACGTCCCTTCACAGAGTCCTCCCTCTGTGGGTCTGTGTTCAAACAGTCATGGAGCCTCATCTTACTTTGACTGCATCTGCAACGACCCTGTTTCCAAATAAGGTCACATTCTGAGGGCCTGGAGCGAGGACCTCAACATTCCTTTTTCTTAGGGGACAGAACTCCACCCATAACAGGGAGCTTCCAGATCCTCCCTGCTGGCCCACCGGGGCCTCTCCCCCTCCTCTCGGAACCTTCTCCCTCACTCTGCTCACTCCAGCCACGTAGACGCTCCTGCGTCCTTCAGCTCATTTTCTCAACACCTCACTTGTATACCAACAGCAGGTGACAAGACCTTGTCCAGGAGTTGAAGAAAGGCCTCCCGAGGGAAACATGAATAGTGGGAAGCAAAATCCTGGGGTTCCCCTGCAGTGGTCCCCCATCGCCCCAAATTCACATGTTGAAGCCCTAGCCCCCAGCACCTCTTGTGACCTTATTTGGAGAGAGGGTCTTTACAGAGGTCATTAGGGCGAACCCCTAATACAATACGACTTGTGTCCTTATGGGAAGAGGGAATGTAGACAGCGAGAGACAGGCGTAGAGGGAGAATGACCTGCAGGGACACGGAGAAGACGGCCATCTACGAGCCATGGAGAGAAGCCTGGAGCAGAGCCTTTGCCCACAGCCCTTGGAAGGAGTGAGCACCAGGGGACCTTGGTTTTGTTCACTTCCAGCCTTCAGAACTGAGGGACAGGGGTTCCCGCTGTTTCCATCACCCAGATTGGTCCTGTGTTAAGCACGCTAACTATAGAGGCAGCCACCACTGCTTCGCAGGGACGGTCCCCACGGCCAGGTCTCCATCAAAATCCCAGGCAAAGACCGTATTTCACTCACTGTTCCTCACATACACACCAAGTTTAATAACAATAATAATAACAGAAGATGGAAAGAAAGGGCAGCCATGAGCCATAGGAAGCTGGCCGGACATCAGCTGGGCTTCAGCGCGTTTTACTCAGCAAAGCAGCAGGTGCGAGCCAGGGCACCCCACCTTCCAGGCTCCCCGTCAAAGCCTTTATGAAAGCAGTGGCGGGTTATTTGAGTCTGAGTAATACATGTGCCGAAACCAAAGAGATGATACAAGTTTGAAATCCCCAAGGAACGTCCTGTCTGCTGGGAGCTCTAACCACGGCCACTTCACGTCCCGGCATCAAAACACGTTTGTCTCCGCGGGTCCTGGGGACGGGCTTCTCCCCCTAACACTCGGATGCTAATGTACTTCTGCCCCCCCAGCCGTGTTCAGAAAGCTTCCGTCTTTGACAGGTAGGAAATTTGCATTTCCATTAGTGAGGCCTTTGTCAATTGTGAATCATAAAAGCCGCAGACGCGTAGGGCTGGGGAAACGCACTGTGCTTGAAAAGCGAGACTGTTTTCCAAGGTTCACCGCAAGGTACCCAAGGGGATGGAGGCGGCAGAAAGGGCCCTGGGCTGCTGAGGACCCTCAGGACCTGGGAGAAACTCCTAAGGCTTGGCCCCTGCCTGACAGCCGGAGGGGAGGCGGCCCCACGTGACTAAACTAGCTTGCGGTTGACTGTTCAGCATGGAAACGATCGGCTCTTCGAGGGTGGCTGGGAGTTGGTGCTGCCAGCCCAGGGCCGGGGTTTTCGCCCCTGCTCCACTCTCACCTCGTTTAAACCGCCCCGAGCCCGGGCAGGGCGGGGTGTGATGGGCCTAGGCGATTTGTTTCACTCGGTCTGTGGACAAGGTCAGGTGACGATGCCCGAGAAGCATTAACGCCCCAGCAGCCCAGCAGCGGGAAGAAAGGCGCACCGCGCACGCGGCTCCCCCGCTGGCTTCTCCAGCCTTAAACTCGGTCCCGGACCCTCGCACCTTAAACAGCTCGGCTGCCGCGGTTCCTGGGGCAGGAGCAGGCAGTGGACAGAGGCGCCACCTCGGCCAGGAAAACACTTGTTTCCTGAGAGGCAGGACACTCCTCAAAGAGGACCTCGGGCCTTGCCCAGACTCCCCCAGGCAGACCGTGAGAGCGCTGCATTTCAGGGACGAAGGAACTGAAGGAGCAGGGAGGGGGGCAGGCAGAGGCCCTGGGCGCTCAGTGGTGAGCAGGGTGCCTGCCTCTTCTCTGCTCCCAGGCCATCCCCTCTTCTCTGCTCCCAGGTCATCCCTCTGCTCCCAGGCCATCCCCTCTTCTCTGCTCCCAGGTCATCCCTCTGCTCCCAGGTCATCCCTTCTTCTCTGCTCCCAGGTCATCCCTTCTTCTCTGCTCCCAGGTCATCCCTTCTTCTCTGCTCCCAGGTCATCCCTTCTTCTCTGCTCCCAGGTCATCCCCTCTTCTCTGCTCCCAGGCCATCCCCTCTTCTCTGCTCCCAGGTCATCCCTCTGCTCCCAGGCCATCCCCTCTTCTCTGCTCCCAGGTCATCCCTCTGCTCCCAGGCCATCCCCTCTTCTCTGCTCCCAGGTCATCCCTCTGCTCCCAGGCCATCCCCTCTTCTCTGCTCCCAGGCCATCCCCTCTTCTCTGCTCCCAGGCCATCCCCTCTTCTCTGCTCCCAGGCCATCCCCTCTTCTCTGCTCCCAGGCCATCCCTCTGCTCCCAGGTCATCCCTTCTTCTCTGCTCCCAGGTCATCCCTTCTTCTCTGCTCCCAGGTCATCCCCTCTTCTCTGCTCCCAGGCCATCCCCTCTTCTCTGCTCCCAGGTCATCCCTTCTTCTCTGCTCCCAGGTCATCCCCTCTTCTCTGCTCCCAGGTCATCCCCTCTTCTCTGCTCCCAGGCCATCCCCTCTTCTCTGCTCCCAGGTCATCCCCTCTTCTCTGCTCCCAGGTCATCCCCTCTTCTCTGCTCCCAGGCCATCCCTTCTTCTCTGCTCCCAGGTCATCCCCTCTTCTCTGCTCCCAGGCCATCCCCTCTTCTCTGCTCCCAGGCCATCCCCTCTTCTCTGCTCCCAGGCCATCCCCTCTTCTCTGCTCCCAGGCCATCCCCTCTTCTCTGCTCCCAGGCCATCCCTCTGCTCCCAGGTCATCCCTTCTTCTCTGCTCCCAGGCCATCCCTCTGCTCCCAGGTCATCCCTTCTTCTCTGCTCCCAGGCCATCCCCTCTTCTCTGCTCCCAGGCCATCCCCTCTTCTCTGCTCCCAGGCCATCCCCTCTTCTCTGCTCCCAGGTCGCCTCCCTCATCAGTGCACGGGGTTCTGGGATGGACAGGGAATGCTCGAGGACCGGACCCCTGCTTCCACAGGAAGGCTGTGCATCTTAGTCTGGGAGACAGACAGAAAAGGAGAAAGCCAAGGGATACACCTTAGCCTCATTAGTGATGTGAGCCATCAAGAGAACAAAGGGATCCTGTGGACAGGGACCAGTTTAGAGCAAGGGATGAAAAAAGGCTCCCTGGGGAGGCAAGGAGAGGCGTGCCTGACGGGAAGAACATTCCAGACGGGGAACAGAAGGCTACTGCCAAGTCCCCGCGGCTCTGCAGAGCGTGGTGTTCCTGCAGCGGAGCCCTGAGGGCAAGCGGGCAGTGGCCTGGGTCAGAGAGGAGAGTGGGAGCCCAGATGCTGGGGTCACGGCGGGACTGTAGTTTTATTCTGGTGGTGACGGGAAACCAGGGCAGGGTTTCCCCGCAAGAAGCAAAACTGTAATGCTCCCAGGGCAGTGAGAACGGATCCCAGGGGGGCGGAGTGGAGATTTCACTGCGATGTCCCGCAGCCAGGCTGCTGGGCTCTGGAAGGGGCCCCTCACCAGCACTGCTCTTTCTTGCCCGAGTTGGGACTTACCTGAGAATGAACAGTGGAGTGGCAGGTGGAGGCTAAGCCGTCACCCTTACTGTGGAGAAGGGGCGGGGTCAGAGCCAATGGGCTGTCTAATTTGACCCCCACAATCGATCGGTCCCCCACCGCCTGGAGGGGAAGAGCTGCGTGCTTGGAGGCTCAGCACAGGGAGGGAGAAAGAAGCAGCTGAGCCGAGCAGGGCCAGCCCACGCCCCCCCCCCCATCAGCCATCATCAGCCATCGGCCATCAGCCATCGGCCATCAGCCAGCACAGCGCTAAGGGAGGCCAGGAGGGGAAAGGCCAGCAGCCTCCTGCTCATGGAAGCTAATCCCATGTGGTTGAGAGGCCTCTGCCCAGCCCAGGTGATGGTGGCTTAGTGCCAGGGGTTGGTCCTGAAAATGGAGAGCCTCTCAAGAAAACATCTGACGACTTGTGGACAAAAAAAATGTGTTGCCAGGCACTGCACCCTGGGTAGCCCACGAGCTTCGACTTCCCCTAGGAGAGGGTGGTGATGAACACATTAGCCGTGTTCAGACTCTTCCCCTCACACACCTCCTCCCGTGGGAGCCCAGGCTCGCCCCACCTCTCTGTCCTCTGGTCTCCTTGTCACAGCTGCTCCTGCAGGCAAGCAAGACTCTGTTATGCAACTTACATTTCTCTTTTACAAGTTTAATAACTTTGTAACCTCAGCTTGTTTCTGCCTGTGATCTGCTGCAGTTTTACTTTATCGCTCTTAAAATTCAGAGAGTAGAGCACAGCGTGAAGTCCCGTCACCGAGCCCGACCTCCGCGGTGTCTGCACAGCCCACAGAGTGCCCCCTGGTGACCCCATGTCACCCGTTCATCCTGCTGCACGCTTGCTCCCCGTCAGTGCCCGCGTGGCACTGGCCGCCACATCCTGCGTCGGAGACCCAGTGACCCCCACCAGTTTGTCTGCGTCACTGTTTCCCACCTGGATGTGCACAGAGTAGCTTGGATCCATCCTTAAAAGCATGTCAGCTGCATTGTCACTGGCGGCACCTTATTATTCATCAGCGCCCGTCTGCCATAACTAGGCCATGCTGACTTCCGTCCCCACCCTCGGAACTGGGCCAATTTAGAGGCATCTGCAGGAGCGGGAGGAAAGGTGTCACCACCTCCTCCAGCCTGGCCAGGGACCCCAGACTGCAGGTCTCCGGGCCTCAGGGAAGCAAGCAGCCAGCCGGGGCCCAGCACCCTGCTCCACTCTGCGTCGGGACCATGTTTCCCAAACCAGGGTTCTGGGGACATTTCCAGAGCATCCCCAATACGGAGGACAAGGCAAGCGGTTCTCAGAAGTAGGTGTGAGGTAAAGAGCAAGCCCAAGGTCGCCTGTCACCCAGCCTTTCAGCCTGTCACTCCCCACCCCGAGCTCTCGGGCTGCATCAGCGTCCTGATCTCTGACCCTGCAGGCTCGCTGCTGCTGCGGGAGGGCGTGGCTGGCTATGGCCCTGCTGCGACGCTTCCTCCGCCCCTCAGCCACTTCCAGCTCCTCCCAGCCTCCTGTCCTCCTCACTGGAGTGAGGTGAGGGAGCCCCTCCCAGGCCCGCGCCCAATCCCCTGGACTGGCCCCCCCAGGAGAAGGTGAGGCTGGATGTACTCTGTGTCTGTGCCGTGCAAAGTGGCCATCACGAGGCACCCTTGCTGCGGCTGGTGAGACTGAGGAAGTGAATTTTAATTGTATGTCATTTCAAGTAATGCTAATCGCCACATACATGAGCTAAGTTAGAAGCTCACTGAGGAAATGGATCTCATGGATGGAAGGAAGGAAGGAAGGAAGGAAGGAGGGAGGGAGGGAGGGAGGGAGGGAGGGAGGGAGGGAGGGAGGGAGGGAGGGAAGGAAGGAAGGAAGGAAGGAAGGAAGGAAGGAAGGAAGGAAGGAAGGAAGGAAGGAAGGAAGGAAGCCTCCTCTGGTGCTCCTGCCTCTGCTCCGTCCCTCGGCCCCCCTAGCTCCCTTCCTCCGTCCCTCCCTCCCTCCCCCTTCCCCCCATCGCCCTCACATGCAGTGGCCTGTTACATGTCTCTCTCTCTCTCTTCCTTTCTCAAAGCTGTGGAAATGCTCTGCTGTGGGTTCAGTTGTGTTCATATGTGGATGCCCTAACCTCAGAACATGACTGTATCTGGAAATAGGGTCACTGCATGTATCATTAATTAAACTGCGTCACGGTCATGATGGAGGAGGGCAGCCCTAATCCAATATGACATCTCTCTGGCTAAAAGGATGCCTCCTGAGACTGGGCTCTGGCAGAGCGTGGCTCTGACTGCCACACGCGGTGAGCACAGCCACCAGGAGCCAGGTAGCTCTCAGCCTCGCCCTCATCCATATGGCAGGCGTCCTTAGAAAGAGGGAAATTTCGACAGACACACGCACAGGGAGAACGCCATGTGCAGATGAAGTCAGGGATTGGGGTGATGCTCCCGCAAGCCAAGGAATGCCAGGCTTGGCTTTCACCAGAAGCTGGGGAAAGACACAGACTGTTTCTTCCTCCTAGTGCTCAGAAGAAACCAAACCAGCTGACAGCGTGGGACAGTAAATCTCTGTGGTCTGAGACACCTAGTCTGGGCTACTTTGTTATGACAGCCTGGGAAACGAACACATATTTCCACTCACTTTATTTCTATAAAGGGATAAATTGGAACAGAGGAAGAAATCACGTGTCCTTTAGGGGACTTGTAGGTTGAGGGCTCCACTATATTGGGCTAGCATTTCCTGGGATGCTCTGATTTCCAGTTTTTCATCCCAATTTTCCTTCTGAAGACACATAAGTCTTACTTTTCAAGCTCCACTATTTCATCATTCTTTAGATGAGTATCATAGTATGAATCGTCATCATCATCAAAAATATTAGAAAACCCCTATTTCGATGTGCCAGGGGCTCACAAAGCACATTAAACTCCATAGCCCTCATTTCCTGGGACATTGCATCCAAGGCCAGCATGAGATCCTACGATGCCATTTATTTTAATTTGCTAACTCATTCAAGGAATTATTGAGCACCTACTCCACATTATATGCTGTGAGGTGTTTTGTCCAGGCCTTGAGGCTCAGCAAAGGGAATGGCATGTAAGGGAACTTGACATGGTTTCTTATTCCAGGACCTGCCTGTCTCCTGGGGGGCCCTGGGTAAAGGGCCATTTGCAAGCACATCACAGGGACTGGCTGGGGGCCAGCAACAGGCAAGAGAGCCTGCCATCCATCTCTCTTGCTCACACCTGTGGCAGGCCTGTGGCTGCAGCCACTTGAGGTCACTGCAGGTGGCCGACCTCAGCCAGGCTGATATGGAGAAGCCCACTCTCCTGCACCTCGGATGCCAAATGGAGAAAACTGCATCTCTCTGGCTCCAAGGATGCCTCCTCGCCAGGCTCCCGTGCCAGCGACTGGGTTCTGGCAGAGCGTGGCTCTGACTGCCACACGCGGGTGAGCACCGCCACCGGGAGTCGGGTAGCACTCAGCCTCGCCCTCATCCAAAAGGCAGCTGCTCCAGCAAGCCAGAAATTAAAGCAGATCCCGCCACGCCAGCTGACAGCCTCTATATGACAAAACAGCAAAAGCCACCGCTGGGGCTCGTGCCCTTGAGACGCCCCGTTCGAGCACATGACTTTCCAGGTGTCCCCCAGGGTTCCCCTCCGACCGACCCCAGCTGTCCCAGGGCATCTGCGTCCTTGGCCAGTGCCTCAGACTGTGACTGGCCACTTGGCCATCCCTCTCCTGCCTTTTTTTTTTTTTTTTTGCAAGGCCCGGGTACTCCTGTCCTTTCGGCAAGAACTGGTCCCACCTGTGGGATGTTCACTTATCTCTGTGAAGTGGGAAACAAAAGGGAAAAAAGTCATATTTAAAACTAAAGCCAAATAGCTTAGCTCCTCTTGGGAAAGTGCTCTCCTCCTGGGACTGGCTTTGCTGTGCCAAGTTCGGGAAAGAAAAGCAAAGCCAGGAACAAAGGCGCCAGCCCGCGGCCTCCCGGCTAACGGGCTGGTGGCCGGCTGCCTGCTCTCGGCGGTGGCAGGGCAGCCCCGCGGCCAGGCCATCCTCCTCACCGCGGCAGCTGCGCCTGGGAACTACCAGGCAGCCCGGAGCGGGGAGTGAGAAGATGTAGCTATTGTCACCCACCAAGAGGCAGAAATCCCAGGCTCCCTGATGCCCCAAACTGAAGCCAAACTGAGACAGACTGTGTTGTTCTGTTGGACCCTGACTTTCCTTCTCTCTGAACTAGAGATAATTCTGTCGTTGTTGTTGTTAATCCTCACTTGAGGATATTTTTTCCATTGCTTTTCAGAGAGAGAGGGAGGGAGGGAAGGAGGGAAGGAGGGAAGGAGGGAAGGAGGGAAGGAGGGAAAGAGGGAAGGAAGGAGGGAGGGAGAGGGAGGGAGGGAGGGAGGGAGGGAGAGGGAGGGAGGCACATCGATGTGAGAGAGACACATGGATCGGTTGCCTCCTGCATACGCCCAGACCAGGGCTGGGGATCAAACCTGCAACCAAGGTACGTGCCCTTGACCTGCGACCCTTTGGTGCACAGGGCCGATGCTCTAACCACCAGCCAGGGCCAGATAATTCTATCTTGCACTCCTGTGTCTTTAGAGGCTTAATCAATGGACAGCTATTAAATACCTTGAAATGAAAACACACTAAATACATAGCACCTCTCATGAAGACAGGTCACGCTCTGGCCTTCCATCTAAGATGTCTGGATTGTAATTCAAGACCAGCCACTAATTATAGCGTGTGGCAGGAGGACCCCACCCCCGCTATCTGCAATGAGGAAGAACTATGCAGAGCTGGAGATTCCAGGAGGATGAATTAGTGAGAGATGCCCAGATAGGCCATGACCCCGTGTCACAGAGATGATCTCACATGCATAGTAATGTGCTCCTCCTTCCTTCCATTTTCTGCCTGTTGGGTATTTTCAAGGTGTTTCTTTGGATTTCCTGTTGTATTTTCAAAACTGAGAGAGGTAAAAGGCTTTTTAAAAAGAAAAGGGAAAGTGTTGAAAAGACTGAGGAAGGAATTCGGAGACTGCAGAGAAGATGAATAAAAGAAATCACATTGATTGGGAAACTGAAAGAATTTTTAAAAGAAAAACAAAAAACAGTAAGAACAGCAATAACAAATTAGTTTTTTTCTCTAAACTAACTCAGGGGGAAGAAAGCTAGGCTTTCTGTTGTAGGGGAGGAAAATTTTTCCTCCATGCTTCTAGGTTCTTTCTGCTGGTCTAATAATTAAATCAACATGGGAAAGATTTAACAAGAGAAAATAACCAAATTTAATTACATGTATATGTACAGGAGCTTCACATGCATGACAGGTTTAGATACACAAAGGTAAAATGAGGTACATACGACATCCTGAGAAGGGACAAGGTGAGAGCCCTGAGGCCTTTGAGGGGAGGAGGGCGACTCGCAGATGCTAAGAAGAGCAGATGTTAGGCAATGAGACGTTTGCCCTGCTTTACAGATAGGTCATAAAAGTTATGGGCAGGGCCTCTAATTAAACTTCTTCAAGGTAGTTAAAGGGGAGAGGAAGCAGAAGTTTGTTTTGTGCCCGAAGGTCTCGATTGCCTTCCGTTCAAAACAATCCACATGCCAAAGTGGATTTGGCCTGTGGGGGGCCAGTACGGAAGCCCCTCACCCTTTAGAGGAGTCAAGAGGTCCTTGAATGGCTCAACTTGGGTGGGAAAATAATCCCATCTTTATTTTCACTGACCTCTAGCTGAAACTTAGCATTTCCTTTCATTACAAACGTGAGCACTGACCCCAGTTGTTTCAGCAGTTCCCATGGTTTGTTCCCAATAGAAATCATGGATCTTTTCATATCCCATTACCAATTGCTGCAAATATCTCAAAATATTATTTACCCTAATCACTACTTCAAAATTATGGTGGTTATTAAACTTGGGCTAGGTCTTGTTATTTAATTCAGTGAAAAAGCACACATTTACTTGATCACAAATGAGTTTTAGAAAATATTTTGGTAACTATATGTCAATATAACTGGTTTCCACTGTAATGTTATATGTTCTATTTACGCATTTAAAAATATTATTCTGAAAAGGGATCCCCAGGGCAAAAAAAAAGTTTAAGAATCTCTGCTTTAAAACCACACCCCAGAAACCACTTCACATGTGTTTACGGTGACAGCAGGTGGCAGCAGCTAAGGGGGAAGAAAACAGAAGCAGCCACACTAGAGAAATGTCACGAGGTGAGCGGAGGACAGGGAACACCCCAAGAGACTGGCCGGGCACATGCCGGGTCTGGGTGGATCAGCAGCCTTGCCTATGATTAGCCAGTGGACCAGCTCAAACCTGGAGGCTAGCCTGGTCGGCGTGGCTCAGCGGTTGAGCGTCGACCTAGGATCCAGGAGATCGTGGTTCGATTCCCGGTCAGGGCACAGGCCGGGGTTGTGGAAGTAGGAACCAGGTTAGTGCTGCTGAGCTCAGATTCACTCCTCCGCCAGCAGAGGCTCTGCGGACAAAAACCACTTTGAAAAGCATAATGTGGTCTCTGATGTGAGGGATTATTAAGATGTGTGAAAATTATTTTCATTTTTCCTGCAGAGCAAACGTGGATCTCCTCTCAGGCCTGCCCTACCCACGGACTCAGGTCATCCCTCCTCACCATTCAATTTCTTGTGAAGCGCCTTTGGTTTTGTTGTTTTATTTGTAATACTTTTGCCAGCAAAGGTCCACAGTCTCTTGGAAGTCCTGTGGGACTGGCCCTTGGTCAGCTCTCCTTGGACTTCGGAAACAAGGCCTTGTTATCCGAAGGAATCCTGAGAGTCTCCACCCTTTGTGGGAGCGAGCAGGAGGCTTACTTACTGGCGCTGCTGCTCTGCCTTCCTCTGCCCTCAGGGAGACTGGCTGCTATTAAAAATACAGCCTTTGACCCAACGCTTTTACTTGTGAGAACTTTTTTCCTACAGAAAGAGGGATACATAGAAAGATTCATTCTGAGGATATTTTTTGGATCATTCATTCATTTATTCAACAGATATTGAATGCCTATTATATGCCAGGCACTACCATTATTTTAAAATAGGTTTTTGTTGATTTTAGAAAGAGAGGAAAGGAGAGGGAGAGAGATAGAAACATCGATGAGAGAGAAACATCAATCGGCTGCCTCCTGCAGGCCCCCTACTGGGGATCGAACCTGCAACCTGGGCTTATGCCCTGACCGGGAATCAAACTTGTGACCTCTTGGTTCATGGCTCAGCACTCAACCACTGAGCCACACTGGCTGGGCAGGCACTATTATCACTTATGATAACAATATTGGGGGGAAAAAAGAACTGTCCAATTGGAGTTGTTTAAATAAATTTAGTTATGGCTGTATGACAGAATACTATGTAGTCATTAAATACCATGTCCTTAGAAGAATAGTTAATAACATGAAAAAATTCATGTTGAAGGGGAAAAGCCAGTTTCTAACTACTATATAAAGTACAACCCCAATTTTGAAGGGAGGAATATACAAATACATGCACCCACCACAATGCTGGCAGGGGCTATGTCTAGGGAGTGAGACTATGAGTGATTTTTATTGTTTCGGCCATGTTTCTATATAGTCCCAATTCCTAACATTAAATGGGAAAATTACTTAAGAAATTACTTAAAAAGCAACAAGCAAAACTGATCATGCCTTTGTTCTCCATAAAACCCATCACTAGTCCTTCCTTACTTGCAGAGTAAATGCTCGGATCCCTCCAAAGTCTCCAAGGCCTGCCAGCTCCCCTACTTCAGCTGGGGGGGACTGGCTACTGTGTGAACACCAGGATTGGTAGTTCCTCAGGGCCAGTACCGGGCCGGAGCCCCTCTTTCTACAGGGCGCTGTCTTCGTTCCTGCAACAGGCACTTATGGGTGTCACTCTTGTACAATCTCTGCTCTAGGTACCAAGGATACAAAGGTCAAAACGAGAGACAAAGTCCCTGGCCTCATGGGGTTCATATTCCAGTGGAGGGAGACAGGTAACGAACATACACAAGAAGATATGAGGTGAATTAGCTCCCTCGTTGCTACTGTAGTTAATGACCACAAACTTAGTGGCTTAAAACATCACAGAGGTATTCTCTGACAGTTCTGGAGGTCAGAAGTCTTACAGGACTAAAATCAAGGTGTCCGCAGGACGGGTTCATTCTGGAGACCCTTAGAAGGCCTAGAACTTATTTGTTTAGCTCAACGAGTATGTAGTGAGCGCCTACTGTGTGTCAGGAACTGTGCTAGATGCCAGAGGTACACAGGTGAGCAGACAGACCCATATTCGGGCCTCACAGACGTGACATGAACTAAACAGAGTAGAGGTGACAGGACTCTGAGCCCATGAGTCTCACCGCGGAAGGGGCCCGTGCTTCAGGCAGCATGGACATGTTATTTGCCTCAGAAAACGCCCAGCCAGAAAGAACTCCGGCATTCCCGGCTTTGGTGTAATTTTGAGAAGACAGTACTTTAAGGCCCCCTTGATCTTCCATGCAGGCTTCGGCTGCCAGCCGTATCGCTTTGCATCTGTGAAGGCTGCTAATGCCCAACTGCTCTAATGCATCAGAAGGCATTTATGACATCCGTGCAGCTCTGCTGAAGAACCTGCTTGCAGCGGGGGGTGGAAAGCAGCCAGGATAGAGCGGTGCAGCCTCTCAGGAAATTTCCATGGTTCTCCTCACTTAGCACTGTTCCTCATCATGTCTGGTGTCGCCAGCTCCAAGATGCCGTCCCAGCTGCCCTTTCTGAGGTCATGTTTCCGGGGAAGCTCCTGCTCTCGGCTCTGAGATGGACATTGACAGAATGCCAAATTTCTTTGCCCTTCCAACAGGGTAAGGGGCACAAGGGTGCCTGCTGCTTCTCTCCCCTGGGAAAGGTGACAGTGAGGCTCCTCTTACTGCCTTAGTTCAGGTGCTGTCCTCTCAGATGGCCAGCAAGGCCACTGACAGGGCTGTGGTTCGAGGTTTGACCTTACTGTGGAGGTGACCGCAATGGCTCCAGGCCAGGCGCCCATCATGTGGCCGTAGGCAGTGAATGTGGGTACCAGGGGCGCACGGACAGATCCAGGCAGTGGACATCCCCGGTATTGCCCCGAAGGTGCCAGGGCTCTCTCTCCTCCACCTGCGTGACATCGCTGAGCTCAGATCTGTGCCTTACGCGCTGAGCTCTGACCTCCTCCTGCACAATGTGTCGCCTCTCCCTGGGATCAGCATCTTCCCTCGGAGACGCTGCTTAGATTTCTCCCCCGCCCGTGTGTCCTGGACGCTGGTCAAAGTTCAAGAATGACGGGAAAGGGCGACGTGGCCGTGGGGCTTGCGAGGACCAACTTGGACGATTTTGAAATTTAAATTTGGTTATAAGTCATAAAAGGGCTATAAAAACCTTACACCAAATACGGAAAACGGTGGCACCCAGGGGCCTAATCCCAGGCCATTCTGCTCGGCGTCGCTCTCTTTATGCTCGGGAACACAGTGTGGCTTCTAGCGAGTCCTTCCTGTTTTTACACTTATTCTTGCTTCACTGACTTTATTAACAGCAAAATTTTGCAGCATTTTTTTTTTTTTTGCACGGCCATAAATACTATTCAATTCAACAAATGCATACAAATGGTTTCCATTAGAATTTTAATCTACTCTCAAAACGAAAGAAAAGCTTAATATAAATCTTTTTAAATTACCAGAACATAAATTCCGACAGGGACAGCTCCACCTAGGCTGCGCACGAGGGGTCACATCCCGCTGTCCTCGCTCATGAATTAATTGAGGTCTCTCACTGCCGTCAACGAGCGGCGCATCCTGCAAAGATCATATTTGGCAAGATTGCAGATTGGTGTCCCTCCGACTTGGTAAAAGTCACAGATTACAACACCTTCATTACGCCTATGAGAATGGCTGTCTCCCCACCTGGAAAGAAATAGGTGTTTTGTTCTGTTGGACCAAGATTTACAGAAAGCAATTTTCCTCCATGCGGGCGATATGACAAACCTGCTGGAAAAAAAAAGTCATTTCGCAACTTCCATTTCATCACCTTTTTTTACTGCTAGATGTAGATTCTCTCCCCTGTGTGGATGGGCTGCAGTGACATTTAATGGCTGAGCAAGGTAGTCACTGGTGAGTGGAGACACATTTCCTAGGGGCTCGGGGACACTTAGCGGCCCTCCCCCACCAACCACAGGCTGTCTGGAAAAGTCCCCATGTCCACCATCAAGAGGGGGTGAAAGCCTGGGCCCTTCGAGCCCTCACACCAACGTGAACAGGAGAACTCGCGTGAGTCTTAACAGTCTTTTACAAACAGCCGAAGGTGCCTCAGTTTCCTTCCTGTTTGCTGGGCCCCAGAGCTGCAGCACACCCGCTCTGTCCTTGGCCAACGCCAGCACTCTCTCAGGACAACTGAAGGGCAGAGTTTGGGCTTAGCTTTTTTTTCTTTTTCCCATTTCTTCATGTCATAACCTAATGCTGTCCTAACAGAGCTTCTGCATATTAAATTGCCTTTTAGCAACTGGGAAGGGGGGGGCGTGAACTGGCGGAGAAAAGGCCCCTCATGTAAATGTATGACGGTGACATTACCCCACGAAGGAGAAAGGGCAAGATTCGCCCGGAGACCAGGGGTCAGCAAACCCCGGGAAACGTCACTCTTTACAGCCACTTCCCTCTCCTTGAGTCAAGAGCCGCTGTTCTGGGTTCCTCGCCCACAGCAGCTCTGTCCCACGCCTGTCACTGCCTGTCCTCTGGGCCATGGCTGGTGACAAGGCCGAGGGAGTCTAAGGAGCGTGTGGAGATGCTGTGGGCTCTGAGAGCTGCTCTCTCCTGCCCACAAGGAGGACCTGGGCCTGGGGCAACTGTCCATGCCACAGACGGGGCTTCCTACCTGGGCAGCCATTCAGTGCCCCTGGCAGGGTGGGCTGGGCACCAGGAAGCCTCGTGGGGCATCCTTTCAGGGGCGGAGCAGGTTTTTGCAGATCTTTCTACAAGTGATGATCTCTAGCCACATAAAGGGGCATAATAGCCTCTCCGCTTTGCTGAGTGGGGCTGGCTGTTCCAGTGTTTATGTCTTGGTTCTTAGCCCATTTGCTTTCCATTAGCAGGAATCCCAAGCCTGCAAAACTCCAATTATGAAGTGATAATAGAAATGTTGCTCCGCCTGGAATTCTCAGGCTCAAGGGGGGGCCAGAGCAGCCAGGGTCCCACGCACAGCCACACTGCAATCATAGTTATGCCACCAGAGCGAGACAGCTGGCCGAGCCCTGGGAGGAAGGCCTGGGGGTGGTCACAGCGGCATCTGCACTTCGGGGTCCAAGGGAGCTGGCGAAACAGGAAAGGTGCTCCAGAGACAGCCTGCGACCCCCAGGCAGAGAAGTGGCGTGGGGAGGAACGGAGCCATGGAGCAGGACGCTGTACATGCGCCTCTTTGAATTCTTGAGTCGGGGCAAAGGCAGGCTGGGGACGGAGTGATGGCAGAGACAGAGCAGGGCGGGGCTGGGGGTTAAGTCAGGTTGGGCAGCTCACAATTCCACCCAAACCCATGAGAAAATTCACCCTCTATGTCAACCCTGGCGACCACTTAGGGGCACAGGAGACTATTTTGTTTTTGTTTTTTATTGTGGTAAGAACACACAGCATAAGATGTACCATCTCAGCCACTCCTAAGGGTACAGATCAGTAATGTTAAGTTTATCCACTCTGGTGTGCAGCCAATCTCCAGAACGTTTTCGTCTGGTGAAACTGAAACTACATCCATGAGACAACGCCCGATCCCCCCACCCCAGCCCCCAGCCCCTGGGAACCACCAGTCTGCTTTCTGTCTCTGTGCATTTTAACCACCCCAGGTACCTCATATAAGCAAGTGCCACCACACAGTATTTGTCCTTTGGTGACTGTCCTATTTCTCTTAGAATAACGTCTTCAAGGTTCATCCATGTTGTGGCATGTGTCGGGATTTCCTTCCTCTTATTGGCTGAATAATATTCCATTGTATTATATTCCACATTCTGTTGATCCACCTACGCGTCGATGGACACTTGGGTTGCTCCCACTTCTTGGCTGTTGTGACTAGTACACTTGGCTGTGGACAGTTGTTTACGAAGGAGGCGTGTCAGGCCTTACAGCAGCACTCAGATCTGCCCATTGGCCCCACAGCCCCATCGGCTCCCCCTGAAAGGACTGAGCACACTTTTTCCCTCCTACAGTTTCCTGCCCTCAGCACCCAGTTCCCTACATCCAGGTCAGCGCTGTTCTTGACTTCTTTCTTCCAGAGGCGCCTACCCCTGAACTGCCTGCATTTTTGCCTGTCTCAGGCCTCCCGGGATGACAACTTTTTCTCTATTACTTCCTCAACCTCAAAACTACTCACCACCCTTAGTTGGTCTTGCTCTGAAGCCCTTCTTCTGGATCTCACTAAGCACCATCCTTTCCTCTCCCAATTCTTTCTACTCAAAGATCTTCTTTTAAATTTACTAGAAAGTTAGGCTTGTTTAATATATATATTTTTAATATATCTTTATTGATTTCAGAGAGAGGAAGGGAGAGGGGGAGAGAGAGGTAGAAACATCAATGACGAAAGAGTCATTGACTGGCTGCCTCCTGCATGCCCCCCAGGGGGGATTGAGCCCGAAACAGGGGCATGTGTCCTGACCAGGAATTGAACCGTGATCTCCTGGAGCCTAGGTCAAGGCTCAACCGCTGAGCCACGCTGGCTGGGCTTGTCTAATGTTTCTTTATTTCACACCCAGGGGTAAACAGATTTCCACAGACAAAAGATCACCGAGTATACAAGTGATCCTGATATGCATTTTGGTGGTTTTTGCTTCTTGGCTCAGCTATCTGTACACCAGTCCCCCTGGGAAAACTCATAATTCATTACTGTTGGCATCTAGCAAAAATGTGAAGGGTTTCTCACCTGAGCCAAGTCCATCCTAACAGTGTGTTGCCTCTGACCATAAAAAGTAGCAAAGAGAACGGAGTGCACACCCTGTTCCTCTCTGAGCCCTGCGTGCTTTTCTGAGTGACTTCACAGTTCATTGTGGCACCAGCCACAGGTAGTTGTTGTTTTTTCCAGATTAAAAAATATTAATAGACTTTTTTTTTAGAGCAGTTTTAGATTTCAGAAAAATTGAGAGGAAAGCACAGGACATTCCCATCCAGGAAGGAGACACAGCAGGTGCTGCAGCGTTGACCTGGGAAGGAATGTTCAAGAAACAACACAGGCCAGCAGGCCAGACATCAGGAACAGAGGGTGGAGGGAAGGTACAGCGCCCCCTGCCTGCCGGCTCCAGGCCCAGCTTCCTGACCCGCGAGACTTAGCCTAGCACCCTGGCCTGGGGTCGGGAAGCCGCCTTCTCATCCCGGTTCTACCTCGAGGCTGCAGAAGCCTGGGTAGGCCCCTTCTCTGCATCTCCTCACCTACACCGTGAGAACTCAAGACCCGGTGATGGGAAACGCGAATATTCTCCAGCACAACTGGGCGAACGCAGGCTCGCTGAGATCGCCAGGACTCGGCGTGTCCAGGCGCCAAGCTTGCATTTCCAGGCCTAGGATCTCCCCCTACGAACCTGCTGCCGCTCCTGGGAGTGGAAACCTGCCAACCACAGCCCAGGGACACTAACAACTCACTTGGCGGTGAGCAGTGTCACGGTCGTGTCCAAGAGAGGACAGCCAGGAGGAGAGCGGGTAACAGGCAGGACGCCCACTCCCAGACAATGAGGCTCCGAAGACCCTGACTGAGCAGGAGTCTAAATTGAAACATCACCGCAGCCCAGCCGAGTGACTGCACTAAAGCGAGTGGGCAAAACAGCACACGGCAGGCGCCTGGCTGCCTGCGCCCCAGGCTGCAGCTGACTCTGATCGGGCCAAAGCACCTAGGTGGTCCGAAGCCCCAAGTTCACCGGCACCACCGGGGCTGAAACAGCTAGTCCTTTACTCGGTTCCACTGGGTTTTCAAGGCGGCAGGTTGCCCCTCCCAGGAGGGACTGACTGAGACCCACATCCAGGCTGCAAACCCCGGGGCCTGGAGCTCAGCCTCGCCTCCAACTGCCCTGCTCTGGCCCCGCTCCCCCCACTTACAACCCAAGAGAGGATGTGTTTTGTGGTGGAAGATGCAGCTCCACGTGTGAATCCCCGGTGCCCCACACCCATTACTCTGCGAGACGGTGCCATGCTGCGTTTAAATCGGGCGCTGCTGCTGTCTGGCACAGAACCCCCGCTTGGGGGGCAGGGAGGGCTCTCATGATGCTGCTCAGTCCCTTTCCTCTGATTTCCACCAGCTGGAACTTCACTGCAAAACCGACTCCCTGCCTCCTCCCCTTTTCAAAGGTATTAGCAGCTGCTTAATCACTCAGCGCCAGTGAGGGGTGAAGGTCAGTTAGGCATGTGAGCAATTGTCAAGCCCTTCCCTTTCCTTTTTTATTTATTTATTTTACTTATTCGTTTGAGAGAGAGAGAAACATTGATCTGTTGCTCCACTTATTTCTGCATCATTGGTTGATTCCTGTATGTGCCCTGACCGGGGATAGAACCTGCAACCTTGGCGTGTGGAGACGATGCTCTAACCAGCTGAGCTACCCGGCCAGGGCGTCAGGCCCTTTTCTTTGCCAGATCCTCCAGCCCCTCCCCTCAGTGTGACAGGGGCCAGCCTGCCCCATCAGTATTTAGTGGAAAAGAGAGGGGAGTGGGCGCGGCCCACATCATTGTCTGTCCTTAGTCTGTGATATTTGTGGGCCAAATGGAAACCCCTTTCCCAATCCCACGCTTCTCCTTAGAATCAGAGCTGCTGGCGTTAGGGCCCATCAGGTCCATCCTCTGCTCCATTCTGACCCCTCTAATCGCAGGAAAGAATCAGGGCACAAAGCATGCGGGGAACACGCTCACAGTATGGAGTTTCTTCTAAGTAATACTCTCCTGATTCATTTTATTAAGAAATCCATAGTTGAACCATTTGAACTCTCATTAATAGATATTAAATGTTGCTTATTCTAAAAAATGCTAATAAATCATTAGGTTTTTAAAAAATTAACCACCACATGGCTAACAAATTAAATTTAAATAATTAAGTCTGATATTCCTAGAGAGGGATGGCAGGGGGTGGTACATTAGAGAACCTGTTTTTATTGCGTTTGGTCTTAAACAAAAGGAGCCCGTGCTGACTGCTGGCTCGGCCTCCCTGGCCCCCTTCCAGAAGGCAGCGAGCATCTGCGAGGCAGCTGACCAGGCGGGGCAGCAGTTTGGAGGTGGCCCAGCTACCTGGCTGCCAGGCCGCGTCCGTGACCTCGGCCTCATTAGTCCCCACTCTAACCAGCCGCGCTAATCAGCGCCGACATGTGTTGCTCAAGCGTTGATGGCTCTGTTGCTTATCGCCTCTCCCAGGGCTGCCGCAGGTGATTAAAAGCTTCGACTCTACCACGAAGATGGCCAGTCAGCCTCATCTGGAATCAGAAAGGAGAACGATGGCCCCCACTCTATGAAGGGGGAGCAAGGAGTGAGACGGCCCCGGTAGGTGGGCTGAGTCCTCACTGGAACTCAGAGCCACCTTGCCAGCAGCTCACCTGGCCCCAGGTAGACTAGGGCTGAACTTGCCTCCTCTGGAAATAAGCCGTGTGAACGGACTCGACTCACTGTCCCTTTCTGACAGTTTAACACGGGCATTAAATCAGAAGTGTCTTCTAATTTGCAAAACTCTAATCAGACTGTTACACGTGCTCAGCTGAGCAAACCAGGAGAGCCTGGTATCTGTCAGGGGCCCCTCAACGTCCTGTGCTCTTCCAGTGATGACACTAACCGCACGGTGCACACTCACTACAATGTTACAGGAGGTAAAAGCCCAGGTGGAAGGGAAATGATCAACTCTAAAAAATAAAATCAGGCAATGCAGCCAAGCCAAATAAAGGGAAAGGGGTGGAGCAAGCAGTGGTTCCAAGTGCCCATCGGACTGGTGTCAGTGATTTTCAACCGGTGTGCCCCAAGAATTTTTAAAACATGCAATACCTGAATACTTACTCAGGGGCACTGACCTGTTTTCCCTGAGACTGTCAAATTAAAACAACAGCCAACACAACAGTAGTCGTCTGGTGTAAACAAATTGAAAGTATACCTTTTTGTTTGGTCAGATCAGCAAAAATATATTTTTTGGTGGGCCGCAGAATTTTAGTAATTAGTTTGTGTGTGCCAGGAGCTGGAAAGGTTGAAAGGCGCTGGTCCAAGGCAGGGGCTCTCAAAGCACGGTCCCTCGGAACTTTCAGGGGGTCTGCGCTGTCAAAACTATTTTCATTATATAGATGGGGTGTTATTTTTCGTTGTTGTTGTTCTGTACGATGGGGTGTTATTTGCCCTTGTTACTGCGCTGACATTTGCACTGATGTGACAAAGGCGATGGTGGGTACAGTGCTGGCAAGTGAACCGAGGCAGTGGCACACCACCGCACACTTGGGGAAGAAGAAAGGAAGGAAGGAAGGGCCAGCTCCACCTAATGTCCTGGCCAAAGCCTGAAAAAATATGACTTGTACCGAGTCTCTACCCTTGAGTCTCTTTTTCCCCATCATCACCCGAGGATATGTTTTATTGATTTGAGAGCGAGAGACAGAGAGAGGGGGAAAGAGAGAGAAATATCAACTAGTTGCCTCCCATTCACATCGGACCAGGGATGGAACCCGAAACCTAGGCATGTGCCCTGACCGGGAGCCGAACCCGCGGCCTTTTGGGGCTCCTTCCAACCAACCAGCCGCTCAGACAGGGCCGACCCGAGCCACCTGCGGCACTCGCCTGCGCTCCCAGCCAGCGCTGGCTTCAGGAAAACCACGCGCTCCACTGGTGGAGCCTCTCGGGTCCCGATCTAAACACGGGTTTTACTAGAAAGAAAGGCTGACACACTAGGGTATGCAGATTTGGGTACAGGACTATTTCTCGAAAGTGAGCAAAGTAAGCCCATCACTTCAAGGATAATGAAACGATGCAACTCAAGCTTTCGAGATAAATGGAGAGTTTGGAAAAACATGTTATCTGGCATCGTGAGCTTGACAGCCTCCCAGTACTTAGAGGATTTTTCTAATGAGATCAGTTGCGCTATTTACAAAAGTGATTCCTGGATATTGTATAATGAAACGTGTCAGCGTTTGGAAGAACTACATAACTCAGCGAAGCATTATTATCCAAATGATATCATATCACGCATGAGCAAAACATCAATTCAACGTACCAGAGAGACCCATGGATCTTAATGTAGGATAACAGGAAATATTCATTAACAGGGTTTCCGACGTCACATGGCGACTGAGCTAGAAGAAACCAGCACTCATCACGCCATGGTGTGGTGTCAAAGGGGAATATTTACAATTTTCTGAAAAGGCTATTAAAACACCCCTCCTTTTTCTAGCTACATGTGTGTGCATAGCTGTATTTTCCTCATATACTTCAACCAAAATAACATATCACAGCAGATAGGAAGCCCTCACAGAAATGAGACTCTACCAGTTTTCTATGAAGCAGGACATTAAAAAGAATTGCAAAACTGTAAGACAATATTACTCTTTTCTCTAAATATTTTTACTGTTCTGGAAAACAGCTTCTCCCCCCCCCCATAAAAATGTTATGTTAGCATGTAAAGGAGTTACTATTTTAAATCAGTGATTTTCAACCTTTTTCATCTCATGGCACTCATAAACTAATTACTAAAATTCTGCAGCACACCAGAAAAATATATTTTTTGCCCATCTGACAAAAAATTGGTATAATTTTGATTTACAAAAAAAACACACTCTAATAGTAATTACCTACCCTTTTTGCTCTAAAGTGACTTTTTAAAAAGTAAGGTGTCTACACTGGTATGTAAGGATTTCTGGTACCAAGAATTAACCAATCAGATGCAACCTTCTATGTGACGCGACTAATAACAAGCAACTCCACTATATAACCTATATATTTACAGTTCAAGACAGGGTACTCACACTGGACTGCTACTGTTGTCATTATTTATTTGACAATCTAAGGGAAAACAGGTCAGTGACCCCAACTATATAGTCAAGTATTGTGTTTTAAAAATTATTGCAGCACGCCAGTTGAAAAATCAGTTTTTGGTAACTTAAAATATTTTTAAATTTTCTGTTTACATTTCTTTTTCTTTTAATCCTTGCCTAAGTTTATGTTTTGTTTTGTTTCGTTTTTCATTGATTCTAGAGAGAGAGGGAGAGGGAGAGAGAAACATCAATCGGTTGCCTCCTGCACACGCCCCAACTGGGGATCATACCTGCAACCTGGTATGTGCCCTGACCGGGAATCGAACCCGAGACCCTTCTGTGCACAGGATGATGCTTCAGCCACTGAGCCACACAAGCCAGAGCTTCTGTTTAAATTTCGAATGTGGTCAATATCAACAGTGGTAACCCACATGAACAAAAGCGTTTTGGGGGTCCACAATAATTCTTAATAGTGTAAAGGGAACTTGAGACCAAAAAGTGTGAAAATTGTTGCTTCTAAGGAACCTTAGCCTAAGGCATCAGGAGAAAGGGGCTCTCCTGAGCAGCAGTGCCACAGTGGGGGTGTTTCAGATTGAAGGGGCACAGCAGCTAACTGTAAGGCCAGACCCTAGACTGGCTCCTGTACTGAAAATGCTACAAAAATATGTATATATTGGGTCAACTGACAAAACTGAAATATGAATGCTAAAGTATTGTTAATTTTACTGAAGTTGATAAATACACTCTGGTTTTATATATGAAAATCTCTCTATTCTTGGGAAACACACAAAGTACTTAGGGGCCAAAGGCCATGATGTAATTTACTTTCAAATGGTGTGTGTGTGTGTGTGTGTGTGTGTGTGTGTGTGTGTGTGTGTTTCTCTTTCATAGTTCTGCTCAAGAAAATAAGACTTTTTATATATAGGAATTTGAAAGTCTTATATCACTTTTGAACTCAACAAATACTTTAACACCTAGTATGTGAAAAGTAGCTGAGTAGAAATTTCATAATTAGACTGTTATGCAATTTCCCAAGCAAGGGGTATACCATGGCCAATATCATTACAGTCATGTGCCGTGTAACAACGGGAATCCATTCTGAGAAATGCATCATTAGGCAATTTCGCCGTTGCATGAACATCATAGGGTACACTTACACAAACCTAGATGGCACAGCCACACCTAGGCTATATGGTAAACCACTGTTGTATGAAAGGTCCATTGTTGACCAAAACATCAATATCCGGTGCATGACTGTAGTAACAAGTGTTTCTAACCCCCTTCTCCCATGCAGCCTCTGCTATAAAACTTGGAATGCCAAGCACCCTGACAGCATCTCTTGCAGCTAAGGTGGCCATATGATCCACCTGTGGCCAATGAGACATAAAAGAATATTTGCTGGAAGCTTCCTGATAAAGGGACAGGCAAGAGGGGAGAAGCCTCACATCCACCCCACCTCCCATTTCCTTCTTCTTGCATTTAATGAGGATGCCTGAAGCTTGACAGAACAAGCTTGAAGATATACTGCTAAAGAGAGCCAAGTGAAAACAAATTTAAAAGCCTCCATCATTGCTGACATCGCTGAGCAGGTGAACCAACTCCAGCAAGTGCTCACTTCTGTACTTACTAGGTGAGAAAAATATGCTATTTGTTTAAGCCCCTGAGAGTCGGGTGTCTGTTACAGCTGCACAGATTACTCATTATTGGGGAAAACCTGGGGAGAAGCAGGAGCAGCTGCATGCCATGCACCACTGTGCAAAGAAAGCAACTGCACAACAAAACGTCTATTTCCAACCTGCGCCAAATGGCATCTCTAACAATACCAAGACATAACAATTTTCATTAACAAAAGTTAAAATGGAGAACCCCTGCAACGGTTATCATTCTATAGAGATTTAAGACCTGAAAAGGTCAAGACATCCCCTAATCAGATGGGTTTAAATGGAAACATCATCTCTGGGTGTCCTGCTAGGAGTGTATATTATTGCCAAATTCCTAATTCAAAACCATATGTAAGAATGCTTTAACTGAAACGCAGAAGTTAAAAATAGGACATTTAAATAGTAATCTCCCTTCTCTCTCAAAGATAAATGTGCCCATTAACCCTGATGCTCACAGGAAGATTTCTTTCTCTAACATTCTATTTGACTATTTTTTTTCTTAGCCATTCCCAAGGAAATTGACATGGAAAAAATAATTTAGGAAGTTGGCTGCTGATCAGCTACTTCACTGAATTAAAGTGCAATCAGGTTTATAACTTTTAAATGGAAATATGATTGAACACCTCTGCACGAGATACTGTGCAGACATGTGGGTGGGATGGGGGCCCGTGGGTAAAGAGATACTCAAGACACACACATGCTCTGGTTCACCGTCTCCTTAGAGCAGGAAGAGATCAATGAGAAAAGTTCAATGAAATGTCTCAATAATAGTTCCAGACAGTAGAAGAGATGTCATCAAACAGTGCATGATTTATTGCCACAAAGACTGTTGCTGACAGGAACTACTGAAGGATTTCAGAGAGAGAAAGATCACCTTGAATGGAGGACAGCCTGGGGGAACTTTAGAGAAAGCTCTAGGATCCCAGCTCTACCTTGAAAGATGCATCCAAACCTGTGGGTGGGCAAAGGAAGCCCTGTAACAGCCTCTTAGAAGGGCTGTTTTTGCTTTTGTGGGTTTATCTGGTTTTTTTCAAGGTGAGTAATCCTCTGGGACCTCGGGTGACTGGTGTAGGAAGGGAGGCAGGGCCCAGGGGGATGATGCGGGTGGCAGAGGAGCACTGGACGTTCATAAAAAACTGGGGGCCAAAAGGTAGAGATAATGCAAGAGTCCATCAACAGATGAAGAGACTGACAAAAGGTGGTACACAGTGGAATAGCATCCAGCCTTCAGAAAGGACATTCTGACAATATGGATAAATTCTACAATATGGATGCCCCTTGAGGACATTACTCTAGGTGAAACAAGCCAGTCACACAGAGAAGGTTCTGCACGCTTCCACTCACATGAGGTACCTAGAGCTGTCAAATTCACAGAGACAGACGCAGGATGGTGGTGGCCGGGGCTGGGGGGAGAGGGGCATGGGGAGTGAGTGTCCAGTGGGCAGAGGGTTTCAGTTTTGTAAGATGAAGAGCTCTGGAGGTGAATGATGGAATGGTTAACAACACTGTGACTGTGCTTAATACCACTGTGCTGTACACTTAAAAATTGTTAAAATTAAGGTATGTTATGTGTATTTTACATTATAAACATACATATTTAAAAACACAGAGAGAATTAAAGCAGGAAAGCAAAGATACAGACTAGGGTTCAAGAGGGAGCGTAGAGCTCGAGAAGAGGGTTGGCAGCCGGCCGCCAAAAATAAGGGCAACGCCTTTGTCAGGCTCCAAGCCTGAGACCACGGCTCCGCCGAGGAAGGCCACTGCTGAGTGGTAAGCAGGGCACGGTACACAGAACACCTCCTCCAATTTTTGTTGGAAATACTGAACTTTTTAAAGACCTTAAAATCTTTTTAAAATCTCTGAACTTGGAAATGAGTAACAGCTGGGCACCTGCAGACACTCACTTCTGACCCCCGCCCTTCCGCACTGGCCACACTCAGATGTGGACACTAACAGTAGACAACTCAATCCCAGAGAAATTAAACTACAGGTCATGTCTGCACGGCACAGGCAGGTGATCGCTGGCAAAGTAAAGAGGTTGGCAAAGTTGGGTTTTAGTTGGGGTTCCTGGACCCAATTTCAATATTGACGAGGGGGGATGACTTTACCCCACACCACTGAGCAAAAGTCTCAGGTCACCAGCTGCGTGTGCCACAGTTCTGCTCAATTCTGACACTACCTACCCAGAGATAGCATCAGAGTCTACAGATAAGGGGCTCAGACCTCCAACACTGGCCCTCCCCCATTCAGAGGCCAATCGAAAGTCCAGGCTGTCACCTGTGCTTCTGACTAACCAGCTCTCAGAGCTCCCACGACCCCCTTCTCGAACTTTCAGGTGCCAGTTGTTACCTCTCCTGCTGGACCAAGAGGCTAGAGCCACTCACAGAAATGAGAGGAACATTTTACTCACCAGGTGACCGATTTTTTGTAAACAGATACAACTCGGGAACAGCCAGATGAGAGACGCACACGGCAAGGTAGCAGGAAGGGCGCAGGGCTTCCATGCCCTCCCCCGGAGTGTTCCTTTCCCCGAAACCTCCACTCCACTGTTCACCGACCCGAAGTTCTCTAGACCCTGTCCTTTTGGGTTCCTACCAAGGCTTCATTACATACATCTGATGGATCAAATCACTGGCCACTGGCTGTTGATTGAACCTCCAGCCCCTCCTCCTCCGAGGGGTGGAGTGGGATTGAAAGTTCCAACCCTCTAATCACATGCTTGGTTCTCCTGCCAACCAGCCCCCATCCTTAGATGGGATCCCAAAGATACCTCATTAACCCAACAAGATACACCTACATTGCTCTGATCATTTAGGATAATCCAAGGGTTTTAGCTCGTTGCCAGAAATGGCAACAAAGGCCACATATGTATTTATTACAAATCACATTATCGCAGGCTTCATCTAACAACTCTATTATCTAACCATGTCCACCTACCCTAACTCTGAAGCAGAAACCACCCCACTGGAGAACCCTCCTGGGGCATGGCAGGCTCTCAGTAACTATTCGGAGTCACAGGCTCTGATGATGAAATGGTTTCGACCTCTCCAACAGTTCTGAAAGGAAAACAGAGCTACCTCTAGGTCTTTGTAGAATTCTCAGGCACCCTCATTTAGCCTAAATGTGATCATCTTTTCCTCTAAATATGATCCTGGGTCCCCAAAGTCCTGGGCCCAGGGTTACCTTGTCTGCCTCCGCAGGTGTGACCTGTAACTCTCCCTACCACGTCACCACGGTTCCCTGACAGCAGGTGGGCCTGCGGAGCCCTGACCCTCGAGGTCTGGTCTTCCCAGAACTTCAGGCCGGTCTCCTGGCTGATGGCTTCCTGAAGCCACCATTTTCAGGAGGGCCGTAAATGGAGACTGAAGTATCGGAGAAGGGAGGCGGCCTGGGACCCACTGAATGGCCCTGATGACCTACTGGGTGGCCCCACCTGAGACGAGGGGCAGGTGCACAGGAGGGGGAAGTGTGAGAACCTCTCTTAGCATCTTCAAGCTGATCCATGAGCCCACCAGCCCCGGGGGAGGCACGCTCCTCAGTGTCTCAGACTATTCTCTGAGCATTAAAACATGCAATGTGCTTCTCAGACAACGCAGAAACGACAGAAACAGAGACTCGAGCATCTAATTACAAGGTAAAATGAACATACTTCGTTGGGGTAGGTTTTAATAAGATTTTAATAACATCAGTGAGGAGTCAAATTACAAAATGCCCGGGAATCGAGTACAAACCCTCAGAGACAAAATAAAAACTCATAAAAATACAAGAGCGCTTTCAAATAGTACAAATCTTTAGGATAAAGAAACCACTTTCTCAGCAAAGGTACGGAGCATGTTTAATAAAAATTAAGTGGGATTAAAGGCAGGTGGACAGCCACACGTGTGCGTGTGATGTCCCCCCTCCACCCGAGTCAGTGACAGGAAGGTGCAATTTGGGTCCATGCAGAAACGCACAGTGCCAGGAGCAGAAATGAGGTCCCATCACCAGATCCGGTATAAGCTGCCCTGGAGGGGCCTGAATTTCCTCACATCTCACCTACAGCACAGGAATCAATTTACTCTGAGGTTGTGGAGCCGCCTCGGAACCACCTGCGATGGCCCCGCCCACCCACAATCCCCGCCCCACAGCTCCGGGAACAACTCTAATGTGTGACCCACAAACCAAAAACGAGACATAAAAACAAAGGGGTCCCCACCCTCAGAGGGACAGTATGCCACTACCCTGTGGGGGGCAGGACAGCAAAAGCAGAGGAAGTGTCCAGAGCTCAGCTTCGCCCACCCACTCAGGACGCAGGTGCCGCCCTCTCCAGGTTTCCTGGGTGGGTGGGTGGCTGTGTCCGACTCTCTAAAGCAAACACTCTCGTGCCACTGCCATGTGGGCCCTCCTTTTTTTCCAAGGGCACTACACGTTCTGCCTCATTTGGGCCAGATGTTCACATCAGCGTCAGCTCATCCTGCTAGCAACACGGCGATTATTTATTTGTCCTTTCAGCACCTGCAGCCGCCGGCAGCAGCTGTGACGTGCAGTGACAGCAACTGACACTCTTCTGCAGAGCCACCAGCACCCTAGCAAACCGGCACATGGCACCCCACCCCAGCCCCTCCAGAAGGGCCGTCCACAGGCTCCTTTATCTTAAACCCTAAATCAATAGCTTAATCGGATGCAGAGTCTACGTGGCAGGAGAGAGAGTCGGGGCGAACGGAGGCTTTCTGTTCCTCAGATGTCTACGTATTGAAAAGTTAGGTGTAACTTTGAGATGAAAGGCACTTGCGGCTCCTTAGAAGAGGGTAAATCCCAATCTTTGGCGGTTTAATGAGATGTAGCTCACTGAAGCTTCTGACCGGGACTGCTGTCAATGGAATCAAAGTCAATGACAATCTTGCTACACTTGGGTGTGAATTTCCTAAATGGAAGAGATGAAATATATAATGATATTATCCAGTGAGTAGTCAAAGCAACTCGTTTACTTGGGTTTGACCTACATTTTCTGTGGGGAGGAAACGTTTTCCAGGGACTCACTTTATCCTATAGGAGCCACTTACAGGGCACTGTGCAGAGAGAAACACGGCCCACAAAAGACTAAGACCAAACAGATGCTGGGCTGCTTGGCTCACAGGTCCCTCCGCTAGCGGAGTGCATGAATTATTGAGGGGAGGGGCCTGCAAAGGATCTCTAACAAGTTAGCTGCACGTGACATCTGATCACTACTCTTCCCACCAGACTTACCTTATTTTCTAGGAAATTTCTATAGCCAAGGTGAAATCACTCTAAAGCAAAAAGGAGTCAATTTTTCTTTTGCCTCTTGTACATGGCAAAAAAGCAACTAGGTTTAGTGAGGACTAATTTTTAAAATCATGTTTTAAAAAATGCAGAAGTAAAATATACCCACTATATATACGTATTTTTTACACATTAATGTGCCTTCTATAGCAGTTAAAAAGAAAATATATGGGAACTAAACATATTCATTTAAAAACCAGTAAAGGTTGGATTTATAGTCTCAAAAGGCACAACAGACTCATGGCCTATAACCTATATCCCTAATGATGAAGGCAAGGGGACAGGTATGTTACCAATTATAAGACCCCACTACTGACCACAAATACTGTAAAGAAACTGCTTTGAAAGCTTTCACAGTCTCTAAAGAAGTTTCTACGACAAATCAAAGGTGTTTGAACTTACTTGCAAGTCAAACATACCTCCCGATCTTTGCCTAGCAAACGTAATCATAAAAACCTAAATGACTTCACATTTCAGTTTAAAATGTTGCTGTCAAAAGAATCCCTGGTGTCTCAAACCTGGTAGGTAACTTTCATCCTAAATTTTCTACATCAGAGTTGTCACACTTGCAAAATTTACAAAGGTTTAATGTTCATATTATAAAACTTGTGCGTTTTTTAGTTTCTTGCCAATAGAGTAACTAGCCCAAGCCTTGGAAAGCTACTAATATTAAAGAGCAATCATTAGACAGATTGTCTTCAAATACTTCTGGCACTGCTCGGAAAAATCTACCCCTAAAATAACCCTTAGATGCTTAGTCCAATGCATTAAGAAAGATGCCTCCAAGAGCGGAGGGAAGTCAGGCATCCCGGCAGGAATGAACATCAGCCGGCTCACAGCTGTTCCTCCATCAGGCTTCCACACCCCTTGGCCCTGGCTCTGCCGACTTACCTGAAGGTAACCCCGGCCATATAAAACATGAGCTTCGCAGCGGTGGTCTCCTCGCTATCATGGTATTTATCGGACATGAATATAACTTCTTTGATACCTTAAAAGGCAACAAGTCAAGAAGCCCCATGAGTCCAGGTGCAGAGACCCCGGCACCGAGGGGTGTCTGCGACGCGTCTCCTTTTCTGAGCGCACTTTCACAGAGCGTCCAGGGCTGCAACCTGGAGCCGCTGCTCCAATACAGCAGTGGTCAGATTATGTTTAATCTGCCCTCCAGGCTTTATGGATTTTTTTTTAACAAATGCAAAGTGAAAACATGTCAAGCAGTCAAGCCTTGATCCGATTAACAAATTTTCTTTCCTGTGGGCAATCAAATATTCTTTCTTCACGAGGCAACTACTGTTTAACTCAAGAGGCGAATGGGGGGGGACTGGGAAGTGCTGGCAAAATCAGAGAGAAATGCCAGGGAGCTTCCCAGGATGGCTCTGCGGACCGACTCAAGCCAGCACCGCACAGCGCAGAGCAGGCCTGTGTGTTTTCCCCATCTCACCAGGCAGCGCTGACTTGAGGCCAGGACTCTGGAGGGCACTCTACACACCCCCAGCCTCTGAAGGGCAGCAGGAGGCTGGCCTCGCAGGCACACGCTACTCTGCCCACGCCTGCTGCCTCCTCTGAGCTTAAGTCCCAAAGGACCTCACAGCACGGTGGGGGAACCACAGTGCTCCGTCGGAGACCCTGGTTCTGACACCAGTAGACTGCCTCCACTCAGAGATCCAGGGCTCGCGACAAACAGCCCCTCTAAACCACACATCTGGCCCACATGGCAAGTCTTTAAATCTCACACTGGGAGTTTTATGGAGATAAAGTGTAGCTGAGTTTTAAACGTGACAATCTGAAAAAGGTGAAATATTCAGAACACAGTGGTGCAGACTTAGGGTAAGAAAAACTTAAAGCGGTGCCAGTGGAGTCTTACGACATTTATATGCAAAGATGTTTAGGTCCTCAAATACCTACCATACTTTAGACACAAATTAAAATTTCATATACAGACTCCCAGTTGACCTTGTTGCTGACAGAAACTCATTTCTCACCCTCCCCCCTAATCTATGCACAATATGTCAGAGGACAGAAAACTGACAGTAATTATATGCAAAGCCTGTGTTGTTTTTCGGCAGCTTGCAGTTTAAGACGTTGCAAACTAAATTAGAAACATGCTAAGAATCACAGAGGATGCAATTAGTCGTAGGATACCTGGCACCATTCAAACACGAAAAACGGGAAGCATCTTGCGAAGTCGATAGTGCAATTAATTCAGATCTAAACAATAGCAATTTCAGATCAAACGCTCCTGCAAGGAGCGGGCCGCGATGCAAATGTGACAAATGGGACGCCCGCTCCCACCTGCCTGAATGATGAGCTTGGCGCACTCATTACACGGAAACAAGGCCACGTAGATGGCACAGCCCTTCAGGTCGGCCGAGTTCTTGTTCATGATGGCGTTCATCTCGGCGTGGCACACTGCGGGTGGGAACAAGAGGGAAAAGGCACGCTTAGATCCGGCTCACCAAGAACTTCCTGATAGCGTTGAAGCATTCCATTCCGCCCTCTGAAATTACACAGAATAGAGGCAATTTTTAAAAAAACTAATTAGAAACCCAAAGTGCTGAGAATACCAAATGAGAGCCATGCGGTCCGACAGGTAGGCCATTAGCAGCACCACGGTTTGTGCAGCAACCCCGGGTCTGTAAGCACCTAGAGCAGCCAGGAGGGGCCAAGGTCAAGTACCTTCACCCACCCTCGGTGCAGCCACAGCTCACGGCTCCACGGGACCCTGGGGTACGGAACAGCCCACATAAAATGGCTCGTTTGTGCGTTGATGGGCACACGTAGAGATGTTCGCTGTGGCCATTAAGAGGGCAGGGAGCAATTTTAAGAGCAAGAGAACCAAGAAGTGAAGCTGAGTACTTCTGTCCCGAGGGATGTGCTTCACCTCACGGTTCTCGGCTCACATGCACACAAGACAGAGGCCAGTGGGCACCCTGTAGTTTGTCTCTTATATGAAAAACATTCACCCACTAATGGCAATGAAATGTCAAGTTCTTACTATGCTGGCTCATTCCACCCAAAATCCCTACGCAGGGATCTAAGGTCATTCCCAGACTTGGCTGAATTCAAAGATGAAAGGAGGGCCCTCCTCTCCTCCCTGCACCTGGTAGAGCCCACCCACCTTCCAGGCCATGTGGCCGGGGGGTCCCCACCACCTAACCCACAGGCCTCTCCTTTTGAGGAAAGTTATGCTCATTGCTCCGACTTAGTTTGGAATCTCCCACCTGCCTTGTGAGGTTGCTGTATGACATCCTAATTGCTCTTTCATTTTTCTGGGTGCATTATCTAAAACCGTATCAGAGCTCCGTGTGGCTGTGATTCACAAATTGTCTACACGCTGGAATCCTCAGACAGCTTCCAAAACACTGACATATGTGTCCCACACCTGGAGCCTGACACTGTCTGGGGTGTGGCCTGGGCTTTGAAATCTCGAAGTGGTTCCCCCACATCATTCCAACGTGCAGGTACGTGTAGGGAAACACACTGCCTTACAAAACCCTCTGGCATCCCCAAGGTGACTTAACACATGCTATGCACACAAGTACTAAGATCAATGTTTGTTGAACAAATTAATGACTGTCTGGCCATGGTCCAAATCATACAAATCTCTTAGAATTATACATATGGGGCCTCCGAGGGCCTCCCTCACCCTCCCCCGCCCACCACCCACCCTCCTATATGTGACACCTTCCTCTAGCAGTGCTGAGGCCTAATCTTTTGGCTCCCACAGTTCGGCCGTGATGTCCTCACTCGGTCAAGGAGCCTTTATTGAGTACCTGCTCAGGCTCAGACAGCACCTAGAGCCTGGCCCACCCTCCTTCCCAGGCCTCCCGGTCTCGGGTGGGATGGCCACTGTCTGTGAGTCTGGCAGCTGCTCTGGGGTACTGCAGGCAGAAAGCTGACCCAGGCCCTCCCAGGAAATGCTGGGAGTGCTCATTTTCGTCTATGAAGACCATAATTTAGGAGGTCTCAGTCGTGCGTGGAAATGAACAGTACCTGGCATTGTAAGAAAATCTAAAGAAAAGAAAAAAAGCTGCACTTAGATCACAGCCCATCAGAGAACAATCCCCGTGGGCCAGGGGGACCTGCGCCAGCTCCCTGGGCCGCTCTGGTCCACAAACCCCGAGGGGGGGAGTGAGAACAGGAAGGAGAGAAGGGCTCCACGCTCCATGGCCACGAGGGCGCTGGCCTTGCGGTCCCCTTACACCCGCTATCCTCCCTGGTGACCACGACGTTCCCAAGCTGGGATTAGCGCTACTCTGTGTTAAAAACAATCAGATGTAATTATTTCTTCTATTTCCTCCTCGAGGGCAGGGACCAGTCTTCTAGGTTAGTTGTAACTCCCCTGGAGTCTAAGGTGATGCCGTGAACATAATGAGCGTTGAATATTTATTGAATGAATAAAAGAGGAAATGCAGATTCCAGTTGATGGCAACGCTGGGAAACACAGAAAGTCCTCTTACACTCAAATATCAAAATATGCTTTCCTGTCCAATACGTACTTTTTGACCGTGTTGGTTATTAATATTCAGAACCACAGAGTTTCTGAATCTGTTAGAAAACCTAGCACACTGTCCTCTTTTAAATCTCTAAAAATCACCACATGGACAGCAACTGTCTTCCTCTAATTCATCCGAGGCATCTGGGGGCAAAATGTAACAAGATATGCCCAGATTCATTAAGAAAATTTCCATATGAAACGGCTTCTCTTGGGCAGAGTCCAACATCCCTGGATAAAGGGTGGTTTATAGAAATGACACACAGGATCATAAACAGAATTCCTTTCTCTTACCTACAAAATCGCAAGATGAAAAATATAAAGGTTCTAGTTAAAAAACATGAGGTCTGCTGGCGATATGAATAGCTGAGTGTCAGGCACACGTGGGACTCTAAGAGGAACAGTTCACAATCCACAAGCCACAAAGTCAAAGCAGACAATGAAAGAACAAAACTCGAGTGCTCCAAGCACACCTGATTTCTCTGGATCACCTGTACCTTTAACTTTAGACATGACAAACACCCACTCCCACCTTCCCCGGAGCCCCCATGGCCCACCAAACCCTGTCTGATTAACACCAGCTCCCGGGCCTGCAGGGGTTTCTCCCCTGAACCCCCAACCCAGTGCAGCACCTGATACCTCAGCCTGGCCTGGCCCACCTTGTAACTCCCCACTGCTATCTGTCCAGATCCTGAGGTCTGAGAGGCCCAGCACTGGCCTCTCAGGTCCACGATCCCACAGCCTCTGTGGCTCTGACCCTCAGGTTCCCCTTCAAACCCGCCCTGCTTTTCCTGTCAGGACTGACCCATTGGGAGGCATTACCCGGGCAGGCCCCAGTCTGCTCTCATAGAGGAAACTGGACAGAACGCCTTGAGGACTGTCCATTCGATGTGTTATTACAGGTCACTCAGAGTGGGGTTTGGGGACTCATTTACCTGGACTGGCCATCTAAACTGATCAGGTTACAGGTAACTGCCAAGCCGGCTTCAGGCCACAAAGAGCACTCAGCAGTGAGCACACCTGGCCTGTGACAGGCTTGCTTGGAGCCCTGCCGGCCTGGCCCAGGCCAAGATCTCCCGCCACCCTTACACTCTCCACATGCAACAGGAGGCAGCCCCAGAGTTCAAGGTCCAAGTCTGCCACTCAAAGCGGGGTGACCCTCGACAAGGGGCATAAGTGCTCTTTCGGTTTGCAGGAATAACAACAGCTCTCAGAAAGTACATTTTCACTAACTAAATAAAAGCATTTTAAAAGATACAAAGTAATCCAATTTTTAGCTTTTTCCTAATGTGCCCAGTTTCCTTCCGCTTTCTTCTGAAAAGCTGATCTTCTCCAAGTCAGGTTTCCAACCACAGAAAATGAGTCTCCCCCATGGCCAAGGGCAAGTCTCTTGACTTTGAAATGCATATAAAACCTCTAGTTGTCTGTAAAACAATACTTTGCAAACTGCAGGTCATGACATCAGTTTAGTGAGATATAAACAGCATTATTTTCTTTTTAATGAAAAGAGAAGGGCTGAGATTAGAATGCACCCACATGGCAAGGTGTAGGTACTACTCCTAAACACTATTCTGTTTGTGTGTGTGTATGTGTGTGTGTGTGTGTTTCAGGAAAACTATGTTTGCTGAGTTGCCATGTTAAAGTTTCAGAAACACTACTCTATGGAAACCCACTGACCTCTGTAATGTTTATAACCAACCACTTTTTTAAAATGGCCCTAATTTGTAGCATCTGCCCATTTCTGTGGTGTAAATACTGCCCCACGGCAATTTCAAGCCCCCAACATGGCACAGGATTCTGAAGAGATAGGCATGTCTGCTGTTGTGAGCTGGTTCTGGCACACCACTGAATGGCCTTATCTTGACCTACACCCAAAGTCTCTTCTGGCTGCAATCTCACTCTCCTGCTCTCTTGGCCCTTGATTAGTTATAGTTACTACTCTCCACTCCAAACCCTCTCAGGAGGACCAGAGCCTCTGGGGTCTCCTACTTTCAATGGGTCCTTTTCTTTCTCTAGCATTTCTGGGCATGTCCCAAGGTCCAGTCCTGCTCTACAACTCATCCATTCCTAGATTCTCAGATAGCAGATCTAGTTGTAAAATCCCGAAAATCTGCATTTCTAACCCCAATGTCCCATCTTTTCCTCAGGCCATTTTGTTGGGTGGCCTGAGTCTTCTCTGTAACTCTTCTCACTATGATATGCACTCCACAGATATCCAACAGGAAGAAGTTAAGGAATAAACCTATCTCCTTCTGGTGCTAGCATTCTGATTGTGCTGCCTTGGAACAGGTGCAGTAAGAGCTACAAGTATGAGTGCAAAAGCCAACCAAGGAGAATGCCTCTCACCATGAACTTGGGATGAGCATATACTCGCAGAAGGAACAAGGACCCAGCACTCCAAAGACGGGGGTCTAGGAAGTAACTCATAAGACAGCTAAATTGTAAAAAAAAAAAAAAAAAAAAAAAAAAAGCAAAAGAAAGGACAAATTTTCCAACTGTTTACCTAGATCGATGGCTACGCAATAAGCAAAAGAACCCTCCAAACACTACAAGTATATTCGATAAGCACCGAGAGAGACACAAAACCCTTCAATTATTCTCAACATTGTTTAAAGGGAAAGGAATCAAATGCTGAAAAATATCAGATTAACACTTATAAAGCTCTCCCCTGCCAGAAGGAGGGCCTCCGTTTCAGGTAATTATAAGACAATTCATACGCTTTGGTCTTTTTTTTCCCCTCTTCTATTACTAACTGTCAGAATTCCGAACCGCATTAACCTTGGACCATGGAGAAGAGATTGTATAATTAGAAAACTGTATTTTTCAAATTCTCTCTTACCAGCGCTAGATTAATCCTTACTGTCTCGAGTAGGCGGCTCTCTACAAGTTTGACAAATTAACAGGATATATCCCATCCTTGGTTGGATTTAGATTTAAGAGATTCAACATTTTATAAATTTGCCTTTCATCTCATTTGATAAAAGACTAATACAATATCTATTTTAGACAGCAGTATTTTTAAGGTTACTTTAATAGTGTTTTTTTTTAAAAAAAAAAAAAACACAACAAAAACCAAAAGCACCTGAATAATGCTAAATAAATGCTAATTGCTGCAAATAATTGAGCAGAAATAGTGACTCTGTCCTCAACTGATTTCTAGGTGTTAACTGGGGTGATCCTGGGGCCTGAGAAAATTTGGAGTCAGGAAAACTAAGCTTCTATTCCAGGTCAAGAAACTCTCTAGACTGTTTAAAAATCCTAATTTTCAGTGGTATAGAACTTGAAGAAAATGACTTCCTCAGGCCTCAAGGGTATTCTGCCGGGGCTGAGCTGCAGAGTGGGGAGCCTGGAGTGGCAGCTTCGTTGGGGTCAGGTTAGAGGGCCAGGCAAGGGGCACCTGTTGCCACTTAGCCCAGACCTGCACCACCTCTGCCAACACGCTCCGGGCTGCGCTGTACAAGCTCAGGACGTCTCCGGGGAAATGCGCCCCTGCCCCTGACCGTAAAGGTCCTCGGGCTGGGCAGCCGCCCACGCTCACAGCACAGACAGTTGGGCTCGCTGACAAGACAGAGGTCAGGACTCGGGAGCCCAGAAGCGTCTGCTCACGGCCTTCTGGAATGAAAAGGTGGGACGCTTCACCCTGCAATTAATAACTGACATGAAGTGGGTACCCAAGGTCAAGGTTGACCTGTGCGTTTTTAAAAATAACTCCATGTTAATTTTTATAAGATATTCCATTTCTGCTCTGATGGCAAAGCTTTTGTCGTTACTTCTTGAAATAAGGGCCTGTGTTTCCACTTCTGGGGTCTTGTAGGCATCAGAGTTGCTAAAAGTGGGCACGTCTCCCTCAGGCACAGGCACCCCCTCCCCTGCCCTCAATGCCTCACAGACGCCTGATGGATACACATGGGGGGTGCACCCGCTCCTCTCAGATCCATTTAGGAAACTTTCACTGCTTCTGAAGCTAAAACGGAATTTCAAGGACTTATTTCTTAATTATTGAGAGAGGTCCTGACAGGGCCTCATATATCACTTCCAGCATCCGAAGCACCTATCCTTCAAGTCAGTAATTAACAACAGAGCAGCCTCGAAACTTAAGCCCCTCCACCTACCACCACCTCTAGCAGCTCCCCAAAAGGTTCTAAAAGGGTCGTTGCTATGGCTCCCCCAAAGCCCAAAGCAAACCTTTCTAGAATTTGGACCCAAACAACATCACTTCTCTACCTATCTCCCTTCTATGAACTGTCCATACCTGTAAAGAAGCAATGGGACTCGTTATCAGGGCTTTCAAAGGATGTGGCATGCAGGTGGGGTGGGGAGTGAGAGAAGTGACCTAGAAACCAACAGCTACAGCTCTCCTCTGGGCAACCCCAGGCAGCCCCATCCGGCTCTTCTCAGCCTCTGCTCTACCCCCGCCTCCTTTCCTGACAACTTCTTGGCTTGCACCAAAGCCTACTCCACTCACCCGGCTTCTCAGAGAGAGCTCTGCCCACCCTGGCCAGAGGGGCACCCTTTGTACTGGGCTGCAGCCAGGAGAGGAGAGGGTTTAGAACTGAAGACGGTTCTCATACGTGTGCAGTGATAAGACCTGGCTGTGACATCACTGGACCCCGGCACAGCACTCACAGGGTCTGGGGTGCAGGGGCAGGTAGCTGACAGCCGTCCATGCGCAGAAACAACCAGAGCACAGAGCAAAAGCTACTGCAGAGGGCCCTCAGGAGAGGGGAAGTGCTGGTGCTGGAAAATCCAGGAAACAAGAGGTTAAATGCACTCTTTGCAGGTGGACAGGGAACTAAATCTGCAGGTCATACTGTTTCTGTAGAAAAATATATTTGGATTATAAATGGCTTTTCAGGACAAAGGGGGTCTAAGCCTCTGCCTACGCAAAGGTTCCAATCCCAGCCTCACTCAACTACAAACAGGAATAGCCCCCCCCTTACTGTCTTCTGGGGTCACAATGAAGAGCAGGAGGAAAGTGAGAGGAAAACGCTTCGTGAACAAGAAAGATGCTGCGATGGAGCCGCTGTTACCAACAGTAGGCTAGTTTTCTAAGAAAGCACAGTCTCAACCCCAGCGGCTCCTCTCCGTGAAGGGCTGGGGAGTTGGAGTCAGGAACAGGTCTTCCTGAGCACAGGCGACCGGGGACAGCACTCTGTCCCACCTGAGCACACCCTGACCACTCCACACCCTGTGCTTAGAATCAGACACCACGGGCCCTGGCCCCACCTGTGCAGTCAGCAGCCTTCCCGTTCAGAGGATAAGCTGAGCCCACTACCCCGGCATCGAGGGGCAGGCCACCCAGTGGAGAGACGTTTACTTCACGGCGCGAGTCAGCCTGTGAAACTAACCTCAGGTCCCAGGGACAAGGGGAGGAAGCCAACCTGCGCCTGGGAAACGTCCAGTCAGGACTGTTCCACATGTGCCCAGCGGAGGAGGTCTCCGTTAGAAGAAAATGATGGAGAAAGGAATTCTGGCCAGATCCGGGGTCTGAAAAAGGGGATGAACTGCATCCTGAAAAGGCAGCTGAATCTTCCAGGCTCCTCCAGTGAAGCCCCGACTCAGGGCATCCGCCTGCCGAAGGCCCGGGCCCCGCCGAGCACAGCAGGTCACTGTCCAGTCTCTATTCCCGGAGTGCTGGGCCTGCTGGGGCTCGCCCAGTTCTCGGAGCCGTCTCACGCCTCCACCTTTCCCTGCGTTTCTTCCCCACGTGGCCCCTTGGCCCCCACCTGCTCTTCTGCGACCTTCCATGCTGTGAAGCCTCAGCCTCCTGGCCTGTGGAAGGCAGAGAACAAGACCTGCCTCCAAGAACGGTCACAGAGACCAGCATCTGTGAAGAGCAGAGTGCAGAAGAGGGATCCCACAAATCCTGGTGCCCCCCAACCTCTCCTACCTGCTGCCCACCTGAAGCCAGGCAGCCCTAGGCCGCTGGGCTCCACAGATGGGCTCCACATTCCTTTTTCTCTCTCCTGCTCTGGCCCCACCCCCTGCCCCCTTGCTCGCTGCCTCTTGCTAAGGCTGCTGGCAGCAACTCAGGGCACCCAGGGGAGCCACTTAGCCCCAATGGTAGTGCTTAGGGCTAAAGAGATTTCTGACTGTGGTGTTTCCATTATTGATAATAAAGCCCCCAGAACTCTAATTACACTGCTCCCCTATGTGCTGAGGGCACACAATCAGGTCAGAAGGCGGAGGACCTGGAAACACTGCATTTCCTCATCGGGTGGGCTGAGCCCAACTCCCTTCCACTGTTCCTGTGAAACAGCTCTGCTGCCTACAATGTACTAAAGGAACACTGATAGGAACGGAACACCAACCAGGGCTGGATGGCTTTATAATGCAAATCATAGGAGAAAGATTCAAGGCTTCCCTCCCAGGTTAATTAATAGAGTTTGAAGGGCGAACTGTAACTGAGCAGAGAGCACTGGAGTAGGAGTCAGGACCTGTGCTCTAATTAATTCCAGCTCCACAAGGCACACCCCAGGCAACTCCCTGATCCCCTTCCAGCAGGGAGAAAATGGGGTTTACCTGCCCTAACCTGGTACTGTCAGCTCCCGACACATCCCCACCTGCGACTCCAGACCTGTGTGTCAGCTGTCCTCGCCCCCACTTAGCGTCCCTGTTACTAACCAATGTGCCATCCCCGCTCACGTCCTCCATGACCTGGCCTCTGTCCCCCTTGTTGTTCATCAGTCTCTCTCTCTCTCCTGGACTATGCCCCTCAGCATCTGCTGCAAAAACAAACCACCAAACCCTGATTCTCCCCTCATACAGACAACATAAACCTTTCTTTGACCCCACCTCCCATTCTAGCCACCACCCCACTGTTCTTGCTCTTGTCACAAACATCTCAAACCACATCTATATACACTGTCCCCACTTCTTTCTATTCTTCCTCCCCCTGGCTCCCAACCCTGCCACTCCATCGGAGCTGCTCTTTGAAACGTCAGCAATGACCCCCATGTCATCAAACCCATGGACATGTCTCGGTCTCCACAGACCTCTCAGCAGCCTGTGACACAGCCGGCCACTCCGTCCTTCCAACAGCTCTGCCCTGTGCTCCACGGTGTCCCACTCCTTCCCTGCAGGCCCCTCCTCCTTCACCCAACCTCTCCACGGTGCAGTTCTCAGGGACTGGGCCTGGGACCAGCCTTTGCATACCCTCCCCAAATCACCTGACCTGTCTCCAGGGCACTGTCACCCAAATGCCAAACATGCAGATGCTGACATCTGTAACCTACGCTTCTCCCCGCACTCCTACAGCCAACCCACGCTTCCTGGGAGCTCTAACCGCCATCCCAAACTCCAGGGACCCAAATCTTCCTTGAGCTTTCCCCCAAACCTAGGTGCTCAGGCTGGAACTGTTTGGGGCAGTCCATCTCCCTCCCCCACCCCTTATCACCCAGCCCTCTCGATGTTGTCTCCAAAATACACGGGGTACTCATGCCTCCTCCCCATCTCCAGCACGCCCGCCCCTCCAAGGCCTCCCCACCAGGTCTGCAGCCTCCACCCCACTGCTGTTTCCACTCCTGCCCCCAACAATCCATTTCCCACACACAACCAACATCAGCTTTAAAATCCAAACCCCTTACCCTAGAGGCCCTCAACCTCCCCTTACTCTCCAGCTTCACCCACTAAGCTTGAGCCGGGTTCTTTCCTTCCATACAATGCTCCCAGCACCTTCCTGCTGAGGCCTTTTCACCAAGTACTCTCTCTTCAAGGGATGCCCTGCCCCTGTCTTTCCCATCACCAAACAGTGCCCACCCCGCCTCACCTGATGGGACCCATCTAATCCATCAGATCTGTTTACAAGTCACCTCCTCGGAAGGGAATAGTCAGTAGTATCTGTGTTTCCTTTGCGTCTACCTCCTCCGCTCCCGGCCTGCTCGCTCCCAGAAAACCAGGACATTGGACGTTTTGTTCCCCCTGCAGAGTGCCTGGCACAGAACACACAGTAGGTACTCTGGGAGCATCTGCTGGGGGAATGGATGGCGACAGGTGAGCGTACTCTAGAGGATATGATGCATCAAAAATTAGTCATTTTCCAAAAGGAAGCAAGGTGACTTGAGAACTCTGTCACCAACAGACACTCATGCCGGTAAAAGAAGAGATGACTCATTAGTATTTATTTCAATTCCTAAAAAGTTATAACTCACTCGCCGAGGGGAAAAAACGACAATGAGGAATTCTGCTTCCCTTTTCCACCTAAACTCAAAATTAATGGCATTTTGAACAAAGTCTTTTAATTGCAGAATTTAAAAATTCATGCTCAGTTATCACATTCAATATTTTAAATTTACTGTGGCATCTATCATTTGAAAGAAGCACGGAGATAAAATTCACACCTCCACTAATTGGCGAGTGCCTACCTCCCGAGAGCTGAGCTCTTAGAAGAGAGAGCTCCTCACGCTCCAACGCCCTGCATATGCCAATATTCCCCACATATCACCAGACTCATTTATTTCCACTTACTCCCATTCTCCCTTGAGTCCTGATGCCAGACAAGTCTGTTTCTCTGGTCTGTTAAAAATATGTTTTGCCTAGCAGGGCGTGGCTCAGCAGTTGAGCATTTACCTAGGATCCAGGAGATCGAGGTTCGATTCCCGGTCAAGGCTCATGCCCGGGGTTGTGGGCTCGATCCCCAGTGGGGGCCTGCAGGAGACAGCCAATCAATGACTCATCATTGATGATTCTATCACTCTCTCTCCCTTTCCCTTCCTCTCTCTGAAATCAATAAAGATATATTAAAAAAAAAAAAAAAAAAAACACAAAAATATGTTTTTACTGATTTTTGAGAGAAGAAGGGAGAGGTACAGAGATAAACATTGATGAGAGAGACATCATCTCCTGCACATCCCTTATTGGGGATCGAGCCCGCAACCCGGGCATGTGCCCTGACCGAGAATCAAACTGGAGACCTCTTGGGTCAAGGGTGTATGATCAACCACTGAGCCACAACGGCTGAGCAAGTGTTTCAAAAAACACTGGTTTACAAAAATATTTCAAAACTCCTTTCTATTTGGCTTTAGAATAACCTCTTGTCTCCAAAGAGTTCTAAGTGTGCCTCTTCAGTGGCACATTCTCTTGTGCTTAGAAACGGGTCTTCTTCCTCCCTGCTGTCCTCCAACCTTCTTCACCCAGGGTCTTACAATCTCCGTGCTTGTGGGGTAGCTTTCAGTCCTCAGTGCTCCTCCTACTGGTGTGTACATCTGTCTGGTTTATATTCATCTTAGAACTGGAGCAGGGTTTTTTTTTCAAAATATGCTTTTATTGATTTCAAGGAGAGGAAGGGAAAAAGACAGAAACATCAATGATGAGAGACAGTCATCAATCGGCTGCCTCTTGCACACCCCCCACTGGGGATCAAGCCCACAACCTGGGCATGTGCCCTGCCTGGCCAGGAATCGAACCTCATCATAGGTCGATGCTCAACCACTGAGCAATACCTGCTGGGCCTGGAGCAGGTTTGAACCTCTAAGGAGGGAGGGAATGAAGCCCATGGTCTATTCATTTATCCACCTGCACAGACGAAGGTGCTCTGTGCCACTGCCACCCACAGCTTTCCAAGGCTCTGAACCTTCACCCAAGGCGCTTTTAGAACTGCCCCCCAGGCAGAGCAGCAGCACCCTAGCCTAAGGCGACCAAACCTACATTGTTTAATTTTTCCTTGGAATTCTAGAACTGGAGGAGCCCTCAGTGATCATTTCTTTCATAAAGACACTGAGAAAACAAATGTCAATTCATGAATCTAACAACCCCACGATCACTGGGTATAAACACGCCACACCCACACCTGGACCCGGGGTCCAGAGGCCAGTCCAGGATTCCTCCCCTAGAATCCAGTCATTGTTGTTTTAAGCACTGTAGGGATTTTCTTAGTTGATACGCATGTTAAAGACATGCAGACTCCCATCCACATAGAAAACCAAAATCCTAAGAGGTAAAGTCAAAATCAATATAAATATCTGAGAAAATCTCTAGGAACCAGGTTTTAGAGCCTATTTCAGGGAGCAAACAATATTACACATTCTACTTTAATACCAGTATTAACAAAGCTTACGAAAGATTCTTGAAAAAAAATCAAAGTAAAATAATACTATTCAGTCAGGCCAGTTTCAGAGATCAGTCGAAATGAGCGTAACAGCCAGAGATTTACGAATAGAATGAAGACCACGAGGCTCACCGCTGCCAGGGGCCCCCGGTGCCACACTGTGCGGCGACCCAGAGTGTCTCAGAGGAGACGTGCCAGACTTAAGAACTTAAGAGAAGCTACGTTTATCATTAGCAACGGCCTTCTGGCCCGGCCGGGCGTGGCTCAGCGGTTGAGCGTCGACCTAGGATCCGGGCGATCGGGGTTCGATTACCGGTCAGGGCACATGCCCGGCTGCGGGCTTGATCAATGACTCTCTCATCATTGATGTTTCTGTCTCTCTCCCTCCCTCTCCTTTCCTTCCTCTGAAATCAATAAAGATATATTTAAAAAAAAAAAAAAAGAAACGGCCTGCATTCAGATAATTGCTATACTCATATAGTACTACACCCTGAAGTAGGTAGAACGTGGTCCTGAAATTCTATCGAGCTGATTAATTTCTCAGCAAACCTTTGCTTTTGAGAGAGACAAGGTCACTTCAGCCACATCTGATCATCAGCGTGGGAATCACTAGCCTTGAATTATTTTCAGTTTTGTTACAAACTTCCACGAGGTAAACTGACTCTTCACCAAACAAGATGACTGTCTGTCTTTCAGGGGTAGGTTGAATCCCCCAGACGAGCATCTCAGCTTTTCCGGCCCCTGCTCTTCAGAACAGGGAGTTGTTACTATCCGTCCCTTGTAGACATTCGGAGTAAAATCTCTAGCTCTTCAAAAATAACTCACCCTGAATCTACAGGTTAAAATACATAGATAAAAATCAAATAAATGAACAAAAAGACATTATTTATTCTTTTCTAAAGACTGTTTCTAAATAATTATGCCTGGAAGTGAAATATGCTTATGTCAAACTGGTTGATGGCGGGGGGAGAGCCTCATATATAAGCCGTCATGTTTCCGTTTATCTAAAATATCACACAGTGAAGCCCGAGACTGTTCCTTGATTCATAAAAATCATCTACTTTCTTTTTTTCCTGTAAACTTGCTCAAAGGTTTTCCACTGACTATTTCAGTTATTTTGTACAAAATCCCTAAACAGACCCACTGTCAGGCCACAGCCACTAGCTGGCCAGGCAGGGGAGGGACGATGGGAGGCTGTTCATGAAATCAGAATCTTGCGGGGAAAAGCAGCAGCTAGTCATCAAATCCGCGGGTCTGCCTAACAAAACCAGCGAGCACGCAGCTCCAGCTGGTTGAAGGAACACATCTGACCTTAACGACTAAGAAGCTCTTACAAGTTGTGAGGAAGTCGCAGCTTATGAGGGATCAACCTCCTAACTTCTTGATAAATTAGTTTCCCAAGACTAACCTTTCAGATGCCAAAGTACACATCACACGTATGGCAGTCAGGAAAATGCCAGTGTTCAAGGGGGTACGGTAAATGGCTAAGTAATCAAAAAATGGCAGCTGTGCATGCTTAACAATATGCTAAATCCCAGAGAAAAAGATTAAATTTAAATATACAACTTAAAGGAGCACCGCCACACACTGGCAGAACTGAAGGCTGCCACACAGAATTCTGACCTTGATTAATCCCAAAACTTCCTTTCCTAGCACGACGGCCCTTTTAGACTATTCCGGCAGAAATATGACCTGACACTGGAAAGAGGCCCGTGTCTCCACTTCTGCCCAAAGCACCTACAGCATGGCTACCACCCACCCATGGGGCATCAAGACTCCAGTCCCTCCCACGATGAAGTGTGACACCACAGGCAAAGCAACCCTGTCTTCTAGAAGGTCTGGGTGGAAGAAAAGGCCAGGCGGAGGCACGTTTACCCACATTCCCCCCACCGAAAGGTGTGAAAACCCACACAAGGCTTATGAGCGCAGTGAGCACTGATACAAATGTGAACTTATGCCCGGCCGGTATGGCTCAGTTGGTTGGGCATGGACCCATGCATGAAGGTCACGAAGGTCACAGGTTTGATTCCCAGTCAGGGCACATGCCCAGGTTGTGGCTTGATCCCAGTGGGGGGGGGGGGGGGAGTGCAGGAGGCAGCCAATCAATGTTTCTCTCTCATTGATGTTTCTATCTCTGTCCCCCTCTCCCTTCCTCTCTCTAAAAAAATCAATAAAAACATAACAAAGGCTCTTGAGGATGAAAGAAGTTGATGCTACTCCAACTCCCTGGTCTGTAAACTGTGTCATGAACATTGGTTACAAAAACCCAGGGAAAGCGTGGTATCTGAATTAACCAGGAATATTTTACCTCCATTTCATAAAATTGGTATTTTGATTAAATGTGCTTCACGCTAATGAATTTCAGAAAGAGAAAGGAACTGACAATGTCAAATGAATACTTCATCCCCCCCTCGTAAAAGTAAAAATCTTCCAAAGTTTTTTTTTATAGTAAATTAGGTAAATCTGCTGCTTCCCAGTTTGTCATTCATGTGAAAGGTGTCACTGTAACAGCACTGACACACTGTCTTTTGGATTTTTCGGGAAGAGTATGAGATAAAAAGCAGTTTCTCGGGCAGGGGGAATTTCCATTATCCGTATGAATAGTACACATTACGATCAAGTCCTTTCATGACGCTTTGATCCTACGGCTGGAAGAACAGAAACACCCTTTACAAAGGGCCCTCCAGAGACACAGCCGGGAGAGGCTCATCTCCTACTATGTCACAAGTATTCAGTCTCCCTCCTCTCCGCAAAGTGTCAATCAGGACAAATGGCTTCCCCACGTACAGAATTAATAAGGAAAATTAAGTTGTGTGTGCAATTGGCAAACTCAAACTTGCCAAGTCCCATCCGGAGCGCCCCTTCGGAGAAATGCTAGAGCCAGCCTCGCGCAAATGGCTTCCCGCCCAGAGCTGGGCGCGGCCACCTCCGCCAGCACTTGACCTCTGGTAGTCACTCCATCCAAGCCTACGTTTGCTCCAGTGTGCAGCGGGAAGGGAAGAGGTGGTGCGCTGGGCTGGGATTCAGGCAGCGTTTCAGAAAAGCCCCAAGGGGGGGGCAGCAAAGAGCACTGAGCTTGAAAGCAGGAGGTCACCTCGCGTGCGTGGCATTACAGAAGTTACTTCACGTTTGGGGACCATGAAAGAAATGGATAGACTAGAACCCTGCGGGCACAGAACCCTGAGGCACCACGGAGGCTCTACAAGGCTCCCAGGGCCACAGGTTGTGTGAACATCAAGTCTGGTACACAACACACTTTTCCAAACACACACCCAGGCTGTTCAATCAAGTCCAGATCGATATGAAGCCTTACTGTCATCAAGTAGCTTTTTGTCTTCATAGATTTTTCTTACTCAAAAGACAGTTAAGTTAAACCAGTCTTAGTTAGGTAGGGGGCCTGGACGTTTTTTGAGAGGGTCCCCATATATTCAAGGGAATTAGGAGTCATTGGTCTAGAGCTCAGGATAATCTCTAATCTCTAAAGCTCCTTTACAGGGATTTACGCATAATCTCCCACCCCTGATGGGGCAGCCCGGCCACAGTGATGTCAGTGAGGAGAGAAAGCGTGGAGCCTCCCCAGTTCCAGACACCAGCGCTTCTTTTAAGACACCAACAAAACAGAAGTAAAAAGAATTTGCATTTTAGTCAATTATCACCAAACATTTCTATTCCACCCAAGGCTATCAAAACATTTTTTACTCTGCAGGCCGAGATCCCTGAAAAGACAGGACCGAGTGTCCAGTTTCTAGCCAGTCATCATTATTTAGACAGAAAGCCCATCTCTGTGTGTTTCATGAGGGCAGTAACACTAAATGCCTTTTAAAAACCATTTAATACCTTCCACGACTTTTATGGTACATCAAATTACAAGCGTACTCTCGTGAAGGAAATTGTCTACATTCTAACACAGCTGCATGTAAAATGAATAATTGATAAGAGAGGGCAAAGAGCTTTGAAAACCAAGAGGTATCCTACAGAGAGTAAAAAATAATGCAGACAGCCAGGGCCCAGAAACGCAGCATCTATTCAATAAAAACAATCAGCAGAGCTGGACCAATGCCTGTGTGGGTTTTTATTTTTATTACTTCTGGAAAGGAGCTCTGAAAGGCACTCTCTCCAAACAAAATCAGCCACTCGAGAGGTTCCACAACACTGGAAAGTCGCGGATTGCAAAGGTGCTACCAGCCTCTGGTTCTGGGTCGTGGCCACGCATATGCCCAGGGCTCACAGTGACTGAGGACAGCACAGGTCCCCCTGGGCGAGCAGTTCAGTGACCAACGGGGACCCCTTTATGCGGGTCCAACCACTGACATCTTTTGCAACCAGCCTCAGAGCCACAGACGTTCCCCCTAAGAATTCCTCCGTGTGGGGTTCAGCACAGGGACCGACGTTTCCGTCTGGACTCTGTGAAGGAACAACTGTGGCAGCTGTTCGGTTCAGCGGGGGTCCTGGACACATGGACCCGTTCACTCTGCAATTTTATACAGGACACTGGACTGTGCTGTGAAACATTGCCTTCGCACGCACCCGCAAACAACTAATCCCTTCCCTTCTTTCTTATCGTTGAAAGCTTACAATCAAATCAAGACGACAGAAGTTTTCTCAACTACGTCAGCACCCTTTTCCGCTCACACCCCCCACACAGCTGGAAAGCGGAGGCTGCGCAGACAGCGTCACTCTCTCCCCAGGGGGGTCCCCCTCTTCCTGCTCCCGCGAGGACTCATCTGACTATGAGACGCCCTGATCACTAAACTAGGTTTTAGTCCCTGAAAACCCTGAGAGCTTTGTGGTTCTCCCACCCGAGTTCCTCAATTCCTTCTCCACCTCTGGGCATCTTTTTTTTCTTTCTGAAACACAGCAGTTGCCCGAAGCAGTTTACAAAGAAACGTAGGGGGTTTATTTAACATGACTGAGGTCCAAGAACGTTAGTAAAAATAAGTCAGTTAGCTAACTGTGGACTGGGGATTCTTCAGGAGAGAACCCCAGAGGAAGGCCTGCTAGGGAAGTCCGCAGAGCGAAAGGCTTCCATGCTGCCGGGACTGCGCCTCCCAAAGGTGGGCGCTTTCCCTGCAGGACGGCCTTCGTCTACTCCCACAGTGCCGGCCTGTTCACTTCCAGACATAACACAGGTCCTAACGTTATAAAAATCAACAACCAGCACACGCAGCCCAATTTGCCCCTTTCGTGCATTAGTTACAAAATCTCTAGGGGATTAAAGGAAACGTGAAGCTGTGGCTTGTGCCTCCCAGATACTCTCTGAAGTGATCCTCCCTGGGGGCTCAGAAAGGCAACCAATGATAAGCACTCTTCCCTAATTTAAAAACGGAAAACAGACGGCCAGGCCAAAGGTGTCCGGTTGCACCCATCCGGCTTGTGGCCTGACCCACTCTGGGACTGCTGAGCCCCCCGGAACAGGAGGCGGCTCCAGCATCATCCATCTCCTGAGGCCCAGCTCACAGTGTTTCCTGCTTCCCAGAGATGAGCTCGAGCTGCATGCATTTCCCGGGTAGGCAGAGGGGCTGGATGGGCCCTGCTGCTCATGAGAGCTAGGCCTCGGCCAGTCCTTGGTTAGCTGGCTCTGCTCCCAACGAGCGAAGAAACAACCTGCAGAGCCGTCACGCATGGTCCTCAGCGAGGGGCGGTGGCCTTGCACAGAAGACTGCCACCAATGCCCTAGCGGTGCACAGACTGGCAGGTCACCAGCGAAACACACCAGGCCCATGGCAGGCAGCAGAGCCCTGGAACTTGGGGCCGGGCTGTGTGACCACCACCACGCTTCCATTCATTGGCTCTCTTTGGAACTTAAGAGATGGGACAGAAAATTGGGGTCGTTCAATAGGATCTTGTTTTCTTTCCAGCTGCTGATGACTGAAAAGGTGAAGGACACTTCTTTCTGACCAACTATAATATTTAAGTACTCCCCAGGGCTATGCCACTAAGCAGAAAGGAGCACAAAGCGCGCCCTACCGTAAGGGTATTTGGTGTCCAGCTTCCTCTCCGCTGTCCTCCTCCAAGGCAAGAGGTCATCGCTGCACCCATTCGGCATTCCGTTGTACCCGATCCCCACGATCTTGTTCTCCGCATTCACGATGCAGGCTCCGACCTACAGGGAAACACGCTCAAAGGCTTGGTGACTTCGCGTGGCTGGTCTGCCACCGGAGAGGTGGTCAATGAAACCAGAGGCCTGCAGAGCTCCAAAAGGACATGCAGTGTCCAAGGGTGCTAAGAGCTCTGTCTCCTTGCTTAGTCTCTGTGGCAGTTCCCATAAGCCAAAGAAAGAGCACCCCTGGCCCCAGAGGGGGTGCTAGAGGCACCTGATACCCTCTCTCGCACAGGAAGAAGCGAGTAGGAATGCAGAACAAAGAACAGCAGCTTTCCTCCGCCTTTGTCAGCGGCCTTTTGTAAGTGGCTCGTTTGCGGGTATCTCTGTGTCAGTGAGGGTCCCACTGATCTCCGTAAAACTCACTTACCTGGGAATTTGGATCTTTGCTTCTCTGTGCCGACAGGAAGGCCACGGCCATGAAATACTCGGGCCATTCCAAATAGTCCTCACGCTTCTTGCAGGGAACTTCGCTCATGCTGGGTCTATAAAGAAAACACAACAGAACAGCAGTGAGGAAAAGCACTCGGGTAAATCTGCTTTCCAGTTCCATCCAATTGCATTCAAACCGTGCATCACCAGACGCAGACAGCTTCAGGTCCATGTACCAATCAGAGGTCACAGAACAGGGACCCCAGACAGTCTCTGGTCTTAAAGAAAAAAATTAAGAAGTTGAGTTACTATTTCAGAAGTTTGAATCTGGCACACAGAGCTCCGCATTCCCAAATATTACATCTATTCCCTGCTTTGTCTTAGGATTTTTTAAGACGTTAATACAAACGCCTGCCCTACAAATTGCTCTTGTCCCTCACCTCTCTCTCTTACAAAATGGAGCGAGTACGGGGAGGGGGGGGAGCACTTATTGATCATCTAATACTTTTCAGACAAGGTTAAAGGTTATACAACACTTCACTCAAGCCTCCTTCCTAACTAAGGTAGAGAGCAACACCCCACCTTAGAGACTTCAAGAATTTAGGTAACTCGCCCTAAATCACACATGACTGTTACCCAGGCCAGTCGAATTTCATTTGTTGCTGTCCCAACTCCGACCTTAACTAGATAATCTGTCCATTCCCTTTGCCCTTAGTTTCCCCAGATGGCACAGTTAGCAACTCTGAGCCCTGAATCAAGTGAGGAGAAACTATGACAAGTGCCGGGTGCTGTCACCAAGGCGAGGCTGGCACAAGCTGTCTCTGCAGCAGGGAGGAGCCCTGAACCCCCCAGGACGCCCAGGCAGCCGGGGAGAGGGTTCTTTCAGGGCAGGGAAGGAGCTAACACAGGAACCAGGCTGGCACCCTGAGAAGTCTCCAGAAAGTCTAGACATCTGGGCTAAAGGAAGGGGCGCATTTCCCCAGAGCCCAGGACTGGGAACCAGGATCACCCGAGGATCGTGCTGCCCGACTCGGAGAAGCCTGTGGACCCTCTTAAGACGAAGCGTGGCCCGGAGGGACTGGCTTACCACCCGGCCAAAGGGGTGGCACCATCACTGCTGCAGGGTGCCAGGGAAGCGCAATAACCGCACCCAGGAGGAGGCGAGGGGGAGGAGGCGGGAAAGGCGCTCTTCCTCCCCGGGCCCTTTCCCCGGGTCGGCTTTGCCGCTCGCGGGCGCCCCAAGCCCGGCTGCAGAAACAGAGGAGGGGCAATTCCCGGTCACCGGCCCCGGCGGGACGCAAGCTCCTCCCACCCCCTCCATTCCCATCCCGGGACGAAGCCACGCGTCCCCGCCGCACCCGCGGGCGCGAGCAGCGCCCGTCACTTTCAGAGCCCCGCACGCCCCCTCTCGGCGCCCCGCGCGGGAAAGTCTCGCGCGGGGGGGGGGGGCGGGGGAGCGCGCCGCCCGCCGCGGAGTTTGCAGAGCAGACTGAACCCCGAACGCGGGCAGCCTCGGGCCCCCGCCCCCAGCCCAGCCGCGAGCCGGGCGCCCCGCACCCCGCGCTCCCGCTGCGCCACGTTGCGCGCGGGGCCCCATCCCCGCCCGGCTGGCAGGGTCCCTGCGCCCCACCGGCCAACCTGCAGGCCGGGCCGTCCACGCCGCGCCGCGCCGGGGAGAGGAAGTCGCGGGAGGAGGCGGGGCCCGCGGGCGGAAGGGGGCAGCCGCCGGGCCCCGCGCTCCGGGGAGGCGCGCGCTGGGCACGGGCGCGGCGGGCGGGCGCGCGCTCGGGGCAGGGGCCGGGCGGGCGCGCGGCGGGGTCCCCTCCGCCTCTGGCTGCAGACGCGCCGTGAGCTCGCTCGGCCCGCCGCCCGGCCCGCGGCCTCTACACTTGCCCCCGACTTTTTTGGGCTGGCGCGCGCGGCCGACCCGCCGCCCCGAGTCCCGGGACCCCGGAGCCCCGCCCCGTCCCTGGACCCCGCCGCCCCCCGGGTCTGCGGGTTGGGTCGTTTGCGTTGTTGATGGCGAGGCTGTTTCCCACCTGAATCTCCCTTCGCCTACTGAAAGCTCTCGCTGTCATCACGTATCATCTGTGAGTAAAAGGCGACCGGCAGGAGGCCAGTGCGATGAAGCAGGGGCAGGGAGAGAGGGGCGCTGGTTTGGGGCCCGGGCGGGCCTGCGGCGCCCTCCTGGGGAGCCCCCACCCCGAGCAGCGCCTCGGTGCGCCTGGGGCGCTCTGCCTCCGGGCGCAGATGCCTCGAAGCGACATTTGCATCCGTGCTCTGCTCGGCCGGTTTACTGTTTCTACCCAAATTCTGTGGAGGAGCCCGAGACGCGGTCAAGCCCGCACCCCTGCGCAGCCCGGCACCGTCCGCGCGCCCCGCAGGGTGCTGCCCTGGTGACGTTGGCGGCCGTCACCTTGTGCGGCTTCCTTACAGCTGCTGGAAGGAGAGGAACGTGGCCCTGGTCAAAGGGAAAGGCCTTCCCAGGTATTTCTGAAGTCATACGCCCCAAGGAGCTACCCTGATGTTCTGGAGCCTGGTTCCAGTCGGACTTCTAGCTCTGAGTCTGGGGGGGACACCGGTTCCAGCCCAGGGACCCACAAAGGAGCCGCTTCTGGTTTTGCACCCGGGGCTGGAGGAGACTGCCAGGGCGCCCTAAATAATAGCTGCTCTGAGCATCGCGGGTTCTGATCGGCCCATCCCAGATCCCAGCCGCTCATCCAAACAGAAGCTTGTTAACTGTATTAATTTAGCCGAATGGAGGAAGAGTGATGGAAATAAACAGTTGGTCCTATCTAATTTCTCACTACAGCAGACATTTCATTCATCTCCGCGGTCCAGCCCGTAGATTCAATAATTAAATTATGTGCTGCCTTGGGTGGATGCCGGGAAAGCGAAGGGGGAAAAATACTTCATCGTTAACTGTAGATTTTTTTTTTCCCCCCTTGATAAGACTCGGGCTTGAAAGAGCTACATAGATTAAGATGATGATTTTTAACGTCAAGTTAACTTTACTTGGCTGTCTTGTTGTCACTGAAATTCATTACATGCCGAGCTCCTGTTTCGCCTCCCCCCTCCCAGATCCGCCGCTTGGTCTCTGTCACAGTCATCTATAGTGTCTGAGTCCTCAAAGGTCCATTTCTCTTCTTACCAACCTCCAGCCTATACATCACCAATCGCTGCTGGTCCTCCAGCCACAACATCATTAAGCTTCCTTCCTCCCTCTGCTCTGTAGGGACTGTCATACATAATTTAGTCACTTCTCATCATTCTCCATTTTGGTCACTCACACGTTCCCCTGTGCAATCAATTCAGGGTCCTGCTTACTGCAAACACATTACCCCCAATGTCCCTGCATCTCGCTGAAAGTCTCCCATCTTATAAGATGACATCATTCTTAATACAGGAAACCCTCCTGATTCATAGTTTCACCACTTGAGGTTTCCATTATTGTGCACCAAACCCAGGCAGCCAAGGAGGGGAAAAAAAAAATGCATTTCTTGGTTCATCTTGCTCATTAACACCTTGTAACTCAAAGTGTGGCCGCAGGTGTTAAATCTCTCTTAATACCTTGTATCTCGGTTTATAATTGAGGATCGTTCTTCCCCACCCACAGGTGCAGAGGCTCACTGTGTTCTTCAGCCGCATCAAGAGCAAGGAGGGGGCTTCACGTAGGGCTGAACACAATCAGACATTTGTGAGGACTATTGTCTTGGCGTTGGCTTGGCTCCTCTTTTTATGGGCCTGCAGGTTATCTGTGTCTGATCTATAGCATAACCTTGAGTATATTTCAGTACCTTGAGGGTGGGGGATCCAGATAGACGTCAAGGTGAGATTCCTCTGGGGCTACCTCAGATGGGGCTTTGGTGGCATTCACAGGTGTCTGCTCCACCAAGATACCACTTATACCACTTCTCCCACCAGCTCCACCGGTCCAGGAGAGGATGTGACTGGGAACAGGGGCAGGGAGCTGGGAAGGTTGCCTGGCCGTCAAGTTTGTCATGAGAGAAAGCGCACAGGCCTTGGAGTCTAACCAGGCTTGGAGCTCTACTTCTACTTCTTCCCACTCAAGTAACCTTCCGAAGGTACTTACATTCTCAGGGTCTTTGTTTCCTTAGCTGTAAATCAACACCACTCATTCGTTCAGTCATGTTGTATTAATTCTCTGTATGTTAGGTGCTGCTGTGATTACCGACAGTGAACAAAACATACCAGTTTTTGCCCCCCCCCCCCGAGGTTTAAGCGCCACCCCCCCCAATCTCAAATAAATGCTGAATAAATGAACCTCATTGCTGGCTCAGCTAACACCATAACTGCTATTACAAGATAAATCACCTCTTGGAATAGCATTGTTCTTAATCCAGTGGTTGTCGAAACCGAAAACTTCTTTTCACAGCCCAACAACTGTACTTAGAGGCAAAGTACCACTTCTACTGTTTTTCAAAGGAATAATTGTTTGTTTCCCTGCAGCAGTCCAAATGAGAGAGAACTGTTTGCATGTAAGTAATGGGATGACTGGGAGAGCTGCTAAACCAAAAAGAAGTCGATGAAAATTCTAGAAACAAATTGTGTATGGCCTGTCAATACATTTTTATATCTGTGTTAGAGCAGGAGGTCAGTTATCCATGTTCAGTGAAAGACACACAGACTACAAATCAATATGACGGAACATTCGTACCAAAAAATTCAAGATTCCTAAATAGGATTTGTGTTAGGAGTCAAGAGCCCCATTTACCCTTATATTACACATCTTCAAAATTATAATGAAGATGAGTGAGGAAATGGTAACTTGTCATATGCGTAGATCTGGGTGCTTTACTATTATATATCAATAAAGATTTGTTAACTAAATCAAGGAATTAATAGACAAAAACTGCTTTATGCCAATGCATAAAAAGAAGTCTTTATCTTTAAGTTGTGGTTATACCTCTCTATCTGCTTCCTTTTTCTCCTTGTATTTAGTGGATCTGGAAAGACATTTAATAGGTGAAACATCGGGGTTGGTGGGTCAGGAACCAAGGGCAACCAGAGCTGTATTTGAGACGGGCGGCCTCTCAGCCTTAGGACTGCAGTCTCGGCTGCAGATGAGCGACTAGTACCAGAAGGGCAGGAAGGCTTTTTGTGGTTTGTCGGTTCTCCCCCCAACTTGCATTTTCCCTACAGAGCTGAACTTGTAGCCTCTTTCAGACATAACTGGTTGAAGTTGATGGAAATTACATGTCTTATCACTCCTTAAAAGAAAAAAAAACACATAAAATGTAAATCTAAAAGAAATGGGCAATTTTCTTATACCACTTTATATTTCTGTGTAAGTTACCAAGTGCCAATCATTCTTACTTTTTAAAATTCAAATTTGTCAAGCAGCGTGTAAGCTTTCAGTGTTGTACAAGAAGAGATAATGCTTCGTGCGGAACCATCACTTACGCTGGCTCTGCAAAAGGGCCTACCCAAAGAGAACGGATCAGATTGCTGGTTTTCTAGAAATATTAACGATCTCGTTAAATTATCCCCTCTACTCCAGGGTCACCCCTGAAAGGTAATCAACAAGGTATTATGGTTCTGGATATAGAATCCTTTACTGACATCAAAGTCCCCGCTCATTTCGCAGTGTGTGCTTTAACTGCGCTAACAAGGTGAGTGCCCAAGAATCGCTGTAATGAGAGCCCCTGTTAAATTGCACTGGGAAGTTAACGGCCAGCATAACCTGATTGACATGTTGTGCCTTCCATCAGCTCACTGGAGCGCTCACTGTGGGTAAATGTCTAAAATGAGAAAGCAAGAATCTAGTTAATATTTCAGCATTGCAGCTCACTGTGTGTGCGGACATTGAGGGTAACATCTGAGGTCCTGCCATGGCAACAGCAGTCAGTGCCAAGAGGTGAAAAGTCATCTTCTACCGGCACGAGCAGACGAAATGAGGAAGGAAGCCTAGCCCATTCCAATAACTAGACACTGTTCCCGGCAAGAAATTCTAAGCTTTGATGCAGAAGGTGATGGAGAACCACGTGGCAGTGACAAGGTCAGGGTCTCCCAACAGTCTTATTTGGACCAAACTCTGGCTGCTGCTATCTTTGATAGACAACCCAGAGATGGTGAACCGTGGAGCACCGTCGGCCATGAAGCATTCTGAGATATTCTGATAGTAATGCTGTCTGCAAACAAACCCTGGATTGAGTTAAATATCAACCAGAGGGACCGGAACGACGCTCGTGAAACCATCCTTATGAGAACAGGAGAGATTGAATCGTTTGGTGGTTACGGTAACCACTATCCTGCGAGAAAAATCAATATCTACATAGTGTTAGAATCACACCAAGGGCTCCTGGATCTGAGCCATTTCAACTGAAGAATAAACCTGGATTCATTAGAGTAGAAAGTCAGGATGGGGTAGGAGGTCAAGCATAAGCGGACCCTGGGCCTTTTGTACAGAAACCCAAGAAGTGTTTCTTCTTTCAGGATGAGAGTACTTTTTAAAAGCATAGACTTTACAGAGCTGGAAGTGACCTTAGCAATCCTTGAGCCCAGCCCCTTCTTTTTGCAGATGAGGAAAGAGTGCCTGGGAAGAGCCTGCGGCTTGCTCCCGTCGCACGGCTGATCCGATGGGTTTCCTCCGCGCCCCAGGCTCAGCGTCTGCGGTGCCACCGCAGCTGAGTATTGGGAGCCTCTGGAAGGCACTCGCTCTGCTGAGCCTTCGAGGAGCGTAAAGAAACCTGAATCGGGTTTCTCTGATTGCTTGTCTGAGAGAAGGTACAGCTACATAAGAGGTTAACCAGTCAATAGTTAAGCAGCAGTGCAAGGCAACAATAAAAGAGCTGTCCCGAAGCAGGACATGATTTGTGTGTGGCTTCTACCCGAAAAAAAAAAAAAATCCCTTTCTGCCCACCCAGGAAGTAGTTCATGGACACAGAGGTACCCCGATCCCTTCATTACTACTTCCATTTAATACAACATTCTGTTTATAACCCATTTTTTTTTATTTTTTGTAAGAAGCGCAAGATACAGAAGAGGCAAAGAGTAGGGCTGCACAGCCACGCAGAATCCGTTGCACCGCAACCTTGATTTTAAGAAGTGGCCTGAGCCGAAGTCCTGAACTACCTAGGGGAAAGGGCGCACCTCAGGAAATCTTCACGTGTCTCGGGAGCTGTGGCTTCGGCCAGACATGGAAGAGTGAGTGATATCTCTTTGCATTCACTGAATATCAAATGACACTATGTCCCTAACACAATCACAGCCTCCGAGAAGCGTGCCGTTTCAGGCAAATAAATATATACACAGACACACAGGTATGCGGTCTTTCTGCTCTGTACTGTTCAGCTCAGTCCTTGTTGAAATCCCAGGGATAACATTCCCCTGTAGATAAGAGCTCCGCTATCTTTCCAGCCACACAAAAAGCATCACCTGAAATAAAGAAATAGGAGCATGCGGGGAGTTCCCCTCCAGGACAGCAGAGGCCTGTGTCTGGATCTGGCCTGGAGACTGATACCAGAACGGACGTCTGGCTGCTGAAAAGCAGCAATATCTACACGCTGATGCACACCCCCCCATGTAAACCCTTATCTTTGCCTTCCACTCCTTCATGTTTTCATACGCATGGCTCCCCGTGAACCCCAGAGGAGCCGGCTTCCTGAAAGTCTTGGTTAACAGCCTACCCATTGCCTTGCTACTCTCGTGTCACGTCACACACACACAGCGTGTCGGCAAGTGTGCACCGTGGAGTGTAATTCCACTGGGAAGCAATCTGTGTGCGACCCGCTGCCACTGTTCTAACCCGAACCTACCAGCCAGGCACCCAGAGGGAAGAAAAAAAATTCATTTTATACAAACGGTGGCAACTTCTTTCAGCGATTTTAGTGGCACATTAAGCAGGGTATTATTAGACAGAAGTGGCATTTCACATGCCGAAATATTCCTTACTTGAACAAAGTCAAGTGCCGTTCAAAAGAGAGAGACATTATTTAGGATTTCTTACAGCATCAAAGAAATCCCCTCAACCGTCCTCATAAACGCCTCCATCAGTGTAGGAATCAGGGCCCGAGCCAAGGGCTTTGATTTCTCTTTGGTGCCAACAGTAACATCAGAATGCGACGGCTGGGGGACGCGCTCAGAAAAGCGCTCAGCAGATCCGTCTTCTGTATCCACAGGCCCCCGCTCTGATGGGCCCAAGGTCGCTCTTATTCATCCACAAGGCCCGCGGCAAAGAACACCCCCCACGCCGGCTTCATCTAAACAGAACCTCGCCCCCCTGCCGCAGGTACAGACGCGGCGCAGTCACCTGGATGCTTGAAGAGTTTTCCACCGCCTGGGCCTTCAGAGGTACGCATTTGGCTCAGCAGAAGCTAAACATTTTTAAGAGCACAGTATGAAATAGGCTGGAAAACATCAAAACTTGATAGCTTTTTAGAAAACTGGATGGTCTTGCTGGTGCGACTCCCTAGGATACGGCTCGGTTGTAATAACAATGGAAAGTGCATCCGCGCGAACAGCTGATGAAACACCAGAAAACGTAGCCCAGGGTCCTTTACTCACATTTAAGAGCTGTTCTTTTGAACTGTGCCTCTTAGCCTTGGAAAACCTCTTCAAGATCTTAAACAGGGCTCTGGATGAACTGCAGTGAGAACCTGAAATTATCTCGTGCACTGGAATCAGTATCAAGCGATATTTTCTCCTGGAGAGAAATTCAATCTGACAGCAAAGAGAAGGGGCAATAAGGGACCAAGGACCCTGGCTCAAACGCCTGCCTTAGAAGCCTGCCTTAGAAACACGCTGGAAAGCAGTTCAAATTAGGCGATGTCACCAGAGGCAGAAAACCATGGTGACAGAATAAAATGCTATCTGGCCTTCAGAATACTTCATTATCACCACCACAGGTCACTAAGCTTCACCAAACGCATCCATCAGCCCTGATGGCCATTCGTGAGCAGCGACTGAGCCCCAGCCCATGCATCGCGGGGGACTGGGGTTCAAACGGAGGCCCGGTGCCCAGACCGAAGTTTGTTAGTCTCAAAGTGCTCTCTAGTGGCCGGCTGGATGTAAAACCCTCCGACGCTCGGGCTCGGAGGCACTGCGGGCACATTCACAGCTGGAGGTGTCCCGGAAAGGCAAGGTGGAGACGTTTCTGCTGCAATCGGCACCTCCTGGATGTGCAGCAAGATTTCATCAGCAAACTCGCCTTTCCAGTCACTGTGCTGCTACCCATAAAACCCTTACAGACGATTAAACTCAGCTGTGTGATTGCAACGCCGTGTATTATCAAGTAAACGGGGAAGCGTTTGGATTTAAATTAATTCTCGTGCACGTCCAGGAGGTTTCCTAGTGAGAGGCATTTCTAAGCAGAAAACAAAGGCCATTTAGCTTGTCCATCCACCTGACGATGCAGAGGCACTGTGCTTGGGCTGCGCGTTGAAAAGCGCAGAGCGCCGAGGGCCATCAGCGGAGAGACAGAGCCACACGATAGCCAGGTACAGGCCTGGCACGCGTTATGTGTGCAAACATTTGTCAAAAACTTACACAGATGCAAGGGCCACGTACAAGGGGAGGAAAGCCTGCCTCAAGCTTTGGCAATAGAAGAAATAAGTGAAAAAAGGGAATATGGAACAATTGAGATTTTTTTAAAAGGGAAAAAAAGGGAGAATTCACAGAGAAAAATCATAGACCTAACAGTAACCGCTGTCGTGAGGATGTTTAAAGTCTAAGGACCCCACAGAGAAGACGTGGCAACACCCCCATCACCCCCCCCACACACACACACACACACACACGGGGCGGAGGACTCGTCCTGGACCTCTGCGGGCTCTGTCCTGTGGCCAGCAGCTGCTCTCCTAACAGTCACGCTCTTTTCTTTGTTTCTACTGCCATCTGGAAACGGACTCTTATTTCAGAGAATGTAATTGAGCCCAATTTAGCTATCGTAGGGTCATTTTGTAATCTATCATTACAAATGATGTTTTTACGACTCTAGACTGCAGAGTGTGAAACCATGGACTACAGAATGTGAAAAATCCAATCCAATTCCTGGCCTCATGCAGACACAGCCTTCACCATTAGGCACAAATACTTTCCATCAGTGTTTCCATGAAAAGCCCCATCAAAGAAAGGAGAGAGGGGCCCATAATCTACTCCCACCCCTGATCTAGCACCAACACGTGGCTGGCAGACAGCAGTTTTAAATGTCTTTGTTGTATTTTTTGATACTTCCAGGTCTGTGATGTTAATATTTTAAAAAGTTTTCAAAAAGTTGGAATTATTTTCCTTTCGGTAGGGGACAGTGTCCTATTAATATAACCGAAGTTGTGCATGGAGCAGAAGGTGAAGCTAACAGATCTCACACCACTTCAAGGGATGTGAATTACATCTTTGAACTCAGGCCTCTATTATCAACTGACATAACAGCTAAGACTCTACCAGAATGTTTCTCTGACAATAACAGATACCGTATTGAATTCATTAGTACTTGAGTCATCAAATAGAAGATTATATCTGGGGAGAACAATGAGTTTACTGATCACATGAAAACCAGTATGATATATGCTAGATCATATTTTTAGAATCAAGGCTTGAAGCCAAAGAGAATATTAATAGATGTGTGTGCTTTTATTCATGGTGAGCTGACATCCAGTGACATAATCATGAGACTCATCAAAACTTCTCACTTCCAGAAGAGAGTAAGCATTCTAGGTATGACCCAAAAATAATAAGATTGGTTATTGTGGAGTCTGATTAAAATTACCTTATAATTAAACTACATGTCCTCTTGTAGTAGCTGGCCTTTTTTTTTTTTTTTTATTCAGTGGCCTTACTAAAAATATATATATTTTATTTTATTTTATTTTATTATTTTATTTTATTTTATTTTATTTTATTTTATTTTATTTTATTTTTTACATAGTTGTTACTACACAAGTTTTATTTTACTTGCATATTCCAGAATCTTGACTCCAGTATTTTGGCCAACCTGTGCTCTCCCTTTTCTGGTAAACTGCACTTGCAGCTAACCTCACGTCTTAAAAAAATTATAAAACTAGCAATGCAATTGGCATACATTGGAAACAAATTTAATGTTTGAAAACAATCATCATCATCATCATCGGTAAGATTTACTGAGCACTTCACATTTATTATATCAGTTAATTATCATAACTCAGGAAAAATATAATTATACCCATTTCACAGATTAGAAAATTCACCCCAAGTCACAGAGATAGTAAGTGGTGGAGCCAGGAGTCGGGTATTTCGATTCTGGAGCCTTCCATATGCTATGCTGCCTTATATTCTACATTATGTCATCATCAAAAAGGGATGGACGTAGAGTACATAAATATTAGGGGATATTAAGTAACCAGAAAGAATCCTGCATTTGAAGAATATTTAATAGCATGCACACAAAAGTCTCATAATAACCATCACTTTTTCACAGACATGAAGCCTGCATTTCTTTTCTAATAAATTAACTAGTTGTGAGCAAATCGGTTGACTTGCTCAAGCCACATCTTGTTTAAGTGGGTGGATATTGGAGGTATAAAAGTACATCCCTTGAGATACCAGAAGGGAACAGGCCATCCACCTGAAATTTAGATCCTTTGGGAAAAGTGTGCCAGTTACTGCTCATATGTGCCACCCTGCCTCTTTGCAATCTAGACTCCAGAGGCGTCGTTCGCCGACTCCCATAACACCAGCACGCACACACATGCACACGCAGGTGAACACCACATGGAACAAGTACTTTTCTGAGTTTCCACTAACTTGTCTTTTAGCCCCCAAAGACCAGTATCCTGATTTAGATTCAGCATTCTTTTTGAGGCTATTATAAAATGCCGTGACCTTAACTCATAAAATAAACCCTTTAAAATGTATTTTTCTCACTCAATTATTTAGGTTCAACATTTATGTGACAGTGTTGAGAACTCCGAATGTGTTTCCATCATAGTCAAAGTATTCCTGCTCTCCGGACACCTCAGAGTAATTCTGACATTATGGCAAATACAGAAGCCTGAATGGCCGAACCTGTGAGTACAGGGTAGTTACATTACGGCGTTAGGAAGCGTCTCTCAAAAGGACCCATTCGGTCATACATTAGAGTTCATTTCGATAACGCAAAATTTTATTTTTACACTGGGGAACCTCAGGAGTGGTTGCTCTGCATGGTTCCAGGCCTTGCTTCGAGCACAGCAGGAAAGAGTGCCCCTGGCATTGCCGCAAGAACAAGAGGACAATGTCACCTGACACAACCACAATTGTTAGCTGTCATAGCTATAAAATATGACTGCATATTTTACATAATTTATTTAAACTTGTATATTTTTATATGAAGAGAACATAAAGGGAAATTTTAATTGGTCAAACAATGACGCTGAGGGTGAGTAAGGTACAGACGTCTCCAATCTCCCTATTCACCGTGATTATTTCTCCTCTTGAAAACGCCTCCTCCACTGGCCTCCATGGTATGCATGCTCTTGTTTTCTCCTGACCTCTCTGTCTACACAAGTTTATCCCCCTTTGATGGTTCCTCTTCCTCCAATTATTGCTTAAATATTACCTCTCCCTGGGGACTTTATCTGGCTCTCTCCTCATTTTACACTCTCACTGTGGGGATCCCACTCATGGCATACCTGCCACTGATGGCTTCCAAATATCCTTTGAGCCAAGATTGCTTTTCAGATCTTCAAAAGGAAGTATGTGTCTTCCTGCTGAACATCTCTACTTGTATGATCCATGGGTACCTCAAACACAAAATGTCCAACACCCATATCACCTCTCCCCTCAGATACGTACCCCCTTCTGCATCCCCTTGCTCAGTGGTCATATCTTTTTCCCAACCTGGGACATTGGGGTGATCTGAAACATCTCTCTCTTCCTTGCCCCCAAACTATTTGTTCACTGTGTCCTATCGAAGCTATAGCTTAAATATCTTTTTTTTTTTTTTAATTTATTTTAAATTATAGTTGACATACAATATTACACTAGTTTCAGATGTACAACATGGTGATTCTACATTAAATATCTTTTAAATCTTTTTCCTATTCTCCGCCTTCACTTTCAATGACTTGACTGATGACTCAATATTTCTGTAATATTTCAGATTTGTCTCCCTCTTTCAGAGACGATTTGCAGGTCCACTCCTTACATTAGTGTCAGAAGGATTTTCTTAATATGCAGATGATGCCATGTCCCTTCACTGCTCAGAAGCCTTTAATACCTCACCTTTACTCTCAGGGAAATATCCAAACTCCTTAAAATTCTCTGCACAGCTCTTTCTGGTCTTGTCTTTTGCATATTCGCACCCACCGTGCCATGATAGTAAACTGCATTTAATATCTGAATCTTGCTCTCCCGCCTCACACCTCTTCGCACCCACTGCTTTCATTCTCTGGAATGACTTTCTCCCATTTGCCTGCCTAGCTGACTCCTGCTGTCCTTGAAAGAGTGAGCTCAGGCATCATCTTCTCTGGGAAGACTCTCGGCCTAATTAGGCACCTCGCTATGTGCTGTCACACTGTTCTGCTTGTACATCGATCATGCGACATCATATAATGACACCGGTTTATCTTCCAATCTGTATCCTTCACTGGATTGTGAAATTCCTGTGTCAGACAGACTCTGCCTTTCTATCTCTATACCCACGTGGCCTGACAGATAACATTTGCAAACAAATATTTATTAATGGAAATCTATGTTAAAAACTTACAAGAAGAGTCTCAGTGCATTGGGTCATTCAAGGATTATAGTTAATACTGAAGTTGAACAATGGTGATGATTCCCACAATGAAACATCAATTTTTTTCTCAGCACCAAGTGACTAGAGATTTGTTACAACAGAAAGGGGAAAGTAAGTTTAAGTGATCTACAGAAAGCTGCTGTAATGGTTATATATTCTTTAATGGCATTATGGTAGAACCATTAATAACAGATATGGTTCTGTTTTTCCAAGTTCTCAACACATTTTGACTTGTATGGGAAATGTAACTATTTTTCAACACTCTAGGTCTCACTTAAGCTTTCTGATTTGCATTCAGTTGATCTCTACCTAACTGGACATTTAGGGGGGAAATACTCTTTCATCTTTATATGACAAGTGCTGCGGGTTCTACAATCTTTATGAGAATCATATGAACCACTAATTTGTGACAACACCAGTTGACATTTTATAGATCATCAGAATCTTCCTGAAGGAAGAAATGTACAGTCTTGTTTCTGATAGCCAACAGCCACAGAAGTGCCCATGTACCTGCTAACATTAAGTTCTTGAACCTCACTGCACAACTTCACTGTACTACGTAACCTTTGACAGCAATTCTTTCTTGGTTATGAAGCTGTAAAATTACGAAAATACGAGGATGGGAACCTTCCTTTGACATTTTCCTAGACCATGTTTTTCAAGAGAAAAGTGAAATTATTCAGCTAATATGGAGACTTATGCAAACCCTTTTCTTATCACTCTGCCTCTTTCATAGGGAAAGAGGTGCTTTGTTCCTTTAGCGTGGAGGACAGGGAGGATCCTTATTTTACCCCTCTGGAATTCCGTTTTAGGAACTAGAATCCTATTGAGGTTATCATTGATAACAGCTCCTTTTGTTTCATAACTATGGGGAAAGTTAGGCAGGAGTCTCCAGTATCCCAAGGCCAGGAGACACAGGCATGTGGTAGGGTGCAGGGACAGTTCAGCACCACGGACAGAGGGACAGCACACCACTGCCCCCCATCTATGATTTTTTTTTTTTTTAAATATTCTGCTACATACCATGACCCCAAATCAGTTGTACTAAATGACCCTTTGGGATGCCAGAATAAAACTATTAAACATTCCATTTGTAATTATTTTTATGTAAAAAATAAAAAAGATAAGTTTAATTGATACTAAAGATATTAAGAGACAGAAGTACATGTGTCTAATTCTAAATAAATACATATATATTAAGGGTGTATGCTCAAAATACTTTTACTAATATGTACACAATCCAATAAGTTTTGAGATTGCTGCTAGAGATGATGGGGCACCACTGAAAATTTCGGCCAGGGTGATGACAGGATGAAAGGGAAATTTTAGGAAAAAAAATATAAAAGCAACATAGAGGTTAGGTGGCAAAGAGCAGGCATTGAAATTCAGAAGACTAGTTAGAAGGCTATTGCAAGAATCTAAATATCAACGAGGCTGGTGGCACCGGGGAAACAGAAAGCCTTAGTAGCTATAGATGTAAAAGAAGAACCTCAAAGACTAGCATGAAAAGCGTCAGTGAATGTGAGGAAATCTGCAGCTCAGCTGGCTGGGAAAAAAGCAAGGGCCATCAGTTATGGGGCTCAAAGTGCACTGTAACCGACAATGACAAAAAGGCCCCCAAATAATATAGAACCTACAGTATTATCTTCTTGAACATGACAGTTAGGATCCTGAAAATCCCCATAGTAGGAAACACATAGCTGAATAAACTTAAAACGTTACAGAAAATAAGCAGGATTGTGGAGCCAGGGCTGCGCCCAAATTTGCGAAACGCTTAAAAACTTATATGCTCAGAAAAATAAGCCAATAAATACTGGTTCCCCTCTAAGTAGGTATATATCTACAAAATACGTAACAAATATTAGATAAGAAGTAGCAATCAATTAAGGAAATATCAATAAAATGAACATATAGATGTAATTGGTAATAATAATGCTATGAATGAATTTCCGTTTGCCAGCTATCATATGCTGGGAACTTCTCAGGTTCTTTCTCTCCTGTTTTCAAGATGAGCTTCAAAATTCGTTTCTATTTTTTGTTAGTAAATACACAGTAAAGAGGTTTCTTGTTGCCACTGAGTCTTTTCCTCCAAATTTCCTTCTGATTTTTAGCCTGTATATGTTGCTTTCTGTTGCCTGTGACTGCAAAGACACAGAGCAATTTGGATGCTCCAGATACGAAATCTTCGGGTAACTGTCAAGTCACCTTAACCTTGGCGCCACCCATGACAAAGCAGGACTAGAACACTGAAACCTCCCCCTGGAGCCTCTGCCGGCCTCGCGCCGATGGGAAAGGCCCTCCTCTGGTGCAGGTGCAGCCCCCAAATGACTGTCTATTTCAGTCCCGTTCTCACCATTGGCCACACACCCTTGGACGGTGCACAATTTCTATTCTTTTAAGCCACCCAGTTTGTGATATTTTGGAAAGCAGCCGTCGTGCTCCGTCACCTCTCCCTCATCTCACACCTATGGCCCATTGGCCGAGAAGTGGAAGCGGCCTGGCTAGAGATGAGTCAACGGCGGTGCCGAAGCGGGCCGAAAACGGGCTGCTGGCTGCTCTGCCGGTCCGCGCACAGTGGCCCTGAGAGGCGGGGTGAGGAGAGCCCTGCGGGGGCGCAGAGCAGTGGGCGCCCTTCCCGGTGACCCCTCTGTGTTGGAGGAGGAGATGTTCTGGGTACATATAGACTTGGTCTCTTGAACAGTGGGGAGCGGTCTGGGCCGGTTTGTTCAGGACATGGGAAGGGAGGTGTTCAAAAGGGAAGGCAGCGAGGAGGTCCCGGGAGAGACAGAAGGAGGAACCCACGGCAGTGGACACAAACTGTGGAGCCCTTTCCGCTGCTTGGCAACACCGAGCGAAGAGCTTCTCCTACGAAAGAGGCATCGGACGGCCAGGCAGATGGCCCAGCTCATCGGCTGATGGCAGCAGCTTGTATCTGTGCCACTCCAGCGCCTGCAGAAATGCTCACAAACGGAACAGACCTGTGGCGCAGACGGGGGACCGTTACGGGATTTGCTCCAGATGCGCCCTCGGCCTGGAACACTCGCTTCCAGACATCGGTCCTTGACTAACCCTCTCCCCTCCTTCACGTCCTGGACAGACCGCCCCTTCTTGGTGAGACATATTGGCAGGGGCAGACGTAGGCCTGCAGCTTACGTTGAGGAAACACCATTCACAGGAGCCCTGCAGGTGCTGGAAGTGGCCGGTGGCTGTGCACCGTGGAGTAGGGGACACTGTTGACAGCTAGGAAGCAAGTCTATGGAAACATTCCTGGTAAACTGCTCAGTCGGAAGCTGGGAACCTACAACCCCAAGGTGACAGTAATTTCCTATCATTTTTTCTCATTCTAAATAAATATTCACTCTAGGGCTGGGTTTTTATTCACAATTTTGTATTTGTTTCTCAAGGAGCACATCCACTTGTATAAGCTTAGGCCCCACAAACCCTGGCTGCCCTGCCTTTCCCACCCACGCCTGCCCTTCCCCCCCCTTGGCACTGGGGGCCTCGCTTACCCTGCTTCCCCTTCTCTGTTCTTTTTCCCACAGCACCCATCGCCTTTGACTATGCTGTATAATTTCCTCTGACTGGCCCCCCTTGTTCGGACATAGGCTCCAAGGAGGCAGGGATCTTAGTGCTGTTCATGGATTCCAGTGCCTTGCACATAGTAGATACTCAATAAATGCCAGTGGGAGAGAAGACAGATGGGAGGGAGAGAGAGACGGAGGAAGGAAGAGAGGAGGGGAAGGCGGGGGAAGCAGGAGAGCAAACCGCTGAGTCACAACAGTCCCCAAGGACAGCGAGAGCTAAGGGGGGAAGGAGGCGGCGAGGGACCAAGCCGGGAGAAGAGGCACAGGTGTCAGCGGTGACTGCCCACCGCGCACAGGGGTGGGACATGGGGACATCAACACTGAGCCGGCCAAGGCTCCTGGGGCAGCAAGAGGAGCTGACCTTGAGGGCCTGAGGCCTCCCCTCCCGGCCACCCTGAGGTCAGCACCCAAACCCCGTCTTGGGGAAGAAGGCAAAGGGAAAAAACTCTGAACACCTGAGCATTCCCCTGGAAGAGAATTCTTTAAACTGGAAGAGAAAGTTCTAATTGGTAAGATCTTCCTCCCCCAAGCCTACTACCCCACTAGGCTACGGTTTGAGAGCAAGATGATGCCACTTACAAAAACAAACCATGTGTTCTTTGCATGTCTGAGTAGTAGGACACAGCCTTTTAAAGACTAAGAAAAACCAGAAATACACGAGACCCTTTGTTCTAAAAGGTCTCAGAGCATCCACAAAAAGGAGGTGTGCCATCAATATTTGGGCCAATTTCATAAAATAAATACTAAGTCTTTGTTAGCATTTTTCGTTGTGTGTGAGCATACGTTTGACTTACGAAAGGATCTACTAAAATAAGAGACACCTGGCAACTTTCTTTTTTAATTCTCACCTGAGGATATTTTTTTCCATTGCTTCTCAGAGGGAGTGGAAGGGGGGGGGGAGAGAGAGAGAGAGAAACACATCGATTAGTTGCCTCCTGCACGCGTGCTGACTGGGCCAGAAACGAAGCCTGCAACTGACATATGTGCCCTTTGCCGGAACTGAACCTGGGACTCTTCAGTCCAAGGGCCGATGCTCAACCACTGAGCCAAACCAGCCAGGGGGATACCTGGCCACTTTTACTGTGTCTGTGATAATTACAAAATCTCACTTTAAGTGAGTTAGTACTTATAGTATTTTGTTGTGCAATCTTATGGCATGTAGCTTCTGCTATATTAAACATTAGATTAAATTAACTGGATTTAAAAATATTTAGTAAAACAAATTCATAAAAAAATAAGTACCCCCCCCAATACACTTTTTTTAAATAGTCACATTTATACTCTAGTCACAAGATAAGGGATTTGTTCTGTGTATACACACACACACACACACACACACAGTCTCAGCCCTCGATGTGAAAAAGCATCCTTTTGGCAAAAGAATGCATCTATCTGAAATTTAAAGAAACCAAAAATACAAAATATTTGTTTTTCTGGAATAAATAGAAGCCCATATTGCCTTACTCCCTCCAGGACATGGCAGGAAGGCTTTCCACTCAGATGAAGGCTAATTGCTCAATCGCCGATGCCAGTGACGCTCATTATAATGGATTCTATCCATCTGCAATTTCCACTCCCAGAACCAAATAGTCTCATCTGTTCCCCTGTCCTCCAAAAGATGAGTGCCCTTGGTGGTAAAGGGAAACATCTACAGATTGTCATCTCGTTTTCAGAGCCATTCAGAAAGCACGAGGCACACTACAGGCTGGGGACCAGGAACAGATTGAATTCATAAAAAAGGCACAAGCCAAACTGTTCATCTCTGGCGCATGAAAAATCAGCACTGTTGTGGTTAAAAGCATATGTTCTAGGTAAGAGGACAGGTTTTGTATTCACTCTGACATTTGTTCTGAGGGATGTTCATGTACTTCATGCGAATGCGTGCTCAGCAGCGACTTGCAAATTTGAAAAGCAACCCGGGGTTCAAAACATGAGTGAGGAAGATAAGAAGCTTCATCGGAGACATCCCTCAATTATCCCTGCCTGGATGTTCGAGAGGATGAAGGCCTGTGACATCTGTCAACAGTGATGACATTTGTCAGCATCTCATAGCCTGTTAGCTAGGCAGAATCAACTTTTAGAAGTTTGTTCAATCCAAAAATATCCTCAAATTTTTTAACTTGCTTTAAGGCAGGAATAATAGAGGCTTTGTCACTGGAAGGGACAGTGATTTTCAACCTTCTGCTGAAAGTCTGCTCAGTTCCTCAGTCCCAGCTTTAAAAAAACACTTTACTGCTGGTTTATAGCATATGAGGCATGCAGCCTCATGCACGGGAAAGGGCAAGGTCACACATGAAGGTGCAGCGTGCATCACGGGGGAAAGGGCAAGGTCACACATGAAGGTGCAGCGTGCATCACGGGGGAAAGGGCACAGGCCACACATGAAGGTGCAGCGTGCATCACGGGGGAAAGGGCACAGGCCACACATGAAGGTGCAGCGTGCATCACGGGGGAAAGGGCACAGGCCACACATGAAGGTGCAGCGTGCATCACGGGGGAAAGGGCACGGGGTCACACATGAAGGTGCAGCGTGCATCACGGGGGAAAGGGCACAGGCCACACATGAAGGTGCAGCGTGCATCACGGGGGAAAGGGCACGGGGTCACACATGAAGGTGCAGCGTGCATCACATGGGAAAGGGCACAGGCCACACATGAAGGTGCAGCGTGCATCACAGGGGAAAGGGCACAGGCCACACATGAAGGTGCAGCGTGCATCACATGGGAAAGGGCACAGGCCACACATGAAGGTGCAGCGTGCATCACGGGGGAAAGGGCACAGGCCACACATGAAGGTGCAGCGTGCATCATGGGGGAAAGGGCACAGGTCACACATGAAGGTGCAGCGTGCATCACGGGGGAAAGGGCAAGGTCACACATGAAGGTGCAGCGTGCATCACGGGGGAAGGGCAAGGTCACACATGAAGGTGCAGCGTGCATCACGGGGGAAAGGGCAAGGTCACACATGAAGGTGCAGCGTGCATCACGGGGGAAAGGGCACAGGTCATAAGTGTTTATCTTGATTAACTATAACCAAGTGAACACACCCATGTAACAGCCACCTGGTCAGGGAAAGATCCCCAGTTCCCCGGGGCCCCCGACTGCGCCCCTCAGCCGCTGCTCCTCCCTCGTCCTGAAGTCACGGGCCGTGCTGGCTTCAGCACCGCGGCCTGTTCTGCTAGGCGTGAACTTCCTGTTCGTGGACCCAGACGTATTCCCATGTGAGGGACTCGTAAGACGACGTATCTTCTTCTTTCGGCTTCCTCCCCTCAGCAGCGTCTGTGAGGTTCCGCGGTCGTGGGGAACGGCAGTTCGTCCATGCCCATCGCGGGGCCCCCGTCACGTGCCCGGGCCGCACGTTACCCGGCCACGCGGTCGTGCGGGGGCGCCTTGCTTATCCCAGGTTGGGCTGACTAATGCTGTAAGAGCGTTCTTGTCAGTGTCTTTTGAAACGCTCCCGAAAACAGAAGAAGAGGGCATATTGCTCAACTCACTCAATGAGGCCATAAGTACCTAATACCAAAACCAGACAAAATATCACAAGAAGAGAAAACTTCAGACTAATATCCCCTGTGAATCCAGATATGAAAAGCATCAATAAAATACTAGCAGACTAATTCAGCAACATATGAAAAGGGTTATAAATTATGACCGAGTGGGTTTTATCCCAGGAAATCAAGGTTGGCTTAACCCTTTGCGGTCGTTTGTCTACTCTCAGCCACCAAAGCTTTTTTACCGTTCCGGTTGTATGTCTGCTCTCAGCCACCACAGCAAGCAACTGTACGGATCTTAACTCTATTCATTCATGTATCAGTTCATAATTTCTCTTGTTTATCCTTCATAATCTTGCATGTTATGTACCACTGCTCTTTCAATGGAAATTAATTCCGACCAGTACAACACCCATGTCCAAATTTAATACGACCACAAAGGGTTAACATCTGAAAATCGATCAGTGTAACACGCCGTATCAATAGACTAAAGGAAAAACACCACGAGCTCATCTCAGTAGAGGCAGAAAGAGCTTTTGAAAAATCCTGCACCCTTTCCTGATAAAAACACCCCAGTGCTATGCTGCTCCTAGGAGAAATAGAAACGTGTCCACCCATAAATTTGTATGAGAATGTTCATTGCAGCATCATTCAGGATAGTCAAGAGATGGAAACTACCCAAGTGTCCATCAGTGGATAAATGGAGTGACAAAATGTGATATAGTCCTACAATGGAATATTATTTGGCAATAAAAAAAATCATGTATTGATACATGCTACAACATGGATGAACCTTAAAAACATTACACTGAGTTAAAGCAAGAAAGCACAAAAAGAACATCTGTAGTTTGATCCTATTCATATGAAATGCCCAGAACAGGGGAGTCTCTAGGGAACATAACGTAGGTTAGTGGTTGCCTAGGGCTAGAGGGGATCCAGGGATTGGGGTGTGATAGCTGAAGGGTAGGGGCTTTCTTAGGAGGTGATAAAAATGTCCTAAAAGGGACTGTCTTGATGGTTGCACAACTTGGTAAATATACCAAAAAACACATTGAATTATACATTTTAAATGGATGAGTTATAGCTCATAAAGCTGTTACCAAAAAAACTTATTGCAGCATCATGACATTTTAACCCTTAGACACTTTAGAATACATCTCCTAAGAACTGGAGCTGGAATGTCCTGTGAATAAAGTTTTCCCCTCTGATCCAGAGGCCTAGTGTTGAGAGAGAGAGAGGGAGGGAGGGAGGGAGGGAGGGAGAGAGAGGTGTGTACCTGTGTGAGGTAACATCCCAGACCCTGCGTGGTTTTCGTCAACATTCTACAGCACCTTCCATGCACGGATCTGCAATGTCGTGTAGAGACCTTCTCAAAGGGCTGTGCAAGCGGGGGATTGCTTTTTCTAAAAGCCCTCCTCAGTCTGGTGTGCCCAAGTGGCTCGGCTCCTGCTAAAGAAATGAGACCAGAAGTAATGAGCTCAATTTTCTTCTCACTGGCCTAGGAGAAAACCTCTACCCCTGGATGTGTTACCCCACTGTTCCTGTCGTTAGGATGGCGGGTCTGTAGTGACCTTCGAAGTCCTGGATCCAAGACGGTGAAGCCCCTGTCAGCCCGAATCCCTGAGGGACGAGCATGTGGAGGAGAGTCACCTGCCCGCCGAGCACCTGCCCGGACGGGACCTGGCTGGACGACCGCTCCCTGTGGGAGGCTCCAAGCTTTCTGCGCCTTTGCTGCAGCAGGTGCCGGCGCCCCATCCAACAGAGCGGGCGTCAGGGTCACAGGGAACGCGAGCTGCTCCTGCCTCCCTGTGCCGCCCTCGCACCCAGCGCGGAGTCCAAGGAGGGAAGTCCCTCCCCGAGCCCTGGCTCCCCACAGGCGTCAATAGCAGGACAATTCCCCTCGGAGGCCGGGAGGACTTGAAGCCGCTGCTCGACGGGGACAGGCCCTGCCTGGCGGCCCTGCCGTGCGCTCTGTCTCGCCCAGCGCCCGCTGCGCCGCCCGGAGGCCGCTCTCCCCGCTTCTGCGGCTCTGTGACCTCGCTCTTGCTGCGGCGCAGGCTAACGTCCGTTCTCCCAGGACGCCCGCTTTGTTGAGGAAACACTGATCGCGGCCTCCGCCTTTCTTCTCTTACTGTTGCGCTTCATTCTGTGTGTCTGCGGGCAAGCGGGGTCCGCGCGCGCGAAGCTGACCGAGCTCTTCCCTGCGGCACCTGCACTTGGCGGGTTCCCCTTGACGAGAAGTCTGAATGTTCCTTTTTCCATCATAAAAGGAGCACAGGAGCCTGTGTTTCCCACTAGCATCTGCCGTACGCCCAGGGGCACTTGGAAACCATCTAGGATGTTCAAGAAGGACTCTTCAAAAAACATCTGAGCACAGACAGGAAGGGTGGGCGCTTTCGAATCCGTATTCTTGTTACTAGAAAGTTTCCAGGGTTGCTAAAATTCCATCACAGACCCGAAATCCTTTATATTTGCTTGTGGACAAAAAGGCTGAGTCAGAAGCCGATATAAAGCCATATGTAACTACCTTTCCTAACATTAATAGTGTAAGAAAGGGTGACATCAGAGAGGGATTAGTCCCTGCCTGCGGCACGTTTTTACATAAATGGGCGCCTGATCGTGTGGCTTCGCTGCAGAGCTTCACGGTTGCAAATCAAAAACACAGCAAAGATTTACCTGGGCCCCTCTTCACGGTGCGCCCTAAACAAACCTTGAATCTTTATTTCATCACCGTAGACAGTAGAATCCCATCAAGTATCTGTAGCACCAGGTAGGTCAACACTATGAAGGTAAAACCAAATTCTTGGTTTACCTGTTTGAGGCCATAATCTACAAATACAGATTCTCAGCCTCCAAAACCTTAGCAATATTCAATGCCTCGAGCTTTTTCTAAGGCTCAGGTGAGAAGCCATGGTTTGCTTTGTAGACTCAATTTTAGTCTACTTGCTGTCGAAGCGAGTACAGCTTTTTAGACTAAGTTTTAGACTGAAACCCATAAATAATGGGGACTGTCAGTGAAGGCCAAATACTCATCTTTCCTCTCATTTAAACAAAAAGCCTTGGGAACAGGCCTCAGAAGGAAAATTCTTGAAGGCGTGTGGAGAAGCCCAAGGATATATATCTGTGCATCTCTATAAATATAGTTCAATCTACCTGCAGCTGTTGCAAAGCTGTACATTATATCCCACTGGAGACTGTTAAGAGGTGATTTTTCACATGCATATAAGTTTAAAACAAGACATTTTCTGTATTCAATAAGTTACTGGCCTCTGAGACCCATAAGAGAAATTCCGAGTTGACAATTTTCCTCCAGAAAGGGTGTGAAGGAAGAGCCCTGGCAAGCAATAATTTACCAATTTTCTCCTCTGTGTAACACTCAATAAATCCAGTTATTTTCTCTAACCAAGATGTATAACCACAATAAAGGGAAATGATATTGCATCCACTGGACACATTTTACATATATTCTGGCTAAAGACCAAACTCGATCTAATTTCCACAATGAATGAAGGGTAATTGGAAAAGTTGTGCATCTTAAAATGTTGTTGCTTTTTATTTTAATTAGGAAAATGTGTATAAAAAATTTCTATAAGTTCTATCAACACTAAAAATTTTCTTTGAAAACCTGGATTTGGTCTGAAATGTGTTATGAGGAAGGCAAGCCCATGAAAATACATGAGCTGCAAAGATAGTTCTCTCTCCTGGTAGCTAGTCACACCAGAAACCCACTATTAAATGAATAATTATCCCTGAGAAGAGAAAACTAAAAGCAAAGTAAATACATACCCCTTATAGACCAAACTGGGACAGGCCAAGGCTGAATAAGTTTGTAACTGGTGCTGTTCACCAGCTTTGCCTGCTGTAAACATCAGGATTTTCACCGTGATGTTCGGCCAGGATCCTTGTAGCCCAGAGGTCTACATAGAACAGGGTATTAGAGTCATTCTATAATGTAAGACCTAATGAGGTTTATGAAAAAAAACTGGATAAGAATCACATAACCCTTACTCTGAAGTGAGTCCTTTGGACACTCCTATTAATGTGAGCATCAATATGCACAACTATGAAGAAACCTCAGTAAAATCCTCTTATCAATGGCTAGTTCAGCCATACTGAATTCCTGGGATGAGTTTTCTGTTTATTTGGCCCAGCATCTGCAGAATCATTACCACTCACATACTTAATGGTGAAAGACTGAAGGCACCAGAAAAAGACATCCAATCTCAGATGTCCTTTCTTACCATTTCTATTTAACATTCTTTTGAATGTTCTGTCCAGTGCAATAAGACAAGAATAAAAAAAGAAACATATAGATTGGTAGTGGAAAGTCTTTATTTGCAGGTAACATAATCATATACTAAGAAATTTCTTAAAAAGCTACGGTATGTATCAAGGTCACAGGAAATGTCAATATATGAAAAGCAATTATATTTCTGTACTACAATAAAGAACTGAAATGAAAATTTAAAATACTATTTACGATAGCACAAAGCATGAAAGACTGAGGGATAAATTTAAGAAGATATATATTAGATATATCTTACACATATCATAAATCTATAAAACACTATTGAGAAAAAATAGGGACCTTAATAAATGGAGAGATAGACCTTGTTTGTGGGTTGGATACTGTTAAGGTGTTAATTCTCTCCAAATTGATCTTTAAACACAATACCAATAAAAATCCCAGACTCTTCTTTTGTAGAAGCTGATTAGCTGATGTAAAAGTGTATATGGAAATAAAAAGATGTAGAAGAGACAAAACTGTTTTGAGAAAGAAAAAAGCTATAAAATAATTTTTTCATATAGGTGGAAGTGTTTTACATTCACAAGATAAGATAGAAATGGCCAAAAATTACCTGAAGAGATGCTTAATATCATTAGTGTTCGGGGAGATGTAAGTGAAAACCTCAATGAGATACCACAACACATGCACTAGAATAACAAAAAATAAGAGTAGGACCATGCCAGATGCTGGTGGGAACGTGGAGTACTGAACACTGCTGGTGAGAATGTTAAATGGTACAGCAATGATCTTGGATAAGAACTCTCTAGAACTTCTAGAAATAAAAGTTGATTGTTGAAACTACAAACTCCGTGGAAAGTTAAACAGAAGAGAAGACATGTCTGGATATCTTCATATCCAGAAGACAGACCCAGAGAAAAACCCAGAATACAGAACAAACAGGCCAAGAGCTGGAAAACATGAAAGCTAAGTTAAGAGGCAAGGCTGGGGTCCGAAGGTGCAACTCAACCGACTGACCTCCAGTGGGATCAGCAATAATGTGAAAATTTTCAACAGCACAATACACAAGCAGTGTCTCTCTCCCTCTCTCCCTCTCTCTCTCCCTCTGGACACATATTCTTATCAAGGATACATCTACCCACTTAAATAGCTGACCGCGTGATAGGCTTGAAGGAAACCTTAATAAACTCCAGCGGGTTGGTATCGTTCAGAACATATTCTTACACCACTAGGCAATTACATTGGAAATCAATAACCAGAACGTAGAAAATCCTCATACATTTGGAGGTACAAACATACTTCTAAACAATTTCAAAGAAGAGACCATAATGGAAGTTATAAAATATTTAGAGTAGAACACTCATTGACTGGTATATATTAAAATATATGCGATACAGTGGTATTGAGAGAGAAATTTATGGCCTCAAATGCTCACAGTAGCCTAGAAGGAAGTCTCCATTTGATGACCTAAGCCCCCAATTTGTGAAGTAGGGGAAAAAAAGCTGAGTAAGTACCACAAAGTAGAAGGAGTAAAATAATAAATATAAAAGCAGAAATGTATGAAATAGAGAACATAGTTGCAAAAGAGAGAATCGACAGAGCCAAAAGTTGGGTCTTTAGAGTGTAACATTAGTGACAGAGAAAGAGAGAGGGAGACAACTAGACGGATTAAGAATTAATGTCTGGAGAGGGCCAACAGCAAGTCTGCTGGGGAACATCACCCTACAAGGGCCAAGCTATTTTAATGCATTGGCCACAATCAGTGAAGACGCTATTTAAAGTGGTAAAAAAAATACATATACATATGTATATAATACCAGAGAATAAATCTAACGAAGGATGCACACGTCCTTTAAGGGCTACATTTTAACAAGATCTTTAGGTTAAAGATAAAAATTTGGAAAGAACTCTTTAGTACAGTGGCTTTTACCCTTCGCTGTGTGCTGTATATTAGAACCCAAACTGATCACATATACATCCTATCCTACCCTATCCAATCCTACCCTATCCCATCCCATCCCGACTCCCCCATTCTAACGTGTAACCGGGCCTGGCGTCAGTGTGGCTCAAAAGCCCCGGTGGGTAGCCAGGGTCACAGAGCACTACTCCAGGGGCAGAGTCGGATGCGCTGGAGGAAGGGCACACGGGCTTCCACGGGCTTAGAAATGCTTTTTTTCATTTGGGTGATGATTCTTTGTGACATTAGTCTTTAAATCATACACATCTGTATTATAGGCTTCATTGTATTTTAAATTTTAGCGCAACACTCTACCCCCTTAACGGTGGTAATGCCGGAGTTTTATTATTTATCAAATCATTATCTCCCTAATGCTGCGACACAGGCATTGGGTGGTTTTCTTAATCGTTGCAGAAATTTGAGGTTTATACTACATATCGTGTAACATTAAGCAACAACCAAAACAAAATATTTAAATCACTTTTCCATAAAAACCTGGGAAATCACATTTATGTCACAGTAGCCTTTGAGGGGAACATAACCTGTGACTCTTTGCCGATGTAAAATCTTGTTTTCTGCACTTTATTTCATTTTAACTGCGGGGAAGTCGGTATCTTTGTACAGTCAATTATATTAAATATTTAGTCTACAGACTCATTTTACACCCACTGGATCTGCCCTGCCTATGGGAGGTCCCCACGTCTTTTCTTTCCCGAGGGTGCTTCTCAGACCTCATCACGCCGAGAAGTGAGACCAGGAGTGTCACAAGTGCTGGGCAAGGGGGCAAAGCACAAGAACCCCGGACCCGCTGAAACTTCAGTGCAACTAGAAATCCTCCCTGCCCGAGAGGGAGGCAGCTAGTCACCAGGGACTTATTACAGGTTTTAAAAAATCACTGGATTGGCCTGGCCCTTGGCTGGTGTGGCTCAGTTGGTTACGAGTCATCCCATGCACGGAGAAGTCACTGGTTTGATTCCAGGTCAGGGCACATGCCCAAGTTTTGGGTTCAATCTCCAGTAGAGGGCGTACAGGAGGCAGCTGATCAATGATTCTCTCTCATCAATGTTCCTCTCTCTCCCTCTCCCTTCCTCTCTCTATCTAAAAATCAATAAAGACATATTTTTTAAAAATTCTTTTTAAAAAACTCACTGGATTCATTAAGGAAGCCAGGATTAGGAGTCATCAGTGTTTTACAGCAGCATAGTATCAAAATAACTGTTCAATCGCAGAGGCTCAAGGACACTCAAGGTCATACACTAATTTGTGACATCAAGATTAGCACCCAGGTCTCCCGGGTCTCCCTGTACCACCACCATGGGCGGTGATGAACTGAATTCAGAACTCACAGGGTGTGTTTTTTTGTTTTTTTTGTTTTTTTTTTAAATATATCTTTATTGATTTCAGAGAGAAGGAAGGGAGAGGGAGAAGAAGAGATAGAAACATCAATGATGAGAGAGTCATTGATCGGCTGCAGCCCACAACCCGGGCATGTGCCCTGACGGGGAATCGAACCCTGATCGCCTGGATCCTAGGTGGATGCTCAACTGCTGAGCCACGCCCGGCCGGGCCTCACAGGGTCTCTTACGTGACAGCTGGTCCAGGTCCCAAGTGGAGAGCGGCTACTCTGGGTTAGTGGCATCTTTGGCTTAACACTGAAGACGGCATGCTTGATGTGGCTGAGACAGGGCATCTCACGGGAAGCAACGCTCTCTGGGTACGTCCCACCTGCTCTCTGACTGTCCAGATACCCATTGTTTGGATACTACACATGGCAGTCAGTGCCACTGTGGGAACTATAACTTATTTCAAAATATTTAGTCGACAGAAGCATTTACTGTCCTAAAATATTTTCATATAATGCCCAATAATAAAGCCACATTGGTTTATGGTATAAAAAATGGGGAGGGGGACAGTATGGTGGTTCCTCAAAAAACTAAACATAGAATTACCATGTGATCCAGCAATTCTGGGTACATTTCCAAGGAACTGAAAGCAGGGCCTTTGAACACCAGTGTGCAAAGCAGCATTGTTCTCAGCATCCAAAAGGCAGAAACAACCCAAATGTCCATCAGGAGATGAATGGACAGGCACCGGGTGGTATACGCATATTACGGGATATTATTAACTCTTAAAAAGGAATGGAGGTCTTGTGCATGCTACAACCTGGACAAACCTTAGAGACATTCTGCTAAGCGAAAGAAGCCACATACCAAAGGACAAATACTGTATTATTCCACGTGTGCGAGGTACCTACTGGCCACGTTTATGGAGAGAGGAAGTAGAAGAGTGGTTGTTGGGGGCCAGGCGGCTGTGGGTTGTGGGAGGAAGGGGAGCTGGTGGTTAATGGGGACAGAGCTCCAGCTGAGGACGGTGAAGGAGTCCTAGAGGTGGATGGTGGTGACCGTCGCCCAGCAATGTGAGTGCACTTAATGCCACCGAACCAAACACTTAAAAACGGTGAAAACGGTACGCTTTATGTTATGCATATTTCCCACAATAAAACGCGGAGACTTCTGTTTCAGATTTGGAGTTGGCACAGAGGAAGACAATAGTGAAACAGTAAGTTTTTAAGAAGAGCTTGACTCTAAAGAAACAGGAACATTTCACTTACGCCTTTAATTGTGTTTGCTGCTCCTCAAAAGCTCGGCGAGAACTGATGCTGAGGTTGAAAGCACCCCCCACCAAAGCGGCAGACGCCCCCGGGAAAGCGCTGCCACCTTGGGCTCTGCCCCTGAACAGATCTGTGTTTGCTGCCACACTGTGACGTGCCCCGGCCAGCAGCTCCCCCGCGTGGCTGTGTGAGCTCCCTGTCCTGCCTCGACCTCGGGGGCCCGGGCCTGGCGGTGACCGCTGGCCAAGGTAAAGGACACCGCGGTAACAGCCGCCTCCGATCTTTCCCTTTTATCCGCCTCCGCCTCCGTGCAGCGTCCCCCCACTCCCCCGCCCCAGGTAGCGGACCCCAGATAAAGGGGAGGTGTCTGAGGCGTGCGGCCCCGTAAGAAATCCAATTATTTACGGTCACTGGAGGCATTTTTTTTCAAGTGTGCGAGCGAGTGACCTAAATGTATAGCTTTCCTGCCCCATTAACAGAGCTCTTCCTTTATCTCACATTAAAACCTGCGACGGGCCTTCCCTCCCTCAAGAGAAAGGCCCGCTGCTGAAAACACGCGGCGCCCGTCACGGTGCCGAGAGGCACAGACGCCGGAGCCTGCTCCCTGGCTCCCATGTTTTATTATTTTTATTGTCCCTAGGACTACAGCGGACGTCATTTTTCTTTTTTTTCCTTAGTCCTCTCACTGAATTTTATTTAATTTCTCATTGCAATTTGTTGTTGTTCCAAATATTACAGATGTCCCCTTTTCTCCCCAATGGCCCATTCCACCCTGTCCCACCCCCCTCCCCAGTCCCTCTCCACGCCATTGTCCGTGTCCTCGGGTTGTGCATGTATGCACGTAAGTTCTTCCCTGGGGAGTATCATGCTAAGTGAAATAAGCCAGATAGAGAAGGACAAACATCACATGATCTCACTTATATGTGGAACCTAAGAACTTAATAAACGGATGTCATTTTTCAAATGACAACTGAGCAAGACCATAATCCAGAGGAGCCTGCCTTACGTTCTGCTCTGTCCAAAGAATCAGCCATTGCAGCCACTTCCACAGCCCCCCATAGGAGAGAGGACAGCCCCCTGAGCTCCCAGGAGGAAAGCTTCAATCCCACTTTGGTGGAGGAATCTTAGGGAGACCTACAGATTAGTTTCATCTTCTGAAAAACCTTCCACTGGCCCCATCCCTGGTGCCAGTTACAGCAGAGCAGCCGGAGAGCTGAGCACATGGCCCTGACCGATGCCGCCCTGGGGCTCCGGGAATGAGATAGACACGAGGTCGTCGGATCTTCACTCGAGAGCATTCCCACTTCAGGTGTCCCCGGGATGCTGAAGGAAGGGAGTTATGTTCATTTCCTTGAAGCCTTTTTGCCACTGCTGTGTGAGAGAAAACCCGCCAGTGAAGTTCCCAAGGAGGTGGAGAGCAGGTCAGGCTGAATCCAGCAGCAGACTCTGATCACTGGCTGTGGGCTGTGCCTTGTGTGGACTTCGAGTCAGAAAGGGTGAGGAGGAGCAGGGGGAGCCAGGGCTCCGGATCACCCCCGTGGTGGCCCCAGACCACCAGGCCAGCAGTGGCAGGCCCAACAACTCTCTGGACAGCCACCCATGTCTCTCGGGCCTCCGCTCTTCCCCTGGCCTGGTGTTCTCGACCTTTGTATCACTATCGCCCCTGAAAGGAATCTTTTTAGACATTTTTTCTAGTCGCCTCCTCCATGAATTCCATAGCTCGGGTGTGCTGGAGATCTCCGCTTCTGCACTGTGTGAATATTCGTACTGTGTGTATATCCGTGCTTCACAAGAGAAGACGTCTACTCCTTCCCAAGAACCAGTTTCTGCTGCCTTGCGGGCAATGGCGCCCCCATTGAAAGTGCATGCCCCCACTCCTTCGGAGAGCCAGGGGGACCAGGTGTGACCTGAAGACACAGCTGTGGCGTGGCGTCTTCCCGTGGCTGGCCTAGCAGAGGGGCCATGCAAGCTCCCTCTGGAGTGAGACACGAGCATTCGTGTGCGAGCTCCACCCCTCCCGAGTGGGAGCAGCTGGCTGAACGCAGGCCGTTCCCACTCTCTCTTGACCCTGAGCATCCTCCTGTGGAAACGGGAATCATTTCTACCTTCAGGCTGCAGCGAGAAGTGAGTGATGGCGTGTGTCTCTCAGCCATGAGCACCCGCCACGCCACACGCTGAGCAAACCTTGAGTCTTCTTTGCTTCCTCTTCTCTTACGTCCAGGTAGAAATATAATATTCTAGTTTCCAAGAGCTATCTTGTGTTATTTAGTATGCGTTTACTCCCTTTGCGGAGATATATGAGATTGAAAAGAAATTTGCAAATGAATGTAAAATGTGTTGCTGCTCCAGCTGGTGTGTAAATGTTAACTACCAGAGCGGGGAAGCCTAACCAAACGTCGAGGGAAAGTAAAAAGCTCCACGCACGCTCCAACTTCACAGCTTGCTGGGATTTCTTTGCACTTGAGAGACTGAGTGTCCTAACCACTCTCTTCTCCCTGCTTTCCTTCCCCGACCAAGTTTCGCTTTTCTTTACTTAAGGTTCCCCGGTGAGGACACCAGCACCATGCAAAGGGCTCCTTCTCTCTGAGTGAGAGTCAGCTGCATCGGGCACACCACTCAAAAGATTTTGTTTTAATTTTTTTAAAATACGTTTTTATGGATTTCAGAAAGAGGAAGGGAGAGAGAGAGAGAGAGAAACATCAATGATGAGTCATTGATCAGCTGCCTCCTGCATGCCCCTGACTGGGGATCGAGCCCGCAACCCGGACATGTGCCCTGACCAGGAATCGAACCCTGACCTTCTGGTTCATGGGTCGATGCTCAACCACTGAGCAACACCAGCCAGGCCAAGCAAAAGAATTTCACAAGTGAGCCTCTCCGAACTTTCCAAGATGATTGGCTTTCTCTGCTCTGCCCTCTCCACCCCTTACCCTACACCCCAAAATCAGAGTTAGTTCTTAAATTGAGCCCCTGGGGGTGAGGTGCAGGGATAGGGAGCTTTGGACGTTTTGCGATGGGAGCAGTAGAGTTGGACGGCAGCCTAATCTGGGGAGAAAACAAGGCATCTGAAATTACTTCAAAGGATGTGTTTCAAGAGTTACTCATTGGCCAGCAGGTACAAAATGTACCGTAACGCACACTTACAACTAAGAGAGCCACCGAGGTTTTACTGTCAATAGATAAGATTAAATGATGTTAAACATCAAAAGCTAATTTGCGTTTCTGGCATCAGAGCTTCCTCTGCAGGAGCGGGTGGTGGTGACAGATATTCCTGAATCGGATTGTCACCAGCCTTCCGAGTTTGGGGTATCGTCAGACACCCCTGGGAACAGTGACTGGTGCATCGTTGTCTCCCAAGGAGAAAGTGCTCCCCAGGAAAGGCGTCCACTACTAGGTCCCCTTAGGGGCACAACGAATGCTGACTGATTTACGGCTTTGTCTTTGCTTTAGAGAAAGATCAGCAGTCTGCTCCTGCATGTAGGTGATGATACTCCCAGGGGAGAAACAGATTCCGGAATCTCGGTGATTTACGGTTCATAAAGGCTCGTTTCCAGCTCGCACAGAGTCCCTGTGGGCAGAGGGTTTGGTGAGCCCCGATTTCCCGGCCGCACTCAGGTGAACTTGGTCAAATCTGCCTTCCACACGGCCAGGTGACAGCTGCCTCCTCACTGCGCCTCCTATTGACTCCTGTGTGTGTGTGTCTTGGGGGAGGGGGGAGACTAACTAGAATTATTTATTAAAAGACTGGAAACCCGTTTCCCCCCAGATGTGTAGCATAGACGGCTTTGTACCCGGTCTGCCTTTGAACAACAAAAATTCAGCGCAGTTGGCTGGAGCAGAAGGAGCCATGAGCTCGCAAGGACTCAGCTATTGTGCGGTCCACTCTGTGGAAGCCACAACTTGAGGACTGAAATTTAAGCTTGAAAGACCAATCATTCAGTGTTGCTGGATATAATAAATGCTCATCAGCTGACAAATTCAGCATCATATTTACAATGTCTATTCCTTCCAGAGTAGTTCTAGAATCAGATGGGACTTGGTGCCCCAAGACCACGCTGCTCCTAATAAAAGCCAATACCCGACCCGAGAGTTTATCGGGTCGGCCCAGGCACCTGGGATGGCAGGTAGTGAAAAATGGGGCTGTCCCAGCGGGCGCAGATGGCTGGCAAGCCTGCGGTACCACGAACTCCTTTTCAGGTGTGAGATCAGTCACGATTAAGCCAAGTTATCTTTTATGAACTTCTAATGTTTCCTGGCGTACGTGAAAAGTGCACTACAAATGGAAAAAGATTCATCAATCTGAGTGGCCCTCTGTAGGCCCACGGTGGCTGGTAATCTCATCAATTATGCCCGCCCCCCCTCCACTGCAGGGCAGTGTGTTTCAGGGAGTGGAAATGGAATACAGAGCCTTTTATTCTTGTTTTCACTCCAACGCAGGTCGTTAGTGCCCTGAGCACCCTCCCCCATCCTTGCCCACTCACGGCTTTGCTGCCAGGCCACAGCGCATACCTAGCAGCGAATCTGAGGCCTCTCTCTGATTCCTGGCAAGTGAGCATTCGTTCCTATTTTAAGAAGTGGCGCTTAGTCGAAAATAGCCACTCATTTCTCCAAGAGCCGCCAGCACAATTGGGCTTTGAGCGCGGCCTTTCCCCCTTGGAGCAGCGTAATTGCTTGATGGTCTGGCTGCCTAGACACACTTGTATTTCTGACCCCCCCCACTCCACCCCCAGAAGGGAGCCAGGCTGGGACAGGTGACTAAGAGAAAAGACTTCCTCGCATTCCCTTGCAGGGCTGTCCCTGTCCCAGCAGCTAAGCCCAGCACAACAGACTGGGGCCCACAAGGCCCGAGGCCCCGACCCCGAAATAGAAGGCAGGGCCCTCCCCTGGGAAGAAGTGAGTGAGAACCGGAGAGGAAGGCAAAGGGTGAGAGGAGAGCCGAGACCCAGGGACAGCAGCGAGACGGTTTAGGCTGGTGGAGGGCGAGGCCCCGGCGCACAGGAAGAGGCCTGCGGTCCCCACGCCACAGTTCACTCTAGTCCTGGAGGAGGTGGGAGCGCCCGGGGTGGGGGCGCTGCTCCGCTGTAAAAATACCTCCTGGGACACCCTTCCTTCCCGTTCTGACTCCCTTCCAACTGTCTCGGGCCGGCCAGTCCCCCTTCTGATCAGATGGAGCGCCTTGCATCAGAGGATACAGGTTTCCCGGGAAGATAAAGAGGGTAGATGCCTCTTCCTCCGTGAAGCCTCCCCTGGTTTCGCCTCCTAGGTCTCATTCCTGTGCATCTGGTTCACGGGTCTGCCTCTCCCACCGGCTCTTGAGCTGCTTGAGGCCGGGAACTGCACCTTGTTTGCTGCTGTACCCTCAGCACCGCCCCCCATGATGCCTGGGACAGGGTGGGAGGCCAATAAACGCTTGAAAATCAATGGATAATGAAAGGAAAGAATGAGTTATTACTCATAAAAACACTGTGCTGAGCGTGGTTTCTTCGGCAGAGGAGAGGGGCCGGAGCTGGTGGCATGGGGGCTCCCTGTTGGTGTGAGCGCACTCAGGCTCTGGACTCTGGAGGAGGGGTGCAGTCGGCACAGAGAGCTCTACTTTCCTTCACGCCACCTCTGACCACAGTGTCCTTCACTTAACCCTATGAGTCCTTTTATTTATTTATCCTTGAGGTTAACATGACTACTCACTAGCCATTACTGAGTTTTTCCAACCATGTGTCTATCTCAGATACTTGTGTCAGCCGGAGCGCACCCCTGGGCAGCTGCTAGAACATCTGGAAACGGGGTACAGGGCAGTGCTCAGGGCTGGAGGCTGGGCCAGAGTGACTTCTGCTGTGACTTCTGGCAGCAGGGTTGTGAAGGACTCAGTGCTGACACATAGTAAGTACTTAATGTTCACTGTTATTTCATAGGGGTAACTCTTACCACTGAAAAAAATAACATGTTGGACTATGGAAAGTCTTTAACACAAAGCACTTTCTATAATTTCTAACATTTTGTAGTTTAAAGGAAGTGTTTATAGACAGAAGTAATATGGTTCTATGTCTAGGAAATAGTGTTCGTGTACTATTTAGTTGGAGAGCATCATTATATAAAATAAAACCACACAGCTGGGCGTGGCTCAGCAGTTGAGCGTCAACTTAGGATGCAGGCGATCGGGGTTCGATTTCCGGTCAGGGCACACGCCCGGGTTGTGGGCTCGATCAATGACTCTCTCATCATTGATGTTTCTATCTCTCTCTCTCCCTCTCCTTTCCTCTCTCTGAAATCAATAAAGATATATTTTTAAAAATTTAAAAATAGAAATAAATAAATTAAATTAAACTATTAACTTTAATTCTTTCAGCAAGTACTTATTGAGCATCTACTATATTGTACTCATTGTTGCGTGTCCTATTTTAGCCTGGAACTCAGCAAATATATGTAGAATGAATAAAAGATAAAAGTAAGAAGTTGACAAAAGCCTGTTCTCTTACAAAGTAAGAAGCCAGAAAAAAAATTCTGAGAATCACTTTAAGCACGCAAACAAACAAAGCACAATCAAAGAAATTTTTCTTGTTAGAACCAGAATGCATTAATACTAATGAAAACAGAACGCAGGCCATTCTGACATATTTTACTCTGTTTAAAGATAAGCATTTGTGCAATGCAAGCTGCAAGTGGATTTAAACGCCAGCGAGGACCTTATGAGCCATCTGCTAGTCTCCTAATGAGGCCGGTAACTATCGCTGTTCACAGCTAGGCACTGGGGGTCATGGATACTTGTTGTAATGAGGGTCGCAATGCATTGCTTTGGAATTGCAAAGAACCTGTCTTCACAGGGGCTAATTACAAATATCATAAAACAACAGTAAAAAAAAAAATCGAAGTCCACAGAGAAAGCTAACTTGGCCCAACAAATACAAACCACAGTATCCACTCTTTACATTTCATGAATTCTGATTACAGAAGCCAGATCATATTTAACTACTAACAATACATAACAATACAAGGCCGCCGATGGGCCCTTCGCTTCCAACCACTTCGCAAGACGCGCCGTGAACCATCTGGCTCTCTGAGATGTTTGCTCTGACACCCGTCTAGAGTCTGCACACGCTTTCTTCCTAAGGCCATCGGCGTGCGTGCGTGTGCATGTGCGTGTGTGTGCGTGTGCGTGTGTGTGTGTAATAAGGTGCTACTTTAAAGTTGTGCCTCCCTGGGCCCACACTGAGTTGCTGAGTTACTTCGGTCAGCGAGGACGAGGGGAGGGCATGAGAAATCAACAGCTTAGCATCACAGAGACAAAGAAACTGACTGGCTGATTGGCTTTTTTACTTTTCAATTGGCAATTTTAGCATCCGAGATGCAGTCTGAGTCATCACTGTTTTGGTCCGTGTATGGTCGCAGAATTTCCACGGTCCACTGGAGACACGATTTGGCCCAACGCATTAACTAATCATCTCCACATCAGTTCATCATTCTCAGCATCGTGGATGTGGAAAACTCAGTCACAGTAGGAAGGGGTTCTTATAAAATGTTTCTCATTTCTAGCTCCATCAGAGCCTGAGGTGTCAAAAAGGAGGTAATGCTTTTTATTTTGTTAGAATTGCCTGTTAATAGTAATAATAAAACGACAAGAAGAAAACTATCTCATATTTATAGAGTGTTTCCTTCTCACTAATTCCAAAACTAATTAAAAACTAAAACCAAGAAACCACGAGGTCAGGCACACGTCCCTTGGGAAAGAATAAAACCTGCCATTCATTTTTTCTCAATGGGAAAGAAATTAAGTGGATCTTGCACTACCAAATATTAAAACGTATTAAGCGCACAGAAAGTCGTATACTGCGGGTGCAAGAGCAGTGCGAGGGATCAACGAGTGGAACAGAAAGTCAGGAAGGATCCACATGCAGGGCTGGAGTGAATGGCCCTGAATTGTGCGTAAGGTACATAAGAGAGTCCTTATATGTGACAGATGTGGCATTGGAAATAAATGGAGGAAATAAAATTTATTCAATAAATAATACTATCATAATAAATAAATAATAAATGAGTTAACTTTGAGGGAAGACTGGGGAGATTCTCATATCTTTTCACACGCCAAAATGCGGTCCAGAGAATTAAAGAATTAAATGTAAAATATGAAACTATAAAAAAATACTTTTAAAAAATGAAGGCAGCCTGGCCAGTGTGGCCTAGTGGTTGAGTGTTGAGCCATGAACCAAGAGGTCACCGGTTCTATTCCTGGTCAGGGCACATGCCTGGGTTGTGGGCTCAGTCCCCAGGAGGGGGCGTGCCGGAGGCAGCCCATCGATGTTTCCAACATTGATGTTTCAGAAATCTCTCTATGCCTCTCCCTCTCTCTCTCTCAAATCAATAAAAATATGTATTTTTTAAAATGCAGGCAGATATTCAGAAACTCTCTGGGGTGGGGAAGGCGCAAGCCACAGAGAGAGGGGCTCGCAGGCCACAGGCCGTCCCTAGCAGCCTATCAGGCAGCCTGTGGGCAGCTGTGTGCAGAGGAAAAGCTATAATCCAGTTTTGCGCATATACGTGTCAGAAATTTTCAATATAAGAGAACTATGATTTTCAAAGAAATGCCATTAAAGTACTAAAAACACAATGGGTTTAGAGGCTGCATGTGAGCTACAAGCTGCACTGAGCGTTTTGGAGGGAGCCTGTGCCGTCAGTAGGATCCGACACCTCCAGGCTGGCCTGCTCCCGAGTGACTCACGCGATCCTGCTTCCTCGGTCACACAGGCCTTTTTATCTTTTCACAACGTGCTGCATTTTAGCTCCATTTCAGGAAAGTGGATTCGTGGCTCAAGATGGTTTATTGATGCAGCGTAAAGCAGTAATGAAATAACAACACTCATGCTACCGGTAGCTCAGAACAACGCCATACGCATCGCAATGCCCAAGACACCGGTGCAAACTCGAAATGTGCATCTGAGCCCTGGGACAGGGAGGCTGGAAGATGATGCTTTCCCAAGAGCAGTGGGAAGAGAAGTGCGGATGGGACGGAGCGTGATGAATATCCGAAAATTAGGCTTCATCCAGCAAGTGCTCCGCTCATTCTTCATCCCCAGTCTGTACTGTAACTGTCACAAAATGAAAGGAAGCCATCCAAACTTTTCAGTCTTTTTCAAACAAGTCAGCATCCACACAAGGTTTTCTGGAATAAAAGCAAAGTATTGCTTTTATCCCAAACGTCAAAAGAGAGGTAGTGACAGTAACAGGTGTCACTGGCACAACGACTGAGAAACGGCCACTAAGAAATGGAAAACCAGCCCCGAAGTTAATGGCCAATATTATGCTTAAAGAGAGCAGAACAATTCTTGGCAAGATGCCTCCGTCCAAGGCCACCGAGGGACATCGCCGATCAGTGCAGGCAGAGGGAGGGGTGGCTGCTCCCACGCTCCCACCGGCAGGCGTGTCCCTGTGGGCCCGGAGCCCTGAGGGTCAGAGGGGGACTCTGCCCCAGCGTGTGTGCAGTGCGTCCACGGGGCACACGCGCTCATCGCTTCGGATTCTACTTATCTCTGAAAATCCACGCTACATGAATACGTATTTTCTTGTTTAGTGAATAATAATTTAACCAATTAAATGACAATTTAGCCAATTTGCCCACTGCTTACTTGCGGAGAACTGTTGGTGGACCAAAAGATGCCTTTTGATCTGAAGTGTTAGTGAAGATCCAGAATGACATTAGGCAGAAGTTCTGGCCAGTTCCTGATGCATTTCACATATTACATAATCACACCAAGTACAGACGTCTCCGCAGTACAGCCACACACCCAGGGCTGGGGGGTATATTTTTAGGCTAAATTTAAGAGACTTGAAAAGTGTAAAACAAATTTTTTAACTGAAGAGAAATGAGATTCTAAGAAAAGCTTAACCTTTGTCGTAATTCCCCTTTTAAAGATAGACAGCTTATCAGTGAGAAAGCCTTCTGATAATCAGTTTGGCAATGTCACAGCTACATTTCACAGTATGTGTTCACAAACTTTAATTACCACGAGCATATATGCTAAGACGATCTTAAAATGTAAAGTGACAGATTCTCTAAATATTAACATTCTGTCATTATCAATATAGTTCATTAGTTGTGTCTTTGAATCTTAAAAATAGAAATATTTATTCACATTCAACCACTTAATGAATGAGACCTTGTATGAGAAAAATACAATTTTGGCAAGCTGAGGCCTGTTAGGGCAGTATTTTACTCCCAATAATCATACAATCAGAAGTATTGTGTTCACTTTTAATACACTTTCCTAGTGTGACTATTGCTAACCAGAACTTGGTTTGGGTTTAAATATACTAAATTTCCTCGATGTTTCTTCTGAGGACTGAAGGAAAACAGTGAACTAGTGGACCCTGTACATTGACGGAGAGTCATTAGGATATTGTTTGACCTGTTTGATATCAACACTAATAAACAAATAAACAAAATAGTGATGTTTGGCTTCCCTGCTCTGAGAGAACCTTCCTGGAGGTGGGGCCGGTGATTTGTGGCTTCCTCTCAAGGTCCTCTAAGCTCAGACTGTGCACATAAATGGCCTGGGGCTCGGGGGTCCAGGGTGGGGCTGAGTCTGCATTTCCAGGAGGGATGCTACACAGCTAGTTCAAGGACTCTTGAGTAACAAGATCTGGACCATCGGCCATCAAAGACCTTTAACGTGTTTGATAATTCTCAGCACATTTACAGGTCTTGGCTTGTGAAGAGATTTACAAGCATCTCTAAGACGTGCACGTAGTTTACTATCAGTCCTTTAGCCCTGAGTCCCTTAGACTAAGTTAGGCATATATCCTAGTGAAACTGCTGCACACCTGTGCCAGGAGACGTGTAAGAAGGTGTACAGCAGCCCTGTTCTTAGTAACCCCAATGGAAAGGACCCCAGTGTCCAACAGCAGCAGACTGGATAAATGTGGCCATGGGAACAAATGAACCATCACTATAAGCAACTCGGGAGAAACTCACAAACTTAAGTTTGACCAAAAGAAGCAGATCACATCCTAAAATTCATGTGGAATCTCAAGGGACCTGAAATAGCCAAAGCATTTTTTTTATTTAAAAAAAATATAGATAGATGATGATAGATACATAGATAGATGATAGATAGATAGATAGATAGATAGATAGATAGATAGATAGATAGATGATAGATAGATGATAGATAGATGATAGATAGATGATAGATAGATAGATAGATAGATAGATAGATAGATAGATAGATAGATAGATAAATGATAGATAGATAGATAGATAGATGGTAGATAGATAGATAGATAGATAGATAGATAGATAGATAGATGATAGATAGATAGATAGATAGATAGATGATAGATAGATAGATGATAGATAGATAGATAGATAGATAGATAGATAGATAGATAGATAGATAGATAGATAGATAGATAGATAGATAGATGATAGATTTCAGAGAGAGGAAGGGAGAGGGAGAGAGAGATGGAAACATCAATGATGAGAGTCATTGATCGGCTGCCTCCTGCACGCCCCCCACTGGGGATGGAGCCACAACCTGGGCATGTGCCCTGAATTAAACCTTGATCTCCTGGATCCTAGGTCAATGCTTAACCGCTGAGCCACACTGACTGGGCCCAAAATAATTTGAAGAAGAAAAAGTTTGAAGTCTCACACATCTTGATTTTAAATCTTACTAGATTTTAAATCTTACTAAACGCTATAGTAATCAAACAGTGCAGTACTAGCCAAAAGACTGACATACAGACTAACAGAATAGGAGAGAGAACCTGGAAATACACCCACACATAGACAGTCAAGTGATTTTGACAAGGGAGCCAAGACTATTCCATGAGAAACAACATTCTTTCAACCAGTGTTAGGGAAACTGTATATCTGCGTGCAAAACAGTGAAGATGGGCCCTTACCTCAGACCATACACAAAAATTAACTCAAAATTGATCAAAGACCTAAACATAAGACATAAGACTCTTAAAAGAAAACACAAGGGGATAACTTCTTGACATTGGATTTGACAATGATATCTTGGATATAATACCCAAAACGCAGACACACACACAAAAAGAAGAATCAGATAAACTAGACTCCATCAAATTTAAAGCTTCGGTGCATCAAAGGACACAATTAACAGAGTGAAAAAGCAGCCTAGAGAACGGGGGAGCTATTGGCAAACCTCGTATCTGATACGGAGTTAATACTCAGGATATATAAAGAACTGCTTCAACACAACAACAAACAACAACCACCCAATCTTAAAATAAGCAAAACACTCGAATCAACATTTCTCCAAAGAAGATATATAAAGGGCCAATAAGCCCACGAAAAGATGCTCAACATCACTAGTCACAAGGGAAAGGCAAGTCAAAGCCACAGTGAGATACTCGTTCCCATCAGGATGGCTACCGTGAAATACAAAAGGCAATAACAAGCGTTGGCAAGGATGCAGAACAGCTGGAACCCTTGTGCACCGCTGGTGGAGACGTAAAACAGGGCAGCTGCTGTGGGACACAGCACGTCGGTGCCTCAGGAACGTAAAACTAGAGCTACCACGTGATCCTGAAATTCCACTTGCAGGTGTGTACCCAAAATAATTGAAAGCAGGGCCTCCAAGAGATGTTTGTACACCCACATTTACAGCGGCACTAGTCGCAACAGCCAAAAGGCGGAAGCAGCCCCAGTGTTCCTCAGTGGATCTCTGGGTAACCAGAATGTGGTCTATGTATACGATGGAATATTATTCAGCCGTGAAAAGTGATGCAACTCTGACACATGCTGCGACACCGATGAACCTTGAGGACACTGTGCGGAGTAGAAGAAGCCAGGCACTGAAGGGCAAATCCCGGATGATCCCACTTACGTGAGGCGCCCAGAGCAGTCAGGTTCATGGAGACAGAAGCAGAATGTGGTTGCTAGGGGCCTGGGGGGAGGGGAAATGAGGAATTATTGTACAATAGGTAGAGAGTTTCAGTTTTGCAAGACAAAAAGAGCTCCGTGGATGGATGGTGGTGATGTAGTCAAGCATAATAACTTGACTACACTTAATGCCACGGAACCGTACACTTAAAATGGTTAATTCTGTTAGGTGTATTTTTACCACAATTCTTTTTCAAAATAACACATATAATAAAATTCCACTTAGATAAAATTCAAAAACAGGCAAAACCATGCTTTCACAGATGGTAAAATTGCAAAGAAAGGCAAGGAAATGATTCTTAGAAAAGTCAAGAGAAATGGTTACTGTTTCTGCTGGGGACAGGAGGGGCAAGGGGGGGACTTTGGGGGTACAGGCTAAGTGCTCTTTATTGGTTCAGGTTGTTACGAACGTATTTGCCCTATCACTCTCTCTCACTGTACATATATTCCAGGCATTCTTTATATTTGATGCATTTCATAGTTGAAAAGGAAAAGTTGAAAGCACTTTACTGCTATCGATTATTCAATGAGACAATACTGTGGGAAAAGCAACTAATGGTTTGCTGGAAACCCCACAGCCCCCCGAGATGGCTCTAGGATTTCTCTTTTCCCTTCTCCCTGGGGCCTTGCGCTCAACAGTTCTCCAGCCACCAATGCCCTGGCCACCTCTGGGTCATGGGTTCTGGGTCTGAAATTTGGCTCAGGTCTGGGAATGAGCAAGGGATTGTGACTTTTTATTGGGATGACCACCCTTAGCCCCCTGGCCCTCCATTCTTGCCTTTGTTTGGGGTCATAGCTATCAAGCAAGGCCTTGTTGTCACTCACCTGTTTCGCCCCAGGTTAACACATTCTACCACTCGGGCATTCCCCCTGGCGGTGTTTTAAGGGGCACCCCTTTCTCCAGGTGAACAAGAGCCACCCCGGCAAGAGGTGCACCCCATCCCCTGGGGCGGTGCCAGGATATTAAATCCCACCTCCCAAGAATGTTACCCAGTCTCACATTCACTGGTCTTGATCAAGCCCCTCTTAAAACTTGAGGCCAGGGCTACTCCCCTGGCTCCTGCCAGCCCACGGGGGCTAATTCTTGTCACTTTCTTGGTATATGGTCTCTTTCCTCCCTTATGCCCACAAGTCGGCCGCCGGGCCGTTCTGGGATTTTCCCCCGTTGTCATCCTGGCAGCCGAGAGAGGAGGCGAGGCTGCAGGGCTAGCTTGCTAGGGAAGGGTGGGCCACCGCTGTCAGCCCAGACGAAGGGGGGGCACAGAGCCAACATCCACGGGGCCTTCGTTCAGATGCCCGCGCCCCACGCCCGGGGTCAGGGTCCCAGGTCTCCTCCCGCAGGAGCCGGGCTAGAGGGCAGGCCCGCCCGGCCCTCGGCCGACGCCTCTAACAGCCCTGCCCCGCCTGCCGCTGGAGAGAAGGGCCCCGCGCAAGTTACCAGCACGCACCGCTCGCTAAAGGCCTTGGGCTCCCTCGTCCCCGCAGGGCATCAGCACAATGCAGCAGCCACCATGCTGCCGGCTCTGTTGCAGGCCTGGTGCCCCCACGTGGCTGGAGTGCCTGGCACCGGTCAGCTCTTAGCAATGAGGCCTCGGCCTCGTGCCAGGGACTGCTGGCACCCCACTTACCACACAGGCGGGCAGCAGCCTCCGGGCGCACTCGGCGTGCGTGGAGCAGTCTCAGGCCCACTCGCGTCACCGGGCCCTGTGGAGGAGAGAGGGGGCAGGTGAGGCGGGAGAGTCCCGGCCACCGCGCAGTTCTAAGGAAGGTCGGCGAGGGCGGACGGGCGTCCTTCGGGCAAAGTCTCCCGCCAGAGGAGTCCCGTGTCTCTGGGAACAGGCTTCCTCAGGTCCTTGCTGTGCCCCCGCGTGACTGTGGTGATGGGTGTCCGGGCACAGCAGCCCTGCCATCAACTCCCTGCAGTTTACGGCGCCACACAGACACCTCACATGCGGGCATGCTCAGGCGCAGACTGTGAAACAACTACTTTTATGTATTAAGAAGTAAAATACGAGCTTGAAAATGCCTCCAGGGAACCAGAAGCTATAAGCATTACGTTAAAGAAGAAACAAATAGAACTTCTAAAGTGGAAAAACGCAACAGCTGGAATTACTTACTCAAATACAGTTCAACGGCAGGCTAGACAGAGCTAGAGAGAAAATTACTGGGCTGGATGCTGGTCTGAAGAAATTGTCTAGAATGCGTCACAGAAGACAGAAAATACAGAAAAGGGGGTAAAAAACATAGAAGATAGAATGAATAGAATTAAATGTATAAATAATATACATTTAATGAGAGTCTAGAAACAGATAATAAAAAGAGTACGTAAAAGACAATATTTGAAATTATAATAACTGATCAAAGAGATAAATCCTCAGATGTAAGAAGCTCATCAAGTCCTTGGCAGGAAAAAAAATTCCACATCTAGATACATCAAGTGAACCTAAAACAAAACAAAACTTTAAAAAAAATCCTAAAACAATAACAATTATTTTAAAAATCCAAAGAGAAAAAAATTGTAAAGCAGCCAGAGGAAAAAAACGAATTAGCTTGGAAGGAGTGACAGTCAGACCGAGGCCTGACTCCTTAAGAGCAACACAGGAAGCTGCAAGACAAAGGAGGAGATTTTTAACGTGATGGAAAAAGTAATCGTCAGCCTAGAGTTATGTCAGGAAGGAGGGCAAATAAAGACTTTTCAGACAAACAAAGCAGAGAGTTTACCACCCTCAGAAACTCACTAAGGAAATGCTAAAGGGTGTTCTTTTTAAAGGGAACATGATCCCATAGGGTGGGCCAGAGATGAGGGGGGAAAGAAAAGTAAAGGAAGCCTGAAGTGCTTGGATAAATCAAATAAACAGGGACTGTGTAAACCAATGATAGGATGTCTGTGAGGATTAAACAATGTTAGAAACATAAGTGCTATAATCTCTACAGAGGGAAATTTGGCAATGTCAAAATTACGAAGGTACATACCCTTTGAGTTAGCAATTCCACCAGGAATTCTAGGAATTTACTTCAAGTTTACATATTTTTTTAATAATAATTAGTCTTCCCAGTTTTTTTATTGCAAATGAGGAAATTTCAGATATGAGCCCACTTAGGGGAACTAAAAGACTCTGAAATTGGGTAATTCTTATCAAATTCTTTGATCCTTACTAGAGTTATCTGTGTTTATCCTACTGAATTTATAACTATTTGTATTTCTAAATGTTGCACAAGTGAATCACAATTTAAATGCATTCAGGATGTCATTTTATTTAGAGATTCCATGATAAATTAATCTATGAAGCAGCAAATCTTTTTAATATTGTAAACAAAATAGCCCTTAATTTATGTTTTTTAATTGCAGAAAATTTTCATGTTGAAGTGGACCGCATTTCGAAAGCCCTTAACTACTTGTTGGAACTCAAATTGAATTTTCCCTTAACACAGTTTTATGAATGATGATTATGTTTACCCATAATCTCAAGATTTAACCCACAATGAACTTAAATGGTCAATAATTATGATGAAAGTTACTAAAAAGCAACATTTACTACTGTTAGAAAATCGAGAATGGATGAAAATTGTAAATACTTCTCTTGAATGTTGGTGCATCAGGAAACGTGGGTGAAAGTTGTGTAGACACAATCAGATAAGGAGACAAGAAGAGCCTTTTGGGGCATTCCGGACCTTTTTGAGGCCTTTAGAAGCTCATAGAAAAATAAAAATATATATATGATTTTCTTTTTCTTGGAACAATGTCTAACAGCATAACATTTCGCTGTAAGTCATGATCAGTGTCACCATTGGTGCACAAATGGAACCTAGGAAAGAAAGAGAAGGGAAATAGCTATTTCTAAGGAAACCGAGCAAAAACAGAGAGAAGAGAGGGTAGGGAGGGTGAAATAGAATGAGTCTGTTCCCAGGAAAACAATTGCACGAGATTAAATAAACTGAACTGTAAGTGGTAAAAAGCAAAGGCAAAGTAGACGGGGACAGGGCTGTCCCTGAGCAACTGTCACAATGCCCGGCCCTCACCGAAGCTCCACGAACGCGTATTGAACAGAGCCGCACTGAACGGAATTGGAAACAATTGTTTGGGGGTAGATGTTAGTTGGCTCTTTTGACCACCAGGTGGCAGCACTATCTTAAGACCCCTCAAGTGTCCTAAGTAAAACCCAGGGGACAGGAAGGCCAGGAGCCCCCTTCAAATATGGATTTTTGTGCATGGATGTTCATCAGCCAAGTATTCAGAAGTTGAGAAGAATCTGTACGGGCTTTCTCAAATCCGGTCAAGAAAGGCTGAAGTAATCTTACTGAAGGAATTTTGGCCCCAAACTCTCCACATATTTTAACCCGAAGTCATTGTTCTTCAAAAATTGCCACCCCCCCCTCCAAAAAAAACACACCTGCATTTCTACATTTCCAGACATTAAAATCAAATGAAAAACACATGGAGCAGGTGACATAGCAATAGTTTTGACAACCAACATTCACAAAGAACTATTGCTACAAGATGTTACCTTGTTAATAGTATCTGTGAACTGACCTATTTCCCCAAAATACAATTATTCCAGGCTTCATTATTTCATACATGAATATTCCTCTGGGTGTAACTAAAATAAAAATCAGGTGAAACAGATTAAAAACTATATTTAATGGTCCCCAAAGAAACCCTTTTTTACAAAGCCTTCTCGCTGCCCATGCTAGAGACTGATACCACGACAGGTTGAAAGTTTAAAGCAAGGAAAATGGAAAGTAAAACAAAATGTTCTTAGAATGTGTTGACCAAGATTTGGATAAACCCTTAAGAAGACAGGAAACATATCTGAGAGAGAGGCTTTGTTTCTTAATCTCTCAGTAGTCTAAGTGCTGATCACTACATTGGAACCACCCTTCCCAACCACGGAATTCTGCGTGGTCTGGGGATCACTTTCCATGAACTCGGCTTTGTCCGTGTCCACGCTGAAGGGGCAGGCCCCTCCTCTCCTCTGCACCCCAACTGCCAGAGCATCCATCGGCACACTTCTGTTTATCTCTCGGTGTAGAAAACTCCAAAACTGCATTCCTCACACAGGTCTCCTCTTCTCTACCGAGGCTGGGCTCTCTGTCCACTGGGCATCTGCCACTGGGAAACGGTGGACCTCAGATCCCCCAAGAACTAGATAGAAGTGAGGTTCCACTTCCTGTTCACTGCTATGCAGGATTTCTCGCAAGAATTCCAACATTTATGCAAGAGGCATTAGCCTCCCTGAGAACGCATTTGATAGCATCGAACCCGAGCCTTGCACTCCTGACACTCTTGTCCATAAAGTGGTAGCCTCGGGCCCTGGCCATTTGAAATAGTGGGTACAGGGCCATGTATTCTTGAAATTCTGTAGATAGGATGAAAATGAATGGCACGCACGCACACAAATGATTATCTTCAGCTGTATGGATTAATGTGGATAAGATGTGATGGGGTGAAAAGCACAGGGAGAGATCCCCTCACACCTGTCAGAATGTGACGACAAGAGATAACAGGCGTTGGCAAGGAGGCGGAGAAGAGGGAGCCCTGTGCGCTGCTGATGGGAATGGAACATGGTGCGGTCACTATGGAAAAGAGCATGGAGATTCCTCAAAAAATTAAAAATAAAACTACCATCTAATCCAGCAACATATCTGAAAATAAAACCATTATATCGAAGAAATATCTGTACCCCCATGTTCACTGCAGCATTATTTACAACAGCCAAGGCATGGAAAGTGTTGGGTGATTTTGTGGCTATTTAAAAAAAATATCCTTTAAAGTTGAAAAGGAAAGATCACAGAAAATCATGAATGCCCATGGAAATAACTTGGAGTTAATTTGTAAAATTAGGCAACAAAGAACCACTAAGTATTTTGAGAGGAAAATAATATCATTTGTGTTTTGGGAAAATAACTCCTTGTAGGATGAAGATCTAAAACGGAAGGGAGGGGAAATAGGAAGAATTACAAAATATCGGGCAAATGACGGTGAGTCCTGGGTTTGCAGTGACGGAAGCGGGGGAAGTGGACCTGAGTTATGGGGACAAAGGAGTGATGAGGAAAGGACATCAGCGGGAGCTGAGCAATTTCATAGGTTGGGTCACTAAGAAGATAATTAAGGAGGGAGGGAAGCCCGGAGGGAAAAGTATGGATGAAAAGACGGTGGGTTTGGTTGGGAGCTATTAGCAAGATACAGCTGTGGGGCCCGGCCGGCGTGGCTCAGCGGCTGAACGTCGGCCGGTGAACCCGGAGGCCGCAGTTCGACTCCCCATCAGGGCACATGCCTGTGTTTCCAGCTCCATCCCCAGTAGGGGGCGTGCAGGAGGCAGGCGATCGATGATTCTTATCCTTGATGTTTTTAACTCTCCCTCTCCCTTCCTCTGAAATCAGTCAACTAATCAATCAATAAAAAGATACAGCTGTGGAAGTGTCTAGCTCTAGCAGGCAATCGGAAGGTGGGTGGAGGCCTACGGGGAGTGAAGCTAGAGCTATAGCTTTGAAGTTCTTCAGCATAAAGGCCACGGCAGGAGCCCAGAAAATGGACAATGACCGTGTGAGAAAACTTACGGAAAGAGAAGGGTCTGAGAAAGAACCCTGGGGACATTTAAATTCTGGGGCAGAGAAAGTGGCAGAGGAACCGTGGGAGGGACTGAGCATCCAGAGGGGAGAGCGGCAGGGTTCAAGGACAGGGAACCCAAGGTCGGAGCTAGTTTCAAGGATGGCTTGAGATTGGGCTGTGCAGTAGTTTGCTGGGGCTGTCATGACAAAGCATCAGAAGATCAATACCACAGACTTGATCAAGAGAACAAGAGAAATTTACTTTCCGAAGGCTGGAAGTCCGAGATCAAGGTTGGTTTCTTCTGAAGGCCTTTCTCTCTGTGTCTTCACCTGGTCCTTCCTCAGTGTGTGTCTGTTCCAATTTCCTCTTTCCTTTTTAATTTTTATTTATTGATTTTTGAGAGAAAGGGAGAGAGAGACATCAACTTGTTGTTCCACTTATTTACCCATTCATTAGTTGCTTTCTGTACATGTCCTGAAGGGAGGTTGAACCTGCAACCTTGGTGAATCGGGTTGACTTTTAACCAACTGAGCTACCCGGCCAGGGCTCCAATCTCCTCTTACAAGGATACTAGCTACATTGGATTAGGGCCCATCCATATGTCCTCATTTTACCTAATTACCTCTTTAAGGTTCCATCTCCAAATACAGTCACATTCTGAGGTACTGGAGGTCAGAACTTCATCATGAATTTGAGATGGGCACAATTTGGCCCATAACAGGCAGAGAGATCTGAAAAGTCCTCACTGGTGAGCCAAGGGACATGCATTGTAACGGTCACTGCTAACCTTACTGAGCACATACTATATGCTGGGCCAAGTTGTAAGAACCTCACATGTATCAACTCAGATAATAGTCACAGCAACCCACTGAAGTTGGCGCTATTACCATCCTGCCGTTTTTCCAGAGGAAGAAACGGGCCCCAAGAGGTCACTTGCCGAGGTCGAACGGCCTGGCAGGTCCCACGCGCGTGGCCTCCGCACAGGGATCTGGGTCAGTGCTTTCTTCGTTTGCCGCCGGCAGCAGAGACCTACGGAAGTGGCGACGTCGCAGAATCCTGAGGGGAGCGGAGCGTTTTCCCACGAGCCGATGCTCGCTGCAGGCTTTCCCCGGAGTGGGAGGCGAAAGCTGGTGGCTACGTGCAGCAGTGTGAGGAGGGAGGAAGAGAAACAATAACTAAGAGATGGTTGAAAAGCCTCCCGTTGAAAAATGCAAAGAAGACAACCCTATTATGACTTCGGATGTATTCCATCTAGGATGACTGTAGAGTTATTTAAGTGCACTTCTTGCCTTCGGGTTGTCATCCAGAAAGTGCTGTGAAAATGCGGGGAGAATATATTCAACGTTGCATTTATGTGCCTAAAATAAAACTGTGGTATGTGCGGGCGTCTTTTAATCCTGGGCTTTCTGTGGTTTGGGTTTTATTGGTCTTGAATCAGAGATAACTTTGTGAACTCTTTTGACTCCAGGTTAGACTTTCACGTGAACAGACCGAGCAGAAGGAAACACACACGCGCACTCACACGGAAATAAAGACGTTGAGAGGAACAGATAAAGCTAAATTTCCAGCAGCACCCACCAGCAAGGGTTCCTAAGAGCACCTTAGCAGCCTGTCATTTTCCGCAAGGAGAGAGATTCCCAAGACAATGGCACAAAAGACAGGAAATGGCTCCAGAAAGGTCTCAGACACACCTCACCTCTTAGTTCCTCCACAGGGAGCAGCCTGTAACCAGAAGCCGCAGGAGCCTGGGTGGAACTCCTGAGGGTGGGGAGGGCCTCCTCTGTGATCAGCGCCCTGGGCTTCGGCCACTGTTGAGTGCCTGGCCCATCACAGGCGCCATGGACCCTGGGCACCAGAGCCTCTGCACCTGCAGACAGGTATTGCAGCTCCCTTTGCTCTCCTTGCTTCTTCAAATCATTCATCTTATGGTCACACGTCATTGGGAGCATCTGATCGGCTGAGCCCCACTCAGGACCACATTGGGAGCATCTGATTGGCTGAGGCCAGATCATTAGCACATTGGGAGCATCTGATCGGCTGAGGCCAGATCATTAGCACATTGGGAGCATCTGATTGGCTGAGGCCAGATCATTACCACGTTGGGAGCATCTGATTGCTGAGCCCCACTCAGGACCACATTGGGAGCATCTGATTGCTGAGCCCCACTCAGGACCACACTGGGAGCACCTGACTGGCTGAGCTAAGCTGAGCTCCCCTGTGTTCTCTCTCCGGTTTCTCCAGCAGGAGGCTCTCCCTGCCTTCCATCAAGGCAGCCACACCTGTATCCAAGCTCAGGAAGAGGGTTCAGGTGTTGGGAATAAAGAAAGTCCACTACCACTTTTAAACATGTATTGCCACAGACACTGAAAAGTTTAAAGTCACAAGATCTCTAAATCAGAAACTGAGAATTTTTAAATTTATACACTAAGGACAAAATATTTAAAAACCTACACTTCCTTTCCAAGATAATGCGAACTACCTGTTGGGTAAGGAGATAAACAGGGGGAGACGGAAAAGTCAAGACTATTAGAGGCCAGAAGGGGAGGAGGGAGGCAGGGACAGGAACAATTTCTGAGGGTGCTCCCCAGTGCCAGGCTCCTTTGGGCGGTATCTTAATGCTCACTGCAGTCCTGCGAGAAAAGTGCTTCTGCTCGCAGGTAACAAATAAGAAAATCAGAGCTCAAAGTAAAGAGACTGCTAGGGCCGCCCAGCCAGTGTGTGGTGCAGCCAGGACTCCGGCAAAGATCTTTCTGACCCCCCGAGTCCAACCTTTCCCCCGGGTCATGGCGGCTTCATCTAGAGCTCCTAAGAAAAGTCCCGGGGCGTATGTTCACAAAAAGAAATACAGTCAGAAAAAGAGCGAGAGAAAGGGACACACATGTATCTCCATGTTTATGCACATGTCTCATCTCTACGTTCACTGAAAGAGAAAAATAAAAGAGAAGAAACTTGGCATATTCTGAGGCCATGGTCAAGCTCTCCAGTTGCCGCTCTTCATGAACCAGAGCTGGGGGATTCGGAGTCACTCCTTCTTATGTCTGGTCTGTTCTTCCAAGTGCTTCAGCAGCTCTTTACACCTGCGCTTGTGTGGTCCTGGTCCTGGTCCTGGACACCTGCAGAGACTTCGAGCCAGGGAGCTGCCGATTCTCAGTGAAGCCAGCATAGCAAAGGCACGCACACCCCGGAGCCCCAGCATGGAGCCAAAGGCTGGACTTGGCCAGCAGGCAGGAGGTTGCTTCACCCCTCGGTCAGAAGAGTCTTCCAACTTTCACCTTGGATTTTTCAAAAGAGGCCAAGAGTGCTCTCTGCTAACAGAAAAGCCCCTGCTGTCAACATACTTTCCGTTGTCGCTTGTCGACACACTTTTTTTTTTTTTGCATTGAGAAACCAGAGCAACACATAGAAATGAACTTTGTAGCTGTTTCACTCAAAAACCAAAGACCAGCCAGAGTGTTTAGAAGCCAACAGTGATCAGGTGACCATGACTTTTACTGTGTGTTTGCAAATACACGTGTATATTGCCTGTGTGTGTTCACATACAAAATCACTGTAACGTGGACCACTTTTCTACACTTCAGTGTAAATCACTACTGGTCCTTCGATACATTTCTCTGCCTTCCTGGAGTCAAACAGAAATCCATCAAGAGGTTTAACTATTACGTAGCTCTGGTGAATAGATTTAAGTCAAGGACATCTCAACATGCGATTTCTCTGGGCATGGAGCCCAAATTAGTTTTATGGTGCTGAATCTCCCATATTTATTTTTAAGTGAATGCTTTATAAATCATTATTCTATTATCCATGATATAAATTTTTATGGGTCAATATGAAAGAATGAAAAAGCATAAGGCCATGAGGCTTACAACCACAATGGCAGAAGGATGGACTTTTCATGCCAGTTACAATTGAAGAGCCAAAGTCATCAGGAGAATTTTCTGGCCTTTATGACAGTTCGGAGTCCATCTGTTTCATCTGCTGTTTGGCTGTCTAAGTGATTGAACTCTACTTCCTCTACATGATAATGAACTTTTAAGAACAAACAAAAACTTTTATCTGAGGACTGTGCACGGATGTGTCGCATTACATATTTAAGTAGACCTTTATACAAACCTCAGTTTTATATCTTCAGTAATGCAGTGTATTTGGTCTTTAGAATTATAATTTTTTAAAAATATATCTTTATTGATTTCAGAGAGAGGAAAGGAGAGGGAGAGAGAGAGATAGAAACATCAATGATGAGAGAGTCATTGATCGGCTGCCTAGCCCGCAACCTGGGCACGTGCCCTGACCGGGAATCGAACCCCGGTCGCCTGGATTCTAGGTCAACGCTCAACTGCTGAGCCACGCCCAACAGGGCTAAAATTTTAATTTTTAAGCATTTAATCCAAGTTATAGGTATAGTCCTTGCTACTGAGGTGTCATTATTTCTAGGCCCTCTAAGAAGACCAACTAGGATGTGTGTATACAAACTCATGGGCACACCCATATTTTTAATCATCTATCTGTCTATATTAAGCTAAACAGGAGTATATATTGATGTATCCAACATTAGTCTAGCACCAAGGTTCATTCTAGACTCCCCCCTTGCTTATTTGTAACTCCCTTTTTTTGTCTTTCATTTTTTGGCAATGAGAAACCTGCCTTGGGTCTACCTAAACCTTTACTAATAGACCTTTACTAATAGACCTTTATACAAACCTCAATTCTGAATGAAGACACAAAGTAAAGAGCCAATGTGCTGCTCACAACATTTGTCCACACTAACCACTGCTCTGCTATGATATGCCAAGAACATGGGCACTGGAGTTAGTCTCCTCGGGTTTGGGCCTCAGTTTCCTCACTTAAAGTTGTGTGACCTTGGGTGGACGAGCTGAATGATCTGTGCCTACGGTCCTTCCCCTCTCAAAAAGGAGTCATAATAGTACATATTCCATAGGTTGATTGGAAGGTGTAATTAGTTTATATAAGTGAAGCAGTTATAGCAGTACCTGGCTCGTGGAAAGTGCTCTATAATTAACTTTGTAAAACAAGTCTATACCAGAAGCTTTGTTTGACCAAAGTATCTAATAGCCAACAAGAACCTGATGACTTTGAATTTTGAGAGGGCTTGTAAATATGATTTATAAATCAATATAATGCATAAAGAAAAATCATTTCAGTATGGAAAACCTCTAGCAGTTTAATATTTGCTCTGTGTGAATCAGCGCTTTCCTCTGTGGCAAACCTAGTAACTGTAACTTCTCCAAATCGCGCATTATTCCTTTAGTGTGTTGTCACGAATCTACATCCAATCCCTCTCCCTCTTTTTTTTTTTTTTTAAATCATTATTACTGTTTTCTACTGGACTCACTTCCCTTCTACTGAGAAACTGGACATTTTCCCCCTGAAGTCTTTCATTTTTTTGTGTGTGTGGTATTGCATCACTTCAATATTCCCAGTGTGGAAGCAACACGGAGTGTGGGCATGCAACCTTGACATTTTTGGAATATTTTAAATCTTTGCAGTAGCTGTTTCTTTAAAAATGTAAAAATATCTAAAATATTTAGCCTCAACAAAGATATAAAAGATATGTTCTGACTATGTCATTTATACTTATCTCCTCTGAGCATTGTAGCTGCTCTGTACACATTCCACACATTGTCCTTTAAAGTTCATGGCTCTTGGTTCAAAATTAAATCAGGCCTCGTATAGTTAGGCACAATCAAAATATTATAGAGCCAAGAATATTCAGAGTCCATCAGGGCAATATTTACAAAATTCAATCAAAGGAGTAACTTGGAACTTATTTTTTATTTTTATTTTTTAAAGAAATTTTTTGTTGGTTTTGTTTTTAAATATGGCTTTATTGATTTCAGAGAGAGGAAGGGAGAGGGAAAGAGAGAGGGGAAACACCAGTGATGAGGGAGTCATTGATCGGCTGCCTCCTGCACACCCCCCACTGGGGAACGAGCCCACAGCCCGGGCATGTGCCTTGACTGGGAATCGAACCTCGATCTCCTGGATCATAGGTCAACGCTCAACTGCTGAGCCATGCCGGCCGGGCTAATGTGGAACTTATTCAAGAGAATCTCAGGATTATGGTAAACACACAGGTTCCCACTCCCTTCCTCCGGAGCGTTTGGGCCAATAGACCTGAGCCTGCAAATCTGAATTTTTAACAAGTGTGCCAAGCGCTGTGCACCATCAGGCAAGTTTAGAAACACTGATTTAACCCAAGAACCTGATTTTATAAAAGGAAACTGCTGCCCAGGGAAGAGGACCTGCCCAGCATTCATCGAGCACCACTCATAGAGCCCTGTGCAAGGACACTGGGAGAACATGTCACAGACAGTCTTGGGACGCAGCACTGCTACACGTCGCTGCTGGAACTGCAAATCCACACAACCTTCAGGCAGACAGTTGTGCAATACCTGTCAAAATAGTAAATGTGCTCATCCTTCGATCCAGTAATTCCAGGTGAAAACAGCGTTTCTTCAATTGTCGCTCAGACCACTTGCATCAGCAGCAACCTGGGGTTCCTGTTGAAAATGTGGAAATTCAATGTCTCATTTCAGCCGATTGAATCAGACCTCTGGGTGTGGGACCTGGTGATCTGCATTTTTAACAAGGTCATCAAGAAATTCTTATGGTCACTAAAGTTTAGGAAATGCTTCCCTAACCAGCGTGGGGAGTCAGAGCCCTGGTTGGGTAAGGGAAGCATCCACACAGAGGGGTAGCCTGGTGTGGGATATCGAAGCCCAAGAGGGGTAAGAAGAGTGTGTGCACAGGTGGAGAGTAAAAGAAGGAGGGCGAAAACAGTGTCCCCATCGAGAGGCTGCCCGGAACAGGTGTCAGAGCCTGAGCAGACCAGAGGACCATCGTGGAGGGGGCAGGGTGCCCTGGTATGGGGCGATGGAGCTCGCGTGGGGTGAGGGCTCCTGCACATCCCTGTGCCCAGCACCAGGTGTGGAGCCCACTGAGGGTAAGAAGGCTTCTGGGGTGGGTGGGCCAGGCATGAGGTGTAGAGGCCAGAGGGGTAAGGGAGGGATGAAGCAGGGCCCAGGGGTAGCTTTGGGAGATTGGTTACAGGGCCCAGGGGTAGCTTTGGGAGGTTGATTACAGGGCCCAGGGGTAGCTTTGGGAGGTTGGTTACATCCAGGGGAATTGATTAAACACGTAAGTACATTAAGGGTAAGGAGAGTCAGATTTCTCCCTGTTCGAGAAGGAAGTTAAAAATATGGAAAGGAAGCAAAACTGGCATGAATGTTGGATATGAATGGAAAGGATTCACGTAAACTCGTGGCTTTGATACATTAGATAAATGGTCATGTGAAAGTGTCTACTGAGAGAGCCCAGCTGACAGTCTCAGTGTGCCCAGGTGCTCAGACGTTTTCTCAGTACCATGTCCCACTAGAGGGACGCAGGTCCTTGGAGACACGGCTGACTCCAGCTCTGGGACAGGGAAAGCACAGGCACTTGGAATGTCTTCTCGCGCCAGAAAGCAAGGAAGTGCTCAAAGAGTGATGGAGACAAGTCAGAGGGCACAGGAAACAGCCGGAGGGAGGGAGCTCCTGTGGGCCAAATCTGAGACAATCTGAGCACAAAAAAAAGGTGCTGTAGTTGCCAGGAACTGTGGGTGGGGAAGACGGAGTGTCGGTGTTTGATGGGGACAGAGTTCACCGGGGAAGAGGAAGGTCTGGAGGTGGAAGGTGGTGATGGCTGCCCAACAGTGTGAGTGCACTTAAAGCCACTGATGTGGCCCGGCCGGGCGTGGCTCAGCAGTTGAGCGGCGACCTAGGATCCAGGAGATTGGGGTTCGATTCCCGGTCAGGGCACATGCCCGGGGTTGTGGGCTGCAGCCGATCAATGACTCTCTCATCGTTGATGTTTCTCTCTCTCTCTCTCCCTCTCCTTTCCTCTCTCTGAAATCAATAAAGATATATTTAAAAATAAAAATAATAATAAAAAAATAAAGCCACTGAATTGTACACTTAAGTTGGTTAAAATGGTATCGTTTGTGTAATGTATATTTTACCACAATAAAAAAACGGTGGTAATGGTTTATCGCACACTGAATAAAAAAAAATTCATGAGTCCCTAATGACAGAAAAATAGAAATAATGGCAAAAGTGATAAAGTTCTTCACGTAAAAATGTTGGCTGATAAATATAGGGGAAAACCACCACCTGGCACTATCAGTGTAATAACTGACGCACGTAAGCATGAATCTTCAATAAATGCCAAATCCACTGGATGAAAGATTAGTCGGGGAAACGGGTACTCACGCAGTCTCTAAGTATCTTTATTTTATTTATTTTTATACTCACCCAAGGATATTTTTTCCATTGCTTTTCAGAGAGAGTAGAAGGGGGAGAGAGATTGACAGAGACACATCGATTGGGGCCAGGGATCGAGCCTGCAACTGAGGCTCATGCTCTTGACTGGAATCAAACCCGGGACCCTTCAGTTGGCGGACTGACACTCTAACCACTGAGCAAACTGGCTACGGCTCAAAGTACCTTTAAAATGGTACCAGATATCACTTTATCTGAGGGATCAAACCGAGCACCACCGACGACGTTATGTGCCTCCTGATGAGATGAAGAGGGAAGTATAGAACCTAACCATGGAGTTTCCTTGACAAGAATTTCAATATGAATCTAATCATGAGAAAATTATCTAATTATATGTAAATTTTTCACCTGTCCAGTAAAGCAGGGTTCCCAGGTGTTGGGATGGGTGTTGGATAGTCCTCACACTTCAAGGTAAAACTACAGTATTTCTGTGTGTGTGTGTGAGAGAGAGACAGAGAAAGAGAGACGAAATATAACATACCAAAAGGTGTATAAAATATGCACATGCAATTTAACAAATAAATATAAAGCGAACAGGTTAGAAAAAATTGAACATTGTCAGAATTCCCCACCTGATGTCCTGTCCTCAAAGTCGACATCATCTCTCTCTTTAGAAGTCGGCACTATCCTGATCTTCGTGGTAATTATTTCCTGGTTTTTCTTTATACTTTTACCTCTTGCGTAGGCATCCCTAACCCATAAGGTTTGGTTTTACCTGTTTTTGTGAACTCTGTACGAATAAAATCATCCTATACAAAGTCTCCTGGTTTTTGCTTTTTAGCCAACATTATGTTTATAAAGTCACCTAATGGTTTTGTGTCACTGTAGTTCATTCTTTTATCACTGCTATATTGTACTCCGATACGACAGTGTATTTATCCACAACACCCTTTACTGAACATCTGCATGCTTCAGTTTGGGGCTACGTAAATAATACCCCTATCATCCTTCGTGTCCATGGATCCAATGCGCCTGTGAGTGGGTGTCTCTAGGGATATTCCTGGGAGTAGGACACTAGGTGGGGCCTCACTTTTCCTAAATAAGGCCACACTGTCACTGTACCAATTGTATTCCCACCCGTCATTGATGAGAATTCCTGCTGCTCCACCTCTTGCCAATCCTCGACATTAATAAACGTTAAAAATTTTGCCAATATACTGGCTGTATGAATATCTTGTGTGGTTTCAGTTTTCATTTCCCTGGTTACTAATGACATTGAGTATCTTTCCATATGTTTATTGGCAAAATATATTTCTTTGAGCATGTTTTGTTATGTAGGCCTCCCCCCACAATTCCATTTGAATATCCCCAAATCAGATAAATTTGGGAGACAATTCAGCTAAACTTCGTAAAGCCAGATTCACAGTGCTGAGTCAACATCAGGGAATCAAGAACTGAGGGGAAGAGAGGGGAAGTAGAGAAGAGCGACAGACTGATAAATAATAAGTAGAAATAAAAATTCTAATGGAAAATCCAGAGGATGGGAAAGGAGATACAAAATTGTTTTAAAACATAAGGATGAGTTTTTTCATAGATTGTAAATTGGAACAAGAAAAGTGCAAATTAAAAATGGTAAAAGGAAAATAGAACCTCATATTATTTCATTACATAAGAAAGGATGTAAATGAATTTTTATGCTAACAGTCTATCCCACAGAGCATCAGAGGTGCCATCTGAGAGCCTCACACACGTGAACATGGGATTTGAGATTTTGTTCCTTTGCACTAATGAGAAAGATTTTAAATGTTCCAATATCTTTTGAGCAACCACAGAATTTGCTCAGCGTGGGTCTCCTATCTGCAGTGAGTAAGGTAAAACCAATGCGTTTGATGTTGTTTATTAATGAGTTGGAATGATTGTTGTTGCCTAAGGTGTTGGTGTAATAATTAACTGGACGGGAAGTGGTTATGGTAATGGAGGTTTCTGGTTTGGCCCGGAACCGGGAATTCTGGAAGATCACATGCCTGTCTTCTTAAAGGCTGTCTAGACAATAAAAGTTAGGGTTTGTGGATTAGGGTTACCTATTTATAATAATTAGAGATGTTATTTACTTTAACCAGTTTGGTTGCAGAAGAAAAACAAAAATGTCACCGGTTTGACTCAGAAAAAAAGGAACATTCTCATTATATAGAAATTCCAGTTTATATAATCCCTGATCTCCTCGAGGAAACAGGGGTATTAAAATATAGACAATCAGTTCCTCTTGTCCTACACGTGAGTTGGCTCACCAGCCTAACTATAAAGGTGATAACAAGAGTTCATTCAGAGATGGTTTACACACCAGTAACTAACTCCTAACACACATCGCTGAAAATGGAGACCACATTTTACAAAGAAATAAACTAACACGTATCGAATTACTGAAGAGTTATGGGCCAAAAATAGAACTGTAGATGGGCTCCTTAATTCTATTTGACTGGCACTGACGTTGCCCTTCCAAGATTCAGCCCTGAATCCTCAGGCCTCTGCACACTTTCCGATGGGCGACATCCAATCACGTATTCGCAGTCCTGACCTTTCGTTTGAGCTGGAGTCCTGACCTTTAACTTTCTGCCGGGTATCTCTAATTTCTAAAAGCAAAGCCCATATCAGATCCCCCTTTGGACTTCCTCGTTTATTTCAGCTTTTCGAATCTCTCTTGACCGCCTAAAATCTTGGAACCACGCCAGATTCCTCCTCCCGGTCTATTCACTCGTCCCTTCTTAATCTAATCAGTGGCAAATTCTTGCCAGATCATTCCTCTCCATCCCCCACCCCCTGCCTTACCTTAGTCCTAATCCAGACCTTTATCTACCTCATACCTGCACTATCCTACCCAGCCTCCTAACCGGATGGCTCCAGCCAGTCTTGGGCTCTTTCTGGCCAGATTCCTTTCTGAGCTCTCGGCCCAGTCTTGCTGCAGGGACGCCCTGCCCGGCCTGTCTGCTCCAGTATTGGGTCTGTGCCTTGCTCATCTCTACCCCACCCGTTTTCTTTAATGATCACTTTCCTCAAGAATTGCTCCTTTGCTGGGACCTCCCTGACAGCCCGCATTCACTACAACAACTCCTGTATTTCACGATCTGAATTCTTATTTTGACACCAGGAATTACTTGGGAGTCTGTGTTGTTCTTTATGTTTAACGACTGGCCCTGCTTCCAGTGATGTGAGTGAGTGTCTTTTTGCACCTTGCTTTTTTCACTTAATATATCCTGGACATCTTTCCTTATGAGCACATACGTGATTATCTAATGCTTTTTAAATGCCTACTGAGTATGGATGCAGCATATTTCATTTAATCAGTCCCACCAGTGCTGATGGACGCTGGTGGTTTCTCCAGTTTTGCTGTTATCAAACATGCTACAGTGAATATCCTTGCATATCTTGAGAAACGTTAATAGCCATGGGACTGCTGATTAAAAGTATATACATAGCCCAGCCGGCATGGTTCAGTGGTTGAGCATTGATCCATGATCCAGGAGATCTCGGTTTGATTCCCTGTCAGGGCACGTGCCCAGTTGTGGGCTCCATCCTGCAGGAGGCAGCCGATCAATGACTCTCTCTCATCATTGATGTTTCTATCTCTCTCTCCCTCTCCCTTCCTCTCTCTGAAATCAATAAAGAAATACTTTTTTAAAAAAGTGAGGACTGCTGTCCCTTAAAAAAAAAGTATATACATACATCTTAAATTTGGATAGACATAACTAAATTACCTTTTGAAATAATTTTCACTGTCCACTCTCATTTTTTATATCACTGATTTTCCTGCCACCCAGGGTTTGGACATTGACAAAGGGGGGATCTTTGTTTCATGGTGGTTCATCCCCACAGAGAATTAGGAGAGAAAATGTAAAGCCAAAAGAAAAGGGAATTGAAGGCCAGGAAACAGACTTCCGGGGGGTTAGTGTAAGGTTCCATAGACTGGGGTAGCCTGGCATCCAGGACGGCAGGTTACATCATCTTTCTTTGTGAGTGATCAACTGAAGCTTAAGCCAAATCTAAATATATACAACTATCAAAAAGGGATCATCTTTATACTTATTTTATTTTTACAGATACGAATATAAATGAAATGAAACTTCATTGTCTTAACCACTAGGAATTGTCCAAAGGGATGCATGTAAATTGTGTGAACTCAGAACAGTGGAGTTCAAACTTGATCAAGACAAAGGAGCCTCCAGAGCAGCGACTCTCCTTTCTGTCATCTTAACTACTTTTGTGCGACCAAGTGTTTCCTGTGCCAACCAGAGGGAGAGAAGAAGTGAGCCCCTCTCTTAATTGCTTTAGAGTTTTGTTTGACTATTTAGCGTCCCTTTTTGAAGTCTCAAGATTTATGGAACAATAAATGCCATTTACCGCTCTGTGCTATTTGGGATTCCTCAATGGTTTTAAAAGTGGGTAAAAATATTTAACTGAAAGCTGATCAAATTTGAAATTACACCAAGAAGTACTGTGCTGCAATTCTTCTCATTGCAGTGAAACAAATCAAATTGTGGAAACAACAAAGTATGTTACTATTTTTAAAAATAGTAGTACGTGGACATTTTAGTATAATAAGTGTTTTTTTGTTGGAGGTGGGGGAGCCTGAAAGCAAGGAATAAACCAGAATGGTCTGGTTGGCTTGCTAATGGTGTTACTAGTATACCATAAGGTAAATTTTGACAACGCAAGTGGGCCAATTTAGAGGAGTCCAAAATAAAGCACATCCTTTTAATGTGAGAGATTAATTTTTGACAGTTCTCATGTTTTCCCCCCACAGCATTCAGAGGCCCAACCTTGAGATTACCTACAAGGATGTCATATCTCACGGGGGACTAGGGAAGCTTACCTTGTATGATCACCACTTAATGATTGAAGTGGGCAGAACCCTGGCCCAGAAGGTGGGGGCTTCTTGTTCCCAAGGGCGAAGCATAGTTTCCTGGGTGTAAAAGCACCGACCCAAAAAGATAAAGTGAGCTAATTAGTCTTAGGTGACCCTATCCCACTCCTTTCCAGGTGCTCCTAGTTCTCCAGACTTTCCGTTGTTTAAAGCTCCTGCAGGGCTGGGACAGCTCCAAGGGCAAATACAGACCCTCCAGAGGAGGCAGGTTCGGTTCCCCCCTTCCTCGGTGAAGCTGCTCCCAGCCTGGCTCTCCAGGACCACCCTACTCTCCAGGACCACCCTCCTGCACCTTGGGAGCTGACCACACAGGCCCAGACAGCCTGGGCACCTAGGGTCACTCCGCGCCCGCGCTGTAGTGAGTCTCGGTTCCCTCGGCTCCCTGCGGGCCTGTGACTCCAGGAGGGGAGATGTTGTCCCAAATCTTCAGTAAGCCCCTGCCCAGCACCGTACCCTGCACAAGGTGGGCAGTCATGACTTCTTAGCTGGCAGGATTAGGCGACTTCACGCCAACAGGGTAATGGCTGAGCTCCGAAGACTATGGTGTAGACCTGGCTGGAGAGGCGTTTGGGGGCTGGGAGGCTCCCCCAGGCCCAGGGGCTGCGGGCAGTGAATGCTGTGCCCGGGCCCGTGCGCCCCGGAGCCCGCCGCCGGGCCACTCCTGTGCTGACCAGGACTTAGTAGCTGCTGAATAAACCAGAGCTCGTGGCCGAGCGAAGACCCACGCACGTTCCTGCCCCGCGGCCAGCAGGGCCTAGGGCGGCCTGGCTCCCCGGGCGCCGCGGGCCCGCTCCCGTGCGCCGCCCACACCTTCTCGGCCTTGGCGGGCGCGGGGTGGGGGATTTCCCGGGGCGAGGGCTGGACGGAAGGGACTGGATACCGGACATGTCCACGGCCAGCCGTCCTAAACCCCTGCAGCGGAGGCCAGCGGCAGAGGGGGCGCGGGGGCCGGCCCGGCCCCGGGTGGAGCGCCCCTGCCCCGCGGGGAGGCGCGGGTGGTGACGGCGGCCACGGGGGGTGGGGGTGGGGCCCAGCGGCTTCTCGGGGTGGGGTCGGAGTCTCCCCGCGGGCCACTGGGGCGGGCGTGTCGGGCGCCCAGGGGCCGCGGAGCCCGCCCTCGTTTTCCGCCGCGAGGCCCGCGGCCTCCCGGCTGAGGTCACCCAGGGCCAGGCGCCCTGCAGAGGCCCGGGGGGCGACGCGGCCCGGACGCGCCACGGACGCGCTCTCCGTGCTTTTCACACTTCGCCACGGCCTGGGACCGCCCTCGGGGCCGGAGGGGCGCAGGGCGCGGCGGGGGGACGGGGGAGGGGCGCCTTTGTGCCCTCGGTGTGAGCCGGGCCTTTTCCTTCCGCAGAGAGCGAGCTCCCCCCACCCCTTTCCTCTCCAAAGTCCAGCGCCTGCCCTGGAAGTCGGAGAGGGCTGAGCAGGGCGCGGGACTTCTCCGTAGCTGTCTTTCCCGTCCCGAACCCTAAACGCCCGGGACGCCCAGCGGGAGGGAGAGACTTGGGGGTGGGGGGCCGGGGAGCGGCGCACCCCGGGCCGTCTCCCTCCCACCTGGCCCCGGCGCCCCGCCCCCGGCCAGGCGCCCCGCGCGCGCGGCGGCCCCGGGAGCGGCAGGGTTAAGCCCTGGAATGTGGCGGCGAGGAATGTGCATGCAGATGAGCCGGCGCGGGGCGGGGCCGGGGCGGCGCCGGGCGGGGCGCATGCTAATCGCATGCAAATGAGGAGGCCCGTCGCCGCCGCGGCCGCCGCTCCGCCGAGCTTCCCGGATCCGAGCCCAGACGGCGGCGGCTCCGGCGGCCCGGGCGCCGCGACCCTCGGCGGCCGCAGGGGGACGGGGAGGAGGAGGAAGAGGCGGAGGCAGCGGCGCGGCCGCGGGGAGGCGGAGGAGGAGGAGGGTTCGATCTCCGGCTCCGACGCAGACATGGTGGACTGATCCCCGGCGGATTCCTGGACTGGTTCCCGAGGCGCCCCCCGCGCGTGGCCCCGCCGCGCCCTGCGCCCTGCGCCCGGCAGCCCCTCGCCGGCGCCCGCGTCGGGTGCGGCGGCCCGGCCGGACGGCCCCGCTCCCGCCGCGTCCCGCGCCCGGTCCCTATGGAGGCGCCGCCCGCCGGCGAGGCCGCCGACCATGCCTAGGAGGGCCGGGAGCGGGCAGCTGCCGCTACCCCGGGGCTGGGAGGAGGCCAGGGACTACGACGGCAAGGTCTTCTACATCGACCACAACACCCGCCGGACCAGCTGGATCGACCCCCGGGACAGGTGGGCGGCCGCGCCGCGGGGGGCGCGGGACCCGCTCGGGAGCGCGGCGGCGGCTGTTGTCCGGGCGACCCGGCCGAGCGGCTGCGCCCCGGGCGCGGGGGGCGTGGGGCGCCCGCGACCCCGGGGCGCGGGGAGGGGCCGGGGCGAGGAGGCGCGGGAAGGTCTGCCGGAACCGGGCCGCCTCTGCCGGTCCGGCACTTTGGAGGGGGGCAGTTGGAACCGCCTGTTCCGGGGCCCCTTTGGCTCTCCCACTTCCCGACGCCCCCCAGGACCTTTGCGCACGACGGTCCCCGAGGGACCGGGGGAATTGGCGCCTGGGGCTGGCACTGCGTCCAGTTAACGGACCCAGAGGGGCCACCTGAGCCTGTTCCGAGCTCACCGCCGCCTACAGTCGGCGGAGTTGGACTGGAGGGCGCCGTGGGCCTGGAGGGCGCGGACCTCAGCGCGCGGAGGAGGCCCGAGCGCGAGGTGGGGCACCGGCCGTCCAGGCCACCTGGACATCTCTCTGACCGCCCTCGGCTCCCGGCCTGGACGGGGGTTCTTCACGGGGCACACTCCCGGTCAGGCCCCGAGGTCCTGGGCACGGAGGGGGGGGGCCCAGGCACCCTTCCATTCTGGGCCCTGGTCGTGGGTGTCATTGGCTTTGCCTCTCAGATTTTGGAAACATTTGTTTGGTATTTTGTTGCCTATTGTGAGTCTTCACCTGAGACGGGAACTGACTCCCAGGTTCTGTTTTGAAGTCAGAAGTGGTGAAGTGAGCGCTGGAGCTGACCCTGGGTTAGGGGGAGCGCTGACTCGCGCGCAGCACGGGTTCTGGTGGTTATGGACCGACGCACACTTTTCATTCCGGCTGGGAGGGGCCGAGGCCAGCAGGACGAAATCATTGTCTCAGGAGCCGCAGTTTAGCTGAATGTCCACAAATGTCATTCCTCTAGGCCATCTTTTTTCTTTCTTCTTTTTAATCCCTAGAAGGAAAGTTCTTTAGAGTTAGAATTATTATAAGACTAATAGGAGGTATTCCTAACTGTAAATTTGTAAATTGTCCATTAAGGAGGTATTCCTAATTGTAAGTGTAAATAATAATTCATATATTATTAGGGATAACTCCAACATTTGGACTTTTTGTCATTTCTGAAACTTTTTTTCCAGCTTGTTATGGAATGTGGCCTTAAGGGTTTATAACTTTTTCTAGGTGCTTCTATGAAACATTCCCCTTTTCTCAATTTGAAGCTGAAATAGTTTCATACTGTATATTCGCAGTTACTTTTATCCTAAGAATATTGTTTTTGGAAGCTATTAAAGAGCAATTATCGAAAGTCATAAATTACATTATAAATTTATGGAACAATCCTTATTAAATTATCCATGAAGGTATCGGTTTAGGTTTCCCTCCTGAAATGAGAAAAGGCGCCTGCCTGTGCTGAAGTTTCTTCTTGTCACAGCCGGCCGGGCTGCCTGTTGCTGGCCTGATGAAAGTTATGACAAGCATCACACCTTCACAGTCTTTCCAGACATAGCTGTTGTCATAAACATCACGCTCCAAGCCAGTTATTGCACTTTGAAACCACTTAACAGATAGTGAATGTCAGTGATGATGGTGTGCACCCAACAGTGTCCTGTATAATTATTTGACCTTTACAGTTGTGTGGGGATTCTTTCCGCTTTCTGATACTTGGAGTTGCAGGTTATTGAAATTGCAATGAATTCTTGAAATATTTAGGCATTTCAGGTTCTCTTCCATTTTCATGTTTTATTGTAGCACCTCGTTTGTGTTTACCAACAAGGACCATAAGAATATGTAATGCCTGGGTAAAGCAAATAGACGTGAAGGGAAATTAATTCTCTGGCTTGGGTTATCCATATTACTACTTCTTAAACAAGTTAAGCATGTCTGTTATTTTAAACTGTTAATGGATTAACAGTTATTATGAACTGTGCTTTCAAGAAACTGGGTAACAAGTTCATTGGATGGAGACAAACAGTTTTGACTAAGATGACTTATCCTTCCAGTTTTCTTGAAGCTGTTGGATCTTTAAGTATTTATAAATTTGGTTATTTCTGGATCTCAGTACCCAAGTTTTAAAAGGTATTCCTTGAGATCAGAGTCCACCTTGACATATTTGTGTTTTCTTTTAGGGCAATGAAGTGTCCACAAACCTTGCTAAATAGTATAAGAGATGTTGGGAGAGGATATTCAGAGGAACTATTAACTCTAGTTTAATTTTGTTACACACTCACCAAACATATGGAAAGAGAGATGGTAGCAGGCCAATTGGAGTGTGCCCATTCTTCTACAGGATCAAATTACATATCCTGAAAAAGAATGACTTGATGTACTGTGGATTTGCAGTACTTTTGAACTTTTAAAACCATTTAATTAAAATGATCATGATGATTTATTCAGTCATATTTATGTTAAGAAAAAGAATTTTGTGTTTTTGATAGTCTATCAGAATTTGAGAGGTATTTCTGGTTGTATAAATAATTATGCAGATTTAATGGGGGAACGGTGGGGATTTTATAAGAACTTATTTCATTCAATAAGTTGTGATTTTAAAATATTGAAGTATTAGCTTAAAATACTTTCAAGCTTTTGGAGGTAGGTGAAATAATGCAAACTTTGCGGACGTAATCAGAGCCTTTGTTGCTCCACCACTTAACCCAGTGAACTTAAGTGAGTTTCTGACTCCCTCTGCACCTCCATTTTTCAACTCTAAAGTGAGGGTATCGGGATAGTCTGACTCCCGATAGTCTGACCACCTACCTCATAGGGGTGTTTGGGGGCCCATAATTAGGGCCAAATAGTAGTAGTTGTAGTGTTGTCATTGAGGTTTAGGAGCTGGACGTGGCTCAGCAATTGAGTATTGACCTAGGATCCAGGAGATCACTGTTCGATTCCCAGGTTGTGGGCTCCATCCCCAGTTGGGTGCCTGCAGGAGGCAGCTGATCAATGACTCTCTCATCATTGATGTTTCTGTCTCTCCCTCGCCTTTCCTCTCTGAAATCAATAAAGATATATTCAAAAAAAAAAAAGGAACTGAGTGATAGTTCAGGTTACCCCTGATAATAGTAGAGACACTAGTTTACTCAGCGTTTATTGTCTGACAGCACTGTGCTAAGCTCTAACTGGGATCTCATTTAATTCTCCCATTAGTGGGCAGCTGCTGTTATTATGGTCCAGTTATAGATAAGGAAACGGAGTCATGGAGTCGTGGAGAGATTGCTGTTGCTGTTGAGTGTGAAGCCAGGATTTGAAACCAGATAGTCTGACTCCCGATCCAGTGCTCCTTTCTTTACTCTAACAGGCTGCAGGGACTGGACATGCTCAGGAGTCTTTGGGTGGAGTACAACCTCTGCCCAGTGTTGATTTTTCAGGCTGAATGAGCAGTCTTTATTGATCTTTAAAGGTTCCTGTCAACTTTTTACACCCCTGTGATCCCTGAGCTAGCCACACGCAGAGTCTGGTTCATGGATGCCTTGCGAGTGTGGGTTGTTGTGGACCCAAGTTGACCGCATTGAACCACAGCACAGGTCCAGATAGAAGTGAAAATTCAGTGTATTCCTGGGCACCTTAGAACTTCTATGTAGGGGAAGAGTTAAGAGCTCCATCTCATCCCTGAATGAATTATAATTTTACTGTAACAGTTTCAACTTTGCTCCCTCCACTAATCCTGGGGAAATCTCCCTGCCCTTAATTTCTAGGCCCCCCCCAGTGGGCCACTCTCCTTGAACTCCCCCAGGAGTGTTATTCTGCAGGTCTCCTCCCTCATTCCCCTCTATTTTGCTCACCAGGGACACCCTTTGACCACACCAATTGGTGTTTATGGTGGGCCATAGATCGTGGCCAAATGGTGTGGTGCCTTAAAAAAAAAAAGACTATATTCAACATAGGAGAAAAGGTTGGATGGATTCATTGCCTCTTGGAGGAGTAAGGGGCTAAGGTGGCAGGCTTCAGAGATGGGGTGAGTGGTTTTACACACTCCAAGGAGAATTCTGCTCCTTTTCTATTCTCGGATTGAATATTACCCAACTGTACTTGAACTTAAAAGATTTGCCGCCACACAAAATGACTTTACCTTAAAACTTGTCAATGGATGGTAATCTTTGGTTTATGGCTAGTGTCAGATGTTGAGCAACCTGTACTTTCTAATCCAAGGGAAGAAATCCTTGGGGGGGGGGGGAGTGGTGACAGTGAGGCGGAAGAGAGTGTCAGCTGGGTGTCCTCGATGATTGAGTTCACGTTTGGCACTCTAGCTGTTTGTGGCACATGGTTAGGATGTGAGAAGCTCTGGATTGTCTTTCTTTCAAAGTCAAAGCAAGGAATTTTGCTAAACCTACTGCTAGAGTGTAAACTCAAGAGACCTCCCTGATTTCTTACTACTGCCTTCTGTATCCTTGTGCATGGTAGGTGTTAACTGGATATCAGTTAGCTCAGTTAATGAAGAACGCTGTGAAGTAAATGAAAGTATTAACTGAGGTACTCTCTTGTTTCTGGTGTCTTATTGTTGGACTTTCAAAAACTGTACCCATAACCACCAACAACCAGAGAACATTGACTTTCCAGTTAGATTAAAAATAATGAGAAATAAGCTGGTACATTTTGACTAACAGTATAAGGATGTTACTTGCTTATAAGAGCAAAGAAAACAAAATCAGCCTTTATAGTCTATGTCACAGGTGCCATTGTCATAGGCTGCTGGAAGTCACGCCTGCAGCCAGCTCCAGGCTTTGGTGCCAGGTGGTTTCTTGTGAATTGCTTGAGTGATGACGGTATTTGAAGTGTGGAGAGGTTGTTAAAAGAAGATTTTTTTAAAAAGCACTCTGAGAAGCACTAACTTAAACTCAACTACGCTGTCTTCCAAAAATCCCAAGGAGATATTTTTTGTTTCAACAATTGGCTATAATGCTTGTTGGAGCACACAGTCGTTGCTTAGTATAAGATTAAAATTTCTTCCCTGACTTGAATAGTCCGCAGTCTGCAGTTCAGTTTTGTTGGAAGACTCAGGACAATGATTGCTTTTTCAAGAAAGACCATTATTTATAAGTAATTTTTTTTTAGCTACAGGTCACTAAGTTGTGAGCTACATAGTGAGCCACTGTGGCTCACGCAGGCCACTGTTTCCATCTCATGTGGGGAAGCCCCGCCTGTGGGAGCTGGAGAGGTTGCCTGGTAAATGGTACTTGAGTCACCGGCTGTGGGAAAATGAAGCCACCGCTCCGGAGGGGCGTGGCCGGCTTCCTCTCGCTGATGTGGGAGTTGCTGAAATGGCAGGGAGCCGTTAGCTCTAAATGTGCGAACTCCTTGAGGTGGGGCCTGGGTCTGTGTGTGTGCCAGTCCTATGCACGGGGTTGATATTGGTTGAACTGGTTTCCTGTTTGAATTTTAGATTAACTTTTTCATCCGTTTCTGAAGCTCCTGCTATTATAAAAATTACCACCGAAGTATACAGGATAGGAAAGGGATTTCTTTCTTAAATCCTCACGTGAGGACATGCTCAGAGAGAGGAAGGGAGAGAGAAACATCGATCGGTGTCTTTCCGTACGTGCCCCGACCAGGGGTTGAACCCTCACCCCAGGTGTGTGCCCTGACCGGGAATCGAACCGGCAACCTTTCGGTGCACAGGGCGATGCTCAACCAACTGAGCCACTCCGGCTGGATGGAAAGGGATTTTTAAAGGCATAGTGTGTATGTAAGTTGTAGGTTAAAAATGATGTACCAACTATAGAGGTTCAGAATGTTTTCAACGTCATCAGTGTTTTCCCCCCAATTATTTATCTTATTTTTTATTTGAGATTTAAAAATCACATAAAATTCGCCATTTTAACCATTTTAAAGCGTACAATTCAGTGGTTTTTACTATACTCACAGAGTGTGACCGTGGCCATTGTACAATTCCTGGACATTTTTATCAGCCCAAAAGGAGCCTCATACCCCTGGGAGCTCATCCTGCATGCTTTTCCCTCCCCTGCTGCCTTTGACAACCGCTAATCTACTTAATGTCTCTATGGTTTTGCCTATTCTGGACCTTTCATATAAATGGAATCATGTAATTTTGGTGCCTGGCTCTGTCACTTAGCATGGTATTTTTCAAGGTGCGTCCATGCCGTAGCACGTGCCAGTGCGTCCTTCCTTGCTTTGTATGACTTTGTTTATCCATTCCTCAGCTGATTGGCACCTGGCTGGTTTCCGCTTTGGGCCTATTGAGAATAGTGCTGCATGGACATTCGTGTGTAATTTTGTATGAATATATGTTTCAGTTCTCTTGAAATATACCTAGAGGTAGAATTGCTAGGTCATACGGTAATTCTGTGCTTAACGTTTTGAGGACCTGCCAAGACTGTTTTCCAAAGTGGATACACCATTTTATACCCCGCCAGTGGCGTCGGAGGATTCCCGTTTCTCTCCATCCTTACCAGCGCTGGTTATTTTCTCTCTTTCAAAGCATTTCTGGTGGGCCGGAGGTAGTGTCTTCCTGTGGGTTTGATTTGCATTTCCCTCTTCAGAGTGTTTTCATGGCCTTAATTTGACCCAGGCTTTCCCCGCTGCTCTAGCCTTTCAGCCCTTGACACTGTCCCCACCTTGCTGTGTCCTCTCATTTATTACTTGACCAAGAAAAAGTTAGGTAAGGGAATTAGTTCTCCTGAGTCTCACATTACCCTTCCCTGTCTGAATGCTCTGAATTATTTTAACACCGAAGTTGTAGATATAAATTAATCAATAGTTTTTATTGTGTCAGCCAGCTAGGTACCCAGGACTCTGGGAGATAAAATGCTGATAAAATTCATCCCTGCTCGGGTTGCTTACGATCTGGTTTGCATAATCATCACTTAAAAAGTGAAAGAGAGCCTGCGCACTGTCCAAGCTGTTTTCTTTAGATCGACTTTTAACTCGGCTCATGGCTACCTCTCTCCTTTCTAATGGGCCTGGGAAGAAGAATTGGGAGGACTTAAAAGTCGAATAGACAGACAAAGTACACATTCATTTTCGTCTTTATCACTGATACGATGTGTTTTATGAAGTATAGGTGTGAATCACATAATGAATCATAGTGTGTTTGTATACAGTCAGTTCATTGAAAATGATTTGATGTTTAAAACCTTTTAGCTAGTTATAAATGGTGAGAGTTAAATTCACTTTTATTAATTGTTGGGTTTTTTTAAACGGTTGGAAGAAACCTGGCAAACTCTACCTTAGCCAGGTGATTAAGGTAAATGCCAAGAGTAATAAGTCATGCTGATGTCTCCTTGACATGATGACAATGGTACCTTTAAATGGGGTCTTTCTCCCCCCAAACCACCATAACCCCAGTGCAATCATGAGAAAAACACCCACCAAATCTCAACAGAGGGACATTCTACAAAATATCCGACCAGTACTCTTTAAAACTTGTCATCAAAAACAAGGAAAGTCTGAGAAACTGTCACGGCCGAGAGGAGCCCAAGGAGACGTGATGTAAATGTAATGTGGTGTCGCGGGTAGGATCCTAGGGCAGAAAACAGACTTAGGTAAAAGCTAAGGAAATCCTTAAAAAGTTTGAATTTTAGTTAATATTGGTTCATTCATTTTATGTGATATTCTAATAAGGGAAATGACTGTGGGATATATGGAAACTCTACTTACTGCACTTTTTCTAGAAATCGAAAACTGTTCTAAAAAAGTTTGTTTTTCAAAAATTACCAAAAACCTCACACAAAACAGTTGGAAGTGTTTTTTTCTTTAGTCAGAATGTGAGCGTCCTATGTAATTATGGTTTTCTTGGTGTACTTGAAAATTCAGGGGTGGGCGAACTGGGGCCCAAGGGCCACATCCCAGCCTGCAGCCCTCCTTTTGTGTAACCCTCCAGCTAAGAATGGGGCTTACATCATTCAAGGGCTATAAACAAACCAGAGCAAGGAAGAATATGTGACATTATATGTGGTTGACTAACCCTAAAATATCTATTCTTTGGCCTTTTACAGAAAATTTTTGCCAACCTCTTACATAAAGTGAGAAGATAAAGTAACAATTTTTATATACATATTTAAAGGAAATGTTAATCGTATATGGTAAGATGGCATGTTTATCAGTGACCGCTGGTCATTCATTTTTTGCACAGACCGCGGTGGCTTCAGGCACTGTGTGGCACAAGACCGGGTCAGACGTGGATGCTGACCTTGGCATTGCTTTTCTTCTCGTGAAACGCAGCTTGTCACGTAAAGTTTCACAAACCCACTCTGTCCTGATGTAGCTGGCCCGGTACCTAGGGACAGGAGAAAAGCAGGTGCAGGTGAACTTCGGGAGGTGCCACAGGTGTTTGTTTACAGCTCACTGACAGACTTCTCTCCTTGGAAACACCAACATGCCTGTGACATATGGAGAGTATTGACAAAGCCTCAAAGCCAGCTCTGGCCGGTGGCACAGTGGTTAGAGTGTTGGCCCGCCTGCCCAAGGGTCCTGGGTTTGAGTCCTGACCAAGGGCACGAACCCCCAGCCCCAAGTCGGGGCAGGTTCAGGAGGCAACCAATCCGTGAGCCTCTCTCACATGGTGCCCCCCAAACCCCCTCCACCCTCTCTAAAAATCAAGAGGAAAAATACCCTCAGGTGAGCAACAGAAACATCGCAAAGTCGGTGGTGGTGATCGAGCAGAAAGTGATTCCTCGGGTGGTCTCGACAGAGCAGGCCCCTGTCACAGGGCAGGGTCTTCCACGGACTCATGAAAACTAAAATCACATTTGGCTCCCGAGGACCCGGGGCGCAGGGGGAGCCCGGGGGCGTGAACCGCCCGGCCTGGGCTGCGAGGAGGAACTGTGAAGGGAATGTGGGCGTTATTTCGGTGACTCAGACGGCGACCCACTGCAGCTAGAAAGGGGCGCTGGCGTGTCTGTGGACAGAGGAGAGTGCGGGGACTTGGCAGGCGGGGGTGTCCTTCCTGGGCCCTGGCCGTGGCCCCTGCGCGTTTCCCCACGTGGCCGGGCTGCGGTCGCCGCGCTTGCTGACTGCAGGGTAAATGCGGACTCGGACCCCGCTCAACGCCCCGTGGAGTCCAGTGGACGGTGCGCGCTGCGCTCTGGGTGCTATGCACTGGGCGCCGGGCTGGCCTTGCTCCGTTTCAGGTTAGGCGGCTTTGCCGCGTGGCCCTGAGGTTAGGTGGCTTTGCCGTGGCCCTGTCCGCAGTCAGGTTGAGAGCCCGGTGGACAGCGTGTCCCGCACGAGATCTGAAGAGCGTGCAGTTAGTTCCCTGTAGGGCGAAACCCAGCCCCGCGCTCTCCCTTGCTCTACCAGTTCTGATGGGGGTGAGTTGAAATGCAGCGTTTCTCCTCGACACTGGGACCGTGGGTGAGTGTGTGGAGTCCCTATCGCGCATGGCGCCCGTGGGCCATCAGCTTTGTCAGCTCTCACGTCCGGGTGGGTTCATTTCGGCTGGTCAGGGGCTCTGTCCACACTGCTGCTCTTGGTTCTGCGGGTCACCAGGGCGTTTGGGCTGGTTGGAAACGCCCCTGAGTGTCTCTCCTCATTGCCTCCTTCCTCCTTTTCTGCTAAAGACGCTTCCATAGCAGAGCCTGACTCAACCATATTCACCTCGGCTGAGTATCTAATGTAACGTTAGCGCCCTGGTTTGCTGTTGGGGGTCCAGAGACCACTGCTACCGCGGTTAGCCAGCAGCCTGCCATCTGTCCCCAGCCACTTTCACTGAGTTGACCCCCTTGTCAGTCATTCATTCTGCCGTTCATCATACAATGAAGACGCTATAGCCAAGCACACGGATCTTGGGGACATAGCATTGAAGGAAATAGACAAGGTCCCTACTTTGGTGGGTTTTGTAGTTTGGGGAAGGGAAATCATAAAGACAGTAGTGAACGTGTTTTGATTGAAATAAGGCAGAGTGAAAGTGGGGTTAGTGGGCACTGCGTGGTGGGGTGTCAGGAAGGGCCTTTCTGAGGAGCTGACAGTGAGCCGGGACAAAGGACAAGAAAGCCGACCACGTGAAGATCCTGGAGGGGACTAGTCCGGCAGAGGGAAGGCCAGCCCCACATCGTCCAGTATGCCAGCCTCTGGGAGGAAGTAAGTCAGTGTTTGGTTCCTCAGCGTCACCGGCCACGTGTCCAGGAACAGAACATTTCCCTCAGGGCGCTGCCGGTGGTGCCAGCGAGGGTGGTGTGCCCAAGGGACTGGAAGGCGGCCACACTGGCCGCAGCGCAGGCAGAGGCCGGAGGGTCTCAGGAGACCAGGCCGGGAGGTGAAGGGGCCCGATCATGAACCGTGTAGACCACCAGCGTTGGGGAGGTTTCAGCTGAATGGAGGAATGATGGCGCTCGTGTGTGTGTGTGTGAGATACAGTTCCCATTTTTAAACAAGAGCTGCTTGCTCTGTGAAGGAACCACAGAAGCTGTCTCGGAGAGATGGCCTGGTGGGGAACGGTCAGATCGTCAGCTGGAATGACAGCTGTGGCTACGGAGGGCAGTGGCGGGCTGGTGATGTGTGTTTGAGAAAGAGAAAGAACTTCCTTCCTCGTGCTTTGGGTGTGGGAGGCATGAGGGAAAGAGAAGCAGCCAGGATTTGCTGGTTTACCGACCGGCAGGGACCCAGGGAGGAATGGGGTTGGTCGGTGTCCAGGTGGGTCAGGAAGCCGGTCCTGTCTCGGACCTGTGGGCCCGAGATGCCCCGAAGGCAGGCACAGGGAGGCGGGTGACAGGCGCGGACCGCGAGTCTGGAGCCTGGGAGACAGCTGGCGCTCGCTCAGGTGCTAGGCTTGGGTCTACACGGGTGGTGTTTCAGGACTGGGATGGGACGAGATTCCTGGGAGGCGAGGAAAAGGAAGGCCCAGGACCGAGCCCCGAGGCGTGCCTGTAGTCGTGTGAAACCTTGTTCCAGCAGAGGTGGTGTCTGTGTTCTCTCCGGAACGTGTCTTAGACTGTCCACCGCTGTGCTGAAGATGATGATGAAGGTGACGGTGCTATAAATCCCATCTGGTGAGCCCAGATTATCCCAGGCTCCGGGTCTGTCTTGTTCTCTGTGTATTTCAGCGTCTAGCTCTGTGCACACGCTTAGTAAATATTTATCGAATAAATGAAGCCTTTGATAGGTACTGCTGTGGCCCCATTTTAGGAAATGAGGCTTAAAAGATTGACTTGTCTAAGGGCACAAAGCTGTTGAGCGGTGGAGACAGAATTTAGCCCTGTCTGACTTCAGAGCCGTGCACGTAACTGTGGCCTGCCTCTCACCACCGATCGGAAAGGCTCCCGGCCGCCCTTTGGGGGTTTGGAAGTTGTAGCCACCCTTCAGGACGAAGCGGAGTTTCAATCCTTGAAGATTCCCGTAACACCAGCCACACCCAGTCTTCCAGTGCCTTCATTCTTAGGGTACTTGTTTTAGCATCCGTATTAAAACTAAATCGTATGTGATGTGCTCACTCTTCAAATTGAACTGTTACTATCTCAGAATTTAGTTTTTATTTTCCCAAACAATTGGGAGTCTCCCTTGGTTAAATCATGCACACAGTTGTTTATTTGTGCCCCTCCCAGGACACCCAGCACCACGCCTTGTGCATATTAAGTGCTCAAGGAAAGCCTGCCCTGAGTCTGCCACTTTGCCACCTCCCAGTGCTTTAAGTTTCTCCAGAGGCTGAGATCTGAGATGCTGTGCATCCTTTATCTTTGTCTTCTGGTTCTAAAAACCCTTGACCTTGTACCACAGCCTTCTTCCAAATGTACCACCTGCACTGTGCCCTCGACGCCCCCTCTCCCATTTGAGGACAGGTGAGCTGATTATTAAGGACGGGGGATTTTCGAAGCGATGAAGCCGAGTCCTAGCCCTTCCAGATTCTTTACTAGAGCTCTTTTTCATTGATTTAAACCCTAGTGGACAGTCTACTGTCTGAGAATACCTTGGTTTTCGACACAAAAGTGTAAATTACAGACCTTGATTGGAATCCTCTCATGGCCTGACTCTTGTAGTTGAGTTTGAGTCTTGGGGGAAAAAGAATCTTTGTAAATTGCCACGTTATAGTTTGCTTTAAATTGCTTAGGTTTGGATTCAGGCCCTAGCCTTCATGAATGGGAAGTGACAGAAACTAAGGGAGAGGATGGCATATTTTCGTTTGGTTTACTTACGCCATGAAATTTACCTGGGAGAGCACAAGCAGTGGCTGACAGTGATTATAAAGGAAGCTTTTAACTGCACAGCCCTCATCTCTGTCACAAGGGCTGCACTCTTGATTTTGTCTTTGTGAGAGCCAACAGTGTATTGTGTGTCGGCTTCTATTTGGGAACCTAGTATTCTTACATTTCTACTTTTGGCTTGGTTTGAGATCCAAGTTTGTGAATTTTAATTAAATGCTTAGATTATGCATGTGAAAAATCTTTTGTTCCTGTGTTGCTATGAGCAACAGTTGTCTAAGTTAACCTTCCTTTTTTAGGGGAATGTGGACAAATAAATATATGAATTTTAGCAGGTTAAAAAGAACCGGCCATCACGTAGCGTCGTGAATGTTCCGCCTGTAAAATAAGTTGTTCCGGCGGCTGTAATTATCTTGGTGAAGGAAGAATGCAGGATTGAATAATCATCCATCACAGTGACAAAACATTCCTAAAATACTATTCAAATGAGGACAGGCCTTCCTGGGCTGCAGCCGGGCAGCCAGGCGTTCAGTCCTTTTAGCCAGTCGTCTGCCTGGGTTACTACTATTGTGGCCGGAGAGAAGGGGCCTGGAGTTTGCAGAGAGGCCAGGACTTATCTGAAACGTCCCAACTTCTTTTCTTTCTGTAACCCTGGCCTCCCTCCCTCCCCACACACTGTAAGACATCTTTTGCCTCGATGTTTGCTTCTTTGCTTTCTATGTAACTTCAGTCTAACTTTCACCACTCAGGCGACCCCCGGTGATTGCTTCCACTTGCAGTTGGTTTCGTTGTGTGATTTGATTGTACCCCTTCGTGCTGTTTCGACTGGCAGTGTTTGCCTGAATTAGGGGTGGTGCCAAAGGACACAGGTTGGTCCATTTGAGTGACTTGGTAGATTCCCCGGGTTCGCTCTCCAGGAGGTGCTGGGATTTGACTGAAGGATGGAGGCTGGCTCCCCAGCTGGAGGCGTGAGGCCTGGGGTAGGCTGGTGCAGGGATTTATGGGGATAATGTAACCAGTTCCCCCTCTGCGAACACAGGACCCTGCCCAGAGACGCCCCGTCTCCTTCCTCCGTTCTCACCTCTCCCAGGGCTCACTCTGGAGAAAGCCCCGAACCGCTGGTCCTCACACAGTTTGCAGGAAGAACACGTAGCTTTCTCTGCGAAGATTTCAGGACAGTGATTTTTAAAAACAAGTGTTAATTTTAACTTTGAAACTTTAAGTTAGATTTTTATATATGTTTTCAAATATCAGGGTTTTTCTGTTGTTTTTTGTTGCAAAAAAAGCTTTATTGCAAAAAAAGGACCAAGGCATTGGGGAGGGCTCCAGGTTGGTTGAAAGGATGCCTGATGGTTGCAGGGAAAGGCTCAGGCAGTAGCCAGACACTGGGGAGACGGAGTGGGGCCCCTCGAAGGCCTCTGGGTGAGCCTTTGGAAGAGACACTCGCCCAGCCCAGCCTGGGGGCCGGGCAGCCGGAGGTGAGCCAGGTGTCACCCATCTTGCTGAGTTTCACCTGCTCATCCAGGACGCGGTTCTCCAGGAATCACAGAGCGGAGGGCCTGTGTGGGCAGAACCCAGGGCCTGCAGGTCCAAAAGGGCCTGGCTCAGGTTCTTCAGGACCATGGCAACTTCCATGGTGTCCTGAGTGTCACCCCACTCATCTTGGGAGGGCTTCTCCCATTTTAGGAAGAGAGCATGGCCACCACGCTGGTTTTGCATCTTCAAGAGATGCTCAGCACCCTCAGCTTCTTCTCTGCCAACTCGCAGAAGTGGCCCACATCCCTCCAGGGCCACATGTCCCGGTGGAAATATAAGTCCAGAGAGACGTAGCTGTAGGAGGCCCGCAGATGCAGGTGACCAGGTGGGTGACGGCAGCCTCCACCTGGATAGAACAGTTCTGCAGAACTTGGGAGCTCGTGGTTGCTCGGCAGTAAGGAAATGAGCTCAATAAACGCTGTTGGCTGCGCTTGGAGGCCAAGGGTGGCCACTGGAAAGAGGTTGGAGGGTGGTCAGAGGCTGGAAGAAGGGGTGTCCCTGGGCCTGTTCCATCCAAACACTGTTGGAGTAAGAGACAGATACAGGAGACCGCCGAGGGCACTGTGAGAGTCAAATACCAGTTTAAAAAACACAGATCTAGTGTTAGGTTGTTAATTCTAAAAGATATTCTGGGATAAGAGTGGGAACTTAAAATGAGCATGTGGTATTTGAGGTGGACATTCTTGAACCACTAAGGAGAGTTTTTATGTGTGAATCATAGAAGACCATGCCTCTTGTATACTAAGTTCATTTCCTTTCCACTTTCTCAGTTCTTGTCCCAAGGTCCATCTTTAACTCCCATATTCTTTATTCTGATCTTCATCCATAGTGATAATGACATAGTTCTTAAGCAGTCCATCTAAAGAACTTGAATTTGTTGATGGGTTTTAAAGAAAGACCCAGTGGGAATGGAAATCACCAATGGAATTCACCAAGATATCAGAGGTGATGTCCTAGCTGCGGAGATGAAAAGTTACCTTTGCAAGTGAAAAAAAGGATGTTTTTACTACTTTAAGATTAAATCTTTCTAAATTTATGAATAATTTGGGGATTAGACTCATTTAGTTGGAAAACCAGTTATGTTAGAATCTCCAAGGTCAGCTGCCTGAAAGAGAGTGTGTGTGTGTATATAAATTTTTGTTTATCCGTGTTAAATAATCATGACTCAGAATGAAATAGTACGCATTGATAAAGAAAGATGTATGGGTGCTGAGAGACAAAGATCCCTACTGTGATTTCATGTGAGTTAAAACATGCATGCATGCACTGATAGACTCACATAGTCCGACCTTTGTCAACTGGGATGGTTTTGAACAAGGAATCTTTATTAGAGGTTCCTTCTAGGGAGCGAGACTGCAGGTTGGGGAAAAAGACTTTTCTGTGAACTAAGTCTTCATATTCTTTACTTTTTGTTGTTGGATAGTTGCTGTTTTTATTCCTGATTTGTAAATGTTATTTATAAATGAGTCAAACTACAAAATCAGTAGGGCAAGAATGGATTATTCAGGAAACAGCGCTAGTACAACAGGCCATCTATCTTAAAAAATGCAATTTGGATCCCTATGCTTTCCCATCTGCAAGAATTTGTGGAAAATCAACATGGGAAAACAGATTTTAAGCTGTTAGAAAATTATAGGTAGGTGCGTGTTTGTATGACATAGTAGCAGGAATACAGTTGACTAGAGAAAAACTCTGGCATGACAGAAAGGACAAATGACATTAAAAGATAAAATAGGAGGGGGAAACAGTGTTGCATATAACCAATAAAAAATTACAGCAGCTAAACAAACTAGCATCTTCCTACATGTGTCAACAGATCAATCTTGATGATGGGTGTTTAGAGAAACAAAGCAAGTTTCAGAACTATCTGCATAGTACGTATATCATTCATGTAAAAAATTTAAAATCCCATAAACCTGGAGCATACAGCATTTATGGATACATATGTATGTGGTCAGGATTTAAAAGCAGCAGTGATCTACTCTGACATCAGCATAGTAATTGCCTCTGAGGAGGGAAGGGTGTAGGCGCCTGTCCTAATATCTCTACTTCTTTGTATTTTTAAACCCGCAGGCAAGAATGGAAAAACATTACCTAAATCTTGGTGTTGTAGACACGGTGTTCATTTGTTTCTGTATTTTTTGATAGATGTGAAATATACAATTTGAGTTTTCCACATGCCTTTTCACCATATACAGGTATAGATAGTTGGTGCTTTAAGTTATTAATATGATATCTCCTAGTTTTGAATTTTGGTCATTTAAGAAATGTGTTGCTGGATTCTGTCTGCAAATATTTTACTTAGGATTTTTACATTTATAGTCATGAGAATAGTATTTTTTCTCTTCTCTTGATGCTCCCTTGATTAGATTGTGGTTTTTAAGGCTATGCTGACTTCCTAAAAAGAATTTGGAAGCTTTCATTCTTTTCCACGGACCAATTTAAGCATTGTTGAATTGCACGTTCCTTGCAGTTTGGTAGAGTTCATTCACATTTATAACTTACTTGATCTCACACTTTTTCAGGGAGGTTAATTCTTGGATAACTGCATCTTTTGGTATCTATATGGCTGATTAGATTTTCCCCGCCTCTGGGATCAATATGGTGTTTATATCTCCTGGAAAATCATCAGTGTTTTCCAGTTACTGGACAAGATAATCCCTTAATGCTCTTTTCCTTTCTGCTGTATCTGTGGTTGTTTTCCTGTTCTCCCTTATTACTTAGTGTACTTGTGCTCTTTAATTTTTTTTTCTAGTTTAGGTTACTTAATTGCTCAGTTAACCTGGGTATTTCTCTTTAAAGCAACCAGCTCTTCAATTTATTGTTATTAACTACTGTTTTTATAATTTAGTAGTTTTTGTTTTTATCTTTTTTTATTCCTTCTGCTTTGTTTTAAGTTATAAATGTGAATGAACTCTACCAAACTGCAAGGAACGTGCAATTCAACAATGCTTAAATTGGTCCGTGGAAAAGAATGAAAGCTTCCAAATTCTTTTTAGGAAGTCAGCATAGCCTTAAAAACCACAATCTAATCAAGGGAGCATCAAGAGAAGAGAAAAAATACTATTCTCATGACTATAAATGTAAAAATCCTAAGTAAAATATTTTTTGTAACTGGGATTGCTTAATTTATTTTCATTATTATTTATTGGTATTAACAGTTAAATATTATAAATATTCTCTTGCTCTGATGGGGTTCAGGACACATTATCCGGACATACTCCTCCTCCCTGACTGTCTGCTCTTCATCAAATCCAGCTTAAAAATACCACAGGTCTGTTTCTTGGGGCCTTCTTTTCTTATGCGGGCTCCAGCGGCACGTAACACTCATTAAATAAATTAAATAAACTGTGTGCTTTTCTCTTGCTAATCTGTCTTTGTCGGTTAATTTTCTGTCGCAGCCAGGGACCCTAGGGGGTTGAGGAAAGCCGCCTCTGTCCCCACTGATTACTGCTCCTGTTGCACCAGAGCTTCTGAAACGTTACCATTTCACCGTTGTTTTGTGCTCATTCATCAATATTTGGCTTTGAATTCCTCTTTATGCCAGGATTTAGAATCTGTGATGGCGCAGGCTTCTCCCCAGAAGCACCGAAATGAGTAGCTACCATGTTCCTGGTGGAATGTCTGGTCAAAGAAATGGTCCCGAGGGCAGAAAATGTCCCCAGTGCTACGCCCCTGCCACTGCTTTGGAGATGGCACGGGGTGGTGACGGCTGCTTTTCATGTGTGTTGGGCATTGGGGAGGGGCCGGCTGGGCTCGAATCGCTGTCTCCCCCGTGGGCCCCCCTCACACCCAGGGCCGGGGGCTCTCACGCCAAACAGGTGAGTGTCCTGAACCCGAGGCGCAGGTGCATCCCCAGGCGCTGCCAGCTATTTCCCAGCGGCCCCCAGTTCAAGGGCACCGCGAAACCTGCCCTCGGGTGCTGAGTTCAGGACCTGCAGGCAGTTTCCGCTGTCTGTGGGTGCCCCTGCCCGCTTCCTGTTCTGGTATCGGAGCCCTCGTTGCCTGGGAGGGGCTTTTTTCATAATTATTATATTCTATAACTATGTAATACGTATTGCTGTTATAGTTCGTAATTATTGAAATATTTTAAATAAATTTGTTATTTTATAAAAATGAATGCTAAAAAAATTCGAAAATGCTAATATTAATGAAAAATGTCATCAATCTGTCCCTTTAATCAAATACTTATTGATTTAAGACAGTTGTGCTCACTTGTGAAAGAAAATTAAAATTAGAGATATTTACGTTAGTGTCACATCATCTAATATTGGTCTACAATTTCATAATATTGTCTAGTTTTCTTGCTTCCTCCTGCCACCCCCACATAATTAGGCTGATTGAAACCTTTGCATGCTCAATTTAGAGTGCTTTTTAGGAATTTTTTCCTTCTTGTGTGAATTTCCTCTGGCCTTTGGTGTTTATCTGTCGTCGGAGTGCCAGCAGAATCTGTGCTCACTCTGAGTCCTCCCTGCGCATCAGGGAGAGAAGGAGCCCCCGCGCTCCCGGCTGGACTGGAGCGGAAGCCTTCGGGGCTTTCTAATGCTGCGCCCACTGGCGGGATGAGACGTGTTGGCCCCGTACCTCCCAGGCTGGGCGAGGCTGAGGGTGCAGGTGGAAGGAGGCACCCAGTCGCCCGCTCGTGCAGCTCAGGTCCCTATTGCATTGCGAGGCCCGAGGGCCGGGTTCTGCCCTAGCCCCTGGCGCCTTGGGCCCCATTCGGCACCTCCACCTGTCCACTTTCTCCACCTGTCCACCCTTCCTGGTCTGCAGAGACTGTCACCTGAGCCTGCTTGTCCTCAGAGTAACTGAGAAGCCGCCACCTTGCCCATTCAGATGACTTTTGTCCACGTCTGACCAGAGCTGGGTGAGAAGCAGGCGTTGTGACGGACTGTGTGAGAGGTGAGACAGTGCTGAGACCTGCCGCCGGGAGCTCGTTGCTGGATGTAATCCCCCGGGATCCGGTTATGGCTGAGAAGGGCGACGGTCAGATGCACGAGCCTCGCTCTCTGCAGGCACCCCGGGCTCCAGAACACCCAGGACTGCCTCACAGCGTGACTGGTGGCAGGCACGCGACGTTCTCTCTCCCCACTCGCGTCATTTTCAAGGCACATGCAGCTAGAGGTTTCTTAGGACCAGCGGAGGAGCGGGTGCAGGTGGAATGGAAGCCAACTCCTTAGCGCTTCCCAGGACTTAAATGTTAATATTTCCACGTCAGAGCGCAGATTAACTGGCGTCACACCTGGCCGAGTGAAGGTGAATTGCTGATTTGAACAGTCCTCTGTGGCCCGCTGAGGCACATACCCGTTTATTTTCACTTGTGGGTGAGAAAGGGGAGAGAATTGTAAGTAAGAAGCAGCATGGGGCACCAACGTTCTCTATTACTTCCCACTACACTGTAAGATTAGTTGCATTTTGAAGTAGGTGCAGGGTTGAATGTTTTGAATTTTTATTTAATCAAATTTCCCAGTGTTTTCCTTTATGCTTCTGGGTTTTATAAAATGCCTAGAGAGGCCTTCTCTGTGTGAAGATTATGAAAATATTCATCTGTTTTTTCTAAAAAGGATTTATTTTCTACATTTTAATCTTCAACAGGAATATTTTCCCCCATGACCATTGAGCATATTCCCGGCCACGCTCTCACCTGTCCTCAGAAACTGGTCTGCCTTCCACGGCCACGTGTCCCCTGTAGCCTCCGTGGTCCAGGCTGGGGCTCTCTGACTCCTCTCCCCGCACTGAGCTCCTTCCCGGCTGTTGCTGTAAGACATCTTCCCTGTTCTCCACCTTAGTCTTTGGACTCTCCATTCAGTTTTATTATTTTTTTGATTTGGGTCTTCTAACCCTTTAAAAATGAGCGTTTTTCAGAATGCGGTGTAGCCTTTACCTCGTTGCCCTTGTGTGGTGAGGGCCAGCCGTCATGCTCGCCGCGTCGGGGGGCTGCGGTTCCTGAGCGACTCGGTGAGCGGTTGGGGCGAATGTACCGTCCTTGTTCTCATGTTGACGGTGTGTCCACATCGACCTCCACGTGCTACCTCCAAGATAACATGTTGCAAAACAGTCTCATGCAGTGGACATAGGACCGTAGTCCCCCCCTTAGCTGCAGTTTCGCTGTCCATGGTTTCAGTTACCTGCAGTCAACTGTGATTTGAAAATACTGCACGGAAAACTCTAGAAATAAACAATTAAGAGGTTTTAAATTGCACACCATTTTGTGTAGCATGATGAAATCTTACGCTGTCCCAGTGGGATGTGAATCATCCCTTTGTCCAGTGTATCCTCACTGTATACATTGCCCGCCTGTTAGTCACTCAGTAGCTGTCTCAGTCATTAGGTATTTTGAGAGCGAGAGAGCGAGAGAGAAGAGGCCTGTTCACATAACTTTTTATTAAGCTATATTATTATAATTATTCTATTATTAGTTATTAATCTCTCACTGTGCCTAATTTATAAATTAAACTTTATTATAGGTATGGATGCATTGAAAAAAATGTAGTATATAGGGGTCAGTGCTATCCACGGTTTCAGGCATCCACTGGGGTCTGGAATGTATTCCCTGCGGGTAAGGGAGGACAACTGTACATCTGAACAAGATCTTTTCCACCTTACGGAGAACTTGGTGGAGTATGGACTTGTTAGCCTTTCAGTTAGGCATAGTTGTAACAGAGTGACCGCACCTAAGGTGTCGCAAGGGATCAGTGGAACCTGGAAGGGGGTTTTTTTGGGCTTGTTTCAGGATTTTGATAATAGCTCCATGTTCAGTCTTTTTTATTCCTGTCTTAGAGGAAATGTATGTTTATCAGACTGGCACATAGGATAAAGCAGGGCAAGATGAAGCATATGGCAGAATCAGTACCTAGTGCGTTGTAGCTTGGTCGGAGTCATGAACTACATGAAATCTAATGCAGTGGTGTAAGGCCTTGCATTAGAATCTAAAACTCTGTTGTGTAAGTATAGTACTGCCTGGTGGAAATACCGGGGCAAAGGACTGAAAAGTTGGAATTGATAATTTGGGCTCAACTTAAGTAAACAGAGTGACTTGCCTTCTGAAAATGCTAAGGGGCCCTTTTGTGATCAGAAGAATAAATTCTGATTTTTCCTGTGACATTATACTAGGATTATATTTGCAGTTGGTTTCGGGATATCAGTCACCTGGCGCTCGTTCAGAGCTAAGGGCTTAGGGGATGGTGAGAAGGGGAATGCTTAGCCTGAAGAAGAGTATTTGGGAGTGGGGTGGGGAGGTGTCTCCCCTCTGGGTGAACGTATAATTTATTGTCCAAAGCAGGACTCTCAGAGTGAAAGAGAGCAAGCACTGTTCCTAAGTATGCTGGGTTGCTGGGCATGAACCAGGACTGTTCTGGGCAAATGGGAACATATGGTCACCTGATTATAATAATCTTCAAATACCTGAAGGTCTGTTATGTGAAGAAAAGCTTAGACCTCGTCTGTGGGAGTGTGGGAGCCGGTGGGCACAGCTACAGGACGCGCGTCTTTTTCCTATGACAAGCCACAGGCCGGTTCTTTCCCTTGTTGAAGCGAATGGGTCACCTTACAAGGTGGTATGTTTCCCGTCACAGCTGATGCCAAGAATTTGTGTAGCTGCCCTTTCTAAGTCCTGATAATACGCAGGTTAGATGAATCAATTTCTACAATCCATCAAATATTTGTGTACATATTTGTCCCCAGCACTGTGCAGATGTCTGTTTTCTCATTTGTGTGCTCCTGGCCCGGCCTTTCACAGGGCAGGTTGCATCCAGGTCTGATGGCTTTTATGATGGACCTGGCTCCGCATTCCTTTGATCCTTGTGGCAGCTGCAGAACCGTCCTTTCTGTGTGGGGCCGAGCCCCCTCCTCCCAGTCGCCGAGTGCAGCCCCCCAGCCCTTTGTCTCTGGCCTTTTTCTTTCCATTCAGCACCTGCTCTCTCGCACCCGGGAGCCTACCTACCGCTGCTGGAGTCCCTGCTGCTGTGTTCACTGTAACATCTTTACTAATCCCAGGGACCTTTCTTTTTATTTTTATTTGTCTTTTTTTGCTAAATAAAACATCTCTTTTTATCTTCATGGCAGGGCAGTCTCTTATACTTTAAGGGATATAAACTCTGAGTCTGTTCATTTCTTACCCTGGTATCTGGGCCGTTCCTCGGCTTCCACCGGCACTGGTATGTGAGGGATTCCTTGGAGCCTGTTTAGTCCCTTACAGCAGCTCCAAGAGGCAGATGTGACTGTTCCCATTTTATACATGAGGTTTAGAGAGGGGACCTAGCCAGTGGGTGTCTAAGCTGGATCCAGACCCATGCATCTTCATTTGTCCCTGTGTTCATTCCACCAGCGTCCCAGTCCCTGGGTGGTACGAGGCATCGAAACAGACTCATAACAAGGCACCGGGCCCCTCTTCCCCCAAATACACACTCCAGTCACATTGGGCGTTTTTCTGTACCTTCAGGGGGCTGCATGTTTCCTGTTTGGTCAGTGAGACGGACCCAGCCACTGTCGCCATGCTGTGTGGAGCCTACATGAGTAAATTCATTCAGAGCAGAGCAGTTTTGTTTTAAACATAAGTATTAAGAAAAGAAGTACAGGGGGTAAGGGCAGCCAGTCCGGGACTTACTCTGGGAGTCAGGAAGCTTTCCTGGGGCGCCGAGGAAGTGACATTTAAATGGAAACCCGAAGGATAATAGGTTAAGCTAGAAAGGGGGCGGGATGGGACATTCTGGGGGGACAGAGGAGAGAGCACTGCAGTCTCTGAGCAGGAGAAACTTGAAGCCTTGGAGGTTCAGAAAGAATTGTGTGTGTGTGGGGGGAGCGGCTTGATACAAGATTGGAGAGTTGGGCAGGGGCCAGACCAAGGTCTTGGTAGTTTATCTTGAGAGCAAGATTTTTTGTCTTCCTTTTGATGTTATTTATTTTTTGAATACGTAAAACTATCACATAATTTGATTTTCAAGAGTAACAAGGGCGTAGTGGTGTTGCCTCCTTCCTGTCTGTCTGCCTCCCCAGCTCCTTTCCCTGGAGACCTCTGTACTTCCACTTCCTGCTTACTCTCCCGCTGATACTCCGTGCACACACAGGAAAATACACAGCTATTTTTTTTTTACTAAAAAAATTACATCTTTATTGATTTCAGAGAGAGTAAAGGAGAGGGAGAGAGAGAGAGAGAGAGAAAGAGAGAGAGAGAGAGAGAGAGAAACATCAATGATGAGAGAGTCATTGATGGGCTGCCTAGCCTACAACCCGGGCATGTGCCCTGACCGGGAATTGAACCTCAGTCTCCTGGATCCTAGGTCGATGCTCAACTGCTGAGCCACGCCCGGCTGGGCCATAGCTATTTATTTTTTATACAGTAGCAAAGTATTATATACCTGTCTTGCATATCTTACCTTTTTCAGTTACCATGTTAGATACCATTCCATGGCAGTGTGGAAGGACCTGTTTCATTCTTTTTTATGGCTGCATAGTATTCCATTGCAGATACGGGCTCTAGTTTATCTGGCCTGTCTGGGGGAAGTGGAGAATAGATCGAGGGGGAGGGGCAAGACTGTAGAGGTAGAGCATAGCCGGGCTCGTAAGCCATTGCAGCAGTTACGGCCGGAGTGGTGTTGACCTGGGCCGGATAGTGGCCGTGGAGATGGAGGTGAAGTGGCTCTATATAAGAGAGACTCGACACTAGGCAACAAGAGGATCTGTTGATTGATGGGATATTAGAAGTGAAACAGAGGGATGACTTCCAGCCTGTCAGGCTTGAGCAGTTGGGCAGATGATGATGTCATGTGGCAAGTTGGTTAACACTAAAGGAAGGGCAAGGTTGAGCTCAATTGTAGACCTGTTGAGTTTAAGGGATTTGAGAAACATGCAGGTGGAGATGTGGAGTGGTCACTTGACTGTTAAAGTCTAGTTTCAGGAGAGAGGATTAGTTTTAAGGTATAAATTTAGGAGATACTGTTGTAGAGAAATGCACATTTACAACAGTAGGCCTTGAACTTTTGGGAGTGGTTGATATCATTCTGGTTAGTGACCTGGTCAAACTGTCGATGTGGCGGAAAGTGCTTAAAAAAGGCCCGTCCTTTAGTCTTGGAGAAAGCTACATACAATTCTATAGGGTTGTTTTGAAAGCTGACTGAATGGGTTTGTAGAGATAATTACAATTTGTTGTTTGTTAACAACAATTAGCACATTAGTAGAGTTATTTGAGGAATTTAATTCAGTATTCTGCCAAGAAGTTGGCAGCCTCACAACTTTGCAAAGCTTATTTATGACCAGTGCCTAACAGATGGCTGGGATTTTGCAGTTTTCTTCCAGACATTCATTTATTCATTTAACACATTCTGAGTGTACCTTGTTTACCTGTCTAGGGCAGTGTTCATGAAGGATATTCACTTTCAGTGTTGTCTTGGGGTAGTCATTGTTTCCAGTGGCTTCTTTTGCTTTTTAATTAATAATTTCCGTTAGCTGAGTGTCATTATCTTTAATTTAGTCCCATCCTCCGCGTTATTGTAACTCAGTGTAGTGATGCATGTTTACAACAATGGTATTTTTTTATCCATGCTTTTCCGGTAACAAAACTTCAGACATGCATGAATTGTGGTTAAAATAGGAAACATCTCAAAAATATGCTTATTGCTATACAGGGAAATACATATAATAGTCTTCCAGGACTTAGCTACAAGTTTCTGTTAGTACTGAGTTCTTTTTCCACAAAAGAGTAGAAATGGTGGGTGGAGGAGATGGCTTTTGAGAAATTTAGGTTCTTTAAAGTGGCTATAATCAAAGAAATGTCAGAGACCTTGGCCTAGCATGCCGGCTGTCAACTCTGACCTGAGCATTAACTTTAAAAGATGATACAGGCTCTGTCCTTACCCTAGAAAGAAACAAAACAAAACCATTTTAGAAATAAAAGACATTACAGAAAACAAAAACATTATGTAACTATTCAAGAACTATGAATACTATAGTAGTTGAAGTATAATAGTTTTATAAGGAAAGTATTATAGTAGATGCAGAGCATGTTATTTGATACACATTCCCTCTTTTCAGGTTCTTAACTTTCTAAAACATTTTTTATTTTAACCATATGAAAACTGACCCCTTTCTCATAACACAGTAATAATGAAAACAAACACCCCAATAAAAGATTTGGGCAGACTCTTGACCAAGGAAGATATGTTAATGGAAAATAAATGCATGAAAGATGCTAAGAAAGTATTCTTAGTCACCGGGGAACTGCAAATTAAAACCACAATGAGATTCCACCACACAGCTATTGGACTGGCCAAATAAATAAACAACAAGCAAAAAACTTGATAATACCAAGTGCTGGCGAGGATGGGGAGTTACTGGAACTCACACACATTCTCGTGGGAATGCAGGAGAGTACAGCCACTTTGGGGGACATTTTAATACACTGTTGCCTCCACCCCAGCAATCCCACTCCTAGGTTTTTACTCAAGAGAAAGGTAAATGTGTGCCCATCAATTACGGAATGAATGAACAACCTGGCACTTCTGTACCAAAGTACTGTCAGTCGTAAAAGTGACAAACTATTAATACATGAAACAGTAGGGATGAAGTGTAGATGCATTGTGCTAAATCGGGGTGTCTCAACCTTTTTTATTATTCATCCCCCCATTCCTCTTACACATCTTTCCCTCCTAATTGCCCATTCCCCTCATGAAGTTTTACTACCACAGATACATTGCCTATCTGTTTATATACCATAAGCCTGTGGAGGACCCAGACCATTGAAAACAGTTGAAATATCTAAGGCTTTTGCACCTGCCAAGCACCAATTTTCACCTCCTTGGGGTCAGTGTCACCCTCACTTTGCATTGACAATGTGTGGGCTAGGTGAAGGAAGCCAATTCAAGGGGCTATATGCGGTGTGATTCAATTTAGTTGCCATTGTTGAACAGGAGAAACTGTCAGCAGAGACAGATCTGTGGTTGCCAGGGGCGGGAGGAGCACTGACTGACTACATAGAGGCCGAGGGAACTTTGGGAGGTGATGGAAACGTTAAGTTTCTTGATTGGAGTGGTAGTTGTGTAGTTGTATGCATTTGTCAGAATTAATAGAATTGTCCCTACGAAGGGTGAATTTTATAGTATTTATACTAACTTTAATAAGCCTGACTTTTCCAAATACAGTGGCCTGGGTCAAATCTGAATGGTTATGGGTATGAGAAGGTTGGAAGCATCCGAGGTGCTGATCATTTTGGAATCATCTTTCACCAAGTGGGGTCTGGATGCTGAAAGATTCACATATAAAATAATAAATAAAACCATAGAACTTCAGGGAAACACACACACACACACACACACACACACACACACACACACGAAGCCCAAGGGGCAGTGAAAGACCAGTGTAAATTGGGAGGGCTAAATGGGGGGTGCCTAGGGCTTGGGGGCCATCCCCCTGAGCCCAGAGGCGGGGCTGGGTTCCCCGGGATTGGAAGTCCTGCTTTCCTTGGGAGTTGCTAACGCCAGGTTGAGGTGTAATTTGCATGAAGAGAAAGAACGAAAGCAAGGCGGCCTCTGTTTCTTAGTGGAAGGTGGCCTATTGTTTTCAGTCTGACTTCTAGTAAAAGTTCCCCAGTCCCTGTGGCAGCCAATAGGGGAAGATGTTTTAATGCAGCATTTGCCTTTTTATAGCTAAAGCTGAGACTTCTCTCCCTCACTGCAGGCTCCAGTGTAGTGTGTTATCTCCTATCAGGCAGAGCCTAGAGAAACAGGGGTGGTGGAAATACAGGTTTTGCCTTCGGAATACCTTTAACAAAGGTATTTGAATTTGGAAGCGTTGCCAAGAAATGGAGTTTCCTCCTCCGCGAAAGTTCTTCTGTATAATCATTGTCTGCATCTGATTCTGATGCCAAATGTATTTTAAATGATCTGGTGACAAATGAGCTATTTTTCCCCTCTGAAAGCCCTTATTGTATTGTTATATATTTTGGGAAGTTCCCAGATGGTGGTATAAGGAAATTCTGCTTCTTTTAATCTTCATACCACAGTAGTAGATGCTGGGCTTATAGAAAAGGCTGTTACCTACTGCACACATGAAGGACACCACCGTCTGGGCCGTATCTCAGTGTATTGGAAAGTCACGGAGAAGAGATACTGTCTTCAGTGACGACAGCGACACAGGCATCTTGTCGGTGCCTGTTAGTTGATATTTGCAGCATGTCTGGATTTAGAGAGCACTTCTCTAGGGACACAGAGAATATAAATGAAACTAAAGACATGCAACCTTCACATTAAACCACCGTTCAACTGACCTGATGGTCATTGGCCCCCTAACCTGTCACCTGCCACCATGAGCACAGGTGCTTTTGTAAGTCTTACCACTGTTGATGTTGACCTTCATTTGGCTGAGGTGGTACCTGTCAGTTTTTTGTTCTTTTTTATAAAGTTACTTTTCTCTTCCCCCTTTCCATACTGTCCCCTTGGGAAGGAAGTCACCGTGTACAGCCCACACTTAGGGAGTGGGGAGTTACGCACTCCCTCCTTGAGGGTGAGGTATGAACATAAACTGAAACAGAGGGCTTGGGGGCCGGATGAAAAAAGGCGAAGGGTTTTATATATATGTATGTATATATATATACACGCACACACACATATATCTGTATTTGTGCATATATATGTGTATGTATATACAGATATATATATATATGAAACATAGACACAACCGTGTGGTGATAGCCAGAGAGAAAGGGGGTGGAGGGTAGGTGGAGGGGGGCAAAGGGGGAAAAATGGGAACGGAAAGAGTGCTTGGGTGCAAGATGCAGCGTGCAGATGTTTTTCTGAGTTCGACACTTGAAAGCTGTATGGTTTTGTGAACCAACGTCACCCCATTAAATGCAATAAAAAAATAAAACAGTACCATTACAATAGCTTCAAAAAAATGAAATACTTTGGTATAAACCTAATGTACATGAAACTGTAATCTTTAAAATGCCTAAGCACTGATGTAAGAAATCAGGAACATCCAAGTCAGTGGAGAGACATGCACGGGTTATAATTAAAAGGACACAATGAGCTGAACACACAATTAAATTTCTCTTGTATAATTATGGCTCTTCCATCCCATAGGTAGTGGTAGGCATTGGTTTGTGTCCAGCTTTTCTCTGTTACGGGCAGTGCTCTCTGAGCATTTTCACTCCGTCTCCTTGGACACGTGGGCCCAGCAGCTTCCCCAGAGTGTCCATCTAGGGGTGGATTTGTTGGGTTGTACAGCCAACTTTTCAAAAGAGAGTTGTTTTTTAAATTATTTTCATTCGGGTGGGTTGGAACTGGTGCCCACTGTGGTTTTAATTCTTCACTTCCCTAGTTCTAAATGGGGTTGAGCATATTTTCATATGTTTTCAGGCCATTTGTTTCCTTTCTCTTTGAAATGCGGAGGTTTGTTTTTTTTGTTTTTGTTTTTTGGTTGCTCGTCTTTGTAATGGTGTGTTAGTTTTTTATTAATTGTTAAAAGTTCTTTTTATATTTTAGAAACAAATCCTTGTGACTTATATGTGCTGCAGATATCTTCTCCCAGTTTGTTTATTTTCTGTTATTGTCCTCATGGAATTTTTGATGAATGGCAGTCCGAAGGGAATATAGTCAGATCTGCGCCTCTTCTCAAAAACCGTATCCTGAAGCCGTAAGGTATCCTGTTACATTATCATCTTTGCAGAGCTTTAAGGCTGGCCCTTCACATTCGGGCCTTCAGATCACTCGGACTTGGTTTTTGAGCATGGGGTTGGGAGGCCAATTTCACGTTTCTCCCTGTCTGTCTGTCTAACTTGTCGCCACAGCGCTAGGTCTCGAAAGCCCAACTTTTCCTGCAGAGCCGCAGTGATTCGTCTTTGGCATTGGTTTCTGTGTATCAGATGTCAGTCTGTGGGTCTGTTTTTGTGTTGCTCTGCAGCTCCTTCAGTCTGTTCATCCAGTTCTTTCTCCATGATCGCATTGTCTTAAATATTACAGCTTTATAGCAAATCTTAATATTGAGTAGGGAGTCTCCTAGATTATTTATATGAAGACAGTGATAACACTTGCAGACAATGACACCTTTGTTCTTCCTTGCTTATACCATTAATCCTTTTATTTCTTTTTCCTGCCATAGGTCCTAGCTTGGGCTTAGAATACAGTGTTGAATTGAACTAGTAATAATGGGCATCTTTGTTTTGTTCTAAATCCTACAGGAAATGCTTTCAATGTAAATAGGTATTTTGTAGACTCCTTTATCAGGTTAAGGAAGTTCCCTTCTGTTTCTGGCTGCGGAGTTTTGTTTCGTTTTGTTTTGGTTTTTAATGATGTTGAATTTTGTCAAAAGGTTTTCTGTTCTTTCAGAGATAATCAAATGGTTATTTTTCCGGTGAATGGCACAAGTTACATTAATTGACATTTTAATGTTAAGCCAACCTTTTATTCCTGGGATAAACCCAAGTTGGTTATGAATTATTGTTATGATTATTGCCAGAGTAAGGTTTGCCAATATTTTTAAAAAGGATTTAAAATACCATTTATGTAAGATGCACTCCTATTTCATGGGTGTTAAATTTTCTTCTTTTTAGATGGCTAATAATGATTATGTTTTAGGTTGTAAAATGTACTCTGGTTTCAGAGATGTTAAAATATCTTAAAATGTATGTCTTAATGCCAGTTAAATGTCCTCTTGCTTTGTGTTTTATATCTATATCCGTGTCCGTAAGTGAACTTGGCCTACAGTTGTCCTCCCTCATTCTTGTCAAGTGTTGGTACTCAGGTTATTTGCCGTGATAAAGTGAGTGGAGGAATGTACCCACATTTCTACGCTATTGAATAATTGATGTAATGGTGGCCTGATTTCTTTCTTCGTTGTTGGTTAAACAAGTCTGTAAAGTCATATGGGTGTAGCATTTTAACTGCTGATAGAGTTTCTCTAATGCTTATGAAATTTCCGTTCAGGTTTTCTATTTCTTCCCATTCATTTCTTTTGAATTTTACTTTCTCAAAATTGTTTTTATTTTATCCATCTGTCCAAATTTGTTAGCATAAAGGCATTCAGAATAAATTTATATATGTTTAAAGTAAGACTGAATGATGAAGAAAACCCTGCGTGTAAAAATATGCGAGACCCAGGTGCCGCGCCACATAGCTACTTCTGCAGTTGGGTCTGCTCTTTGCTTCTGCCATCTGTCTGTCTGTCTGTCATTTCCCTTCTCTTTTTCTTTAACTGTGTTGGTTAGAGTTAGTCCATTTTGATCTTTTCAAAGAAACGAGTTTTGACATAGACATCTTCACTCCCTTTATCATTTATTTTCTGTTTCATTACTTTCTGCATCTATTATTTCCACACTTGTACTTTGGGTTGATTTTATTGATTTTTTTTAAAACTTCTTATAAGGGATGCTTAACACATTAGATTCGGGTCTGTTCTCTCTACAAATGCACTTACTAGATAGTAAATCTACACAATGCTGTACTTGAATCTCGTATATTTTTACATGCAGGGTTTTCTTTATTATTCAATTTTACAAATTTGGTAATTTTTAGCTATTTTCTTTTCTCTTACCCATAACTATTTAGACGTGTCATGCTGAATTTTCAAACTGCTCTTTGTCGTTGATTCTGATGTAGTTGAATCGGGATCAGAGACTGTGTGTGTACAGGGCCCCTCCTCCGACTTTGCTGAAACCTCCTTTCTGGCCTGTCACATTGCTGTCGTAGTGAGCACTACGTGTGTGCTTGAATGTGATGGGTTTTCTGCAGGCGGCTGTTACAGTGACTCCCACATAGGACTGGAGGCCACAGCTTCAGAGGGAAAGTGGCCAAGTGCTGCCACAGACAGGAAGACAGAAGCAGGTTTGCTGCATTGCCCTGAGCGGGAAGGATTGACTCACACAAGAGTCATCAGTAGGAACTGTTAACTCAGAACTTCTAGATACTTTCAAGAACATATTGGATAGTAACTACTTTTTAGTGTACACAAAGGAGCATTCTTTATAATTAAGGAGGTACTGTTAGATGAAATGACTGGTGAGACCTTATAAGAACAGCATTGGGAAGGAAAAACAAATTGCTTCCTTGATCTATACCCCCTTTTGCTTTTTTACTAATATTACAGCGTGATCTTAGTAATAAAAGCAACACATTTGCGGAGTTTTCACTCTGGGCCAGTCACTGAGTTCAGAGTCTAGACCCTACAGTCTGACTGATTTAGAAACTTGGCTCCTCTACTTAACAACTGACCTTTCTGTGCCTCAGTTTCCTAAAATGAGGGTGCTGGTTGTACCCACAGCATAGTGTTATTTTGGAAGTAAAATTCTATAGTTGTGCTCCTAATAATAGTAGCCAGTATTATATAGCATTTACTCTATGCCACATACCACTGTAAACATTTATCACAGCATAACTTCATCCTCACAACCACCCTATGAAGTGTATGGTTAATATCCCCATTTTAGGTTTACAGGGGCTTCGAAAGAGAGGCAACAGAACCTTTCCAGACTGCTGACTTCTGCTGCTGAAGGGGGGGGGCCCTAACCAGAATGAGTACTGCCTTCTTGAGGATGGGCAGGTTTGTGGGGAGCCAAATGGGGAGTATCTAACAGGGGAAGAGGAGTGGGTTTCTGAAGGATTTCAAGGCTGTTGAGGATCATCTGGTTTCTACTCTATGTATTAGTTCAGGCTGTCATATCAAAATCCCACTAGTTCTCCAGGCTAGAAGTCCAAGATCAAGGTGCTGGCCAATTTGATGTCTGGTGAGGGCTCTCTTCCTGGCTTGCAGATGGCCACCTTCTCACTGTGTCCTCACGTGGCTTTCTTGGTAAGAGTGTATGAAGACAGAAAGATATCTCTCTGTTCCTTTTCTTACAAGGCCACCAGTCCTCGCAGGTCAGGGCCTCACCCTTATGGCCTCATTTAACCTTCATTAACTCCTACAGACCCCCATCTCCCAAAACCTGTCAGATTCAGGATTAGGGCTTCAACGTACGAATTTTGGGGGCACATAATTCAGTCCATAGCACACCACCACCACCCTGAGGGACAACTATAACATCCTCTGTGCCTAAATAGGTTTTCTGCTACTTTCTAGTGAGTGTTAGCCTTTTAAAAAAGTTGTTACCTCCCTGGCCGGTGTGGCTCGGTTGGGTGTGATCCCGTGCACTGAAAGGTTGCAGGCTCGATTCCCGGTCAGGGCACATGCCCTGGCTGCGGGCTTGATGTCTGGTGGAGGGCATGGAGGAGTCAGCCAATCGGATGTTTCTCTCCCCCCTCCCTTTTATCTCTAAAAATCAATAAAATATCTTTTAAAAAAAAATTATCATGACGATCAGGTTCTCATATGTATCACAGTGTTTGGCATTCGTGTAGGCAGCGAGGTAGTCTTGTGTTGCTGAAATAAGGCTGTGGCATTGCTGTGGAGCCCCGGGGAGGATGTCTGCTGTGTATCCTTTAGTAGGTGTACACACCTGACACCTTCACGTTTCATGTCATGCATTTGAACAAATCGATCCAGCCCAGTAATTACTCGATGAACGAATGTTTCATCTTCCTGTGGTATGCCACGCCCTGTTCATAGGCTTGATGACACTGTGAGAAGCGTAACAGAACAAGGGGTGCCTTGTGGAGTGTTTGCTAGAGCCGGGGACAGGTGCTGAACAGGTAGGCAAAGGAGCGCATGGCACAGTGTCCACGTGCTGCGCAGACGGACGGAAGGGAAGCGACTGGGAAGCCGTCCTGGTGGGGTGGGGCTAGTTTGGAAAAGCAGTAGGAGGGTAAAGGCGTGGGCCAGGGGAATACCTGAGAGGACATCCTGGACCGAGGGGATGTTACATGAAATATAGAGCCTACTAGTTGGAATATTCTTGGCAAGTTGTGTAGGGGTGATGTCCCCAGTCTGGGGTCCGGTTGCCTCAGAATGCTCAATAAATGTGAAATGTTGCTGTTATCCATGTGATTATGGTGCAGATATAACTGCAATAAACAGAACTTTCTGTGCCCCGATGTACTCTGTGGGAAGCTGCGCTTACAGGGATCAGCTCGCCGCCCTCCACCCCTTTTAAAGCCCAGCTAGCTGTGACGGTTCCTGAGCCAGTCCCCAGTGCATGCATGCTCGTGGAGTCCCGTTGTGCTTCTCTTAAGTTTGCCACCAAAGTGTCCTTAATGCAAAAAGGATTGAACCCAAGAGCTCGTGTGTGTGTGCATGTGCGCGCATGCACAGAGCTTTCCATAAAGGGAACATTTCTTTGCAACCTCTTTTTCTTTGAAAGATTCACGCCAGTTTTGCATTCTTCTAAATAATATATTTGTGCCTCCTTTACTGCAGAAACACTGTTTCCCAGCCTGTGTCTGCTGTGGATGTGACTGCCCTTGCCTGCAGGCGCATCCCCGGCGCACCGGCAGGAGGCCCTGGCGTGGCGCCACGTGGAGCACGTCCCGGCTGCGCTCCGCGCGGCTAATGTTACCCAAGGGGCCTAGGGTGTGGGCCCACGAGGGTGGTTTCACTGTGAGTATCCTGTGAAGCGAAGCACAAGAATGTTCAGCTTCCTTCCATAAATTATGAAGTAAAAGCCAAGCAAATGCCATCTTCTTCCCAGAATGAGCCGCACGACGCGAAGCGCAAGGAAACGCAGTCCCCTCCCCAGAACGGACCGGGAAATGTGGAGGCGACAAGCATTCCCCCACATCACTCTTTCTTGGCTTTGGAATTCGTAATGTGACAGTCACCTTTGCAGGCTAATATTCTTTGAAAAATTATATTTATTGAGTTAATGTTAAAATTAACTTGGCAGTCTCTGGATATTTATGAATAGTGGGCGTGGGCCACTCGGCCCAGGCCGCTGCACCCTCCCCTGCGTGGCCTTGGCTCTCCACTGCCTCGGTCCTTCTCAGCAGCTGCTCCAGGAGCCGTTACCAGTGGCCAGCGTTGCCCAAGAGCTGGGACTCGATGGCTGACTCGGTTGTGTGGAGTACATGTGAACTTGTGAATAATTGGGAGCCAGCTATAAGCAAGTAGTAGGCTGTGGTTACCACCCTTTTTGTTTTATATATTTTAAATAATATACAAAGGCTTTCAGGCAAGAATGATGTTAAGTTCTATTTCTAGACTATTAAAATCAATATATTGGAAGTTTTTCCTAAAATTGAAAATGGTACGTGTTTTGAACTAAGTGATAACTTTGCATTATGGACCCATGTTCCTGGCATGAACTCCTTCTTGACAGAAAGGCCGGACACAGTGGATATGAGATGAAGGTAATGGATACAGAGGCGTAAAGGAAATCGTAAGACGCTCTTCAGGCATCTTCTCAGGTGCTTGCTTATATTTCAGGATCCTGCGGAAATGGGAACCGTTGATATGCCCGTTGCGCATCCTCAGAACTTCTGAATAATTTGTTTCCCTAGTTTGAGTTACTTAGTATTTGAAAAGTAACAAGGTTAAGTCTCTTTTAAACAGTTGGTTAACAGATTTCATTACTTCCGTTTTAGTCTGAGTCAGGGAGTTTTCCTCAGGTGTGTGTGCCTATGTGTTGAATTGGGTGCAGAGGTATATAAGGTAATAGTTTTGTGAAATGGGACCATTTTGAGTTGAATAAATAATAATGGTTTACTGTGAAACCTTAGTATTTAGTTCAGTATTCTGTTTTGGATTTTCAATTGCAAATTGAAAAAATCTACTAATCTAGAGAGTGTTTTACTAAGAGACTAGTGCGGGAATGTACTGAAGTGAAGAAAACCGCTTGGCATTAATCCATAATCTTGGAGCATTGCTAAATCATTCTTTTGAAGGTTAAAATTAATATTTGAAAGTAATAATTAAGGCCATGGCTGCCAGGACTAATTGAAATTTTCGTAGAGAGAAAATGTATGGTCCCAGATGTCATACTCATTCATGAAATGTCTTACTAATAAGAGGTTATATTGGTTTCAGTTGTTTTCATACCAGTGGGACACAGTTTGTTTAATGTTCATTGTACATGCAACACCGTTCATTGTAAATATATATTGCACTGTGATTAGAAGATAACATGCAAACAAACATAATTATTTTTCAGTATTGGAAAAGAGTGTCACCTCAGGAACATCTCAGACATTCTTGAAACCACTGAGCTTTTCTCATGTTTCTAAGTCCTGGTTCTATTTGGTTCTGTGGATTTGGTTTCTGACAGAAATCACAGCCCGAGGAAGAGTGGTCGCCGGTGAGATAGGTGCTCACAGAATTCTCTCTCCCTGCTTCCCTGGGTTGGACTCCATGGATGGGGGAGGTTCGGTGACGTTCCCCCGCAGTGGCAGGCAGGGCGGCCCGGGGGCGGGGAGCTGGTGTCAGTCCAGCACTGTGGCTTTCCGACTGTGTAGCCCCGAAGCAAGTTTCTCTGCCTGTTTCCTCAGAGGTTTGTTTTAGGGACTAAATATGTGTTATTTAGAAAACGTTCAGGATCACAACCGCCTCATAGTAAGTGAATATAAATGACTTTTAAGTAAATAAGGAAAATTCCGGGCAATGTTTATTTTCAAGCCATTTGAAAATATACATGGCAATCCTTTTTTCTTTCACTGTTGTTGAAAAGATGATAGATCAGCAGTTCTGAAGAATTTAAAAATAATTATCTGTATACCCAATATTTAAAAATAATGTTTGCATGTGACCTTCTAATTATAGTTTATTTGCATGCATGTTTTATAGTGTTGAAGTCATAACATATAAAGTAATCAGTCGCATTGGGCAACCGAATATGATTGGCCCGTCCTGGTCACATACTTGTTAGGGAGTGGGTTGGGCATGCAGGTCCCAAGCAGAGCCACACAGGAGGGGGGGTGCAGGGCAGTCTGTCCTCAGAAAGAGGGGGAACTAGCAGCCAAAGCAGCGGGCTTTCTCAGACTGCGAGTGGCTTTCTTGTCCAGGAATCTGTGTTTATCAAATAGGTAGAATCACTGTGGTGATGACCAGAGTGATTTCTCAGTACTGGAAAGATCTGATCTCTTTCAGGGGTTTGAGCTGAGTACCAATATGGTAGGAGGGGTGTTAGACTGAAGGGCCAAGGGGAACGGAGTCCAGTGGGCCAGTCTGAGCTCTGTGACCTTGGACAGGCTTTCTGGGCCTTGGTTCCCTTGTGGGTTAAATGAAGCATCAGATTAGTCGACTTTTTTCTACCCCTAAATTTATCCTGTCCTGCGCTACTGAATTGCTTCTGGATAATTTTTGATACCATGCTTATTTAAGATTGGATATCAAGATGTGTTTTTTTATTTTTTGTTGCTTTCCCCCCCTCCTCCTGTAGTTTTCATGGCATCTGAACAGAATAAGTAAAAAGTACCTGTTTATCAGGATTGCCTTGTAGCAGTTTACCTAAAAGAACTGATCGCTAAAAAGAAGAAATGGGTGTGTCTGATAGAAAAAGTGAAAAAAATGCGTAAGTAGTAATAAAAATACATAAGAAGGAAAACAGTTTTCTCCCTTTGAAATCGATGAAGCCATAAAAACACCATTACAGCCAGTGCTGGACATAGTGCCTGGAAATAACCCTGCTCGCGTAGCAGGGGTGAGACTGGACCCTGACAGATAATCTCTGTTTCCTGTGGGGCTGCGCAGGCTCCGAGGGGCTGAGTAATTTGCCCAGAGCCACACAACTGGTCTGTGTTATGACTGGTTTTCTGACTTAATGCCAGATCCTTATTGTAACTCATATTATTTTCTGTATAAGTCACTGTACAATGGTGAAGTTTTGGGCAGTGGATGGAGCCTCCGCATCTATGTAAGGAACAGGCAAGTTACCCTGAGACTCGTTATTATTACAGATTTCTTCCTTCTCCAGGACCTAAAATCTGCCGGTTGTACCACATGAATCTCAGAGATTTGGAATTGGTAAAACCTCTTCAACTTTTTGCTTAACACTGTTCTAAAAAGGTGATGGTGAAAAATAATGAAATTTTTTAAAGTTTAACACCCATCTGAAGATGGTACAGAAATTCCTGGCAGGTTTTATTTAGGATTTCAGCTTTGTTGTGAGAGAGTTGGAATGATGCTGAAACAAAAAATTGTCCAAATAATTTATTTTGTTTAAGCTCTGTGTTCTGAAACATCATGAAGACAAACAAAAGCATATCAGGGCAAAATGTAAGAACGGTGAAGTGAAACGTGTTTTCTCTGGTGAAGCATAGATTTGCACATGTAACTGTATTTCATTCCGTTTCATTGTTCAGTACGAATGGGAACAGCCTTTGGAAAATAAACTTAGCATGATCGTTCTGAATAATCCTTTTGCTTTCAGTAGTTAAATAAGAGCAGGTTGTAAGAAACTTTAGAACTGTGAAATCACAGCTCCGCAGTTGGCCGATCTTCCTAAAACCGCCTCAGACTCCAGTTTGCCTCCGAGGACACGAGGTGTGTGGGTGTGTGAGGCCGTGGCGCTCACGGCTGCCCTGCAGAGGAAAGTACCCGTCTGGGCAAAACTGGTGTTTGGATGCCGGGTGCTACTGGAGGAGACTGGGACAGGCCCCACGGAGCTCTCCAGGGTCTCATCTGGCCGTGGCGTATCCTGGGTTTACGTCGCCGCTAATGAATATTGAAAACTCATAGACTCGGAGCACAAAGCCGGCTTAACCTTGATCTAGATCTTAGGTTTCTTACTGAGCATAGTCAGATATCATACAGCTTCCGTGTGCCCCTTCCCATTTGAATATTCGATCACACGCTCGAGCCACGTCTGACCTTCGTTTAGCGGGTGTGAAGTTGGCCGGAGCCTGCGTTCGCATTCCCTCTGCCACCTCGTTTCTCTGCGGAGCTCAGCCACGCTGTCTCCCTCCTGGGGGTGGCGCTAGACCAGCGACAGCGGGCTCCAGGCTGCAGGAGTCGCCGTCCAGCTTGGCTCTGTGCACCCTGGCTCCAGCTCTTAGCTCATGAAGTGAGGATCCGTGTCCCTCTGCCACTTTTGCCCCCAAGCCTGACCCCTTTGCAGGGGGACATTCTTATTCGAGTGGAACCTCCTGAAGAAGTTCTCTCCCAACCCTGGGTGTCTGGAAGGAGTTAGAAGAAAAGACCTGAAAAGCTTTTAGTACAGATGAGCAATTGAGAACAGACTCGCCACACCCTCTCACCCCACACTCAGGAGAGATTTCGTTGTCCAGAGAAGGGCAAATACAAACTTTTAGGGGCCCCAGGCATTTTATAAGAGCTTATACCTTTTGGGTAATTCTTAAATTGCTTTCATTTGATCTGTGAACTCTGCAAGCGTGAACTCTGGAGACTGCCTGCCTTTGAACGCTGGCTCTGCCCCTTGCGGGCCGTGTGATTTGGGGCATTGCTTTTCCTCTCTGGGCCTCGGCTTCCGCCTGTGTTAGGTCCTAGGCTCACCTCACGCGAAGGTCTGTTGATGAGGTTACGTGATTAGCTGGCTGCTCAAATCCGTTAACTGTTACCGCATCACCTAGAGCTGTGAGGACTGTGTTTGGGTTGTGTGCCATTCCCAGAGATTCTTTTCTTTCTTTTTTTTTTTTGATGAAATCTTTTAAATCAAAATGCTTAACTACTTTTGCTATAAGCTTGCCATTCTAGATAAATATTTACTCACATAACAAACATTTATTGCACCCATAAATTGGGCTGGGAGCTGCAGAGGGAGTGGTGAGTAGTAGGCCGTCTGTTCAGGGAGATGGGCAGGGGACGAATGACTCTCAAACCTGGAAACATGTCGGGAGTGAAGGGAGAAGCTCTCCCGGCCTAGGATGAAGTTTGTCCTCGGGAACTCTTGGAGGGCTGCAGAATGTCATTACTCAACCGCTTTTTAATCTCTTGTTATCTTAAAAACCTTTCGAAGAGGAAAACATGTTTTAAAAATTCCCTCTTTGAGTTCGGCTTTTGATTTTTGTGGAACTGGACTGAAATCTCAAGAATTTATTTGTTTTTTCAAAAGTTAATTTATGTTTTATTTAGGTGTAATTGACATATATCATTTCATTGCTGGTTTCAGCTATACAGCATACTGGTTCGATATTTGTACATGTTGCAAAATGCTCACCGCAGTAAATCTGGTTAACCTCCATCACCTCACACAGGTACCCCCAGGGAGTATCTTGAACCACCTTGAAGCCCTTGTCCTGAATGAAGGGGGGTGTTCAGGTACAGTCTTGACTCCCCCAGTGCTGGGTTTCCTCATCACCGGCAGGATTTCCATTTCTGTGACCACATGGTTACATCTTTCATTGGGAATCTACCCTTTGCTACTGCTGTTCTTTGAAATGTGGCAACATCTCATTAATTTACATTTATCTCATTGTAAATTTTAACAGTGTGAACTGATGAGAGGAGGGGTTCACCCTTCCTTCTGTGGCCGCGTTGTTTGCTGACTCACCATCAGCCCCTCCCCGGCTGCGAGAAGCTTCCCCACCCGTGGCCTGTGCCCGTGGCATCGGGAAGTCTCGTGCCCCCCGTGGGTGGGGCTCACCCTGCTCTGCTGCCTCACCTACCCTCTGGCCCCTCTCAGACCCCAGACCCCAGCCCTTCCAGCACCATTGTTTGTTTTCTGCTTCTTGGAGAACTGCAGTTGCAAAGCTGGAGCAATAAGAATGAAAGGGGGATTGATGGGCCAGGAATTAGGTAATTAACTTCAAAACCAGCAGAACTCGGTAGGGCTCCTATATGTTTTATTTTGTTTACTTCCATACAGCAGACTCTCAGTACTGCATCTTCAAGGAGAGGGGGACAGTTGAGGTAGTGAGGACAGGACAGGCTTCATGGGGTTGGGGGGCCACAGGTGGGCTTCGAGGATCAGCAGGGACTGTTAGGGGTCGGCATAGACACAGTTTTGGCTGAAGGGCGATTAGAGAACAGATTTGGAAATGAAGCTAAAGACTAGATAGATGTAGGAGACCTTGGCTGTTGAGGGTAAGGCATGTGAACCTAATTCTTTGTATCTTTCAAAGGGTTTTGACAAAGGCGTATTGGCGTGGAAGGCGTGTTTCAGAATGAAGAGCCTGGAAGGTGTCGCAGGAGGGATGGAAAGGGAGGGAGTGACTGGAGGCAGGGAGACTAGTTTGGACGACGCTCTAATGACCTAGGGGTGGTCAGGGCGCCTGGGTCAGGCGCGGGCACTGGGATGAAGTTGTGTGACAGTTCCCCCCTCCCCTCTGTCAGCAGTTGCTTGGACTGTATCCGCTTGGACGAGATCAGATGTACTTGAAGAAAATGTCACATAGTACAGATGTTCTGCCTGGTCCTTCCCCGTGGACGGGCGCCCGCTGCCCACCCAGAGTCTGCTCGCAGGTCGCTGGCCAGGGGCACCCGAGCCCAGGCCGAGGGAGCTTCTCCCTGTGCGACCTGGCGAGGCTGGTGGCTCCGATCAGGGCGGCCCAGCCTGTGCGATGAACAGCCTGACTGCTTCACGAGTTTGCTTTCTTGTTTTAATTTCTGAATTCAGATTTAAAGCTGATGGGATGCTGTTATTTGTGAACTTCCAGTTCCCTTCTGCTCTTTGCTCTTTAGTTCTACTCCCCTCTGCTCGGCCGCGACCTCGCTGTTCGCTGGGAATGACTGGACGACTTGACCAGAGTATAGTTGGGCGGCGAGGGAAACTTATCTCCCTCTTTTAACCTTTCATTTTGAAATAGTTACAGAATAGTTGCAAAAAAGAGTACAAAGAATCCCATACACCCTTCACCAGATTCCTCAAATGTTAACATTTTACCATGTTTGCTTTATCTCTCTCCCTCCCCTCCTTCCCCCCACACACTCTCCTCCCCCCACTCACACTCACCCCCCCACACTCACACACTCACCTCCCACACACACACTCACTTTCCCCACACACTCACACTCACGCTCACCTCCCCCCACACTCACCTTCCCCCCACACACTCACCCCCCACACTCACATACTCACCTCCCACACACACTCACACTTTCCCCACACACTCACACTCACGCTCACCTCCCCCCCACACTCACACACTCACCTTCCCCCTCACCCCCCCACACTCACCTTCCTCCATACACACTCACACTCACCTCCCCCTCACTCACCTCCCCACACACTCACACACTCACCTCCCCACACACTCACACACCTCCCCCCACACTCACACTCACCTCCCCACACTCACACCTCCCCACACACTCACACTCACCTCCCCCCACACACTCACACACCTCCCCCCACACACACTCACCTCCCCACACTCACACTCACCTCCCCCCACACACTCACACACCTCCCCCCACACACACTCACCCCCCCACACACACACTCTCACACATACACGCTTCCTGATACACATTAATTTTTGTTCTGAACCATTCGAGGGTAAGTTACAGGCACCCTTTACTGCTAAACCCGTCAGTTTGCACTTTCTGAAACTAAGGAGGCTCCCTCCCTCCCGCAGTCAGTGCAGGGTTTAGCCCGCGTGCCTTATGCAGACGGTGCCCCTGCCCCAGCACTGCCCTGTGCAGAGCGCAGGCCCCTGCCCGTCAGGCTCACGCTTTGCCTGGCTTCTGAAGAGTACAGGCCATTTATCTGGCGTGATGCATGGCCCACGATTGGTGTGTGTTCAGTGTTTAACCACGATTAGATTCAGGTTATGCATTTTGCTAGGAATACGCCGGAAGCGATTTTGTGTGCTTCTCAGTGTGTCCTGTCGGGGATGCCTGAGGTCTGTCCCGCTGCTGGCGATGGGATCTTTGATCTTTTGTTTAGGGGGTTGTCTGCCAGGGTCCTCTAGTTGGCTGCTTCGCTGGATGGCTTTTCTGGGGGAGGGGGATGATTTACATGCCCCTCAATTATGGAAAAATTGACCCTCTTACAGGTGTCTAAATTCCCCCCTGCTTTTCTCTCTTTACCGTTCCGTTCCCAAAGAGGGCCTCTCCTTCCTTTCTACCTGCTTCCCCCACATGGTTGCCTTTCTGAGCCTGCCTCCTGGAGTCTGGGATTCCCTTTAAAATTCCTCCCCATTAGGACGCTGTGATCCCCTCCGAGTGATCTCACAGTGAGGGTGGACTTTCTCTTTTAGGCACTGATTTCAGATCCATGTTAGGACCTCAGCCACCACCCCCTTCTTTCTTCCGCTCAGTTTTTCCTGGGCTACCCTTATTCCTGTGACGACTTACAGCAGGAACAGGGGATATGCAGTCAGTTCCGCTATAATGTAGCAGATGCGTTTTTAGAAATCCTCATGCTATGCAGAATCACACAGCAAAACCACGGGGCTTAGGAGAAAATGGGTTTGGGGCATCTGTTAGTTTGCTAGAGCTGCAGAAACAAAGTACCACAGGCGGGGGGACTTAAGCAACAGCAGTCTGGTTTCCCACAGTTCTGGAGGCTGGAAGTCCAAGATCAAGGTTCCAGCAGGGCTGCTGTCTTCTGAGACCCATCTCCTTGGTTGTAGATGACCGTCTTCTGCCCATGTCCTCATGTGGTCTGGCATCCAATGTCCTCTTCTTATAAAGGACCCCAGACATGTTGCATTAGGGCCCACCTGCATGACCTCACTCTACCTTAGTTACCTCCTTAAAGGTTCTGTCTCCATATAGTCACACTGAGGTGCTGGGGTGTGGACTTCAACATATGAATTTGGGGTGTGGAAGGGGAGATGACACAATTCAGCCCATGACAGGATATAACACTCAATAAACAATCACTGGCATGTTAAAAAAAAACAAAAAAACAAACCCCTAATAAAACGTATAGCACCATTTCACCCCTGTGGAGTCATTCGAAATACTAACTACTCCAATAAACATGGCAGGTCAACTCTAGAAATACCTGAAGTTCGCCTGTGGGATGGCCACCGGAAGGAGTGCGGCCTGTGAGCTGCTTTATCAGAGGGAAGGTGGTAACACCAGGTGTCGGTGGGTGTGGCTCCTAACTCCTGCAGAGAACAGGTAGCTGGGAGATTTATGGGTGTGTGTGTGTGTGTGTGTAGTGTTCCTACCAGCTAGGTGCAGTGTTCTGCATTCAGCTAGTGTTTCTTGCAGATGAAAATGCGTAGAAGCAAAACTCAGCATTCTCATTATATTCTAATTGTGCCCTAATTTTGTATTTTCAAAACACATTTACAGCAGAGCTGACAGTAGTTATCCAGAATTCGATGTTTATTTTCTTATAGGTAATCTGAAATTATCCTAGTCTTTGGGGTTACCCTGAGGGCATGATTTTTATAGTTTTATTTGTTCTTGCTTTTTAAAAATGCCTTTTTGTATTTTGGAGAATGTGTTGGGAGATTGTGCTTTAACACAGCCGCCATCCTGCTGCTACTCAGCTTCTTACAGAATTCCTCTTCTCAAAAACACGTCAATCATGGTAAGTGGATTTTGTGAATCCATGTACTTTATAGGGAAGTTTTATTACAGCCCCTCCTTTCCTCTCTTCTTCTGTTTCCATATGCCTTATTTATATAATTAATTTCTCCGCATTTGGTCAGAGTCTAGGGTTCTTTTTATTTTTCCGTAGTTTCATTGTTTTGCTAACATTTTTGAATCTTTAGCCTAACTGGCCTAGGCAGTTTTTAAGGAGAGATTGGAGGGAAATAAAGCAGTCCTCGCTTTGCAGGTTCCTGATGTGCATGAGCATAATTTACCATGGTTTACTTCAATATCGGTGCCCCGGCAATATGGTTCAGGTTTCAGCTACCACAGTGAGTTAACTGTGAGTAACGGCATAAAGTACAGACTTTGCTTCAGCCCACAAATCACTGCATAAGTAACACGTGTGCATCACGGTAGTGACAGATCCCAGTACTTCCCAGCTGTACCCCTGAGTGTTAGTTCACACATAGCAAAGTGTGTACTCAGCTCATGCACAGACAGCAAAGTGTGTACCAGTTGCATTGCTGCTTTGTCTCCCTGCCACGTTGAACTAAAATGGTAATTATGTGGATATTAGAGAAGAAATCCTTTTTGTCCATAAAGACTGGTTTCCTCATTCAGAAGTTGGCGTGAATTGGTTAGTGTTAGGCTGTGAACTGAAGCACAGGTAAGGATGCTGCTGAGAAATTTGTATCCAGAGTCCAAGGATTAGTTAAGGCAGGTGATGATGATGGTGGCCATCAGATATTTAATGTTGATCAGAAAGGTTGAAGAGCAACCCCAGCAGCGCCTGGCTGGCGTGGCTCAGTCAGGGCGTCTTCCTGTGCACAGAAAGGTCGCTGGCTCGCCTGGGTTCAATCCCCAGTCAGGGTGTGTACGGGAGGCAACTGATCAGTGTTTCTCTCTTTTTCTCTCTACCTCTTAAAAAAAGAAAAGAAAAAGAAAAGCAACCCTGTCAGGAAATTAGGAAGTGGTGTAACACAGTTATACATAGAATTGAATCATCACATCAGGTAGGGAGATGAGTGGGAGTGGTTGGCTTGAATGTTGCAGGTTGTATTAATTTTAGATAAAATGAAATTAGCGTTCCCACGGACAGCTGAGCCAAGTTACTGAATTACTCTATTCAGTTGGGACTGACTCAATTTTACAAAATGATACTTTTAGAGTTTTTTAGGGTAATGAGAAAATGGAACTGAAATTAAAATTCTCCCTTGCAGTTTGGACAAAATAGTTTCTGTGATCAGCAACGAAGCTGTTCCAAATAAATTCACTTTCTGCTCTGAATTTCATTGAATAAGATTTAGTCATCTTAAGCTCCCTGTTGTTTTACTGGGAAAATGTTATGACTTCATGCAGGAGAGTGTCCTCTGTATTATGTGATATATGCTTTTTTGGTTATTATTGTATTTTGTTTTGTTTTTTAATGTAAGGGGATCAGAAAGAAGAGACTGGAAGTTGGTCTTCAAAAGCCAGAGAAAGCTAGAACTAAGTTAGGGATTCCTTTTTTCTCTCTTTCTTTTTTTTAACCAAGGCAATTTCGGAAATTTAATCCAGTCTACACTGGCGGGAAGAGCTTTGTGCTATGTATGGCTTTGGAGCCAGCAGACAAGTCCTTCCTCGGGGGGGGGGGGGGGGGGGAGGTGTCCCAGAATAGAGGAGGTGTAGGCCACTCCACCCACCGAGCACGAGGATGCTCCTCAGTGGAGCCAGACCCTCTAGGCATCCCTGACATTGGCTGGCTTCTGGGGACATGGTTAGATGTTTCCAAAAACCAGGCAATTTGTGGTTGGCTGTGTGCCAATCCCATGTGACAGCCTCCAGTATGTCAACATCCACATTCTCAGTACCTTAGTGACTCTTTAGACCAATGGTATCCTGTGGAAAAGACACATTTTGGACATTCAGTCAACCAGAAGTACTAATAACTGTCCCTAGGTCCTGCTGCCGGAGGCCGCGTAGCTAGTGTTAGACTCGGGCAGGCACTGTTAGCAGCCCTCGCCTCTCACGCACCGCAGACATTCCCAGCAGTGCCTCACAGTCCCCTCGGCTCGGCCCTGCATCTCCTGGGGAAACGCGCACGGGGCTCAGACCTGGGTTGGGCAGAGCTGCTCCGAGGGTGGGTCGGGGAGCGGGCCGGAGGGGTGGGACCGCGTGAAGGGCCTCTCCTGACTCGAGAGCCGGGCCACAGTCATGCGGCGCTGGAAGGGCCCTCGATGGGGGCTTGGTATGTGGAGAATGGAAGGCCCAGTCGGTAAGCTTCCCTCTTTTCTCCTAAATTCTGTGCTGATAACAGAGAAGCATGTTTGACCTGCATGGAATTGAAATGCTGAGCGGTAAGGGTCAGCGCTGGGCTGGAGGAGCCGCGGACGGCAGGCTGGACGGTGTCTGCACAAGCCCAGGAGCCGCGGCCTCTTCCTACTTGTAGCTGGCGTTTCATTTCGAAAGAACACAGCAGGCCTTTTGAAGGCAGTCTAAGGAATGGGTGTGGAGGGGGGTGTGGGGGAAGGAAATCTCAGCAGAATGCTTTTAGATATTTCCTGTTATATAAATGCTACATAGTTCTCATGCCTGCAGACTCGTAGCAAATGGGAACGGGGCCCGCCGAGGCTTACATTTAATTACTGTTACGGAGAAAGAATGTGGAAACCGTATAGGTAATGAAGGAACCTTGAAAACTGGCACAAAGTACGAGTTTTAATTTTCCACCCAAATCCTGTATGTGGCGTTTGAATGCATGGTATAATGACATCTCCTTGGACAAAAAGAAGAGTTTGATTTAAAAAACAAAAGAGCTTTTTTGTTTAATTCGTAAGACTTTCTGTTTTAGTAAAAGAGTCCATCTCCGGGTGGACATTCCAGATGATAAAGTGTCTCATTTACTTTGTCCCCAAAATAAACTCAGTACATTTATGTAGCAACAGTGTAGTGCGTGCTTGTGAGGAAGGAAGTGCTACGGGGTATTACGGCACACAGGCTTTTTCCTTCTAGCTTTGTAGGGTGTTAAATTCTTTTTTTTCACTCATTTATGTCCCCTCCACACACGCACTTCGACTTAGCCAGGTCTGTCGATACTAGCGGCTGGAAGAATCAGCTAATGAAAGCCTTTTCCTGTCTTGTTTTTGGAAAACGAATAGAGCATGTAGGCAGTTGTCTGTTATGCCCTGTGGATTCAGGGACAAGAGTAACTGTGGGCTCGTGGGTGTTTTCTGCTCGGGGACGCCCTGTCAGGTTCGTTACAGAGTCCTGTGTGGACCGAGGCGGACGGTTGCTGTTCAGTGTCTGGATTCAGGGTCTGGCTCCATCACGTAGCAGCTCTTGGTCCCTATGAACTGTAGTGTTTTGTAAAAGGGGACTCCTGTGTGCCGCACAGAGTTTTTGCACATGAGGGAGCCAGAATACATGACTGCAGCAGGTCTGAATCGGTGATAGTTGAAGCACTCTCCAGCAGGGCTGTGGGAGTTCTGATTTCTCATTGCTGCCCAACTTCAAGTCGTTTACTCATTGATTTTTAAAAATTAATTCAGTATCTGTTGAGTATATACTATGTGTGTCATTCTCTGGGCCCCGGAGGACACACAGATCGGTGAGTATGCATCTGGACCCCAAGGTGTCTGAAATGTCTAACTAGGAAGGAGTCGGCATCTTAGAGGGGTAGATGAAAACTGGGGGATGCAGAGCGGTCAGACCCCGCTGGGCAGTAAGCAGTGTCTCGGCTCTCTACCCCGTGTCTGAAGCTCCCCGAAAGTGGGCCGTTGCTCTTCGAGGGAAGTCTCCTCACTAATGGGAAGCACAGAGCTCAGACACAGAGCTGGTAGCAAGGCACCAAGTGGTCGGGTGTGGTTTCTGTCCCAGCGTAGGTGCCATTATATATGAATGTGACAGATCCACCAGGGGTGTTTCGTATCAGGACAAGCCATCACAATGACTGACATCTCTGACTGAGACGACTCTTTGGTGTGGCCAAGGAGTGTGGTTTTTCTCTGTGTGACTGTGGTGCTGGTTTTGAAAAGGTGATTCGATGCACCGATTTGGAAGAAGCTAATTTTATATACAAGAATTAGACATACCTAGGAGCTATTTCACGCATCTAGTATTTATTGAGAACTTACCCCACTATTAGCTAGGCATTGTGGGGAATATAACGCTGAATCATTTCATGACTCAGACTGGGTAGAGATAAAGCCTGTTAGACACATAGCTCAAATACACAGCAGAAACAATAAACAAAAGGATACACAAATTTAAAGTGGGAGGAGCTTTAGGAGAGGAAGGGAGTCTTTCCAGTAGATGAGCTTTAGAGTTGGGCTCTGTGTAGAGCCACCATGTGTCCCAGTCTGCTTGGGTAAGTCCCAGTTTACCGCTAGTGTCCATTGCCCCACCCAATTAATATCCCCTTTCACTGCTAAAATTGTCTGGTTTGGATGATAAATTATATGGTCCCCTGACTTTGAGGATTAGGTAAAACTTGACTCTGTGGAGAGAGAGAACAGTCAAGACAACACCAGGAACAAAAACATGGGCAACGAGAAGATGCTGGTGTGGTTAGGAAAAGCACATTTAGTTTGGAGCTTCTGGAACAGGAAAGGGGAATCACTGGAGATAAAGGTGGGGAAGGTGAGTGAGGCCAGATGCTGAGTATCCTGATGCCAGACCAGACACTTCGGGTTCTATGTAGTTGGCAATGGAAGTCAGTGAACGTTTTTTTTTTAAGATTTAAAAAGACCTTGTATTAGTACAGGGCTCTTTTGTGTTTAAAACAAAATGGTCAGGGGCCACTGCCAATTAAGGATCATTTAGATTTCGCATTTAGTCAGTGGGAAAATAAGATATGAATTACCACAATCTGTGGTGACGTTTTGCAGAATGTAAAAAACCATTAAGCTTCAAAGCATGGTTGGCCTTGCATCTCTGAATCAAATCCTGTTCTGTATAGATGAAGAAAACAGTCAGAGGGGTTGGTAAATGTTTAAGTTCTCCCAGCAAGCTGTTGCAGAGATGGGTAAGAACCCAGGGACTCGGGCCTCCTCGTAATGGGTTGTTTAACTTCACTACGGAGCTGTGTTTGGGGGGCTCTGTGGTTAACTTTGGCCTAGTCCCGTCAGTGTCTCTGTGTCTTGGCTTAGTTGTGGTAAAGAGGCCTGTCTACGTCAAGGATGTTGAAGCTTATTTTTAAAAATGCCTAGTGCCCAGAAATTCTTTGGAGAGAACAGACATTGAGGAGGCAGATGGTTAAACTCGTGGGTCCCTCCGTGTGCCCCTGTGGGTTGTCGGCGTGCGTGCTGGCCGTGGTAGAGATCATTTAGGACAACATGGAAGAGGAGACTGGATACCACCCTCACATATTGAAATGGGATTTTAAGTCATGGCATGTGTAGAAAGACAAGAGTTTTTAAAAATTATCTTTATGAAATGAATCTCTTTACAGCATGAAGTATTAAGTCTATCTTTGCTTTTTTTTTATTTTTTTAAAAAATATCTTTATTGTTTTCAGAGGGAGGAAAGGAGAGGGAGAGAGAGAGATAGAAACATCAATGATGAGAGAGTCATTGATCGAGCCCACAACCCGGGCATGTGCCCTGACCGGGAATCGAACCCCGATCGCCTAGATCCTAGGTCGATGCTCAACCGCTGAGCCACGCCCGGCAGGGCTATCTTTGCATTTTTAAAACCATTTTGAAAGAGTAAAATAAACAAAACTGTTCAAATAAGTATAAGCTTACAAATCATTGGCATGTGAGAACTGTATTTTACTGTAATTACATGTAATAATTATTGATACTCATTGCAATTAAATGCGTTACTAGGTGTTAAGGTTTGAGGAAGAGTAACAAGTATGTTTTGTATATTTTTTTACACCATTTTGGAAAGTTAAGTTTTTTTATCATTATGTTGTTGGATGTCCTTCGGAGAAATCCTATGAGAATACAGTTTTGGAGTTGTCATGCTCTACCCAAACAATGGGTGAGTATCTTTATGCGTACAGACCCGGTTTGTTTATGGCACACAGAATTTACGTTAAAAGAAGTCATTAATTTTGGAGATTCAAGACCTGGTGTAAATAAATCAAGTGCTACACCTTCCTGTCTTAACCAGTGAACTGCTAAACCACTAATCGTTTCACCATCGAGCACCCATGTCATGCAGTTACGTTCTCATCCCAGGGACACCTTTGAAACCTGATTCTAGTTTCAGCAGTCAGGTAGGTGTGAGCCTAAGTAGAGAAGTTGCTCTGAGATCAGTCCCTGGGCACCGACTTGAGCTTCAGAAGAAGAGAGCACTTCAAAAGGATGGTTTGGTTTTCTTTGGAAAATAGGTTTTCAAGTTATTTAGAAAATAGTTTTTTGGGGACAAAATGCACATAAAGCGGCTGCAGAGATAATGCTGGGAGGATTGTTCCAGATGCTGATTAGCTTGCAAAGACAAAAGCAGTAGATGAGCAGTTGCTATGCCGTTGACCAGAGACTGATTTCCACTCTAGAAAATAATGAAGTCCTCTCCAATCCATTGTCTGGCTTCAGATCTCAGAGTCAGGGGCAGACACTTGAGGTCACTCTGGGGATGGGCTCAGAGTGTATAGAAAGCCTCTGCTAAGTATGATCTGCAGATACCTGACACGCAGGGGCTCCCATGGGCAAGCTCCTCAGTTCTGAGGTGCTGGGGAAGAGGCGTGGTGGTAGGTGGGGTCAGGAGGAGAGCACCTCTGAGTGGCTCAGGGACTGGTGAGCACTGCCCAGGGCGCGACTGGGAGATAAGACAGCATCCAGAAGGTGAGCCTGGAGGAGCCTGGGATGTTGAAATGCACTTTTTGGACAAAAGCTGCAATGAAATGCAGCTTTTCATTGATAATTGATTTTTAATTCTGTTTATTGGGAGCATGCTAGAAATAATAGGGCAGAGAAATGGTCATTGTATTATGATACCTTAAAAGAGTAATTTCTTCGGATTACTTTGCTTTTCTGCACTATAAAATGGAGAGAGGGTAACTGATGAGAGCGTAGCTTGATGACCACCATTTCAGATGCAGCCAGGTGTAAACTGCCTTCATTTCTTCTTTGCACCACTCACAGGGCTCCCAGCTCAAACTGCCATGTGAGTATTTCTGCAAAAGCTGTATCTTCCCAATTGCACAGTAGCCTCTTTGAGACAGAGCCAAGGGGTCAAAAATGAAAATAAAAGCATCTATGTTGTGCTTTGACACTTTACAGAGTACTTTTCACATATATTGTCTGGTATCTCAACACTGTACTGGATGTAACAAGGGCTTCTAAATGAAAGCTAGAAGAAAAGGGTATAATATATTTTCTGTTTTATTTAAGGTTCACTGCAACTTAGTTTATACTAAAAGACTACTTTGGCAGTATCTTCTCATGTTTAGGTTATATGCTTTAGAGTATCGAAAAAATGTGCTTTAAATGAGTTCTGAGCAGATGTAACTTTAAAAATTTATATGAGATTTCTTTAGGCATAAATCTGAATCAGTAAATGGAGACAGCTGAGAAAGTTTTCTGACTTTTGAAATTAAAATTGGAAACTTACGGGAGATTTTACAACTTTATTTTGATCAAAGTTGTATCTGTAAATGATTAATAAACACAAAATAGTTTCCCAGGGCAAAACAGCTTCTTCCCCACACCTGGTTCTCTCTGCCCAGAGCTAACCACACTTCCATACTGAGTAGATTCCTTTGGCAGTTACCTCCGTATTTTTAAACATGTTACATGTCTTGGTTGTTCAGTTGTAGGTTTGAGAGCTGACCTCCCAGCTGGGTGTGGATTCAGCCCTGACTGGCGCCCTGCCCACTGCACCACCCTCCCCCCCCCATCGTCTTGGAGCATTGTCTCGCCTGGTAAACAGATCGGTATTCAGTGTGTACACTTTTATGACTATGTAAATGTTGTTTCTGGATGACCAATCTAATGCGCTGTAATTGAGTTCCCTTTGGTTTTCTCTGTAGTTAATAATTGTCTCCTTTTTCCCATTGGTTTAACATTCTATGTCCCTGTCACCAATTTACTGACAGAATTATAAACCTCCTTTTGAGGCCTTCAGACACGACAGGCATTCGACCCATTTCAAGCCTCCGGCCCCTTGCGTCCCTGGTGCCCCGTCCAGGCTGGTGAATCTCTGACTGCCCCACGCATCGTGCGTGTGTGGATCTCCACTCACTGCCAGCGCGCAGGTTCCATTTGACCTTCCCCTGGGTGGGTCCCATGTTTGCCAGTTGCCTCGGTTTCTTCTCTCATCTTGGTAGAGTGGCCTTAGAAAGGCATAATTAATCCTGAGCCACACCAGACCCTACAGGACTGGATAAATAACGCAAGATGAGGCCCTGGGAAGGGGGTGTTAGTGAAGGTCTGTGGGGATAGGATGGACTTTATTTTATCAAGTAATTCTAATAGCTTGTTTTTCTAGCTCAGGTGCTACTAATCTAAAAGGTAACCAAGCAGCGCTTTGCAGTTGCAGCTTATTAACATTTTAGATAAAGAAAGAGTATTTATTTTCTCAGCGATGAGGAACTATATTTAGAGCCTTGCCCGCCCGCCCCCTTAACCACGCGCGCTCTGCCAGCACTCAGCCCCATGACTCTTGTTTGCGGCGCTGAACTGGAGTCGCAGCTCAAAGGGCATGCATTTTTGTTTATGACTAAGGGCTGATCCCTGCAGTGAGTGTAGTTACCAGGCATTCCTGGCATTCCATACGTCCACTTCTTAGCGCTTGGAGGATCTGGTGCTACGCCAGAGGAGAGCAGGGGCTGGAGAACACGAGGAAATACCACCAAAGCAGGTCTCCGCATAAGTCGTGAGAAGCCAGTGCTGTGGTCAGCACAGCAAATGCCAGGCACGGGGCTCATTGGAGCCTGTTAGCGCCGTTCCTCAGGCTGCTCAGGAGCATTTCTTAGTTTTCTGATATCTGATTCTTGAAATTCCAACCCTTGAGCTTTAAAAAAAAAAAAAAATCCGTGATTCTTTTGGTGTGTGTGTTAGTTGTCCTCAGGGCCAGGACGAGGTGCTTTTCTGTGCCAAGCTCGGTATGCTGAGCGTGGTTGATGAGGTTGAGGGGTCCTCGGTACAGACGTGGTGGTCACACGTGGCATGGGCACGAGCGTCGTCCGAGGCCCTGAGGACCACAGTGGTGGACAGGGCGGCTGTGGGGTGGGAGGAAGAAAGACTATAGCAATAAGCGAGAGAAACCAGGCATTATAATAAAACACCAGGGACGTCAGCACGCTGGGCAGCGGTTCCTGTGATAGACTTACTCGGCTCTGCTGCGTCTACAGTGGCCTGCACATCTCAGCGACTTCGACCGCGGACATCTGCTCCCGAGGAGGGAGCGCGGGACCTGGGAGGAGAGCCGGTGGTCAAACGGGACGAGACTGAGCATTGTTGGCGGTATTTTAGTATTTTACAAGGAGGATGGGTTCATACAGTTTCTAACTAAACCTGTTTATGTAAAAAGAAAGAATTTTTTAAAACTTTCTTGGCGGGAAGGATGTTCCGGGCAGAGGGAACGGCACAATAAAAGGCTGTTTTGCCATCTTGGTATCGGGCAGACTGGGAGTCTGTGCCCTCCCCGAGGCTCATCCTCGGTGGGTTTTTCAGTCATTGGAGTTGGCATCCGAAGGGCAGAGGCCCTGCTTCTGAGCCTGGAGGTGGCACCCCCGCCCTTTGCCAGCTTGTCTCTTGAATTCCCCGCGTTACCCGGCGTCGTGTTGGTACTGGCTGGTTCTTCTTAATTCTCGATGCTTAGTATTTGGAGACTACTAGGTGGAAAGTCTGATAGCTCCTGCTCTCAGAGCTAGGCATTATTCATACAGCGGGAAGCAGAACAGTGCAGGTGCCCGTCACTGGCACAGGCTCTTCCGGGGGGGGCGTAAGGAAGTGCCAGAGCTAGCTTGTATGGTGGTTTAAACTAGAAATTTACTAAAAACTTCTGATTGTTAGTAAATAATGGGCAAATTTTATGGTACATAAATTAAACTTTAGTAATACTGTGTGGTTTTTTTTAAAAAAAAGGTCAGCTAGGGATTGTTAAACTCCAGCACGCCCAGTACTGCTCCCTGGGTCGGGCGATCAGGGCCGAGGGTGGTAACGTGGACTTCGTGTGTGCAGAGGAGGCCCCCCGACGTCCACTCCGGGTACCCTGACCTCCGAACTCACGTCCCTTTTCACACACGCGGAGCTTCCTGGGGAATGAGCTGGAGGACGGCTGCTCCCACCCAGGGCGTCCCCCGGGGAGTCCACGCTCTGCTGTCACCGGGCCACTGTGTGTTCGGTGCCCCCACCTCCGCGGTCACACACTGCCTCCCTGGTGTGCAGGCTCCCCTCCGTGGCTCCGGGAGGCCATGAAAGTTCACTTGTTTCCAAACATCCTGCTGCCGCTGGGGAGGCATTTACACCACGAGACGCTTACACCTGGGGGACAGTCGCTGGCTGGCTGAGGAGAGGCTGCCGGAGGGCTGGAGCCACGCTTAACGTCGCGTGGACCCAATAGTGGCAGGCACGGGGCAGGTGCCGGACGGCGGCAGTTTGGGGACTGCTTCCTGCTGGCAGGGAGGCGAGACGGAGGCTGAAGTGGGTGTTTTTCCTTCTGCTCGAGTTCGGTTTTCTAAGCGTTCTTACTGTTTCGTCCTTTGTCCCGTTACATGTGGGCACGTCCCCGGGCTGGCCGGGCTCATTAATCTCGCGCGTCCTCTGCTCTCCCTGTGGGAATTGTAGCCCGTGTTTCCCCTGCCCGTCCCTGCGGCCCTCGCACCCAACACGCTGTGAAGTGAGCTCGCTGAGCCCCTCTCCGCGGCCCCTCGCGGGACCGCCGCTCCTCTGCCCCACCGAGCCCTGGAACGCACTTTCTCCGCGACCTGTTCGTGTCGCGCGCACCGTTTCCACAACACCCCCAGCTTCTCATGGCCCAGCTGCCGCCTCCAGATGCCCAGCGGCGGGGCCTCTGCGTTTACCAGGAGCCCGTGTTCCTCCGAGGCCACCTCGGAGCCTAGGACGGGCTCCTCGCAGCGGCCTTCCTCCCGCCACCTCGTGGATCACCTGTCCCCTCGGTCGCTGTTGGCCCCACCTGATGGAAATGGGAAACTGGGCCTGTCCCAGCCTCGCTCCCGTCACTGGCTCTCACCTGGGGCAGCGCCCGCCCTCAGGGTTTCGGACTTTGTAGCTTTGGGGAGGACCCTGTGATGCCGATGCTGCTGGTCTGGGGACCACTCCTCTGATCGGTGCACCGCTTTCAGACCACTGCTGCTGGGGTCTCCCCTTGGCCTAGGCCCATGCTATCAGGGTGGGTGGGGTGCAACTCCGACATCGCACTAAGCAGCTTCTAGTTATAGGGGTTTTTTCCTACTTTACTTCTCTTTCAACTCTTCAGATCAGATCAAGGAGAACGTCTGCTTGCTGCTAATATGCCTTTAACACCTTTCTCATACTTTCATTTATCCCATGTCATTCTTTTGATGTATCTGGAATTAAATTTGTTGTAAGGAAGAGATAGGACCTAGCTTTTATCCCTGTGGATAAAACCTGGACTGTCAGCCCAGGTTTCCCAACACTTTTGAATATTACCTTCTACTCAGCGTAAACAAAGTTCACAAATAAGTAATATCCTTGGGAAAAAATATTTGCAACTTGACAAAGGATTAATACAAAGTATATTAATACAAAAACATATTGACAGTTGCTATGAACCAGTGATAAGAACAGACCATACAGTTTTAAAAAGGACAGTTCACAAAAGAAGCAAATAAACATATAGAAACGTTACAAACCTTACAATTATTGGATTGCCTCTCCCCCACGACAGTGTTGAGGGGAAATGTGGGTGAATGTCGTTCAGCTGCACTGTGGGTGAGAGTGCCCACTGGGAAGGCCCACGGGAGGGGAGCATCTGTCAGAATAAAAAATGTGAATGCCCATATGTCATCTCCTAAAGTGTGTTGACATTTTTAAATTTAGAAGGTGTATGGCCCTGGCTGGTGTGGCTCGGTTGACTAGAGCATTGTCATTTGCCCTGAAAGTTTGCGGCTTTGATTCTGGGTCACGGCACATACCTGCATTGCAGGTTCGATCCCCTGTTGGGGCACCTACGAGAGGCAGAACTGATGGATGTCTCTCCCACATCGATGTTTCTCTTCCTCTCTCTCTCCCCCTTCCCCCCTTCTCCCCTTCTCTCCCTTCCTCTCTCTCTCTCTCTCTCTGAAATCAGTAAAAACATATCCTTGGGTGAGGATTTAAAAAAAATAAAAATAATAAAAAGTATATATATATTCATTGACTCATTGCCAGGAATTTATTCTAAAAAATACTTATACAGCTGAAAGTATTTACAAGCATATTAATTGAAACATTGGTTTCTCTCTTTTTTAAAAAATATATCTTTGTTGATTTCAGACGGAGGAAGGGAGAGGGAGAGAGACAGAAACGTCGATGATGAGTCAGTCATTGATCAGCTGCCTCCTGCTTGCCCCCTGCTGGGGATTGATCCCCACAACCCGGGCATGTGCCCTGATGGGGAATCGAACCGCAGTCTCCTGGATCCTAGGTCGATGCTCATCCGCTGAGCCATGCTGGCTGGGCATCTCTTGAAGGAAGTTGAAACTAATGTCTATTAATTGATGATTACGTGAGTGGTGGGCTGTAATCCACTCAGTGTGTGTTAGATGTTAGAAGATTAAGGTAAACTGTATGTATGCTCTTTGAAAAATTTCTAACTTGTACTGCAAGCTGAATAACGTCGGGGAAGATACACATAGCATGAGCCTATTTGTATGTTTTATAGACTATGTGAATTTATAGATGACTGAAAAGATACCAAAATATCAGCATATATTTCATTCTACAGGAAGTGAAGGGGGGACTTTACTAATAGTTTGTCCTATTCTATGTGTTCTTCATAATGAGAATGTACTACTTGTGTCTTCTAAAGCAGGACTCAGATCTATAGTGTGTATATATAGTTTATTTAGTTTAATACCAGTCTTGCAAAAATGTGCACAGTATTACTTGTGCATTAGCACACACACACACACACACACGTACATATATTTAAGAAAAACATAGTCCGGAATGAAAGAGTGTTAGCTGGGGTTATCCCTACGTAATAAGGTTATAGGCATTCAAAGCCATCTCCCCAGTTCCTTGCATTTGATAAAAGTAATATAGGTTCATTTTGATTGGCGTCTTTAAGAGTGAGGTTGAGTGTGACAAGCCCTCTGCATCCTGAGGGGGTGCCATGCGCCAGGTCCTTGCGCTTCTGGTGGAGCACCCCCTCCACAGTGATGCTGGAGCTTCCCGCAGTCCTGGCCCTTGAACAGCTATTATATGAGCTGAAATCCATATGCTTGTGTGTTGTTGGAACTCTAGGTAGGAGAATGGGACAGTCTTGGTGGAGTTTTGTTTGTTTGTTTAGACAATAATCTCTTAAGCGCTCTTTCTCTCTCAAGCATTCCTACCTTCTTTGCTGGCATAGCCACTTAAATTCTCAAACTATTTCCCAAAACCAAATAATCCAACAAGCAAACATTTCTTGGCACTTAGGAGAGAAAAGAGGTTCAGGTTAAAGTGTTTGCAGACCGCTCTGTTTTCTTCTGTAGGTAAAACACTTAAAAACAAAAAAATAAAAAAACCTTGCTGGATTATTGAGACACCTGAGGTAAAGTCTTTTACCTCTCTGTAACTAAGAATCTGTTTTCTACTTAGCTATTCATTTACAATACCTAAATGTAATTATAACAAACTAAACTATTACAGGACCAGGTATTTCAATGCAGTCTTGAAAGACTTGTCTCCTGTTCTGTTCCATTGTCAGGAAACACATTTATCAACTGTCATCTTAATATCAACCTTCATATTCTTTTTATTAAATGCTTTTACCATGACATATATGTAAATAGAAAATTAAAAATGAATGACAACCCTTCCATGATACATTGTTTCATTGCTGTCTTGCTTTCTAATGTGCATCCATTCATCAGCGCTGATTATATGCCGACTATCTGTGAAGCAGGCACTGTGCTGGAGAAACCGAGAGCAGAGCCGGGGCCGAGACCCGGAGAAGCTGAGAGGCTGCGGGGAGGGACAGCAGTGTGCTAAGGTCCCTTAGGTGGCTGCTGAGTCCTCGTGGGGGTGTCAGGTGGGACAGGATCCAGGAACACCGTGTAAGAATAGCATTCCTAGGTTAAGTGGAATCAACATTTGAATGGGTTTTAATATTGCCAAATTATTTCTTCAAAGGATTGTATCAAGTTACAGAATCACCAGCAATAAATGAAAGTATCTGATTACTCACACCCTCACCAGAACCAAGTTTCATTATTATTAAGACAAAACAAAACAAAACTCGATAGTCAAATAGGCTTAAAATTAAGCCTGATTATTGTTTTATTTGGCATTTCTTTTTATTTTAGTGAGGTTCAACATTTTCCCATAATTTTATTATTTTGCTTCCTCTTGAGGAAATATTTTATTCACTTGGAATCTTAGCATTGTTCTAACTTGTTACTATTAAAAAAACAGTTTATTGAGGTGAAATTCACAAAACCCCAAATTAATTACTTTAAGGTGACACAGTATATTTGCAATGTTGTGTAACCAGCAGCTACCTAGCTGGTTCCAAAACATTCCCATCACTCCAAAGTGCCCGGGAAAGCAGTTTCTCTCCATGTGTCCCTCTCTCTACCGTCTGGCAACCCCTGATCCACTTCTGTCTTCACAAGTTTATCCCTACTGGACAGTTCATATACGTGGAGGCATTTGTCATACTATAAGTGACCCTTTGTGTCTGGCTGCTTTCACTTAGCATGTTCTGGAGGTTCGTCCACGTTGTAGCATGCATACGTACTTCATGCCTTTTTTATGGCTGAATAATATTCCTTTGCACCTACATACCACACCTTGTTTATCCATCCCAAAAGTTGAGCTGTTTCTGCCTTTGGCTGTTGTGAATACTGCTGCTGTGAACATGTGTGTACATGTAATTGTTTGGCTACCAGTTTTCAGTCCTTTTAGGCCTATACCTGGGAGTGGAATTGTGGGTCATATAGCAATTCTGTGTTTAACTTTTTGAGGCACTGCCAGACTCTTTTCTACAGAAGCTGCTCCGTTTTACATTCTCACCAGCAATATACAGGGTTCCAATGTACAGGGTTCCCATTTTTTCATATCTGCATCAACACATAGCATTGGCTATTCCAGTGGTGATGAAAGGTATCTATGCTGCAGAGTTTTATGAGGATTTAACTCACACATTCATATGTATTGAAGATGTGTGGCATATGGCAAACACTCAGTAAATGTTTTGTATTATCAGTCTAATTACTATATGTAAAAATTGACTTTTTTACATGGAATATTGGAAGCCTTGACATTTTTGCCAGTAATATATCTGTGTCCCCATATCAAAAGAAGCAGCGCGGTGCTCTGACAAAGGTGAATGACCCACAAATACTGCTCTCAGAAGTATATTCATGAGTAACCATAGAATTGAGTGGTTGGCGTTAGGGAGATGTGGGCAGGGCCTCCGAAAGTCCTCCAGTTTAGTGTCTGGGTTAGAATGAACGGTTAGGAATGAGTGTCAGGAGAGGAGCCAGAAGATCTGGGAAAGGCTTTCCAGGGTTGGGGATTTGAGTAGATCTGTGGGAGGAGAGAGAAAAAAGGAACTGTGTGAGAGGAGGTTCATTCTTGGTAGTCCTTGCTGGAGGGGGGTTGCGGAGCAGGGGGGATGGATGGGAGGAAGGGCAGGAGGCTGGCAGGCTTTGAGGGGAGGAGGGACAGGAGAGGCGGCGAGGGACGGGCGTTTGGGTTCCAGGAGAGCAGGCTCGGGAACAAGAGCGTTGCTCAGGATCTGCGAGCCCATTGCGTGGAGGAGGGATTAAAGTAGTTCTGTGGCACCAGGGGATTGAAGACCAGACCTGGGGCCCCTCACAGAGGGTGTGAACTAAACCCGCGCACGTCGGATGCGGCCTCGAAGTCTGGGGGCAGCCTCCTCCTTGGCCCCCTGCGCGGGCCGGGGCCTGGCCTACCTGCCAGTTCTGCCTGATGTGATTCCTTTTGAAGAGTCTGTTTCCTCAGACACAGAACTCGCCTCTCTCCTGTCCCTGTCCCTCTTGCTCTGTCACATGGCTGGTTTTCTGGCTGGGACGGTGACAGGAACAGGCAGGAGTCCTTTTGAAGGGACTAAGCAACATCATGGCAAGTTAAAATTCTTTCAGAATTATGGAAAGGTTTCTGGCACTTCCCCTCCCTCGAAAATCCCAGTTGCCAGCCCCCCCCCCCCTGCTCTCTCCCAGCTCGCGGGGACAGATTCCGTAGTCACCAGACGCTTGGCCGTCCTCGGGGCTGAGTCAGCTGAACGGTGAGTCCAGATGCTGCCACGTAAACCTCGCTGGTGAGACCTTTCGCGTCAAGCTGGACGTGCGGCCGGTTCTGGGACCCTGAAGATCGCTTCTCTCCGTGAGCGCTTCTCCACCGGCTGCAATCAGTGCAAACCCGGTCCTTCGGGTTTGGGCTTGCCCACCGTCACGTGACCGCGAAGAGCACGTGTAGGTACGCGTGGCATCTCCCGTCCTAGGACAGGTACCCGTGACGTGACGGCAACGCTCGGCGACAGAGTGCGTGGAAGGACACAGTGCCCAAAGGAGAGGAAGCGCCACGCAGAGTTCAGATTTTATCCGTAAACTTCGGCCAAGTGCTGCAGTAAATCGCCACTTTCTTTGCATCAGTCACGGTGCGAAAGGAGACTTTTTTTAAGCGAATCGTAATCTCTGGAATTCTGCAGAAAGACTCTCGTTAACTGTAGGCTTTTGCAGGATGCTGCTCCTGGTGGGAAACCAATAAAAACAAGCTCCACCCACGTTTACTCCCGTGACATCAAGGAGGGTTGAGCATTTCCGAGATTCTTCTTCGTGCAAAACAAGAGGAAGAAATGTAGAAGCTAATCAGCACTCTGCTCACTCGGATGGATTTGTTCTCATTTGTACTGTTTCTCATTCTGGAGTGCCCCTGTTATTTCTCTTTGTTTTGTGTTTCTTCTTAGAATATCATAATAATACGTTTCCTTTATCAGGATAGCAGCATAACTGAGCGCCAAATTTTGTTTGGTACCTGAGAATGTTATTCTGTTTATATCTTGTCATTTGGGTAAGAATGAAATCCCAAAATGTTGACATTTATAAATTTTTATTTAATGGATTCACTTAATGATAGAGTGTGGAGAAAAGATATGTATTTTCTCAGATATAGAAAATAGAGTATTAAATTGATGTTGGGAGTGATGCTGCAAAGAAACTTTTATGTGAAACTTCCAGGGATGGAAATGTCTGAATTTTCACCGACTTCACAATTACATGTATCTTGGAGGTGTAATTCTAGTCTTAGAACAGTGACAGGTAATAAGATGCTTATTACTGCTGAGCAATTAATGGGAAAACTGGATTCTTTCCAAGTACAGTCAGGTTTCCGTAACCTGTGATTATAGCAGATGCTCCGGAGCTTTCGTGACTTGTGATGCTGGGTGATACGTATGTTCATGTCACATCCACGCTTGGCGCCGGGCTTGAACCTGCGTAACCTCTCTCTTGTCATTTAAACGTACTATTTCTATGTCTTCTATTTGTCATTTTTTTTAGGATACACGTACCTTTTAAATATGTTTTTATTAATTGTAGAGAGAGGGAGAAACATCAATGATGAGAAACATTGATCCGCTGCCTCCTGCAGGCCCCCGGCTGGGGATCAAACCCGAAACCTGGGCATGTGCCCTGACCGGGAACCAAACGGTGACCCCCTGGATCCTCGGTTGACGCTCAGCCGCTGAGCACGCCGGGCAGTGCACGTGCCTGCGGACAGCGTTGCGGGAGTTAGGGAGAGAGATCCCTCCCTCAGAAGAGCAAGCGAGCGGGCCTGGCTCACGAACGGTATCTAATTAGTCTCATCGAGGTGGCCGAAGATCAGCCTCGTAGACGGTGTGTGGAGACAAGGCCACTTCTCGTGGTTTGGGGATTTTTTGATGTAGTGTCCAATTCCTTTGTCAACAGAAAACTCAATTTTCCTGAGCAGTGTATGTAATATGGAACTTGAGCACAATATAAGACCTCAACTTTTTGTTTTTTTACTCAGATTAAGTTCAAATTGACTCCAGGTTTACACAATAAATATGGCGAGTTGCCTTACTTGGGCACGTTGTTTAGCGTGCCGGAGCTTCCTTTTACTCATCCCGTGTATGTTGAAGCTTAATGACTTACCATTTGTCAGGCGTTAGACGGCCCAGTTCTCGTTTAAACTTCATAGTACACCCCCCCCATTTTTAGGACATCGATTGGGAAACGGGCTTTTAAGTTTACAAACCTCACCCCGGCTGTGCAGTGAGTAGGTGGCAGAACACGGCAGGACCCAGGTGTCTCTGATGCCAAACTTCAAGCTCTTCCCTTTGGAGCCAGTGGTCCCCAAATTCTCCAGAATTACCTGGAGAGCCCGGGATGTGTCATCTCTAACCAGTTCCCAGAGCTCGGTGCTGCTGGCTGCGACTCGGTTCCTTGGAGGGTGCCCGGGAGAGCTCAGGCGTCGTGCTTGTGTCAACCATCACTAAGGTTTACTGGCTCCTTGCCACGTCGAGGCACCGTTCCGGAGCAACCCCCTTTGTGCTCCCACTCCCCCGGGACGGCAGTGGAAGTGTGGGGAGAGGACGGGTGGGTCACCACTCAGAAGGATGCTGAGGCGGGGAGAGGAGCTGGGGGAGGTGGTCTCCCAGTGGGTGAGCCAGTGGCAGGGCTGCTTGGACTCGCAGGGCCGGCTTTGAGGCCACAGCTCTGGAGCCATCGTCATGCTAAGGGAAGACTGAGAGCAAGGGAGACCCTTGCTTCCTTTCACCCATGGGTGTTCATGTCCTCGGCGGAGGGCCCCCGCAGGCCGGGCCTGGGAAGAAAGGGTTTCCCTCGTTGCGCACTGTCTCCCAGCGTTGAGGGCGGATGGCGCAGTTTGTTATTCTGATGAGTGACATGGTTCTGAAGGGACGTGTTTCGGTTGAGCCATGAGGTAGTTGACACTCGTTTGCCTGGATTAAAGGGACTCCAGGTGATTTCCTATGCAGGAACCGTGCTGGGTGCCAGCGCATTAAATTAGAAGACATGTCCACTGCGGTCGGCCACCCTACAGCAGGGCGTCACTAGTCCGTGCTGGTCGTCTGCTCTGGCCGCCAGGGGAAATCTCAAAAGTCAAAGTGAAGGGAGTGAGAGAGGAAATCAGCCCGTCATTAAGTCTGAAACCTGCCCTCTGCTTAGGAAACTGTAGTTTCCCCACTGGTTTTAATTCTTAAAGAGAAGGTATTAGGCAGTTTCAAAAGGTGAAAGCACATTGATATATAAATATCTCGTATGTTTGGTTCCATTAAAAATTTTGTTGAATGACTTTTACATACAAGATACTTATAAAAATAAGATGTTTGTCTCTCCTCCCAAGAAGAACTCATGGTGGACCTCAGCAGTGAGTATTTAGTAATTTCCATAGGAGCATCCAAGCCTCAGGCTAGGGTGGCCTGGTGTATGTCTTGGCTTAGAGAGACTGGTGGGATGATTTCCATGACACCAGCATTCAAATCAGGGACAGACTTTTCTTTTTGATGGGATGGCTGTTGAACTGTGAGCTTGATAGAGCTAGATCCTGCCCTCCTTCCTCTCAGCATGGAGTTCTCGCTGATTTAAGATGGCTTTACTGATTTATTGTAAAAATTTATCTCACAGCCTTAGCTGTGAACTTTCAAAAGGATATTAAGACCTACTGCTACTTTTCGGATGTTCATCTCTGTATTTTCTCCTTTTATTTCCACCTTTAAAGATTTCAGACACAGTGGTGCAAACCCTAGAAACGGTCAGGAACCAAAAGGAAACAGCCCAGACACAGCTTGGGGTTCGGGTGCTGGATTTTAACCACGTGGTTTATGGGAAAATCACCTGTGTGTTCATTCTGGCTTCTTGCAGGTTGACGAAGCCCTTGTCGTTTGCTGACTGTGTTGGGGATGAGCTGCCGTGGGGCTGGGAAGCGGGGTTCGACCCTCAGATTGGTGTCTACTACATCGATCACATCAACAGTAAGTATTTCTTTTCGGTAAAAGAAGCCAGATCAGAAAAGTAATCCCCTAAATCTAGACTTGTACAAAAGAGCAAACATTTTACAAAGTGAATTGCTTTATTTTAACCCCCACTTTCTCAGTGACTAATATTTAACTGAAATGGCCAGTTTGGAATTTGGGGCGTGTGTGTAGAGTTGGGCTTATGGGGGCAGAGAGAGAGAAAGGCGCCTGATCTGTTCAACACAAATACTGACACCGAGTCTGTACGTTTCGCCCCTGCTACTTTTTCATTTGATCAGAAGTGTCACTTTTTTGTGGAGATATTCTCTCTCTCTCCCTAAAAGTTCCTACAAAGTCCGTGAAGAATTCATAATTGTGGGTTTTAAAGTTAGCTTTTATTTTTGTATTTTGTGATAACCCTTTCATGATACTATGTTATTATTTATATACTAGGTTTTATTGCTTATCAGTGATTGACAACCAAATGCTTTAATGTTATGGTGGAGGGGACTGATTTTGTTAAAATTAAGTTCATTTAAAATGATCATAATTCCTTATTATGTGATTGTACATAAAACAATACAGTGGAATATCTGAAATGTGTAACTATTTAAATCTCACTTTTATACTTATTTTGTATGTATAAGAGTTTAGCTTTTTTCCCTTAAATATCATTTGGGACATCAGGAACAAACCTACCTGTCTTGGTTCAACAGAAATGAGCTCTCATGGCATGAAATTGAGAAAATGAATCCCCTCATATCCCTCCCACCACCTACATACAAACTTGGGTTCCCAGCCCACCTCAGGGCTCTCTCTTCTACTCAGGGAAAGAGGTGTTCTCAGCTACCCCCCCTCTGCCAAGATCCCTCTTAATAACCTTTATATGACCCTTCTCTCCTACTTCGTATCTTTACCAATTCCCAGTTTTAAAATTTTCTCCACCATTTCTGTATTTCTATTTTTAGTGGTTCTTTTGTCTTAGTATTTAAACACTGGAAACTCTCAATATAAAACCAAACCAAAACCACCAAAAGTAAAAAACTGATAAAAATATCTCCCCCTCTGCCTCCCTTACTCATACCCAAAACCGTCTTTCGACCCAGATCCCTTACCCGCTGTGGTCCTCTCTTTTCCCTTCGGGAAACTTGCTGGAAGCCACCTTCTGCAGGACTTCACTTCCTTCACGTTCACCAGCATTTCACAGAAACTGCTCCGGCCAAGGCCACCTGAGACCCCCGCGATGGATCTAGACAACACGTGGTCTTACCTTGTCTTCCTTGATGTGACCTTGCCCCCGTCACTGGTTCCCTGTTCCTTTGGATTGCATAACACCTTTTGTTGGAATTTTGTTTGCATACCTGGCTGCCCCTGCCCAGCTTACTCTCGCCTGTCCCTTCTTCACCCCCACCTGGTGGTGGGGTTTCTGGAACAGTCTTCGTTGGCACCCTCCAGACCTCCTTGGATGATGACTTCACTTATTCCCTTGAGGCGGATGGCTGACAAATTTGCCTCTGAAGCCTTGTCCAGAGTTCCAGGTGCATATATCTGATTCCTTACCAGAGGCTCTTTGCAGTGCGTCTGCCCCCGGCCTGCATTTCCTATCCCGGGCAGCCCCGCCCCGCCCTGTCCCGCCCCGCCCCGCCCCGCCCTGTCCCGCCCTGCCCAAGCACTGGAGGACACTCCAGCTCTGCCCTCTGCTTCCTTGGCTTTCAGCCTTTCTTTGCATTTGTTGGTTTTAGCCCCAGGCACCCTCTGCCCAGCCCCCCCCCCCCCAGCTGCCACGTCCACCCAGGGTCCTTCTGCTCCCCAAAGGCCACCTCTTATCCCAGCCCTCCACCATGCAGGTCCCCGCCCCCATTCGGAATTAGGTGCCCTGTCCCCGTGCACCAGGTACTTAAGGATGTTCAAAAATCACTTGTCATGTTCATTTAGATGACCTATTTGCGTGTTTCTCTCACTAAATTGCGTGAGCGTCTCAAGGCCAGGGACCACAGTTGGATTTCTTTATCCTTGGTACCGAGGGTAATGATAAACTCTTAAATGTGAGAAGGAAGGAAGAGCTTTATCGTTTCACTCACAGATTAAAAGCTTCCTGTTTGTTTTTGGAGAAATTAAAGTGCATTTCAAGTATAAGTTATGCTTCAGAAAGCACCAGTCTGAATATTTAAAGTCTTAATGATCAGAATATAAATTTTTGGGTCTACCAGTTTGCTTTAGTGCAGTAATGGCCTCCCAGCGGCCTGACGGATTTACCGTGCCCTGAAGCGCCCAGGTTACCCCCAGCCAGTAGTTCTCCCACTAAAAAGATCTGCTCCATTATCTCATTAATCTTCAAGACAGTCCCGGGAAGCAGGTTAGTGAGCAAATGGTGTTATCTTCTCCTAACAGCTGGTCCACACATATGTTGTGTCTTGACATTGTTTAGTTTCAGCACTATTTTCTCTTTATTTTAGTAAAAAATGAAATGAAGAATGTTTGGCTGTTTAATACTGTTTCTGTATAACACTATTAAATATCTAGCAGTAAAAGATTTGACCTTGACAATGATAGTAGTTATAATAGGCCTTACGTGTTTTATGGTGGAATTTACCTTTGGGGGGGGGTGTGTGTGTGTAAAGTGGGGGTGTAGATATTGGTGGGGGATGTTAGCTGACCAGAAGATAATTATGAAGTAGTGTTTATAAGGTTTTGATTTTATTACTAAAACCAGAAGTAAATAACTTTTTGATCAGGTCAGAATTATACTCTAATTTTTTTGTCTTTTCTCTGGTAATTGAGGTCTCATTTACATATAAGAAAATGCACAGATTTTAAGTGTGTATTTCAGTGAAATTTGAGAAATGCCATTCTAGTTAAGACATGGAATATGCTCACAACCCCAGTACGTTCTTTCCTGCCCCTTTCCCATCACCCCCTCCCAATGTTGCATACTGTTCTAATTTCTGTCATCACAGCTTAGTTTTACCTGGTTTACAACTTCATATAAATGGAGTGTGTTCTATTTTGTGAATAGAGTCTTCATGCGACATATTTAAAAGAATATACTACTGAATACAGTATCATGGATGAATATTTACCGTACACATACTGTCAAAGGCCCCTTATCCAGAGCATATGACTAATTCCTGAAAATCAGCATTGAAAGGACAACCCAATTTAAAAATGGGCAGCACACTGAGACGCTTCCTGAGCTCTCCTCTCTGCCCCCCCATCCTCTCTGCTTCCCGCAGCCTCTTTTCCTAGTGTTCTCGCTAGAAAGACAGGCCTAGCCCTGCCACACTCCTGAATACATCCCACGACCGCCTCTGTTTTGGGACAGAGCGGGGAGGAGAGGATCCTGGGACAGGCTGCCACTGCCTACCGTGGGGTGTGGGATTGAGGCTTGATCCCCCGGCTACTCTGGGAAGCATGAAGCTCTGTCTTGTTACAACCCCTCCCCTTCCAGCCTCTGATAAGAACTCATACTTCTCAACACCAGGAAGACAAACAATCCAATTAAAAAATGGGCAAAGGACCTAAATAGACCCTTCTCCAAAGACGACATACAGATGGCCAACAGACATATGAAAAAATGCTCAGCGTTGCTAATCATCAGAGAGATGAAAATTAAAACCACAGTGAGGAATCACTTCACATCTGTCAGAATGGCTACATCAACAAATCAATAAACAAGTGCTGGCGAGGGTGTGGAGAAAGGGGAACCTAGTACACTGCTGGTGGGAATGCAGACTGGTGCAGCCACTATGGAAAACTGTATGGAGGTTCCTCAAAAAATTAAAAATGGAACCACTGTTTGGCTCAGTGATCCCACGTCTAGGAATATAACCTAAGAATCCCAAAACACTAATCAGAAAGAACTTATGCACCCCTATGTTCATAGCAGCGCAATTTATAATAACTAAGCTCTGGAAACAGCCCAAGTGCCCATCAATAGATACAAATGGATTAAAAAACTGTGGTACATTTACACAATGGAATACTATGCAGCTGTAAAAAAGAAGGCCCTCTTACCTTTTGCAACAGCATGGATGGACCTGGAGAGTATTGTGCTAAGTGAAATAAGCCAGTCAGAGAAAGACCTATATCTCATGATCTCACTCGTATGTGGGATCTAAAGAACAAAATAAACTGATGATCAAAATAGGTCCAGAGGCATGGAACAGACTGACAAATCCCAGAGGGGAGAGGGGTGGAAGGGATGGGAGGAGATGGAGGGGACGGGAAGAGATTAACCAAAGAACTTACATGCATATATGCGTAGCCCACAGACACAGACTGTAGTGTGGTGAAGACCTGGGTGCGGACTGGGTGGAGGGGGGCAAAGCTGGGGAAAATGGGGGACATCTGGAGTACTGTCAACAATAAAATTAAAAAAAAGAAACCCTAGGCTAGTCCCTCTTGGAGGATTGGGGGAAATGAAAAGCACCGTGGAACGCAGAGCGAACCACCATCGCGCTAGTGGCACACAGGACAGGGAGAAGCACCCTGTCCATTCCGAAGGGTGAGGCTGGGCTGCCTCGGGAAGGGGCTGTCAGCTGGTACCCCAGAACGAGTGAGCCAGGCCTCTCGAGCATGGGGATGGGTGGGGTCCGGGGTTGGCAAAAGGAGAAACCCCCACAGTAAAGTGAAAGGCCTGGAGAGGCCGCAGAAAGCAGGGCTTGGTGACAGAAAGAAGAGTCTGCAGCTGGTGGGGAGGGGTGGGGAGGGGTGGGCGAGGAGGGCCGGACAGGTAAGCGGACTGGGCCCTGACGGGGCACTTGTCTGGGACCGTTCACAGCCCCGCTTAATCACTGCCCATCCGTGGGACCTTCCTCGCCCAGCCAGAGGGCACCCCTGTGTCCTGGAACTGTCACAATTTCCTCTGTGTAATGTAAGTTCTAGGAAGGAGGGGTCCTGCCTGATGTCCTGTTTCCCCTGTGGCGTGGGGCGGGTGGTCAGTAGTTGTCGGTGGCAGTAAGGAACAGATAAATGATAGACATGGCAGATCGTTCCTGAAACAGAGAGGAGGAGTTGCTCCTGTTCCCTTCATTCATTCTTCCTGAGCACAGCGGAGGGAACAGAAATACGCACAATACACCCAAATGATACTCCTCTGAAGAGTCTAACACTGTCTCCACCACCAGCTCTGTAACCCACAGTGTGTTCTCTGTCTGCAGAGTTTCACATCCGTACAACTGATGGAATGTGGGTTTCTTGAGGTACGTGGTGCTGAGAGTAAGTTATTGCTTCTTTCATACAGTAGACAACGTGCACATTTCATTGCATTTAATACAGTGATCTCCCAAGGCTACCCAAGGTCTTAATAACAAAAAAATACCGCATTTGTATAATAGACTTTTTTGGAATATTTACATTTAATAAACTTCATAAACGTACTCAGCAAATACAGCTGATGGAGACGAGGCCAGCCTGCCTTATGGAGCCTCCTGAGGGCCCTGTGGGAGCGCTCTTCTGTGGTTGTGCGTGTTTCAGAAATGGGACCGTTTCCTGCTGAGCCTCCTTCATGCACCGTGTTTAAGCCACTCAGTCTCCTGAGTGTTTCTGCTGATCTGTCCCAAACCAGTGCTGATGGCTTGTTGTTAGTAGTAGTAGTAGTATTTTATGTCATTCATTGAACTGTCAGGCAGTGTTTTGTAGCAGCTTAGCTGTTGACAGGTGTTTTATAGAAAGTATCCCAGTTCCCAGTATGTAGGGAAATAAGATTAGATAAAGCCTCTGAAGATACTGAGAGGGAACTGGATGTGCAAATCTTAGCGTAACTATTATAACTTATAAACATTGCAAGTTCTTCACGTACTTTCAATTTATCTCTTCATCTGGTTCAGTTATTAGTTATCTTAATGTAACAAATTATCCCAGAACTTAGTGTCTTAAAATACACTTATTATCTCATGGTTTCTGTGGGTCATGGATCCAAGCAGGACCTAGCTGGAGCCCCTGGCTTGGGGACATCCACAGCGAGGCTCAGCGAGTTGGCCAGACCGTGGCCGCCCAGGCGTGGCTGGGGAGGGTCTGCTCCCAGCTCCCCTGCTGCTGTTGGCAGGATTCCCTTCCTTCGTGGCTGCTGGCCAGTGGCCCCTCATTCCCTGCCACGCGGGCCTCTCCACAGGACGGCAGTTTGCTTCATCAGAGCAGAAAAGCCAAGAGCAGGGGCAGAGAGCGAGAGCACGATGGCAGCCGTGGCCTCTGTAGTCTGATCTCAGGTGGCGTCCCATCCCTTGGTCTCTGTGGTGTCCCTTAGAAACAAGCCACAAAGTCTGGCCCATGTTCAAGGGTATGAGTACTGGGAGGGGAGCGTTACTGTGTGCCATCCCCAGTTAGGAAACTTTCTGAAGACCACAAAGTTATATTTGTTAGAGGATGAGTCTGCTTTGAGCCAGGTTGCATTCATACATATAAACATTGGAAGGGAATATAAATATTACATGTTCCGATAGCCAGAGATCAGAGTTGTAATGAATATTTAAAAGAGAGATGTTTAGGCTCTTATCGGCTGGTCCCGGCCAGTTCTCCATCTCACACGTGCCTGGGCTGCCCCATGGTGATGAGGTCCTTGAAGATTCTTGGCGGGAGGGGCCGTCCACTCGGGGCCGTCCCTCCAGATATCTTCTTTAGACCTCGACGCCAGCATGTTTCCCCCCACAGCTACATGAGATAGCCTTCCTTTGCATATTGAAATATTTACATCTTTAAAGATTAGTGTTCAAAATACATACCACTGTAGAGAGAGCTCCCCTTTTATTTCCCAGTGATGGGGAAGCAGGGCCCGGGCCTGAGGCAGCGGCTGCACTGGGTCTGGCTGACCCAGGCCACTTCCTTAGTCACCCTGGGCCTGTCTATGGGGACTGGGGAGCCGGGGAACTCTAGAGAAGAAGGACCAGATCTCAGCTGTGGACGTTTTTGCTTCGACAGTTGCATCTGATGGATTCACAAGGGGAATAAATAGTTGACAAGGACCTGGAAGTGGGGGAGGAGGGTGGGGAGGTTTGGGCTAAATAAACCAAAAACTGTCCAATTCCTGGAGAAGTCACTTCCCACATACTAATAAATTACTTAGGGATGTAAGAATTAAAGCTAGCTACTTTTTTTAAAGCTTAAATAATAATAATTAAAAGAGCATAATTAGATCCTAAAAAAGAACCCACCGAATGTATTTTCAGAAACCACCCAGATTGAAGACCCGAGAAAGCAATGGCGGGGCGAGCAGGAGAAGATGCTTAAGGACTATCTCTCGGTGGCTCAGGATGCCCTCAGGACGCAGAAGGAGCTGTACCACGTGAAGGAGCAGAGGCTGGCGCTGGCCCTCGATGAATACGTGCGATTGAACGATGCCTATAAGGAGAAGTCCAGCTCTCACACAAGCTGTAAGTCAGTGTGGCTGTTCACTGCAAACATGGGGACCAAACTGTAGATGACATGTGGCCCCTGGGTTTCTGTGGAGTTTCATTTGGGGCCTGTTCCTTCCTCGGCAGGAAGATTGGGGAGGGCACCCCAGACTTCCCAGTAAATCCCCTTGACCTCATTCCAGATCGCGTATCCTCCCTGGGGATTCTGTATCCCTTCTGTCTTTGCCCCTCCCTCTTCCTCTTTGCCTTTTCTTTAGTTATGAGTCAAATTTTACCCTTTCAGACCAAGGCGAGTTATTCGGCCCTGTGGCCACTCTTGTACACTCTTCCTGGTGGGGAGGAACTGGAACCGTTAGCTAGAGTGACGCTTCTGTTGACCACTGAGTTGACTTAGCTCTCTCTTGTCTCCAAAACTGGTCATCTGGGGCTGGCTTGTTTAAAGAGCAGCACGATGGGCTCAGATGTCCCACTGAAATGGTCAGTTTCTGGATAATGCCAAAAACTCTGATAAACTATATCTGCCATGAGGACCTTGACGATTTTATGCACTGGTATAGAATCCAGAAGAAAATGAAGTACCCTGGTCTTTATGACATTTGTCTTTCTTGAGTTTTTTTAAATTATGAAGGTTTGAAGATTACTTTTTATATTTAGGTGTCTGATGAATGACAATAAAGAAATGATAAAGTAAGTAAGTATCACAGAAGCATGTGAACCTTGTTGTTTTTGGAGTTTGTGAATTCTCAGCTAAGAACTAGTTATGCAACTTGTTTTTCTCTTTTCTCTTTGAAAGTGTTCTCAGGATCTTCATCTAGTACTAAATATGATCCTGATATTTTAAAAGCCGAGATCTCCACTACGCGATTAAGGGTAAGTTTTTTTTATCGTGGCTCTCCATTGAACATGTGTGTAGACTCTGAAGGTGGACAAGGGGCATGAGTGGTCGCCTGCCACGTCCATTCTATGTAGCAGCTCCCTCCGCTTATTCCGATGGGTGGTGTTTCTGCCTTTGTTAGAACTTATTCTGTGATTGACGTTGTCCTCGGTATTGAGACCGAGTATGTTCTGTTATTGGGCAGTTTTATTATTGCAATTAGTATATTGAATCAAAACCCGAGGTTCAATAGCTTAACTTTCCCTTACCGTACTAAAATGACTTCTAGAGTTGGACCCAATTGTTCTTTCATCAGATGGCCCAATATTTAAAGATGCTCAGATTCCTGTCACCAGTCATTCCTTTCTAGAACTTAACTAGTTTCTCACACTTTCTCGTAGGTTGTTTCCTGATCTTTACCTAGACCTTGACTAGTCTCTCACACTTTCTCATGGGTTGTTTCTTGATCTTTATCTAGAACTTGACTAGTCTATCACACTTTCTCATGGGTTGTTTCCTGATCTTTACCCTCAATCTTTTTGACGAAACTGCTGTTGAGGCCAGAGCTTGTTTATCTTTGATTTTTAGAGCTGTAAAGACTGTTCACCGAGTACATAAATTCATGTAACCATTACCTGTGCCATGAAATAAATTATTACCATGACCCCCAAGTCCCCAGTGTATCCCCTCGTGGTCATTACACTCTCCAGAGGAAACGCTGGCCTTGGCAGCACTGTAGGTTAGTTTCTTGCCTGCTCTGACTTTGTAAAACTGGAATCTACCACATGTATTATTTGATGGCTTCTTTTGCTCAACATTTGGACCACTTTTGGATACATACCATAAATTCTTTTACTGATGTACTTCTATAATGATGTACATTGCAGCTTTTTCCAATTCCTGGTAATTAAAAATGATGCCTTAATGTACATGTCTATTATTCATGTCTTTTGGGACACATATGTACACATTTTTCTGAGTTATGCACTAGGAATGAAATTGCTTTGTCAAAAAATATTTATAGCTTCAACTTTAGCAAATACGTGAAATGCTTTGGGGCTTTCTTACTTTATAATATATGCTCTTAGAGCTCTAGATTACTTTCTGCACGTGGCTTTTGCCTGCAACTCACAGGTTTTGAATTTTGTATTTTTATTATCAATCAGTTCAAAATATTTTCTAACTTTTGTAACTTTTTTTTGATTGAAGTATACTTAGCTTTTAAATAGTTGGGAATAGTCTTTTATTACTGGTTTCAGCGTCATTGCACTACCTATTTTTCAGTTCTGAAATTTCTATTTGTTTTTTATACTTGCCCAAATTCTGAACACTAATATATAATTTTTTGAACAAAATAATAACAGTTACTTTTTAAATTCCATGTCTTGATTAGTATAAAACCTAGATTTCCTATATGTTGGATTCTTCAATATGGTCTGAAGAATGGTTTTGGTTTGGGGTCAATATTTGACCACTTACAACTGCTTACTTTTTATTAAGAGCCATATATTATGTATGGAAAAGTATAAAGACGATTTGAGGTTCAGGATGATCTTGTAATCCTTTAAAGAGAATTTAGTTTTGCTTTTCGTAGAAAGTTAGGCCTGGGACATACAATTTTAATTCAGTCAGGGTGTGTATTTGAAATCTGAGTTTCATCTCTTCTCGAAGAGTGGGTCTGTTCCCAGGTTACCCTTTCTCTTAGCGCAGAGCTCTTCAAAGTCCTGGTTGAACTCCTTGGGTGTCTTGTGAGAGCGCCTTCTGCTGGACGGAGGCTGAACTCCAAGCCTCTCCCAAGCTTCTGCTCCATGGACCGGACTGTGTGTAGCTCCCTGAGCTCAGGCTCTTACTCTCTGCCTCAAAAGGAAAAACTGCTCAGTCTGGATCATGACTGTGGGCTTCCCTCGCCTTTCGGGTCTTTCACACAAGTTCTAGTTCGCCAGTATTTTTAAATAGATGTTTTTTCTTCTTCTGACTTTTCTATTCTCAGAAAACGAGTGTGAAAAAAGTTTGTCTCTACTTTCAGACCTCTCTTCAGTTTGGGTTTCTGGGTTCAGTTTGGGAAGTCGTTGATAGAAGTGCTCGGGGCTTGCTGCCATGAACATCCTCCAGTGCGCCAGACCCTTTGCTCTGTCGGCGCACCCCTCTCTCCGTGCGTCTCTCAAGAACATCCTGTGATGCCTTGTCTGACGCCTTGTTGCTGATCCCTGTACTGTCTGCACATTTCTGTGACACTGGACTAGGTACCTTATCTAAAAAAAGGAAAGCAGTGTTTGTCAAACTTACTCTTCATGAACCTCTGTACTCACTTGAGCTGTGCACGTCTCAGGAAATTACTACTTTTTATTATTGCCCTTTGGAATTTTAACCATTTTTCATAGTTCTTGCCTCTGTAAGGCACGTGGTAAAGGGAATGACCTTGATCAGCTAGTGTAGTTTGTTCATTTAAATCCCCCTCTAGAAAAGCAAACTAAGGAAAGGATTTAAAAACAAAACTTATAGGAGATTTCATACAAAGCCATTTAGAAGGAAAGGGAACCCATCTCCATCGGGGAGATTCCAGGAGGTCCCAGTGGTCACCCTCCCCAGACCTGTGCAGCGGAATCTTAGATAAAGCTTATTTAATGCCAGGGTCACTCTGCTCTCACTATCCGATGCCTGCATGTCATTTATACATTTCATTGCTGTGCGACCACAAGGGTGAGGCAGACAGGAGTGCCCCCTGAAGATGCTTCCCTCTCGAAGAAGACATAGATATTCATAAGCGACCGTAATAAAAGATCGGAAGTGGCCTCTTCATCTCTTGCAGCAGGAAGCGTTGAACACGTCCTTGCAGCGTGACCACTTCGTAGAAATGCTCCCTTGGCAGACCGGCCCTCGTGGGCTGCGCTGCTCCTGTCGCTCGTGTGATGCCCCCTCTCCGCTGTTTGTGCACATTTGCCAGGCGGCCCTTTCAGAAGTGGGTGGGCACCGCGGCAGAGCCGCGCGGAGTTTGGTAAACTGGCCTTTCTTTGGCTTGTCTGCCCTGTGGAAATTGCTGTATGTGCTGGTCCCTTTCACGGCAATAGCAGCTCGTGAAGAATGAACTCCTCATTGTGGTGGTGTCTCAGAGCACCCTCCGGCCTTTTTGGTCACAGTCACAATTTTTTTAGACAAAGCCAAGCACCAGCTTCATACTTCATTATCTTGATGCAGCAGCATTAGCAAGTGTGCTTCGTTTCTTTCGCTGAATTAGAGTTAGTGGGTCAAGCGTTTGGGAACCAAGTATTTGGAACATGTGTCTAAAACACCTTTTTATGTTATTTTATATTATGGTCATAGGTATTGGTGATCGTTGCTTTCAGACTCCTCCTTGGTCAAGTGGGGCAACAGTAACTTCCTGGCATCCTGTTTCTAGGTGTTGAAATGGTGAAATGAATAAGTTAATGCTTTTTTATTAATATACTTATAACTTTTAAAGGTAGTGTTCAACTGTTTGAGAAAATCTATTTTTTAAGAAGAGGAATATAAAAACTTTTACTGTGAAATTTATTATTTTACTTATTCATAATAGATACTTAGACCACAGTCTTCTTGGGTTGGGAATGGAATATCTCATACAAACTGAATCTTAAATTCAACTGGTATTTTAAAAAATGTATGCCCCAAATTACAAATAGGTGTGATATTTGGTGGAGAAAATTTGTGATGAATTTGATTAAGTTTTTACTATTATTTATTAAACCGAAATAAAATGTTGGGAGTATAAAATAAAGTCTTTTGAAATACAAAGGTATTTGAGAAATTTATTGAGTACCATGGCACATGCTCTGAGCCAACTTTTAATTTTGTAAAAAAAAAAAAAGAAAACAAAGGCCCCTTTGGTTAAATTATTTGTACTCCACTCTCAACACTTGGCTGGTTGTTCTCAAATCTATTTTCTCACTCACTGTTAGCATGAATTCAGTTATTCTTAGCAGTGGTGCTGGACTTAGAAAAGTCATCCACAGTCTCACTGATTTGTAATCTTGGGCACAGGCTTTTGAGAATGGCAGTTGACTTTAAAGTTTAGTTTGTAATTGTTGATAGTGTTCATTCATGTGCACATCACATTATGTCACTTTATCCACCAGTCAACTAACAGACAAAAAGCATAGCAGTGTCTTCAGGTGAAAAGAAATCTGTCTCCTGAGAGTATAATTACCACCAGTATGGACTGACTTTTTTTTTTTTTTTTTTAAATATATCTTTATTGATTTCAGAGAGAGGAAGGGAGAGAGAGAAACATCAATGATGAGAGTCATTGATTGGCTGCCTCCTGCACGCCCCCAACTGGGAATCAAGCCCACAACCTGGGCCTGTGCCCTGACCGGGAATCGAACCCTGATCTCCTGGATCCTAGGTCGACCCTCAACCGCTGAGCCACGCCCGGCCGGGCAAGGACTGACTCTTGAGTAGATGTGAGTGATGTCTTTATAGTCGCACTACATTTAAAACTTAGCATATGCCCGGAGTTCTTTGAGCTGCGGCTTCCCTGGTTTCGGGGTATTGAAGGTGACGGAGTGATGCTGATGGCGACACCAGGGTGAGCGTTAGACACAGAGCTTCTTTCAGGCTCTTCAGAAGTGAATGTGTGGTGTCGCTGGTGTTGTGTCAGAAAATGGTGCACCAGGCATAGTGAATTTTGAATGACACGAAGAATGACATGACTCACATTCCCTAAAGAAAAGAGAGCAAGACAGACAGAAGATGAGAGAGAGATACCCGTCCAGCCCAGAGCTGGTGTCATCGGTGAGGACGTGCCAGCACCCTGGCACCCTTAAAATCCGTAGCCCAGCAGAAACCCCCCCCCCCAAAGCATCCTCAGACCTTGAGTAGAATAAAACTGTGGCACTTGGTCACGTGTATGGATTTAATAGTTTTTGCTTCTCTCTTTCCCCAGTGATTTGGGTCTCCCTTTTCCCCCTTTTTAGCTCTGAAGGTGCCACAGTGCAGGCTCGATAACATGCACGTTAAAAGGAGCCCTTCACTGGCACCGCGCTTTCGGGAGGAGGTGCTCGCTTTCCCCGCCCTGCGAAATCCCTGTGCCAGCCCCGGCCGTGGCTGCGGCCCCCTCCTCAGCTCTCGCACGGCCCTGCCTGCGTCATGCTCGTGGCATTTTAGCCTCAAGCGCTGCCAACTTCTCTGAGGGAGCATGCAGCCCAGGAAGACGGGCGTAGGGCAGCAGTGATCATAGTGATCAGTGTGAAGGGATTCTGTAAAACCTGCAAAAGTCATCTGCTCATTTCTTAAGGGCTGTGGGAGTTGGCTTTGTGGAACTGTATGAGATAAAGATATTATAATGAATACATTCAAACCAACACTTCCTGATAGTTTGATACTTTTCCGTGACATATACACAACGAATACATTCACCGAATGTGTTCACATTAAATTTGGGGAGAATCAATCTCCTGAGGCCATGACAATGAAGTAGGGAGAGAAAATAATACCTACTTGTGCTACATACATTTTGAAATCTTCGGCATTTTCATGTACATATTTATTTCTAGAATTGAGGGTGGTAGACATAGTACTACAGCTTTTACTCAATCAAAGAACCAGAGTCCGAGGGAGCCCCTTCAAGATCTAGGGGAACAGAGTTGTGTGGTTTGAGATGAGCCAGTGGATCCCAAATTTAGATCTTGTGCCTGTAGAGAAAGAAAGAGAGATTGATGAACTAGGTCCAACGGGGAGATATTCCCCCTAGAATTTAAGGTGTTGGAATCACATGAATATCTCTTAAAAGACCCAGCTGGCTCTTGTTTTTGCCCAGGAAGTATTAGCTGCTGTAGGAATTGTCTGCTAACAACAGATCATTGGAGACGTGAACAAGCTCCGTAAAACGACTTTTCAGACATTGGATCGCAGGCGGTAGAATATTGATCCCTAACCGAAGGGGAGTAGGGAGGCGAGCCCTAGGCCACAGCGTTGGCAATGGGGGAGGGAGGACTCACACAGGGCCCAGTGTGTGCCGAGCTGAGGACACAGAAGGGCAAAGTTCAGTGAAGTGCAAGTGTCAGGACTCGGGGGACATGCTGGAGAGGAGGAGGGGAATAGTCCGTGCTCCGCCAGCCAGAGCGGAGGGACCTCGTAAGACGTGGGGCACCAGGTAGAGGCAGTAATGGGGCCAGAGGACATACACAAATGACCGGTGGGCACAGGAAAGATGACCGCCGCTAATCACTGAACACATGCAAATCAAAGCCGCAACGAGCTGTCTCCTCACGCCCATTAGGTTGGCTATTATTTTTTTTTTAAAAGCGGAAAGTAACAAGTGTTGGTGAGGATCCGGAGAAATTGGAACCCTGCACATTGTGGCTGGGAATGGAAATGGTAGAACCGCTGTGGAAAGCAGCATGGCAGTTGCTCAAAAAGTTAAACATAGAATCACCATGTGATTCAGCGAGTCTCCTTCTAGGTATAGACCCAGAAGAACTGAAAGCAGGAACTCAGGTTCTTACACTCCCATGTCCACAGCGGTTTTACTCGCAATAGCCAAAGGGTGGATACAAGAAGCAAAACCGGTAAGGTGTGTGTATGTACGTCGACGTTTCCCTCTCTTTCCCCCTTTCTCTCTCTCTCTCTGAAAAGCAATAGAAAAAATATCCTTGGGTGAAGATTAAAAAAAAAAGGCAGAAATTATCAGAATGGTTAAAATAAGAACCAACTCTATGATGGCTACAACAGGCCTATTTTAAATATAAATACCCAAGTGGGTTGAAAATTAAAAGGAATGCAAAAGATATGCCAATGAAAATACAAATGCAAGGAATGTTGCTCTTGTCATAGTAATGTCAAAGTAAACTTTGGAACAAGGATATTTTAGGAATTTTCTACTAATAAGTCAGTTCATCAAAGGACATAATGATATATTCACATAATCCTAAATAAAGATTTACACACATAATAACAGAGTTTTAAATACCTGAAAAAGACCAATAGAACTGAAAGGAGAAATACCAATGTACAATTATACTTGGATATATCAACACCCCTTTCTCAGTAATTGATAGACCATACAGACAAAATCATGGTTGTTGAAGCTGTGAACAGTGCCATCAACCAGCCTGATCAAACTAACATTCGTGGAACATACCATCTAAAAATAACAAAATACATATTTTCAGGTGCACATGGAGCATTCACAAAGGAGACCTTCCTCTAGGGTGCGGTGGGTCCTATAGCAACTTTCTGGTTTATTTGAATTACTGGTGGAGATCTAGCATTGACTTTCCATATTTTTATCTAGTATCTCAAGGTAGCATATTTCTTTTATGGTTCATATGTTTCCCATTGGCTTTGTTTTTTGATGACCAAAGTCATTCATTAGTCATCACAAATGGTTCTGAGTGCTCTGGGGTTCTATTTTCCTCTATTCCTTAGGTCAAAAATGTTTTTACTATTAACACTGTGACTCTCTGGAGCTGATTTCTGGTTTTCTTTAAAGGTGAGGGTTGTTAGTGATACGGGAGCCGCGGTGAAGAGAAGGGTGACAGTTGCCCTTTGTGGGCCTGCGTAAGGAGCTCCGGCGAGACAGTAGAGGACACGTGAAGGGGAAGGCGGTCATTAGCCAAATGCCACTTTCCCCATTATGGCTTCAGTGCCGCAGGGTTCGCTCATAGCGCAGCCTCGTGAAACCTGCCTGTCGGGATCCTCCCAGGGCCCACAGGTTTCTGGAATTTGCTTCCCTCGTTGTCATCTTCTTTCTCCTCCTGAAATAAAACTAGCTACACTCGGGTTATAGGAGCCGGCCAGAAGCGCTCGGATTTCCAGCCCGCCCATCACGCCTAGTCGCGGCGACTCCCTGGCTTTCAGCAACAGCTTGGAGGCCCGTTTGAAATGTCGCTGCTGTCGCGTGGGCGGCGTGGAAAGCCGGAGGAGCAGGCGCCAGGCGCGCTCGCCCCGCATTCGGCGATCCCGGGGCTGAGACCTGATTCCGCAGGAAAGGCCTGGGCAGTTAGACGGCCGCTCTGGCTGCAGAAGGTCCCGCACGTGAGAGAGAAACACAGGCTCCGAGGCCGGGGGCGCTGTTCAGATCTCCAGCTGGGGTGGGATCTAGGGATAATGAAGTTTCTAAACTAAGATAAGCGCCGCAGATTTTGTTTAGGCCGTTTTGCTACAATTCCAGTTTGTCTTGGGTCTTCCATGTACTAACATGCCATCGTAACTAAAACTTTTATTATTGTAGTTTTTGAAAATTCTCCCGGGTTCTAGACTGCTCTTTGCTGCCGAGTAGCAGTGGGACTTCAGCAGGTTCCTTGCGCATCCTGTTTAGGTCTGAGAAGAATTAAACTGCTTCTCTAGGAGGGGAGTGTGAGGACTGAAAATAGGTTTTCACATTTATCGCAATGTCTGGAATACACAGGGTGCTCGTGACTTCTAGCTCATGGCTTTCTAGGCACGTCCACATTGTGCTAAGCTTGCAGGTCAGCATTAGCTTAATCCTCTAGCTGTGATCTAAGATACTTGTCTTTACATCCTGTGCCCTGCACTCGAGGGTGGGTTGGAGAGTGGAAGATAGAAACAGCGCTGCTCTAAGAGCCAACGACGTCAAATGGTTCTCCGAAAAGAAAGGTTGTTGAGCTCATCAAGACCATGGTCTTAAAGCCAGAAGCAACTGGAAATAATGTCTGGTTGGAAATACTGTTTTCACTTGTCAGTGTCATTAGAATCAAACTTTTTTTTTAATAGTAAACAAAATCAAATTTAACATTGGTATTCGGGAGCTGAGAATCATTCAGGTAATCCACTAAGAAGGCCCCCAAAATAAAAAGAGCAGCTTATAGCCAACTTTAGGTAAAGAAAATAATGTGGAAGGAAAGAAAGCGCAGGTCAGCTTTCTCTGTCACTGTCGCTCATACAATCAAGTGTCCCATCGCTCAGAGAGACCCTGAATTGTCAAGTATTAATTTTAGATTTTAAATGATAATTTTTGAAAAGAAATTAAATTGGTGTGTCATCACAGTCCAGATGAGTGTAAGTAGAATGCTATTTTTATGTCAATGAAATTTACCAATTGTTTTAATTCAGTTCTTAGTAGGCTCAGTATCACCGTTTTTATCAATGGTGTTTTCAAAGGTAAAGACAGGTGTCAGCCCAGTTGTTTGAGTTGCTACTAATCTTTGGCTTAACTGTTGTTGATTTAAAATAAAATGTCAGTCTTTTTGGTAAAAAGCTCTTGGGAATGCTGTCAGAGTAGGACATGTGGAATGAGCTGTTGATTACTGATGGCCCTTTCGACACAGTAGCCTAATGCTAACACGGAAGTGTCCTCGTGGTATCCTGTGCATCAGCTCATCGCTCTTCGTGGATTACAGACCTTCCTGGTCCATTCAGGTGTCTCCTGCTCCAGGGGGTCAGCCCTCATCCCCAGCCAGGAGTGAGCCTTTCGCCTCAGGGCCCCAGCAGCCTGTGCACAGTCATCCGTATTCCATTCCTTTTCCTGGTAAACTGTAAGCACCTTGGGGCACAAACTGGCAAACACTCAGATGAACCCACCAGACAAATGACTGGACGTCTGCTGTGTCCAGAGTACGTGCCGTAGGGGTACAGACGTGAGTTTTGCCCAGCACTGTCCTTGTCTCATCCTCGCGGTGCCCAGTCTTCCCCCGATGTTTCTCCTATATTCCGCGATGCCCTCTTTTCAGTGAACTTCTCCTGGCACTACTCGAGGCGATTTCGGAAGATAGAGGTGGCGAGCTGGGTTTCTGAACTGCCTTCTTTCAATACATACTCTTTCTAGGTGATCCCATTTAGTCTCATGCATTTTAAAAAATCATCCGTACGTCAGCGACTCTCAGTTTTGTATCTCTAGCCCAGACACCTCTCCTGAACGTCAAGTCCACACATTCCAATTGCCTTTGAGGTCTCACGGGTACCCGGAGAACGTCTTAAAGAAAACTGGTCTTCCTCCCAAATCTGGTCCCACTCTTCAGGAAAGCCCCTTCGTGCACCCCACTGGCAGGCCAAAACCCTGGACATGACCTTTGACATGTCCTCTCCCCCACCGTCCGCGCTGGGCCCATCTCCCAGTCCTGTTGACCCTGCCTCCAGGATGTGCCTCCTCTGGGCCCTGCCCCCGGCACTGCCCGCGGTGCGGCTCCTGCTGGCCCCTCTGGGTCCACTCACCGGGGCCATCACAGTGATCTTTTAAAATCTTAAGCACCTCATCTTTTAAAATTCTCCTTGATTCTTACTGTCCTCAGGACGAGACACAGGAATCCTCAGCGTGGCGTCAAGACTCTGTCGCCAGGCCCCCTTTTCCAGGCCCTCCCAGGCCACCTGCCACCGCTGTGATCCCAGAGGCTTGCTGAGCTCCCCTTCCTGCGGCGGGGTCTGCCCACAAGCTCTGCCTTCCCAGAACCTTCCCTGCGTGAGGCTCGCAGCCTCCCAGCCTGACCGTTTCCTCAGGCAGGCTTATCCACGACCTTGGACTGCGGCGGGTCCCATGCTCCCCGCGTCTGGAAGTGTCCTGAATGTTCTCTTTCTCTCGCCTGTGGTAGCTGGCGAGATCCATTTCACTGAGTGATTATTTGCTCGGTGTCTCGCTCCCCGTGGTTCTGTGTGACCATTGAGGGGGTGTTGGGGAGCGGAGGGACTGAGGGAAGAGAGAGAGAGAGAGAACTCCTGGGCATGGAGGGATAAATGGTGTTGGAAAAAACAAAAATAATAAAAATAAATTAACAAAAAACATAAGCAGCCAGGAAAGTTGGACAGTTATAAAGTTTAAAAAAGAAAAAAAGACCATTGAGGGCCAAGACCATGTCTGTTTTGTTCACGCTGCAGACCCAGGGCCCGGCACCTGGTGGAGAGTCAATGCGTGTTTGCGGCATGCGTGGGATAAACGGGGTAAAAGCCCGGAAGCGCGTAGAAATGCTGCACAGCAGGACGTGCTTCACTCTGCAGGCAGCCTCGCCGTGTGGGGACAGGTTTCTGCCGGCGTGAGGACGCAAGCTCGTGACTAAACCAGGCTCCTGCGGCCTCTCTGACCGTCCGACCTTAGTGTCGTTATTACCGAGGAACACATGCGGCAATAGGGAGAAATATTTTTTATCAGTTTGACATCAAATACTTGTTGACCGCCTGCTGTTTGCCCGGGACTGTTCTGACAACTGGAATACAGCCTGTGACGCTTTCCCGTGGGGGCGGCCGGGCAGTAAACTAGCACAACGAAAATTGTAGCTTTTGAAAAATACTACGAGCTAAATAAAACAGGGTGGTGGCCTGGGTGGGTGGCTAGAGGAATCCTATTTAAAAAGGTGGTTTGTGAGCGGAGACCCGAGTGACGAGGGGTCAGCGATTGGAGATCTGGGAGGAGAGAGCTCCGGCCGCGGGGAACAGCAGGTGCAGGGGCCCCGAGGCAGGCGCTGCCTGACGTTTGAGACACAGGCGTGGCCACTGGTCCGGGAGCGGGCCGGATGCGAACACGCTTCCAGAGTCAGCGATACCGTGGTTTAAAGTCCTGACTCGCCCTTCCTGGCTGTTTATCACAAAACGGAGACAATAGTGATGTCGCACTCATAGGAATGTTGCCGAATAGATGATGCGGGTTAACATGAGGAGTAATGTCCATCACCGATAACTGAAACGTGATTAATCTGCCGTCACAGAATTTCTGTCAAGGAGAAACCGGTGGAGTGAATGTTCAACCAAGGGCTGTGTTTATGTGTTTAATAGTTTACTAATGGGTTATCTTTTAAAACCGTGTTGCTAATTATTTACAAACATTCATATCTACATTGATTTCTCTCAAAAGGTGAAAAAGCTGAAGAGGGAGCTCTCGCAGATGAAGCAGGAATTGCTCTATAAGGAACAAGGCTTTGAAACCTTGCAACAGTGAGTATAAAAATGCTGCAGTTGCCTTTAGAGTAATGCAAAGCCCCCTCACTAACACAAGGCAAAAGCAAGTACAGGTTCCATATAGAATTTCTCAAGGAAACCTACAGGTAAAAGCTCAAAGCTCTGCACTGAAAACAAAAAAAGCAGTCAACCAGCAAACCAAAAACTTGGGGAAATCTATGTACTTGGAAAAACGCTGAAGGTTTTATTAATCATTAGAGATCCAAAGAGACCAAAGTGAAAAACAAGCTTTGTCTCCCGGCACCTGCCGGCTGCTCCAGGATTGAGGTGTGGAGCTGAGATGGGCACAGACGTGCCTCCCACATTCTCCTTCAGGCTGCACTGAGCATGTCCCCAAGGCCCTGCCTCTGTCACCCAGCATGACCTGGAGTCTCCCCGTGGGTGGTGACCTCAGGGAGTGAGGGGACCGTCAGCAGAGGAGCCTGAGCCCCTCACTTCTGGGTGCCCCCTCTCCTCTCCAGGCCCACAGCCGGGCTGAAGGTTGTAGAAGACCCAGGGAGGCAGGAGCTGGCAGTCCACGCCCTGTTCCCAGCCCCTGGAAGCCCCGGCTCTCCCTGCCACCCAGCCCGGCCTAACTAAACCCTGACAGGCTCTCTGGACTTCCCAGCTCTCCTAACCCCAGCCACAGGGCCTCTGATGCAGAGGAAGCCGCTGGTCCATGGCCACATGGCCACAGAGGCGTTTGGAGGCCACGTCCCCTGAAAGGCAGTCAGCTGGCCCAGTGCACCAGCTGAGGGGCCGTGGGGCCGTGTTTGTAGGGATTTCCCTGATCAGGGTCATGTTCATCCTGTCTCCCTTAATAGTGATCCAAGCTAGCGAGGCACCACCCCTTCTGAAGATCCCAGCGTCCCTGGCCAGGCAGACACACACTGATTGTTCTGTGTGTTTCCATGAGGAGTTGTATCTCAGATGCCCAGTCGCTCTTGAACACCCGTCATGTGACTTCCCTTTCAGGCACTGGTTTGGTGGCTCACTCTTTTTTGCCTACTCACCTCATGGAACCCCAACTGTGATATGCTTTGAGATGCACCCATCCTAATGGTTCTCAAATATGACCACGTGTTAACATCATCTGAGGGGCTCTTAAAAACATGCCCATTTCTGGTGTGCTCCCCAGATGGATTTTATGAGATCCCCAGGTGGGGGCTTAAATATAGCTCTGCTCTAAGAGGTTCAGTTGGTTGCAGAGCCCCCCTAAACACTGGGCAGACCTGGGAAGACACAAATGTCATTGAGTAATTGTATCAACATAACAGAGCCTAAAGGGGGGCTTTGTGGCCAGAGTGGGGAGAGAAGACAGATTAGAGGAGCACCGTGGAATGTTTAGCCGCACGTTAACCGTTTTTCAGGCACGTGAAATCATAACCCGCGTCACCACCGGGGGTTAAAGGTTAGCCAAACTTGCTGTTTTTGTTCTGTTGATGAAACAATGCCACATTGTCTCAAAGCAGTTTGCTTGCAAGCAGTTTTTATAGGAATCTGAGGCATGTTTAAGAATCTGTCAATAACATTCCACAAGAAAACAATAGCCATTTGTTGTAAAAACTCCGGCATTCTCCTGCAATGATGCTGATCCCTCCAACCGAGAGCAGAGAGATATGGTATCTAACCCCAGCGGCCTCTGTCTCTATCTCCCCTGGCGACAAAATTAAGCTGTTTTCACTTAGACCTTAACCACCTCGCTCCTAGAACACTGAATAGTAATTGATCGAACCCAGCGACCATACTCTTCAATAAACCGTATTCCTGGTGCTCTAAGGGGACTTTTACTTGGGGTCGGGATAGAAAGTGTATTTCAGGAAAATGTTTAAATAGAATCCCACTGCTTTTGCAACTTTTCACTTATTCACAATAGAATGAGACATTTTTGTTGAGCCTGGAATTACAGTGTAACTTAAACCCGGGCTTTCATTTTCCTCGGCACGATCTTTTATGCCGGATGAGTGTATGTGGTTTTACTCTCTAGTTACTCATTCGGTCATTCTCTGGTCCCACGTTTGACCTTGGCCTAAGCGATAGTGCCGTGTGTGTAGCTGGAGACCAGGTCAGGCCATATTTCCACTCTGCCGCCTCCAGCATTCACTCGGAATTGGCCGGGAAAAGGCTGGGACCCCCAGCAAGAGAGCACACACATTTTCTAAGGTGGCCTAGCTCCAGGGGGACTTACTTTTGCAAGGAAGGCTTGCAAATGGCAATCTCTTCTCTTCCAGAAGAGACTAAGATGTAGGTAACAATTCATTGCAGGGTGCACACAAACCAAAATGTTGTTTTTTATTTTTTCAGGGAAAAGTATAAAATGGCATTTCTCAAATTAAGAACAAAAAACACAGTACTTTGTTTTAAAAATCAGCAAATAATGCTCATATTTTATTATATTGCCAGTTAGGGTCAAAAGAGAAAAGAGGTGTCAGATGAAAAGTGGAGGAGGAAAGGGAGAGTGAGGGAGGGAAGGAAAAGCCACATTGAGGGCAGAGAGGCTCAGAGGAGGCAGGAGTGGGAGGAAAGACCAGAAGGGCTCCCTGGTGGATGCCAGGCTGAGGCGGCCCATTCTCGTCAGGTTCAATATTCATCCGGTGGAGCCGAGATAGCCAGGAAATTGTCATCTATTTTTAAAGCTCGCTGAAATTTAAATTATCCATCTTGAAGCAGTCCTGCTTTTATTTTTAAAAGGTAAAGTTAATTCCTGAAAACAGCTTACCTGCTTTTTTATTTTCAAATGTTAAAGTTGATTTCTGAATTAAAGATTTGTTTCACTGTTAAATTCTGAAGTTTTTACCCAAATAGGAAAAAATTACCTGGGCTTTAGAAATTCACTTTGACACAGTTTGAGACACCTAGCTATTTCATGAAATCGCACAGGTTTTTTAAAAATCAAAATAAGTTTTTTGCCTCAACTATTAAGGACTCAACGATTTCCCTGAAAAATCCCTTCCCAGATAAAATTAACGAATATCCAAAGTGCTTCCAGTGTTTTAATCAAATATTCTAAGTGTAAAAGTCATAGGGCCCGAGCCCGAGTCTGTTGTTTTGAAGGTGTCACCTGACCAGCCCAGTGTTTAGGTGATGTAGGGGCTAAGTTCGTCTCACCTTTCTGGCCTCGGTTTCCTCATTTGGAGGAAGAGACTGGCAGGGTCCCCTCCCACCCCAAACACTGTGTGTGCTTCGTTCAGTGATTTCATTCATTGCACTTTGTTATCAAATGATCTCATGATGAGATTTATTTTCTTTTCTTAGGTTCTTTAAGACTTTAATTGCTCATTCAACAGCATAAAATATTTACTAAACTAGTACTTGGAAAATAGGTTGTCTCCACACTGCACTTGTGTGAGTAAACTTTGGAAGAGTGGATAAGATGGCATTGTTGTTGGTCTTTTCAGATTATACAGTCGCATTGAAACAAATACAAATCATTAAATGTCTTAAACCCAAGGAGCTCAGAGCCAGTTTTCTGTGATTCAGTAGCTGGCTTTTCTCCGTGGGCGAGACTGCAGCTGTGTCCCGAGGAGAGCTGCGGGGCGGGGGCGTAGTGGACACCTGGGCAGCTCGCCGTGGCTGCCGCGCACCCTGGGCAGGCGGTGGGCGAGCCAGGAGAGCGAGGGTGAAGGAACTGTTAAACCTTCGTTTAGGAAGAAGTGGGCACGTGGGTTGGGCCCTTCAAACCCAAACAGCCAGGTTCCATGACGTCCACAGGGTGGCCATGTGGACCGTAAGGACGTTTGCAGAGCAGGCTGCAGGGAGGACTCTTTATTCAGTGGTGGTTGACGAGTGAGCTCATCTGCCCCCTCCTGACTTATTCCTGGACTTGAACTCATTCGGCAAGGCAAGCAGTTTTACCCCGACTCATAACCGTTACAAATACAGAATAAATATACCTGGTGTATTTGAAAGGAAGGAGAAACTAACTGCACAGTCCAGTAGGGTAGGGTGCTTGCTAGGGTGAGTAATAATCGCTACCGTGTATGAGGGGCCTTCGGGCTGCAGGCACGTGCTGGGTTTTGCAGACATTCTGCAGGTAAAACTCGGGCGCAGGGATGAATCCTGGAGTCCCTGTGGTGAATCCCGGAGTCCCTGTGGTTGTCCCTCTGCTTAATCGTTCCCCGCCTCCTGAACTTTGTCAGGGTGGATCAGGAAAGCCTAGGATGAGGTTTGAGCTCTGCTGGCAGTGGGATGAGCCAAACAGACTGAGGGCAAAAAGGCTGGGCCTGAAAGTGATTAGAAAGGGCCTGGGCAAGGCGGGAGGTGGGAGGCGGGAGGGATGTTAGCTGGACGTGGTTAGAGGAGACAGGAGGAGAAACTAGCCGCTCAGAAGGACGCTCGCAGCATGTGAGAGCCGAGGACTACAGCAGCCAGCCAGCGAAGACAACCCTACACCAGTTCCTCCTGTCTCACTGGTGCTCAGTCATTCTTTAATTTTTTTCTTTCTCTCTTTTTTTCTTCTTTTAACAGAATTGATAAAAAAATGTCTGGTGGCCAGAGTGGCTATGAACTCAGCGAAGCCAAAGCCATTCTCACAGAGCTGAAGTCCATCAGAAAGGCTATTAGCTCAGGAGAGAAAGAAAAACAGGACTTGATGCAGGTATGCGATGGGCCATTTCGTCAGGTCAGACCCCTGCCTTCTGGGCCGGCAGGACTGCGGTTCACACCCAGCTAGCTGGTCTTGCTCCAGAAAGCGTGGTCTTAATATAGACATAACACATACAAGACTTTACTTGGATGTATTCTGCTTTTGCTTCACAATGACCCTGCTGATTAGAGCAGTGATTCCTGACACGCATATAACATATGTAGGTCCTGTGACAAAAGTTCATGGAACTTGAACAAAGTTACAGTGGAATCTTATAAATCAGCAATTTTAGGTCATCTTTGATTCTTCCATTAAACTTTGGGTTTATACACAGGCCAGATTAAATTAAAAGATTAGATTCCTTTTTAATGACAGAAGTACATAAAATAATTAATTAGTAGATGCAGAAATCAACAGTAGAGCTGGAAGGGACAGTAGGTATCTTCTGTGACTTTTAAACCTCTTTGGCCACAACACACAGTAAAAAATATACGTTACACCAAAACCCACTAACACACAAATATCTTTACCTATAGATACACACAAAACAAATTTCACAGAAATAATACCCACTCAGATTTCATTTTCTAGTCCGTTCTGTTTCTTTAGAAAACTGGTCATGACCTAAATTGATTGAGTGCATTGTCATCACAGGTAGGTTTGAAAAATACTAATCTTTTCACTGCACGGATGAAAAAATAGAAAAGACTTGCCCAACATCGCTAAACAGTTTCTTGGTTCTTTTCTGTGATGTATTATTTGATGTGACCATTTAAGTTCCATCCCTTTTATAGATGTATTTTGTATAAATATCCCTTTGAAAGAAAATAGAGAAAGTTGGGTAAAAAAAAAACCCAAAAAACAGATCTCTGATAGTTCTAATTTCTTATGAGAAGTTAAAATATCAGGATCAATTAATTCCTCCTGGTGGGGGCGTTTTTCCCTCCTACGTGCTAAGCTCTCTGACGTCCTCCACGTTTCCTGACAGAGCCTTGCTAAGCTGCAGGAGCGGTTTCACCTGGATCAGAGCATCGGCAGATCGGAGCCAGACCTGAGATCCAGTCCCGTGAACTCCCATCTGTCTCTCTCCAGACAGACCCTTGATGCCGGGTCCCAGACAAGCATTTCCGGAGAGGTAAGCCACGCCTGCGGACAGGCTGCCCCGGCGCTGGCCTGGACCGGCCGTAATTACAGCAGGGGTGTGTGTTGTCCCATTTGGGGTTCCACCAGCAGATCTGCAACGAGTTCCCAGTAGTTTTCAGGTTCTCTTACGCTTTTTCGAATTATTTGCTGTTAAAGCAAAACAGTTTGAGATCAAACAGTATGGCTTAACTGTTTGAAAAATTATTTTTCGAAGTTATTTAGTTCCTATTTTATGCAGTCGAAAGCTAAATTATGCTGAAAATTTTGGCTCCTAGTTATGAGGAAATTAGTTCCAGTTCATAAAGTTTATTGACCTGCACACCCCTCATAAACTGTGGGGTCCCAGAAACATTTACCTGGTATTTTTTTTAATCTTGAATTTAATGTGTGGAGAAAATGATGGTAAAGTCTTTGAAAGACAGACAGACTTGAATTCAAAAGAAATGTTTTGCCCCTTCTGAGACCATAAAGTCAGTGCCTTTTTCAACCGGTGTCTCAGTGTCAGGACCCCCTCCTTAAGCTTTGCAGTGACTCGTTCGTCCCAGAAACAGGAGGAGCTTAGCTTCATTCACGAGCAGAGTTCATTGACTTTGTCCCTTCTGTTTTTCACTAGATCGGAGTGAGAAGTAGATCGAATTTAGCTGAAAAGGTCAGGCTGAGCCTGCAGTATGAAGAAGCCAAGAGAAGGTAACCCTGGGCAGCGGCCCGGCGCGGCGGTCAGTGGGCTCCAGCGGCGGTGGCGTCCCCAGTCCATCCCCGCTCCTGCAGTGACACCTGCTGGCGCTCCCCACACGCTCCCGCGGAGGCTGCGCTGGGCTCCGATCCCCAGGGCTGCAGGCCCCTCTGCTCGCCGTTCCTTCCCCTCCCCGCCCGCAGAGCTGGAGGGCATGGAGAAGTCAGGATAAGTGTGGGAAGGAAATTATCCCCTGTTCTGGAGGAAAGAAGGTTTGAGCTTGTATGATGCTTACGGTTAACAGGGCGAGGGTAGGAACGGGACACAGTGGCTCAGGTACAGGAGTGGGTGGCCGTGCACGGGCTCTCAGGTAAATAGCTTTCAGTGTGTCCCTTTGTTTGAGGGGGGACTCCGGCTAATGTCCTTGAAGGTGCTGAGGTGTCTGGCCCATTGACTTCTTTACCTCGTGGACTCCTGTTACTCCCAGTGCTCTCTTTTTTTACCTCTCGATTCTGCGTTCAGCAGGCCTAGGAGACCTCACCGCTCTTACCTGGCAGGCGCTCTCAACCTGTTTTCATGGTGTAGGTGAGGGAGTGAGTCATACGAATACAGCTGATACCACTATTTTCCTTTTAAGATTTTAAAATGCTATTGATACATCATTTAGGAAGACACGGGTGGGGGGCTGCGTTATTGCTCTGCAGGGGTGAGAGACGTTTATCACGTTGCTCCTCGTGAGCTTATGAAGAGCTCGGCTGAGAACCTGCTGGAGCGTCCTGGTTTCCTGCCGTAGGGAAGACCGCTGGATGGACACTGAAGGCTATCCATTGTTACTGGTGGTGATGATACTTCATAAGTAATGAGCCAGGGTTCTTAGAGGTTATCTGGCCTTAACAGAGTAATTATTTGATCTGCCTAAATGCAGTATTTGCCTCTGTGTAGCCTCTGTTACTAATATGACTTGGTTCTTGGATTTCCTGAAAGAGCCCTAAGCTGTGCTCCACAAATTATTAACCATATGAGCTTGATTGAGCAAGTCACTCGGTCTCTGAACAACATCTTACTGGACTAATTTTAACGCCTATAAATTTTTTTCAGGCAGGTTGTAAGTTTCCCAAAGTGAGGAAAAGTTTTGTATAGTTTATGGTCTGCTTCTCAGTGCTGAGGCTAAGGCTTGGGGCTCGCTCCGTGGTTTTGTGGTCCCGGGACACAGAAGCCTCCAGGAGGCTGTTTGCAGCCCCCGGGTCGTGAGCACACCACGCCTCCAGCAGTTAGAACCCCTGGGCTCTGCGGTAACAGCCCCAGGGTTGGTGCCTGGTTTCCTGAAGGACGGCCACACTCAGAATTAACCTGAGGGCCAGGCCTCACAGGCTCGGTTCCTGGGGCTCGACTCGACCTCCCTTTGGTCAGCTTCTGTGTTTACTTTACTTCGGTCCCTGCCAGTTTACTCCATCGGGGGCTTGCACAGCACGTCTCCTAGGTGTCCCCCAAATCTTCCTGTTTTGTTCCCCAGATTGGAGCACCCTTTCTGCATAAAATCCAACACCTGCCTGATGCTTGGTCTCAGGGGTCAGAGGTGCCTTTCTCTCCTTCGTTGCACTGTTGCTCCCAGGTCACTTGGTTAACTCCATCCCGTCGAAACCTAAGACACTGGATCTTTCTGTTTGGTCGCATTGGCTGTTCTGTTACCTAATTCGGGGCTTTATTTTAAAGTTACTAGTGATGCTGACGAGAGGTAAATCTCAAGGGCTTGTGCATATGTTGAAAGTGCGTTTTCTCCCTCGCCTCTGAATAAAGAGGCGGCTGTGTTTCTCTGCCGCCCGCGCTCTCCTCGGGCCTGTGTTATGTGCTTAATGAAGCTGATAATATCATGCTTATTTAGCATCTTGATGATTAATTTTCCAGGACATTGAGACAGTTGTTTATGCTTTTGTGGTTGCAGCTGAAGAATAGCTGATGTTACATCTATCATAAATGCCGACGGTGGGGGAAAATCGGAAGCACATTATAGACGCAGTGCCTGTTGAAGGAGCAACTTTACCTTCAGCTAAAACACAAAACTTATAGACCGAGAATGTGGAACCCCTTCCATCTTTGTCCTGATAACGTTTCTTGTTCACCTTTTTTCTTCTGTTCTACAACTTCTTCCACCAAAATGAAAAAACAGAATTCATCCCCTTTCTATCTGTTTTTCATATTCTGGTGTGTTCTGTAACTACAGACAAAAGAATCCCAACGATTTTTATAGGAATTGGTGTCCCCGTACCAACGCCAGCTGTGTTCATAGTTGACCGTGGTCTTGTGCTTATGGAACACAGACACGTGCCATTGACCTAGTGGACAATCGTATCGTCCCCGCAGGGCCGCGGTGCAAGTCATTTGATGCAGGTCATCAGAGCATCTTAGTGAATCGAGAGTTCCCTTGACCGTGAGTGAGCTCTAGACAGAGAGACCTGCCGTCAGGCGACACTGTGAAACCGGTCGAGCTCCCCTCTGCCGCTTTTCCTTCCTCCCCCCACGCCGTCCCCTCACCTCAGCCCCTGCGGTCACTCCAGTGGTGCCTGCGCTGCTGGGGACCCACCCGGTGTCTGTGTGCAGAGGAGACCAGGTCAAGGGCAGTGAAGTCCACGGTGCCGGCTCCATACGGGGGGTGGACGCCCATCAGCTCCCTGCAGGGGGAGAGCTGAGGAGAGCTCGGTGGAGGCGGCACCCTTGCCCCTTTGCTTGGTGACGGTGGAGCCTTGATGGGCTGTCTTAATCCTGGTTGGCCAGTCGCGGCTCTTCTCCCTCTTCCTTCCCTGACTGGGTCGTGTCCTAGTTGCTGCCCGGCCTACCCTGGGACGGCCATTTCACTGGGGGACAGCGTCTTACCTACAGGACCAGAATTTGTACTAGTGGCCTTTCGGGTACCTTTCACCTTGGGATTTTTGGTGGAGGCCCCCCAGGCCTCCCTCCCATCACCTGCCCGGGGTTCCCAGGGCTCTCTGCTTTGGAGTGTCTGTGCGCTTTGGCCTGAACCCTTTTCTCAGTCGGGGTGTGCTCGCTCAGATTTTAAAGGGGGGACAATGACACGGAGTGACAGCTGAGTGCAGAGCCAGGCTAAGACTGGAGTGCAGGTGTTGCTCTTGCTCGCTCATCCCAGGCGATCACCCCTCTGGTGAGGCTCACAGAGGAGACTCAGCAGCCACCCCCCGACTAGGCCCGGTTCGTGTTTTCTCTTTCCTGGGGGTTCTGAGTTCACGCACACCTCTCTCCTCTCTTTATTTTAGCATGGCCAACCTGAAAATTGAGTTGTCGAAACTGGACAGTGAGGCTTGGCCCGGGGCGCTGGATATTGAGAAGGAGAAGCTGATGCTGATTCATGAAAAAGAAGAACTTTTGAAAGAGCTTCAGTTTGTCACTCCGCAAAAGCGCACGCGAGACGAACTGGAGCGCCTGGAGGCCGACCGGCAGCGGCTGGAGGAGGAGCTGCTGTCCGTGAGGGGCGCGCCCAGCCGGGCGCTGGCCGAGAGGTTGGTGTCCTTGGGGCCGGGCCAGGGAATCCTGGGGTGTGTCTCAGGTGTGCCGGTGCCATCTCCCCGGTCTGTGGTGGTCTCAGGTGCTCTGTTCTCAGTGGGCTGGGAGCCAGCACAAAGGGCTTTCGTTGGGTAGAGCAGTCAAGCGCCCCCTCCACCTGCCCCCTGCGCCCCGCAGTCCCTCTGGGCCTGTTGGGGACATGAAGTTGTGAAAATGCCCTGACAGGTGCTGAATAACTAAAGACCACATGTCACACCAGGAATGCAGGGCCTAATGCGGGCCTCGGAGGTGGCTGGTAACAATAGCTATAAACCATTGCGCCCTGATAAGGTGATCGGGACTGTTTGAGCAGCCGGAGCTTCCTATTCGGGGTTTTATTGCTCGCAGGAATGCAAACATTTATTCCTGTTCATCTCCCGAGGAAAGGACAGCTTCTCCCTCTCACGCCGTACCGGGTCCCAGCACATTCCCTTGGATTCTGTTTGTCCATTGACGCCCTCCTCCAGACTAGGTGAAATGTGAGGGAAACCTTTGAAGCAATTTTCCCATCTCTGTGGGAATGTGTAAATCAATTATTTAATCTTAAAAAACCAGCTCTGTAATCAGACCTGCTGGACTGTGAAGCAGGCGTCAGCCTGACAGGTGCACATCTGCACCTGATGACCGACACGGCCGGACACCTGTGTCACCCGTAGACCAGGTGGCCCTTTGGAACCAGCGCACACCCTCGGGCCAACAAGTGAGGAGCAGCGTCCAGCCCAGAATGACAGGAATGAAACTCAGTCACGTAATTCCCAGCTACCTGGAAGTAACTTCAAAATACCCGGTCATAATCCACTTGCTTTATTTTTTTTTTTGACTTCTTGGCTTCTTGCCTTCTAATTGCTTGTGCTCTATACGTGTTTAAGGTGATATGTCTACATAATATCAAAACATTGGAAAAGTGGTGGGGAGGACAGTGAAGGAAGAAACTTGAGATTCAGGTGAGGCCGTAACATTGGACTTGCCTACCCTGAGTTTAACCACTTTGGGAGAACTGACTTTTGTGAGTGAAAACGTTGGTCAAGATAATGCACAGCTAGAGCCTCACAGCTTTGGGGAGCATGAAAAAATATCACCAGAGGAAGCCTCTGCAGGTGACATTCTTGCACTGTCCTAAGTAATTCTCGTCGCCCTCACCTGCCCCCTTTTCCCTTCCCCTCCTGCTCTTCCGTCTGGAGGAGCCGATTGAAGGCTCAGCCCGAGGTGGACGTGAGTGAGGCTGGCCAGGTAAAGACGCATCCAACAAAGACCAAAGGGAGCAAAAGTGGGGGTGTGAGGCCGAATTCAGTCGTTTCCCGAATTCCTTGATGTGGTGGGTGTCTGGGCTTGGATAACTTAAATTTCTAGGATGAAAGTTTGATAATCATCAGTAACTATGAAGAAATGGGCAGCTTCATGCGGCTCACGTGTAAAACCCCAGTGGTATCTGTGTGATGTGTAGCACTTACTAAATGTTACCTGTTCACACCTGTCTGAGGTCCTGAGTCCATCTCCGCTGCTCTGCTCTAGTCTGTGGGTCTGGGACGGGCCTGGAAACAGCCTTTAGATGTGTCCTGAGAGAGAGAAAAGCAGGCACTTGTTTATTTGCTTTAATCAGTTTTCCAGGCATGATGTTTTATCTTTTTTATTAGGGTTAGACCTTAAAAATGATGAAGTAACATTAAAAATATGCTTTGTTCCTAAGCGCTTAGACATTGGTTTTTAAACTTTGGTTTGCACATATATAATAACTGTCGGAGACACATGGATGCTCAGCGGCTGTGTGAGGCCTGTGCCTGCCCGCGGTCTGCAGCGCCGCCAGCCCCGGACAGCGGTGACTGCGCCCGCCACCTAGTGACGGTGAAGCGCATCGTAGAGAGGGGTCTGCTCAGCGCGGGATCCACAGAGAAGCTGCTCTCAGGCGGAAAGAGGCTGTGCAGTGTGGGGCTTTCTACAGTCTTTTCATTCAGTTACCGTGATGCCTTAAACCCTGTGCTTTTCTGTAACTGCTAAGATCTTAACATTGCTCCCCACTTTCTCACAAATCTTAGAGGTTTTATCTTGCCAAGGTGTCTTAATTATTTCTTAATTAGAGTCATGCACCAAATAAGGGCATTTTAGTCAACAGAAGACCACATATACAGCGGTGGTCCCCCAAATTATAATGGAGCTGAAAAATCCTACCACCTGGCGACGTCGTAGGCTTTATAACGTCACAGCGCAAACATTACTCAGGTATTGTGGTGATGCTGGTGTAAACAGACCTACTGCGCTGCCAGTCGTAAAAAAACACAGCGCATGCAGTTATGTCCAGTGCACAGTACCTGGTAAAGGTGATAGATGACTGTTGGTGCTTTAGGTATTTACCATGCTGTACTTTTTTTTTTTTTAATATATCTTTATTGATTTCAGAGAGAGGAAAGGAGAGGGAGAGAGAGAGATATAAACATCAATGATGAGAGAGTCATTGATCGGCTGCAGCCCACAGCCCGGGCATGTGCCCTGACCGGGAATCGAACCCCGATCGCCTGGATCCTAGGTTGACTTTTAACCGCTGAGCCACGCCCGGCCGGGCTACCATGCTATACTTTCTATTGTTACATTTGAGTGTACTCTAGAAAGTACTTTTAAAAAGTTTACTGTTAAGAGCCAACATTTTTTAGAACACTTCCAAAAAAAAGCACTTAAAAAAAAGGTTACGTCATCAATAGCCTCTTGGCTCCCGTGTTTACTGTGTGTCCTGTTCGCAGCATTTCCTCTTGTGACCTAACCTCGCGTTGTTCGGTGCAGTAACGGGCAGCACAGGCTTGTGGCCCCGGAGCGCAGGTGGCGCCGTAGAGCCTGGGGGTGTAGGCTGCACCGCCCGGGCCCGTGTAAGTACCTGGCGGTGTGTGCACAGCAGGGAGTAACGATGCATTTCTCAGAACGCACCCCCCTCGAGTGCCACGTGACTGTATAAATGTTTTTGCCGCTGATCCTGAGAAAACTTTTAAAGCAAGTAGGTGGGGGTACGAGTGTCATTTATTTTTTTAATGGAAGAGGGATTTACTACTCAATAGGTGACCTGAAAATGTCCCTACGTGGAAAGTTCTGGATGGTCGGAGTCAGAGGGCAGGCAGGTGCGTCCCTTCCCCGGACACCGAGGGCTGGTAGCAGGGTGCGGGGGACCTGCCTTGGCCTTGCGGAGGGCAGCTGAGGGGATCGTGTGGAGCAGCAGGAGGAATCTTAGGGACCAGGTCGAGAAGACTGTCCCACCCAGGAGGACTAGAGGGCAGAGATGGGACAAGAGCTGAGAGGCAGGTGTGCACCCTCCTGAAGGGGCTGATGTTGGAACAATTTCTTCTAACTCCTGGCCCCGAGGAAGTTGGGGAGCTCGCTTCCTATGAAGGAACCTGGCACCTGAGGAAGACTCCTGGCCCCTACTAGGAGAGGCTCCCTGATGCCATCAGAGACGGGGGCAAGAGTGCCCAACTGAGGACAGCCGCAGCGCTCCCAGCCGGGCCCGTCTCCCCGGTGCCTTCATGTTGCTTCTCCCGGTGAAGGTGTGGCTTAGACCCCCACCCAGGGGAGTGCTGGGGAGGGATGCTGGCTCTTCAGGCAGCCGGGTAAGAGGGGGGAGCCCTGCTGCCTTCCACGAGCTTGGGTCTGAGTGGGAAACATTCGAAGCAGAGCCCAGGAGCCAGGCCTCGGAAGTTCACAGTAACCACGAAAAGGCTGGAAGTGTGGCACTGGGGCCATCGCAGGGAGGGCAGGGGACCATCGCTTGTGACTGGGACAGGATTTTTTTCTAAATATGTTTTTGTTGATTTTTTTTTTTTTTAGAGAGAGAGAGAGGAAGGGAGAGGGGGTAGAGAGATAGAAACATCCATGAGAGAGAAGCGTCATCCATCAGCTGCCTCCTGCAAGTCCCCTACTGGGAGTCTTCAACCCCAGCATGTGCCCTGACCGGTAATCCCACCGTGACCTCCTGGTGCACGGGAGGACACTCAACCGCTGAGCCACGCTGGCCAGGCTGGGACGGGATTTTAAATTTCAGCATGAAGCACTCTGATGTCGTACTACACTGCAGCCTCCTTAACATGCCGGAAAAGCCCTCCTATGTTGACGCACTGTTTAGTTTTAAAACTTCATTAGAAAGTGCTTCTGCTTCAGAAGACATGGGTTTGAGGAGCTTTCGGAGCTTTCTCCAGACGTTTTTTCCTTTCATCTATTTTGTATTAATATTTTTCCTCATTGAGTTTTTATTTACATTGAAGAGATTTTAAAAATACGGACTGCACCCCTTTTCAAAACACACCTTTGAAAGCCGCAAATTAAGAATTTATCACCCTTTGAAGTACTAAACAAAATGACAAGAATTACTTTTTTTATTTTAACATATAATGAAATTGTGTTGGTGTCACATCAAAGGATAGATACCTATAAATAAAATATGGGCATGTTTTCTTACTGCCTAAAACATACATAACATTTCAAAGAAGCTGGAAATTAGGGAAATTTTCCTTTTCTTCAAAGAAGAGTAGCTAATTTTTATATCACCACCTCACAGGGCGCGGCGAGGCTTTGAACAGGGAGGCTTTGGTTTGATGTCTGCAGAGCGCCTCGTGTGCACACTCTCCGTTGATTTCTCTGCAGCCCCCGGGCAGGCTCCGCAGGACGTGCTCACCATTTCACAGATGGGAAAGCTGAGGCCTGACTGAGTGACTCTCCTAAGGATATACAACCAGCACAGCACATCCAGGCCTAGAGCCTGTAGTGTTCGGGGCTCCCTCCTGCAGCTCGTTGCCCACCATGAGTGGGCCTGTCTCCACGATGCACAGACCCCTGGCTGCTTAGTGTATTTTCAGATGACTTATTCAAGTACATAGTTCAGTAATACTCTGATTTTCCAAAACCTCAAACACGGGTGCAGCTGGAGTTGGGTGGATGGAGTTTCAGGATGACCTGGTGCAGGTGATGAGAGGTACTGTAGACAGGAGGGGAGATCAGGTTTGTGTCTTTTTCCTGCATAAACAGTTTAGACTAACTCATTCCTTAATCGCTAAAATTCTCACCAAGTTAAGATTGGAATTTTTATCACTAAATATTATTTTGGCACCGTCTCAACCAAATTCAGCATCCAGGATGATCTTTTAGGATTCTCTGTTTTTACCGTTAAGTTGTTTTAGTAACATAATCCCAGGCACGGGCCCGTGGGAGTCTGATCTTGGTTGGCGTCTTGTTTTCCTTTTCACTCTCTTTCCATAATTCATAAGAGCACGAGGGTTCTCACCCATTGATGACAATTTTAGGAAACCCAATTTAAGATGTTCTCAGGTACGCTGAGATCTGCTGTGGGCCGCCCAGCGGCCGTGGCTGTGGACGCTGGCCCGCCTCCCTTCCTGAGCTCGTTGGCGCTGCCCCTTGTGGTCCGTAATGTTCCTGTGATAAGAATCTTTTCTTTCCCTTCAGCTTCATGCTGTATCCTAATCACTTGGAAATTTGATTCATTCCTGTTGTTTTTTCTCTTAGATTGAAACTGGAAGAGCGAAGGAAAGAGCTGCTCCAGAAACTCGAAGAAACGACCAAATTAACGACTTACCTGCATTCACAGCTTAAAAGGCAAGTCTCCCATTCTCGAGGGGAAGGTTTTCCTGACAACATCCAGGCGTGTTTCTGTCCATCTTTGATTACTTCTCTCCTTATGTTCAACTGTTCAAAAGAAAAGAACATACACGAGTACAATTAAAACTTGAGTGGCCACACTTAATGCTGAATACATTTTTCTTTCATGAGCCTCAAGGTCACGTTTGGAAAACATTTGAAACGTGTTGTGGGAAGCAAGCACCTTTTAGCTTCACTACATATTGAGGAAAATGACCTATTTTCTCCACATCAGCCCTTCTTTTAAAAAGTTAGTGGGCAGATTCATCTGAGAACATATTCACTCTAAATACACACACAGAGCCCGGCCGGGCGTGGCTCAGCGGTGGAGCATCGACCTGGGATCCAGGACATCGGGGTTTGATTCCCGGTCAGGGCACATGCCCGGGTCGTGGGCTCGATCCCCAGCCAGGGTTGTGCAGGAGGCAGCCGATCAGTGACTCATCATTGATGTTTCTGTCTGTCTCTCTCCCTCTCCTTTCCTCTTTCTGAAATCAATAAAGACGTATTTTTTAAAAAAATACACAAAGGAGAGGAAAGATGGATGAGCCCCATTGTGTAACCTCTTTGTCTAATAAGCTTGCCTTATTTCTCTCGCAAATATAAAGTCTTATTTGTTAAGCAAAGTGACTGCACTAACACTCTTTACTATCTACCCCCTTATATACTTTATATTATTTGCCCCCTCCCGCACTGTGTCCCGTTTGCCCCCTTCCCTACTGTGTCCCGTTTGCCCCCTTCTGTACTTTGAATCGCACACTTGCCTCTGGATGCCTGTGCAGGTAGATCTGTCAATGGGTCTTTGATCCTGTCCCCTCTTTTTGTAAGTTTTGCGAAGGGGGACGATTTTTAGTAAGGGTAGGACTGCTGCTTAGGGAGCACCTAGAGAGCCGGGTCGGGAGTGTCCGTGGAGAAACCGAGAGATCCGTGGGTTAACAGCGAGCTCGTTGCCCCGCCACAGAGGACGCTCCGGGCCTCGCGGGGTCTGGAGGCGCCAGCAGGGCTGTGCTCGGGTTTCCTGGGCGAGCCGTTTTTACAGTGTGTGCTCCTCTTGCAGCCTCTCCGCCAGCACCCTGTCCATGTCGTCGGGGAGCAGCCTGGGCTCCCTGGCCTCCAGCCGGGGGTCCCTGAACACCTCCAGCAGAGGCTCGCTCAACTCCCTCAGCTCCAGCGAGCTCTACTACAGCAGCCAGGGCGACCAGCTGGACGCGGACTATCAGTACAAACTGGACTTCCTTCTGCAAGAAAAGGGTGGCTACACTCCCTCCGGACCCATCACCACCATCCACGAGAACGAAGTGGTCAAGTCCCCCAGCCAGCCCGGCCAGAGCGGCCCCTGCGGGGCGGCGGCCGCCGCAGCAGGCCACGCTCCCCCGCTGGCCGAGGCCCCCAAGTCTGTGACGTCCCTGTCCTCCAGGTCCTCCCTGTCCTCCCTGTCCCCTCCTGGCTCCCCCCTGGTGTTAGAAGGCACGTTTCCCATGTCTCCCCACGACGTCCCTCTTCACCAGTTCACCTCTGACTTTGACGACTGTGAGCTGAGCAGCCACTTCGCAGACATGGGCCTCGGCGAAAGTCAGATGCTGCTGGACGCCGATTCGGGAGGCACGGCCCAGTCCCTGCTGGAGGGCAAAGGGCTGCCCGAAGGGGCCCGGGAGCCCTTCTACGAAGGAGCTGCAGGTAAAGGCGGGCTCGCTGGCCTGTGCTCCGCGTAGCTGTTTTAAGGGGGATGATCGGAGGTTACTGTTTCATGTGAACTAATGGTACTTTTGTTTTTGCTGCTCTTTTTGGTTTGGCTTCATCTAAGGAGTTTTTAAATGATATCCCTGGAGACATCTTTTCTTTATCAAATAAAAATCACCTTCCCTTGGTGATAATTTAATCATTACATACCTGCTCTGTTGTCTGGACACCCTGCGTGTGTGGCAGGAGCGTGCTCTGTGGACACACTTTATACTTCCGAACAGATTCTGGTTCTGAAAGAACAGGGCAGAGAAAGGGTTTGCTTCTCAAAGTCGGCCTAAAACAGATGAAAACCAAAGCAATTAGCATACCAGCTCATTAGCACCGGGGCTCCGTGTTAGGTTGCCCAGGGAATTCTCTACAAATACAATTTTTGTTTCCTGCCAGACGCTCCCCTTCTGCCTGACTTGCAGGAAGCCAGTTGCGGGGAACAGTGTCACCCTGCCACCTTCTGGCCCCCTTTCTAGTTGCAGCCGAGAAGGAGCCGCAGACAGTCCTCCCTCCTGCAGTTGTGCTCAGAGGCAGAGACGGGGAGAATTCCACTTTCTCGTGATTGTTTTCCTCCGTGAAGCAGAAGCTGTTTCATGGTGGGTGTGGTTGTAAAGAGAACGAGATGGCACCCTTGTTGGCACACGGTCACGGGTGTGGTCCGAGCAGGGGGTCTGCTGTAGCAGGAGCCTGGAAGGAAGCAGGAAATACAGCTCAGCCTGGCCCCCGGGGCCTGTTCAGAGCCGCGTTACTGCGTGTCCGCAGCATAGAGGACAGGCCTCTTAGCAAGCGTCTCCTTGCTGTTTCAAGAAGCATATTTAATAGGTATTTATGGTCCTGGGAATTCTAAGTATTACTTGATTGGCCAGTTCAGATGTTTAAGGAGCTAGAAGAACCCACCTTGTTTGTGTGGTCTCGAATCCTGAGGACTGAGACCCCGCCTGCCGGGGGCCTGGGGCAGGGGCCGGGGCAGGTGCAGGACAGCTGTGTGGTTTGTGTGCGGCTGCCTGGCTCTTCGCGTCAGGTCACCAACGCTCGGGCTATTCAGGGATGTCTGACCTCGGGTGGGGGCGGGTGGCTCAGGGCCGTGACGCTGGCCATCTCCCCCCTGTGCCCTGGAGTCTCATGCAGATGAAGTCAAGTCCCTTTTGTATACACTTTGCTCTCTAGCACCGGGCTCTGCCGGACGACAGAAACAGAGCTGGAATCACTCCAAAGTCCTCCCACAGTCAGTCTCTGTCATTGTCAGAGTCAGTCTCCAGCTGCCGGGGCTGTTCCTGGGGGAAATCAATAAATGGTGTCATCACCCTCACCTCGCGCAGGGGGCGGGCGGAGAGAAGGCTCTTCATTCTCCAGGAAAAAGCGGTCCCACCGCCGGCAATCAGCGCCCTAATCTGAAGCCTTAAAGCCTAAGCATCCTAACATGTACAGTCACGACTCGGGGGGGGGGGGGGGGGACCCAGGGCGGTGCCTGCTGCCCAGCCGAGGATGAAAGGACCCCACAGGCTTCCAGCTTTTATACAGGGGCACAGCTCCGAGCGAACCCCCTCGCTCGCCGCAGGATGCCGGTGTGTGAATATAAAGATAAAAGTCAAGTGGTAGTTGGTGCTCAAGATTCAGCGCCAACACAAAGGTGTTTCTTAATGGTATTAGCTGGTGAGCAGTCCTCTAAGTGAAACAGTTTTTTTCTCTAACTTCTACAGGAGATGTAGACTTGCATGTGGCGAGGGGGCAGCCAGAGCGTCCTTTCCTGCCACTGAGGCGCTCGATGCTCTCGGTTCTAGAAATACCTCTGGTTCTAGAGGGAGGCAGGTAGTTCTCCCCTGCGTGTGGTAACTGCAGCGACTACCTGAAACACGGAGGCAAGGGGCCAGTGGGGATGTGTGTCAGCCATCCCTCCCCTCAAAGTGGTTCAGGACAACGGAAAACCTGTTCTTCATCAGATGTTGACCACAATAACCGCTGTCCTGGGAACCTTATAAGTCACGAAGCCTTGAATCACCCACACCTGTCGGTTTGAATAGTAACATCCTTGCTTCTCGGATGGGAATTTCGTTCTGGCAGAACCCAACTGTGTGTTTTATATTTAACTTTTCCTAATAAGAAATCCTCATGAATGCTGCCCTTCTCCCCTCCTCAGATGTGGAAAAGTCGTTACCGAAAAGGAGAGGAGCCCACCTGCTGGGGGAGAGGACGGCGTGTGTGTCGGCCGCCGTGTCTGACGAGTCGGTGGCTGGAGACAGCGGGGTCTACGAGGCGTTTGTGAAACAGTAAGGGCTCCTCTCAGCAGGGGGGCTTCCCATCACTCACACCCCATCGGCATGGGGGGGTCACAGGCTGGGATGTCCTGCCGTCAGTCCGCTCTTTGCAGCGGCACAGCTGTAGCATTGAGGGAACAGGGTGCCTGGACATCTCAGTGTCCCCAAAACACGGGTGTGCTCAGACACCTCACCTTCTCTGAGACTTAAAACTTGACTTGAATGAGAATTGGAGGGGTCGCCCACATCTGCTTGGCCCGTCGAGCTCCCCGAGTAGGTTTTGGAAGGCTGGAATGTGTCCAGGGGTGCAGTGTCCCCCAGGGAGGCTCAGGAAGGTTGGGCATCAGAGAGTCTTCCCCGTGAAGGGTCAGAGACAGACCCCTCTGGACAAGGTGATGGAAGATCTCAGAGCGAGCGCTCCCTGGACCGGCCCGTGGTTGGGGTGGATGCAGGGGTGCTGGTGATTCAGGTTTCCATTCAGATTGATTAAGCGGCAGGCAGTACCCGGAGCCACCGAGATCCCCATTAATAACCTGTCCTCCTGCGCCCGCTGTCGCCCTGCGCCCAGGCCCAGTGAAGCCGAAGACGTTACTTACACCGAGGAGGAAGCTTCCGTCGTGGAGACGGCCCAGGTGCAGATCGGACTCAGGTAAAGGAGCGTGCCCGGGGAGGGGCGCCTCTAGGAGCCTGTGCTCTCCCCTCATTTCATCAGCTCCCCTTTCCACAGATACGATGCGAAAAGGTCAAGTTTCGTGGTGATTATAGCACAACTCCGGAACCTTCACGCCTTCCTGATACCTCATACTTCAAAAGTGTAAGTAAAATCCGTGGAGAGCACATGAGCTTGAAACTGCCCACGTGTGACAGTTTTCCACTGTAATCAAGAGATCCAGCCGGCGGAGACGTGGAGACACGTGGCGGGGCTGGCCAGGCCTTAGCGACAACAGACAGGCGAGAGAAAAGGGAAATTCGAAAAAGCGTTTTGGGTTTTGGTTGTTACTCAGCCGATTCATTATTAAGAATAGGGAGTAAGACTTTCTGTCTCGCTCTTCAGCCAGGAACCCTGTGTTACGCTCGGGTGGGGGGTGATCTTTTGAAATAGTTAACCTTTTTGTTACTGCTGAGCCGTGACGGCTCACCACTTGGCTTGGAGGAATTTTCTGATCTTTCCCCTGAAAATGTGGCGAGTGATTAAATTTTATTTATCAGGACAGCATTGGGAAACCTGGTGTCGTGCTGCGTGTAACAGTTTCATGTTTTTATCATCCAACACTCCCTTCCCTGGGACCAGAAGTTCCTTAAAGTTGTCTCAGTTTATTTCACTTCACGAAGCCGTGAACCCCGAGGAAGCGGTGGCGTGACGCCACACAGTGTGTGGGTGCCCCCAGGAGCACCGTGGCCCAGATAATGACACTGCCGAAGGTGACGACCAGGATGAAGTAGCCCTGAAACAGGTTTTTTCCCTTTAACTTCAGAACCCTTTTTTTTTTTAATGCAAATTTGGAATCTTCTTTTTTTTTTTTAAAATATATCTTTATTGATTACAGAGAGAGGAAAGGAGAGGGAGAGAGAGAGAGACAGAAACATCAACGATGAGAGTCATTGATCAAGCCCGCAACCGGGCATGTGCCCTGACCAGGAATCGAACCCTGATCGCCTGGATCCTAGGTCGAATCTCAACCGCTGAGCCACGCCCGGCTGGGCCAGAGCCCATTTTTGACTGAGTCCCGGCCAGCGGGGTGTAGTGGCCGGCACTGGCCGGGGTGTCGGTGAGGAGCCCCCGGCCCCGGCTGGGGAGGAGCCCGAGCAGAGCGAGCCCTGCCTCCTTTCTCCCGGCCGACGGCCCCTGACGGGAGCAGCCTCTGTTCCCGGGAGCATTTAGGATCCGCAGTGGGTTCGGCCGCTGTGCAGGGCAAAGCTGAAGTCTGGAGACGCAGACGCTCTTTCCCGCGTTCCTGCTCCCCAGTACCCGCCTCCCTGGGCAGAGAAAGGGACCTCTGCCGAGCCTCCAGCCTCGACTGCAGCGGCCAGATCCACCTGGATTTTAGCACTGCGTCTCCATGATCAGTGTTTATATAAATACAGAAATAATAAGACATTCCTCAGTCCACATGTGCCTTTACGGTCCTTTCCATTGGAGAGAGGCCTCTCTTAGAACTTGAATTAGACAGGCCTGGCAGTGGGGCTGGGGGTGGGGGCCGGGATTTATTGGGTGTTCTCTTCCCAGGATTTAAAAGAAAATATCTCCTGCTGTTTCCAAGAATTGTGCGTCCTCATATAATGTGTGCTCGGAAAACGCACTTTGAAGCAGTATCAGAAGTTCTTTCTTTCTCTAACTCTTCTGAATTTTGCAAAGCTAAGACTCTTAAAACAATTTATCATTTCTGAGGTGCTAGACAGTGATTTTTTTGACTGTTGAATTTCATCTGTTTTAAGTTTTTTTCACAACGTGCTCCTCAGCCGTTCTTTTTCTCCAGTAGGATAAATGTGTTCCCTTCCTGGGACGTGATTGCTGACGTCTCTTGTTAAATACTGAGGATGAGTCTCCTTTGGGACAAAGTCAGCAGTATCAGCTTAGTGTGTCCCCACCTTCCCAGGCTCACAAATCACCCATTTGGGAGTTGGCTGTACATGGGAAGGTGGGGCATTCGATTCATCTGTCCCAAGGGCATTGCTCCCGGTCACCTTCCTGTCATGTGCCCTTGCTGTGGCCCGGGGGGCGTGGCAGGCTGGGGCCCATGCTCGGGCACTGGAGACACCAGCAGGCTGGGGACAGAGCCTCTGTGTCCCGGAGCAGGAACAGACCCGTTACGACAGCGACGAAGCTCTGTTGATACCGAGCTCCTTGTTCCCCAGGTTTCTCTCTTACGGATAATTTCAGGCCGCAGCCGTGAGTGCCGGGCAGCTGAAGAGCCTCTGAGACCCGGGTGTCTGCTCTCTCTGCAGGTACTTCAGGGTTGCTCTGCTGCCCTCCTCGGTGGACGTCAGCTGCCTGTTTCGAACAAAAGTCCACCCGGCCACGGAGTCCCTTCTGTTCAATGACATGTTCCGAGTGGCTATTTCCCAGACGGCCTTGCAGCAGAAGACGCTGCGGGTGGACCTGTGCTGCGTGAGCACCCACCGCAGGGAGGAGTGCCTGGTGGGTTTCTAGTTGCCATTTGCCAGCCCGATGTCACCACAAACCTGCCCAGTGCCTCGGGCATACCCGTGGCTGTTCCGGTTTCCATCGGAAGGAGTGATTTCGGGTTTTCACTTTTACTCCAGACCCCTCACATCTGCTTACACATCGTGATTTTCTGTAAAACATACCTTCCGTCTCGACCCTTTGGCTAAAGAAGCTCTTTTTGACCGGTGACCTCTGTCACCGTGGAGCATGTTTACTCTCAGTGCGCGTCTCGTGCTGGGTGCTCGGTACACATTGTCTCATGAAAAAGGTGTGATTACTCCTATTTTCAGATAAAGAACTGCTTAGAGAGGTAATGTGCTCACACAGCCCCCTACATAGTTCATTGTTACATATTTAAATCGAGTAAGACACTGAGTGTTTAAGTCCTTCAGCTCCTCCCAGCCCCGGTGGCAGAGCTTCTAGGAGGATGTGTGTTGCTGTTTAGGGCCTATGATATTTAAATGCTAAAGCAGAAGACTCTGTGCAACTAATAGTGAGTTTAACGCACTGCTGTGCATTATAACCAGAAAACCGTTACACACCAGGCAAGTATTCAAATGTGTTATAAAACGGGGGGGCCTCTAACTGAACCTTTCTCTGCAGTACGGTAGGAAACAGAAACACATGTTTCACAATGCACAAAGTTTAAAAGAGTGGGAGATTTCTTATTAATCTTTCTTTTTCTGTATATAAAAAATATCCGACATTGCCTGACAATAAAGAAAGTTAGAAAGAAGCAAAGATAACAGATTTGTCAGGCGTCAGAGAGGCTTAGTATAATAGACTTGTGTCAGCATCCATAGAGTTAATAAATATGTTAATCGATAGTGTTACACTAGGTACAGTTTAACTTAGATTCTGGATGCTAAGTGTGATTTGGTGGAATATAAAAGCTTTTAACCTTTTTTTTTTTATTACTTGTTTATCCAAGTAAAATTTTTCTAATTTCTCATTTAAGAACAACAGTGGAGTTTTTTGTTTGTTTGTTTTTAAATTTTTCAGTGGATAATGGATTTTTATAGATCACTCATAGCATATTTTATACTTAGTCATTTGTTTTTTAAATTTTTATGTTTTAACTTTTTCTTTAAAAATAATTTCACACGAAATGTCACATGCTTAGTTATTAAGTTTTGGCATAATAGTCTCTCACAAAACCATCCCAGAGTTGGCTCTCAGATTAGGATCAGTTCTTACCTGGTCACACCTGAAAATATAAAACATCTTTGGGTTTTAAAAAAATCCACCAATGTTTTATGTCATGAATATTGCATTTTTTTTACCCTAAAACAAGCTTGCCCAATAATCTTAATTCCATCAGAAGCAAATCTGAATTTAAACATTCTATTTTCTCTCTTTTTCTCTCTTCCCTCCCATAGGCTGGAACTCAGATCAGCCTGGCCGATCTGCCGTTTTCCAATGAAATTTTCACCCTGTGGTATAACTTGCTTCCTTCTAAGCAGATGCCTCCCAAAAGGAATGAAGAAAAACACGAGGATTCTGTATTTCAACCAGCCCAGCCACCGGTGGACCCGATAGACTTGGTGAGTCAGAGGCAGAGAGGACAGACCACTGCGGTTAGTGACAGCGCGGCGTATGGAACGCCGCGGAACCACCGCGTTTCTGTTCACGTCCACTCCTCCCTCCTCCCAGCTTCCTAAAAATGAAAGATAATTTCCAGCTGTTTCACGTATCGTTTACAAAAGAATCGCTTGTTTCTGCTCACACTTCCTCCCATAAAAGTAACTTGATGTGGAGGCTTCATCGTTTTACGTGACCATGAAAAGCCTTTTGATTTAAATTTATACTTTTACACATTGTGTTCACTGTCAAGTTATACAGTTGAAACTCTTACATTTTAGAACATAACCTTAGTTTCCATTTATAACATCAATCCCCAGAAATATTTTCTATTACAAAGAGCGTTGTAACCAATAGTCATACTTGAGTACATCAAAAATTTTACAAAGGGGCACTGTATGAGGCTGTTCACCCCCCACCGGGCATCCGTGGGTATTGTTACTGCGTTCAGGCTTATGCTAGATTATCTGTGGGGAAAGATTTTACTAAGCACAGTCAGATCATTAAAGCAGCAGGGCTCCTCTGACCCTCTGTGCGAGAACCTGTAGTGGACGCTGTGGTGGGTGGGCAAGGGAGACACACGTGTTGGAGGTTCATATCCCACACCCAGGCTTATGGCCCACACTCAGGGAGGCTTTCAGGTGCTTTCAGACGGTCCCCCTGTGGGTGAGCTTTTTTAGAAGCTCTGTGCAGTACAATTCACACACCGTCCAGTTCACCCATTTAAAGTAGAGTTCACCCATTTGAAGCACACAATTCAATCGTTTTTAGTTTGTTCACAGACATGTGCAGCCATCACCACAGCCTAATACCGAACACGGTCATCACCCCAAAAGGAAGCCCGCACCCTTTAGCTGGCAGTCGCTCCCGGTCTCCCTGACCCCTTTCCCCCAAGGCAACACTGGACTTCTTTCTGTCTGTACATTTGCTGATTATGGACATTTCATATAAATGGGTAAAAACAATATTTGTTCTTTTGTGACTATCTTCTTTCACTTAGCAGAATGTTTTCAAGGTACATCCATGTAGTAGGATGTATTAGTGTCTCATTCCTGTTATTTCCAAATAACATTCCATTGTAAGGACGTACACCTTTTATTTACCTATTCATCAGCTGATGGGCGTTTGGGCTGTTTATACTTTTTTACTGTTATTATTAATGATGCTGTGAACATTTGTGTACGAGTTTATACAGGTGTGCTTCGTTTCTCTTGAGTATGTACCTAGGAGTGGGCTTGTTGGGTCATATAATTTTATGTTTAGCATTTTGAGGAACTGCCAGACTGTTTTCCAAAGTGGCTGCACCATTTTACACTCCCACCCGCGGTGTGTGAGGATTCCAGTTTCCCGCACCCTCGCCCACGTTGTTAACCTGTCTATTCTAGTGGGTATGCAGGGGTGTCCCTGTGGTTTTCATTCCCTAATCACTAATGATGCTGAGCATATTTTCATGAGCTTGTTGGTCATTGGTATAGCTTTTTTTTTTTTTTTTGAGAACTGTCTGTTCAGATCCCTTGTTTATTTTTTAAATGGGTTATTTTATCTATTTATTGTTGAGTTATGAGAGTTCCTCATATATTCTTGATACAAGTCTCTTATCCAGTAAAGTACTTGCAAATATTTTCTCTCATTCTGTGAGTTGTCTTTTCACTTTCTTGATGGTTTCATTTGCAGCAAAGTTTTAAATTGTGATGAAAGTCAAATTGTCTCTTTTTCTCTCTCACTGCTTACGCTGTTGATGTCATATTTAAGAAGGCTTTGCCAAACCTGACATCACAAAGATTTACTCCTATGTTTTCTTCTGAAAGTTTTAAAGTTTAGTTTTATTTTTAGGTCTCTGATTAATTTTTTTTGTATGTGATGTAAAGAATGGGTCCATGTTCACTCTTTTGTATGTGGGCATGCAATTGTCCAACACCGTTCATTGAAAAAACTATTATTCTTTCCCCCAGCAAATTATCTTGGTACCCTTGCCGAAAACCATTTGACCATAAGTGAGCATTTATTTTTCTGGACTCTAAATTCTGTCCATTAGTCTACATGTCTGTACTTATGCCTATAGGTTAGTAGTTATTTTGAAATCAGAAAGTATGACTCATCAAACTTTGTTTTTCTTTTTCAAGATGGTTTGGGGTCCCTTGCATTTCCATGTGAATGTTAGTACCAGTTGGTCAATTGCCACACAAAAAAAGACAGCTAGGATTTTGATGGAGATTGCATAGAGTCAGTAGGTCAGTTTGGGGGTATTGCCACCTTAACAGTGTTGAGTCTAATGATCCATGAATGCAGGACATCTTCCCATTTATTCAGGTCTTCCTTCATTACTTTCAACAATGTTTTGTAGTTTTCAGAGTCCAGGTTTACACTTCTCTTGTTAATTTTATTCTTTTTGATGCCCGTGTAAATAGAATTATTTCCTTAATTGCTTATTCAGATTATTCATTGCATAGTTAATTTTTGTCTGTCTTGTGTCCTGCAACCTTGCTGAACTAAGTTGTTAGTCCTAATAGTTTTAGTGGATTTCCCAGGATTTTCTACATATAAGATTATATCTTCTGGAAACAGAGTTAGTTTCCTTCTTCCTTTCAGGTTGCTTTGCATTTCTCATTCTTGCCCATCTGCCCCTGCTGGAACCCCCAGTGCCAGATCGAAAGAGGTGGTGAGAGTAGACGACCTTGCCTTGTGCCTGGTCTTCTTGGGAAGCTTTCAGCCTTTCACCGTTGATATGATTTTTGCTGTGGGCTTTTGGTAGATGCTCTTTATCAGATTAAGGAACCTCTCTTCCTAGTTTGTTGAGTGTTTTTACCATTAAAGGTTATTGGATTTGACAAGAGCTTTTCAGCCTTTATTGAGATGATCATGTGGTTTCTGTCCTAAATTCTATTCACATGGTTTATTGATTTTCAGATGTTAAGCCAATCTTACGTTCCTAGGATACATCCCCTCGTGGTTATGGCATATAATCCTTTTTATATGTTTATTAGATTTAGTTTTCTAACTTTTTCTTGAGGACTTTTTTGTATATTTCCATGGTTTTCATGTGATGTCTTTGTTTGGTTTTGATACCAGGGTAATTCTGGCCTCATGGAGTGAGTTAGGAAGGGTTCCTTCCTTCTTTACCTTTTGAAAAAGCTTGAGGAGAATTGAATTCTTTAAATGTTTGGTGGAGTTCACCACTGAAGCCAACTGAGCCTGGACTTTTCTTTGTGGGAAGTTTCTTGTTTACAGTTCAGTCTCTTTACTGGTCATAAGTGTACCCAGAATGTTTTTGCGTATGTTGGTTTTGGTAGTTTGTGTCTCTCTAGGAAATTGCCTATTGCATCCAGGTTACTAATGTGTTCGTAGTATTTATTCCTTTACAATCCATTTTATATTTGTAAAGTTGGTAGTGATGTCCCCTCTCTCATTCTTGATATTAGCTTTTAGTCTCTTTTTCTTGGTTAATTTCACTAATGGTTCATCAGGTTTTTTGATCTTCTCAAAGAACCAACTTTTGTTTTCATTGATTTCGCTAATATTTCTCTATTCTCTACTTCATGAATTTCCTCTCTAGTCTTTATTTTTCCTTCCCTTTGATTGCTTTCAGTTTATTTTGCTTTTTTTCCATGTAGGAGATTAGGTTACCAGTTTGAAATCTTTCCTTTTTTTTATTACAGGTGCTGACAGCTATAAATTTCCCTCTGAGTACTGCTTTAGTAGCATCTCAAATTTAGTATATTGTGTTTTAATTTTTATTCATGTCACAGTGTTTTGTAATTTTCCTTGAGACTTCTTTGACTCATTGGTTATTTGTGAATGTGTTAATTTCCACATATTTGTTAATTTCCTGTTTCTTTCTGTTATTGAATTCTAATTTTATTACAGTGTGGTCAAAGGACATATTTTATATGATTTCAGTCCTTTCAAATTTATTGAGGCTTGTTTAATGGCATAGCTGGCATGTGGTCTATCCCAGAGAGTGTTCTGTGTGCACTTGAGAAGAATTTATATTCTGCTGTTGTAGGGTGGAGTGTCCTGTAAGGGTTTCTTAGGTTTAGGGCTGAATAGTATTCCATCGTATGCATGTATCACATCTTGTTTTACCAGGCATCTGTCAAAGGACACAGGTTGTCCATGTCTTGGCTGTTGTGAATAATGCTGCAGTGAACATGGGGTACATATGTCTTTATGAATAAGTGTTTTCAAACTTTGGGGGCTGATATTCAGAAGAGCGATTGCTAAGTGTTGATTTGTAAGAGATAATGCCTCTTTTTTTCTTTCACCACTTGAAAAACTTCCTCTTATTCTTTGATTTTCAGTAATTTCACTCTTATGTGCTAATGTGATTTGTGTGGGGGGGGGGGCGGTTATGCTGGTGAAATTCTCCATCATTTCATCGGTTTTCTTAAGCATATAATTGTAAAATTTTAAATTTCTTCTCTAAATAACTGCAGTGTATGGATCACTTGTGGGTCTGCCTCTTTTGTCTGTTGTTTCTCTTGGCTTTCAGTCACTGGGTCCTGGTGTCAGTGGAATGCTGGATGTTATATATGAAGAATTATAGAGGCTCTGGCTGATAGCTTCCTCCAGAGAGGGTGCAATGTTCTTCCGGAAGGCAGATTACAGTGTGGGCAGATCACCTGGGTCACTAGGGGGACCTGAACTCCAGTTTTTCTCTCCCTAAGATGGTGAGGCAGCCAAAATACCTGCTTACTGCTTTAGCCTCCAACCAGCTGGATTTTGCTTTGTTTCTCAGCTTCTTGCTCTGCACATTTACAGCTTAGGAATGGCAGATGCCTCGATGGAAATACTGCAGAAAGTTGGGCTCACTTTAGAGTCATTTTCCCTGATCCCTTTTGTGCTGACTGCATGGTAGTCCCCAGCTCATGTTTCCTCTTTACATTCTACCAACACTGCCACCATTCTGGGCAGCACCGTCTGTCTGGTCTGTAGGCCTCACCACTAGACTGAACACCTGCCCCCAAGGGAAAGAGTGGCAGTGATGGTCCGCTCACCTCCTTGCATTTCCCTCTGCCTGGGATCTTGGCCCTCTCGTCCTGATTACCTTTGTGGCTCTTCTTTGCTTTAAAGCAGCTGGAGTGTTTGTTTGCTTCTTGCTTTGGGTTTTATTTTGTTCATCTTTCATATTCTCAGCAGGAGAACTGGGTCTAGTACCAGCTTCTTTTACACAACTGGAAGTCCCCACCTGATGAGTTTCTAAATTATTCCTAGAGGTGTGTGCCGCTCATCGCCATATGTTTTACCTTCTCCAGGACGCAGTGTCAGCCTTACTGGCAAGAACGTCGGCTGAGCTGTTGGCTGTGGAGCAGGAATTAGCCCAAGAAGAAGAAGAATCGGGGCCGGAAGAAGGGCAGAGGGGCCCAGACGGAGACTGGTAAACCCTCACCTCCCTTGGCTGCGGGGAACTCAAAGAGCATGGGCTTAGTTTCTCATAAGAAACTCTCAGGGAAACCTTTATGGGTTCAGATCTCATTCTGGAATCATGGGAAGCGGCGCAGCTTCAGGAAGCTGCCCCCCGAGGAACCGCGTCCTCGATCATTAGTTGAAGAAGGTCATGGCGAGGTTGTCGGCAGAGTTAACACATGAGCGAGACTCTGCTCTTCAGTAATTTTTAACACTATTTCCTGAGCTTTTCAAACCTTAAAGGTTAAACTAAAGTTCTTACTCTGAAAGGAGTGGTAGTTTATTGTAGACTTATAGGTAAGTTTAAAAACTGGCTCTGTGTTCCTTTCAATTACCAGAAGCAGCGGTTAGGCCTGAGTGAGTCCAAGCAGGCGTTGAGGAAACAGCTCCTGAGCAGCCGTTTCTCTGTCACCACTCCCACCGTCCTTTCTGTGATCTTCCCATTGTTCATACCCGTCCTTTACAAAAAAGGGAAAATCTGTTGTTACAGCTTTTGTCTAGGTTCCCGTGTTATGTGTAAAGAATGATATCTTTCCTGGCTTGTACTGTTTTTTCTAAAAACAAATTTTAGTGGCTGCATCTGTTTTTTAAGTATACATGTACAATTATTTGAATTAACTATTTATATATAGTTGCTTTTACTGTTCGGTATGACTGAACTACTGTTAACTCACGTGCATATACATATAGAGCATGCAATTGTGTGTATGTGCTCGTAGAAAACTTTCTACAAATTAGAATGACAAGATATATCATAAAAACAAGATTGTGGGCATTTGGAAGGCACAGCTTACTACAGTGATGTAAGAAGGTTCAGGTATACTCGGCTCTTATCAAAAGCCCTTTATAGTGAGTACAAACCAGAGCACCACAAAGAAAAGTGAGTGTGAGAGTGATTACGAGTTTCATCCAGCTGTCTTTAGTTAATAAGCCTGCCCTGTGGATGTGAAATGCAACCTGTTTCACACACATTTCAAAAAATACACTTAGTACGCACCATGAAGGAACTGATAACTCACAGTACCCATTGCTAGCTGCCCCTTCTTTACGTCATGACTAGGTGTTTAACTACCAGGCTGTCCCACCTTGTTAGTATGTCACCGATCACAGTCAAAGCTCGACTTTTGGTCGTCATAGAAAATGTTTGCCTTGTGAGAACATGAAACTCAGCAAAGCATGAGAAATCTAAACCAGGCTGGTGCTCTTGCTTTCCTGTCAGTAGAATTCATACAGAATATATGTACATTGTAGTGCCCCTACTTGTAATGCCACCCAAGCCTGGCCACGGCTGTTGTTGAAGACAAGGTCACGTGGCACGAAGGGCCTTCTGGTGTTTCAGGGGTAAGCCTCGCCCACCGGGTCTCCCCCCGCTGGACCGAGAGCACAGTTGATAATGGATATTGTTAATCCTCGTGTCTTTACTGTTACCGAGAGGCGCTCTGTTCCATTGTATGAGTAATTTTACAGGAAATGAACTAACACCAAGTTATACTCTAGTGAGTGACGGTATTTTTAAATGGCGGGGCTAAACTTTATATTTGATTTTCAGTATATTTCTATTTTAATCTCTAGGAATTAGGTCAAATTTCATGAATTTAACATTTTAGTTCCTAACAATGGTGACTTTGCTGTAGATTACTAGAGATAATTTTATTTTGCATGATCATTTTAGTAAAAATGGCTTGGACCGTTGTGTGTCCGTTGATCCGTGCCCTGGTAGCCGGTGAGCGTGCCCAGGTGGCGCTGAGCTCGGACACCCAGCTTGACTTAAAGTGTGTCTTGCTTTGTTTCCCCGAAGGCTGACGATGTTGAGAGAGGCCTCTGATGAAATCGTGGCTGAAGAAGAGGCTGAAGCTGCGTCGCCAGAGGGCAGCAGCCATACAGAAGACTTAAGCTCGTGCCCCAGTGTGCCCGAGACACATGAAGGCACGAGTGGGGGAGAAAACAGCTGTGCCAAAGACCTCGGGAGTCAGCCACCTGCCGGGACGCCCACCCTCGTGAGTATTCCAGCCCCGCTGCCCCGAGGCAGGGCTCGTAGGCACCGTGCCGCCGAGTTTGGCTCTTTGGGCGTAACTCCACACCCAGACTTCATGCAAAAGCTGATCGGGATGGGCATTTGTGGGAGTGGGCTCCCAGAAGCATCGTGTTTTACATTTTAAAATGGGCGCAAAATACTCATTCCCCACTTAACTTTCATAGAAGATGAATAGTGCTGTTTAGATCTTGGCAACTGTTCTGTGAATATTTATTAGCAGCAGTTTCAGAATTTCCTAGATAACACCAGGATGACTACTTGATTGTATTAAGTTTCATAAATGTCATCAGTTTATTGCGATTTCTAAGATGCAGTAAACATTTAAAGCTCACTTGGGTTAAACGGTGTTCTGAGTGACGTCTCTTCTGGGAGGTGGCAGGTGACCCAGTCCGGGCCCAGGCAGTAGTTAAGTAACAGACGTGCTGAGGGGTGACATTACTTTCCAGCATTGAGGACGCCAGCAAATGGGATGTTGTAACAAGCTTAGACAGTTTCAGTTCTTTATTCCCGGGAAAAATAATACCACGTGTACCTTGACCGAAGACTTCATATGGATGTATATGTGTAACTGCATATTCTCTGCAAACCTGTAACTTCGTAGTATATTTTCATTTTCTTATAGCTAATTACCTTTAGCATTTATTCTGGAAAAAACCCAGCAGTTTAGTGATATTTAATGGTGAGGCAGGCCCAAGGGAGATTGTTTATAGAGCCGCATTTACCCTCTGTAAATGCAAGCCTTCATTCTTTAGGCCTGGCCTGTTAGGTGGTGACCCTGTTGGACAGACATTGCCCCACCCCCGCCCCCGCCCGCCCGCTGTGGGTGGGTCTCGCGGGGACCCCATTGGGGTGCAGGAAGCCCTCTCAGAGGCGGCCCTAGTGCCAGATGAGTGTGTCTGGCAAGGTTAGATGTTTCTTTTGTACTCGGAAGAACGGGACATAAACGTGTCCACGGGCGCAGCTCCTCACGAAGGACTTCTGTTCCAGGTGGACAAAGAGACAAACACGGAAGAAGCCGGCGGCGGCGGCGGCGGCGCGGGGCGGGCGGAGGAGCGGCGGCGGCCCCCGGTGCGGAGCGGCGTGATCGTGCGCTCGCAGACCTTCTCGCCCGGCGAGCGCAGCCAGTACGTCTGCCGGGTAAGGGCCGCCCCGCCCGGGCGCGGGGCCCCTCCCGCTGCGCGGCGCGGCGCTAGGGGCGCTCTCCTGCGCTGCACGTGAACGTCACGCTCTTGGGGTTCTTTTCAGTGTGGATTTTGGGGTTTCCCCTCCCCCTAAATGGAATGCCTCATTGGCTCAAGCGCCATTTATTTGGCAAATAAGTGGAATTAGGGACCTGGCTGAGAAGTATACCTGGACGTCAGTCTATATTCAGAAACTAAAGTGACGTGAGGTTTATCTTGTGTAGACCTCTGCTGAATATTATACACCGTGTTAGTCCTGCTGAACCAAAAACCGTGAATTGGGTTTTAGGATAAAAATTATCTTTTTATAATGGTTCTAGACACCAAATCGGAGTCATAGTTCTGTGGAGAATGGTTTTGGGATTCACACCAGTTTACCCAATTCCATTTCCAGTAGTATTTATGATTTATAGTAATATAGGTTTAATATTATAAAATGGGTTAGAAAATACTGTTGCAGTGTATTCATTCAATTCAGCAAATGTTTTTAGTAAGCACCTGCTAGTAAACATGTTCCTGGATACTTGGGATTTGACTGTGAACTAGAGACCCAAGCTCTGCCCTTGCAGAACCCTGGTTCTTGTGACCAGTGGTGTGAAAACAAGGGGCTGGGAATGCTGAGGACAAGGTCGCAGATTTAAGTAGGGTTCAGAGTGGGCTTCATTGATAAGGTGACATTGCAGCAAAGACCTGGAGCCTGCGAGGGAGTGAGGTCCATCTGTCTGGGCTCAGAGTGTTCTAGGTTGTCTAAACTGTGTCTTAACTCCGATTTTAAGCTCTGTACATCAACCTTTCCTTTAAAAATGAATATTGCAGATTAGCTGAAATTACAAAGGATCATTTTAATTCAGAGTATGTATAATTATCCTAACACGTAACTTCTGATAACTGCCACTAAAAGGCAATTTTTTAAATTATTTATAAAAATTAAGTTATTTAAGAAAGCATGAACAGGGAAAAGCTTGTTTGGGGAAGGTTTTCTTTAAGAAATAAACTGTTGCCAGCTGGGCATAGCTCAGTGGTTGAGCATGGACCTAGGATCCAGGAGACCTCAGTTCAGTTCCCACTTAGGGCACTGGCCAGGGTTGCAGGCTTGATCCCCAGCAGGGGGCGTGCAGGAGGCAGCCCATCAATGACTCTCTCATCATTGATGCTTCTATCTCTCTCTCTCCCCTCCCCCTCCTTTCTCTGAAATCAATGAAGATACTTTTTTTAAAAAAAAGAAACTGTTCTCACCACCCACTTTATCTGATAAGCTCTCCTTTGTCAGCAGTGCTTTTCTCTTTTTTTACCCCTTATTACCAGTTAAATCGAAGTGACAGTGACAGCTCCACCCTGGCTAAGAAATCTCTGTTCGTGAGAAACTCCACTGAACGGCGCAGTCTGAGGGTCAAAAGGGTACGTATTCCCTCAGCACCAGCCCACTGTCCCTGACCCACCTGGAGTCGTGACTGCAGGGCGTAAACACTGACTGTTGGGCGTCATTGCTCCCTGCTCCTGGGCTCAGTGAAGCCGCTGTGATCACAGACACGAAAATGTCGTCAGTTGTGGAGATGGGGAGAGGATGCACTTGCGAGCGCTCGTTCACCCGGGTCTGGATCCTCGCTAGTTGAGGCAGGGGATCAACTGTGTGGTGTCGGTGGGGAAGGGGCGGCTGAGTAGGTGGCCGTGTCCCTCCTGAGGGCTGCGGCTTTTCCACACCATGTCTGGCTCCTGAGCAGTTGTGGGAAAAGCATAACACCCGGTACCATCTCCAAGGGCGTGCATTTTGGTAAAGGACTCGTGGTTTTAGCAGCTTTGCTTAAAAATGGGTATTTTTAGAAGGTTAACTTTGATGTTGATGGGAAAGCTCAAGTCGAGTTCTGGAGGCCACAGGTCTCTGGGTGACCTTCAGAGGATAAATCTGAGAGAATGTTTAAATAAATTAAAAGGTAGGACAGTTCAAATAGTTCCGAAATTCCTGTTTACTTAACTGTGGCTGGAATACCGATGGGAGGTTATTTGTTCACTAATGCTGTGCTTCAGCGATCATTTGCTAGGCTGTGTTACTTCAGCCTCCAGCATGTGCAGTAAGCACGAGGCACCGTGAGTGCTGAGCCTGCAGGTGAGGCGCGGCCTGCAGGTGCGTCCAATCTGGAGGAGGCCTCAGGAGCACGCGGGGCTGTTTATGTGTGTGGGTGAGAGGCGGGCGTGAGCTCTGCTGCTGGGAGAATCAAAAGGCCTCGTGGGAGAGGACTGTGGCCTTGACTCCTGGATACAATTTCAAAAGAAAATGGTAGCTTTGTCGGGGGTGGGGGATGGATGCCAGGTGCTGTGGGTAAGTGAAGTGACACCGGGCAGGGCAGGGCAGGGCAGGGCAGGTAGGAAACACATTCAAGGGACAAGAGTGATCCAGCTTGGCCGGAGCTTAGGCTCTGTGGCTGAAGACTGGGAGCGAGGACAGGAAAGGTAAGCTAGTCGTCATCTATACTGGGGACCCTCTGGTTTAACGCTGCTGCATGTGAAGTCCTGGGTATATGACCAGGCAACGCTTGGATCCCCTGGTTTAACCTCCTGGTTACTTGACAGTGATAAGCACATTGCTTTTCTAAAGGTAAACAGACTACCATTACTTAACACCAGCATTTCCAGGGAATTTTGAGGCGTGGATCTTTCAGATTATCAAACTCGATCCTTTAAAAGCCCCTAAATTTACATGCTCTTGAATGAAGGTTCTTCTCAGTCCCTTATATGTCCCCTGCATTTTTAGGTAGCACATACTTTCAGAGGGTGGCAGCCCTCCTCAGAGAAGTTTTAACCAGAAATGTTTACAAGTTGAGTGAAGCTGGGTAACAGTTGGTCACTGATAAACTCAGTTATTAGAACCGGTTGAGCTAGACAGAGGTTAATCCTGAAACATGTAGGAGAAGATTGTTAAGCGGTTTTTAAAGTAGACAGCAGTTTGGTAGAAGAGACCGGGGAACGGTGTTCTGATTTAGGACTTACCTCATGAAAAAGGTGTAGCGGCATAAGAGAAAAGCATCTGCAGAGATGAGGAAAGGTTTACCTGACTGGAAAAGCGAAGAGCCAGGCACGAGGCACGAGGTCTGTGCGGGAGCCTCCTCACGCTCGCTCCCGAGAGCCCATGGTTCAGTCACATCACACTGACAGCTTGGAAACAGTTATGGCGGGAGTATTTACACCAAAGAAATGGGCCAACCCTGCAGGTCGGTGAGCTCCTGTTAAACACTTGCCAGCCGGCCACCGTGCATTGGGGTCTTTAGAAAGGCTCCACGTGCATGGCAGCCAGGAAGGCTATCTGATTGTGAAAAACAAGTAATACGATCAAAGAGAGCATGTGTCTGGGTGGTTCTTCTGTGCAATGAGTGTGTGAGACCAGAGGCTGCATGAAGGGAACCTAATGCTCAGAATGTTACAGAATGTGAGAGACTTACAGCGGAATGTGTTAGGCAAGGAGACAATGAAAGCTATTCAGACATGGGCGAAGGCTCTGAACTAAGAAAAGGGGCACCAGGCCCCTCCCTTTCATCTGTCATGAGTACCCCATTGCTCCAGATGTTCAAGCTAGAATCTACTCAAGTTTGAGTCCCTTCCCTCTTGTATCAAACAGTCCCAGCTTTTATTAGTAATCGAGTTTCCACTCCCACTGCCGACATTGTAGGCAGGCAGTGCCCTCCTGTTCCTCTGCTTGTGCAGCCTTTCCCGGCCTCACTTACTCCCCTTTCCTCCAGCCAGCCTGGCCTAGGCTGAGCACCTCTCCCTCCCCTTTCTGTGGCACAGACGTCGCTACTTCATAGTGTCTCCTACATTCTCTAACCACAGTCCTCAAGGTCACACCTGTGCCTTCTCTTCCTAGGGTTTTGCCTACAACCCCCAGCAGACATTCACCCGTTCACACTCAGATTGCTTCTTGATGAACAGATGAGACTGGCCGCAGGAAGAGTGCCCGAGGTTGCAGGGCGGAGCGGGGAGTTGATAGTAGGCGATGGGAAACCGAGAAAGGCGCCGGACTGAAGGGTTGGTTAGAGGAGGGCGTCCAGATCTTGGCTCCACAGGCCAGCTGCCTCCCGACCGGCACAGAAAGGCTTCTTTCTTGCTTAGCGGCTTGTCCAGTGCAGTTTGGCCGGATGCTCTGGTCCTCCATGTCCTCACTCGGGACCCGTCTCTGGATCTTTGCTGTACCTCCAGCAGGTGACAGAGACATGCAGATCGCGCAGTGGCATTGAAAAACTTCCAGACGTGACACACGTCACTGCCACTGGCCTGTCACCAGCCAGAGCCCGTCACCTGGCTGGCTATGCCTCGCGTAGGGAAGCCAGGAAATGCACCCACCACGTGCCAGGAGGCAGGACAAGCAGAATGGTGGCTACAGTGTAATAAGGGAGTTTCGTTGTTTGTTTTCTGACCATCCAGGCGGTGTGCCAGCCTGTCCTTCGACGAGCAGCGCAGGAGTGCCCCGTGCGCACATCCCTGGACTTGGAACTGGACCTGCAGGCCTCCCTCACCCGCCAGAGCCGCCTCAACGATGAGCTGCAGGCCCTGCGGGGCTTGAGGCAGAAGCTGGAGGAGCTGAAAGCTCAGGGGGAGACGGACCTCCCGCCGGGGGTGCTGGAAGATGAGAGGTTCCAGAAGCTCCTGAAACAAGCTGAGAAGCAGGTACGGATCTCAGGTGTCCTTTGTCTCGGGGGGGCTTACGTGGAGTCATCTTCCCAAAGCTGCCAGCTTACACCCCAGTTCTGCTCAGCTCTTCAGATCCCTTTTTAAGAACTTGGAGCACATTTCTCTCACGGCCTTTTTTAAACCCAGGATATTGCTAAAAGCGGTACTGCCACCCCCAAGGTGCAGGTCAGAGGTCCCCACCGCTCCACCGCCCGCCCCCCATCCCGTAGCTGCTGCTCTGGGGCCACTGGCCTGGCCAGGGGGAGCATGGCAGTGAGGGTAGTGTCATTTCTGCTCAGCATTCTTCTTTGTGTCTATATGAGACTTGGCAAATAAATACAGTCTAACTTTTAACATAAGTGATAACTTATGTTTGAAATTTCTGAATGGGTTCAAGACTCATTAGCCACTCATCATTGTAGATGTATTGCTGATTTCTTAAATGTTTTTATTGATTTCAGAGAGAGGGAGGGAGAGGCAGAGATAGAAACATCAATGATGAGAGAATCATTGATCAGCTGCCTCCTGCACACCCCCTGCTGGTATCAAACCCACAACCCAGGCATGTGCCCTGACCGGGAATAGAACCAGTGACCTCCAGGTTCCTGGGTCAACACTCAACCCTTGAACCATGCCGGCTGGGCTGTATGCTAGTTTCATGCTCCTGAGTTTCCACATTTTTTGTTACCTTCAAGAAAAGTCGCACCTTACCCATTCCCCGTTGCTTTTTGCCATACAAACAACTATATAAAATAGAATAAAAATCACTGACTTAAAAATAGGGTATTTTAAGGGACCATTTCTTTTATTCTGCCTCCTAAATATGACCAAAGATTTCAAGAACCTGTATATTGATGACATTGATTTATTTTCTCAAGATGAGGGTTTATATTTTAGTATGGGGCATATTTTACATCCATATGGAATATACAAATAGAGTTTCACATAGCTGAAATATTACAAATGCCAAAACATAATTTTCTTTCAACCCTTTTGTATAGAAATCTGAATTAGATTAATCACTTCTTTAAACTAATAGAAACTCTTGTCCATCACATAAACTTCCTTTGGGGCCCAAAGTTATTTTTAACCACATAGTGTATGGTGCTGACTGACTAGCACTGTTCATTCTCGATGGAACTCGGAAACTTAATGTGTGAATTTCAGGGGTCAAACTGATACCAATAATTTCTAAAGAAAGTTGAAGCAACAAAACGTATTACATATCTGTGGTATATCCCACCTGATAGAAAGAAACCTTCACACACAGTAGGGGCTCAGGAAGTGCCTGTTCAGTGGGGAGCTGAACTGTAGATCTTATATTTGACACTAAAGCTGATAATGGGATAATTAGACATGTCGGGCCCTTAAAGAACTTGTGGTTTGATAAAGGAGATGAGCCAGATATCTGAGGAAGAGAAATCACTTCCTGGTGAGACCAGGAGAGGCTTCCTGGAGGAGGTGGCATTTAACCTGGTCTGGAAAGCGGGCAGTGGAACTTCATCCCAGGTGAGGGGTGCAGAGGCCCAGAAGGTGGGGGACCCAGCAGTAACAGCACAGGTCCAGGGGGGCTCATCGTGCCCTGTTGGGTGGGAAGGGGAGAGGGTGCCCGGAGGGCTGCCGTTTCTCCAAAGGAGCCTCGTGGTGCCTACAAAGCGGAAATCTCTGGTTCTCCCTCAGAGTGCCTCCCTGTGAAAACGCCAGAGCTCTCTGATGCTGCACTTTTTGAAAACTTAAAATAATACAGAGGTGAACCTTTTTAAAAGTTAGAATCTGCGAAGAAAATTCTGCATCAAAGGTAGGAATACGCCTCATTCAACAAAATAATCTTCGTGATTGGAACGAGGCGTTCGGCACTAAGGGCTACCTGCCTGCAAAGCTGGCCACTGTTGATTATTAGTGACGGACGAAACCTTACGGTGTGTTGTGTCACCCAGGGTTTTAGAGAAAGATGCAGGGGTAGGTACAGACATGAATATATAAACACTGGCCAGTGTAGACCTCAGCGAAGTATGTTCTCACTCGGCAGGAAAAGGAATATCTCCGTGAGTCCCAGTGTTGGTCTTGTTTGGTAGCAAACAAAGCCAAGTTTCAAAGTGATTTTGCAGTAACCACGAAAACGCTGGTAGTTGAAAATACGAGCTTCCATGAGCTACTTGGAGGGACGGCTTAGTGCTTCACGGGGGACACAATAGACACCCCAATTCCATTCATGTGGAGGAGACAAAAGACCAGGAGCATCCCTGGGGCTGCTGTATTTCTGGTTCTGATAAAACACATTTTCCTGGGGAAAGTGGGTCAGAGTTTCTTACCCGAGTATATCCAGCACCTGCCTTCCTTCTCTGGCTTTTACTGATCTGTCCGTTGTTCGTCTCGATGAGCAGGTGGCTGGTTTGAGGTTGGCCTGTCGTCGGTAACCAGGAACTGCAGGGGCGCAGTCCTTCGGCGCAACTGCTGACTCGCTCACTGGCTGGTCCTGGTCCTGGCAGAAGTCATTTCTTTGTGTATACTGAGTTGGCGGTCCCTTTCCTGGGACCTAATGAAAAATCATCAGTTTACTAAATATAAGGCTTCACAAAGGAAAGGAAATATCACATTTGTCCCCTTTGAATTTGAGATACATAAATTCAGAAGCTCCAAGTGACAGCTAGACTTGCTCATCAATTACAAAATATTCAAGAGAGAATTGTGACTTAACATATATAGAGCACTTTTCTAAAGAAAATCGTCCGAAACAGGAAGAGGAAAGGGAGGGGCGGTAAGAATTCTTTGTGGTGAAAGCCCTCAGGTGCGTGCAGGAGACCATCATGAGGAAGGAGGAGGGATGGCCCCTGGGGGGCTGGCCTTCCGTGGGGTGGAGACCGCAGACTATAACACGCATGTGCGCAGTGAGGGGACGTGCGCATCTAAAAGCAGGCGTTATCCCCATCTGGCAGAAATAAAAATCCAATTTAACTCACTTATGTTTGGGAGACAGTGAGACCTTTAAATGGGTCATTTGGCTTTGGCGTTTGTTTGGAAAGCTGCTCTAAGAAAAGGAATTCCAGGCAGAGTGTTGGGTGCTGGTACTGGGCATCGCCCCTCTTCACTGCCCCTCCTGGTTCTAACCGGGATGTTGGGGAAGCGTAGTGGCCCCAGCACCACCCTGGGAGCTGCCGTGGCCGTGGCTCACAGCCTGCTCCTCTCACTCGAAGTCTCACTGTCCGTTTTGTCCCTGCAGAGCTGCTCTGTGATGTGGTTTATTAAAATCCGCATCTCAGGGTCTTTTGTGTACATTTGCTCTCTGGTCCACCGCTCTATTCCTAGCTCCTAGTACAATGCCTAGCATATCGTTTAAGAAAAAAAAAAAAAAGAAACAGTCACAGCGAAACACTGAAATAGTGGGCTTAATGATGTGTTGGGTGCTGCTCTGAGTACTTTATGTGTATTAACTCACTTAAACGTGAAAACAGCCCTTTGAGGTAAGTACTTATTCCCAGTTTACAGATGAGGAAACTGGCATAGGGATGGCAAGCAGCCTCCCCGGACTCACCGAGCCAGTGAATGCCAGAGATGGAATTGAACCCAGGCAGCGAGGCTCCAGAGTTTTTGTGCTCTTCACTCTCTCACACCCCCTTTCTTTAGAAGGCAGTCCACAAATATTTGTTGATTGGATGGATGTATGGATGGATGAAAAGGGAACTTTTAATATAGTATTCATTATTCCACTGTAATTTTTAAATGCATTCATGCAAAATACCTGAATCCGTAGACAATAGCTCAGGTAATAAATTGTGATAAAGTCGCACAGTGGAATATTATGCAACAGTGAGTCAAACAGGTTACAACTGCTTGCGCTAGCGTGTATGATTCTCATAAGCGTCACGCTGAGCAGATGGTGTCAGACCCTGAAGAGTGCCTGCTGCCCTGTTGCATTTCTGTAAACAAAACGGGCAAAAGTGTCCCGTTCTGTTAGAAGCCAGGTGCTAGTGACCCTCAGACCCGTTGCTGAAGGGAGCTTGGGGGGCGCCTGGAATGGGGCTGTTCTGTTTCTTCGTCTAGTGCCGGTGACCTGTGTGTGTTCAGTCTGTAGGAGTTCTCTGAGCCGTACATCCCTGGGCGCTTTTTTGGTATGTAAATTCCACTGCAATAAACAGCTTTTAAATGACTAAGAAAAAAAGGGTTGAAAAGATGAATAAGGGGCTGAAGGTGTATTTCCCAAAATGTCGACAGTCGGTATTCCTTGGACGCAGTGCTGTAACAGTTTTTAGCTTCCTTCTTGAGGGTTCTTAGGTCTTCCAGGTGTAATAAACGGATCACGTGCTGCCTGTGTAATGAGGTGTTTTCAGCGCCATGAAATAAACTGTCCCCTGCTCAAGGCCGTTGCACCTCGGCCTGGGTTTGGTGCATGGGTGCTGTCCCCAGCGGGGAGGAGACACCGCCTCGTCGGCAGCCGAGGTGCCCTCCTGGCTGTAGTCTGCACTGAAGCCCGATAGCACGTTTCTGGGCACCTCTAATTAGTGTTTTGTGGGGTTTTGTGTTTTTATTTTCTTTGCCAGGCTGAACAGTCCAAAGAGGAACAGAAGCAAGATTTGAATGCGGAGAAGTTGATGAGACAAGTCTCCAAGGACGTGTGTCGGCTCCGGGAGCAGAGCCGGAAGGTGCCTCGGCAGGTGCAGTCCTTCAGGTAGGCGGCCCCGCCCGCGTCACCCTCGGGTTGTCCTTGTGCTCGTGCCCTCTGAATTACAAGGGCGTTCACCCTGGAGTAGGCTGGCCGTTATCAGGGTGACAGACGCCAAATCCTCTCCTCCAGACGAGGCTGCGCTTGCTGCCTCCTGAGGGTGCAAACCCCACTGCAGCAGCCTGGCTCCCAAGGAGCCCAGGTGTCCCTGCTCTTAGAAGCAGTTACCAAATGGGTCAGACGTTCCAGAAAATGTGAAAAGACAGCCAGGCCAGGAGGCCCGGTGGGTGCCGACCATTGAGGGGCTCGCTGGCAGCTGAAAAGATGTGAGGAGGAAGGGTCGAAATACGAAAGGAGAGCCAGGAGAGAGCGTGGGCCCGGGCTGGAGGGAGGGGAGGCTGTTGATACTGGCACATGCGTCAGGAAGAAGAGGGTTGAAAGTCACCGCCCCCAACTGAGCCATCAGGAGGCCACCGGTGACCATCCGGTCAGGAGGCCACCGGTGACCATCCGGTCAGGAGGCCATTGGTGACCATCCATGGCTGTTTCAGGCGAGTGAGAGGAGGCCACAGAAAGGGTTGTTTTATCAGTTGATTGTGGGATTGGGTCTGGACGCATGTGTTTGTGTCGTACGGAGGAGTCTGTGGAGTGCTGTGGGCAGGAGGAGATGTGGGGACCAACGATGGGATTCGGACCTGGGTGCCGAGGGTCCAGAGGAGGGAGCTGGAGTCGGTGCCGACTGGATGAGCCCCGCACGGAGGGAAAGGAAGCCGAGCCAGCAGGGGCTTCAGACTCTGGAAGAGCTGGCAGTTTATAGGAAAGAGCCAGGTTTCTCTTGCCTCCACGATGCTGCAGAATCACTCTCGTAATTTAGAGAAAGCTGCTCCCCGGGTTTTTACAGCTCCGGGCTGTGAGAGGGATCTTTCCATGCCTCTGGTGCTGTGGTCACTGTGAGGTTGTCCAGCATGGCTGCTGCTAGAACCCAGAATAGAGATTTATAATCACTCCTGTGTCCCTTAACATCAAACCCATTTACCTCCCCGGGCAGGTGATAAAGATGAGTGAGATGGCCCGGCCTGGGCGGCGAGAGTGGGGCGCGTGGGGGGCTGGGGGGCTCTGTCTGACCCACAGGCAGCTGCACCCAGCTGCTTGGTTCACTTGGAATCAGGAGCCCCGTGTCCCTGGCCTTCGGTTTGTCAGGGGAAGTGAGCAATGGGGAATTTTATGCGCAGTGTCTCAAACTGGACACTGGCAGCTAATTTGAGCATTTAGATAACAGCGTGTGGGCCTAAGCCGCCCACCTGCAGGAAGTGGCCCGGCAGGGTCCCCGGCTTCCAGCCCTGCCTTCCTGGCCTTCAGGGACATCGCGGCCACTCCCACGTGCCTTCCTAGTTCTTGCCTGTATCTCGTATGGAACTCGACCGATCACAAGGACACTAGCACAGAAGTAACTCTCGCCCCGAGTCCCTCCCTTTCCTTCTGTCTTTTCCGTGGTCTTTCCCACCTCGGCTCTTGCTTCTGCCCCACGCTCCCACCCCGTCTGCCCGGCTCCGCTCTCGGGCGGGTCGGTGCCTCATCCTCTCGGCTCCCAGGCGTCCGCGGACGGACATGCGCTCAGGAAGCGTGTGCTGCTGGGACAGCATGTGCAGGGTGAAGGTTTTGTAGAAAAAATGGACGCATTGCTCCTGTTCCTGGCGCCTGTACTGTCCTAGAGCCTTAGTTTCACCCTGGTCCCAGCCCCTGAACAACCAGCCGCTTTCTCCTCGGCTCCTCCCTTTCGGCCGCTCCTGCTTGTCCCTGCTCTGGACACAGGACAGACTTACCTTTATGACAGGAGGGCCCCTCCCTTCCTCCGAGTCACGGTACTGTTCCTGAGCTGCGAAAGCCTGATCTCTGCGTTTTCCTGGTATCACATGATGTTCCATGAGGTTCCTGAGACGTTTCCTAGGGCTTCGGCCCTCTGAGCCCTCCCCTACCTGGGTTAGACACACTCTTGCCTGGGCTGACCCCCGTTGGCTTGAAAATGGCCTTACGTTAGAAATGCGGCAAGGAAGGCACTGTTGGGTCTGCAGGTGACGGGTGGGAGCCAGAGCTGCCGTGTCCTTCGCATCTGCTGTGAAGGGCAGAGGCCCTCTTGATTTTTTTTTAAATATGTTTTGATTTTTAGAGAGGAAGGGAGAGGGAGATAGAGGGAGAGAAACATCAATGATGAGAGTCATTGATCTGCCTCCTGCACACCCCCACTGGGGATGGAGCCGGCAGCCCTGGTGTGTGCCCTGGCCGGGAATGGACCCTGTGACCTCTTGGTTCCTGGGACGACACTCAGTCTACTGAGCCACACTGGCCAGGTGGCCCTCCTGATTTTAAGTGAGATCGCCCTTAGGAAAAGAGCTCCTGTCCGGGCTCATGGGGTGCCGCTGGAGGTCCCGCTGCTATTTCTAGCGGTTGCAGAGTCCTCTCAGCATCGCGTTGACGTGGCTCCCTCCTCACCTGGTTCCAGGGAGAAGATCGCCTACTTCACCAGAGCGAAGATCAGCATCCCTTCCCTGCCGGCCGATGACGTGTGACTCGTCGCCGAAGAGCCGAGCGTCTCACCTGGTCATTTCTTTGAGAGGAAGAGACTGAACTTTGGTGTGGTGGGTTTGTTTGGGGAGGGGTGTACTATAACTGTCAACTCTTAAAGAGCTTTTATTTCACATCAGAATTTCAACATGTTCATTGATAAAGTATCTTGAATGTAATTCTTACCTAAAAAAAGCAAAAAAAGTCAGGTAACCACAACGGGATAATCTGGTACACAGAGACGTTTGTTGCACAGCATGTGTGTGGCCAGTGGGCTGTGGAACCGAGGCAGAGCCAGGGTGCGTCCCTTGAGCCGACTTGCAGAGGAACTCACAGAAGGTGGCCTTTGCTACCCTGATTTTCCTGCCAGGGGCCCGGGGAGCTGGCACGGGCGCCTTGGGGGGTCTTGCACTCGAGCAGCTCTTGCTGCAGGAAGGTCAGCGTGAGCACGAGCTTCGGTGTGGAGCCCGGAGCCCGCCTGAAACGGGCTGTGTTCGTTTCCGTCACCCGTGTGGGAACACTTTGTTTCCTTAAAACAGTCTTTTTTGTTCTTTTTTTGTTTGTCTAAAGAAAACAAAAACAAAATGCTGAGTTCAAGCACATAAGAATGCAAATACGGGAGCGGGCTCCCGGCTGCACTGCAGACCCTGCGCCTAGGACACAGGGCAGGGAGGAGAGAGCCGCCTGCGGCCACGAGCACAAGCTCACCCCAGCCACCTGAGCGAGGTGGGCATCGGGTGTGACTCCCCCGACCTGAGCGAGGGTGGGCATCAGGTGTGAGTGAGTCTGGCTCCCCCGACCTGAGCGAGGTGGGCATCGGGTGTGAGTCTGGCTCCCCCGACCTGAGCGAGGGTGGGCATCGGTGTGAGTGAGTCTGGCTCCCCCGACCTGAGGGAGGGTGGGCATCGGGTATGAGTCTGGCTTGCACAGTGATGTTCCGTCTGAGGCGTGAGGATGGTGTTGACTAGAGAACGTGGTGACCCGCCTTCAAAGGACAGACATTCTGATGATGTGGAGGGAGACGCGTCAGCTGACACCTGGTGAAACCAGCAACAGAGGAAAGGGTATCTTGATTGAATCAAAGTTGCCAAAAAAAAAAAAAATTTAATCCTTTATTAAACAGATTTGTACCATTTAGTGGCAATTACTTTGCAGCTCTCATTTAGGGGATCCTGTCGATAATTTATGGTAAGAAGTTGGGAGGCGGAGAGACTATTAATCTGAAGTATAAGCTGAGTCATTTGTCTCAAACAAAAGCCACTGCAGATGAGCAAGTTTAGAGCTGTGACCCGACTGAAGCGCCTTCCAGTGCAGGGTTTTAGCTCATCCAGCTCAAGCGCTTCCTTAAGGAAACAAACCCCAGAGTAGCTCTGCCCTCATAAAGGCTTTTAAAGTGAACAGTTCTATGCAATTCAAATCATGCTTATTAGTCTCTAATACTGGAAGAGGCCGTTTTTGGTGAGCCGTCTTTTATAGCAAACGAAATCCTTTTTTTTAGAAATGCAAAACCCATCTTAAAGGAATGGGCCCCTTTAACACACACACACAAGTTCTGTTTCTAAGACAGAATCCTCATTAGCAAGAATTGTTATCTTCTTGAAAGTAATCACACATCTTTTAGAAAATGCCTTTGATCAGAATCAGAATTCAGAGGAAGCCATGTCTGAGCCTAGACCTTTGTTTCTAAGTGTCCACCACGTCTGTACAAGCGTCTCGGAAGCTGTAACCGGACGTGACACTACTTTGCGCAGAGACCAGCCTTGTGAGTCGACTGCACGCAGCCCCTCGGGGCTGTCCCAGCTCATTCTCTCAGATGACAGGAAAACCAGAAAAAGACCATTCATCCTTGTCAAGGTCAAATGTGAAAGACAGAAGTTTATTTAATGCAGAGTGAGATGAAGGTCAGCTGTTGTCAGCTTCTTAGTTTGACCGTGAAAATGTTTATAGAACTATGTGTAGTTGTACCGTACGATTTTATTTTCTTCATTTATTTATTTACGGTCTTATTTATGTTCTGTTTAATATATAGTTCGGTTCTGGCCATTTTAAATGTTTGACATAGAAGAGGCTCTATTGGAATATTTACAGCTTTATAAATCTTCAGCATATTAGCTGTTAACTTTTTGCGATACAAAAAGTTATTCCGACAAGTGTAAAGGAAGGAAATCTGTCTCAGGCTGGTAGTTAACAGCTGTGACCAAGAAGCTTGCAGTTTTATTTTACAAAATTTGCTCATTTCTAACGTGAGAGATAAACTTATTTTAATATACTCTTTTTCCACACTTTAAAAATCAGCAATAGTGTTATGTATTTATAGGCAGCTTTTAACAATCCTGTCGTATTTGTACTAACCTGGATGATTCACAGTGACAAAACAGTTTAATAACTTGATCACAAACCCACATGGACAATATGAATTTTAATATTATAAATGCTATTTTTTAAAGGTAGAATTTATTCGGCACAGGGTAAAAAGAATGTAATATTAATTCTCAAGTTTGAATTATCAATACATTACTACAATTTTGTATATCGGAATCTAAGTGTTACAGGTACAAAAAGCATATTGCTAGCCAAGTGAACAAAGTTTAGCTGAATCTCTATCGCATGGAAATCAAATAAATTTAAAATCTTTTTTTTTTTTTTTTTTTGCTATTACTTTATATTGTATTAAATATCAAAAGCTCAGGACTGAACTAAATATTTAATCAGGTTAAATTCTAAATATGTTTCTGTTTTAATCTGTCTTGTTTGTAAAAGTGTGCAAATACATCACATAGATTAACTGGTTTCTGCACTTTTCATGTGTTTGTGGGTGGAAAAAATTCAGTGGTTTTTTTTTTTTCAACAAAGATACATATTGCCTAAGATTTTATTTGTGTCGTTTGTTGTTCAGGTAATTTCCCTGATTGGTTCAAGCGCAAGAGTTTATTTGAGCTGTGTACTGAGCAAATATAAAAATCTTTGTGAAGAATTTCCCAAGCTCCCCTAGCCAGTTTGGCTCAGTGGTTAGAGCATCGGCCCACAGACTGAAAGGTTGTGGGTTTGATTCCAGTCAAGGGCACGTTCCTCCATTGCAGGCTGGATCCCTGCCTCCGGTCGGGACCATGCAGGAGGCAGCCAATCAATGTGTCTCTCTCTCACATCAATGTCTCTCTACCCCCGCCTCCTTTCCACTCTCTCTAAAAAATCAATGGAAAAATATCCTCTATTGAGGATTAACAAAAAAAAGAATTCCCCAAGCCAGCAGTTTGTTGTGAATGCTTCTTGGTTGTGCGATAAGTATTGCCGATTTAAATTTAAAAAAAAAAAAAAGGCAGAATATTTTCATTGTACAAGTAAAACACAGGCTCTAGAATACGAGCTCTGTTAGTGCCCCCTGCCCTGGCAGTGTCTCTGCCGCCCACGCCAGCCAGCCCAGGAGGTTCTGTGCCCACACACCCAGACCTGACTGACCTGCAGTGCCCCCTGCAGGCGTGGCAGGAACGTTGGCCATCTGCAGAGCACAGGACACAGGTGCAAAAGCACGCCTGTGGGTAGATTTTATGTGAACCTTCCAAGACCGGCCTCCTCTGCTCCTGACGCAGTGCAGAGGCACGCCTGAGTGGCCCACTTATGGGAAGGGCTCCGTGGAGCCCTGAGGTCTCTGATTAAAGATGTGCTATGTCCACGTCTCTCACCTCTCAAGCATTCAAAGAGCAGCAATGTTTTTAGTATAATCCGATGTCATACATTTTAAATAACACAGCGAGACTGTTTCTGTGTAGTAGGTGATCTCAAACACGAGAGAAATGATGAGCAGTAACATTTCCGATTGCCAGTGACTCGTCTCTATGAACAACACCTTCAGGATACGTAAGTACCAACAGAACGTTTTATTTACCAGTTCTGTGCAATCACTGGATCTGTTTTAAAACTGAGAAAACTCATCTGCAGTAATGAGCATGATTACTATTAAGTTTCGATGGGTTTTGGTCTCAGAGTAGAACATAAAAGTGGTTTATCACCTTAGGAAGGAATCATAGTTTAAGGAGCCACAGGGGGGATTCATTTTAGAAAATCATAAGCACAGTGATTAGGTGACCGTGTAGCAGGAAACCCTACCCGGTCCAGGGTTGAGCAAGCATCTCGTGAGGACTGGACACCCCTGATCCCTCCCGGTTCAGACTGTCAGGTGGGTGTTTGCCATCTCCAGGTGCTGATGGAGATACTGCGTTTCTGCCACCGTGTAGTGGCCCGAAGCCAGCGGAGCTTGGGTGGAGCAGGCGGCACCGTTCAGCAGGCACCCTCCCAGGAGGAGGGCCGACCCGGCAAACCAGCCGATGAAGAGGGCTTCCCCGAACTCCCAGCGGGGCACGATCTCTGGGATGGTCTCGTCCCAGAACTCCCGCACGGTCACGTGGGCGACCCAGGACACCGGCACCAGGGCTGCCGCGCCTGCCATCCAGAGCAGGGCTCCTCCCAGCATCAGCAGTCGCTTCTTGCGCTCCCGCAGCCCCTCTCCGATTCTCAGGCAGTCCAGCCCAAACCCAGAGAGCAGCAGGCCCAGAAACCCCAGCCCATTGGACAGGAACATTAAAATCCGGGAGCCCCTGAGCTCGGCCGGCAGAGCCAGGAAAGAGTCGAAGTCCTTGCACTCCATCCCGCCTTCCTCCTGGATGACGCAGGCTTGCCAGAGTCCCATGGTCCAGTTTTCCATTTCATTTAATTCCAGGTTGAGGTTTTTCCAATGTGGCAGGTAGTTTGTGAGACAGGATAAAAGCCATCCCAGCAGAGAGAGTGAAATTCCAGTTACTTGTGCCACAGTCCTAAATACTAAAGCCATTACGAGGTCCTGCGAGCTTTAGCTAAACCAGCTGCTGCCTTTCGGTCTCTGGGAAAAGTGCGACAGACTTGTGTTATCACCTGCAGAGCTCTGAAATATTTTTTCATTGTGTGTATAAGCGGATTCTTGCCAGACTTGCTATTGTTTGATTCCATGCTGAATAGTTGTCAGAAAAGGAAAGGGAACTAGTTTTCCAAACCAGTAATGCCAAGGAGTGGCCAAGATCAGTTTTCTAATAAGCAGTTTGTCCCTGAAATAACACTAAGCAGCAGTAATCCCCCTTTCATTGTTCATGTCTAAATGGCTTTCATGTTATTTCCAACCTTCCTAACGCGTCAAAGAACTAAGACGTCCAAATGCAGAATGTTTCACTGACAGTCGGTCCAGCTCCTACTGCGTTCTTTCTTGCTAATGGCACCTGTCAGGCTTTCGTCTGTGACAGTTCTCACATTTCAGTATATGTGTTGTGGTAACACCAAGTGGCATTATTTTAAAAAACAAATAGTTTCAAGAAAAACATTTCTTAACCAAATAATTCAATTTTATCAGAAATTTCTCTAGATCTTCAATCAGGCCTACTTTTTATTTTTAAAATATGTGTGTGTGTTTTATTGATTTCAGAGAGAGGAAGAGAGAGAGAGAGAGAGACAGAAATATCCATGATGAGAGTCATTGATCGGCTGCCTCCTGCACGCCCCCTGCTGGGGATCGAGTCTGCAGCACAGGCCACGTGCCCTCACAGGGAATCGAACCTTGACCTCCTGGTTCATGGGTCGATGCTCAACCACTGAGCCACGCTGGCTGGGATCAGGCCTACCTTTAAAAAAAATTCCTTAGGCTATATATACCACATAACATATGAAACAATACGAAACAAACTATCAAGTCTTTTTACCTGCATTCCTTTCTGTCATGTTCAGACACAGGTGCATAAACACTTCGTGTGTTTTTTCTTTACTGAAATCTGCTTTCTATGCCGTGGAAAAGTTAAGCAATAGGACTTTGTAGATGAGCATCAACATCTCTTCTCCTGCAACCCCAAAAGTATATATATCCCCAAGCTTGTAATTTTCAATTGAACAAAAGAAAGTTTTTCTTAGGGCAAATGAAGGGTCACTATCTCAATATCAAGCAAACATTTTAAATTATTTGTCTTTTTAACATGGAGCTTTTGAGGGAAGAGACAATAGAGGAGATTGGCCAGTGTTTCGAATCTGAGAGTATCATGATGAACCGAAAACCTTTTAACCTCATAAAACCCTGTCACTCACACCAGGTGCCTTGTAATTTCCTAAACACCAGTCAGCTCGGATCAAAAGAAGAACAGTCATTGTTGTGGAAATTCGCTTTGGGATAAGCTTAACCTGCGTCTCTGCCAACGTAGAATGCTTAAAAGATTTCAGCGTGTCAGTTTTTCTCTTTAGGAGACAAAGTAATTATTACTTTCAGCTACCAACAAAAACAAACAAACAGTTTCTAGTGTAACATACACACACGAAAGCTTAATACGGACTATATTGGACAGCCACCACCACGTTTCGATTTAAATAACCAGGCCTATGACATTTTTTTGCTCATACCTATGTAATCCTTAGCATAGTGATTTTCTTTTAGATATAAGACAGCCCCTTCTCCAGATTTTTGGGGGGAGGGAGGATCTAGGGTAGAAAAGTAATTACTAAGTGAGAACATGTGAGCCCCACAGATTGAGTTCCGTAACAAAGGCCCCCTTCTCGTGCAGACCCCTACAGCTCTGTCCCTGCAGAATATACATCTCTCCGGTCTTGTCAAAGTCACGCTTTCGGATCTGCAGTCCCATTTTCCAGGTAGGCACACTGACTTGGTGTTTCTGCCACCGTGTAGTGGCCCGAAGCCAGCGGAGCTTGGGTGGAGCAGGCGGCACCGTTCAGCAGGCACCCTCCCAGGAGGAGGGCCGACCCGGCAAACCAGCCGATGAAGAGGGCTTCCCCGAACTCCCAGCGGGGCACGATCTCTGGGATGGTCTCGTCCCAGAACTCCCGCACGGTCACGTGGGCGACCCAGGACACCGGCACCAGGGCTGCCGCGCCTGCCATCCAGAGCAGGGCTCCTCCCAGGATCAGCAGTCGCTTCTTGCGCTCCCGCAGCCCCTCTCCGATTCTCAGGCAGTCCAGCCCAAACCCAGAGAGCAGCAGGCCCAGAAACCCCAGCCCATTGGACAGGAACATTAAAATCCGGGAGCCCCTGAGCTCGGCCGGCAGAGCCAGGAAAGAGTCGAAGTCCTTGCATTGCCTCCCCACTTCCTCCTGGATGACGCAGGCTTGCCAGAGTCCCATGGTCCAGTTTTCCATTTCATTTAATTCCAGGTTGAGGTTTTTCCAATGTGGCAGGTAGGTTGTAACAATGGACAAAACCCATCCCAGCAGAGATAATAACAGTCCAACAAGTTGCATGACTACTCTCAAGACTAACGCCATTGCAGCCGGCCTGGCGCCCGGCCTCCCCTATGGGAGCGCTGTCCTTGGTGGTGGGCAGTGCTGTGGCGATGGTGGCTCGATGCTGCCTGGCATATAAGCTTTGGCCGTTCACTCCTTGGGCACCCTGAAATGTGTTTTTGTTCTCGAATATAATATTTCATGTAAAGAACGAAGGGCTCTGTGAAAACTACGAGTTAGGCTTTCTGATAAGGGTTTGACCCGTTGCCTTCCGACTCGCTTGGTAAAATTATATCCCCAATGCCTGATGATTCTAAAGCTAAGGATGAACAAAGGAGCCTCTATGACCCCTCACCCTTAGGACAACAGAAATCTTTGTGCTTCAATATGGATTAATTAGATTTTAAGTGGTGATAAAAGGCCAGCTCTCTCTATAACAGGACCTCATTGTAGTAGCTGAATCTGAGATTTCAGGATGCAAAACAAGCCCTTGTAAAGACAGGCAGACCCTCCCTATAATCTTTGCTCTCCTCGGCTTCCTCAACCTACACAGAGCCTGGCCCACGTTCCTGAGCGTCACGGGGACTTGGTCGCGACTTGGCAGGAGCATCGCCCTCAGATTCCTTTGAAAGGTAGATGCTGGTTCACTGGGTTAATTAAAACGAAGACGATGGAGGCTCGTGCCCGGAGCTACTCAGAGGAAGGGCGCGTCCTGGGAATCTCTCGATTTCCCTGGGAGTGCCCTCGGCCTCGTTAGGGACTCGGGGTAGAGCGTGGTTTCTCACTCCTCAGGAGATGTTTTCTGCCCAGAGCTAAGCTGTCTTTTGTCAGGAGACAAAGCAGCCTGGGCATGCAGACTCCCGCAGCTCAGGACAAAAGACTCTGGTCTGAAAACAGGAGCCACAATGGGCTGACCTTTGAGGCTTCATCTTGTTTGGTTTTTGATTCGGGCCACACCTTGAGAGCCAGGACTGGAGGCTGTGCCAGATTCCCAGGGCTGCCGCGGGCCCTGCGTGGGGCACCTCCTCCCAGGCCCCGGGCATCCAGCACCCGCAGCGAGGAGGCAGGACCTGATGAGCCTGCTGGGACCCTCAGAGAGCTACCCCCTGGGAAACCCAAGCCTGGGGAGCAGAACCACCGCCCGGCACACGCCAGCTGGGGAGTCTAGTCCTGCTTCCGAGATGACCCCTCATGGCATTACCCAGTAGGAGATCAGAGGCAGACCCCGTCCTGCTGTCTCCAAACTCAGCAGAAGGGTCCAACGAGATGGCTGGCGACTGCTTCGGCACCCTCCACCCTTTAAAGATGAATTCTTCTTAACTTAGAGGTGTGCGGAATCCCTTAGGACATACTGCTGTCGTCCGTGGGCTAAAATAAGAAATTGTTCCAGTTTGCGAAAAGACACAGGGTCCAGGAAGGGCTAGAGATCTGCCCAGCGCCTCCTCACCAGGAGATGGGGTAACAGGGAGCCAGAGCTTCCCTTCTGGGTGGCGGCAGGGGGAGAAAGCTCCCGAGAGCAGTCGCTAACAGTTACAGGGAGGCGACTCTTAATATCGCCTTGAAATGTTTTATTAAATATGGGATGGAACAGACTGCTCTGGGAGGTAGTGAGCTCTCCATCCCAAAGGTGTTTTAGGGTGGTGCTCACCCCTTCGGGCTCTCATGGAAGAAGCTTCCGCAGTGCTGGCAGTGGACCCAGATAATCTTAAGTGCCCTCTTAACTCGCTTATTCTTTCAGCATTTTTAAAAAAAAAAGTTTTTGAGCACCTCCTTCTGGCCAGGCAGTGACTGCTGAAGACCCTGCAGGGACGCAGGCCCCGCGGTGGCCCCGTGGGACTCATGGCCCAGTGGGAAGAGGCCACCAGAAAACAAGAAAATAAGAGAGTTCAAATGGATGACAAGAGCAGGTGGGGTGTCCCAGGCAACGGAAACCCCAGCACCAGAGCCCCGAGCCTGGAGAGCATGAAGCCCCCACCCCCCACCCCCGACCTGGGGCTGCCCTTCTCCGCGTCAGTTGATGGACCAGCTGCTTAGACCATTCAGTGAGGGCGGGAGAGGGTGAAATTCATCCAGAAAACAAATACTGTTACCACCACCTTGTTCAGCTGGGACTATGTTAGCTCTGTCTCTGGAACTTGAATCTAAAAAAAGAGGAACCCTGGGAAACAAACTCGAGAGGTCAGCAGGTCACATACATTTCTTTCTCTTTTTTAAAATATATCTTTATTGATTTCAGAGAGAGGAAAGGAGAGGGAGAGAGAGAGACAGAAACACCAATGATGAGAGAGTCATTGATCAAGCCCACAACCCGGGCATGTGCCTTGACCGGGAATCAAACCCCAGTCGCCTGGATCCTAGGTCGACGCTCAACTGCTGAGCCACGCCCAGCCGGGTGACACACATTTCTGATGGGCCGGAGGTTCAGGTGACCAACCATCCCCATTTGCCCAAAGCCACACATCCTGAGGAACCTCTCAGTCCAGGGCAAGGGTGGATAAATGTCCCAAGTTAATCATCCCCAAATTTAGTCACTTATACCAATATCATATATGTGTATGTTGCTTATGCATCTGCAGGTTGGGTGAGACTCAGTAGGGACAGTTCGTCTCTGCTCCCAGCAGGGTCACCTAAGGCTGAGTCGCCTTGTGTAACCAAGTCTCAGAAGTCACCAAGCATCACTCATCCGTCCCCTCATGGATGAGGCAGTCACAAAGGCCTGCCCCATTCAGGAGAGGGAACATAGGTTCCTCCTCTTGATGGGAGCCTAGCAAGGCTCTAGAAGAGCTCGTGGGGCTGGAAATACTTTTGTGGTCATTTTTGGAAAATAAATCTGTCACGGAAAGTCATGAGATTGACCCGCTCATGAAGCCGTTGACCAAATCTAGGTTCCAGGAGAGGCAAGACAAACACTGCGTAGAAAAGATGGCCTTCTCTCCACGGTGTTCCCCTTGCATGCTCACGGTTAAGTTTATGGTCACACCAAACCCTGGGTTATGCCGACTCAGAGAGGTCTGGCACAAACTCCTGCCACCGCCAGCCTGTGCAGTTGCCCTCAGCTGCTCGTCCTGCCCTTTCTACAGGCCCAGGGCTGCCACCGGGGAAGGAAGTCCAGCCGCTCACTGGCTCAGCCTCGCGTGCTCGGGTTCCTGCTCTGTGCCAGCGACCCAGCCAGAGCTCGGGGTGCGAAGATCTCTCTCAGGCCGGACCAACCATACCTAAGACGTAAGTTTAATATTCTAATAGAGATGGCTCTGGGGTGGCTATTTCAGGGGAAGGAGGCAGGCAGAGATGTCTCGAAAGAAAGGGTTGGTCCTGGAAGATGGTGAGTGGGGAATGGTTTCCACAGCTGGTGCTCTGGGGGCAGAGCCGGGGAGCCCACAGAAAATGAGGCTGTGGGGCTCAGTTCCATGCCGCTAAATCATTCGGATTTTAGAACATGGATAGTTAAGAGCCTTTGAAGGACTATAAGCAAGGACATGATGCAGTTGTTGGTACATTCCTGGTGGAATGTAATGAGTTTTGTATCATCTCAAATACAAAAGCCACCCGAAGCCACACCCTTGCCCGACGGCTGCTGAGAGTGGCCGGTGGCCCCTAGGCAGGGCTTGCTGTGGCCCTCACCTCTTCAACTGGTGATGGTGGCCCGGCTGTGTGGCAAGGTGCACAGGAAAAGGGGTGAAAGGGATGGTGGTAAGGGCACAAGATGTCTTTTGGGAGTGTTAGAGTGAGACAGAGACACACACAAATCCCATGTTGTCAAAAGTATCCTTAAAAAGTCCCCAAGGCCCTGGAGATCAGTGCGAATGTCCGTGACCCTGGCTCCAGCAATGGGCCAGAGTCTCCCCCGGTCCTTGGGTTGAGCACAAGATGAAGTAGTTGCCTTGGCTTGGCACCTTGTAGGAAAATTATCTGTTGAATCTTAAGACACTGGAAGCAGCACTGCCATGAGAGAGGAGGGCACTGGGGACAGCTAACCCGAGAAACAGCCAAGGCCCCTGCCTCCACCAATGAGCAGGAACAATCGCCCTTTCCCCTAGGGGGATGCGGGCCACCCTGTCACTCAGACGTGGGTACAAAGACGGGTTCATCCTAAGAAGCACAACCTTTTTGATTAAAGTTTATTCTGTTTTTCTTAATAAGTCTTGCCCTGCTAAATGGTAATTCTCACAATGGACACTGTGAGCTCAGTAATCAGAACCAGACACGCTGCTGACTTCACAACACCCACAGCACAGTGCTCGAGTCTACTACGTGTTCAGCAAATACTTGTCTAGTAAATGGAGAAGATGGGTCCTTCTAAGGGATGGTGAGTGTAAACACAGAATGCCAACCCTAGAAATGTGTTCCCATTACCTTTTGTAATGACGGCAGGGCCATTCTGGTGTGTCTGAGCGTGGCCAGGGAGCTCTAAAAGAATGAACTCGACCAACCACCAAGGTATCATGAGTTGTCGCCCTGGCTGGTGTGGCTTAAACCTGCAACCCAGGTTCAATCCCTGACCTCAGTCGGGGCATGTGCAGGACACAACCAATCGATGCGTCTCTCACATCAGTATTTCTCTCTCTCCCTCCCTCCCTCCCTCCCTCCCTCCCTCCCTCCCTCCGCCCCCCTCCCTTCCACTCTCCCTAAAAGAATTAATGGAAAAAATATCCTCGGGTAAGGAGTAACAAAACAAACAAACAAAAAATACACCATGAGTTGGCAAGTAAGAGCGCCCTGCCCCAGAGGGTGTCAAGATGGACATACCCTAGGTCTGGGGAGAGACAGGACTGCTGGCGGCTCACCCAGTGTTCACAGGTGCTAGAGATGGATGCTTTTCCCCCCTCATTTTCATTATGTTTTCTAAATTTTCTACAAACCATGTAGGATTCTCATAAGAAGAAAAAAATAAATGTTCTAAAAGAAAGAAAAAGATAACTTGCTTAGGCCGTTTACCGCCTTGAGCAAAACAGCAAAGATCCAGAGGTGAGCGAAGTGAGAAGAGGGTTGGTGGAAGCCAGCCCAGCACCCAGCCCAGCACCCAGCCCAGCACCCAGCCCAGCACCCAGCCCAGCGCGGCCGCTGCCCTTCTCCACAGCCCGAGGCTGAGCTTTAGTGGCCAGCAGAGTATGGGGGGCCGGGGGAGGAGTCCCTGGACCCTTCCCAGACGCCTCCTTGCCCGGCCCTCCAGCTCCAGCCCAGAGGGGCTGTCCCAGTGCAGCGCGGGGTGCATGGCCCCTACAGCCACTCTGGCTCAGGAGCCTCCGGGGTCCCTCAGTCAGTGTCCGGTGACGTTTGTCCCCAGCTCAGGACTGACTGGCTCTGGCCTGCGTGTGCGGTGTGGAGACCTGCGGGTTCCCCGGCTGTCTGAAAGCCTTCTGCAGAGCCTGGTGGGGGGCGGCGGAGTTCCTGACCGCCTAGTTAGTGCCTGATGTTTGTCTTCCGAGGCCCCAGCTGAGACGTTATTCCAGGCCTTCAAAGGACTACTGCCTGAAAACTACGGCGCGCTCTCGGCCCTGGGTAGTGAAGGGAACAGCCTGTCCTGCGGCCACCCATGAGCATGAGAGACAGAATAAAATATGATGAAAGTGGCCCGTATTATTGAGCACTTACTGCTTGCAGGGCTTTATCTGTTTCTTCTTATCCCCACAAGAAACCTTTGGCGAAGGAGGCGCGATTATCGCCTCCATTTAACAGATAAGGAATCTGAGACGTAAATTAGCCCATTCGCTCTCCATCCCCACAGCAGAGACCGAAGCCCACGCCTGTCGAACAGAGTGCAGGGCGTAATCATTTTACGCTGTAAAAGGCGATCTTTGGCCAGTGTCACGAGCACCTTTCCGTTTGTCTTGAGGCTTTACCTGCCAACCTCCGTGTTCACTGAGCAGGTGCCTCCGCCTTGGGCCGGAGCCAGGGCGGGCCCATCTGCCAGCCGTGGGGCCCTGAAGCCAGACTCTGGCGCGGCAGGGGGTCTGCAGGAAGGCCCAGAGGACGTCCCCACCAGGGACACTGTCCCCACCAGGGACACTGTCCCCACCCACTATGCAAATAGCAATGAAAAGCCCTCTATTTCAGGATTAGCCGGGTTCTTTTCTTTGTAAATCCTTTCTAAATATTAACCTAGGCTCACACCCCTGGCTGTTAATTTTCAGTTAACAGGAGGAAAAATCATTGTAATTCAGCGACCGCCTTGGCATCTCGTGGGATTCCAGACACCACAGCGGCTTCATTTCACAGGGAGCGGAGGCCCGGAGGCCCGGCTCACCTGTTCAGGACAGGTGGAGACGTGGACCTGGCCTGCAGGCTTCGATTCCGGGCACCCTCCATCCCCTCGCTGCTGGGTCCTGGCGGGAACGCACAGCCCCAGCTGGTGCGCCCACCTTCAGAGTAGTTGTCTTTTCTGGGAGAGAAACCAGACCCCTGGCAAACATTAACTGAGCGCCTGCCGTGTTCTGGGAACTGGGCTAGGAGCTGGGGGAGGGACAGAGAGGCGGGAGGGCATGACTCCAGGTGGAGGTGACAGCAGCAGGGGCAGAGCCCTCCGAGGTAACCCCCCTTCCAGGATCCCGGCAAACAGCCGGAGGGAATATGAGATAGGCAGGAGGCTGCTAGGAGGTGACAGCTAAAAGCATAAGCTGGGGCCACAGTCATTCAGTTATTCAACGATTTATTGAGCAGCTACTATGTATGAGGCATGGTGCTTGGCCCAGGGGTTAGAGGTGACTAAGAAGTGCGTAGTCCTTGCCCTTCAAGTAGGGAGAGAGCTAATAAACAAGCACGAAGGAAAGAACAAGGTAAGCCCAGGATCCAGTAAGACTTTTGAGGGATGGGCTTGGTCCCTCTGAGAAAGTACCGTGTGAGCCGAGAACTAACCAACAAGGAATCAACCAAAGCCCTGGGGGACCATTCTAGGCAGAGGTCCTGAAACAGATGATACCTAAACGACAGGTGTTTGAAAGAGCAGTGAGGAGCAGGAAGGCATCCATGGAGGCTGGGAGGCAAGGAACCCACGGTGCATGGATGACTCTCCTGGGGGATCACCTTGGCTGACCTCGAGAATCTCCACGGTCAAGAATGTGCCCAGAACTGAAGCAGGCTCCTGTGACGGGCCACCCAACTGAGTGTCATCTGGACTAAATTGTGCCTCCGTCTGAAGCGACCTCTGGGCTCAGGCAGCTCCAAGGGCGCTAGGTGGGTGGAGGGTGATTCCTGGCTGGAGGGGAGATGTTGGCTGCATTAGGACCTCAGCCTCGGCACACAGAGTAGGAATTTCTCTTTTTGCACGTGGGGAGAAGCAGGGGCAGAGCCGAGCTCCCAGCGCCTGTGCGGCTTCCCAGAGCACCCCTCCAAGACCGCAGATCTCCATTCTAGTCCACGCTTTCCTAAAAAGCAAACTCGTCACTCTAGCCCCAGCCACCTTCTGGAGAGGCAGGGGAGGAGGGGCTCCTAAGGGGGAGTTTGCAGGTACAGACCAGCATCAAGAATTCTTAGAGTCTATCCCCAGGGACAAAACACGTGGAGTCCGCACTGATGGAGCTCCAACTGTGTGCCTCCCACGTGTGGTACAAGGACACTGGGCACTGGCAGGGTGCCTCCAAGGTGACCCCTCTTCTCCCCTGAGTGCAGCTGGCTACATTTTCTCCTGCTGGGATCCCTACACAGACCCATGGACATCTGGCCCCGTGTCAAGCCGATGGATTCCAAACCCCCAGCAATGGCAGAAATGTCACTTAAAACAACCGCCCAGATATTCTGCACAATGTTGTCAGGACTTTAAGGAAATAGGTGCGTTCATACCCACTGGTGGCTCTTTGCAGTGGTTCTCTTTCTTGAGAGGAACTGGACGACATTTAACCAGGGCCACAGAACTATTCAACCCAGATATTCCACTCTGGGGAACACGGTACAGGTAAATAATTCCAAAGGGGAAAAATCCACGAATAAGTACAATTATGCACACAGCAACTGCAATTTAACACAGACTGAACTGCAAGTGGCCCAGGCACACAACAGTAAGGGAAACGGCTACGGAAATTGTGCAGTGACATGAGCTACTCCACGGCCATTAACAACCATAAGTACCTGGACCACGTGAAGGCCTCCAGGTCTGAATATTTAAGCAACGATGGCCTATAAAAGCAGCAGGTACGTTCTGAGTGTAACCACATTTTTTTAAAGCATGGAAGTCATCTACAAACAAGACCCCCTAAAAGGAAGGAAGGACTAAGGCTGCTGTTTGTGAAGCCGCTTGGCCCCTGCCTGCACGCGGCCCTGGCACCCCTGCCTCTCACAGGACACACGTGCCTCTTTTCTCCCAGCCCTGCAGCCCAGCCAGCCCAGTGCTCGTCTCGTTTCTGCTGCACGCAGAGCCCGGCAGGAATCGACAAGGGGGAGGCAGGAAAGCTTCAGTTTGGTATAGGGTGCCAGCCTGTCCCCCTCTGCTCCCGGGCGGTTGGTCGGGCTGGGCTGGCATCCGCTGTGCCCAAATGTGAGATCATGCACGAGGAATTGCATGCATAACAACCTAATATTTAGGGTATTTAAGGCCTAACAACTAAGAAGCCTATGGGCACCAATCCTGGTGCAAACCGGGGCTTTCAGGAGACACCCAACACCCGTTCTATCTTGTCTTCATTGAATCACTATCAGGTTCCAATCCAAAGACTATTTTATGATTAACAGTTTTATTGAGATATAATTCATATGCCATACAATTCACCTATTTAAAACGTATGATCCAGGGGTTTCTAATATATCATAGAGATACAATCATCACTGCAATCAATTTTAAAATGTCTTCATCACCCCAAAAAGAATCCCCATACCCTTTACCCATCCCCCCTAATCTCCTATCACCCCTAGACCTAGACAACCATGAATCTACTTTCTGTCTCTATGGATTTGCCTATTCTAGACATTTCATGTAAATGGGATCATACAATACGCAGTCTTTTGTGTCTGGCTTCTTTCACTTAGTGTAGTGTTTTTAAGGTTCATCCATGTTGTAATGTGTGTCAATGCTTCATTTTCTTTTAATGGCCAAATAAGATTCTAATGTATGGATGTACACATTTTATTTATCCAGTCATCAGTTGATGGACATTTGGCTGTTTCACTTTGGGGGCTATTAATAATGCTGCTATGAACTTTTGTGTGCAAGTTTTTGTGTGGACATACGTGGAATTTCTGGGTCATGTAGTAACTCTATGTTCAACCTTTTGAGGAACCTTTAGACTATGTTCCAAAGTGGCTGTAGCATTTCACAGTCCCCCCAGAAGCGCTTGAGGGCTCTAATTTCCCCATAGCCTCCTCTAGATGTATCGCCTTTTTTATTCCAGCCATTCCTCCTGCCACCCTCAGCGTCGACTCCTCCTCGGGCTGGAAGGACATGGTCGGGCCGTTCCGCACATCACGCCCAGACCTAAAAAGGGAGATCCTCTTTCTGTGGATCTCCTTCAGCCAGAAGCCCCTAGTTGTCTTCTCCATGGCTGTTGGGCAGACTCCCTCTGTGGCGGGGACTTGGGCTGCACAGTGGGGAAGGGAAGGCTCAGGTGGGCCTGGGTGCAGGCTGCTGGCCTGGGGAAGCTGCAGTTAACCCTTCACTAGAAGCGAGGTGCCCTGTGTGATGGGTTAGGGTACATTTCGGGCTTCCTCTGGCTGGTCCTCAATCAAAAGCAGAGACAAAAATTTGAGGAGCTGTCAGTTACTAATCAAGTCCCAGCCTTTGGGGGCTGCTTGTCACTGGGGCACGCTGGCTTCCTGGGCAGGTTACTGTGGTCAGAGTTCTAATGTTTCCTTTCAATCCTCACTGAAGGATATTTTTTCCATTGCTTCTCAGAGAGAGTGGGAGAGAGAGAGAGAGGGAAACATCAATGTGAGAAAGAGACAGTGATCGGTTGCTCCCGCGCGTGCCCCGATCCGGGCCGGGCATGGAGCCTGCAACCCAGGTACGTGACCAGAGTCAAACCCAACAGTCTAACCACTGAGCAACCGGCTGGGGCCAGAGTTCTGTTTTCACCTGTGCTCTGGCCACTGTCCCTCTGCATATTCACGTCTAACCCAGGCGCAGGGACCTGTGCCTGCTGCAGCCCACGTCTCCACAGCTCCACGTGGCCTCCCAAGCCCCTGCTTGTAGTTACAGGGAGATAATTCAGCGTTCTCTCTTTCAGGCTGTCGGGGATTAGATGAAATGAATTAGGCAAGCATCTGTCCCGACTGGGTTTTAAGTAACGGTCGTCTACTGTATGTTGGGTGTGTAGCTAACCCCCCTTGGGTTATTCATGCTCTGATTGCCCCTCGTGTGAAGAAGGATCATGTCACTGTCAGCATCTCTCACGTTAACCCCCCCCCCCCCACCGTCAATCAGAACTTCACGTCTCTGTACCTAAGAATGCTGTGGTGTTTTGTTTGACTTGCCTAGTATTTCTTTAAAACTGAGACATTTAAAATTGCTGCAGATCCACATTAAAAAAAAAAAAAAAAAAAAGATTTCTAGCTTCTGCTGAAGATTCAGAAGTTTTTATGATGGCAGAGGGCCCCCTGGCCCCCTGGCTGCTGTCAGCTGGGCTTTCGATGAGAGTGGACAACTCCTCAGAGCTCCCTCTGCTGCCCCTTGCCCGACACCAAGTCCCTTCCTCCGCCGCTACTGTGTCTTTATTTCAGCTAGAAAAGCTCTCATACTCAATAATTTTATTTAGGTCTTTTAAAGCAATGACTTCTTATTCCTGTTTCATATTGCCAATAGCTTTCTTTCTAGTAAAATAAATATAAATAATAAATTTTTAAAGTCTTAGTCCATCTGTTCGAATAGTTCTGCTTTGAATGGTCATGTTATCCCACTTTTTGGTCTCTCTTATGATCTGTTGCTCCTGCAGAGCCTAAGATCACGTTGCCCCAGGGTATCAGCCACTCCGTTGGCAATGCCCTTCGAGGTTGAAGACGAGGTAGCCTGGGTGCCTCTTGGGAAGCCAAGGAGCAGAGAGGGATGAGTCCAGGGCAGAGAGTCCAGGGCACCTCGGGCCCTTGGCTGACCCCTTCTGAGCGTGGTCACCCCACCATGCAACTCCTTTCCTTTTGTCTAGTCTTAAATAAGCAACAAGGGGAGAAGACAGGCTCACCATGGAGACTGAAGAGAGTGGAGGAGAGAATGGAGCCCTCCCCTTCCCATCCTGACTTTTGTCCTGCGTCACCAATGGCCTCAATTGTTGCTGCAGAATTCTGTGGCAAATGGACCGGCAATGATTATTCTAAAGCAAACCTTCTTGGGAAACAGGACAAAGCAGAGCTTGTTAATTTTGTTGGTTCCTCACAGTCTCATCCATGCTTGTCTCTCCGGGGCTGACTTGGAGGTGGGGAGGAGCCGGTGGCGGTCCAGGAGCTCACTGGAAGCCTTCACCTGAGTCTCATTGTAGGAAACCATCTCTGTAGCAGAGGCAGATTTCCACGATGCTAAGGAAATTCGACTTCGGGGCCCCTCGCCTGTACGAGTGTGTGTTCCCAGCCCTGGGAGGGGGCCTAGCAAGTTGTGCACATAGTCGTTTGTCTTTTCATAAAATTTGCAAGAGTAAGATATTTTCACTGCAGCTGGTCAAGACCACTGTCTCTTTCATCTCCTTCCTCCCACTTTTCCTCCCTTCAACCCCCACGATGGGCACCATTGGCACATCACCTTTTGGGGGATTAAACTAAAGAGAAATGAGTTGGGGTGCATTCAATTGAAGGTAGTGGCAATGTTTGTGTGGCCCTCGGTTAGTTCCAAGTATTAGGCTGCTGACAGCCCTCCCCGTGTGGGAGGCTCCTAGGAGTCCTCCCGGCAAGTGCAGACTCACCCGGCAACACGGCAGGAAGATGCCAGCCCCGAGGCCCAGTGGCAGGATGAACGTGACCTACAGGGGCTGCCCCAGGAATATGCAGGCGTCATACAGAGAAGCAGGTCAGAGCCAAGCGCGGGTCTCTGGGAAGTCCTTCTGATCTTCAGGTGTACAAAATTATAAGCAGAGGATTCAGTTCTCATCAACACCTTGGCAACATGCAAAGTCTCTCCTGTTTGAAATGTAGTTCACAATGCGTAGTACACCCTTATAAATGGGGGGAAATGGTGTGAAATAGCACTTATCAAGATTCCTGTGTTTGAGGGCGCAGGTCTGCAGCAGTTCTTCAAACAGAAAGTACATCAGTGTGTGAAGTCACATGCTTGATGTATCCAACCTATGATGTCTGGTCTCAGTGTATCTGATATATCTTTTGTCATGATGAAGTCTGGCAGTTCCAGATAAATCAACACGGAAAACTGTTCGGACACAGTGAAACCACCTGAGAAACAAGCGTTTCCAACGACAAAGCTGCACAATTCGTCAGTAAGCCAATGGACTTCATCTAAGAGTTGTTGCATATCACACCGGTGCAGCTCAACACAACAAAGAACAATTTAAAATGCACCTGAATTGCTCACGAGTATGGCTTCATATTGCAATTCTTTTTTTGTAAAGTAGGCCCTCAAAATCATATCTACTTTGGGCCCCTCAAAAGTTGAATCTGTCCCTGCTGGGTCCCGTGTCTTCACCAAAGCCCATCCGAGGGCTTCCTGAGGCTGGTGGGTAACGGAGAGAGCTCAGGGCTGAGTGTCCTCTCTTGGTGGCCACAGGCAGGGTGGTGCGATGTAAAAAGCCTTGTCACTAAGACTCAGGAAACCTGAACTCTAATTCGGTTTGCTCCCTAACCGTGTGACTTAAAGGAGATCTTTTCACTTTTCTGGTCCCTCCCGCGTGCTGATCCACGGAAGGAGGGCCATTCTGAGCACTTCTGAGCACGCTCTTGCAATCGCTGTCTTCTGCCCAGATACATATGTATGGTTTTGTTACAAAAGATGGGTGAGAACTCACTGCCTTCTGGCTCCATTGGCCCTAAACCTAGGTGTCTGCGTGAATCCCTTTCCGTGGTTGTTCCAGGTCTCATCTGCCTGCCTGTAGTCGGTTGAACAGTGCCTCCCCCCCAAAGACAGGTCCGCCCAGTCCTGTGCGTGTGGCCTTATTTGGGAAAAGGGTCTGTGCCGACGTGATTGATTAAGGGTTTCAATGTGAGATGGTCCTGGATTAGCCGGGTGGGCCCTGAATCCACTAAGTACTGTCCCAAGAAAAGAGAAGGGGAGGAGAAGCGCAGAGAAGGCCACGTGAGGACAGAGCATAGATGTGAGTGACATGACTCCAAGCCGAGCAATGCCAAGAATTGCTGGCAGCCACCAGAGGCAGGAGACGGGCCCGGAGCGACCCTCCGTCAGAGCCTCGGGAAGGAGCAGCGCGGCAGACACCTTGAATGTAGACGTCTGGCCTCCAGACAGAATCAATTCTGTTTCAAGCCACAAAGTTTGTGGTGATTTGTCACAGCAGCCACGGGAAACTAATACATATGCTGCCCTGGAGACCCGCCTCTCGCCTCCTTTCTCCACCCGGTACCATCTGCCCTCTGCTGGTGTGAGTGCCATCGCAGGGGCCATCACTGTCGTGGTGGTTTTTAGCTCAGTTGATAGGGGTCTGAGCTGTAAATCAGAGAAGAGAAGGTTTATTCCCTTGGCCTCCGCTCTGCAAGGTCCCTGGGCTGGCCTTGTCCCTGACCAGTGGTCATTGCCCCTCTCCAGGTTCTGCACAACTCTCTCTGGCTACACATCCATCTCACTCCATGTCCCTTGGGATCCAGGCTTGGTAACACCTCTGCCACCACTTGCCCGAGGTCCTGTCCTCTCCCTGTGGCTCCTGTCACGGCTCACACTTGCAGACTTAGTTACCTTGTAAAGAGGCCCGACCCTCCTTAGATTGTCCTCACTCGAGATCCTGCCCGAGTCCATGCCTTACACACCCTTTTCACCACCATGCTCAATCGTCACACGCTAAGAGTTCATTGTGTGGTTGCTCCATAAAACTTTATTTATAATCTACGAATTAATTTAACTAATTCTTTATTATTATGCATTTCGGTGGTTCTAGTTTCTTGCTTTTATGAGGAATGTCTCAATGAGCGTCTTGATGGTCAAATCATTTGACACAGCCATAATTAAGATACATTTCTAGACAGACATTTATTTGACCAAATAATTTTAAATTATAGCAATTCATTTAATATGACTATCTAATATTAATTATCATTGATTAGTATTTAATACGAATTCTTTATTAATGATTTCATTCCAAAGCTTTTGATACATAGCACAAAATTGCTCTTCGGATTTGTGATGTCTGCTCCCACTCCCACCAGGAGAGTACCTGTTTCCTAGCACCGGTTCTAACCAACCTGTTGGATAAACAAGGAAAACCAAAGACAGAGCAGACCCAGGGTTTGCTATGAAATTCACAGCTGTCCACTGCGAATGTGAGGACAAAAGAAATCCACGTTCTGAGGGGTGCCTGGAGCTTCCCGGAGTGGCAAAGCACCTTAAATCAGAGGACAGGTGCCACCTCTCCGGCAGGGCTATCAGGAGCTTGTTGGAAAGTTTGTAATGAATGGTTTAGGTCAATGAGCAGGCGATTCCAATTAAGGAATTTCAGCAGCGAGGAGAAGGCAGCTCGGGCTCGAGTGAGTGAATGGCCATTATTGTCTGGACGAGGCAGGCACCCCTGCACACAGAGCAGGCATTGTTTGGGAGAACTGATTAAAGAACACGCCTGAAAAGGAACGTCAGCCCCTGTGGGACGGTGGTTCTAACTATAGAGCTGGTGATTTTCCCCCATGACATTGACCTTATCTTGAGTGAGTTATGATATTTCCTGGGTCTCAGCCGTGAGATCCCTCACTGAGCTGACCTCATTGTGATAAAATAATCAGAGTCCGATTCGTCATCGCCATCTATCTGGGCCAATCAGGAAAAATAAAATATGAGCAACTCTGTGATGCTGAGATATAATCTTATTAGGAGGCCTTTGTGGGGAGGTTTGGGAATTGCATTACAGTGAACTAATTCTCTAACCTTTGCTGAAATCTCAGAGCCATTCTCTGCTGTTTAAAAAACAATCCTGCCTAAATTTAAAACATGCCTGTCGCAAACTCACTTCACATTTCAAGTTTCCGAGCATATCTGAACCATGAGAGGCTGGGTGAGCACAGAAAATAACTGAGACTGAGGGGGTCTCCCTGAAGCCACCGAGGGACTTCTCAGGGCTGTTTGAAACCCCAAGGTGTTGCATGTCAATGATGCCTCAGAAAAAAAATTTTCGAGGTAGAAATTTGTTCATTCACAAAATCCAAGTCCTGCAGACAGGAAAATAAACATGTATCCAAGACCTAAGAGAAATCAGGCTATAGGAAAGAGAAGATGTTGAAATAAAAGTTGAAAATAAAACCCACCATCCTAAGACCACCCCCACCCTCAGATGTGAGTTAATCATGAGCCACGGCTCCTCTTTTCTCACGTTTAAATCTCACCTCTTCAGTAGCTGAACCAGGAAGAGTCTGTTTTTCCGTCCTAAGGAATTTGGACTCCATCCTAAAAGCCAAAGGGAGGCCCTGAAGGACTTTAAAGAAGCTGCCCCCCTGAAGGGTTAACAAACCAGCATTCTACTGTCCACCGCTATCTTTATAGCGTATCTGAAAGAAAACTTGTATTTTCCTTTTGTCATCTCAAAAGTATGTGCGGCAGGCCTCGTCTGTGTCTTGAATTGTGGCCGGATTTTCCCGGAGCAGTAGTTGTGGTCTCATACAGGCAGCTGGCTAGAGGATAGATGCTTGCTCCTGCGGAATTTCCCCCCACTTCTTTCCTCGTTTTGTGCAGTCATTTCCAAAAAGGGCCCACTGATTGCGTTTCTTCATCGGAGGTCCCTCATGTGGTCAGACACAAGGCGGGGCCTTTGCAGCATTTAGGGCCAAGCCCTCAGCTGGGCTGTCACGTCCATGCAAGACAATCAGCAGATTTATTTGAGGAAATGTATTTAGGAGGCTAAGTGGCTGTTCTAAATGGGGCCATTATCTGGCCTGCTCGCTGTTGCTATAAACGTCCCCCCAGAGCGTGGATACCCACAATAAGTGCATAATGCTCCCCGGACATGATTTCCAGACAATATTTATGCTGGTTCCGGTCAATGCACATGCATGTGCTTGGGCAGCCTCAGCAGCGTTTCTTGAATGCTCAAGCACAAACCCAATACCAGCACTGTACTAAACGTTTCCCTGAGCATCGCTATAGGCCCGACACATTCATCATATTCTGGTCCTATTAGTGCTTTGGGAAATGTGAGAGAGAGACAGAGACAGAGACAGAGACAGAGACAGAGACAGTTATGTTTGGGTGGGCAAAGCAGTGTGGGGACAGGGGGCTGACTTAGGAAGTGAGGAGGTGGGCAGGTCACCCCGAGTCTGTAAAGTAGAAATCTGTAGCAAGAAACGACTGTGGGAATATAAGCTGTATCCCAACCCCCAAATCTGGGGAGTCATCAGAAATCTTGGCCATGAACGTTCTACAGCCAGACCATGGCCTAGGGGCTCAACCGAGTTTGGGTGATAAAGAAAAGGGCTGATTGCCGGAGGCTGGAGACTTTGAGTGACAATTGGGCCTGATTAAGTGTACGGTTGAAAAGGAAAGGAACCCTCTTCATTTCCAGATCTGTGGTTCTGAGTCCTCTTTGGGCACCAAGTCAACTTACGGCCCATGATGCATTCTTATTTCTTTGGCTTTTTAAAAATGCCTTTTCAGTGTTGTTTGTTTGTTCATTTCTCTACTAGAGAAAGCCTCTAGTGGACACAATTCCTTCTTTTTAATTTCTTCAATTAATGAGATGCTTTTTTCCCTCCTTTCCTGAATGCAACACACAGTTGGCCCATACTTGCAGAAAGGCCGAATGGGAGTGAACTATTGCACTGTTTTCAAATGGAAGGGGTCATATTGGTTTTTCATACTGTAAAAGAAATTAAAAAAAAAATTTTTTTTTAAGTCAAATGATAAACCTAGAGGAAAATAAAAATACGTCATTATCTACCACACGGGTTTTTTTAATTGTATACAAATTCTATCACAGTGTATAGTTGTGTAGCTGATTTTATTTTTGTATAGCTCTGTTGTAAATATTTTTCATGTCACTAAATACAGATCATCCTTTTAAATGGTTGCCTGCTATCCTATTAGATAGATTCCCTTAATTATTTATTTTTTATTTTTATTTTTTAATATATCTTTATTGATTTCAGAGAGAGGAAAGGAGAGGGGGAGAGAGAGAGAGATAGAAACATCAATGATGAGAGAGCCATTGATCGAGCTCACAACCCAGGCATGTGCCCTGACTGGGAATCAAACCCCGATCGCCTGGGTCCTAGGTCGACGCTCAACCGCTGAGCCATGCCCGGCCGGGCCCCTTAATTTATTTAATCCATCTATCATTTTTAGACACTTTAGGAGCCATGAAGAGATAAGGGGTCTCACACCAACATTTCTGCACACTTGTCCCATTGTTTCCTGGGGTTCATAGAAGCGGGAGGTTTTCACTAATTCATCAGGACATGTATCGAGTGCCTGGTAACACACATCTCTATTGATGCTGGAATATAGTGATGATGTTTGGTTCACATTTGTCAGTCTGGTTGAGAACTGAGGTGTTAAACAAGGAATTCAAATAAAGTGAGTTGAGTGTTTTCATGGGGGAAGTACAGAGGATCTTGGTTCTGCACCGTTCAGAAGACTCTTCCTACACCTCAGCCAATTGTTTCCCCAGAAACCTTGTGTTAATGTGGCCTCTACCTGTGCCTTTACTTCCCCAGGCACCTTTGTGAACCCACAATCTTTTCTAAAATAGCTTCTCGTTGTCGTGGTCATAGCAATTATGTATGCATGTTTCTGGTTACTTTTTCAGTGTCCCGTCCATTGGTAAGAAGACACTTAGCAACCCTACCCTCCTGTGTCTATGGTTTCAGAATGCAAATTGCTTAATTTCTCAAAGATACGCTTACATTTCATACCTCAAGCAAATTGTTCAGAAGTTGAAGGTGGTCCCCTGTCCGCTCCGTTTCCCAGGCCTCCCTGACTGCGCTGTGCTCCGGGGCATGCAACCTTGTGTCTCGCTCTGAGCAGGGCCTGCTCTCAGCCCTGCTTTCCCTGATTACCCAGCACTGCTTTGGAGAGCTCAGGTGGGGCCTTCTCACCAATGCATACCTACTCTTGACTCTTTCTGCACAAAATGCATCCATGCAGAAGGCTTCGGGTGGATGGAAAGAAGGAATAAAGAAGGTAAAGGACTTGGGTAACGATCCAGTCTAGAAGAACCTGGGGGTTGCTGGTCAGCCCCATGATAGGTTACATAACCATTTGCTGGGCTACGGGCATGCCAGTCATTTCTGCTTTGTAAATAATCTGGGGAGTAAAGTGCCATTCATTCACTCCTCATCTGTGCAAGGCCTAGTGTCTGAGGATACAATGTGTGTGTATAATTATATGAAGATCACTTTTTATATATTTCAGCTATTGGTACATTAGTGAGCCTGCAGACTTGGAAAGTCATTTTCCAGGTCCCAGCAAGAGATGAAGAGTTCATTGTATCAACCTTCAGGGTCTGTATGTTGAGTCCCTCACCTGCAAAACCAGACCTCGGTAGCAGAGCACCTGGGGAGGGGGCTTTCCTCAGTACCAAGGGGGGACCAGCTCCTGGGTGACCTGAATTAAGAGGGCACCCATAACACGAGGACAGCCTGGTGCCTGTGGAGTTGCACTGTCCCATGAAGGACCAGAAATCTGTCTTTGGGAAACCTGACTTTTGCATACTACTGATATTTTCTGTAGCTATTCCCTTTTCACCTTCCTTAGTCAATGCCCTTTCAAAAATGCCAGCTTGTCTTCCTTTGTACTAAGAGACACCAAGGAAACGAGCTTCAGTAGTTGCTCAGGCTAGATGTTTTCTTTTGGGGGCATTTGGAGGGGTTCACCCCCTGAGTACAGTGAGGATTAGCGGAGGAATCAAAGCCATGTGAGTCCAGTAGATCTCCCCTCTCTCCACACGATAATATTCTTCCTCCTCCTGCTCCTTTATTTATTTTATTTTATTTTATTTTTTTAGCTCTCCCTACCCTTTTATAACTCACAGCACAGTGACAAGCTGAGAAGTGGCCAGACCTCTTGAGACCCCATCAAGCAACTAGGGAGAACAGGAAGCTCGACCTTGACCCCAGGGCTGCCACCAAATGGAACCAGCCTCTGATGACACAGGGGCACCTCCGACCCCTGTTTCGCCATAGGTCTTCCTGAACTTCTACACTTCAGCAGGGGAGTAAGGTCATTCTTTGATTTAATTTCAGTAGAAATTAATTCTTTGATTTCAGTAGATTTAATTCTTTGATTTAATTTGTTCTTTCAATGCGAGACATCCTCAGCTATCGGGCCAGCCACTGAGAAAATACAGAGGCTGTTCTAAGCGGACCAGATAACTGGAACCCAAAGCCACACCTGAAAGGCAGCGTCTCCGATTTTTAATTAATTTCAATATAGTCCCTGTATCATTGATTTTTTTTCCTTGTGTTTTCGAAAATGCATTTTTCATGGATGACCGGGTTATTTGTGCTCTCGCTCTGACAGGGAAATTTGGGTCCTTGTCTGCACAGGAACCGCACAGAGCCCAAAGGAGATCAGTGCAGACAGGCCCAACCCTGGGCATGTGGCTACCGTGGCTCTGCTGACAGCCGGGCAGCAGGTGTGCTGCGGTTCAGACCAGTGCAGGGGGTGCAGAGCCGGACGGGACAGTTTGAACCATGGCTCAGTGTTCGTCGTGAGTGTTGGAAACAAATTGTTGGGTTTCAAAAAGAGATTCGATTGTGTGCGGGTCATTGTAGCTTGACAGTCCTCATTATTTGTTTATTGAATTTTATTTTTAGACTTTAAAATGTTCCCATTATTAACCCCTCTGGGCGCATGTACAGCAGCAATAAACACACAACCAGCAGGCTGCCAACAGCCAGCCCGAGAGCCAGCTCCTGAAATTGTTTAAAACCAACCTCACTGTCGCTTCCTTCCCATCAGGTCCCGAGGCAGGAATCAGTAGTCTCTGCTCTCTGTCACTAGAGGTCCGAACACACTTCAGACACCGGAGGTCACCAGCAGGAGAGCAACCCAGGTACGTGCCCTTGATCGGGAATCGAACCCGTGACCCTTCAGTGCGCAGGCCGCTGCTCTACCCACCTAGCAACACCGGCCAGGGCTGCAGTGCCTTTGTTGGGTCCACGTGAGTGCTGGGAATTGTTCTAAGCACTGTGGATACAACTTCAAACAACAGAAATAGAGGCCTCACCTTCTTGGTCATGTCGGCGCCCCTGAGAAGTGAATGGACAATGATAATAGTGTGACAATCACAGAAGGCTGGGAGAAATTCAGTAGGCCAGGGTCCTGACACTGATTCGGGGTTTGGGACAGCCTCCCAGGAGCAAGTCTTCTCGGCTGAAACCTGAAGGCTGGACCAAGGGTGGCAGGGTTGGCAGGGCAAGTGTTCCACTGGCACAGGGGAGCACTGTGGGTGGCCCAGGCCCCAAATCCACACCCTGAGTAGGCAGAGGGTGGACCAGAGATTCCCCCAAACACTTCTCCCAACCCTCCAGGCCTACGGCCACCAGGGTGCAGGGGCCCCTGTGCCTACACACCCTTTGCCTGCGGGCCGGCTCTAAGATTGGTCCCACCTTTATTTCACTACCTGAGTGGGGAACCCTTCAGTGACCCTAAGGCTTTATCTGACCCCTCCACTGTGGTGCCTTTACCCATTCATGACCCCCCCCCCCTTTCTCAGCCAGCTGAGACCCCACAGTCCCTCAGGGGCTGTCCCTTGCAGGTCCCCAGCTCCCTTTCCCTGTCTCTGAACTGAGCTGGCGGCCTCCCACCCTGGTCACATCCAATTCTCCACCAACCCCCTGGCATCCACGCAGCTGAAAGAGACTGGAGGAAACCCGCAGGCTGCTCCAAAGCTCTGGCCAGGAGCCTCCCTGGCCCAGGTGCTGCCAGGGCCCTGCCTCCTGTCCTCACCTTCGCTCTCCCTCCTTGGATGGCTGTTTCGCAAATGCAGTAAGTCCTCACTTAACATCTTAAAACACTGCTGATGTTAAACACTGAAATAAACGTGAGCTAGACATGCATTGTAGAAAGATTAGTAAAAACAAGTAAGATCCACTCTTCCTGCCTGCTTATTCCAGTTCAGTGTCGCAGGTGGTCAAGACCTCTCCCAGCAGCTCAGGACACCAGGCAGGACCCACCCCAGACAGGACAATGCCCTTCCATTGCAGGGCCACTCACACCCACACGCACATCACTTAGACTGGGACCTGGCAGCTCAGGGGCCCAGGGTGGGAGGAAACCGGAGTCCCCGGAGAAAACCCACCAGACATGGGGAGAACCTGCAACCCCCCCCAAGACAGTGGTTCCCAGTGGTGATTGATTTTTTTCTATCAGAGTTATAACGAAACGGCATCATTGGCATTACTTGAGGACCTGCTATAGTCCCCTTCCCAGACCCTCCAAAATTGTTCTGTGGATCTTACGCAGATAATCAGAAGAGAAGTCCCATAAGTGCCACCCCACTTCTACCCGCCTACCCATGAGCTGCATCCTTCCCTCCCCTTACCTGGGTGAACTGTCGGGGCGCCTACCTAAGGCCAACCCCTCACTTGCTTCCTAAGTGGCCCTGAGTGAGATCCAAGTCAGAAGAACCCTTGCAGATCTACCCGTTGGGCGGCTTGCTCTGGGGGAGCAGCTGCCAGGGAGCAGGGCTTCCAGTCCTCTGGTTCTCGACCCCGAAGGGTGACTAAGGAAGCCTCTGGGTGTCCAGGCAAGTGCCTTCAGGTGAGTGCAGCCAACATCTGACTGCATCTGCATGAGACCCGCCGCCCTGCCCCAGGCAGAATCACATCGTGAGCCCCGCCGAGCCACCTGACGCAGGAGAGATGAGAACATATAGTTGTTTTGCCCGGCTGGCATGGCTCAGTGGATGGAGTGTCGCCCACGCACCAGGAGGCCGCCGGTAAAATTCCCGGTCAGGGCGCACGCCCCGTTTGCGGGCTTGATAGTCAGTAGGGGGCTTGCAGGAGGGAGCGGATCGGTGTTCCTCTAGCATCGATGTTTCTATCTCTCTCTTCCTCTCCCTTTGTCTCTCTCTAAAAATCAATAAAAACATATTTTAAAATAGAACATATGTCTTATTACAAGGGCAGCTCCCAAGGCACTTGTCAACATTTTTAAGAGGGTAACAGCTGCTTATCAGAAGCCTCCGAGCGGAAACACAGAGAGAGAAATGTTGGAAAGAACTAGCTTTTAAAGATAATTTGGTGCCGAGATGATGCATCCTAAAATGCCTCGTGAAAGTAAATGAGAAAATTAAGCAACGACCAAAATTGAATTCACACAAGACCTTTCAGAAACAAACACAGATATTAGATATCGTTAAGTATATGCGTACTGCAAAAATTAACTCTCAACCAGAGAAATTCAGCTCACCTCAATCCCCAACCTGCCTTAGCCTCTGTTAACCGGCCTAGGACATAACCCAGGAAAAACGGGATTGAAACTGAATTTTCCAGGCCAGTGGTCTGCGCAGGCCCACTTCACCGGATTGTTGCCAAGTTTCTGCCTTATCAACACCTCTGAAGAGGAGCGTCTGCTGTCTGTGTGTGTGAGGTTTGAGGATTCAGTAGTTCAGTCAGAAGACCCAGTGACCCACGAAACCGCCAGAACCAGCCGGGAGTACAGTAAAGTTCCATGACTTTTGATATTATGGAAGATTCAGGAAACATTGACTCTGTTTGTAAACCAAAGCACTGGCCCAATTCTGGAGTCTCAACAAAGCATGAGAACACAATCGAAGAACTGCAGTGCGTGAACTGTCAAAAAAACAAGGGCATTCAGGTCAGGACTAGGAAAGGGACACGTTCCCCCGCAGGGACGCCTGGCCTGGCCCGTGTGTGGTCTGCGGGCAGCGGAGCACTGGGAGGCCCTCTGTCCCCCGGTTCTGATGAGCGCAGCGCAGCGCAGCGCAAATAATCAAACGGTGTCAGTGCTCTGGGAAGGAAGTGGCTGCAAGGTCGGCCTGTCCTGCAGCTGGGGAAGAAGATAAAGGACACTTTGATGTTTTTATTTGAGGCTTTTATTCAATAATTCAATAAGGAGATCCATTAACCTCTGAAGCCATCAAAATGCATCAGAAATAGAATAAAATTACATGCATTTTAGATATTATTGAAGACAAGGGGAATGATAACTTTTTTTGTAATTGGCATTTTCCCATCATCAAAGGAGGGGTGAACAAACGAGCTATCCAAACGGGCCAGAAAATTGAGGCGAGTGAAATCCTCCTTACTAGGTTGTTTTCATTTTCTTTAAAACAATTGATATCCTCTGGGGGTGTCTCTAGGAGAAGAAAAGACCATTTCCGATGAAGAACTCTTCTACTTTAAAAGTGTTGGCCACACTTGGATGTTGAGAACTGAAATGTAAAATCATTTAGGCAGATGGATTGGTTTGTTGGAAAGAAAATGAATCATGCATTGGGAGCTCTCAGCTCTGCCATCAGCTCCAAGCAAGGTCTTCAGGGAAGACGGTCCTGGCTCCGCAGGAGGTGAGGACAGGAGGGAAGGGCTGTTGGTTATGAATGCTTTGGGGATGTAAGAAGTGTGAGACACTTGAGTAGTGAACATTTCAAAAATAAGAGCAATACAATAAAAGCACTGTTGGAGGACAAATGAGGGGATTGAGGCCACTGAGGAGACAGAGCTAAAAGGCCCACGGACATGAATTGAAAAGACAAATATAGTCGGAGAAAATGAGGGAAAGGTTGCGATGGAAACACATAGGTTTCCAGCTGTTCTTCTGTAAGCAGCAGCTCCAGTAAAATGAGAAAAATGAAGCAGAATCCACTCAAAATAAAGATCAGCTAGCAGACCCGAAAAGAAAGATACTTCATTGTACATTTTTGTGCTGGTTTTGTTTTTAGTGAATACTTTTAGTATAAGATTCAGAAAGGATGGCTTCATTAATATTTCTGATGATTTTCCTACTATCACCAATAATGAAAGAGAAGCCACCATTAACATCAGAGAACACTGGGAGAATTCAGAAAATTGCACAGTGATGGCCAACTGATGGCTCTCCAACCCTGAAGGTGCTGGTGGGGCTGTAGGCAATGGTGTGTGTGTGTGTGTGTGTGTGTGTGTGTGTTGTGATATGCACAGTGTGTTGAGGGTTTTGACACCAGCTAAGATTCTGATCACCAATAATTCCAATATGAGGAAGGGGGTTTCCTCATCACCAACTTAATTCTCAGACACCAGCTCAACTCAACTCAGTGTTGACACTGATGACCTGGACTCTGTCATTAGATTGCTCCAGGTAAGAAAAAGAAAAAAAGTTGCTGTTTCTATGATGGACAAGGCCTGAGTACACATAAATGCAGCACCTCTGTAATAGGAGGACCTCCAAGCAGAGTGATTATTGGAGCCTTGAAGGCCTGAGCACTAACTAGCCTCTAATTTAGAAGCCTCAGCAAAGGATTCGCACTGACTGTACTTGAATTCATATGGATTACTTGTAATTTTGTATCCCAAATAACAACTATGATTTGCATCTGCAAACAGATCATTTTAGTTGTCTTTCAGATCTTTATGTCTTTTGTTTCTTTTTCTTACCTTATTGCAAAGTCTAGGACCTTGGATAGAAATGAAGAGATTGGACATCCTTATTTGTTCCTGATCTTAGGGGAAAAGCGTTCACTATTTCACCATTAAGTATGAAGTTAACTCCAGAATTTTTATAGATTCTCTTTATTGGTTTGATAGAGTTCCCTTCTTTCCCCATTTGACTGATAGTTTTTGTTTTTTATTATGAGTATTGAGTTTTTTATAAATAATGTTTTTGCATCTATTCAAATAATCACATGGCATCTCTCTTCTATTCCAGAAATATAATAAATTATACAAATTTATTTTTGAATGTTAAATCAACTCTGCACTCCTGAGACAAAAATCTATATTGCTTTTATATATTGCTTGATTTGATTAGCTAATATCTTAGATTTTTGTGTCTATATTCATGAAAGATATTGGCCTCTAATTTTTTTGTAATGTTTGTTGAGTTTTAGAATTAGGGTTCTGCTGATCTCATAAAATGAGTTAGAAGTGTTTCCTCCAACTATCCTTTCAAAAAGAATTCTTTCTTTTCTTAACTATCTGATAGAATTCACCAGCAAAACGATATGAGCCTGGAGTTTTCTTTCTGAAAGCTTTAATAACAAATTGAACTTCCATAATATATATAGGGCTGTTCAAATTTTCTGTTTTATCCTGTGTCAGTTTTTAGAAGTTATTCAAGGAGTTTTTCCAATTTCATCTAAATTGGTGGATTTGTTGGCATAAAATTATTCATATTATTACCTTATTATCTGTTTAATATGTGTAGGATCTGTAGTGATAACCCCTCTTTCATTCTTGATAATGGTGATTCATCCATGTAGTAGCAAACATCAGCACTTATTTTTATTGCTGAATAATATTTCATTGTGTGTATATATCACATTTATCCATTTAAATTGTTAGCACAGAGACACATCAAGATGGTGGCGTAGGTAACAGTTGTGTAGCCGCCGCCTCCTGCAACCACATCAAAATTACAACTAAAATACAGAACCACCATCACTCAGAATCCCCTGAAATCTGGCTGAACAGAAGCCCCACAACCAGGGAACTGAAGCAGCACCGAGACCGGTAGGAGGGGCAGATCGGGGCTGGATCCTGGAGACGAGGCCGCGGGCCCACACCCGGTGTCGCAGGTAAACCCGGGAGGGACAGCTCAGTGGTGGAGGTTTCCTGGAGGAGGGAGGGGTCCCAGCCCCACAGCAGGCCCCCAGCCCAGGGCTCCAGGGCTGGGAAGAGATGTCCTCACAGTTCTGGGCTGTGAAACCAGCAGGGACTGTCGCTGAGGGTCGTGGAGGCTGCAGAAGCCCCAGCAGCAACTCCTAAAGGGCCAGCGCGGACTCACTCGGACGCTCCCTCTGAGCCCAGCGCCGGGCAGCAGCCAGAAAGGACCCGGGACACTCGGGGAGGAACTAACCTGCCTGAGATCCGGGCGAGAGGCGGAGGGCGGCTTCCCCCGAGGCAGAAGGGCTGGCGGAGGCCATGGCTCCTGTGGCGAGTCCTCCCCGCACAGCCGGCAGGCAGGCGCCATATTTGAGTCACCAGGACCTGACTCGAACCTTTGGCCCCGCCCCGTGATTCCCGGAGGCCCCGCCCTCCCCACCTGCAGCTCATCCAGGCCATTTCCAGGGGCTTTTCTGTGCAAGTGGCCTCTCGAGCCTCATGCTTAGGACTTTCCTAAAATCTCTCAAACAACCAGCAGCGGGCCCCATATGGCTTGATAAGGGGCCCCAGGCCTGGCACTAGCGGCAGCTGCATTGGCTCATAGCTGGGCCTCTCCTGGGCTCCTCCAAGCCCAGCACAAGTAGCAGCCAACTACGGTTTGCTGTGTAGCTCATGCTGGGAGGCCCTGGCCAAGGCGCTGACAGAGGCTGACTGCACCTCCTGGGAGGCCCCAGAGACAGTGCACCTGGTGGTCAGACTCGACCACCCTGGATCACAACCCTACCACATCCACAAGTGACACATTCAAGGGGCGCACTTGGTGAACACCAAAGCCCTACTGAAGTAAATCCTGCTCCATAGGGGTGTCTCCAGCACAGCAGCTCTTTGGCTGTAGTTGCAGCTGGTCCTCACAGCTGATTGGCCTGGGGGTCAGTTTCTCCCAGTGACGACAACAGCAACCAAGGCTCAACTACAACAGGACAGTGCACACAGCCCACACAGGGGAGCACCTAGAAGGCACAGCTCAGGTGACTGGGGAGGCTGAGCCACTGGACCCTACAGGACACCTACTACACAAAGCCACTCTACAAATTCCAGGAGACATAGCAGCTCTACCTAATCCATAGAAACAAACACCTGGAAGCAGCCAAAATGTGGAAGCAAAGAAACATGTCACAAAGGAAAGAACAGAAGGAATCTCTAGAAGAGGAACTAAATGAAATAGGTCCAAGCAAGCTAACAGATACAGAGTTCAGAATTTGGTTTGTAAGAATGTTTAGGCATACTATTAGGGAAAATCGATGACATAATAAAGTACCAATTTGAAATGAAGGCTACAGGAACTGATATGAAGAATAATTTACAGGGAGTCAACAGTAGAGGGTGCTGAGAATCAAATCAGCAATTTGGAACATAAGGAAACAGAAAACACCCACCAGAAGAGCAAAAAGAAAAAGGAATCCAGAAATATGAAGATAGTATAAGGAGCCTCTGGGACAACTTCAAGGGGCCCAACATTCATATTATTGGGGTGCCAGGAGGGGAAGAACGAGAGCAAGAAATTGAAAACCTATTTGAAAAAATAATTACAGAAATTTTCCCCTACCTGGGGAAAGAAATAGACTTACAAGTCCAGGAAGCACAGAGGGTCCCAAAGAGGAGGAACACAAAGAGGCCCACAGCAAGACACATCATAATTAAAATGCCAAAGGTTAAAGACAAAGAGAGAATCTTAAAAGCAGCAAGAGAAAAGCAGTTAGTTACCTACAAGGGAGCACCCATAGGACTGTCAGCTGATTTCTCAACAGAAACTTTGCAGGCCAGAAGGGAGTGGCAAGAAATATTCAAAGTGATGGAAAACGTGGAACTACAACCAAGATTGCTCTACCCAGCAAAGCTACCATTTAGAACTGAAGGTCAGATAAAGAGCTTCCCAGATAAGAAAAAGCTAAAGGAGTTCATCACCACCAGGCCAGCACTACAGGAAAAGTTGAAGGGTCTTCTTTAAGAAGAAGCTAATGAACAAAAGAATCTGACGAACTAAAAAGATCCAGAGACATTGACGTAGGCAACAGACGATCATACTTCAGAGGAAAAAGGGAAGGGGGGTGGAGGGTGGGAAGAGATTAACCAAAGAAGTTATATGCATATATGCATAACCCATGGACACAGTGATTATCGGGGTGAAGGCCTGGAGAGGGGTGGGAGCGAGGTGTAGGGGGTCAATTGGGGGGGGAAATGGGACACCTGTAATACTGTCAACAATAAAGATAAATTTTAAAAAATAATAAAAAAAATAAATTGCCACACAGTTTGGCTCTTATGAACAGTGATGCTGTAAACATTCATGTACAAGTTCTGCACGGACTCCTCTAGCCTTTACATTATTTGCTACTTTGATCCCAGCAGGCCTTCCCAATTACCACCCACATCCATTTCCTCATCGCTGTGTAACCAAGTGAGATTCTCTTGGTTCCTGTCCCTGAGACGTAGGCAGATCATGCAGCCTGAGCTGGATCAAGCGCGGGGTGAAATCTTGAGGCTCCCCAGGCACCTGGACACTCAGGCAGCCTGCACCTGGAGTTTCTGAGCTGCTGCAAGAGGTGCAAAAAGACAGGGTAGGTGCAGAATTTTATGACTTGTCGAGAACTCTTGCTTAAGAATTCTGTGCAATATGTAATTATTCAATTTATGTACATATTGTTAAGCACTATAATGTGCCCTTTAGATGAGCTTTGCTCATATGCACACACACACCTTTCTCCCAGGAAATCCTTAGGAATAGCTTATGTTCTGGAGGAAGAATTCGCCCATCGGAATCCATCTCCCCCTCAGCAATTTGTATCAACTCTAAAGGACGAGACGGCAAGAATGTAGTTTTCTTTCACATTTTTATCGTTTACCTTACCCACAACCACGTCTGAGGTCCGCAAAGGTTCCTCTTATTAAATGAGAATTTGGCAAGTTTTTCATTTTGTATTTTCCTTTTAAAGGGCTTGTGGGTGAAATTATTGAAAGAACTTGATGTGTGATAATAGGCCAGGTCTTGAATTGACTTAATAAGTAAAGAAAGGAAGGGGCAGAAGGAGGTTAACTGCGTGTGAATTTATAGATGTTGTGGTGTCTGGAGTCCGTGTAAATAATATATCACCTCACTGTAAATATTAACTCTGCCGGAGTCTAGGCCTTTAAACACAAATTGCCAGGCACCCCGGGGAACGAAGAGACGCTCTGCTCTTAATGATCTTTAACACTAGCTCCAGGTACTCAGACCCTGCAGGGAATTCCTAGGATGTGTAGTCCCCAAGATGCTGGTTTTCAGTGTTGAACAGTTGGTAAAGGAAAACAGAAAAAGAATCCTCCCCATATAAAATAAAAACTAAAGCAGTCTAGCAATTAATCTTTTAAGAGCAATTACAGTAATTGCTACTAAACTGAGACTCCAGGCTTTTAAACATTTAGTAGGTAATATTTTTAAGGTAATAAATGTGGATCCTTTCACCAAGGTTTTTAGGACTGGAGGCAAGGCATGTCTGGGGACACACTCTCCCACAGGCACGTCTGCCGAGCCTGCTGTCCCTGTCCATCGCGAACAACAGAAGGCCATCATTCAAGTGAGAGCTCGCGGCAGGGTCTTACAAGTAGCTATTTTGAGTAAGCTTGTTTATTTGCTTCTGTCTTTCAAAAATTGGCAACGGTCTGTCCAATGGTTCCTGGAGGTAAACATATACTATCATAAGGAATTATTTAAAATAAGTGAGGCAGTCACTTAAAAGATAACTTGCCAAAGTCCTGTATTCTGGCAGAGTCTTTCTGCGGGTACTGCTGTGGCCTTGCCGATGTTTCGGATGAGTCTAAGAAATAAAAAAGGAATCCAGGCTCTTTGTTGGTAACAAGGGAGCCACCGCACCATGGCCTTGACGCCGAGGCTCAGACAGGCCCGCCTTCCACCACAGCCTGAGAACGAAGCTGGCGGGACTCCACCGACAGGGCCTGTGCAAGTGCGAAGGCGGCGGCCAGCCTGGCTTTCCTTGACGGCTCTGAGGTTCTGGAAGTTCCTGGTCATGTTCTCCCCGTAGGGAAACCATCCTGAATTGCACACAGAAGGCGCTCAGACAGCCACCGTCCACTCCTGGGCTGCTGCTCCCGAGGAGTAAGCGCCTCGAGCGCCTTCTGAAAGGGCTTCGGGCACTGCCTCGGAAAAGCAGGCTCTGGCAACCTGGCGCCCTGCAGAGTGCCCGCTGCTTTTCAGAGGTCAGGGAAATGCAAAAGGGGTCCTCGGGAGGCTGGGGTGTCATCCATTCCGTTCACCAGTCACCAATCATTATTAAGCTACGGAGTGCCGGGCTCGGCGACAGCGTTGCCATTTCAGCCGTGCCTCATCCGGGGCACCCGGGGCGGGGGGAGTTGTGAGTTAGAATTCATGGTGCACCGTGAGAGGGGCGACTGGAGGTCATTTTCCTGGCGCCTTTTCTCTCTTTGGCACGGCTCCTGATCAGGCTGTTCTCCAGGGCGTTGTCTCACCTGCCACGCTCCGTGTCCTGTGCGATCCCACTGACCTGTGAAGTGACGGGAACCTGTTCCCTCCCGTGTCCCCATCTACAGCGCAGCCCTCTGCTGTGAGCTTCTGCGACGGTCCCTCCTGAGCATCCCATGCTACCCCGGGCAGCAGCGCCGCCTCGGTCCGAGGCTGTGGCCAGGGGACAAAGAGCAGCCTCGCTCCCGAGTCTGAGCCTCTGCTAGGTACCCACACTCTCTGCTGGGTGCTCCATGCATGTTATTCCCATGCCGACCAAGCCCAGGGAGGTGGCAGTTAATACCCACCGCCATTTCATAAATGAGAATTGAGAGTTTAGAACATTTTCCCAGGATTTCATAATTAATAGGCAGCAGAGCCAAGATTCAAAGCCAAGTCTATTTAATTCTAAGGAAATCGTTAGAAAAACCTAAGACTAGAATGGCCTGTGATCTGGGTAGAAATACAAACTGAATTTAAAACATGATGCGGCCTGGCCAGGTGTGGCTCAGAGGTTGAGCATCGACCTAGGATCCAGGAGATCATGGTTCGAGTCCCAGTCAGGGCACAGGCCCGGGTTGCGGGCTCCGTCCCCAGTCAGAGGTGTGCAGGAGGCAGCCGATCAAGGACTCTCTCATCATTGATGTTTCCGTCTCTCTCTCCCTCTCATTCCTCTCTCTAAAGTCAATAAGGATATATTTTTTTTTTTTAAATTAAAAAGTTTAAAACAAACACACCAAACCTGATGTGTTTTCCTTTTTCTACCAATATGTGGGCAACCTGATTATTCCAGCCACCTAGATGACACTCCCAGGGGGCCACCTAGAGGAACCCTGATTTAAGGAGTCAGAGAACAAGGCCAGGCGTCTAGGGTGGGTGCCTTCATTCTACTTGGTGGTGACAAGCTTGTCCTCAAGCGTCATTTCCTAAGAATTCACACGTTATACATATTCAGGTGTCAATGCGTCCAGGACATCGCACAGAGCGTAAGTGTGGTCACTCACTGCTGTGGGGCTGGTCTTTGAAAGGTGTCCCCCAGAGTGACCTCTAGCAAAGTCATTAAAATCCAAGCAGATATCCTGCCTTGGGTCCTTGTCACCCCATCTCCAGGAAAGAGGAGCAGCCAGAATTTACTGATCAAATCCCTCTCGCCCAGGAAAGAAGAAGATGTAGCTTGCTTTTGTTATTTAACACTCCTGGCTAATTAAAAAGGAATTGCCGTTTGAATTTGGGGGGAAATAAATGGAAGGGGAGGGGACTGTTTTAGGGAACCCTTGTACTTAAAACACAATCCTCCACGTCTTTTATTTATTTTTTAGAACAAACTGGACTTAATCTTGCCGGATGTTTGAGGAGAGTCACACTGTGCAAGTCTAAGCCATCCTCAAATGTCACTGTCTTTTGTATGAAAGTTGAACAGAATGGGAAGCTGCCATGAGCCAGGCCACCTAGGTCTTCAGCAGAAACGCACAGGTAGACAGGACAGGGAGACCCGACCGCTCGTGGCAATCGGAGTATAGATTTTGTTTTAAAACTCAGAGTGGCATTAATTCTCTATAGAGCTCTGGTTCCGCCTGGGACTATTTTCTCAGGCTTCTGTGTGGAAATCACCACATATTTACCCAACAGTCTTCGGTGACCATCTGGGAAACGAGACCCTCATGACTTACCCACGGGCGAGGAGCGAGAGCCCCCAGCTCTGACTTACTAGGAATGATGGAAATTTGGATCCTGGCTGCCCCTCTGGGATCCAGACTGATCGTATCTGGACTGCACTCAGCAAGATAGTCATCAAATTTTCCGGTGGAACCGGGGCTCGGAGGAGTGGAGGCCGGGAGGGGACACGGCACACTGACTCCGGCCCTACCCCAAGCCCTCTGCCAGCTCAGAGTAGCTCCCAGCCTCTGGGGTTGGCAGCAGCTCAACCCTTGTGGCCCCCAGTCTCTTTGATGCCCCTCTGTTGGCCTGGCCTGACCCACCCTGGCTCCTGGCTCCTCCTCTGGCATAGTTGCCAAGATTTCCATGTCTTGAAGCCGAGCTCTGCTGCAAATACCCTGGCTCTCTGGCGAAAGCCCAGGAAAGCCTCCCATCCACCCACACGCCTGCTCGGTGACCCGAGTGCGCCGAGGTTGAGGTGCCAGGGACCGAAGGACAAGTAAGTAATTGTAAGGCTGTGTTCATCGGTCTCTCCAAATGCTACAGAGGCAAGGAGCCAAGGGTGTGCAGCCCTGTTTGGCTGTTTGCGTCTAAACTGAAGGAGTCACCACTTTCATCAATAGTAATTAATATTTCCTGAATGCTGATTAGTAGTGTAGCATTATATTAACTCTGCCCCGGGCTTTCACAACCCAGAGGGTGTGAAATTTCTGGTCTCAGTGAGCAAATGATAGTAAGCAAGACGTGGCAATTAATTAGCAACTGTTTACGGAGTGCCTATTTAGCATCAGCATTTTGCTAGAAGCTTGTATACCACAACTCAATAATCATAGGAAACCCTGACAGTCAGAGGCCGTCCTGCAAGCCGAGTCTGGCTTTGGAGGACTCCTAGGTGGTTGAGGAGTTTGCTTCCCCTCCTAGCCCAGGCAGTGTTTATTATCAACTCTCCACAGTACATGCTCCCAGGGGTATTTGAAAATGTAGAGGAGCATTTCGTATTTGCCTTTGGTTATTACAAACTCACATTTAATGTCCGGGGTCAAGGGTGCTAATAGCCTCCAATGTGTGAGACAGTGCCTCCCTGCCGAGATCTTTCCCACTCAGAATGCCCTTCGAAGCCCTGTTGAAAGCGAGGGTAACCCTGACCACTGAGGCTTCCTCTCAAAGGCCTGAGGCTCTGGGTTACCCTGGCTGTGGCCCCCTCCCACGCCGTCCCTCCGCAAGGTTTCCCAAAGTTCGTGGGAAGGAAAGAGAGTGAGGATTCCTCAACCTTTTCAGTATTTCAAAGGTTTATTCATATATTAAAAGATATTTAAATATATTATATATTACACACACACACACCCCTAAGTTAAAGATGTAATACCCACACAACAGTGGACAGACAAACCAGTGGAAGGAAGGACAGATCATTTGATATGTAGTGCTGAAAAAAACATCGAAGACCTATTTGGAAAGAAATTATTTATGGCCACTAATTTCACTATAGAAGAAAACAAATTCTAGGTGAATTAAAGCAGTAAAAAAAAGTCACAACAAGAAAACTAGAAAAAAATAGCTAAATATTTATATGACATATGGCTGGTAAAGGATTTTAAAATAACCTTTTATGAAGAAAAAGATCAATACATTTCACTACATAAAAATGTAAAACTTGGGCACTTAAGAATTAATTTATGACGCTTAAATCGTTTACTGAGATCTTTCTCTACAACGAACTAGAAAATGACAGCCAAGGAGTTAATGTTCCTTCATTCATTCAGCAAATATTTATTGAGCATCTACTATGCGCTAGGCACTTTCTATGTCCTGGGCGTGCAGCAGTAGACAATACGGACAAAAACACCTACCCTCGTGGCAGAGGGAGCAGACAACAGACAGATTGTTAAGACAGCCAATTAACCCAAAAAATGGACAAAAGATACTGCAGGCAATTCACCTAAGAGAAAAACTAAACACCATCTGGCATAAATTCTGCAAGCAGGATAGTGCTGACCAGCCAGCATCACTCTGGGAGCCCGGCCTCGCTCCTGCGGCTGCAGGTCAGCCAACAGCTGGCTGGTCTTCCACAGCCTCGGCCGCACCTGCCCACCCCAGGGGCCCAGTCGGGGTTCCAGGCTCTGGAGCCAGTGCCTGGTTTGGGATCCCGGCTCCTCCACTTAAGATGACCTTGAACAGGTGACTTAACCCCTCTGGGCCCCAGTCAGTGCTCCTCACCTATAGAGTGCAGATTTCGGCAGTCGCTGCTCAGAGTGTTAGGGCAAGGATTCCCTGAGCTAACACATGCACAGCGCTCAGAGCAGCGCCTGGCGCAGAGCAAGCCCCCAGTAAATAACAGTGATTAGTGACCTCCGTCCAAGGCCGCCCAGAGGAGGGCTCCAGTGACGGGCAGTGGGGCTGGGGCAAGAGGAAGACCCATCCCCACAGGCCAGTGGGAGCGGCGTCTCTGTTCAGGACCCCCCCAAGTCCAAGTTTTACAGTAGCTGCCCTCCCCTAACGGGGAGACTCCTGGGCGAGACAGAGCCATGTACGTAATCCTGGGAGTGCTGGGAACCAGCAACCTCTCGATTTTCATCATTTCCACTGATACACTGGGTCACAGTTTTCATGTCCAGATGCCTCGCACCACATACCTCCCCGCTGACTTTTCGTGAACTAATTTTTGATGGTTCACTAAATTCTAATAAGCCCCCACTTGGCCTGTCTCTCAAGCCAGTGGGAAGCAACAAAAAAGATTTGACAAAAGGCCTCCTAAATAATGAATGAAAGAAAGAAATCTTGTTAGCGATCCTCCCACAGTCTTGTTGAAAACTCCCCCCGTCATACACACGGTTACTCTTTTGCCCCGGCCTCTGCCAGCGTCTCCTGTGGTGAATGCCACGACTCCCAGGCAGTATTTCAGCGAGGCTCAGTCCTGCCTGGGCAGTGGCTCTAGGTAGCAAAACTGTTCTCCAAGGTGAGAGGGAGACGTAAGGTTCATATTCAAATGGCTGATGTGGAATCTGAGGGTCTCTGAGATCCTTGGCTGGGGAGCAAGGCCATGAATAAGTAAGACTTTGGAAATGTCTTTATTACCCTACTTCTTATAAAGCTCCTCGGGAAGGAGGAAGTGTTACACGGAGAATTTTAACTCTGGTATAACTCTAGCACTATCCTACTCCACAAAGTCAAGACACATCTCAATAGCGCAATAAAAACATAGCTCTTGGCCATCACTATAGATTTTTCAAAAGCATAGGATATACCAAAAGTCTTGTTTTCAAATTTGGAAATTCCTTTTTTTTTTTTAACTTTTTTTTTTTTTTTAATATATCTTTATTGATTTCAGAGAGGAAAGGAGAGGGAGAGAGAGATAGAAACATCAATGATGAGAGAGTCATTGATCGAGCCTACAACCCGGGCATGTGCCCTGATCGGGAATCGAACCCTGATCGCCTGGATCCTAGGTCGACGCTTAACCACTGAGCAAAGCCCAGCCGGGCGGAAATTCCTTCTCTTGACACCAATCTTCCTGATTTGCAAGCATGATTATTATAAATCAACAAAAATTTATGTTCAAGTATATTAACACAGTCATAAAACACAGATGAGATAACATGTACATAGTTCCTGTCACAGGAACTCCCTGCTGCCCTTCTTGTCCGTCTGAAGACGATGGCCACCACCTGCACGTGCTGGCCATTTGGGGACTGATTGAAGGCACGACCCCTGACCTGCGGGCTGGCTGCGGAATGGGCTTCTGGCCTTGTGTCCATCGGCTCCTTCTAGATGTGTCCCTCTTGCCATGTTCAGGAGCTGGACAAGATCCCTTTTATAAATGCGTCGGGCTCTTACAACAGACAAATAGCTGGAGAATCTCTGTGGGTTCAGGACTCCCAGTGTGAATCCTAAAAAAGTGGGTTTTCTCAGGAGCAGATATCTAGGAATAGGATGGGTGAGGCCAGGGAGGTATAAAATATAAGTCATGGAATGGATACTCTGGAAGTCAAGAAATGTTGTCAGGCAGTTAGGGATTAATCAGGTTCCGTTTGGTCCTGGAAACACAAGGACACATAAGCTATCACTAAGACATCTTATTAAAATAATAAAATAAGACGTGAGCTTTGCCTTCAAGAATCTCAGAGTCTCGAAACGAAGCCGACAGGTGGCTCAGGAACTACCAGTTTGCTGTCGCGATGCAGTAGCAGAGGGTCTACAGCAAGAGTGACCGGCTAACGCGCAGGGGCAGGTTTCAAAGGCAGTTCAGCTTCCGGCCAGGGTTCTGGAAGCAGGAGAGTGGGCTGGAAAGGCCAGGGGGGAAAGGGCGGTCGGGGCCCTGGAGAAGCGCCCCCGGTAAAGCCGTGGGGCTGCTTCCAGCTGCCCGCTGAGGGACTCGGTCGGAGGTCGTTCCGCTATGCCAGGGTTGCGGGTTCAGTCCCCAGGCAGGTAACACACAGGAGTCAACTGAAGAATGCATGAATAGGTGGACAACGGATCGCTCTCGCTCGCTCTCAAAAATCAGTAAAGAGCATCTTGCCAAAGCTACTAAAAAAATGGGACCAAAAGTTGAAGCGAGGTTGGTGGGACCCTGGAGTATGTGCTCTCCCGCTGCCAGAGGAGCCTCATCGCAGGTCCCCTTTCTTGTCTGTCTCCTGCCCATCTCCCCTGGGGCCCCTCCTTCCTTCCTCTTTGATTATCTAAATCTTATCCATCCATCAAGGACCAGCTGAAAGTCCGGAGAAATCTCCCAATCCTCCAGGCTGAGATGTCTCCGAGGAGCCTGAAACACACCTATGACAGACTCTTCGCAAGCCCATCTGGTAAGTGTTTAATAGAGATGGACGAGGTCCCCAAAGGAGTAACTCCTGAACCCCAAGCTGACTTCCAGGGACATCTCTGGACTCTCTTGTCCCTCTGGATAGAAACTCCTCTAAGACAATGGTTCGCCTTGCTCACTGACCTTTATAAACCCTCCGCGGGTGAAGGCCGTTCAGAGCCCCTGGTCTGACGGAGGCAGAAGGGAGGGTGAGGGAATGTGAGGAAGAAAGTCACTCAGTGCCTGCGAGGGGGAGACGACTGTGCTCGTTGGTGCTGAGCCTCTCGCCCTGCGGGCCTCGGGCCTCAGCACACTGATGTCCTTCACCACCTCCGGAATTGGAAGCAGCCACCCACTGACCGGCTACCACTCTCCTCTCCGCAGAATGGCTGTGGCAGGTACCGTGTCACTCAAGGGCATGGGCTCGACCCTGGTCTGGGACTGGAGTGAGATTCGTTGCCCCCACAGTGGCTTGGCAGCATCCGTGAGGTAGATTGGTGGCTTCGATGGAAGACAGATGTCCACCTTCGTTGGCACATCTCACTTCCTTGTCACCAACCTCAGAGGGAAAAGCCTGCACTGCCTGGGCCTCGTCACCGTTGATTTCTATTACTTCTGAAACACAATAAAAGAACAGGAAACAGAAGCTTAAACTCATTCCAATGATAACAGTCCACCCCTAACAGTCACAGTGGAGGCAGGAGTTCTGCTCGGACCTGCAGCGCGGGCCACAGGCCGAGGCCTCTCAGAAACACTGACTCATCAGCTCCACTCTTCCGATCACCTCTCTTCCCTCCACTCAGATCATTCCTTCAGCCCCCAAATAGAAGTGTGGCGCTGCCTGAAGCACCTCGAAACTCCCCGAAACTCCCCGAAACTCCCAGCTCGCAGTCCTGCCCTCCCCTCCACGCTCCTGGAAGGAGCGCTGCTCCAACTACCAGCAGCCTTCCTCTCCTCTGCAAGTGCAGCCTCGGCTGAGGGGAAGTCGTCCTACCGTCGGGAAAAGACAGGCAGGCGTGAGGCCACATCCTCCTGGGCTCAGCTCTAGGGACGGTCCCCACTCGGCCCTGACTTTAAAGGGTGGAGGCAGAGAGTAACGGGGGGCAAGGAAGGAGCCAAGAGAATGGGTGAAGCCAGTTTCCTAGCTGTGCTGTTTGAAAACACGGTCCCAAGTTCTTTGGTAGTCCTTCTATCAAGGGGTGGGGTCTGGCCCTGGAGGGGCGGCTCAGTTGGTTGGAGCACAGTCCTGTACATCGAAAGGTTGCCAGTTCGATTCCTGTTCAGGACACATACCTAGGTTGTGGGTTCGATCCCCGGTAGGGGAGCCTACGGGAGGCAACCGATAGATGTTTCTCTCCCTCCTGCCCTCTCTAAAATCGATAAACATATCCTCAGGTGAGGATTTAAAAAATAAAAAGGTGGGTCTCTGTCCTCTACTCCTGAACTTGCGCTCAGCAACCATTTAACCCAAGGAGTACGGAGCTTGCAATGCTAACATCAGGTAAGCTCTGGGCGGTTTGGGATGCGGCCATAGGCCAGCACAGCAGGCCTTGAGGAAGCCCGGGGAGGCATGTGGACCCTCCGAGGCCCCCCGAGGCCTGCCTTGACGCTGCATTTGCACCCTTACACAGATGGTCCTTTACAGACCAATAAAAACAGCATTTTCAAGTAAAAACGGCTTTTCTAAATAACCTTTTATTTCTTCTTTATATAAGAGGGAGAAAACAGCAACTGTCCAGCTTTGGGAGGGGCGCTGGCCCCTCTTTCCTCACCTGTGTGCCTTGCCTCAGTGGCTGGAGCGTCCAGTTTAGAGGTGACAGAAGCGGGAAGCCGGGGCCTCGCCATCCCGGCTCCTTCAGCGGCACCCAGTGGCATTAGGGGGGAACATCACACGCGCTCACAGGGCCTCGGTAAAACCACCCTTTGTTTCAGGAAGGTGATTTTCCTGCCAAAGCAAACGGCCCTGTGTTACAGCCACTAGAGGAGCAATCCTGAGAAACAAAGCCCTGGTTTTTTATAGCAACAGTGGAAACCAGACCCCACTTCCTTCCTGCAGGATTAGGGCGTCACTGATGCTGGTGGGATCAGTCATCTGGTTTCATGGTTGACCTGCAGCCATCCCTACTCAGGCAGTGAGAGACAAGAAATATTTAAGCTCTCCCGGGGGTTTATCAAAGGTTTTTCTGTTTGAGTTACCGAACCATTACAAAGCCCTCTCTTACGGGTGCTTCTTTTCTTTTTTTAAAAGTTTTTTAATAACACTGAGCCTGAACTTCCCTTCCCTGCGTGGTCGTGGTCGAGAGCAAGTGAGCTTGGGGGCGTGTAACCAGTGACACCTTAACTGTCCCGTTTCCCCCTGTTGGGGAAACAGAATCCCTTTCTCCACCAAGGAACCTTGCCCTCTAGCTGAGGTGACCAAATCAATCTGTACAGTGGGTGTTATGAGATGAATTCAATTTCTCATAAACTAATTCAGGAGAAACTACTTCAAAATAAAGTTTAGCCAAATTCAAAAACAAAAACTCCATAACCAATTATGCAAAGTAGGAGGCAGGGAGGAAGGCAACCCTTCCCTGCACCACCCTAATAGCTGTGATTGAGTCACCCCTTTCAGGCTCAAGTCCTCTTCAAAATGGAGATGATACCTACTTCATAAGAGAATCGTTTTTAATGAGATAGTGATAATGAATTTTACTCTAACATGTGGAGAATAAAAATGCCACCTTCTGAATTTTTCTAAATCATAGAAGTCGGCTTGCCTGTGTGTTGAGAAATCCAATCTCAGTCATGTTTGGGGTCTCTTCCCATCTCTAGGTCACACAAGAATCACTGGCATATCTGCAGTGTCCAAAAAAAAACCAGGGTTGGGCCTCTCGCCTTAGTCCATGAGAGTCACCGCTAAGATCCACCATGCCCAAGCCTGGTCCCTGAAGACCATTAGCCTCCTGGGTGCAGGGTCTAGCCTCCTTACCGGACTCCTCTGAAAGGTTCAGAATATGCCACACCAATATATGTCACTTTGGCATACGGATTGTTTTGAGCTGAAGGCAACTGAGAATCAACCACCCCCAGAAGCGTTCTCTGCCCTTCCCTGAACTGCCTGAAAGCAGGACCCTCTCCGGTCCCAGAATGAGAGCAGCCCTGTTCATGGGAGACAAGGGGCCAGAGCAAGAGGAGCCCAAATACACAAACCTACTAACCACCTTCATCTTCCATTATTTCCTCATGACCTTCCCACAGTTTATCCCCCGAAACCCTAAACCCGATCTTGGGTGACTTCTCCACAATTCATCTTCCTTTGCTAAAATGGTATATAAGCCCCCATGTCTGATCACTTCTTTGGGGTTTTCACTTCTTTTCTGTGAAGCCACGGGCACATAAATTTTAAAATATTTTTAAATTGCATGTCTTTTCTCCTGCTAACCCGTCTTTTGTCAGTTTAATTCACAGGCCCCTGTTACAGACTCTAAGAGGATACAGGGGGAAAGGTTTTTGTTTTCCCTCCCCTACACCTCCTCTTCCCCAGGGTGCTGGGGGGGGGGGGGGGGATGGGACAGTGCTTGTCTTATGACTCGCAGAATCCTCTCAAGCCTCTATTCTATTACCAACCTTGAGGGAACTTCTCCAAACCTCTTATCACTCTGACACCTTCCAACTCTTCTCCTCCAAAGACCTCCAACTATGTCCTATGCCCCTAAAGAAATATCTCCCACAATCTCCAGCATGAGGCAAGGGAGCCAAAAGTTGAGATGGCAAAGGGGGGAAACTGGCAGGGAGAACAGAAGCACGAAAGCCATAAATTGATACCTCAGTTAATCATCCTGCAAAACAGTGGACACAGGTATACACAGTAAACCTCCCGTGGGTGGTATTGTCACTGGTGCTAGAGGCTGGATTTGGGATGACATAATTATCCTGCTAACACTGTCCCATTGGTTTGGGTGTGGCCCGTTCCTGAGTTGCTTTTGCGTTACTCACCCACCGAGCCCTGGGTGCCTGCGGGTCTGGATGTGGGCTCCGGGGAGCAGAGGGTTTCTATTCCTGAGACTCTTCTCTCGGTGCCTGGAGAGAGAACTGAATTCAGATGGTGGTGTTTAAGGGACTCGCTCCTGGTGAGCCCTCGCCACAGACTTTCTTTCAACCACAGAAGAGCTGTGCTGAGTGGAGAGAGTGGTGTTGGGCCAGGAGCCCGGGGCATTTAAGGTGTATCTTGGGTTTCTCACCTATGATGGAGCTGGGACAAACAAGGTTACAGATATTCAGGTGATGCATTCTGAAAAAAACCTCTCTGAAGAGGTCACTCTGTTTTTGGTAACTGTGTTTTGGGAAATGGCAGTTCCAGAAAGTGTCATGTCACAAAATAGCTCATGCCAGCCTATGGCACAGGCCACCGGTGACACCGACTCGGAGACTGTGACTTTCTGCCCTCAAACCAGGTGAACAGACACGGATGGGTGGCTATCCCCATCATTGGGCTTCCTGTTCTCCCTCCATTTATTCTCATCGCCTGCACAGTGCGTGACATCTCACGGATCTGGCGGGCGCAGGTGCAGCTAAAAGGCAGGGAGAGGTTTTTATTACTTTCCAGCCCCATTCACCACGGAGTAGTGACTGCAGCAGCCTCTCAAGCTGCTGGTGATAAAACCTTTCAAATGAAACCGCCTCTCTGCAAAGATAAAGAAAGCTAGATTCACAGCCTGACTGCCTTGCATCTTACAGCCCCCCTCCCCCCATTTTTAAAGGCAGGCTGTGAACACTATTTTTAAAGCCAGCAATGAAACTCCGCACTTGCACAATATGACCTGCCCTCCATGCATACAGATGCTGCTGCCTCTGAGTCAGACTCTCACTCGCTGCCCCCAACCCTGGCAAACGAAGGGATGCAGAGGCCTGGGAGGCCTGGGAGGCCTGGGAGGCCGGGGGTCCGTTGCCCCTGCCCCTCGGTGCTCCTCTGCATTCCAGAGCGTGGCCCTGGAGAGAGAGCGCTCAGGGAGATGCTTGGACATATCCTGGAGGATTCTGCAGAATTCTGACAGGCGAGCAGGAGGTCAGTGGAGTTTACCCTCTGAAGCCAGCTGGGAAGGTGGAGACGCAATCTGTTTCGTAAGGCGAACATCTGGTAACAGGCTGGTCTGTCTGCCAGGCCAGGAGACCACCCCTGAGCAGTATTTCTAATTGCTCCTTTTCGGTGCTGTTTTTGCACAAACACACTGAATCCAGATCGAGAGGTGATTACTAATAGCTTATGCTTTACAATTGTTCCAAGTGCACAGAAAAGGGGGGGAAAAAGCTTCCCAGTTTATTTCTTGAAGCGACTGTAACGGTAACCGCACAGCGACTCCATTGCTTTAACGTGGCCCTTCCTTCTTTCTGTCCGTCCACTCCCTTCCTGATTATTAGGCTCTCAGGACATCAGATTCCGGTGAGTATCAAACAGTCTTAAGAACACAGCCTCAGGTCTGCTGACCACAGAAACAGAGTTGCAGTCGAGCTAAAGATAACATCTTGACTCCAGCCCCAGGCCCAGGAAAGCTGAACTGACCCTACAGACTACACCCTCACGAAACCAGACACAACAAGCCCGGGCTGATGTCAGGGCCTGATACAACAATCAGCTCCCACCCTGGCCCCAGCCAATCAATAGAGCTCACAACTCCAGCTCCTTTAGCCACGGTGATTAAAGATTTTTCCCCTATTAACCCACGCCCTGGAAGCCATCGGGGAGCCAGGTCTTTGAGCACTAGCTTAACTGTGACACTGGGCTTGGCGCCATTTTCTCACCCAATAAACCCTTAATTTCGTGGCTGCAAACTCCTGTTCACATTTTTTGGGGCTTTGATGAGAGCAAGTGAACGAACCCAGAGCACGTCAGGTCAGCGATGGAAGGTAATATGATGTAACCCTGGTACCAACATCTGACAAATCTCTTGTCATGACTTCACGCACACAAGACCAATATCATTTACAACAGATGCCCAAGTTCTAAATAAAATACTAGCCAAAGGATATTGAGCAAGAGTAAAAACTGGTCAAATGGGTTCCAAGCCGAAGTCTCACATGCAGCCTTCTACTTACAGTGCACCCTGCGTGCCCTTTGAAGCTAAAGTTCTAGGGTGACAGGGGTGCGGAGGTCCTTCCATCGCTGACCTGATGTGCTCTGGGGAGAAACAATGAGGGTGGACCAAGAACCGAGCATCAGGGAAGCCTCTCCAAGAGCAAGGACGGCCCCGACGGTTCGCCCTTTATCCACAACAAAAGGGGATGCAGAGCTGCCTTGACTGGGGGGAGCGCTGGCTTCTTGACCCCTCCTACACCAGTCCAAGGGTGGCAGGGGGAAGAAGGCGGAATATAAAGATCTAATCCAAATGAAAAGACATGCCATTTTTCTGGATGAAAAGACTCAGTGTGTGGCCTGGCACTTCTTCCCAAACCAATTTCTATGCGCCCCACGACCTGATGGGACTCTAGTTGCATTGACTTTGACTCAACATCTCAGATAAGTTCCAGGGTGGTAGTGGATGTTGGTGGCCGTAGTGGACCTTGTCAAAAATGAGACTCATATGCTAGACTTTCAAGTTCACCTGGAAGACATGTTTGAAAAATGAGAGTAGAGACTTGAAATGTCATATATTACAATGTATATTTTTAAAACTGCCATAGTAGTCAGGCAGTTTTAGGAGTAAAAGGCGGAGGTTTGAGATATACAGAAGAGAAGGCCATGGGAAGACGGAGGGAGAGATTAGAGTGATGCAGAGGGGTAGCTGAAGCCACCAGAAGCTAGAAGAGGTGAGCACTACCCCCCCACCTGCCACTCCAAGCCATTTACAACATGGCCAGGCCCAGGGATGCCTGGAGGGAGCAGCTGCAGGTCTGTTTCCTGCGTTGCCCTGTAGGGGACAGCCTCACATTTAGGAGAAATCAGCTTTGCTTCATTCATAAACACTAAGTTAGCCTAAGACACTCGAGTGTGTATTCTGTCAAGGCTCTACCCCTTCCCCAGAAGACAAAATCTTGTGGTACAAATTTTATAAACTTTATCCCTGGGTAAAATGCCTAGAGATGTCATTCTTGGTCCTCAGGTGCCAAGCCTCAAACAAAAGACATGGTTTTGACTCTCCACTAGACCAGTGTTTCTCAAAGTGCGATAAACGCAGCACCTGAAAGTCCAGTTTAAAATTCAGAATCTAGAGCCCACGCCCAGGTTTTCTGAATCAGGATCTCCTGGAGTGGGACCCAGGGATGTGCACTGTGAGAAATGTTCTCATGTGGTTTCCACGCCCACTCAAGCTGGGAAACCACGGCACTGACGCGCCTGTGACATCCCTCCTCACTCCAAGCACCTGACCTCGATTACAGTCCTGGTTCTGTTACTCTCAGCCTGTTGACTGCGCCTCCAACTTCCCATCTAGAAGATAAAGAAAAATCTTATCTGCTGCATGGTATTTGTCTAACTTTCTTTGAAATCCTGAGATCAGAGGGGCCAGATAAACATAACACTATTATTTATCAACCCTTCACTGACAAAAGGCCCTGTCAGCATTTTCTTTCCACTCTACACTACTTTCTTGCCACTCTAGGGAGGACCTGGGAGCCATAGAGATGGTTATTTCCCTCTCGTTGCCCATATATGGGCAAATTCAATGGGAGCTTTAGATACATTTTTTTCCCCTTTGCAATATTCTAAATCATTTCTGCGAACTGCCCCAGGCCAATGGACCTGGTGTAGTCTGAGCTGCTCAAGTCTCCAAAGGTCTCATAGCCCAGCCTCCGAAGCCAGTCACTCAGTGGACAGCAAAGCCAGTCCCCTTCTCCAGCCACTCAGGGCCAGGTGCAAACAGGGAAGCCCTCTGTAAAGTGACTGAGTGTTTGCTCAATGCATGGTACTATTTCTCTCAATGCCCCAACAGCCCCATGAGCTGGCCTCATTATTTTTATTTTCAAAGCAAGCGCGATGAGGCCTGGAGAGGTTAAGTAGCTGCCTGAAGGTCACAGGACTGGTGCGTGGTGTCACTGTCATTGATGGCTGGTCTGTAGCATCCTGTCTGTGTGCTCGGAGCCACACTCTATCATGCCACGTTGCAGAGTGGTGCAGGGCACTGCTCCATGCTCCATGCAGACCATCACCAGGAGGGCTGCTTGCTTCTTCCTCGTCCCCAGGCTTAGGGAAGGGGCTCCACAAACATTGGTGAGTAAATTATGATCCTACATAGGAGTAGTTGCTTGCCCTGAATTTGCGCAGACTTTTCTCATACAGGCTGCCTGACTGGACTGGACGCCCTAAAACCACCTGCCCCGGAGACCCTACTGCTCTGCCTTGCTGTCTGATGGGATATTAGTTGTATTGGAAGCCCCCGCCCTTTCCCCACAAACTGCTTGCCTACTATGTGCTATAAACTGAATGTATATGTCCTTCCTCCCAAAATTCATATATTAAAACCTAACCTCCAATATGATGGCATTTGGAGGTGGAGCCTAGGGAGGTGATTAGGTGATGAGGGTGGAGCCCTCATGAATGGGATTAGTGCTCTTACAAGAGGCCCCAGGGACTCCCTTCCCCCTCTGCAATGCGAGGACACAGCTGGAAGACAGAACCAGGAAGCAGGCTCTCACCAGACACCCAATCTGCCAGCACCTTGATCTTGGACTTCCCAGCCTGCAAAACTGTGAGAAATAAACAGTTTGTTATTCAAGCCACCCAGTCCGTGGGAATTTCTTTATAGCAGTCCAGGCAGATGGGCTCCAAATATTCCACCTGCATTCAGCCTGTGGGACTGAATTTCCCTGTGGCCCCAGGCAACTGAAGAGTCCTTGTCTTTCCAGGGTTCAACCTGCTGCAGCTCGAGAGTCTCCATCAGAGGCAGGCTATTCCTCCCCACCCTGTCTCACTGTGGGTGCCATTCCAACCTAATCACACTCACAGGTGTGAGAGGATGATGGATCATCAATACGGATTCAGGGACGTACTGTGCAAACAGAACGCCAAGCTTTTATGATCCTACATTCTCTCCCGGCTGGTGATCCCATTGAAATTATTACAAGTAATAAAAAAAGCAATCATCCTACCATGTCGAAGATATAGAGTGGGGCGTTCAGCAGACTAGAGACTTCAGCATTTTTATGGGGGTGGAAGGGTCTGCAGCACCGTGGGGAGAGCTGTCATCCAGAGATGCGGCCCAGGAGGCCCCCGAGCGGCCCGCAGAACTCCAGGCTGGGCTGTGCAGAGCTCAGGAGCGACAAGGGAAAGGACGTGAGATGAGGGTAGAGTAATGAAAAGATGTGTGTGTGTGTGTGTGTGTGTGTATATATATATATATATATATTTTTCCCCTTACAAAAGTGACACATGCACCTTGTAAAATTCTCTTGCTATTGAAATGCCTAAAGTAGTATGAATAATCTTTGCCTCCCATCCTGCAATGGTTGGAATACACCTCCTTACTCCCTACAAGTAATTACTGGTAACAATTTCTGTATCTCTTTCCATATCTTTTCATTAATTTTTTGAAACACATACAAATAAATGTGTATTTATAGGTTTTTAAGAGATAAAATGGGATCACACGAAAGGTGATGTTTTAAAATGAGGTTTTATTTTAATTCAGGTCTGGTGAGACTGCCATGGGAAAGACAGTTTGTCACTCACAGTTCCCAGAAGGAGGGGGCATGCCAGCCACCCAGGACCACTTGGGGAAGCACCAGGGTCAGGAGGCAGGAGGAGGAAGGGGAAGGCATGGGAAAGAGCCTTTATTATGGTGTTTGTGGGAAGAAATGAACCAGGCAGGGTCAGCGGGCAGGCAGGTTTGGGGTTGGTTAGTAAGAACAAGATGTATAGCTGCCTGGTGCCTGGCCCCGGGGAGGTTAGGGCAGGGGCGGTGGCTCCACCTGTGAGCGCTCAGGGGAGGCAGGCGGTGGTCTGGGCTCTGGACTGGTTGGCCTCATAGGAATCCTAAGGACACAGGCTACCAATACCCTCTCAGGTGCCCTCAAGACAATCACCTTGGGGTGAGCGAAAGGACCACGCAGAGCCAATCTCCTTATTACCCTCCCAGCCCCAAGTAGCCTACACCTTCCACCAGCAAACTTACACCTAGAACCCTACAGCCTCAGAGAAAGGGAGCCCGGGGGGTTCTCTGGCCCAATCTCCCCAGGTTCCAGATGAAGAAAGAGAGCTTTGGCTTTTATTTATTTCTTGTCATGAGATGGTACAAATTAGTGGGTCCCTTCCCATCAAAGCCTCCTCCTGTGGACACAGTCACAGCAGCTCTAAGGTTACTGTCTCAGGGCATCTAGAAGGGCATTGATGGCCTGTTCTTAGGATTCCCTTGTGAGGTCTGAGGCGATTTGGGCCACAGCCTCTTATCCTGTGCCCTGAGCACAGGAGTGAGGCTGCCCCTGGGTTCCCTGGGGAGCAGAAAAGGCGCCCTGTCTTGGAAGCCATTCTGGTGGGCAGGGCTGGGCTGTGGGGTGGGAGAGCAGGCAGAAGGGGACTCCCTGGTCCTAGGACAAAGGGCTCCATGGTCTGGAAAGATGGCTTTCTCCGCCCTCAGGAGCAGGCCTGAGGTTTCACTGACTGCTCAGTGGGGCTCAGGAGACTTGAGTGCAACCCCCTAGGAATACTTAGCTGTTCCCACTGCCTCTGTCCCCAGCTGAATCGAGACTGCGAGAAAGGCCAGGAGAGATGAAGTGCCCCAACCTGGGCTTCAGAAGGAGGCTTTGTTTGGTGAGATGTCCTTTGCACCTGCTTTTGGGCCTATCACACTCGCTGTCACGGAAAAACTCGTGAGTCTTCAAAGGAGGCTTGAAGTGGAGTGTTAAACAGATTGACGGAAGCTAATAAAGGACTAAAGCCCGGAGCCCTGGGCAACTTCCCTGGGATTCCCGAGAGCCGGGCAGTGAGGGGAAGGGATGAAAGTCTCTTGTCACCCCGGGGGGGGGGGGGCACACAACTGAAACATCCAAGAGCAGGTTCTACAGACAGGAATGCGACCAAGTTCACAGAAAACTGCATTAACATCTGATGCCATTGAAGTTCGTTCTCAGCTGTGCTGGGAGAGAGACACTGCACCGGGAAAAACGGCCTGATTCGGGAAAAGCCACCGTACTATCCCACACATTCTTCCCGACCAACAGAAATAGAGTAATAGACTTTCTGTTTCTTGCTTTCGCTTTAAGATTTCAATTTCAGAGCATTTGGCCTTATTGATGTCCCATGTTTCCTTTATAAAAATTCCCTTTAACATGTTTGAACCCTACTTGTCACTGACAGAAAGACTCAAGGATGCCTTAGTAGGAATGAAGCTCCTAAATGCGACAGTCCCCCAAAGGAAGGGACTACAGGCGAGTTCCCAGCAACCCTGCCCTCCTCCTGCTGGGCTCCTGGCTCCGCTGTGGATCTCAGGGCAGTCCGTGTCCCTGCCAGGCGCTCAGGTGCAGGGAAGGACATGACACATTAGGCGGCTGCTGTCACTTCAGATGGACGGTGTGCCCTGTGAGGGTTTGTACTCTATTTTCTCCTTGCTTTTTCAGGCACTGTGAATTCCCAGCATGAGGTTAACCATAGATCAACTTGTACCCGGGAAGCGATGGTTTCTTTGTGTCTGACTGGGGACTTCAAGTTGGCTAGTTGCTAACTTTTCTCTTTGGAAACCAGGACTGGAGAAAAAAATGCCAGCCTGGAAATCAGTGTTGGGCACTGCTCAGGGGCCTCCAAAGTTCCTAAAAATGAGGAAACAGCCTCAGTGATCCCTGAGTCTGCCAGGAATAGAATTCTCTGAATCTATGATGTCGTAACAGAACTGGAGTAATTCCCAAATGGTTTTTTTAATGGGTATGTTACAGCTTCCCTCTCCGAACCCATAACCAGAGCATTGTGATCTCTGCCTTTCAGGTCAACCAACAGTGACCTTCTGTCCAGAATCCTATGACCCAGAGCCACTGAGGCCACCGCAGTGCCTCCCCCCCTTGGGCAGTGGGACAGTCCCAACACTTGTAGCTCCTCTTGTATTCTAAGCTGAAGTCTTCCACTAATGTCTGCTGCCCCCACGTATTTCCCGGACAGTGCCATCAGATCATCCCACTATAATGAGCGAATTCACGGCTCTGGAGGAAACATAACTATGTTTTTTCCTTTCTTATTTCCTAGTGCTAGTTTCATACGGTAGTGATAAAAGGAGCATTCTGATCCTCTTAAGCACTGGCTTGGAAAAATAAATAAAGGTGAATAAAAATTCCCCACGCTCTTCTCTCTGCATCAAGGCCCAGTGGAATCAATTTCCCCACGCCGAGCCCGCTGGAATCAATGGAGTGAGCTCCTGAATTCATTTCCACGGGATTCGGCATTGTAAAAATAATTGGATTGCGCTACACCCTTAACACTCTGTCAGGAAAGAGAGAAATTGTGCCTTCGATAGCAGGCGGGATGGAAACTGGGCTGAGGACTTAGGAGGAGCTATTATCAAGTCCCAAATGAGCCTAGCAGTGCTCCCCTCAATGAGGTGTTTAAAACCGGCTTCCCTAGTGAGAACAGGAACACTTCCTTTGTTCCCATCTTTAAAATTAACTGCGTAGTATTACCACTACCAATGAGGTGTTTAACATCAAAACTGCCTTCCCTGGTGAGAAGAAAAACACTTACTTTGTTTCTTTTCTTACAATTAATGGAGGTTTTTGAAAACTCATCCTATTCAACCAACAGTTGCATAGGGGAGAAAAGATGGGATTTTTAAATGTTGCTTTTGGTCGCTCATCAAAGGTTTCCAGCACATTCTTTTTAAATGTTTAGACCACTTAGGGAACATCTGTCCCTCGGCTTTATTTCCCCAATTATAGTTCAGAACACTGGTCTGACTGGTGTGACCCTGGCAGGGAGTTAGTTAACAAGTACTCGCTAGAATGAGGGAAGGAAGGAATGACTCACTCCACTAACCTATATTCCTCCACATTCCTCATGAGCTTGCAAATTTATAACAAGCTTACGCTCCTTGTTCAATGAAGTTAAAGAATTTGCTTATTAAAATTAAAATTAGCCCGGCCGGGCGTGGCTCAGCGGTTAGGCATCGACCTAGGATCCAGGCGATCGGGGTTCAATTCCCCGTTAGGGCACATGCCCGGTTGTGGGCTCGATCAATGACTCTCTCATCATTGATGTTTCTATCTCTCTCTCTCCCTCTCCTTTCCTCTCTGAAATCAATAAAGATATATTTAAAAATGAATGAAAAAATAAAAAAATTAAATTAAAATTAGTTTCTAGTATTAATAACTGGGGGGGGGGGGGGGGCTTTGATAGATTTGGCTAGATGCTCCCTTCCCCCATTTTCCTCAGGGGAGTCCAGAGGTGGCTTAACTTCTATAAGCATCTGGCTAGTACTTGAGATGGGAGGTGTTCCGTGGTCACTACCTTTTGCAAGGTACATCAGAATGTAGAAGGCAAGAAAGACAAAGTCTTGACTTTTACAGGTCAAAAGTCCACGGGGTGTGGGGGCATAGAAGATAAAGAACCAAGCTACCCCTTATCCAGATGAGAAATTCTCCAACGGAAAGGGGAGGCTAGGGAACCAAGAGAATTGACTGTTGGGTGTTTCCCTGTGGAGTACCCCGTGTCTGCATCCTTACCCCCAAGCCTGAGTTTCAGAGGGAGAGGGAAGAGAAGGAGGGGTGGGGGAAACGATGGAAACCACAGTCGGCTTGAGGGATCCTTGAGCGAGGTGTGGCCCATGCCCCATTCCCAGCAGAGCCCCTCCTCCTAGCATGGCACGCAGAGTAGATGAGAAATGTCTGCGGTTTATCTGAGCCGGTGGACCTGAGAGGGCCACAGAGAGCACCTGTGTTCCCAGCATGGCACAAGCAATGGAAGGCTCACCCTGCCCGAGAGGGGCAAGGGGATAGCACAAAGCATCCTCTGACCTCGAGGCCTGGCCACAGGGACGAAGCAGTGGCCCATAGGGACCTCCATGGACCAAAACCTGAGAGGGAAGATGGCCATTTCAAGGGATGCCTGGGAGCTCCTCCCCTTCTCTCCCAGCTTAAGCCCCCATGCCTCAACACTATACAAGCCCCCTGGTAAGGATACTCGAAACCCTGAGTGGACTGCAACTGGGTCCCCCTCCCCCCTTTGTGGAATGGGACCTTAAAACAGAAAAAGAATTCAGTCATAGAAAAACACTCTCTGCACACCTTGAGTTTTGGGGCTGAGACTTGTACCTGCCAAATGTAGCTCATTTGCAAAGACATTATTTACATAAACCAAAAAACGAATTATTACAACTGCATCATTGCCAAAAAACATAAAACATGTTTCTAAAGTTTACTTATTGAGTGTAAACTATGTACCAGTACTGACCTGCTCTCTTAAACACATGATCTATTTTTTTTCCTTACAATTCATTGGTGCCACTATCCCCATTTTACAAGTAAGAAAACAAGGACTTCGAGAAGCTAAATAATTTGCCCAAGGTCCCAGTGGTGGTATAAAATGGAGCAAGAATTCAAACCCAGGAATGTCTGACTCCTAAATCAATACTATTAACTAAGCTAAGTGATGTACTGTCCTCTCATTTGGCTTCCCAGACTCCTCTAAGAACATTTCTTTCTACTTCCTTCGCTGCCCGTAGTTTCAAGGCAGTTGTTACCAAACCCAAGTTTATTTGCCCAATGCTTCGAAGGCCAAGATTCAAAATGACAGAGTTTGGAGTAAGGAAAGGTTTATTGATCGAGAAGGCGCCAACCGAGAAGATAGGAGACTTGATGGTAGCTCAAATCTATCTTGCTCGCTGGACTAGATTAAGGGTTTTTAACGGGTTAGGAGGAAGAGGTATGCATAAGTACTGATGGGGAAAGATTCTTTTCTAATTAATTGATTATTTTTAAGTGGGCAAGCTTTAATTGAAGGACCTTGGAACTTGGCCATTTATGGTAAAGGGACGTCAACACCAGATCTTCCTGGGCAGCAGACTCTTTGCTTCTGGAGGTTATGCCCTGGACCTTTGGTTCAGGGAGGGGGTTGGCAAGACTTTGGCCCTGGATGCAGCTGGCGGTCAAAGTGCTCTCATCTGTGCATGCTCTGGGTGCATGATCTGAGGTTGTGGTCTGTTATCTCTGAGAATCAACTCAAGATATTTTTAAACAGGATAGGACCATTTTGAGCTGGTTTTGTGGTTACGCAATCACGTATTTGTGTACTGGAGCTCTGGGTACAAAGAGACACAAATTTCCTATCCTTCCTACTCCTAGTTTCCCAACTGCCCGATAACTGAGTGGATTATTACTGTCGTAATCTATAGTGCCTGGAATTAAGTTTTGAAGGGTTTTTTTCCCCCAATTGATTTTTAGAGAGAGAGGAGAGGGAGAGGGAGAGAGAGAGAAATACCAATGTAAGAGTGCAACATTGACTGGCAGCCTCCTGCATCCCCCCCCCCCCCGAAACCGGCTTCCAGGCATGTGCCCTGACTGGAAATCAAACTGGCACCCCTTCAGTGCATGGAACGGTGCTCAATCAACTGAGCCACAGTGGCCAGGGTGGCTGGACTTAAGTTTTAGCTCAGTTCCTATTTCTTTTGCAGCCACAACATCTTGTGAGTTAATCAAAATTGCCAATTCATTAAACTTCACCAAGGAGTAAAATGTGTCAGAAGACAAAATTCCAGACCACAAGTCAGCAGACGACACCCTCGATTCTCTCTTCCTCTCCCACTAGCCAACTGACCTCAGGCAATTGCTCGACTGCTCTGTTTTCTTATCTATAAAATAAACATTGTCTTAAGGTCTCCTTCCAGCTCTAACTTCCCATGATTCTGAAGAGCCAGGATCAAGTTGTTATTTTATGGGAACTTAAAATGTATTTCTTCAAATAATAACTCTTCTCTGATCTCCACCTGTATCTTTCTCCCAGATTTAAATCTCCCACATTCTAGGATCAGGCACAGGTGAAGTTTCACAAAGGGATGGAATATAATACCTCATCTTGTTGGCACTCGGAGGAACACAAAGACTAAAAAGACAAAATTGTCTTCATCTGACTATATAAAGAAACATAAGAAGCACTATGAAAAGGTTTTATCACTTTGGCTAAAATGTGGAGAAAAAGGCAGTCATACTAATAGGCCTGGCTCCCACAGGAGAACCGTCTTATGCCATTTGAAACTACTTACTATCACCTTTTCCTCAAAATCTTTTCTGGTATTGGTGGCTTTTCTGTTCACTTGGCTATATCTCCATTTCCTCAAGTGTAAATTCTTTGAACTTTTGAGTTTGTTATTTTCCTTACATGATATTGACCCTATTCAGATGTTTTATTATTGTCAGGATGGACCCATGACTCAGATCTGTACAATCAGAATACTTCTTACCTTTGGTTAGAGTGTTTATTTAAGGGTACATATATGACCCAACAAAACCAATGGGTTCTTAACAGAACTTCAGGACATTGGCAGAAACTCTCGGAAAAAATAAATTCTGATGGAGGACATATGCCGTGGGCTACTAGGAAGCATCTTGCCACTATGTAGGAAGAGCTTGCCCAACACTGAAGCTAATACAAAGAAAGCAAAATCTAGAGATGAGAAGAAAAAGGCTTCCTGATTACAGTATATTGTTTGAGTACTTGGAGCCCACAGTCTACTCCCCGGACCATCAGAGTAACAGCCAAGAAATTCCCTTTTTGTTTAAGCAAAAACCATTTTAAATCATAATTTTTGTCAACGTCAACTGAAATTAATCAAACTAGAATCTGTAAACATGTAGAGAAAGTCCATAGTCCTCTACTTCTTCACGTCAGTAGATGCCCAAGGAGTGTTTCCAAAATTGAGGTAACCGCTAATGCCACAGGAAAAGAAGGTACAAGCATACCTCCAAGACACTGCAGGTTTGGTTCCAGTCCACAATACAGCAAATGCACAATAAAGTGAGTCACATGAATTTTTTGGCTTCCCAGTACACATAAAAGTTACATTTACACTATACTATAGTCTATTAAGTGAGCAATAGCATTGTATCTAAAAAAACAATATACATACCTTATTTTAAAAATACTTTATTGTCAAAAAATGCTAACCATCATCTGAGCCTTCAGGGAGTTGCAGTCTTGCCTCTATGCTGATAAAAATGCAGTATCTGTCAATAAAGTGAAATGCAATTAAACGAGGCCTGCCTGGACAGTGGAATCCTATGTTTCATTTACATGTTGATTTCACTCACACAGCAGCAAGCAAATGTATTGACCTTTATTAATGTTAAGGCTTAACATAAAACTAAATGGTCCAGGCAGAGCCAACACTTCCCTTCTCCATCCCATCCATCCTTCCCCCTCAACCCCCACTGATTTTCATAAGTTATCATCTCATCTTTTCTCTCTGAATCTCTCCAGACCAAAAAGGAATTTAGAAATTTGTTCCCTATGATGAGGCCTTTAAAAAATAATAGCCCTAGCCAGTTTTGCTCAGTGGTTAGAGCGTTGGCCCCAGACTGAAGGGTCCAGGGTTCCATTCCGTCCAAAGGCAAGTACCTTGGTTGCAGGCTCCGCCCCAGTCCCCGCGAGAGAGGGAGGCAACCAGTGGATGTGTCTCTCTCACATCCATGTTTCTCGCTCTCTCTTGCCCTTCCACTCTGAAAAGCAATGGAAAAAATATCCTCAGGTGAGAATTTAAAATAATAAAAATAAAAAATAAATGTTCTTCCCAACTTTGTGGACCATGGTCTATGCCCTGAATCTTTATATGCAAAGTCAACTTTATAGGAATAAAAAAACCCAAACATATATCTTTTCTCTTAAGCACCTGGTCCTTTCAAATAATAACTCCAGCTTTCAGACCATATTGCTCTTATTATATCGGGTGTGGCTTGGACAGGTGGGTGTTGTCCACTGCACCAAAAGGTCGCTGGTTCAATTCATGGTTGGGGTGCGTACTAGGGTTGCAGGGGGTGAGATGCTTCACACTCACATTGATGTTTTTCTCTCTGTCCCTCTTTCTCCCTCCTTCCCTGCCTCCCTTAAAATAAATAAACTATTCTTTAAAAAAAAAATCCCAAAACATGAATATCATCTAGGTATGTAGTCATCGATTATTCTACTTGCTATCTCCCCCATGTCAAAGAATTCATGAAGGGAAAGACCATAAAATTTTCCAGTCTGAAATTGCTGGATTTCCATACCCTTTCACCCCTCCAAAGTTTCAGGAATATTCCCTGAAGAGCAAAACTAGAGATAAAACCCCACATTTCAAAATTTCTCTGTATCTCTGTTTTTATGAAGTTTCTTTTGGCATGGCAGCAAAGTGGACGATTTTCACGTAATAGCTACATTTTGATTGTTCCAGCTTGTATACCGGGTGGGGTAAAAAAGTAGATTTACAGTTGTGAGTTCCCAAAACACAGAGTTTATTCTTGTCTATTGTCTTAATTATTGTTATTTTCTATATAAACCGTAAACCTACTTTTGCCCTACCCTGTATAAATTACATGGTTTTTAAAAAATTGTTAATTTTATCTAAATGATCGGTTTTTTTTCTTGCTTATTCTGGTTCAAGCATTTTAAAATAAAAATCCACATATAGTAAAGGGAGATCTTTCACAATTTAACAGTGTTACATAGCGCCTATTCTAGCTTATTCTTCTTAAATTACGCATAGACCTGAAATTGGGAACATACAACGACGACGCTGGCAGTGGCCGCTGTTAAGCGGGGCCTTATAAAGCGAGAAAAGCAGCTCCGAGGGAGCGGCCTGGGGCGCGGGAAAGGGCCGGCTCCGCGCCCCCTCCGGCCGTCTGTCCGGCTGCGGGTCCGTCTTTAAGGAAACGGATGCAGGGCGTCCCCGCGAGGCGCAGTTTCGCTCAAAAACCACCCCGGGAGGAAGCAGGGGTCGCCGGTCGGACCGCGGGGCGAGGTCGAGTTTCGGGCTGTGGCCGCGGGGCACCAGCGACCCGCGCTCCTCGTTACCCCGCGTTCCCTGCACCGCGACCGCTGCTTCCCCAGCGCGCCGGCCCCGGGCCGCCTCCGAGCGCCGCGCCCGCCGGGTCCCGGGCAGCGCTCCGCGCGGCGGCCGACCGCCGGAAGGTGGAGGCGGGCTTTCATCAGGCTCCGCCCGAAGCCGGCGGGACGCGGCGCCCGGGACGCGCCCGGGCCCGGCGGCCAGGAGGCCGCGTGCCCCGCCGCCCGGCCCGGCCTCCGGGCTCCGAGGCGCGCGGCGTCACAACGGCGAGCGGCCCGCCGGGGGCTGCGCTGAGGTCCAGCCGCCCCCGCGACCACTAGCGCCCGCCCGTGGTGGGGGGGTAGCGAGAGCACCGCCTCCCCTCCCCCGGGCCCCGCCCCCCTCCGCCGGCCGCGGCCGCGGCGTCGCGGCACCTCGCGCGCCGCAGAGCGTGCTGGGAGAGCCGCGCCGGAAGGACGCACGGCGCTCGGCGGCGGCGAGGTTATAAAAGGGAAGGAGCCGGCGGCGGGCGGAAGTGGGCGGTTCGGCTGCTCCGGGCGCTGTTGTTTGGGCTTTGGCCCTCCCGAGGGGCGCTCTCCGGACGGCCGCCGGCGCAGGCCGCAGTGACAGGGCCGCTCGCCCGCCTCTGCCCCGGTGCAGCGTCTGCTCGCGGCCTCGGCGACCTGCGGGCCCAACATGGCGCAGGAGGTGTCAGAGTACCTGAGCCAGAACCCGCGGGCGGCCGCCTGGGTGGAGGCGCTGCGCTGCGACGGCGAGACTGACAAACACTGGCGCCACCGCCGGGAGTTCCTGCTCCGCAACGCCGGGGACCTGGCCCCCGCCGGCGGCGCCGCCTCCGACACCGCGGAGGAGGCCGCCGACGCCGAGAGCGGGACCCGCAGTCGGCAGCTGCAGCAGCTCATCTCCTTTTCCATGGCCTGGGCCAACCACGTCTTCCTCGGGTGCCGGTGAGTGAGGACGCGCCCCCTGGACGCGCCCCCGGGTTTTGTCTTCGGCCGCGGCCTGAGGCCCGGAGCCGGCTGCGGGGCGGGGAAGCGCGGGAAGCGCGGGACCCGCCGCTCTCTGGGGTGAGAAGGGCGGCCCTGCCGGAAGCCGACGCGAGGAGCCGCCGTAGGTGCCCACGGTGGGTGGGGGCGCGGCGGGGTTGCCGGCCGGCCGCGCTCTTGGCACGGACGCGGAGGTTCGGGTCGGTACCGAGGGACCCGCCTCCCTGGCGCCGGCGCGCTCGTTCCTGAGGCTCCGGGAAACGGTTCCCGGAGGTTGGTACACTTGCAACCAGGACACGCCGTTCCTGCGGCCTATTTAAGAGTGGCTTTTCCTTCTTTTCCAGGTACCCTCAAAAAGTTATGGATAAAATACTTAGTATGGCCGAAGGCATCAAAGTGACAGATGCTCCAGTCCATACAACAAGAGACGAACTGGTTGCCAAGGTGAAGAAAAGAGGGATATCAAGTAGCAATGGTTAGCAGATCATAGCTGTGAACATACATAGGAGTTTAGAACATAAGTTTTATGTAATTAGGAATTATTGTTATTAATTTTTAACGAGCTGGAATAATGTTATGTTCCACTGTATAATGTTAAGTTGAAATGTTAAACCTAAATTGTGTGTGTGTTTTCGGCTCTGAATTTGATAGTTTCCTTTCACTGCTTTTAGATTTTGAGGTGTCAAATGTCTGTGTTGTTGATTCTTTAATATTAGAAATTAATGATATTTGATGCTGTTTAAGAAGTTAATGATGTTATTCCACATGTTTGTTTGTTTTTTAATGAGGTGTGTTTTTGTTTTTTTTAATATATCTTTATTGATTTCAGAGAGAGGAAAGGAGAGAGAGAGAGAGAGACAGAAATATCAATGATGAGAGAGGCATTGATCAAATCTGCAGCCTGGGCATATGCCCTGACTGGGAATCGAACCCCGATCGCCTGGATCCCAGGTCCACACTCAACCTCTGAGCCACGCCCGGCTGGGCATGTTTGTTTTTTAATTAAGGGGCCAGGGAAGGCCACCTTTTTCTTCTAGAGAGAGGAAGGGGGGGAGAGAGGAACATCAATTGGTTGCCGATCACAAGCACCCTGACCCAGGATGGAACCTGCAACCTGGGTTTGTACTCTGACCAGGAATCAAACCCTCGACCTTTTGGTGTACTGGACAACACTCCAGCCAACTGAGCTACACTGACCAGGGCTATTCCACCTGTTTTAAAGAAACTACTGGTCCTGAAATATTTTTGCCTTGTGCCTTTATTTTAATGAATGTCTTTCTGTCTTATATATTTTAAGCTGATGTGTATGGGGTAGACTTAGTCTCATATCTGTTTTCCTTCTTTTTAGAAGGGGTAGAAGAGCCAACGAAAAAACGAGTTATAGAAGGAAAAAACAATTCTGCAGTTGAGCAAGATCATGCAAAAATTTCTGCCAAAACAGAACATGCATCAGCTCAACAGGAAAACAGCTCAGCATGTACGGGGTCATCTACCAAATCAGAGAGTAGTGGGAACGCCACTCGGAGCTCTGCCCCCTCGAATCAGAGTAGCTCTGCAAGTGATGGAGATCGATCTGTTTCCCAAAGCAGCAGCAGCAGCGTTTCCTCTCAGGTAACAACGGCAGGGTCTGGAAAAGCTTCTGAATCAGAAGCCCCAGATAAACATGGTTCAGCATCGTTTGTTTCTTCGTTGTTGAAATCCAGTGTGAATAGTCATGTGACCCAGTCCACAGATTCCAGTCAGCAAAGTGGGTCACCTAAAAAGAGTGCTTTGGAAGGCTCTTCAGTCTCAGCTTCTCCAAGCATCTCAGAGATTGAGGTGCCCTTGTTGGGCTCCTCAGGAAGCTCAGAAGTAGAGTTGCCACTGTTGTCTTCTAAACCTAGTTCAGAGACAGCTTCAAGTGGGTTAACTTCCAAAACCAGTTCAGAGGCAAATGTTTCATCATCGGTTTCTAAAAACAGTTCCTCATCAGGCACATCCTTACTAACTCCCAAGAGCAGCACATCAAATACATCAATGCTGACTTCCAAAAGCACTTCACAGGTAGCTGCATCACTATTAGCTTCCAAGAGCAGCCCACAGGCCAGTGGATCTCTCCTTTCCAAAAGCACTTCCTTAGCAAGTGTGTCCCAGCTGGCTTCTAAGAGTAGTTCTCAGACTAGCACATCCCAGTTGCCTTCTAAAAGTACTTCCCAGTCAAGTGAGAGTTCTGTCAAATTCTCTTGTTGCAAGTTAACCAATGAAGATGTGAAACAGAAGCAACCTTTTTTCAATAGACTGTATAAAACGGTGGCGTGGAAGCTGGTGGCTGTTGGTGGCTTTAGTCCTAGTGTGAATCACGGAGAGCTTCTAAACGCAGCTATTGAGGCTCTGAAAGCAACACTGGATGTGTTTTTTGTCCCGCTAAAAGAACTGGCAGATCTGCCTCAAAATAAGAGCTCTCAAGAAAGTATTGTTTGTGAATTGAGATGCAAGTCTGTGTATTTGGGCACTGGCTGTGGAAAAAGCAAAGAAAATGCAAAAGCAGTTGCATCCAGAGAAGCATTAAAGTTATTTCTCAAGAAAAAGGTGGTGGTAAAAATATGTAAGAGGAAGTACAGAGGCAGTGAGATAGAAGACCTAGTGCTCCTTGATGAGGAATCAAGGCCTGTAAACTTACCTCCAGCATTAAAACATCCTCAAGAATTACTATAATATGTGCAGAATATCACTGTATACAGTATCTGGGTTGGAAGAGAAAAACTGGCTTTTGTATAATATAAACAGGCTTTCACAAATTTTGTATTGCTTTTTTCCAGTTTTGCAGAAAATTTACATTCTCTTCACACAAGTAGAAGTTGTAAATAACTTATGACAGTACACATTCAAAGATATGCATTAACAGCATACCAGTATGCTGTTTTATTTGCCGAAGAAAATACTGTCTTCTATTTTTAATGATACATTAGGTACGGTGTGTAGTTCTCTAGAGTCTTAAAACTTTTGTACTGCTTTTGATTTGGTGAAAATGTATTAAGTTGTCTACCGTGCATTTTTTTTCCTAGTGGAATAAACCTCCCACATCAAGAAAAGGGGACCATAGTATTTGAATGTCTGAAAGTCTGAAGCTTAAGGTTTTAAGAATGTTGCCCATAATGTTGAACGTGTCTGTTAAAAAAATAAAAGAAAAAATAGTTGCCTCAGACTATTTTTATGAGAAGTTGTAAGCATTTTTAGATATAAAGCAGTTTAAAGTACTTAAGGTTATTTTATTCCGAAGTTGTTTAAAATTCACCATGATTTTGACCACTGCAGATTCTTTAAGTGGGTTAATAATTTATGTTTTGAGGTAAAATACAATTTACACTTTTTCTTAAAAGACATAAAATGTGGGTTTCTATATTAAGCATATTTTGTGACTACTGCTATTAACAGATTGATTTGTTTAGATATTAAATGCTTTAAGCTATTTTACCTTTTCAAGAAGTTGTGTTTTTTTTCTCATCTTAAGTCCAAACCAATTCCTGCAAATAAACTTCCCACTACTAGTCATTGTAAATTACAACCAAGTAATTTTTCATAGCTGATTTACACCTTTATGAGTAGGGAAGGTACAGTTCGCAGATCTAGAACTGGATGGTCTTTTTGTTTACAAATCTTAATCCTGGGAGGACTAGAGAGCCATGCTCAGCTCTTTAATGAAGCTGTTCATTTGAACTACATTTGTTAGCAATGAAGTGGAATCCTGTTTTTGTGTCTTGGGTGATTCTAATTGTATTACTCCACCGTGGTATATTTCATTTTTCTTCAAACTCTGGCCCAACATGTTTCATTATCTTTGTGGCTTTTCTTCTGGCTTTCAAGATGCTCCACATTGAGCAGTAATGGTGATAATGTACAGAGAAAAGTCAAGAAATAACCTTTCTCATGCCAGTTATACTAAAATAGGAAACAACATAAGTATTTAGAAGTTATTCCTATTTTATATTCTAGAAATAATAGATAAGGGTACTTTATATACTTGAAATAATAAGAGTTGTTTTTATTTTACCAGATAATATTTAAAAATGATTGACTTGAAAATGTTAAATTGGATATCACAGTTATGTCCATAGTCTATAAATGGGTTTTGAGAAGCAATAACATGCATGTGTGAAAGCACTTTTAATTAGCTCTCTTTTCTTAGTCTTGGCATGTGTATTTTGTGGGACAATGAGTGTCAGAAACAAGCCAAATATTACAAAGAATACATTTCTATAATGTATCTAATTAGGTCAGTAATTTTCTAAATTGGCTTGTTTCAAGTTAATATAAAGATTATTGAAAATATTTTAAAGTCTAGTAACCTTTTGATATGGTAGAATTGGAGGGAGCTGCTTAGTGTAAAAACAAATATTGTTTAATTTGTAAACATTTATTTGCTATAAACTTATTAAAAGCTTACGAAATAATAAAATTTTAAAGAATTCATGATTTAAGAAAAATGCATATTTTACAATTCTTCAAGATAATATAGTGTAGAAGAAAGCAAGTTTTGGAATCTCTTATTCTTGAGAACCTAGGCTCCCTCTGGGAATTTCACCTTTAAGCTTCATCTGTAAAGTAGGACTAATAGCTGCCACAGAGAACATTGAAGATTAAACAAGATGATACACGTGAAGTGCCCACTATAGTGCAGTATACCTTAGTTTATTACAGCTTATACATGCGTTCTGATTTCCTCACAGCCTTATGAGTTAGCTATTCTCATTTGGCCCATTTTTCAGATGAAGAAACTAAAAAAAAAAAAAAAAAAAAATTGATCAAAGATCGATTACAAATCCCTATCTGATTCCAGAGCCCAAGCTTTTACTATGTTTTATTGCTTACCTTTCTTCTCCAAACGCTAAAATTTCAGAAAATCCCCCTCAAACTGGTTTTCAACTTGCTTATTGTTAGTGACCACAACACCTTCAAAGCCTCATTCCCTTGAGATGAGTCACACCAATAGCTCTTCTGTTTATTAATGCTTCTCCTTGGTACTGGAACATTTTGAATAGTCTCAACTAGGGGATTATCCTATATGGGTGCAGTTAAAGTTGGTTTAAAAATAATCCTAATACTTTGCGATCACGTTTAGTGACTAAATGGATTAGTAAGATGGGAAACTGAATTTTTTTTTTTTTTTAAGCTAGAGATGATGTCCTGAGACTGATTTTTCTTGACAGTGCTAAAATCAGGATTTTTTTAATTTTTATTTTTTTTGTGTGTGTGAGAAAGTTGATTTTGAAGAATGGTGGTGTCGAGTTTTTAACCCAAATTCTTGGGGCCTGCCAGTGCTGCCGTTGGCTGGGATAATTGTCATAAGGACATATAATTCCTACTTTCCATTCTCAATTCCTGCAGCACCTCTTTGGGCTATGAGCAGGAGTGGGGCTAGCCGCCAGGAGGCCCAGTGTAGTTAGCCAGCTTCCTTCTGCAACAGATATTAAGAGTGGATGTAGGAGGAAAGCCACCTGTTTGCTACAAAATGAAACATCTGTTTTTAAGTAATACGCCATATTAGAATTTGTAATTAGTAGGGACTCAGGTCATTTAAGGGACCATGACATAAATTAACATTAAATAACAGCTACCACTTATTTTTAATTGTGAAATATAATTGCAGGAGCCCATGAGGTCCATTTGTATATAAATTCCAAGTTATTAATTGAATGCCCGTATAACATTTACCTAGGTCAAAACCCAGAACTATCAGCACTGCAAGAACTCACCGTATGAATAGCTACCATTTATTCTATACCCACCACATGATGTTTACATCTTGTTTAAGCCTTCCTGAACCCTGTGAGGTGGGTTGGTATTGTTGATCATGTTACAAATGAGGAAACTGATGACCATTATGAATTGTTTCCCTCAAGTCACAGAACTAGTAAATGTTGAAGAGAAGACTGAATGAACAACCCTTGGTTCTAATTTGGGGCACTGAGTGTGAACACCAGTGAGACATGCTGTCCCGTGATACTTGTTTTCTGTGTTCCAGAAAATAATCACTTTGAGGAAAATTTGAGAAATTTTATTTAAACTAGAAAGTTTCTAAAGAAGTAAACTTTAAAGGAAACAGGCATTTTAGACGTGGGTCCCTGACCTCTATAGCATGAACTTTACCTGTGTCAGAATTGCAGTGGTGGAACTAATGACAGTTTTCACTTAATGAGCCTTCCTGGTTTACCCCGACTATACACAAAGAATGTTTCACCATAGGAGGGTCCAAGAGATAGGAAGAGGCTTGAGTGAGAAATACTGAAGGCTTTGGGACTGTAAATACAGAGCTGTTGAGCTGCACAACACCAGGGGGCACCGTTCACATGGAGTATAATGGATGCCACTTGATACAATGAATAATGTCCCTTGGAGTTCTGGAATCCCTGAGGTGGTTGTGTGAGTAAACTTATTAGAAAAATCTTACTTTAAAATAATTTGAAATAAGTATTGGTGCTCTGTGAAGCATGGATAATGTATAAATTCTAATGAACTTCTTGGAGGTAGCATATGCTAAAGTTATTTGTTGATGCTGTCTATATAGGGAATTATTTCAAGATAATAGCCTAAAATTAAATATCAGGTGAAGTAAGGCTGCTTTGGTTAGGTTAAGGATTTTTTTCTTTACACTCAAACCTTGGGGGAATTTCAGGAACCAGGCAGATATGGAATAAAACTCAGCTGCTCTGTGGTCTCGCCTACAGATACATCCCTTAGTTACATCAGGTTTGCTCCCGTGCATTTGATGTAAACCCACTCTCTCTTGCTCAGTTTCCCTTGCATCTTTTTCTTGGCTCTATTAATTTTTTCTTGGCTCTATTAATTTTTTTCTTTTGCTGATGTGAGCTAACATAGAAGTGCCTAAAGACAGTCTGAAACTATGGAAGATAATACTTCAGAAGTCAGACATTCCATAAATTTCAATGAGGAGTTGGTTCTGGGAGAAAAGTGCAAAAGCAAAAATTGCTTGACCCCTTTTGATTCCTGTCAGTATGAAAGAAAGTGGGGAAGAGTGGTACCTTGGAACAAGGTCAGCTCAAATCTGTCCCCATGACAGATTTGTAAATTTGTTTACTTTGGTGGTTTTTTAGAATTTAAATTCTGTCCCTTTTTATTGTAAAGGGAATCCATGCCATAATACATTAAAACCCAGCTTCCCTGCTGAGCCTTTAACCTACAGCTGATAAACTAAAATAACATCAACAGCATATTGATTTTCTATTGCTGCTATAACAAATTACCACAAGTTTGGGGCTTAATACAAAACTGTAGGTTAGATGGAACGTAGGTCTCCCTGGGCACAGATCGAGGTATTGGCAGCTCTGTGTTCTCTCCTGGAGGCTCCGCGGGAGAATCTCCTTCCCGGCCTTTTCCAGCCTCCGGAGGCTGCTGCATCCCTCCGCTCAAGATCCTCTTCCTCCCGCTGCAAAGCTAGCAGTGGGGGGCTGGGGCCTCAAATTGCATCACACTGATCCTGCTGCTACTGTCACATCTCTTTCTGACCCTGACATCTTTGCCTCTCCTACTTTTTCTGCCTCCCTTTACTTATAGGGACCCCTGTGATTGATTACATTGGGTTCACAGGGATAATCTCACTATTTTAAGATCATCTCATTAGTTGATCATCTGACCAGCTTTAATTGTCTGCAGCATTAATTCTCCTTTGCCATGTAATGTAACATACAGGTTCTAGGGATCAGGACATGGATACCTTTGGGCATCCATTATTTTGCCTACCACATGGAGGTCTGAATTCATCACCACCACCACAGCCACCCCTATCAACACCTTGCTGGCTGGTCACACTGTACATGTGTTTCCATTTCTGAACGTTGCTGAGTGGCCATGAGATAACTCGTGTTTGCACTTACATTAATTTAAGTGATTTTAAACACCTTGCTGACCGGTCATGACGGAAAAGGAGCTGGCCACACAGGCGAGTTCTGGCTCGAAACAGCCAGTCAGCAAGGTGTTAAAAATGTTGGCTTTCTAACTTCATAAGTGATAAGGGCTGACTGCCTTGCTTCTGAGCAAGATACACTGCAGAAATTGCTAGTTTAAAATGAGTTCTGCCACACAGCTTGATAACTGCTGTAAGACTGATACACTTATTTTAAGTGATGTTGGATCACAAGTAGTCTCTGCCGTGTAATCCTAAAGGTTTAATAAGGGAGCCTCCTGCTACTCCAGGTGTCCTTAAATAAGACAGACTCTCTTAAGAGTCAAGTAATGGCAGTAAAATCTCAGCTGCAATGGTAAACAAGTTGTTGAGTTTTCCAAGGTTTCTTTAGGGACACAGTAGACAGAGTAGAATTGCAATTTTGCCATAATGAAGCTAGAATAGCTATGAAGTAAGTGCTCCATGGCTAACTTACGTATTGCCCAACCTCATAAATGTTAAATAACAACTTCTCACTACTGAGCAAGATACATCTTAAATCTATAGCTCTCAAGTATAGTTGGATAAATAGCCAAGGGGCACATCTAATTATTAAAACACTTGATTGTACATTCTTCATAGCCATAAGTTAGATCCATCCTAGGCATTTAAAAAAAGTCACGTTAAATACCTAAAATTTCATGCAAGAGTCCTAAAGAGTTCAAAGGGAAGTGTCCATGAGGAACGTGACAGTGTGCTTCACTCCAGATACTATGTATAATTCTAAAAACAGGTGGTTTAAAAAGAAAATTTACAAATTCCAGTTTTGTGTAGTTCAAAGAAAGAAATCTTTATTTGGAAAGAATATCTTTATTTCATTACAACTTTCAAAACATTTTTAAGTGTTCAAAGGTAAACACAGAAGATAACTAAATTTGGGAGTAGCATGCATAATCAACAATCATTTGGAAACAGTATATGTAAGAGTGTTGTGATGATTAACTTTATGTGTCAACTTGCCTGGGCCACAGGGGCGCCCAGATATTTGGTTAAACATTACCCTGGGTGTGTCTGAGGGACGAGATTAACGTTGGAATCTGTGGACTTTGAAAGCCCATTGTCGGCCTTGTCCAATTCACTGAAGGCCTGAGTAGAACGAAAAGGTGCTCTCTCTGCCGGAAGGTTCAAGGTGGGACATCAGTCTTCCCCTACCTTGGACATGGACTTGGACTGGAACATAGACCATCGCCTCACCTGGTTCTCAGGTCTACAGACTCGGACTGGAACCATTAGCTATCCTGGGTCTCTAGCCTGCTGGCTGCAGATCTTGGGACTTCTCAGCCTCTACAACCATGTGAGCCAATTGCACACACCACACACAGAGTCATGTTATATCCATATATATTATATATACATATTTTACACATATGCACTACAGTGCAGTTATGTGATGCAGCACCGCCACCCCACCCATAAAAAAGCACCTACAAAAAACCAGTAGCTGAGTCTTCCCCAAATGCTGGAGCTTTCCTGTCTTTGGATAGAAAGCCAACAATATTCAGAGTGACATAATCTTATATATACCCAAAAGGTTTTGAATTCATTTCAACCTACACTTAAATGTTTTCCATTATCACAACACAATGAGGGGAATGAATAAAAATAAACTTGGAAAGAAACTGGAGAGTCTAGATTAAGACCCTGATTGATCATATTCTTCAAGTCTCAATTCAGAAGGCACCTCTCCTGAGAGGCCTTCTTTGCCCACATCAATAAAGTAGTTCCCACTCGACCGCACTAGCTTTGAATGGGTTCTCAGCTGGAATTCCAGGGAACCCTGGGTTCTGTAAGATGTCAACAGTGGTTCCACAAGAGCCAGTGATTGAAAACAAATCATTTTGTAAAAAAATGCACTGCGTGCCCTAACCGGTTTGGCTCAGTGGTTAGCATCAGCCCTCGGACTAAAGAGTCCTGGGTTCGACTCCAGCCAAGGGCATGTCGCGTACCCGGTTGCAGGCTCCATCCCCGGGAGGCAACCAATCCATGTGTGTCTCTCATGTCGATGTTTCTTTCTCCCCCCACCCCGCTCCCACTCTCTCTGAAAAACAGTGGAAAAAACGTCCTCAGGTGAGGATCACACACACAAAAACAAACAAAAACTTTGCACAATGCAATGCCAGCCCTCACAGTGACAACTACCACTTGTTAGAGGGCACAGGGCAGTGTTCATTTGAGCCTGTTCTGTGAGTTTTTGACTCTAGATAAGGGAGGCCACCTTATCAGTGGTCAGCACTACTTCAGGTGGAGGGGAAGATGGTATCAGCCTCTCCATCCTGAATGACAACTCCCCCAGTCTTCCATACCTGCCACCGACTGACAGCGGTAAATAAGCTCCACCAGTTAGAATGGTGGAGAGAAATTTTTAAAGAAGGAATTTAAAAATATATATATCTTGCCCGGCCGGTTGAGCATCAACCTAGGTAGGATCCAGGCGATCAGGGTTCGATTCCCGGTCAGGGCACATGCCCGGGTTGCGGGCTGCAGCCAATCAATGGTTGTCTCATCATTGATGTTTCTATCTCTCTCTCCCTCTCCCTTCCTCTCTCTCAAATCAATAAAGATATATATATTTTTTAAAAGCAATAAAAAATAAATAAATATATATATATATATATCTTTATTGATTTCAGAGAGGAAGGGAGAGGGGGAGAGAGAGAAACATCAATGATGAGAGAGTCATTGATCAGCTGCCTCCTGCACGCCCCCTGCTGGGGATCGAGCCCACAACCCAGGTATGTGCCCTGACCGGGAATCAAACCTCGATCTCCTAGATCCTAGGTCGACGCTCAACCACTGAGCCACGCCGGCGGGCTACATAAGGAATTTTTTGAATGCACTGTGACTCAGCTGCCCAACCCTGCTGCTTTGCTGATGTAAAGGTAGCAAAATGTGGATTGTGAAGAGAAGTAAATTGTTACCTTTTTTGGGCTTGTGTTTCTCTTGTTTAGTTTTTTTTTATTATGCCTGTTTTATATTTGTGTTTGATTTTTTAAAATGTCTGATGGTCCAATATGGCTATTTAAAAAAAATATTATTATTGATTTTTAGAGAGAGAGGAGGGAGAGGGAGAAAGAGAAACATTGATGATGAGAGGGGAACATCGATCGGCTGCCTCCTGCACACCCCCTACCAGGGATCGAGCCTGCAACCAGGCATGTGCCCTGACCCGGAATCAACCAGCAACCTTTTGGTGCCTGGGAGGATACCCAACCAGCTGAGCCACACCGGCCAGGGCCAATATGGCTTTAGGAAAATATATGGGATTAAAGAGAAACATTCTGGGCCTAAACCTATGCACAATTCTGTAATTAAGACTAATTACAACTTTCTAAGTCTTTTCACTGTGCTAATAAAATGAAAAATATACAAAAAGTTACTTATCAACAGGTTTCAAGTGGGCTGGTAATCCAAGCTGGCCTATTCCACTGTGTGTTGTCAAACAATTTAACAACGCAGCAACGGCTCCAAAAATTTTGAAAAGAACTTAACTACAAATCACAGCTGTTTGATAATAAAGGTGCTGATTCATTCAAATGGCTACTGGAAACTCAAAACAAAGGGAGTAAAGTTTGTTATTGTTTTTTAAAGTCACTTTCAGGGGATAGGCTCAAGAAGTAATTGATTTAGTAGCAGAACTTATTACTCAGAAAAGGAAAAGTCACACAGTTGGTGAGTCTATGTAAAATGCTAGGATAAGATTCAATAAGAGAAACTGAAAAGAGTCTACTCTCAATGGAATGCTCAGTCAACGTAGTGATGACATGTCCCATGATGCTGAAAAGTTTTGTATAATGAACTGAAAACAAGTGTCTCCATTCAGTTTGATGAGTAAACAGATTTTACCAATAAATATCACAGTGTAGCATTGCTAAGATTTGTAAATGATGATAAATCTCAAGAAAGCTTGCCTGCTGTGAAGATCCACCTGAAACAAGCAAAGACCAAGCTACATTTAGTATTTTCCTTTATGGAAACAAAAGTTCTGTCTTGAAGGAACTGTGTTCACAATCTGTGCTGATGGTGTCCAGCGAAAGGATGGTTCCATAAGAAGCTTCATCTCCCCTGGAAAGAAAGGAAAGCCCGACAGTGTCACAACACACTGCTTTCTTCACAGAGAGTTGCTGAAAGTAAAAACCTCGTGAAGATGAAATGCCAAAGTTCTGAGTGATTTTACAAAATTGGTAAACTGCATTTAAACAAAAGCCAGTTCACTTGAGTATGTTCTAAAAACTGTGAAAACCTGGATAAGGGCACATAAATCTCTTGATACACAGGAAAATCCGGCAGCTTAGCAAAGAAGAGTTCTTAATCTGGGTGTTTGAACTGACAGGTGACTTGCATACTTTTGGGAAAACAGTAAGCCAGATTTTCCGGAAGATAAAGGTCAGCCAAAACTATTTAGCAAATACTTCATCACATGATCTAGTTGAACATGTATCTGAGGCCAGAGAGAAATGTTTTGACTCCAAGTAACAAGATTCTTGGGTTTTGGAAAAATCATGATAAAATCTTGAAATGTTTCCACTACTGTTTGGCCCTAAGAGTGAGGAAAGATATCAGTCTCAAATCTTACTGAAAACTACCTGGAAGAACTGCAAACAAATGAGACAATGTTTTCCCTTCCTTCCAACACCAACCACTGAATGACCAGGTGAGGGACCTTTTCTCAGAATCTCCTGCTCAGCTTGAGAACCTGACATTGAGAGGAGAAAGAACTTTGTCAATTGAAGTCTGATAGTACACTCTAGATAAGATTCCTGATCTCTCCCCACACAAGTTCTGGATATCTGCAAAAGAAGAGTATCCTGCTACTCACAGGCAAACAATGAAAATTTTGCCTCAGTGTTTAACTACTTACTTATACAAGCAAGGTTTTAGTAGCTTAACAAGAACAAGGACAGCAATGGTCTTATTTAAATTGAAAATGAAATCTGTGGGTACATATTTCAAATTTATTCCAGGATGGAGTATTTGTGCAACCCAAAATAAACACCGGTTTCTTTTTTCTTATAATTATTTTTATTGAATTTATTGGGGTGACATTGGTTAATAAAATTATATAGGTTTCAGGGGTACAATTCTATAATACATCAGCACAGGTTTCTTTTACAGAAGTTTCAAAAATAGTATTTTAATGCACAAATAGGCATATAAAAGAGATTAAGAAACTCATAGTCAACAAGAATTCTTTTGTTCCACCCTGTTTCTGCATTTATTGATAATTTGTTTTTATTTTTATTTCTACTCATGCCTGTATCTTCACAGCAGTCAAGCTTTCTTGAGATTTATCATCATTTAAACATTTTCCCAACACTTTATATGTCTATAGAAGACTATATCCCTATAGAGACTATAAATGCCTCCTGGACATGGACCAAAGATTTGATTTAGTATAAATCCACACACAGCAGATACTTATATATGTTGACTACTTTTTTTTGTAGTGAATTCTATCAAGATTTGGATGGACAAATTGGGTTTTAAATTTATTCAGTATTTTGTATATGGCTGTTTTCTTTGGTGATCCCAGGAAGACTCACAAGACTCAATAGCAGGTTATAAACACGCTGAGACTGATTACAGCAAAGGACAAAGAGCAGAAGCAACAGGGAAAAGACGCGCTGGTGAAGTCCACAGAGGTTCAGCACGGGCTTCCCATGCCCTTTGTCTGATGCTACACGGGCATGTGCAGGATGTGTCTGCCTATGGAAGCCCATTTGAGTCCTAAGGTCCAAGAGTTCTTCGGAGGGCTGTTAATGTACACATTCTGCTATGCAATCAGCCACGGCAACTGAAACTGAGGCCTCCAACAACGAACCAGGTGCACGTCTGTGCAAAGCAACCTGACAATGTGGCATGATCCATTGCCCCAGGTGGATATAACAAAATTATCACTAACACAAAGAACAATCCAAGAGCCAGATTCCCAGGGTTGGCCAAGAGTCAATCATGGTTCCCTTAGAGACATGAGAGACATGCAGGAATAGGCAACCAGATCTGCTGCATTACCTTTTTCCTTACAAGGGTCTATATATCCTTGCTTTCACCTTTTACCAATTCCTGGCTTACTAAGAGAAATAATTCAAAGGTAATTAAATCCTGGCATGTGGGAAGGTATTTTTAAGACCACTACATCTCTAAAGCATTTCTTCTAGTCTAACTTTCCCAATAAACACATCCCTAGACTCCAGTTTCTATAGCTGGCTAGTCTTTACAAACAAGCAGGCTACATATAGGAAACAGTACTTTATGCTGTTTGAAATAAGAGGCCTAAGATTAATAGAGCCCCAAAGTGTCAAAACTATAGGGTTATAATCCTTGTATGATTTAAATTTGTACCTTTCCCCCAAACCTGCTCTGCCTCCTGGATGTTCTATTTCACACAGCCTTGCCATGATCTACCTGTGGCCCAAGCCAAAACCCTAGATGACTTCTCTTCTCTCCCATTCCCTAAACATAGTCACTGAACCCAGTTATTACCTCCTAGAAACTTCCTGAATTTTTCTCTCTTTCTCCTCATTTCTGTTAATTGCTCTGTTCTTGCTTCTCCTTCCTTCTGCCCACAGGCCATTACTCACGACAGCAGAGTTGTCACTCCCACTCTTTCCTAGAAAGCACCACCACACACTGACGAGTGATTTTCTTAAAGAGATGTCTCTTAGGAGGTACTGTGACCACTCAGGTCACTCTGTTCCTATATGTTATTTATCTACTAATACCTATTTTATTGGAAAATAAATTAGTTTCTATCCCAAATTGAAAAATATCCTCAGTGGGATATAATCAATTTCTTGGAGTTCTTCAAGCTGTACAACAGAAACATTACTAGCTGCTCCCTGTGCCTCCTCCTCTGTGCTGCATGCCATCCGGGCTCTCCCAGTCTCCTTGCTCTCTCCACTACTATCCACGTACACATTCCTCTTCATTAGACACTTCTGCTAAATCCCAATCCTGTAGAGAAGACCACAGTTCAATGAGACTTCAGAGAAACACTCCTTCTCGGGTGAACATATTTCATAGGTCCCTTCTGGGGTCACAGGCAGAAGTTATAGATGACATTAACACATAACAACCTTAATATGAATTTTCAAACACCTGATGCTTAAAAATGGCAAAAATCATTCCACCTTAACTTAAAGTACTCAAGTGAGATCGCACAAAAATCAAGAAAGCTCAACACATTGAGGGCTATACTGAACGAGAAAAAAACTACTCCTAAACTTCTAAACTGCTAAAAATCTTCCCAAAAAATGTGTTTCTGAGCCTGAACTGCCTAGATTAGTTCCTAATGTGGGAAGTCTTCAAAAGTTTCAAATCTACCAATTGTGGTATTTCTTCATTTTAATTTTGTATAATAATATAAGTGCAATTAGTATGCCAGTATGCAAGTATAGACATTACTAACAGTAGAACAATTCTCATAAAGGTGAACTAAATCTAAGTATTTAGTGGATCTACTTCTGTGCTCCCTTCCTAGAAGATAATACACATATGCATTTTGTTATTCCAGGAGGCACAGAAAGTTATTTTTTTGCTTCTTTTACATTTAAAATCAAGTTTATATTTTGTTAAAGGAATATGTATAGCAGTAAAATCAAATGTGCAAAATGACATTTGTGAAAACTAAGTCTCCTTCCAGCTCTAGATTCTCAGGCCCTAAATCAGAAACAACTACTATCAGTAGATATTGCTGTACTCTTCTTCCAGAGATACTTCACCTGAAAGTTAGGGATAGTCTAAAGATAGCACCGTGTAAAGAAGCAACTAGGTTCTTTTGGAATTATTTTTGTACTTTTAAATCAACATCCGGTTTTCAAAGATAAGATTAGATAGGCCATTAGTCCAACCCTACAGTATTATAGCTGTATTTTTTTATTATAATGAAAGTAGCACACCCGGCTGGGCGTGGCTCTGTGGTTGAGCGTCGACCTAGGATCCAGGAGATCGAGGTTCAATTTCTGATCAGGGCATGTGCCTGGGTTGTGGGCTTGATTCCCAGTCAGGGGTGTGCAGGAGGCAGCCAATTAATGATGACTCTCTCATCTCTCTCATTGATGTTTCTCTCTCTCTCTCTCTCCATCTCCTTTCGTCTCTCTAAAATCAATAAAGATATAAAATAAATAAAAGGAGCACAAGTAGTTTCCATAGACAGAATTTATATATCATAGTCCTTACATTGCCATTAATGGCTCAAATAATAGTTTCTTTCTCTGATTCTTATATTTTTCCCACAACAGAAAGCTTTTTAGCCTCTAATACTCTTCATATACAAAGATCTTTTAGATCTTTGAAAAGTCCCTCTAATTCTAATACTTTCTTTAGCCAGACACCAGAAGCAAATATTTCTGCTGTCACTTCAGGCAGTTCTACAAAGTCTTCTCCCTGAAGATGTGGTCAAAGGACATTATGCTAAAGGATCTGGAATGTATACCACAGTTACACAGCCCCAATAAAGGCTCATTAAGTAATCAATTAGAATCATTTAAAAGGAAAAAAGATTTAGCAAAAACTCCTGGCCAGTAGCATTAGTTTCTTTTTAAAAGGCCATTCTTACTTCAGCCAGAGCTGATAGTATAAGGCTTTTGCTGCTGAAATTAAATTTAGTCTAAAGGACTTGGGTTTCTAATACTACTTTTACTTTTGTGATATTCTGAATATTATTGTTCAGGAAATTCTAATTTTCCTTTAGAGGCAATTTTGTTAAATTTGCTGCAAGACTTTTCCAAAGTTTTATAATATCCCAAGTTCTTAATTTTTTTGCTATGGGTACTTTTTTTCTTTCCAATGATTATCAGCCAGAAAATATGATTAACTGGTATTTGTTTTACTCTTTTTTAAAAAAATATATCTTTATTGATTTCAGAGAGCGGGAGAGAGAGAGATAGAAACATCAGTGATGAGAAAGTCCTCATTAATTGGCTGCCTCCTGCACACCCCCAACTGGGGATGGAGCCTGCAACCTGGGCATGTGCCCTGACTGGGAATCGAACTGCGATCTCCAGAATCCTAAGTCGATGCTCAACCACTGAGCCACGCCCAGCCGGGCTGTTCTACTCTTAATTTTGTAGGTATACAGTTATTTCATGAATTGCTATGTGACCCTCAGCAAATTACTTAACTTCTTTGGGTCCCCATATTATCACCTGTAAAAAAAAAATGCTGCCCTAAGGTGGTGTACATTAGGGACCCTCAACCTCTTCCCCATCCCTACAGACATGCTGGTTATCAACTACCAGCTACTCAGTGAGGCTGCTGCCTGTTGCCTGCTTTCTCTTCCTCTGGGGAAATCACTGATCTAAGATTACTTGTAGCTATAAAATGTCTGAGTTACACTGATCATGAGATGAAAAATAACCATCTGAAACTGTGCAACTTTGAAATGCATTTTTTTCCTTTTTCCCTTATCCAACCTCTATTGATCGAGCACTGCGCAGGGTTCTGATACAATAGACATGGTTCCTGAATGAAATCATCTTTTACTAATAACCCCTTACTAGTAAAACAAAAAAAACAGAACACCTAATTTTAAGGAGGGTGAAGTCTATGCTACCACAGCTTTCAATATATTCCTTACCCACCACTCTTCTGTCCATATGATGAAATTAATAGGAAAATCTCTAAAATTAAGAGTAGCATCTGACAGGCACTAAATTAAACTTTAATCTCAAGTTTTCAAAGAAGATTAGAGGTCAAAGCTTCAATCTACAGGGGCTGGGCTACTTCAAGATGCTAGGTTATTGTCAGATTCACTGATTACCTATAAAAACATTTTAAGGTAAGATAGCTCACTAAGATACAGGAGTGTCTACAATGACAGAATGTGTTGGCATGTCGTTTATCACACTTATGGATCTAGTCCTTACATTTGTAAAGGTTGAAAAATTTATATCTATTTAATTTTGGACAAACTTTTAAGTTTCAGCAGCAAAATAAGACAAGAGTTGGAACTCTGAACATATCTTTCTTCCCTAAATTTTAAACCCTTTCCCCTGTTTAGGAAACATAATTGCATAATTCAAACTCCTTCAATATTGTGACCTAGTTCCCCATCTTGATGTTATAAATGGCTCAAGTAACTATGGTAACCATCCAGGGATGTTTGAATGTTTTTCCGGTCAACAATATGCAAAGTATACCATATGTGTTTATTTTTTCTCTCTGGGATATCCAAAGTAGATAATATGTTTTTCTTCTTGGTTATGGGGATATTTTATTATACTGAATTTTCTCTCGACTTCAGTCCCATTCAGTTCCTTCATTAAAATGTTTTAGGGTGGGGGGGGAAATGGTTATATGTAATACCATGAACAATAAAGAAATTTAAAAAATATTTTAGGATCATCTTTTGCAGTTATTAGTCATTCTACATGCTGAGCAGTACTATAACCCACAGTAGGATTGTGTGTATGCACCAATTTGAAATTTGTGCTGTCTACCCCACAAACTAAATGTACCAGCTGACATTGCTCAGCTTTGTAGTCTATGTCGAGAGCCTGGTATTTTTTAACTGTGTCCTTTGGTCCTAGCTAATGCTTCCTTAAAGCAAAAAACTAAAAATGTAATTATATTTGGGGTGTACTTAGATACTGGGAAGAGTTATCTACAGTTTGTAGTGTTTTAAAAAACTTCATTTTAGCTCTATTTTCTGTGGGTTTTTCCCCCCTACAATTAGTGTGTACTACTTATGCAGTAATGCAATTAAGCACGCTTTAAAACTGAGCTCACTGGAAGTGCAGACAGTTTTAGTTGCTTGCTGTACTAATGAATTGATTTAAAAGTTTTAGTTTTTTTCAGTACAATTTAAAATGCTTCACTAGGCTTTGTAGAACAAATTACACTCTCAATTAATACAAACTCCTGGATTTTTAAGGACTTATTTAGTTGCATTAGATACATTTCTACAGTGGGCTATCAATTGGTGACCTTGTAATATGAAGATTTTGTTGAAAGTGATTTTGTTGAATTTCCCTCTCTTTTTAACAGTGCTTTACAACCATTCAAACATCCAATGTTCTTCCTTAGGAAAACATTGCTATGTGCTTCACTGAATTAAATAGGGACTTAACGGCCTCTTACTGGTTTAGAAAGGACTTCACTAACCAAATGCAAAGTGTGGAACTTGCTTGGATCCTGTTGAACAAACCAAGTGTAAAAAAGACATTAATGAGACAATAGGGAAATTTGAATTGTCTGGATATTAAATGATAGTAATGATTTTTGATGGAATAATAGTATTGTAGATGGTTTTTAAAGTTATCTCTTATGCTTTCATATTTAAAGTATTTACAGATAAAATGATAATAATCCAACAAGGGTAAGAGGATCATAGATGAAATAATATTAGCCATATATTGATAAATGTTCAAGCTAGGTGAATAGTATAAATTAGGATTTATTGTACTATTACCTCTACTTTGTGTGTTTGAAATTTTCCACAACAAAGTTTTTTAAATTAAAAATCAAAAAAGTAAAAGATTTTAAATTTAATTGGCCTGATTCATGCAGTAGCTGAATTTTCTCAGGAGGTGTCTTTAGGAGTCCTTCAGAACTATTTGCTAGTTTTCAACCAAGTTTGAAGTTGTTACTTTGCCCTCCGTATAAATAAGGGCGGTAGGACATAGGTTTTGAAGCATAAACATTCCCTACCAGGGACTTCTCAAAGTAACTAATTTAGAAATTAAGGTAATCCCAGACACTTCTAATTTGTGGATTTCAGTTATTTTTTTTAGGGATACTTTATGGTAGAAAATATACTGAAGAGCAAATAAAATATCTTTTTTGCTTTATTCATAGGATTAAACATCACCAATTAACTTGTCGCAGACAATTGGGAAATTTTATTTTACTTATTTATTATGAGAGAGAGAGAGAGATTTGTTGTTCCACTTATTTATGCATTCATTGGTTGTTTCTTATATGTGCCCTGATTGGGAGGCTCCAACCAGCTCAGCTACTGGGCCAGGATGAGAACTGGGAACTTTTAAATATTGCATTTAACAGAATAAGGGAACCCAGTATGAAAAAGCGCCAAATTTCCAGTTAAGTGATCACTGAGAAGAAAAGGACATGATAAATCACCAAGGCCAAAAGTTGAGTTTGGGAATCATGGTGATTTTTTCCCCATGTGAGTACATCTCCCCCTAGTATGCTTTCACAAGAATGGCAGGAATAAGCCAAACCTCTGATTAACTTTTATAAATTAATACACCAAGAAAAGCACGTGTCTGAAATAACTCACATACGTACACATATTACCATCTGGGAGTACTCTTTATAGGTTTAGACCAATACAAGATGAAAAAAAAAATCACTATTTTACACTTTTTGCTTCCTTTCTGCCTGTTCAACAGAATTATGAAACGTGAAAATAACACTACAAAAGGTCTCTATTCTCATACTCATCCTTCCTTCCTCGCATCTTGCTCTGGGTTCCTGGAGGGAGTACTCTATAAATATTCTGCATCACTGCCTTTCCTCACTTCCAGTTTCTAACACGTGTCTTCTCTGCCTGCAGATCCCTTCGCAGGCTGAATAAAATCCATCATCCATCCGCGCACTCAGTGTCTAACCTGAATCAATAAAAAACAACGCACCTTGCATTATTTGGGGCTTTTAATAAAAACCTGATTCAAACTTATGAGTAAACAAAAACGGATAAAAAGCAATAAATTTCAACTCACAGCGACTGTTTTTTTTTCTTACAAGACTGCTTAATCTGAAAGAGTTAGAGAATGACAACAAAACCCCCAGCCGCTTGTCAGAAACGCGACGCGCTGCGCCGCCCGCGCTGAGCTTCCGACCGCCCCGGGGCCTCCGCGTCCCGCGGTCCCCGAGACGCCGCGTTCCCTGCAGGGCTGGTTTTGGGGGGCTGAAATTTAAAATCTCCTCTAGATCAAGGTCTAGATTTCTCTTTCCATATCGATGGTTACTTCGTGTTAACAGCTGTTTCAAAAGTGCTCTCAATGCAGGTGCACCGCCGCCGCCAGAGCCCAAATGAACCACGCGCTCACGTGTTGTTTTTTAACTCAAAAGTACTACTCACTGCAGGTTTGTTTACCTGGGCATTCCATTAAAATTACTCGTGTTCGTTCTACTTACACCCATTTTTTTCCCCCCACAAACACTCGTAATTATACCGAGTGTCCATCTGGGATTGAAGCGAGCTCCTCCGCTCGGCGTTTCCACGAACACGGCACAGACATCAAACGCGGAGTTCAAGGCCGTGGGCCTGCCTCCCGGTGAGTCCAGTCCGGCCCGCGCTCCCCGCCTTCCCTCCCGCCCCGTGGTTTGGGGTCCGAGGGTAAAAATACATGAAGAGGTGTCGGTGTGCCCCTCGCGCCACCGGAAAGCCCTCGCCGACGTTCAGTGCTTAAACGTTCTGCCCCACGGGGGGGAAAAAAATTTTTTTTTAAAGGTGGTCTGTCGGTGGAACACGTTCCCGGGGCAGTCGGGATTCCCGGGGCGCCGGCGGGCGGGCCGCACCTGCGAGACCCCGGGGCGCTGGGGGACGGAAGCACGCGGCCGCCGGGAGGGAGATTTAAAATGCCGGCCGAACGAAACAGAAAGAAAGCGCAGGGGGGCCCGCGGGAGCACCGCCTACCTCCGCGATCAGCCCCGCCCCCCGGCAGCCCCGGGAGCCCGAGGGCCGCGGCGGGAGGAGGGACGGAGCCCGAGGGCAGCCCCGAGGCGGCGGCCGGCCCGGCGGCGGCCCGGCGGGAACACGGCCGCGGCGCCTGCCGGGAGCGGCGCGCGCTGCACGCTGGGTCCCGTAGTCCCCTCAGGCCTCACTCACACCCGGTTGCAGCGGGAAGCGGCCGCCCGCTGCTCCTTTTAAGGCTCGCGAGGGGCCGCGCTTGATCCACCGATGGGCAAAACGTCGGTAACTGCGGGCCGAGGGACGCGGGCCGAGCTTCCCACTCCCAGTGGGAAGGACGCAAGGAAGGGGTCAGCCACCTTCCCTCTCAAGTCCCATTCAGAGCCTGGGCAGAGGTGGGCCCGCGAGTCCTTCTCCTTTAAGAGGGGGCGGGGCGCGGCCTGCCGTTTGGCCGGCGGAGAGTTGACAGACCAATCGCCCGGGTGGCGGAGGGAAGGCGGGAGAATGCGAACCCTCCGGCCGGGCGGTAGAGGCGGGCCCCCGGCCTTATTAGGAGTGAGTCCTGCGCAGGCGCAGTGGCGGCCGCCGCGGAGGGGCGGGGGCAGCCCAGCGAGAGACTCTCCGACAGGCTCGGAGGGTGATTGGGAGGAAAGGGGGCAGCGGAGGGCTTGTCATGGGGATCCGCGCTGCGAGACGGCATCGGTAGCACCTGGGGACTCCGAGGGGGACAGGCCGTGTCAACGCCCGGGACGCCGGCGCCAGCTTCGCTGGGGGGATCCCCGCTGCTCTAGTCCAGAGGAGGGAGGACAAAAAGGAGGGAGTCCTGATCTCGCCCCGCCCCTGGCTTGTTACCGCGGGGGCGGGGAGTGAGGGCTTCTTTTGGGGGGAGTGGAGATCGGGGGACTCGGCGGTGCCCTCCTGAGCGGCTGCCGGTGTCCCCGCGGCGCCGGGCTGCGGAGCCGAGGAGCCGCGGCGGCCGTGGCTGTTGCATGTGTGGCTGCTGGATGCGGAGGCGGCGGCGGCGGCGGCGGCGAGGAGCAGCGGCGGCGGCAGGATGTTAGGGCAGCAGCAGCAGCAACTCTACTCGTCGGCGGCGATCCTGACCGGGGAGCGCAGCCGGCTCCTCACCTGCTACGTGCAGGACTACCTCGAGTGTGTGGAGTCGCTGCCCCACGACATGCAGAGGAACGTGTCCGTGCTGCGGGAGCTGGACAACAAATATCAAGGTAGGGGGCCGCGGCGCTGCCCGCGCGGGCGCTCCCTCCCTCGGACCCGCTGGCCTCCGCGCAGGTCGCTCGGAGCCGGCCCGAGGAAGTGACACTTTCCTTGCCTCCGGTGACAGTCTCCTCAGGCGCACAGAGGGGTCTGGTGTGTGGGACCGGGGCGAGGGACAGGAGAGCGGGCTCGCGGCCCTCCCTTTCCCCCTCTCGGTCGGCGAGGACTTTGGTGGGGTCTCCGGGGTGGGGGTGGGGGCTGCTCGTCAGCCCACGCTGCAGACCCGGCGGCTGCAGCTGGCGTGGAGGGGAATCAGCCATTTTAAGTAGCATTTGTTCTGGCGCTGGCATGCCCGGTGCCGCAACCCTCCGGCCCAGGCGAGGGAGCGTGCAGCCCGGCGGCGGGCTGCGGGGAGCGAGTGGCCGGGCTCCCGCCGGGCTCCGGGGCCTGCCTTCCCGTGGCCCCCTTGGGCCCCCACCCCCTGAGCATATGCATTGGAACGTGCGGGGGGAGGGGGCGAGAGGACCGCGAAGGCGGACTCCCGGGAGGTCCCTCCCTCCGCTCTCCGCTCCCGGCTCGGCCACCGGGGAGTCTCTTCTCCTCTCCCGCCCCAGGGAGAGTTCCGGGCTGTAGCCCTTCCCCAGCTCCTTCAGCCAAATGGTTAAAAGGGGAGGGGTCCCCGCGAGTAGAGGAAGAGGGGTGTGTGTGGCGGGGAGGGCCCCTGGTTCCTGGGGGCGTGGCCGGAGGGCGTGACGTAGACATGGGAGGGGCGCGGACGCGCGCTCCCGCCCGCCAGGAAAATGGCTGGTCGCGGGAAGGCTTGGGTGGAGCTGGTCGGTTGGACGGGCGTCGGAGCCGCGCCGGACGTTAGTTCGTCCCCAGCAGAGTCACTGTTGGGGTATAGGGCACGTTTGCTGAGAATCTTCGACTCTTTCTCAGCCACTCAGTTGTGACGAGGACAGTCAGCTACTGGGAGCTTCGCTGACCCTGGGACCGCGTAGGTTCCGGTTCTGGCCTCACTTCCGGGTCCCAGGAGGAAGTGGGTGGTTGACCGGGCAACCGTCTGGCGTCTCTGAACCCCTCCCTCCTCCGCCAAGTTTAAGTGATGAGGCAAAAAACACCTTCCGTGGTCAGCCCCAAGGAGCTAGGACAGGGAATCAGCCTTTCGTACAGACTGTCGTTTATCATCCACTAATGGTGGACCCTTCACCTGCTAGGAGGGGAGAGGTTTAAATGGGGAGCCGTTGTGCTTTTAATAACCCTGAGTCAAGAAACAGACCTTGGACATAACAGCTGTACGGACTTTAAAGAGATAATTTCTTGGAGCCATTCCCTGTTTTTCTAGACACGTCATTAAATCCTATGATTTAGTCTCTAAGGAACCCACTTCTGGGCCGGCATTTTCAGGCCCTTAGCATATTAAGATACTTAAATGTTTCTGTTTTCAAATCTATACTTTATTTCTGCCTTCCGAATCCATGATTGATAGGACTGATCTCCGCAAGGGGGGAAGGAAATTAACATTGATTACTTACTGCGTGTCATTTGCTATGTCAGGTCCCGGACATTATCTCATTTAATCCTCACAATAACACTATGAAGTAAAATTTTACAGATAAGTTAAAATTTACAGGGAGTTTAAGTAACTTGTCCAAGTAGGTGGGGAATGTTTGACTCCACAGCCTGGCTACTTCAGGTGCCAGACTTGTTTTTGAACTATTTTAACTTTATTCTTTTCATATAAAGCTCTCCAAAGGTATTTTCTACAGTTTGGAACACACACACACACACACACAGTACATACATTGTAACTTTAAAACGATACATATATGCTTAAGAATTGTATATTCAGCATTTTTAGCTTTTTGATAACTCTATAGTGAAGGTTTTCATGTTTCTGTAAAGACACATACCTGTATTTGCCTTCACAAAAGTTAAGCTATTTTTTTTTTTCTTTTTCATTTGAATTGGGAACAGACAGTCTGTTACAGGGAAATCTTCCATCTAGAATTGTCATAAGTAGCTCTGGTAACATAGACAGTTATTAGGCCTTAAAAGTGAGAAATTATAAAAATTTTCAGCTGTGTTAAGATTGTGATTAGTTTCAAGATTAATAATAGAAAGACGACCTAGTTTTCACTCTGCACATTCTTACTAAGTTCAGCTTTCAGTTTTGTATTTATAAGCTTTAAATACTTGTGTGTTCTTGGTTCAGAATTCATGTTTTCTTATTTCTTTGCTAGTTTTAAAGTATTTTCTCATTTTGGATCTAATACTGTAATATTTAGTGGTATAAATTAAATAAGCAGCCAAAGAAATTCCCTATCTATTTGAGACAGTTTAGAAATTACTGAGGAATCTTAAAAGTAACCTTAAAAAATTAAAAATAGAGCAATGAAGAAAATTTTACAATAATGAAGTACTTATTATGGGATATGGTTATTAGAGAGCCTCAGTTTTTGTTCCAATATTTTTGTTCATAATTTCCTGGGTAAATAACCTTTAATACTAATTTCAAGTGCCTTCCTTTCTGCTAGGTAGAAAATGCTTAAATGGTGGAGCCAGACATACAGATCTGGCAGAGTTAAAAGTCTGAGTTGCTATCTCTTGAGCTTCATTTTCTTTACATATGGAAGTGATGGCTTCCTCATGGGGTTGCTGTGGGAATTATATGAGAAAATGTTCATCACATAGAAGGGTCTCACCTCCTCCTTTCACTTGATAATTACATTGTCTTAAAAATGTGAATTTTTATTTCATGTATAGTATCATTGTGTTGGTATGATATAATTAGCTTCTAAGCCCTGATTACTAGATAAAGAATATTTGAAATAAGGTTTTCCTTTATTTTTTACCTTCAAATTTTGTGTGTCTTGGGTGGGGGGTGGGGGAAAATATACAACTTCCTTATTTTTCCTGGTGAAAAATTAAGTTTTTAAGAAATCCACTTACATACCTAGCTGGGCAAATGAGCTAGGTAAAAATATCAGTCTTTGTTTAAAAATATGCTATGCAAACAAAAAAACACACAATACAAATTAAAATATGCTATGCAAGTGTGAGTACCCTCAAATGTGTAGTGCCACTTTGTCATGTATCTGAGGTTAAACAGTTGTCCACCAATTGTGAGTACCTACAATTTCCAAGGAGGAGCTACTTGCCTAACATTTCTGTTCTTATCATATAGAATAATGATACTGGAATATAAAACAGTGGTTTGCCACGTGGTGGGATAAATTAGAATTAATTTTTTCTTTCTCTACCTTTAGTAAGACAGAAGTCTTTCAAATAGTGTTAAATCCCATAAGGATAAAAAATAGAACAAATTTGAATAAAAACTAATCTTATGTAAATTTTGGTGATAGCTGGAGCTGTATTTTCAGATTTTTGTGTACCTTCTAGTGACTCAGCTGTTTTTAATTGATTTAAATGTGTTCCAAATGCTATGAGACTCAGCTGCTGAGTTATCTATAAAAGCATAGTGATCCAATGCTGACTTTACTGTAATTCTGTTAGTAGCTTAGTCAGTTGATGCCAGAACATGAACTAAACCTACTCTGGAAATAGTTTAGGTTTCAGAATCATCTCTCACGTGACAAAATAAACGAGCCATTAAAACTAATATGATGGGAAGCTAAGAGCTGCTGCTGTCTGCTTTAAGAAAGTCCAGGGATATGATAGGAAAGTAAAGGTGTAATGTGTCTCTCTGGAGTCATGCAAGTCATTGATTGAACTGTAAATCCTCTAAATGCATTTGGACAGTAATCTGCAGCCTAGTCCTTGAATTTCTTTAAGTTTTACAGCTGGAGTCTGGCATGTAAGTTTTATATACAGGATTGTTTTGAGGTTCAAATTAAGTGAAGAGAGTTTGGCACTAGGTAGACTCTAAAGTGGCATACAGTGAGCCTGTCCACATAAAATACATTTGATTATTAATACTTGTTTTTATTAGTTTATTTCTAAATAATGTTTAAAAAAACATTATTTCCCATACAAAGACCATATGTTATCCAATATAAAAGTATATTTAGAAGTAAACTAATAAAAGCAAGATCACAAAACTCTAATACTCAATAATCGATATTGCCCAGCTGGTGTGGCGCAGTGGTTGAGCATGGACCCATGAACCTGGAGGTCATGGTTTGATTCCTAGTCAGGGCACATGCCCGGATTATGGGCTCAATCCCCAGTATGGCAGCCAGTCGGTATTTCTCTCTCATCATCAATGTTTCTCTCTCTCCCTCTCCCTTCCTCTCTCTGAAATCAATTTTTTTAAAAACACCATATATAAAAATGAAATGTGTGGCTAATTAATAATCAAAAGTATTTTATGTGGACAGGCTCATAAAATACTTTTAATGTACACATACTAAAGAAGAATGCGATCTTATGGTTTGAATTCATTCTAACTCTTTCAATTTTGTGAAAGATAACTAACTTAAAAATGCTATATGTGCTAACACATAATAACTGTCTGATTTTTCCTTTTTTAGAAACATTAAAGGAAATTGATGACGTCTATGAAAAATATAAGAAAGAAGATGATTCAAACCAGAAAAAACGCCTGCAGCAGCATCTCCAGAGAGCATTAATCAATAGTCAAGAACTGGGAGATGAAAAAATTCAGATCGTTACACAAATGCTCGAATTGGTGGAAAATCGGGCAAGGCAAATGGAGCTACATTCACAGTGTTTTCAAGATCCTGCTGAAAGTGAACGAGCCTCCGATAAAGCAAAAACGGATTCTAGCCAACCAGAAAGATCTTCAAGGAGACCCCGAAGACAGCGAACCAGTGAAAGCCGTGATTTATGTCACATGACTAATGGCATTGAAGACTGTGATGATCAGCCACCTAAAGAAAAGAAATCCAAGTCAGCCAAGAAAAAGAAACGCTCCAAGGCCAAGCAGGAAAGGGAAGCTTCACCTGTTGAGTTTGCAATAGATCCCAATGAACCTACATACTGTTTATGTAACCAAGTGTCTTATGGGGAGATGATCGGATGTGATAATGAACAGTGTCCAATTGAGTGGTTTCACTTTTCGTGTGTTTCACTGACCTATAAACCAAAGGGGAAATGGTATTGCCCCAAGTGCAGGGGAGATAATGAGAAAACAATGGACAAAAGTACTGAAAAGACAAAAAAGGATAGAAGATCGAGGTAGTAAAGGCATCCACATTTTAAAGGGTTATTTGTCTTTTATATAATTCTTTCAGAATTTACTTTCAGAAAATGTTTTAGGGTAAATGCATAAGACTATGCAATAATTTTTAATCATTAGTATTAACGGTGTATTAAAAGTTGTTGTACTTTGTCTGTGACCTTAATTTTCTGCACTGAATTACCAAATATTCCAAACCAGGTAGTCTGTAGATCACCTCATGAAAGGAGCAGGGAACAGGGAGAGGGTGGTGTAAACACTATAAAAACTTCACAGGCCATGCCTATTTCATTTTCACTTAAAATGCAGTTCTATGTTTTGGGTTAACACCAAAGTTTTGCTGGCATTTTCTTTCTACATGCTTAAAAAATTTTAGATAATAGTTGGGAGTTCTCTGCAAGCGTAAAATCATTGTGGGTAATTTAAAATATGAACACTATATACCATTTAGAGCTGCTTTCTCCCTGGCCCTTTTTATACATACACTTGTTCATCTCTAGTCTTCCCAGAATTTAAGGAATTGGAGAGAATAACTTGGGATTCCACGTGGAATAATGTGCTCTTATTAGAGTATTTGCTGCTGTCTTTTCATTGGTAGTATTTTGATAAACTGTTAGCCCATTTGTAAATGCCTTGCTGCTGCTTCATAGACACATCTAATTTAACGCTTAATAAGGGAGTTGTGTTTTGTTTTGTTTTCATTGGGACAGGTAAGAGTAGTTAGACACCAAAAATGCTACCATTGGCTTATATTGGCAAAATTTGGGTTATGTAGTATGGTTCAAGGTTAAACATTGAAAAGAAGTCCATCCTGTTTAATAATATTTTCTACGTTGACCCACTGCTGAGATGCCTAGACAAAGGTCTCTCACTGGGATAAGGGCATATACTAGTCTTTAAATACTGTTTTTATGTCAAACAGAAACTTAATTTTGCTACTGGCTATAGTTCATTTCTGTCCCAATCAGTGATGATATATTATTTTAAGTAACAATGTATTTCCTTTCTTAACTTTTTGGTATTGGTGCTGTTTGATGCTTTCACGTTTAGTGATCTAATTTCATTATGATGATGCAATTAATAATGTATTTGTAAAGTGAATTTTCCAAAATCCTGATATTTTAAGGGTGAGCATCTTGATGGATGTATGTCCATATATTCAGAGAATTTTTTGTTTTTTGGGGGGATCGGGCCAGTGGATTGAGTAGTCCTTTAAATCTATGTGTAACATATTTTTTATTCCTCATTTCTTCCTAATCTGATGATCTTGATTCTTTTTTGATTAACATGTGAAAAATTCTGTCTGCTTGTTTGGAAAAGAGTTTGTTTTTGTTTCTCTTCTAGCTCTCCTGTGTGACTTTTAGGCATGTTGTTCCACCTCACCTGGGTGTTAGGTTGTTCATGTGTATATAATATGAGGTTGGCTTAAGTATCCCCAAGGTTCTTATGAAATCTGTAGTGCTCACCGCCTGAGGATTTTAATAATCAGATGACTTGGTTTTCTCTTTCATCAATTTTGTGCTTCATTTTGAGGTATGAAGACACTGTAAAGGCGAGCTCAGAGACAGGTAAATGCATAATGTTTGATTAACTTCTGTCTTAAGGATATTTCTGTTGATGACTAGAGTTTATTTATATTACTTCTTAAGCAAGAAGTTTTAGACAGCATGATTAAGAATTTATTATAACTTGTTGAGTTTTAAAATCCTCCTCTTTCTTGAGAATATAGCATTTTGTCTTAGTAATTACATTGCTGTTACCAAGATAGAGCTATTTACCTGATGCCATTAAAAATATGAGTATGTGCCAAGCTCCCCAAAGTTTTCAGATGTGACTTACAAAGAAGTCAACACTTTTTCATACATAAATTTGATTCACACATCAGCAAATAATAAACTTCCAATAGAAGTGCCCAAATTTGGATTAGTCTTGACAGGAAAACAAATGTAGGAAATCCTGAAAGATGTGCTCTCTTTAAGACCTAATGTTTAAAACAGTTATTTTAATGAATTTCTTTTTGTTTTCTATACCACATAGGAAATAGAAGTCTTAAGTTTGCATAACAGTATGACTGGGATTTCTCTTTATGTATTGTAGACTTCATATTGTATATCATACTTACCAAAGCATACTACAAGGGTGAGCAAAAGGAGGTTTACAGTTGTAATACAAACAATACGATAATTACTAAATAATAATACAGGGATAACGTCTGTTTCATGTACTCACAACTGTAAACCTACTTTTGCCCACCCCAGTATGTACCAGTGGTTCCCAAACTTAACCAACAACAGAATTACCTCAGGAGCTTCAAGACATACTGGTACCTGTGTACCACCCCCAGGAATTGCGATCTAATTCATTTAAAATGTAGCTTAAGTATTAGGACTTTTAAAAGGTCCCCAAGTGATTCTAATGTACAGAAATGTTGTAGAACCAGCTGCCATATTATGAAAATTTGAACCTGTGAAAACTGCTGGTGGATTCTCTATGTCCAGATTTTTGTGTGACAAGCCTATGTAAGTGCTGGTACTCACTGGAGAGTTTATCCCCTGCCTCCAACAACACCTGACGACTCAGTTCTTGAGTGCTGCTTGTGTGCTAGTCACTGAGCAGTGGTGGCTTCAAGGGAAGAAAAAGTCCCTGCTCGTGGACCATACGTTCTAGTGGGAGAGTCAGATGTTTATATGTCAGGGAACTGTCAGTGCTGAAAGGAAAGCCCAGCACAGTAGAGCTAGAAAATGAATGCAAAGGGAGGGCAGTCTCAGTTACAGGATTAAAGAAGGTTTCGCCAAGGAAGAGATTTTTGAGCTGAGACCAGAAGTTGGGAAGCAAGGCAGACAAAGATTTAGGGGAGGGAGGAGTAGAACAAGCCTGTCAGTTTGACTTGAGCAGAGCATTGGACAGTGTGGAAGGGGCTAGAAAATGTTGGCTCTTGGAAGCTATGGTAGAAAGTTCGGAAAGGGTATGTTTCTTAAAGATCACTCTGGATACTGGGTACAAAATTCATTGTAGGGAGTCTTGGTGAAAATAGACTTTGGAGACTCAGAATTCTTTCTTTGCATCAAAAATATCGATGACTTGGACTAGGGTAGTGGAAGTGGTGAGTGGTAGGGCTCTGCCTAGGTTGCAAAGGTACAGCCATCAGGTAGACAGACCCCAGATTGGAAAGCAAAAAGGTGACAAGAATAACTCTTGGGTTTTTGGCTTGTAAGGGGGGTGGGGATCAAGATTTCTGTTTTGCACTTCTGTTTGAGATACTTGATAGGTGTTTTTGTGGGATCTAGCATGGAGCTGGAGGCGAGACTGATACCACTCTAGTGAGTAGAATAGTGCACAAATTTTAATAAGCATAAGAGTCACCTGGTTTTTGAACAGTGCAGATTGATTCAGTAGCCCCAGCATGGGGCCTGAGATGCTACATTTCTCACAAGCCCCTCTGCTGCTGCTGTTGGTTCAGGGACCCACAGTTCCAGTAGCAACCATGTTGATCCAGAAAGGAAGGGGCAGGGCTTGTGGTACTACAGCATTTAAAACGGGGCGGAGCCAGCAAAGGAGACTGGTCTCTCAGGGAGGCAAACCAGAAAAATGTGCCACATCAGAAACAAGCGAAAGAAGTTTCAAGGAGAGTGACCTCAAGTTCTGTTGAGTAAGAGGACGACTGCGAATTAACCGTGAGATTGGGGGAATTGCTAAATTTAACAGGTTGCAAACTCAGGGGATGAAGGACTGGACTGGGAGCAGAAAGGGACTGAGGTAGAGTCAGCAGTTATGGACGACTCGAGCATTGGTGTATAGGGGATAAATGGATAGGTGAGCTAAGGAAAGTTTTAACTTGCATGGAGATAATATAGCATGATTACTTGCTGATTGAGATACTGCCTTAGAGGGGGACAAATGAATGCAGCTGGGAGGAGTAGATTATTGTAGGAGTGAAATCTAAGTAGGCAGATGAGAAATGAGAACTGAGACTCATGACCAGTTAGTCTCAATAGGCACGGGGTCAGTTCCAGTTCATGTGTCAAAAGGGAAGGAGGTGTTTTTACTCATTCAAATATTTATCACAGCTATTTACAAGGCAGTTTTAGGTACTGGGGACAAAGCAGTGATCAAAACAAGACTAAAGTCTATAGCCTAGTGAGCAGTGCTCAGATTCTGGAGTGAATGAGTGTAAATGCTGAGAGCTTGCTAAGTTTGGTATTGGGAAATGAGCTCATTCTCTCCTAATAGCTTCCACTTTCCCAGGGAAGGGCTGGGACAGGATGGCCTGCTGGAAGTCTCCAGGAGGTGAGAGGTGTGTGCGAACTCTCGCTTAGAGTAGCAGTTTGAATGGACTAGGGCTGCCAGTCGGGACTGGGCCAGCTGGAGCCTTTGGTCGGAACTTCAAATGAACTGATAACTCATTCTGTTGCATGGATGCAGGCCTGAAAAAAGAGTACAAAATATCTTAAAATTTCAAAATCTCTACCATAAGCCAGAACTGCAGCTGCCAGTCCTTTTATACACCCAGTAGGTGGCTTCCTCTCAGAGATCTGTCCTCATTCCCCTCGTTGAAATGGAGAGGAGCTGCCTTTAAGGAGCAGTGGGTATAAGTGAGCTGGACAGCTCTCCATCCCTCCCTGAATCATGTCCTAGTCTGATGCCATTCAAATCTATTTTAAGTCAAGTGTGACTTACCTTGGAATTACCTTTACTATGTTCCTAAACTCTATACAGAGTTTGGTTAGAGGAACCAAAGCTCCTTTATCAGATCCCACATCAACGGAGGGCTGTGCTCTGGACCAGAATTCCCAAGCTGTGGACTTCTCAGGGCCACAGGTTACTTGTCCTTGGCCCGCGATTGTTTCTGCTGTGAAACGAGTGATTTAATATATGGTTATCCTGAAAATGTTATCATTCATGTCCCTTAGCATTAGTCAGAGGAAGGAGTTCTAGTCACAAAGTTACTAATAGGATAGTTTACAAAATAACAGCTGTTTGTTTGTTTTTTTAATTTAAGGATATTTTTTCATTGGTTTTCAGAGGGTGGAAGGGAGAGAGAGAAACATCAATTGGTTACCTGCCTCACGAGACCCGATCAGGGCCGGGAATCAAGCCTGGGAACGAGGTACATACCCTTGGCCAGAATCAAATCCAGGACCCTTCAGTCTGAGGGCTGACACTCTAACCACTTAGCCACACTGGCTAGGGCCAAAATAACAGCTTTTAATTCACAGGTATGGTGATTCTAAAACAGCATTTTCTAAACTTTGGAGAGAATGATCTTGATGGGTTTTGACATATCCATATACCATTCTAATTTTATACTTAAAAGCATTGTTTACTTCATGCTTTTCTTAAAAACGACTCACTTTTTGATACCAGTTTATTTTGAAAAGGAAGCATATCACGTTGGTACATTAAAAATTGATACCACTTTCTGTGAATAGAAGATTATGTACAGATATAATGAAAACGAAGGAGTGTTATTAAATTCCAGCTATGTAGTATTGCCTATGAAAACTCAGCCCAAACTCGGCCCTCCCTTTATAGAAGGTGTGACTAGTAAGTAATATTAGGTAAGGATAAAAGAACATAAACAGCAAACTTAGTCTTTCTGCATGATGTAATCAGAAGTATTTGAAGAGACTTTCAAGCACTACTACAACCTTGGTCTGGGAAACACTTAGCAACGAGAGAGTTAATCACTGCAGTTTTTTGCCTATCAGTCTAAAACAGAAATATTTATTAAGATGCCTTAATTAATAGGCATTTATCTAGCTACATGTAGACGGAATGTGCCTCTTAATATAGGCTTCTGTAAACCCCCTAAGGTACCAACCAGCATTATCTGTATGAGCATGAGAGTAACTGACGTCCCAACTCCACATGGGTCCAATCTTACCTGTTCTCTAACCTCAGGATAAACACCGCAGCTCCTCCAGTGCTAGTCTCTGGGAGTTGAGCGAGAGTTCCAGGCAGACTCGTCTACGTTGCTTTTGGGCCTAGCATTCCAGCCCCGAAAAACTCTTAGAATCTTCCAGGCAACTTCCTTGGCTAGTAGATTCTTGATTTAGTAGTAGTCTCCATTACTTAAAAAACTCCAGGTTCCTTATGAGTTGGGTGGTCCCATGCCCATAAGCACTGTCATAACACCGAAGGAATGAGATTTTTGGTATAGCGGTATATTTTGGTGTGTTGGGTAGCTGTGCATCTCTGAGTACTAATGTGGTCTTTCACATTTTTATTGCATTGAATGACAATTGTCCTGTCTTACATATGTCCTTCAATCCCTTTTGGCACACGGCAGGACATAATGAAGATCTGAGGCCTTCGTTCTTTGACCCCGCGCTGAACAAGTGTACAGTGATACCCTTCCATCTTGCCCCGGGTGGAGAGTGATTATCTCTCCTCTCCTTGCCTCAGATTGGTGTTTAAAACACCTTGGCTGCTTTTAATGATTTCCATTCTTCCTTGCTGCTAAAACTGCCTGCCTAGTAGCTTGTATTCCTCTTTTAGTTCATTGTGTGTTGGAAAAGCATTTAGTCAGATTTGTGTCCAGCTTCACAACAAATATACAGGGTGTCCCAAAACAATTTATACACACTTTACAGCTGATAGCTCAATTGATGTTTCTTTCTTTTCAGATTTAACCCATTGGAATTAATAATTACTCAAAGTGTGCATACATTTTGGGAGGATGCCTTGTAGACTCTAAGAGAGGATCTAGTGCTTGAGCTTCAGTGTATGGTTTTGGTTTTTTAACTATGTGAGGTTTTTCCTTCCCTGTTCATGACTGTGTTCAGATAGCACTGTTTTGCTATGTACTTGCTTTGAGCAGCAAGATCCAATTACTTTGTTTGACCAGAACCCTTAACTTATTTATACAGCTCACTAATCTTAGAAACGTCCCACCTAGAAACGGAGGTGTTAGGCCAGCTGGCTAGTTTTCTCTGCAGGGGTTAGATTAGTGATAGGGGATCATGCCTCCAGTGAATGGTAATGATTTTCGTACAAAGAGAAGAACCTGCTATTATACTTACCAAGGATGTAAAATGGAAGCAGATAGCAATCCTGAGCCTCCAAGATGGACTTTTATTGCACTTTTGTGCCTTCTTGAGACATGATAACATCCCCAGATGTCATCAGTGTCCTTCCGTGATCTATAGAGTATGTATTGCTTTTTAGTTATAAACTTGAATTTTTCATCACTTTAAAACTAAATTCTCACAGATTAAGAAAAGTGATTATAGACTATAGCAAATAGTGACTGAAAAGTTAATCAGTTTTGAGCACAAAAAGTCTGCAGTAGCTTTGGCTTTGGATGTATGGTGCTTGAGTGTCACATTGAGTATTTTCTATATCAGTTTAATGTTACTTTGGGATAATTGTGACTAAATATATGATTTAGTGGGACTGGCAATCTAGACCTTTTCTAATTGCACAGTGAAAAACAAAGGGACTTCCCATGGCTGGTTAAGAGAAGGAACAAAGAAGGATCTACGTTATTGTCTTTCTATTTAAGTCTTCACTGCATTAAGATTCATCTTAATTAGATTTCTCTTTCTAATAGATTAAATGAACTTGATGAAACAAGTAACAATACTGCTCAAGTAAGAATCGTCTGTCAAATATAACCGGGTTATGTAGCCTGTCAGCTAATTCTTGAAAATAATTTAACTTGTTCAGTTTCTTGATTAGAATTGGCCTAGATTTCCTAAGCACATGGGGACTGTAACCTTTATATTTGATCAGAGTAACTCTTAAGAGACCATTGTTAATAATCTTGTACCTGTTTCTAGGAAAGCAGGCTACAAAGGGCAAGTCATAATGAGGATCTGAGTTCAAGCCACATTTTATTATTACCATACGAGTCAAGGAGGTGTGAAAATCGACCTCTGCGTAATAATCTTGTACTCCCCCGGGCTCTGAAGTTTATTAGAATTTAATATTATGGTACTCCTTTGGCTCTAGATCCTGTAAAGATCAACTCAACTGTTTTCCTTGGAGGTTTTCATTGTTATTTGAAAGGAAGATAATTTGTGTCTATAAAATGCATTTACTGAAAAGGCAGAATTACTTAGTCAATGTCATGGTCAACAATCTGTGAAAAGGTAGGGAAATACCTTCTGTAGATGGAACCAAAGCCTGGACTGTGGAGGGGCACAGGGCCTCTGGGGAACGGGCAGCCAGCTGCCCAAGAGTTACAGCTCCGGACAGTCCCCGGCAGGACTCTTATCCTTGCCCGCACAGGTTAGTGAGAGCGGGAGGTCCCGGAGATGCCTCACCTTGGAATTAGCTGGGGTCCTCAGGAAGGCCCACAGCTGTGAAGAGTAAGGTAACCAAGTTATTCCTGGGGCTCGGAGTTACCTTAAAGCTGCATCTGATGGGCTGGGGGGGTCTCTATGCTGAGAAGCGGCAGCTCCCCTCCAGTCTCTACACACGTTTGGTAAAGCTGTTTTGAGAACAGTTTTATATTTGTTCTGAAGAGAGTAAAGTGTCAAGTCCAGGAGAGGATGATGGGTAAAGGGGAAATTTCCCTTTTCACAATCATGCTCATTTTACTTAAAAAAAGGCAAAGCTCTCCTCCTGCCACCATCTGACTGTGACGCGTCACCTCTGAAACAGTGAGAAAGAACCGGTTTTACTCCCATCGCTCCCTTGCGCTCTTGAGCACCGTGCGGGCTAGACAGCAACCGGTTAGTTTCGCTTAGCCACAGGGAACATCTGAAATACTGATATTGGGGAACCTCCTTTCCTCAAAGCCTCATAAAACTCACTCCCAAACCTTTGTTATATTAAATACATTTTTACTTATTTTTAATAAGTTATCAATTTTATAACGTTTTAATTAATTGTGAACTAATAATTGTAATAATTCAGAAGAAAGTTTTTAACTTAGAGACATACATATTTTTGTTATAATAGGGGGATCAAATGACACCTAAGACTAAAAAATACATCATTAGGCTACTGTTTTGTCAGGGGAGTGGAATAAAAATAATTTCAGGAGGAAAATAATGTTAAATTTTAATTTGTTGGTATTTTAAAAATGTATCGTGTGGTATTTCTATTCTGTCAAGAATATTTGAGTGATATACTGGTTTTATTTTTAAATGTCAGTGTAGAAAATGTGCCAGAATATATATTCTTTGCAGTCATGTAAGCTTATGATGAAACATTTTAGAGCTCAACTTATATGTGTGAGAAGATACACAGGTTTTTTTGTTTGTTTGTTTGTTTTTTAAAAGTTAGTAGATGTGAGAGCAAAAATATTAGCAATCATTGACAGAAATAATCTGTTCAATACTTTGGCCTTGACCCTCTCACCTCAAATGATTTATGCTACCTCAGTCACCCTCTTTCCTGGTATTACCTTAGACTTTGCGACTACCTAAATCTTTACCTACTACCAAAAGTTGAATTCCCATTTTCCAGCATCCTGCCCTCTGACTACCACCTCCTGTGGTTCTAATTCACTCCCTCTGTACTCTGACTTGAGCCAGGATCTCCAAAATATGCCCACCCAACATCCCACCCTCTCATCTCAGGTTGGCTTTTGCTGCTATACCTGACTCATTCCAAGGCCCACCATGCTCATTACCTGCTTCTTGCTTTCTCTCCTTCAACCCTGTGTCAGTCCAGCTCAACCCACTTGGCTTCTGCAGCCGGGGGGCTAGAAAGAACTAGATTATTACACCACTGTGCTGACTGCTCATGCCTGCATTTCATGGTAAAGCTCAGCAGGCCCGAGAGTGGCCTGGCGGTCCTCCCACCTTCTCGTCAGTTTACTCTCGCTCACTGAGACCCCTGTGCTATGTTTTCTTATTTGTTTTTAACCCTCCAGTACTGCTCCTCCCTCCACACTCGCAAAGGGATTAACCCACTTCTTATTTCACTAAAAACCACCACAAAGTTAACCAGAGATCACCTGCTATTTCCAGCAGAACTCTGGCCTTCTGATGGATGACAGTTCTTAAGGCCAGCAACCCCCCTTTTTGTGTATAGGAGCTTCATTCCTGCAGTTATTCCCTCTGTCTCAACTATCCATGTTTCCCTTTCCACTGGACTTTTCCATTCGCATGTAATGTTATATTTCCAGTCTTAAAAACAAGAAAGAAAAACAGTGACGACAATACAACCCCGTGTCCCCTGCCAACTAATGTCCCGTTTTCTTTGCTCACCTTTGGGGAGAAACTCCTTAAAAGGGTTGTCTGTTTTTGTCTCACTGTCTCTCCTCCATTCTTTTCACATTGGCTTTTTCTTCAGCATTCCATCAAAACTGCCTTCACGTCATCAAATGCAATTGTTGGTTCTCTGTCATTATCTTTTCCTGCCAGCATTTGACACAAATGATCCCTCTTTCTTAAAACACTTTTCTTATACTTGGCCTCCAGGGTACAAAGTATACTTGCCCTAGAATCTCCAAAGTCACACATTGTTTCTTCTGTCGGCTTCGCTGAATGTGCTCCTCCTTCCTGTCCTCCAAATTCCGAGTGTCCTCGGCTAAGGCTTCAGAAGTCTTCTCCGTCATTCCCTAGGCAACTCACCCTGTCTGCTGGCTGAAACACCGTTTATGCCCTGATGGCCCTCAAATGAACGTCAGCCCCATATCCAGCCCTGCATACCCAGCTGTCCCTCCTCACTTCCTTGGCTCTAAGGACATCCCAAACTTCAGTGTAGCTCCCGACTTACACTCTTTCCCGGCCACGAACCAGTCCTTGTCCAGTCTTCCTCCTCACAGTAAAAGGAGAGTCCATCTTTGAGTTGGTCATGCCCGGGATCTTGAAGTCATCTTTGACTCCTTTTGTTCCCTTACACTCCAAAATGGATTTGTCTGCACATTCTGGCCGTTTGACCTTCAAAATAGACTTGCAGCTTGCTGCTCCGCTGCTCCTCACCTCCCCGAGACCGTTATCCATCCATTCCGCCAGGACTCCTGGAATAGCCCCCTAACCAATCTTCCCGTTTCCACCTTTGCCTTTATGTGTCTTTCTACAAGGTAACTAGAGTCCTCTGCTGACAGACCCATCTTACAGTAAAACCCAAAGTCCTTACGGTGCCCTTGAAGACCCCACTTAACCCGGCTCCAGGCCTGACTTCTAGCACTCTCCTTTTGCTTCCCCTGTTCCATTCACATGGGCCACCTGGCTGTGCCCTGGGCCTGTCACTCCCTCTCCCCTCTGCCTGCAGCTTGCTTCCTCTACCCTGCAGCTACTCCACAAAGACCTAATTTATGCCCGAATCCCTAAGTATCTCTGACCCATCAGAATGCTTATCCAAATCTAGCTCCGCCTAGGTTAGGAGGAGAAGAGCATAATCTATGAAACCCTCACTAGGGGCTGGTTATCTGACCTTGACCTCGGAGCATTTTAATATTGTTAGTCCTGCTAGCTAATGTAACATTAATCCAAACAAAACGTTCATTTGTGGAAATTTGAGAGAGTCTATAACGAGCATGCAAATAGAAGAGAAAGAACACCAAGAAAAATGTTCCAGTGTTATCTCCCGTGTACCTTTAATTTTCCATCTCAGCGTAAGGTTGTTTGACTGCCTCCTTCCACTTCCTTGGGAGCAGGAACTGTGTCTGTTTGTTCACAGCTGTGCGACCAGTGCCTAGAATAGTGCAGATGTGCTGTCCGTCCTTAATAAATATTTTTTGAATGAATATTATGAAACTTGTCAGTCTAGTCCTGTCTGTGGTCTTTAAACACGCCATCCCTTCTCAGTAGGCCTATTTCTTTGAATGAAGATGTTGAGAGGACCAGACATTGTGCATATTACTAAGTAACACTGGTGATTCTGGTGGGGGGGTCAACTTGTCAGGGCATCATGGGAGCCTTTAGCTATTGCATTCTTTTTCTGAATTTAAAAACTGATGTATTTAGTTCATGTTTTGGAAGAAAACACTTTTGGGAGAAAAACTGACATTACATTTCTATTGGCAAGTAATGTTACAGTGTTTCCAACCTTAAAAACAAGAAAGAAAAACTGACAAGAACCCCACATCCCCTGAATGCTTTTGGTTCCAAAGCCAGAAGTAAAATTCGATGTTGAGTAGAGGACATGAGAAATTAATTTCAATAATGCTAATTCTTCAAAGAATAGTACATAACACAGCCTATTATAGAGGCATTAAATGGACAGTTACCACTGCAAAATACTGACAGTCTGTTGGGCAGTTTGGTCTGAATAAAGGGAGACAGGGCTTGCTGAAGTTTTACTGGAACATACTGTGAGCTCAGAGCCAAGTCTGTCAGATTCTCTGATGACCAAGCCATCCGCATGGGGCTGGCTGCTTATCCACTGGGAAAGATGCAGGGTCAGCTTACTACCTCGATTTCCTGTGTCAAAAAGTAGAAAGCCATCCTCTGCTCTCCAAACATGAAACTGCATGACTTTAATCAAGGAGGCCCTCTCCCCGGGGCTGTCTGCACAAATGCCTCCTTTTCCAGATGTTCCCTCCGCCTAGAGAAGTGGAAGACAAGACAGCAGATATGCTAGGCCATAGGTAGGTTAGAAGAAATGTCCAAAATGCTACATCCCGGAAGATGCAGATTGGCCACAGTCCTGTATGGTTTGGGGAAAAGAAGGTGTAGAAACAGCAAATATCTGGCAGAAGGACTGCAGTTAGGTTCCCATGTCCTATTTCTCACAGCAGCCAGCGGGACAGCTGTCCATCACAGTGACTGATGTGGCCTGCCCACGGGAACATGAGTCTCAGTTGTGGCATCAGGGACATGCCCCACCTGAGAGGAGCTGAGAGATAAGGAGACTCTCCCACAGGGCTCATGGCTCGTGCCTCCCCCTTAGGTCTGCCACAGTAGAGCCCGAAGCAGATTATCAGTAGTAGGACAATTAATCTAGTGCATACTGCTTACACTACCTTTCCTTTATTATTTATTTATTGTTAATCCTCACCTGAGGGTATTTTTCCCATTGATTTTTTTTTTAGAGAGAGTGGCAGGGAGGTGGGGGTGGGGGAGAGGGAGAGAGAGAGAAACATCGATGTGAGAGAGACACATTGATTGGTTGCCTCCCTCATGAGTCCCAACCAGGTCCGGGGATTGAACCTGCAACCCAGGTATGTGTCCTTGACCGGGAATCGAACCCGCAACCCTTCAGTCTGAAGGTCAACGCTCTAACCACTGAGCACACTGGCCCGGGTGTCAGTCTTTTACCAGGCTGTCCTGCTAAACTGCTTCCTTTCGAGACCATCCAGTATTGGGATAGCATATAATGGAGCATATATATAGTCATAGCAAATGCAGAGAGGAGAGGGGAATTCAAACAGGCAGCCTCCCCGAAGCAGGCCCAACAGCCATGCTCCCGATCTGTACCCAGCACTCGGTTTCATCCCGTCTCATCCCTCCTGCTGCTGCAGCTGTTAATCCCTCAGCCCGACGCCAGCTCAGTAAAGGTTGGCCATTCTAAGTGCAGCTCTAGGCAAGTGCCATTTACAGCTTGTGGTTTCTTCCCTCCACCTTGTTGTTTCCAGGGGAGTTTTGGTGCAGGAGCTGGGATTGTTTCTGGACAGGGCTGCCGGGTGGAACATTGCTAGAAGAAAGTAGTATAGGGGAGGTCGGCAAAATGTTATTTCTACTCTCAGGGTCTCCAGCTGGGCCTGAGAATTAAATCAGCATAAGACAGATTAACAAGAGGAAAGAAAGCACAAAGATTTCCGCCCCCACGTGGGAGCCCCCGTGGGAGAATGGAGACCTGAAGGAGTAGTTGAGTCAGATGCTTATACAGCAAGTTGGACACAGACTGTACCAAATTAGGGAACCGTGGAAATGTGACAAGACCAAGGGACTTGGGCCCAGGCAGTTAGTCATGGAGAAGCCACTAGGAAGGTAAGGGTTAGGTGAAGGGGGTCTGTTTGTAGACTTCCCTCGGCCTTGACGCCCCTTGGTGGTAAGGGGGTTTCCTCCTGGCCAGGGGGCACCTCTTCCCATGGAGCTCCATCTCCTGACTGCGGGAAGAGAAAGGAAGTCAGAGCGCCCTCCTGGCCTCTGCCCTTTGCTTAAGGGCCTTCAGCTCAAAATCGTCCTTAGCCAAAGTGGGATGTTTGGGGTGTATTACACCCTTCAGTAATACATTGATTCAATTAAATAAACCTTCACCACGTGAATCTTCTTGTGTGGCATCGTGTTAGTACTGAGTGGGGGCAGGGAGAGGGCTACAGAGCACATGTTCTTTCAGAGCTTATAACCTAATAGGGGAGACTCACACGCACACACACGCACACACACGCACACACGCGCACATGCACACGCACACGCACCCTGGTGAGAAGTAATCAGGCAAACCCTCCTCTCCCCATCACCGAAACCACCGAAGTCCTCCTGCCTTCAGCCACACTCTCTGCCTCCTTCCTGTTTGCTCGCATCTTAAACCAACCCCTGCAGCACGTCCTGGTCCCGTCTCTCGTCGTGTTGACCACTTATGTCTTCCAGGACCCCCCTGTATCCCGCCGCATCACTTCATTTCTGCGGGACCACTCCTCTCAGCCTACAGAGCAGTCCAGCAGCGTGCATCTTTCTGTGCCCGTCCCCCACAGTCGTCCCGTCTTCCCTTCTTCCCCACCCCCCTCGAGCTACTGTCCCCCGTCGCTGCTGCTGTTGCGGTCTCCAGTCCCCCCCATCATCATCTCACCTTAGACCAGCGTCCATCCCAGGCCCGCCGCACCTTCAGGTTGCCAGCGTCGGTGGGAGCATCTTCGTGTTTATCTCCCTGGATCGCTCAGCAGGATGCAGGTCAGTTCACCACCCTCCTCGTTCTTGACACAGCTTCTTCACATAGTTCTTCACGCCAGGCCCTTCAGGTTTTCCCTCCACCTAGGGGATGGGACCTCCCATTCTTTTTGTTTCTTCTCCCTTCTCCAATGACTTTTAGATGTCCTGGGCCCCTTCTTCTGCCGATGTACACACTCTCCCGGGTGACCTCATCCAATCCCATAACTTTCAACACCTCTACCTCTAGATGACTCCTAAATCGGTATCTCCAGCCTTGATATGTCCCTGGAATTCCAGATCTGTATAACCAACTGCCAAATTGATTCATCCATCAATAGATTTAGTAATTCCATTAATAATTAGTGAACATAATAATATTGTGTCTATTAATATTCATTCACCACCTCTATATGCCAGCTACTGTTCTGGGTCTGGAGACATTTAGCAACACAAATGAGTAAACTAGGTGATATCTTTTAAGCTGGTAGGTACTTGGAGAAAAATAAAGCCGGGGAGACAGATAGTGAGTGTCCAGGTGGAGGAGGGGGTGTTGCAATTTTAAATAGGATAGTTACTGAATGTCTTACCGAGGAGGTGACATTTGATCAAAGACTTGAAGGAGGTGAGGGAATGAGCCATGTGCATATCCTGGGGAAATAACAATGGAGGCAAGAGGTACAGTAAGTGTAAAGTAACTGGGGCAGGCCGAGCCTTTGTGTATTCCAGAAACACCAAGGAGGTCAGTAGAGGGAGAGTCGCAGGACAGGTCAGAGAAGACATGGAGGGGTGGAGTGGGAACAGATCCCTAAATGCTGGCCCACCACGGTGAGGACCTTGGTCTTTATATCGACTGAGAGGAAGACCCATTAGCAATTTTAAGCCGGAGAGGGACATAATTTGATTAAGTTTTTAAAATATCTCTGTCTGCTTTGTGGAGAACAGACTCTAAGGGACGAAGGAAGAGGAGCTGGGAGGCTATTTTAGTCACGTAAACAAGGGTCTTGGGCCAGAGGAGAAGCAGGGAGGTGGTAAGAAGCTTCAGGTTATGGGTATATTTGGGAGGGAGAGCGGTAGGGTTTGGATATTAGACTGGGTGGGATGTGAAAGGGGAGGGTGGAGCGTGACTCCAGTATCTTCGGCCTGAGCGCTGGAAGGATGAAGTTGCTGTTGGTTCGGGTGGAGAACACAGTGGGCTGGACAAGTTGCCAGATTCAGCAAATGAAAGTGCAGGATGTCCAGTTAAATTTGAATTTCAACTAAATACAACCTTTTTAGTTTAAGTATGTCCCATGCACAGAGAAGGCTTATAACACTAAATGTATTAAACAGGTTTGGTAGTTTATTATAAACCCAAGGGGGAAAGTCATACTTTGTATTTTTGCTATTTTGTGCATTTGTATGTTATTACAAACATAAAGACTTGTGAAATTTTACTTTAATTAATCATCTCCTTTATGAAGTCAAATCACGGTATTGTGTTCATATTTGTTACAGCTGCCTCAGTTCCAATGGGTCTGGACTCACTCTGCCCATCATTTTTTTTGGTCTTTTAAAACATTAAAATAAGTGTTTTTTGGGGGGGAAAAGTACATCCCATGCAATATTATTTATACTTGCTCCCCTACTGCCATTTTTTGCATAGCATCCTGAACGATTTAAATAAATATATATGTATGTATATGTATATACATATACATACATATATATATACACACACACATATATATAGGGTCTCCCAAAAAATGTATACACACTTTAATAGATGATAACTGACTTAATTTTCACTCCTTTTCAGTGTTAATAAATACTTTATAGTCATTCAAAGTGTGTATACATTTTTGGGGGGTACACCCTGATCTCCCCTCTGTCAGATCTTGCAATGGCATCTCATTGTCAGCATCAGTACAATGAAATCTGAACTCATTATGTGTGGTCCCTGTTCCCTCTGACTTTGCTTAGAAACCCTCTCTAGATAGCCCAGTGGGATTCAGCCTGGATTAGGCTGGGATAACCAAAGGGAGTCTGTTTTAATAGTCCCAGCAAAGAAAGAGGGCTTGATCTGGAACAATTGGGGAAGCGGGGAGGGAGTGTTTGTGCAGGTGCTCAAAGATTAGAGAGATTTCAGAAAGAGCCGCAACACGGTGGGCCCTCGATTTCTGCCTTTAATTGAATTCTTTGTGCCTCTTGATTTTAGGTCACGGATCATGAAGAATGATCTGAAAAGGCAAGGCTGTGAACTTTCGTCTCTCAGAAATCAAAAACTGGCTTTCTCGTTGATGATTCTCAATGTTGGTCCTTGAAAGCTGCACATTCTGAACAGCCATTCTGTGTGTTCATTTGTTTGTGGCCACAGAAAGGTTAGGAGGGAAACGCAGATGTGAGAGACAATATATTGAAAGAAGGCAGCAATCAGGCAGCAGCCTGCTTTGCGGCACCAGCTTTCAAATCCTCCTGCTCGGCGCTGCTCAGCCTTCCTGAGAAATGACCTGGACAACAACTATATGTTATTCAATCAGAGTGTCTGCAGAGGGGTCTCTGATCACAAGAAAAGGTGACTTAAGTGCTTTTCAAATACTTTAAAAAGATTGGAGGACGGGGGAAAAGGTGAAGGGACTAAGAAGTACAAACTGGTAGTTACAGAGTAGTCATGGGAATGTAAAGTACAGCTTAGGGAACAGAGTCAATAATATTCTAATTACTATTGTGTCAGATGGGTACAAGATTCATCGGGGTGATCATGATCACTTAGTAAGTTATAGAATCTCCAATCACTGGAGTATACACCTGAAACTAATACAATATTGTATGTCAGCTATAACGGAAAAATAAAAATGATTTTAAAACGCTTATTGTTAGCATTTGTCTAAAAGGATACACAAGAAACTAGTGTCACTGCTTGCCACTACAGAAGGCTACCGGACGCCTGGAGGTCAGGAGTGGGAGGGAGATATATTTTTACTGTGTACCCCTCTATATATTTTGAATCTTGTTTTGTGTTTATGTAGTACCTACTCATACAGAACTAATTTTTACTATGATTTGGTATGTAAATTTTTAATTTTTCCCCCGAAATGGGCAAATATTTTGCAGATTGTTGGATCACCCTGGACGTCGAGTTGGGAGCCCTGGGACCGCGTTCAGCGATGGGGCCCTTGGAGCTATCCAGACTAGGCCAATCCTGGTGCTACTGTGAGTTCCACCCTCTCAAATGTCAAATGCAGGACCACACAGGTGACCTCTGTAACCCCTTTCGGCCTGGACAGCCAGGAATGTGTGTGCTCACCTCAAAGTGAAAAAGTATCTTTTGACCTTTCTGTCAGAGGAGGTGTTTGCATCAGCATTGCCCATGAAATTTCATCTCAAAGACGGGCTGAGCGCTTGATGTCAGAGCTCCCCCCCACCCCACGTTGGTCCCCACCCACCTCTCACACCATGAAGCTGGTGGACTTGCCCAGGGGCTAAGAAATGGTGCCCAGCTTGCTGGTGATGCGCAGGCCTGCACTGGCCAATCCGCATGGGTCAAATCTGCATCTGAAAGCGAATTCCACCCTCCGGAGCCAACACACATGGAATATGTTAATACTCCCTTCAAATAGAAATCTTTTTTTTTCTTTTTTGGAAAAAACGATTTTTAAAGAGGGTTCTAGTTAATGGGCTACAAGAAAAAAAAATATGTTTCCAAATGCTCACAGAGTCATGGTGTTATCAGAAGTAAAGAAAAAAAATATTTATTTAAGGGAACGATAAAAACCAGGCCCCCACAAATGGAGCGCTCTGTCCCCTTGAAACAGGCCGGAGGCGGGGGTGTCGGCGGTCTCCATGTGCTGTTTGGCCTCTGCAGGGCCTGCTAGACTGGAACTCAGGCCTGGGCTCCTCACTCTCACTCATGACAACGCTCAGGACACTGCCTGTAAGCAGTGAGCCCTGGGTTACTGTGAGAACCAGCCCTTCTGGGTCTCAGAGATTTTGTGTTTACGTTTTGGACTGATAGGGCCTCTCAGAAGTTCTTAACGCGGTTGCTTACGTTAATGTGGAGTGGACGTGAGGGAGGGTTTTTGATAAGAGGTCTTTCCAGTGGCCTTTTAGGCATTTGAATATAGAATCTTTATGCCCACAAAATTCCATCTGATTTTTCTGTTCCTCGTTGCCTGAAATCTAATTAACAAATGTAGTTATAACTGGCCTGTGTTCTCCGTGCTGCAGAGGTCAGTGGGTCCTGAGCTGTAGACTCCCTGGGGGGGGGGGGCTTGGTGAGAAGGGAGGAGTTAGGAGATTTCCTCCAGCATAGAGTGGGCTCCTTAGGGTGGGCCCCCAGGTAGCCGACAGAGAGGAACAGCATTCAGTCTCCTGTCCACACTCCCCTCCCCAGCCCCACGGGAAGAGCCCCGCTGGCCCCTGGGGAGGGTGGGTACCCAGAGGGTGGCTCAGAGCTGTGCTGGCTCCTGTCGATGCCACAGGCTGGGCTCACTCGCTCAGAAGGGGTTGGGGGCAGAGAGAGTTAGGGTGTCTGGGAGAAGGATGTTCAGAGGGAAAATATATTGTATGAGAACACAAGCCCTCCCACTATGGCTGGTGCATTCTCACTGCCCTTGACAATGAGACCCCCTTGGGGGCAGCGAGGACTTTGGGACCCTGCATGAACATCCCCCCACCCCAACTTTTCTTTAATTCCTCTTCTTGAAATAAATTTAAAAACGAATGAATAAATAAAATTCGAGTCCTTTCTATCCCTGGGGACCATGTACCCTGTAAAAGGGACTCCAGAAGTCTGGGTTTCGGTGGTATTTTTTCTGTTTCTCTTTACCTACCATCATGGGAGTGGCCCCTCTCCCCTTTCCGAGCAGGTGAACAGGTCAGTTTTCCTGTCTTCTCTCTTCAGAAGGTACTGCCTGGGGAAGGGGAGGCATGGCAGAACTGAAAATAATAACAAAATAGGAAAGAAGCTATTAAAATTCCATCCAAAGGGCTTTGGAATCAGAGAAGGGAGCTGTGAACTTTGCAGGGCAGTTAGGGAAATTTAACATTAAAGAGAAAAACCCATAAAAACATTTGATGGATTTTGAAGACAGGCAAAGAATGTGCCAGGTGGAAAGTGTGGAGAGATCCTGGCATAGGGAGCAATGGGAATGAGTCCCGAGAGCTGTGGGCATCCGCGCTTCCTGGGAAACCCAGAGTTACTCTGAAGGCTGAGGGATACGGTCTTTTGAGGGGGGTGGAAAAAATAAGACCAGTGAGTGGAGACTTGTTTGTGAGGATCTCAGGACTGGTCTTGTGGGCCGTGGGCCAGTGAAAGTTTTTGAGCAGCAAATTGATGTGAGTGGATTTGGATTTGAGGAATTCACTGTGGACAGTGTGGAGGGCAGACGGGAGCGGGAGAAACTGGAGGCAGAAAGACCACGGCGACGGTGACCTTGGTACCTGATTAGAGAATATAGAGGCAGGGAACCAGGCAGTGGAATTGGGGATGGGGAGGAGTGGACTAGTCTGAGAGCTGTTCAGAAAGTAGGTTCCCAGGAGGCCTGAGAGACTCATTGGAAGTGGGGAGGTGGGCAGTGGAAAGACAGTTCAGGATGATTTTTAGTTTCTAGCTTAAGAGAGGGGAGCGCTCAGGAAAAGCAGTGGGAGTGGTGTGACAGGGAAGAGAGGTTTCCATGCTGGGTGGCAATGCAACCTCTCCTCTGAGTGCGGTGACTTCAGAATGCCGTTCCTGCTGAGGCTGCAGGGAACATCCCGTTTGTGGGGAAGGAGGAGTTTTCCCTGAGGGGATCTCAACACTTTCCCTGTCTTGGAAGAAAGACATTTTCTCAGCCAAGAAGCTGTAACTCAAAATGTAGACTAAAGCCCTGCCAGTGTGACTCAGTTGGTTGGGCTTTGACCCACGTACCAGGAGGTTGCTGGTTTGATTCGCAGTCAGGGCACATGCCCATGTTTCGGGCTCGATCCCCAGTAGGGAGAGTGCAGGAGGCAGCCCCTTATTTCTATCTCTCTCTCTCCCTTCCTCTCTCTAAAATCAATAAAAACATATTTTTTTTAAAAATGTGGCCTTAAGCCCCCTTTTGATTCTGGATTTCCAGAAGCCCTCACCACGTAGCTGTGATCAGGGTGGAGGTAGACTGCAGCCTGCAACACTCAGAGGAGATGTTTTATAAGCCAAAGAATTTACTTTTGTGTTGCCTTGGGCTTTTCTCATAGCTGTGAGCCTAGTCTTATGAAAACAATCTAGTCTTGTAGCAGCTGTGCTGAGATGCCTTCTAGAAGGGGGCAGTGCAGCCCCTCCTCCCTTTAAGCCAGGAGAGTAGCAACCACACGCAGGGAGAGACCCTAAGGGCAGGATGAGTGGGGCTGGGTTACCCACCGAGGTACAATGGCCTCTCCCCTGTAGATTTGCCCTCATCTGCCAACGTTGGAAAAGGAGGCTTTGTTTTGTTAGGGTGGACAGATACCTTTCTTCTTCAACGAATATGTTGTTCGAGAGGCCGAGGCTACGTCATTCCGAATGTCCAGTAGGAAATACCATCTGCTTGCCGTGACCACCAAGAAGAAATAAGCACCTATAGTCTTTCATTTACCCTGCCCCGGCTCCAAATATCGGCAAGCTTGCAGTAACTGTAATTATATTCAACTTGAGTTACATCAGTTACCATATTTAAACAATAGTTGATATATAAACTTTCAATAATAAGTTCACATGAATTTTACTCAAAGCAATGAGCCATTTTAATTCCATTTGAATGGTATGTTTATGGATTTTTATGAGTTCATTATAAGGGGTCATTTTCAGAAGCCTCTTAAAATGGACTCAAAAGAAGTAATGGACTCAATAGGCTTGTTCAACTTGCCTATTTTTAGTGTTTCAAACTTGTCTCAGCGTCAGTAGGTTTATGGGAACTAGGGCCTCCGGAACTGGGGATTCTCATTGACACTTTTAAGCAGGGCGCACTGCGAGAAGGAATCTCCCTGTAGGGACTCTTACCTTTCCTAACCTTCTGGGTTTTGAGCTACAGTACCCTCCCTGTCCTCTGATCAACAAGCTTCCACCAGCATCTTACATCGAGCGCTAGGGGGGGGACATCAGATGAGCTAAATTTGCCCCCACATAGTTCTTTGCACAGAGCAAGGAGCTGGTAATTTGTAAAAATCATCAAAGAGGGCAATGTGTGGATTCTCATGTATTGAAAGATTACGGTGGCGTGTTGGTGGCCGTGCCTCCGATGGGAAGAGAAGGCAGTCACTGGGCCCTCTGCTCACTGTCCCCTTTACCTGGACCCCAGGTCTCACTCCTGCAGGGGGCCCCTCCCCGGGCTCTCTCCTTTCTCTCCTCGCACGTGCTCTCGTCCTTGACCAGTCAGCCCAGCCGTGGTGCCGCGGCATCTCTGGTGGCTTCCCTGCATCCTGGCCGTCCTTCTGTAAGTCACCTCCTTCTTAACCTCTCATCAACTCAGCTTAATTGGGATGCCCTCTCTCTTCTCTTGTGGGGTCTCTGTTGGATCCATAAGGTTGAAGTAACCAAAAGGAAATGACTTGTGCAAATAAGACAAGATTCAATTTAAAAGTACAAAAGATTCAGCCTTTCTCTAAATTCTTAGCTACATGGAGAAAATGGCTGATGCTAATACAGCCCACAAGGGGCCCGGGTAGCAATAAGGTCATCGGTGTCTTCATTTATGAAGTACAATATCCTTTCCAGTGCCCAGGATCTTCCTTTCCAGGTCCTCTCCAGTCAAAGGACACACACTCCTCTCTAACGAGGTGACTGGGAAACCAGTGATGAAATCCCTGGGTAAATGTGGAAAGATGACCGTCACATCCTAGCCTAGTAGAGCTGGAGTACCGCGTGTGTTCAAAGGAAACCACTTGTCTGTGTATCAGTCAGAGCCACCCCTCTTTCTGCTTTATACAGCGAATCCACTCTCAGTTCTGCCTCTCAGACCCCCTTTGTCCTGTGCTCCACTGTTAAACTCTGTCCCCTTTCCCTGACATTTTTTTTAGGCATGTTTACAGCATTAACTGGTTTTCAATTGTGCATTTGCTCCTCTAGCTCCTGGCAGATCTTTTGATTCTTAATTCAGAGACAGGATGGAAAAAGCATGGATTTCAGAGCCCGACAGGCCTGGTCAAGGATCCAGGCTCTGTCATTTAGATGGAGCATGCACGTTGCTTCGCCAGTCTGAGTCTATATCTGCAGCTGTAAAAAGTAGAGATATTGACATGTACATATCAGGGCTATGGTGATAAATCTGATTCTATCCTGGCTGGTACACAGCAAATGTAAGATCCCCCCACTTTCTATTTCTATCAAAGCATAATGCAGAATAGTCTTACAATGATGACAATAATAACATTTGTTAAGCCTTACTATGTCGCCAGTGCCATGCTAGAAACTTTAGTCATTTAACAAAATTATCATTTAACTCCCCTTTTCTTCTCTCTCTGTTATTCTAGCTCAGCCTTAGTTTTCTGTAGCAGCTACAGATTTTCTGTAGCTCAGACAGCTCTTGACGCTGATGAAACCTTCCTATCCTATCATTATCTCGAAATTACAAAACCTCTTATCGCCACAATTGGCTTCTTTCTGAAGCATCCTTTCCATTATCTCACTGCTCTGATCAGGAGTTTGCAATGGCTCTTCCTGTCTCTCAGACGGAGAGATTAACTCTCAGCCCCCAGCCCCGCGCCAGCCCTCCGACCAGGGTTTGGCTGGGAGAGTCCACCGGCTCCTCTAACTCCCCGCCCGAGTGCTCCGTCCGCCAGCCCACTTCTGGGCATGAACACACCACGTCTCACTACTGGCTCCGTTATGTAAACTTCGTTCATGCTCTTCCTCTGCCTAGAACAAGATTCTTTCCTTATTTTTCTTCATCTAAATCCAAGAGCAGCCAAAGCTCAAATCTATATAATTAATATTTGTTTTGCTTTGAAATTTTTTTCTGCAGGTAGATAGGTTCCACCTCTCCAGCCTCTACAAGTTATAATCCTTCAAGGAAAACAAAATAATATTCCAGTGCTTTAATGTTTCTCTCTGCCTCTGAGCCTAATCAGAATGACAGGAAACAGCAGGTACTTAATAAGCACAGAAATAAATCACAGTTATAATCATTAGTGAGCCACAGACCCATCGACCACAAACACTTCAACACCGAAAGGTTTCAACTTCAGCCCGTGAAGTTGTGCTTGATATGTGCTATGTGTCGGGTTAATGATATGATATATATGTAGGGTTAATTTTGTTTTAAATGCATGCATTTTTTCAGCCAAACTACTCAAGAAGATTCCAAGAATTTGCAACCAAAGCTACGTAAAAGATGATTAAACTGTGGATGATTTCCTCAGAACCATGTAATGAGGACAGGAGATAATTGTACAGCTTAGTTTCCAGATTGGCGAAGGGTTACTTTCTTGAAATGTGACCGTCTTGTCTGTTGAAACCTAACATAATTGTGTACTTGAATATACACCTTACACAAGGTAAGAGGATGACATCCAACCAAGATGCTTGTCAGAACCACTACCATTGTTCTTCGTATCTCAAAAAAGCATGTATAATTTAGGTGTAAGTAAGTTATGCAGCTTATTTTTAAAAGACAACTATAAAGCACAGTATCCCAGGGCAATATCTTCGGCATGCTGACTTGTAAAGATGGATGGGACAGTAACTAATGACCTTCCATAAGAGACCCAGAAGAACAAAATAGCTGCAGACTGCATACTTGCTGGAGCTTACTGTGGGGCAAAACCAAGTGGGGTGAAAAAATACTCATTGTTCACACATTCTCTGATTTTACAGCATGGAGGTTACGGCATTCAAGCACGTTGCCTGAATAATTCTGACTCGGGGTTTCCTGGGCCAGGGCCTAAGCGAAGGACAGTTCTAACCGAGGCCAACACTTAGCTCTCAGCTTCACGGCAGCCAAGGAAAAGTGATGATTTATGTGTCTTTTGTTATCTGACACTTAAAGAATCACCAGTTCTTTAGGAGATAAACTATGAGGGAAGCTGGTCCTGGGACACTGAGCAGCTAAGGCAGGGACTTCAGTGGAAATTTCCAAAACATGGCCTTTCTTGTCAAGAGACGAGAGATGAATGTGCCAAGATAACTCTGTAAAACATTTTGACAGCGCACTCAAGTGATTTAATCGTCAGAACCTTCGGACACAGCCATATTAAGAGGAGGGCACTAAGAGGACTGATGTGGTCTATTTGGTTTTTAAAGCTGAAAGTAGAGTTAAAGAATGATCTAAACTGAGTTTCAGGAGTCGAGTTAGAAACCCATTATCTACCCGGACGGCATGGCTCAGTGGTTGGGCATTGACCTGGGATCCAGAGATCGCGGTTTGATTCCTGGTCGGCACAGGCCTGGGTTTTGGGCTCGATCCCCAGTGGGGGGCGTGCAGGAGGCAGCCGATCAATGACTCTCTCATCATTGGTGTTTCTATCTCTCGCTCTCCCTTCCTCTCTCTGAAATCAATAAAGATATATTTAAAAGAGAAAGCAAAGAAAAGCCATTATCTCCTTTACCACTTTTTCCAAGTTCCTTTTCCTTTGTTCTATTTTGGTTTATTTGTGGATTAAAAAGTAAATAATATATGTATTAACATGAGAGGGGGCTCCCATACAGAACACTGGCTTCAGCCAAGGAGAGCACTGGAGGATGAGCTTTGGACTGGGCTGAATTGTTTCTGGAACCTGTCTCCTGCTTCCTTCTGGGGCTCCACTTTCCCAGGGGACTCTCTCAATTTCACTGCCTCTATCACCTCCCAGTCAGGCCTGTAGGAACGTGCCATCCTACTTTTGAACTCTACCCAACCTTGGCCAAAACAGACTTTCTCCGGCTCCCCTGAGCACTCATTCATTCATTCATTCATTTGCTGATAGTGCAGCATCTTTGCAGTGCTGGACGCTCATCTAGATCCTGAGCAGCAGAGAAGAATGAGGCCGACTCCTAGATTCTTTACCGAATGGAGCTGTCATTGCAGTGGAAGAAGATACAATAAACATAAATGTAAATATAACAAGTGTCAGCATGAGGACCATTAGAGACTGTGTAGTGTTTACAGGAACTTACATACTTTAAGGGAGAATACGAAGAAATGATTATAAAAAAAAACAAATAACAGGTATTTCCATGTGAAGCTTTTTAAAGCACAGTTTTGTTCTTTTTAAATGACCATCCTCTGGCTCCTCCTGCCATCTTTCCGGGCCTCCCTAATGGTGCACATGACTGTCCTGGCATGTGATTGTCCTGGCTGCTGCCCTCAAGAGTATCAATGATGCCAAAAGAGAGACAAATGCCAGGTTCTCATTAGGCCACACTCCAAAGTCTTCGTCTGGTTTCTCACTGTGATGATGAAGCATGGTGACATCGGTGAATTTGAAATCATTAATGATCATAGAGCTGGGAAAATTGTTGTGAACCTAACAGGCAGGTCAAACAAGTCGAGTGATCAGCCCCAAACTTGATCTAGAAAAATGGCAGAACACCCTGCTTCCATCCCACCAACTTGATTTCATTGTTCTGATAACCTCAGCGGACATCATGGACCAGGAAGAAGCAAGATGAAAACACACAGGAGGGAAAATCCTGGGATTCTTTTTCTAAGAATGTAATGCATACACGCAAATAAAATGCCTCCGTGCACTCTGGTGCTTCAAAAAATATAAAATAAAATAATAAAATAAAATAAAATAAAATAAAATAACCATCCTCTAGCTTCAAAGAGTTGGTTCTTTGCCACTAGCCTGTTGTTTTCTGTGTGGTCTCAGCCATCTTGCTGGTTTAGCCCTCAAAAATCTGTTCTAATGCTTGTCTTATCTCCTAGACTCAACATTTTTCTCTTTTCAAACATCACTGCCAAGAAGCCCTCAATTTCAGACGAGTCAATGGCCCAGTAAATTGCCTAATGCAGTCAGTCTATAGCTCCACCAATCCCTAGTGCAGGCTCAGATTGCTCACGTGGAAAATACTGCTTGGGGCATGTCACCACCAAGGACTATGAAATGAGGGAACTGTCACAGGAGGGAAATATTGAATGAGAATCAGGGAGAAGTCAAAACTTCCAAGGGATTAGAATAGAGATATGCAGATCTCTCTGATGACTCTCAGTCTGGTTAAAGACCCTAATAATACAACAGAAGATGTTTGCGCATCTAAACAAGGTGTCACTGTAATATGGACATTTGCAAGTAGAGAGGGTCCAAAAACAACAGTTAGAAAGGCTGGTGTTGGCGGTGCCATCCATGGACAGGATGCAGGGTCTTTACCTGGCAGGTGTACCCACCAATTAGGAAAAGGAAGGAAATCAGGCAATTACAGCCATATGTCATTAAACATTTGAATCATAACTTCCGTTTCTCTGAATCCATACTTATCTAAAAAATATCCTGTGATTTGGTTTCTCATGACCTACTTGAACTTGGGCCCACTTGTCAGTTATATTTCATATCAAAATGAATAAACTGGAATTTTGATTAATGTGATTTGATGCATTGGCAGTCTTTCCCCCCGAGCTTGATCAAATCTGGAACACTCACCAAATCTAGTTTTTAAGTCCCCAAAAAACTGTAGGTTGCATTCATCATCCATTTGTTCAATTAAATATTTTCGGAAGTTTCTTACAGCCCAATCATTGTGCTTAGGAATATAGCATGGAACAAAATAGACACAATCCTGACCATCGGAGAGCTTTCAAGCCCGTAGGTGCAGTAAGATATGATAAAGGTTTTTTTGGCATCAGTGTTTAGAAAAAAGAAAAACACTGAGTGTAAAGAAGTGACCGGGCTCAGGAAGGCCTTCTGGAGTAAACAGTGTCTAAACAGACTGGAATTAGGAGTTTGTGCAGTGAATGGGGCAGGAGGAGGGAGAACATAGTGGAGGAAATGAGGGGAAAGAGAGGCAGGGCGAGGTGAGGGAAGAGAGAAGTTCAGTTGGGCTGGCATTTTGAATGCTTGGGGTGGGGATGGCGCAACAGGACAGACAGAGGGCCTGGTGGTCAAGTTGGAAGGAAATGGGGCTTTACTCTCAGGGCGACAGGGAGCCACTGCATAACCTCGCCGTGAACTAGCACGATCAGATTCGGGTTAGATGTTCAAGGGCAATGAAAGAAAAGGATACACAATAAAAGATATGCAGAAGAAAACGATTGCTGCGATGCCCTTAAAAGCGATTATCAAGAAAGATACGAACGCTATTTAATAAACTTTTGGCGGTCTTTCCACGAGGCCCATGAAAGGGGCATTCATAAATTAATCACCACAATCTCAGACGGACGGCACTGCCTGGAAGTCCTAACGTGTTTCTCTGGCTCACTCACGTATCCCCTCCACTCAGTGACTGTTTTGAAACTCTCACTTTCCTCAAACCTCTGATTCTGTCACCTCCCTCCTTCTCCACAGCTTTTTAGAGTAAATGGAAGCCATCAGCCAAGACCTCTCTCAGCTTCTCTGAATTCCCTGCACCTCTGTTCAGCCTCTCGTGGCCTGTGGTGCAGGAGGAGGTGTTCTTTCTTCCTGGCCTCAGGACTGCACTCCCTCCGCTCACAATGGTCCCTTCTCTCTCCTGGGGCTTCAACCTCTCCCTGCTCATCTGCATCTTAAAACAAAGCAAAACCCAACGAAAAAATACACCTTGATCTGCACGCTCTCCAACTACCCCCACGTTTCTCTCCTCTCCTTTATAACCAAACTTCTTAAAAAAAATTTTTTTTAATGTTTTTTAATGATTTTAGAGAGAGAGGAAGGAGAGGGAGAGAGAGAGAAACATCAATGTGAGACAGAAACATTGATCGTTTGCCTTGCACCCTGCCTGAGGCCTGAACCCGCCAACTGGGCATGTGCCCCTCCCGGAAACAAACTGGCCATCTCCCAGTGTGCAGGGCAGTGCTCAGCCACCGAGCTACACTGACCAGGCTACAGCCAAATTTCTTGAGAGGTGAATAGACTTATGTTTTCTGTCTCCTCGCCTCTCATTGCTGGACCCACTCATGTTACATCCATGTGGCACATGTCAGGGCCTCCCGGGGCCCTTCCCATCATTGGTGCTCATTTACCTGATCGCCTAGCAGCATTGGACACAGTAACAATTATTTTCCTTCTTGAAACTTCCATCCTTTGGCCATTGGATATGGGGATTCCTTCATGCTCTGTCCTAAGCTCTGCTCTCATTCTATACCCCGCTTGGTAAGTCTCACCTCTGCCAGCAGCTGCAGGCACTACCTACATGCTAATGAGTCCCCAGGTGACCTCTCTAGCCCCAGCTTCTCAACTCCAGACCTAGCTGACTTCGCTCCTCTGCTTGGAGGTCTCAAACGTTCACCAAGCTCCACAGCTTCAGGGCTGAATTTGTTCCCTCCCTACTCAGAGCTGGTCCTGTTTCGCGGCTCCCTCGCTCAGCATTGGACCCCCACGAAGTGCACAATCTGTGTGTCGTCTTCAGCCTATCGCTTTGCACCTTCCAAATTCAACACAACAGAGTTCTGCTCATTTAACCTCCTAAGTGGGTCTTAATTTTTCCTCCACTGTCACACTCTAGGCTAAACGACCTCTAAGGAATTTCAATGAAACCAGGTAGCATACAGACTTCTTGAGGTCCCCCCTCCCGAAGCCATCCCCTTACCTTCAGATTTAGCTAGTCCCAGTGGCCATGGGTCTTCAGAGCATCTAATATTGAACCAGGGGATAGCAGTGAAGTGACGCTTAACAGCTTTCTGTTATGAGCAAAATAAAAATTTATAAAACTGTAATGTCTAAATTCTTGCATTCTTCTTTGGTTACATTTTACTTAAATTGTATTCTGAAAAAGGCTGCCATTTGAAAAACTTCAGTGTGTACTTGACAACTATTAATTATTTAGTGGCAAGCAGTGAGGATTGTAAAAGATTAAAACTTGCTGAAAACGGTGCGCAGAGCAGATTTTTAAAAGGGATACGCACCAGTGAACAAAAATTGATGGCAAAACCCTACTTTACATACACTCAGGGTAAAGCTAAGGGGAAAGTAAATACTAAGTGGAAACTGAATACAAAGCAGCTTCCAATAAGGAAATGGGTACTTTCACAGGCACCTCGGTATGTGAGTAGCACCTACGGTTAAATAGCCTTTTCACACCTCCAAGCGCTCCCCGGGGGAGGTCATCCTCTGCGTAGGAGCAGTTCCACGCGGACACTCCCCCAGCGGGGCGGCCTGGGCGGCGAGCTCTTCAGGATGAATGGCCAACGAGTAACCATGACAACAGCCTCGCTAACAGTTGGCACTGCCTCTTAGAAAGAATATCGTTCAAGGTCAAACTCTTCCTTTGTGAAGAGGCCTTATCCTGTGCCTCTGCGCAGACTTGTTGTTGAACAGCAGCCAAAACTGAGGTTCTCTGATTGTTCGCCGAATGGCCCTGCTAGTCCCTCCCGCGGGTCCCGCCAGGACTTCCTATGTCTGTCGTTTCTCCTTGGACCGCCAGAGTTCCTCCATCTCCTGGAAACCGCTCTGTTGGGGCCGGAGTTGGCATGGTGGCCATGGAATCCTGTCACGCTGTCCTTTCGTCATTGAGCCGAGTGGCTCATCAGCTGTGACCAAGACCCGGGTTGGAGCCGGTCTTCCCAGAGCTGGATGAAGCCTGCAGGGACCCAGGGGGAAGGACCACCCGGGGATCCTTCCAGTCGCCTCCTGTGTCTGTGGTCTCTACATGTGTTTGATCGCACATATCTATCCGTAAATATTTTGAGCATGTACCCCCAATATATATTTTTATAAATAATAAATATAATTATATGCCAAAATCTACATATTAAATAGATTAAGTATATTATGTAGCTCAAATGTTAATATTGTATATTGTATAGATTAAATATGAAATATATGGTGTCGCAAAAAATGTATACACACTGTAACAGCTGATAGCTGTTAAATGAAATGTATTTTAATAAAAACTGCATATACATTTTAATAAACACTATACATTTTTTAGGACACCCTGTATGTTAAGTATATATTAAATAGTAAAGCTTAATATATTTCTTCAGAAACGGTAGATCTAGTATTTTCTTCCCGCTCTTTAGCGGACTGTTTTGCATACCTGGTAAGTTGCTCATGTAGCGTTTTGAAGATCATTGCTATTCACTGTGCCAGTGAACGCTCTAAAATACAAACCTCTCCCTGCTTAAAATCCTTCAATGGCATCACATTGCTCTCAGGATGAAGTCCAAGTTCCTTGACACGGGTTCTAAAGTCAGGCTGGCCCTGATCTCGCCACTTGACCATCCATAATTCAGAATCACAGCGTTTGTCTTCTCTCTATGCCGCGTATTTTCTCCCTTCGGGGGCTTTGCAGACTTTTCCCTCGCCATAGAAATCCTTCTCTCCGCACAGTCGTCCAAAGAACTGCAGTTTCCAGAAAATTCCCCCGGATCTCTTCCTGCACCTCCTGCCTTGTCAGGATCTGGAACCCGCTCATGGCTCCCCACCGCAAAGGGGCTGGTTTTTTATGTGACATACACCGTAAGTAGCTCGTTGCAATTATGGACTCACTAGTGAACTCGCTAAATGTCGGGGCGAGTTTTTAATGAAAAGGCTTGGGTTTTGCAAGTGTAAAAGGTGCCGTTATGAAAGAGGCCCCATCTCCTTCCTCACCCAACAGGTGCCAGCTCCGGTGCTGGGAGCTGGGGGGGAGGAAGGACACTCCTCTTCTTTCTCTCCCGCCCTCCCCCTCCCGTCGGGTCCGGGCCCCACCGTGGTCTGGGGCACTGATCTTCATGGCTCCTGCTCAGGAAGTAATTCTACAGTCGGCACAGTGCGCACATACGTGTGTATTCATGCATACGTGTGCACTTACTTATGCACACATGCCATTCATCTGCTCTTTCTCGAGGAGGCCTAGCTACCTTATTTACAATCACAACTAACACCCCTCCCACCAAGACTTTGGACACACTAAATAAATGATTTCCTTATGTTTATTCCAATGACCTGAATCTTTATACTAGACTGCAAGCTCCTGGAGAGCAGGGATCGTTGTCTATTTTGTTCACTTATTTATCCCAAGTGTCCAGAACGGCACCTGGCACGTTGTATGTCCTCGACAAATATTTAAGCAAATGAATGAATTAAATTGAAATAAACTTAGCCTTACTACATGGAACCCACGCATGTATTTTCTCATCTATTTGACCAAGACACATGAACGGGTCAAAACCTGAGGTTTCAAAAGCACTGACCCAGGCTGTTCTTTCAGGGGCCTGTGCCAGGGGACCTTGATGTGGCTGAGAGAAGATACCGTAGGGGCCAGGAACCTTGTAAGGGGACGCTGCAGAACTTACCACAGAGGGTGGTGGAGGGAGGTCAGGGGCAGCCCCGAGGAAAAGTGTATCCAAAAAGTGTTGCGGGGGTTTAAAAGGTACCCTTCAATTCTTTGACACTTTCCTTCAGGAGGTGGAGCCCAATTTCCCTCTCCTTGAGTGGCAGAGGGACCTGGAGCTCACTTATAATGAATCGAGGGCTCTGAAGCTGACAATGAATGGCTTCCAAGTCCAGGAGGGAGAAAGCACTGTGGTGTCTCCTGCTTTCTCTTTTGGATCACCGATCATGGGGCAAGTGAGCTGCCATGTCCTGAGGACACTGAAGCATCCCAATGGAGAGGACCACATGGCAAGGAACGGAGGCCTCCTGCCCACAGCCGTGGGAGTGAGCCATCTAGGAAGCAAACCCTCCAGCCGCAGTCCAGCCTTCAGATGACAGCAGCCCTGATGACATTGTGACAGCAGCTTCACGAGGATCCCGAGCCACACCATCCGACCAAACCACTCCCGACTTCAGACCCCAGAAACTGTGAGATTAAAACTCCACTGGGTTCTGGAGTGATTTGTATGCAAAAAAATAGATCATTCATATACGTGTAGCAGTTTTAAAAGGCATTCCCTCTTATGATATCATTTTATGTGTAGAAAATGAAACAGAATTGTTTTTATAATACAAACTAAAATGTAAAGCTTGTTAAAATATTCTTGGCTGGTGCAGATTTCAAAAGATAGAATCTTGGTTTAGATTATTGTTGCCAAAGCTGGAGCTGCAGCTTCTCATGAATAAGTTTTCATAGGTTTCCAATTCTTTAAGCAGAACCCTTGGCCAAAGATTTAGGGAAGCTTCTTTCCCAGCCAGAAACAATTGTGCGTTCTGTTTTTTTGTTTTGTTTTGTTTTAAGTAAGTGGGAAATTTAGCACTCCAAGAAACAGAAATCAATCAAAGGCATTTTCCCACTTTGTCTTCTCTCCCTCCACTTTTAGATGCAGGGGTCTGGGCTGGGTTCATCACAGCCCTTCGTTCACAGCACTTTCACTGTGGTCCATGAAATATGTCTTCTTTCTTGACTTGGGAGTTAAGTTCTCACGTCTCCAGCCCACCAGTTATCGGGGGCAGTCATTCCAGTGTTGGCTGTGAATCCTTGCATTTGAGGGCTGTCGTAATGGGGTCCTTTAAAAACTGGAATTGTGCTCAGACCTTCTTCTGCTCCTTACTGCTTTCATTTATCACTCTGTATTTAAGAGCTTTTGGTGGTGTGCGTGCACTTTGCTTCCTTGTCTCTCCTTGTCCATGTGACCTCTGCGACCCCCTTTAATGGGAGCCACACTAACCCACTGCACCTGTGTGAGGATTCCCGCACTAGGACCAGACAGCTGGATCACGGGGCTCACACACATGTGATTTGACTAAATGCTGGTAGAGTTTTTTCCACACAGTGCCAAGAAGTAGTACATGAGGATTCCTGCATTACCCTGTGTCCAGTTTTCTAGTTGTCGTCTCACCTATGGATATAAATTGACCTCATTATTTTATTTTATATTTTATATTTTTAATCTTTATTGTTGAAAGTATTACAGGTGTCCAATTTTTCCCCCCAATTGACCCCCTCCACTTCACTCCCACCCCCTCCCCAGGCCTTCACCCCATCATTGTCCATGTCCATGGGTTATGCATATATGCATATAACTTCTTTGGTTAATCTCTTCCCACCCTCCACCCCTCTTCCCTCTTTCCTCTGAAATATGATCGTCTGTTACATGCATCAATATCTCTGGATCTTTTTAGTTCATCAGATTCTTTTGTTCATTAGCTTCTTCTTAAAGAAGACCCTTCAACTTTTCCTGTAGTGCTAGTCTGGTGGTGATGAACTCCTTTAGCTTTTTCTTATCTGGGAAGCTCTTTATCTGACCTTCAATTCTAAAGGATAGCTTTGCTGGGTAGAGCAATCTTGGTTGTAGTTCCATGTTTTTCATCACTTTGAATATTTGTTGCCACTCCCTTCTGGCCTGCAAGGTTTCTGTTGAGAAACCAGCTGACAGTCGTATGGGTGCTCCCTTGTAGGTAACTAACTGCTTTTCTCTTGCTGCTTTTAAGATTCTCTCTTTGTCTTTAACCTTTGGCATTTTAATGATGAAGTGTCTTGCTGTGGGCCTCTTTGGGTTCCTCCTCTTTGGGACCCTCTGTGCTTCCTGGACTTGTAAGTCTATTTCTTTCCCCAGGTAGGGGAAAATTTCTGTAATTATTTTTTCAAATAGGTTTTCAATTTCTTGCTCTCTTTCCTCTCCTGGCACCCCAATAATATGAATGTTGGGCCTCTTCAAGTTGTCCCAGAGGCTCCTTATGCTATCTTCATATTTCTGGATTCTTTTTTCTTTTTGCTCTTCTGGTTGGGTGTTTTTTGTTTCCTCATGTTCCAAATCGATGATTTGATTCTCAGTGTCTCTGAGAATCGATGATTTGATTCTCTACTGTTGATTCCCTGTAAATTATTCTTCATTTCAGTTCCTGTAGCCTTCATTTCAAATTGGTACTTTATTATGTCATCAATTTTCTCAATTATTTTCGTAAAACTCTTACTAATATTCTTGAGCATCCTTATAACCATAATTCTGAACTCTGTATCTGTTAGCTTGCGTGGATCTATTTCATTTAGTTCCTCTTCTAGAGATTTCTTCTTTTCTTTCCTTTGTGACATGTTTCTTTGCCTCCACATTTTGGCTGCTTTCAGGTGTTTGTTTCTATGTATTAGGTAGAGCTGCTGTGTCTCCTGGAATTGGTAGAGTGGCTTTGTGTAGTAGGTGTCCTGTAGGGTCCAGTGGCTCAGCCTCCCCAGTCACCTGAGCTGGGCCTTCTAGGTGCTCCCCTGTGTGGGCTGTGTGCACTGTCCTGTTGTAGTTGAGCCTTGGTTGCTGTTGGCATCACTGGGAGGAATTGACCCCCTGGCCAATCGGCTGTGAGGACCAGCTGCACCTACAGCCAAAGAGCTGCTGTGCTGGAGACACCCCTGTGGAGCAGGATTTACTTCAGTGGGGCTTTGGTGTTCACCAAGTGCGGCCCTTGAGTGTGTCACTCGTGGATGTGGTAGGGTTGTAATCCAGGGTGGTTGAGTCTGACCACCAGGTGCACTGTCTCTGGGGCCTTCCAGGAGATGCAAAGTCAGCCTCTGCCTTGCCCAGGGCCACCCAGCATGAGCTACACAGAAAACCGTAGTTGGCTGCTACTTATGCTGGGCTTGGAGGTGTCCAGGAGAGGACCAATGCAGCTGCTGCTAGTGCCAGGCCTGGGGCCCCTTATCAAGCCGTATGGGGCCCGCTGCTGCTTGTTTGAGAGACTTTAGGAAAGTCCTAAGCATGAGGCTCGAGAGGCCACTGGCACAGAAAAGCCCCTGGAAATGGCCTGGATGAGCTGCAGGTGGGGAGGGGCGGGGCCTCCGGGAATCACGGGGCGGGGCCAAGGGCGTGAGTCAGGTGCTGGCGATTCAAACATGGCGCCAGCCAGCCGGCTGTGCGGGGAGGACTTGCCACAGGAGCCATGGCCTCCGCCAGCCCCTCTGCCCGGGGGGAAGCCGCCCTCCGCCTCTTGCCCGGATCTCAGGCAGGTCAGTTCCTCCCCGAGTGTCCCGGGTCCTTTCCGGCTGCTCCCGGCGCTGGGCTCAGAGGAAGCGTCCGAGTGAGTCGGTGCCGGGCCCTTTAACCGTGACCCTCAGCCACAGTCCCCGCTGGTTTCACAGCCCAGAGTTGTGGGGACGTCTCTTCCCGGCCTGGAGCCCTGGGCTGGGGCCTGCTGTGGGGCTGGGACCCCTCCCTCCTCCGGGAAACCGCTGCCAGGGAGATTCCCTCCCGGGTTTCCCCGCGGCACCGGGGTGGGCCCGCGGCCTTGCCTCTGAGATTCAGCCCCGACCCGCGTCTCCGCCCCTCCTACGGTCTCGGTGCTGCTTCAGCTCCCTGGTTGTGGGGCTTCTGTTCGGCCGGAATTCAGGAGGCTCTGAGCGATGGTGGTTCTGTGTTTTAGGTGTAATTTCGGTGTGGTTGCGGAGGCGGCGGGTGCAGCTGCTACCGACGCGGTCATCTTGTTTCCCCCCCATACCTCATTATTTTATTTAATGATTCTGTGTTACTGAGGAATACAAGTATTTCTTTATCCACTTGTGAGCTACATAGCTTTTTTCTTTTGTGGATTGCATGTTCAAGTTCTTTATGCACTGACCATTGGGTTTCTTGTTGATTTGCAGGAGTTTCTAAAATAGTCAAGATATTAATAACATTCATTAATATTAATAAAATAAACCAATATTTTCTTTTAATTTTTGATATTAGGTTTTTCAGATGGCATTCTCTGTTGAATATAAATCTTTAATTCATCTCTAAGTCACAAACATATTCTCCTACATTATCTCTGTTAACTGTGTAGCTTTTGTCACTTAAAGGAAGTAGCTGGAGTCTAATATATGATCTAAGGTTCAAATCCAATTTTTTTTCCATAGAGCCCTTTTATTTTCTCTGCAATAGACTGCCACACACACCAATTTCTCAGCCCTATGCTGGTTTTCTTTCTTTTTGTTCTAACTCCAGAAATTTCCTTCTGTTTCAGGAGTAAAATAAACGTTGAATTTTATCCATGGTCAGGCTTAGAGGCTATGAACCGGTGTCTGTCTTCCTGGGTGAGCTCCTGACCCTTTTTAAAAATAACTGGGATTAACGGCAGCGATGACATCCAATTAGAACCTTTTCTCTCTCAGGTGGGACACTGGGAGCAGGGCCCTTTCTTTTCTAATAAAAGCTGTAAGTAAGGCGCTTACTTGTGCTTACAGAGTAGTAGCTGGGCTGCTTTCCTGTGACTAAGTGAAAAGGTTTTGGGGAACCCTCCTACTGTGCAGTCCTTCCTTTGTTACAAGTTATATTAATCATCCTTGGGGAATGGTACGGCCTAGACCTTGCAACACCACTTGCTTGGAATTTTAGCAGCCCTTTATCAAGGCCACGTTTTGCCTGATGAAGGAAAGAGTCACATGTGGCAAATGGCCAAGAAGTCCCTGAAAGGACTTTTCTGGGGTCCCCTGGCATACACTACCTTCACTTTCCCCATAGAACGGGATCAGATGGGTGCAGTACTCTTAAGTTACAGCAAATCCTTGTATTTGGCATTCCCCATGGGAAAATGAAGAAAGAGCTTTTGTCTTAGCAATATCCTAGGACTTGTAAAATAATGACACTCAATCCAATAATGACAATAGTGTGAGACAAGCCAGCACTCACAAATATGAAGCAGATGTTTGGGTTAAGTTTTAAGATAACACTGGATAAGATTGTCCCAATTCAGTTGGATCTTGATGAACGTGATCTTCAAACTAAATCAGTTCCCAATTTGCCACAGTCCATTGGGTCCAAGGCTATCGCTTCCAGTCCTCATGAATTTTACCTAAACATTGTATTTTGGTTTGTGCTAATTGTCTTCAGCCAAAAGAAAAAAAAAAAAGTAGTGTTATTACTTAGTTTTCATAGCTTGGTAGGCTGTGATCCTCGAGGGGCACTATTGGCTACTCGATTAGTTTTTATTGGCCACTCGATTAGGTTTAATTTAATTGGCACACATGCTTTTCCAATTCGGAACTGCCTGGTCTTTTGTACAGTCAGGCCAGGGTCTGCCACGGTGCCCCCGTTCCTGCAAGAGAGGTAGATGCCTTTTCCTGAATCTCAGTGAATAGAATTCCAGGCATGTGAGCTCAGCCTATAAAACACACTCATTGGAAACCAGTGGAATACACACAGGTTGGGCAGGCACCTGGCAGTAGGAGGAGGGGGCCATTGTGAATGTAACTGAACAAGCGAGGATGAGCTGACTCTCTGAGGGTATATCTGGCCATTGCCACTGTCCAGGCAGAGCTGGTTCTTAGCCAGAGTCTGGGCTCTGTATATGCTATTAAAACATAAAACTTGGTAATAGTTTCTGTTTAGTTCTCTCAATGATTCTCTAGCTGTTACTAATGCTTTTTCCTCTTAGGGCTTGAAAATTATATATTCACCATGACCCATGCTTATAAGCCTGTCTGAACAAGTTTTGTCATTCAAGGTTCTTTATACGTGATGCACAGTCTTCTGACCTAAAAGGAGAAGGCTTAGCTCACGTCTAATGCTGACTAGAGTCCCCCCACCCCATCTCAGCATCCACAAGACAGAAGTGAATGTATAAGAAATTAATATTTAATATTTTCCCCTGCTAATAAAAATATTTCATTTGTATTTGTGTATTTCTGAAGGTTTTCTAGTTTAGATCTGTGCAATTTCACCATCAATCATTTAAAATTGTGCTGTCCATTATGGTGGCCAGTAGCCACATGTGGCTATTGAGCATGTGGAACATGGCTCATCCAGATGCACCTAAAGTATAACACACACCAGATTTTGAAGGCTTAGTATATAAAGAAAGAATGTAAAATATCTCAATAGTAGCTTTTACAAAATTGATTGCATATAGACGTGATAATATTTTGGTTATATTGGCTTAAACAAAAATATTATTAAAATTAATTTTACTCATGGCTACTAGAAGATTTAAAATTACATTTGTGGCTCCCACATTTCTGTTAGACAGTGCTGATCTAGAGGCTGGCATAGGGTCTCTCAGCACCAGTTCCTTGCCCAGGAACTTGAATTAGAACACTTGATCTCATCCGCACTGGCCTGAGCTCTTCCACGTGGCTTCACCACCCCCTCAAACATTGTCCAAGAAAGCAATTGGGTGTCAGTAAGGATTAGAGCTGATGACTGGTTTCTGGTTGCAGCCTACCCTGGCATGGGAAGCCAGCTGCGTAAGAGGTTACTGGACATGTTGCAAGTTATGTACCTTCCTACCAGGGAGACAGACTTAATTTCCAGGGACTGGGCATGCAGAAGGCCAAGGCCATTCATTCTACTCAACTGAAATGATAACTCCAACCTTGAGCAGAAAATGTCTCTCTCAGAAGTAACAGGATTAGGGGATCAGCAGTGAGAAAAATTAACAGCAACCTTTTGGTTTTATGATTCCAGTGTTAAAATTGTATTTCCCCTGTCCCCACGTGGCCACACGGTTGGTATTTCTTGGGCTCTGAGTCATGACACCTCTCTTTCATGTTTGATCACTAGGAATTTTTCTATAATTTGCCTTTCATTTAGTCAAAGGTGAATTTTATTTAACTTTTAATATTTATTTTATTGGTTTTTAGAGAGAGGAAGAGAGAGAGAGAGAGAGAAACATCAATTTGTTGTTCCACTGATTTATGCATTCATTGGTTAATTCTTGTATGTGCCCTGACTGGAGATTGAACCCACAACTTGGGTGTACGGGGGTGATGCTCTGACCAACTGAGCTACTCGGCCAGGGCTGAATGTTGTTTAACTTTCATCTTTTGGTGGCTTGTAGAGTCATGAGCTCCTATCATATTTAAATCAGTGGGTTAGCATCAGGTTATCTCCCCAAGGCAATGCAAAAGAACACTGTGTGAGGTTAAAGCTGACAGCTGGCTTCTGGTTACAGCCTTCCCTGGTGTGGGAAGCTGGCTGCATGGAACCCACTGGAAATGCTGCAAGTTACGGAGCTTTGTCGAGCATCTTGAAGCAAATCTCAGACACTACGTCTCACATAAATACTTCAGTGTGCATAATAAATAAGGACTTTTCAAAGAATATACCCACTCTGCCATTTATCACTTGAGAAGATTAATGACCGTTGCTTAATATAAACTACTATGAAGAGTGTATTTGAAATGCCCCACTTTATCTTAAAAATGTATTTGTACAAGTTATTTGTTTGAAGCGGGACCCAAGCAAGTATCACAAATTACATTTGGTGGCTATGCCTCTGAAATCTCTCTATTCTACTGTAGCTCCTTTCCTACATGCTGTGACGTATAAGAGAAAAGGTAGCCTTTGTCTATAGACACTCCCACAGTCTGTATGGGTGGACTGTTTCCTCGCGGTATCAATTAACTTGTTCTGCAAACCCCATATTTCCTGTAAATTGATAGTTGGACCTAGATACCTAAATGATAGGCTCAGGTTCAATTTCACGGTCAAGAATCCTTCATACGAGGTGCCATGTACTTCTCTTGGCATCACACCCTGTGACCCATAATGACTTTACTGTCCCACTTTTAGGAAAGCCAAGATTGCTCAGGATGTGACTGATCCCGCAATATAAAGCTTCCCACCAGCATCTCATCTAATGGCTCTGCTCTCCGTCAAAGAAGCACCATTTTATACCTGAATTAAGAATAGGGGACATATAATCTCCTAGGGCATATCTAGAATAGTGAGTGATATTTTTATATTTTATGACAAGTTTTAAAGGGGAGGGGCAGAAGAGAATGAGAGCTGTGGATATGAGGAGACAGAGACGGGGAAACCTGGGCCTGTTAGCGTCTTGGAGTCCTCAGTGTTAATCAGACCTAAAAACACCCTTAAAACATAATCAAGTCGGAGTAGAAGGAACATGGATCTGTGAACACCAGCTCTTAAATTTCTAGTCAGAGACAGTGTGTAAAGAAAGCAGACTGTCCCACTAGATCACTCAATCCTGTGACTGACAGCATAAGACTAGAAGCACTTTAAACCTCAGAAGTGGGAATTTGAAATGCAGAATATCAAATACTCAGACCAGTGTCATCAATTCGAAATGCAGAGGGATTGCACACGCAAAAATAGACCTTAGGTCATTATTCAAAATACCAGATGATTCAGAGGGTAAAATAACCAGCAGAAGGTTCCACGGAGGCCCTTTCTGATTTCGGCAGAGCTGGAGCTCCTGGACTCTTGACTGTGATGAGGGGAGTGGGCGCAGCAGGGTGGGATACAAGGGCACTCTGCAGAGAGAACAGAAGTTCCCCAAAGTGGGCCAGAAACAAAGACCCGATGATGTTGGCTCTCAGCCAGTCTCGCGTGGCTCATCCCATGGAGAGCTCGTGCCCTGCCGACCAGGGTTAGGAGGCAAAATTACTCAGAAATGGAGATTCCCGAAAGAGGGTTGGAACTCCAGCTATTTCTTGAAGCCAGTTCAACTGCTGCAGTTTTCATGAGAGAAACACGAGGAAGATCCAGCATGGTGGAGAAAGACATTGACTGGCAACTGTCTTAGTTGACGACCTTGTACGATCGTGCTCAGATTTTGAAGCCCCAGGTTTTGCTTTCATAAGTAAAGGTGTATTGTGCCCTTGTACTTCTCCTGAAGGGTTAAGTGAATTTAAATTTAAAGCCAGAAACACCCACTGCTTTTGCTTGTACTCCATGGATTCATTTGGTCAGATTTCGTCCGATGTTTGGGCTGAAGGAGCCCCTGTGGCCTCTCTTCTGCGAGCTGGTCGGGACCCTTTCTACTGCCTCCGAAAGGGCCGAGTCTCAGGAGGCGCCACTTAAATTTAACAGACTGCAACTAATTCTCCCCAAAGACCGGGCCTGACACTGTAAGCAGCGTTACGTGAGAAGACGGAGCTCAGTCTGCCGTTGTATCCATTTACAGGGGAGTTAGCAGATTTTCATCCGAGCCATAAATCTTGGGGCTTCACCAGCTTTCGGCTTTATTTAGAAGCTTCTGTTCCAGGCCCACGCCACCCTACCAGGCCACACCTTCCTCCGGTGGTGTTGTGACAGCTTTCACGGGATCCTGCTTCACAGTGTGACAGGGTGTCGGCAAGAACGGTAGTAAAGTTACAGAGCAGGGGGAGCATGAGAGCCGGGCTATTTATAACGTTGCCCTTTTTCTTTGTCATGTTCAGTACTGCGAACATGGCCCACTTGTCAAGTTATTGATCCAGGTGCAGTTCCGAAGTGAGACTGCTGATTTTTAAAGTAAAAGTGTAATTTGTAGCAATCCATTGATACTTTAAAACCCAAATAAAAATTTTTATAGCTTTAATGAGATATATGACACAATCCATCCATTTAAAGTCTGCAATTCAATGTCTCTTTGTACATTCACCAGGCTGTGCAACCATCATCGAAATCTGACTTTAGACATTTTGTCACTTCTAAAAGGAACCTGTACCCATTAGATGTCACTCCCCATTCTCCCCACCCCCACCCCCACGCAAGCCCCAGGTGACCATTAATCTTTCTGTCTGTATAGATTTGCTGTTCTAGACATTTCACAGAAATAGAATCATACACTATGTGGTCTTTTGTGTCTTGTTTCTCTTGCTGAGCATAATGTTTTCAAGGTTCACCCATGTATCAGTACTTAATTTATTTTTATTGCCGAATGAATGACATGCCATTGCGTGGACCTACGTATCTCATTTACGCATTCCTCAGCTGGCGGACACCCAGTACAGAAAGTTTATATAAGAGAAAACAGTGGCTCGTGTACAACCTTGGCATTTATCTCGGTCGTCCGTTATGCGTGACCTGCAAGAACTTCTAGATCCTAGTTGAAGGGCTGGCTGTGAGTCAGGATACAGAAAATGAGTTATAGAATGTGCGGTGTTTCATTTGGGCATTTCTGGATGAGCACAGCTTGCCCTCAAACCTTTGCTCACCGGGCCTCTAACAACCTATGGTCGTGCTTCACCAGCGGCACGAGCGCCTTCTAAAGAGCTCTGACCGGGTGTGACAAGCCTGTCAGTGATGCCCGGCAGTTTCTACCTGGCAATGCTTCCATGAGGGTGTCCTAAGTAGCCAGGGACTTCCAGACTCTCCCAAATGAAACCCATTCTCTTGAGTCAAGCCTTTCCCACAGTGGCCCAACTCTGACTCCGGGGAGGGGAGGTTTGCATAAATCTCAGGCTGCAGAGATGCCTCTGGTGTTGTGTCTAAAAACTCACAGCCATATCCAAGGTCCTCTAAGCTTTCTCTTATTTTAAAAGTTTTATAGTTTCACATTTTACATGCAGGTCTATGATCCATTTTGAATTAATTTTTCTGAAGGGTGTAAGGTTTCTGTCTAGTTTCATTTTTTCTTTTGCATGTCGATGTCCAGTTATTCCAGCACCACTTGTTGAAAAGACTATATTCTGACATTTAAAAATCAGTTTTCTCATTGTTTTTATAGAAGAAATAATTCTCAGAGCTCTTATTTTGTCATTTTTCTGACATCAACTTCCAAAAAGGAAGCACCAGTTTAGGCATCATCGTATGCTTTGCCCCTACTTCATGTTAGTGTCAATAGTTTTAACGTTTTACATTAGGATAGCTCTGTTTTTCCGAAGGTCCTGATGAGACCTGCAGTCATCTGCCACTGACAATGCAACTCAACACATTCGCCATGTACATTTGGGAGCAAGCTCTTCAGGTTTCCTTCTGAATCATAGCATTATAAAGCATCTTGAGACAGTCTGTCCTTAAGGGACCAAAACAAATAAATAAAAAACAAAATGATCTCTCAGTAGCTCGAATTAATTTGGTTTCATTAGTTCTGCACTTTTCATGCTCCCGTGACATAATTATTTGTAAATTATGTTCATAACTGTTTCCTAATTTGTAGTAATTTTATCACTCAGAGGATAATTGTTTATGTTTCCCTAGGATGATCAAAACAAGACTTTTAAAAACTGTGAAATTAAATCAGAAGGGAAATTCAAACAGTCACATTCCCCTTTGCTCTGACATCCCAGATGGTGCCTGTGATTTGCATTCATGGTTATGCAAAATGACAGATGTCGGAAGCAAATATTTTCAGCATATTAATAAGAGCAGTGCAGTGACCCGTTCTGTATTAGTAGGTATGACACTGGTGAAGAATGCTGAGGACTTCCTCAGACATAGCAAGAAAAACAGGTTCGTGAACTGGCTTCAGTTAGTTTAGTGTCTGGATCAGTAAAAAGAAAATCAGAAAACTGAAGCTTTACCTTCCTCCGCACCCGAGGCGCACTGTGTGGATCTGGCTATGTGCCTTCTGGAAGGGGGTGGGCTATGAACTAGCAAGTAGACTAGGAATACTAATACATGGATCGTAACAGCTCGTGCATCCAGCATCAGAATCAGGGAATGGGATGGTGCACACAATTTTTTTAGTATCTGACACTTATTTCGTTAAGCTCTGAAATGTTAATTTTGTCACTTTGAAGGAAATTCCTTTAAAACTTATCACACAGATAACTGCTTTCTTAAAGTGAATGGCATGGAATATAATTTCATTTTTATATCTCAGGCCCCTCAGTAGGAAAGTTGAAGAGGTTAATTTTACTGTGTGACATAGTGCAGGGGCCAAAGGGCCTGGGCTGCATCACCAGGTCCCCTCATTCAGCTCAGAATGCTGAAAACTGATTGAGGATCCTGAACCATGGTCTTATGAAGCCCAATGCATCTCAAGTGAGATGGTCAAGCATTATTTTGGGTGTCTCTGCAAGGGTATTTTGGATGAGATTAAATTTTAATTGGTAGAGCAAAGCAGATTGTTCTCCATAATGCGGTGGGCCTCATCTAATCAGTTGAAGGTATGGATTGCCCAAAAGACCAACCTTCTCCTGAGTAAGAGAGAATTGTCCAGCAGATTGCCTTCAGGCTTTATCTGAACCACTAGCTCTCTTGAGTCTTCAGGCTGCGGGTCCACACTGCAGGTTAACATTTGCCAGCTTCCATAACCCTGTGAGCCAATTCCTTATAATAAATCTCTTTCTATATATACCCACATCTTATTTGATTTCTCTGGAAAACCCTGACTAATAATTTTCTCTCTCTCTTTTCATTGTTTAGCATTCCCACCCTCTTTTTTCTTCTACTTGTTTGGAGGTTGACCCCTGACATGGACTGTTCTTGGGTTTCTCTGACACTGTGGTGCAGAGTTCTCCAACCGCTGACCATTTTTCTGTCTCCTTTGGCCCTTTCTTTCGTCCCCAAAACAAAGTTTCTTCAAAGTTCTGTACTCAGCTAACTTTTCTTCTTCCTTCTCTGTCACTTCCTTGGGAGACATCATTCACTTTCTCAGGGCCCACTATTACCACTGGGGAAGAGAATAGTGTAGAAGCTGAGAGCACCAACATTCCATTCTCCAGACACCAATGGGGTGGACCATGATTCAACTCAATTCTGACACTAACCACCTGGGTTAGTATCAGAGTCCACAGACTTAAGCATGTAGTCCCATGAGACAGCTCCCACTTCAGATGCCAGTTGGAAGTTCTACCTCCCCTGACCAACCAGCTAGAAATCAGGGGAACTATCACCCCCTCTTCAGGTTCAATAATTTTCTAGAACAGGTCACAGCACTCAGAGACACTTTACTTAGATTTACTGTTTTATTATAAAAGATTCAGCCGAGAAGCAGCCAGGTGGAAGAGTTGCATAGAGCAAGGGCTGGGGGAGTCCAGAGTTTCCGAGCCCTCTCCGGTGTGCACCCTCCCAGCACCTGGAGATGTTCACCAACCAGGAAGCCACCAAATCTTGTTATTCAAGAGTTTTTATGGAGCTTAATCTCCGGCCACTCCCCCACCCCTTCCCAGAGGGTAGTGGGTGGGGCTGAAAGTTCCAACCTTCTAATAACTTGGTCTTCCTGGTGACCAGCACCATCCTGAGGCTAATGTAGGTGCTCCGCCCTGCATGACCTCATCAGCGTGAACTTGGATGCGATGCGTAGGAGTATTATGAATAATGAGACATTCCTATCACTCAGGAGCTTTCAACCATTTTAGGAACCCTGTGGCAGGAACTGGGGGCAAAGACCAGATATATTTCTTATTATACCCCAGCCCCAGAGCCGGATTGGCTGGGTTTGAACCCAGGCACCGTGACTTATGAACTTTGTGACTTGGGTTCATTAAGTCATCTCCATGTACCCCAGTTGCCTAATTTTCTAAATGGCAACAATAATAGCAGAACAATAGCACTTAGAACAGTGCCTGGCACACAGTAAGTGTTTACTCACCCCCAGGCTCATCCCACTGCAAGATAAAATGTTAACTGCTCTATGTTGCCTACAGGTAAAATTCCAAAGGGCACTCAAAGCTACCTATTTTGCAAAATCCTCAATCTGTATTATTCACAGCAAGTATTTATTAATGTTAGGCAGAGGTGGGTTTGGTTAGAGACGTCCTTCATTCTAAATGGGACCTTGGGGAGTGTTGGCTGTGTGTGTGTGTGTGTGTGTGTGCATGAGTGACATTTTGACAACTCCACCCTCTGGAATGCAAATATTTAGAAAGAGTACATCTAGTTTTTCAGTTAAGCTTATCAGTATAGTAACACGTACAGATAAGTTCCAAATCAAGACCGAAGAAAAAAAAGTTTTCCAAATGAGGAATTGATAAGTGATTTGGCCAAGATATTTAAATAAATCATGTTCCTGGTTGCGGCCAGAATGCCAGTATTTTTATTGTAAAATGGTGACTCAAATCCAGATGCTACAGGGCAGAGCTTTCTGTGTTGCAGGAAAGCTTTGAATTCCAAGGTGCAGGTGCCCTGACTCCCCCCAGGGTATGCCACAGTCTCATGGAGACGGGTAGAATCTGTTCATTCGTTAAACCGACTATAACACCACCGCATGCCACAAGGTCAGAGACAAACCCGCGCAGGAAAGCCAGGTTGCAGACACTAACCAGTCTTACACGTGCACTCGCCTCTCCCTTGCAGCTCTTTTAGGGTGCGCACGGCAATTTAGTTTGTGAGGGCCCAGAGTCTTTTGAAGGATTTGCTTGGAATTTGCTTCTTCACACCAGCGAGTCCTGTGCATCCGCCACACCAGGTCACACCGCTCCAGAATCTCCTCCAATGACCTTGTTTAACCCTAGCCCTGCTCTGCTGTCGCTCCTGTTCCCCCTGCCCTCCAGGTGCATGGGGTCTGCGCCTGCCCCCTCCGGTGCATGGGGTCTGCGCCTGCCCCCTCAGGTGCATGGGGTCTGCGCCTGCCCCCTCCGGTGCATGGGGTCTGCGCCTGCCCCCTCAGGTGCATGGGGTCTGCGCCTGCCCCCTCCGGTGCATGGGGTCTGCGCCTGCCCTGCAGGTGAGGGCTCTACTGCATCTCCTCCTTCCAGAGCAGGCTGGTCCAGCTGGATAGACTCATGTGCTGTCATTCTCTCATGTCTCCCTGTCCCCTGCTGATATGCTCTGCCCCTTGTCCTAAACACCAGCGAGCAGTTCTGACTTCCACCAGCCCTTTAGGGACTCAGCATCGTTCTTCTCCAGCTCTCCCATTCTCTCTCCCAGGACTTGAGAACACATTTCGAGGAGAAGCCATGTGTCTAATTACCTTCAAAGGTGTCATTAGGACATGCTTTCTGAAAAAAACTAGTGCATTTATACATTCAAATAAATTCTCTCTCTAAGACACAGATATGAAGCCTCCATAGTCAAATTATTTCCTGAACTCTTGCACAGACTTTCAATCACATGTCTTAGTTTTAATTTTTTATATTCTAATCCTGATCTTAAATTCACCAGCATTTAAAGATTTAAGCATCAGATCATCTATCAGAATCCCAGGGATGTTCACATTTAATTAAAAACAACCAAAAAAAGACATTTCTTTAATAATTTATTAGTCTGTTATTAACCACTTAAGCATATAATAACTCTAACCTTTTGGAACAAATGACTTTTATCTTCTCTCTTTTCTGAAAAATCCACAAATTTCCACTAGCTCCTCTTGGTATGTGAACTACTTTCCATCTGAGGTAACACTCCATTTTTTGACTTCACTACTTGAAAAGTCGTCCTTGACAACGACTGGAGAGATGGAGACAAATGCAGAGTGAGCCTCCTCTTTGCAGAGATGACGGTATTTGTCTTTACCTCCCCTCCCTAGTTCCAACAATCTGGTCAAAATGATACACAATATATTTCTTTCTTTTTTAAAAAAATATATCTTTATTGATTTCAGAGAGAGAAAGGGAGAGGGAGAGATGGAAACATGAATGATGAGAGAGTCATTGATCGGCTGCCTCCTGCACACCCCTCACTGGGGATCAAGACCCCAACCCCTGCATGTGTCCTGACTGGGGATCGAACCACAATCTCCTGGATCCCAGACCAATGCTCGACCGCTGAGCCATGCCCAGCTGGGCCACAATATATTTCTTAAAAAAATAAATCCATCTCAGAGCTGGAAAAGAAAGGGTGTGATGCGTGAATGTGAATTTGGGTGGGGAGATTTCTGGGATATCGAAAGCAAATGGCATCAGATCCATGAAGAAACCACGGCAGAGAGATACACGCTCCACACGGGCAGGTGAGCAGATTGTTAGCAGGAGAAGTCATTGTCCCAGAGGCAGGTGGCCCAGAGAGCCTGCAAGCTTAGGGTCTGCAGAAGCAAACACAGGCATTAGTTTAAAGACTGTGCAGCACAGAAGCACTGTTGGTTGGTTGTCCCGAGGCTCTGTTCCTCGGCATACAAAAGCCCCTGAACATCAATAGGGGCAAGGATGAACAGTTCAGCAGAAATATGAGCCACAGCCCGGCCGGCGGGGCTCAGCGGTGGAGCGTTGGCCTAGGATCCAGGCGATCGGGGTTCGATTCCCGATCAGGGCACATGCCCAGGCTGCAGGCTCGATCCCCAGTCGGGGGCGTGCAGGAGGCAGCCGATCAATGACTCTCTCATCATTGATGTTTCTATCTCTCCCCGCCTCTCCCTTCCTCTGAAATCAATAAAGACATATTTTTTTTAAAAATGTGCCCCAGATACTAACAGTCCAAAAAATTGCAATGGCCAGTAAGCACATGCCAAGATGGTCAAGCTCACTAGGAGTAAGATCGGTGCAAATGAGAATGACAACATGCCACGTTTTGCTTATTTCAAAGCTGACACTATGCTGTTTAAGTGTGTGTGGGGGTGAACTGGCTCTGACCTCTGTTGGGGGGATTTAAAGGTACAGCCCTGAGATGGCAACTTGGCTGCATCTAGCAAAATGTCACCCATAGTCTCTGACACAGCGACTCTTCTCCTTGGACTTTCTTGCACAAATACACATGCAGAAGACACACATCCAAGAACATAGCGTGCAACGATGCTTGCAGTGGCTGATCATCAGAAACGATCGAGGGAAATGAAGAGATAAATGTTTAAAAGGACAGACATAGAAAGAGCCTTCAGATATACTGTCAAGTAAAAAATTAAAAAGGAATCTGTAGAATGATATAGATAGTATGATCCACCTGTATTTTGAAAACCCACTAGCCTTACGTACAAACATACATGCATACAAACACACATGTGTGTACATACATATGTAAATACATAGAGAAGGTGCATTAGTTAGAAGCCCTTCAGCTGTAATAGCCGGAAACTTGGCCACAGTGGCTTCTCTTTGTCACCGGGCAGGGAGCAGCGAGGGGCCAGGCCAGATCAGGCGCAGCAGCTCCTGTGGCCTCCAGGGCCCCCGGCTGTTTCCACGCACGGTTCCAGCCTGCGGTCCTCAGAGTGCTGGCTTCTGTTCCCACGCGTGTTGCCTCACCATCACAAGGTGAGCGCTACCCTGCCAACCTCATTTCCACCTTCCAGCTACGAAGAAAGGTATTAAGAGAGCGAAAACTTTCCCACCCACCCTCAGCCCAGAACAGTCCCATGCCCGCCCCGCTGCAGAGGAGCCAGGGCGACACCCAGGTCCCCACTCTGCCCACAGCCAGGGTTGTGCTGAGGAGGAAGGAGAGGAGACCCATACGAGGGTAAATAAACATTTCCCATGCAGAAGGGAAGCAGGAGTGCGTGAGCAGGGAGGGCAGCCCCGCGGAGGGGAGGGGGGCTCCCTTTTATTTAACACGCTTCTTTCGTTGTTGATTTTAAAGTAATGTCAAACAGACAGAAAAGTTTCAAGAATAGACGAAAGTTTCCTGAACCATTTGAGAGTGAGTTGCTGATATGATGCCCCAACACCCTGAATTCTTTTTCCCCAATATGTTTTTCTTGACTTTTTAGAGAGAGAGGAAAGGAGAGGGGGAGAGAGAGAGAAACATCTATCGGCTGCCTCCCATGTGCCCCCCAATGGGGATTGCGCTTGCAACTGGGAATCGAACCAGCGACCTCTTGGTGTATGGGACAAGGCTCAACCAACTGAACCACACCGGCCAGGGCGCCCTGAATTCTTTAGTTGTTAACTCCACCATCAAATCACGGAATTAACAATGAATTCTCCCTGCCATTTAATCCACAAGTCTCATTCAGTGCATTCTTTTCTCTATGATCATATATTGCATTTTCATCGATGATTTTCCTTGATGTCAGCTATTTGGGGGGAAATATAGATTATTTCTATTAAAATGCGTCTTTCCAATGAGTTTTTGGGGTACAGGCTGGAACTTGTGAGCAGAGGTTGACCATACACAAGGTCTCTGATCTCAGCGCTCAGTGTAGGAGGGATGCTTGGGTTGGGGCAAGTTGCACTAATATGGGTCTAGACTCTGAGAGGACTCAAGTCCCCCACCCCCACTCAGTTGCTTTCTCTGTTTATAGAGCAAGCATGAGAGTGGCCTTGCCAATTGGGACACAATGTCTGTGTGGGCATCAGGCCCTCTGAGGTTAGATGGCAGCTGTTCAGGAGTAAGTCGTCTGGTGTGCCTGGTGCCAGCACCTGTTGACCTTGTGGGAAGTTGCATTGGAGCACAGCCCCTCCTGCTGGGGGAGGGGAGGCTCTGGTACCATTCGGAGTGTTGCCAGGCAACCTAGGTCTTCCAGGTCAGACAACCCTGTTTGTCTTTCCACAAAGTATATAGACAATTCATAAATAAAGCATATTTAATTAAAATTTAGATAAGGGCACATAAAGTAAGACTTTTATTTTTGCCTCCCTCCCTTCCATCACTGTCCTCAGGTGTCACTGCTTTGAAACCACCTTCAATGACCTGCATGCATGGCCCCTGCAGGAAAGAACATAGGGATAAACGTCCCAGAAACTGATGCTGTGATGATACTGTCACAAATGAGGAGTAGCCTCAGGGGGACACAGTGATTTAACAGTCTACTCTTTAAATAATGTGTTAATACAACAACTCACATGATTTGGGTGCAATAACTCCAAAAACTTTAATTGTTTAATCATGTAAGGCCGCATTTCATCAGTTTTCCTCTAATGTAGTTAAATCCACCCCCTGTCAATGTCATAGGAAACCTTCCCTCTCGATCTGTGTTTCCAATAGGGTAGCCACCCACTACATGTGGTTATAGAAATTAAAATGACAATAAACTAATTTAAATTAAGAATTTAGTTTCTCAGTCACAGTTGCCACATTTCAAGTGCTGAATGTCCACATGTGGCGAGTGACTGCCTTCTTAGATGACACAGATACTGGACATGTCCATCACCACAGGAAGGCGTTGGACAACGCTGCTGATCTGGGCCAGGAAACAAAATCTTAAATCATCTGATGTCCAAGTAACCCTGTTCAGGAGAAGCAATGTTCACAAAAGACTGGCGGACAGGTGTCCATTCCTATGGTTTCTTTGACTCAAGCAAGACCATCAATGGTGTTTTTGGGTCACAGCATCTTGGCTGTCTCCAGAACTGTTTTCGTTGAACCAGAGCTTGGGATTTTGTTCAAGAACTCATTAAGACATAACCTCATGAATACTGCTGTGCCAGAAAATGAAGAATTGCTCAAGTATAATGGGGCTCTTTCAAAACGACATAGGTGCCAGTTTGGTGGGGAAGTTACTGGCTAAATATGGGGGAAACTGAACAGCAAAATATCTAATGATAAACTGGATTATAGAATAAGCCCAGCATGGAAATGAGTCCCTGCTGATGTAAGTAAAAGCCATACTGTAAAGTGCCAATGAATAAATGCGGGAGAGACAGAATGAGAACATCACCACTTGGCTGTCTCTACAGTCACAGTTGTTTCAAGCAAGAATCGGCAATAGAAACGGTGGGTGAAAGTTGGATATGGAACAAAATATCTGCGTAATATCAAAGTATCTCATTACTAAGTATTTATTAACTGTAAAGGTAAAAAATAGTAACTTCGAAGTGAAGTTACCTTAACCAAGAGCAGGTATCACATGCCACCTGATGGGACACCCTGAGGACACAATACCACTCCTGAGATAATCCTGCCAAAAATACGTGGCCTGAACCTAGTCACAAGGGAACATTGGACAAACCAAAACGGAGGGACACTCTACAAACACCTGGCCCATACTGTTAAAGCAGGTCAAGTTCTCTCAAGACAGAGAAAGACTACAGAAGTGTTCCAGGTAAAAGAGCAAAGGGACATGGTAACAAAGTGCAACTTTGGTCCTAGACTGGACCCTGGAACAGAAAAACATTCAGTCCTTGCTATGACCTGATTCTCTTTTATTTTTTATTTGTTTGTTTTTTAAAAACTATATCTTTATTTCAGAGAGAGGAAAGGAGAGGGAGAGAGAGAGAAACATCAATGATGAGTCATTAATCTGCCACCTCCTGCACACCCCCAAATGGGAATCGAGCCCGCAACCCTGGCATGTGCCCTGACCGGGAACTGAACCTCGATTTCCTGGATCATAGGCTGATGCTCAACTGCTGAGCCACGCCCGGCCGGGCCTGAGTCTCTTTAATCACAAGGTGACACACAGCAGCAAGTTGGAACCTGGTGGCCTCTTGGTGTTAGGCCAAAAAGCAAGAGCATCTCTCTGTGTGCCGCCTAATCTCCCAGCGTGCAGTTGGCGCTTGGTAGGGCCAGACCAAACCCGACCACGGCACGTGGGCATTGCACCTCTGCGCTGCCACTTGTTCGCAATCTCACGTCTTCCACGTCTTCCAGGTCTTCACAGGTAAGGTGGATTTACAGTGTGTTTAGGTCCCTGGGAGTAGGCTCCTGGGAGGGTCTTGCTTTTTAGCTACGTTTTGGGGGGTTTAGCTGTGTTTTGGGGGGCGTGCAGGAACACAGAGCTGGATGACTATTTCAGAGCAAGGGGATGGGGCCAGGAGGAGCAAACCACGGGGGTGGGGAAGTCGGGCTGCCCTGGGCTCCTCCAGACTTCCCTGCAAGTCTCTGTCCCACTTCTCTAGAGCAGCTGATGCTGTTTGTGACATGCATCTTCTGGAAGCTGTCAGCCAGAGACATTTGCTGAAACGAAGGCCATCTGTCCTGATGGCTGGACTCCAAGCTGAAGGGATCTCCCGAGGAATGCAAAACAAGAAACGAACTATCAGAGAAGGAAGACCTGACTCTGACCCTAGAGGCTTGGACACCCCGGCCTTCTGCGGAGCGCCCCCAGAGGATCCCAGCATTCCCAGTAGAGTGCAGGCTCCCGGTGGGCACAGGTCCCACTGTGTATGCTACTGCATCCCTTTTGAATTGGGGACGATGCTTGCTTGTCAGCACCGTACAGTCAGCATCTGTAAAGCGAATGACAGGTGTTCAGAGGAACCGGAATCCATCTGTTTGCAATGCTGGGGAGACAGATCTGGGCAGGTGAGAGGTGATCTAGAACGAATGGGCCTGCTGTGAAACGGGGATGTAATCGTCTCCATCCCACGTGAAGACGGACCAGCCTGTGGAGCGCTCAGTACAGCTCGGGCATCGGGGGCAAGCTCTGGTGCTCAGAGAGAGGGGGTTGGGAGGTGGAGATGGGGGGGTTAGAGGGGTGTGTTTTCCTTCTTTGGGAAGACATACTAGAGCATGGTGCTGGCTGAAGGAAATGAGGGCAGATGACAACTGAAGACGCAAGAGAGAAAGGGGTCACCACGGGAGCCCTGGATACCGGGAGAGGCCGTGCACCGTACAGCCCAGGGGAGAGGTGGCCTAAGGAAGAGGGACAAGTGTCCATGTTGCCAGATGTTGACACAGGTTCAGGTGTTTACTCCGCAGCTGGACCTGGGCCCGTTGTCTAAGTAGAGATGCCCAGCCGGCTGTTCCTGCTAAAACACTACCACTCAGCCTCTCTTCCAGAATAAATAAAACCACTGGGTATGGAAAAGGGGAATTGTCTAAGGGTGAAACTAAGAATGGTGGAGAAACTTGAAACTGATGATCACTCACTCCAGAATGACATTCTCCGTTTGCGTAAGGAACCATAATGTGGGTGCCAAAATGGAGTATATTTTTGTTTTAATCACCGACTCAGCCCAGTAATGAAGTGGGTGATCTGCCATAAAGCACGGCATGGTTACAATGACTCAGAGGTACAGTCAGGTGGGGAACAGTGGGAAACAAACTAATGCTGCAGTTTGAGTAAAGAAGCAGGAGGCATAAATAAAATGCACAATTCTGCTCTAAATCAGGAGACAGCTAAAATCTTGAAGCAAGACTCCACTTGTGGACAATAAAAGTGGCTGGATTTGTTTCTTGGAATCTCTCAAACTGAACTCTCTGGGACTCTGTTAGATGGGCTGGTGTCGGGGATAAAGTGCTCTGGTCGGCCGACTTGCTAGAATTCACTCCCACTTTCCACCGACTTTGATCCCATCCAAAACTGTTCTGGTGAAATATGAGGTTATTTGACCTGATTCCACTGAAACCCTAATAAATGTTTAACCCAAACAGTGATTTAGGATTTATTTAATTATTTTTTTAATAATTAAAAAATATATCTTTATTGATTTCAGAGAGAGGAAGGAAGAGAGAGATAGAGAAACATCAATGATGAGAGAGTCATTGATCGGCTGCCTCCTGCATGCCGACTGGGGATCGAGCCTGCAGCCCGGGCATGTGCCCTGACCAGGAATCAAACCACGATCGCCTGGATGGTAGGTCGATGCTCAACTGCTGAGCCACGCTGGTAGGGCAGGATTTATTTATTTTTAAAATTAATTTTAGAGAAGGAGGGGGGAGGGAGAGAAACATCACTTGGTTGTTTCACTCATTCATGCATTCATTGGTGGATTTTTGCATGTGCCTTGATGGGGGATTGAACCTGCAACCTTGGTGCATGGGAATGATGCTCCAACCAACTGAGCTTCTAGACCAGGCCCAATTTAGGATTTAGAAAAGTGATTTTCAATTCAAAAAAAGAAAAAAAGAACTGACAGTACATTTTGCATTGCAGCCCAGTACGTAAACACACACTGGTTCTAGAACAAGCTGAACATGTCTCAGAAAACAGCCTCTATTCTAGAACATATGCTATTATATTCTGATCTCTTTTATTCTACTCTGTTCTGTTCATTTAAAAAAATTTCTGCTGAGAGCTTGCTAAATTGATTTATGCCCACTTAATGGGTTGGGAACCCATTTGAAAAACACAGGTTTAGAAATGTGTTTTTCTATTTCAGTTATCTCTATAGCGGAGTGACAGCTAGCCAAGATTACAACCTGGAAAACATTTGATCTTGATACTCAAGGACATCTAATTCAAAAATCAAAGGTGACAAAGATATTTATTTAACAAACAACAGCCACTTACTGCCTACTGTACCCATTACAGTATTAGGCTCTTTACAAACACTTTCTCGAATCTTTGTAACAACCTTGTAATTCACCGTGCGAGGGAAGAACCCCAACCTCACAGAGAATGTCGAGAAGTCACAAGGCTCCTAAATTGATGACGGGAAGCCAGCTGATGGACTTGCCATAGCTCCGCAGTTGCTGGGAACAAACAAGACTCAGTGGACCGGAGTGAGAGAGTTTACTTCTCTCAGCACAGCAGACGACAGCCGCTCAGTGACAGACCAGCATCCCATGGGCTGCGCCCAAGACCCCCAGTGGATGCCTGAAACCGAATACTGTGTTTTCCTATATATACATACCTATGAAAGTTTAATTTGTAAATTAGGCACAGTGAGAGATTGACAATAACCCCAGGGGCAGGGGGTTGGGAAGAAATGGGGTGTAAGTCAAAGGGCACAAAAGTCCAGCTATAAGTTCTGGGGTCTGAAGGACAGCATGGTGACTACAGTTAACTCTACTGTATTATATTCTTGAAAGCTGCTAAGAGAGCAGGCCCTGAATGTTCTCACCACACTCAAAAAGTTATGAAGTGGAGATGTTAACTAATCATATCGTGGCCCTCATTCCACATAGATACGTGTATCAGATTTTCACGTTACACTCGCAGTGTTATATAGTGGTACCTGTCAATTATATCTCAATAAGCTGGGGAAACCTTCAGAGGGTTTCCATCGCACCAAGAGTGAAAGGCAGACTTAGAGTGGAGATCTGAGGGTGAGTTAACCTGAGGGTGAGTCCCAGGCGGAGGCAGAGCCAGATCGAAGGTCATAGGTGGGAATGTGGTGGGGTCAGGAGCTGAGGCCACAGACGGCAGCAGAGCACCTGCCAGGGTCTCGTGGGCCAAGTTTAAGCTAAAAAAAAAAATGTTGCAGGCAATTACCTTTGTGGGGTAGGAATCAGGAGGAGGAGTGTGGCAGAAAAAACGATCTTTTACATTAAAAGCCTTGTAAAATTATTTGACTTCTAAGACTACATATATATATGACTTTGATAAAAATAAAAAATAAGGAATTTAAAAAAACACTGACGTACAAAAGAAAAATGTAGAAACGAAGGGACAATTTTAACAGAAGGCATTTGTCAGTGTGTAGTGGGAGTTACGCTTTCCTTTAGCAGATGGCTGGACACTGTTCAGCCAAACTCCACGATTTCTCAGTTACCACCAAGGCTCTAAATAACTAACACCCATCAATGTAAAACCACCTTCGCGCAGCCCCTGGGAGGGGAGGAATATTTAGCTCGTGTATTCAGCATTGATGAGGTGAAATGGCAAAATGACAAATTCTAGATTGATCTTTCTAGAAACAGAAGGGAGAAAATGTCAAGTTTTTAATTTCTTTCACATTCATGTTTTTTAAAAAAAGTCATATATTGGGTAGAATTTGCAAAAAAGTGACTTTAAGAATACAACACAGTCAGTAAAAAGAGTGTGGACATTGATAGTGTTTGCTTCCAATGAAACCTCGGGGGGATTGTTTTCCCAGGATACAGGGGTCCAAACCCTAGGACGTTCCCGCGCAGCCGATGTGACGGTAACTCAGGACACCTAGGGCCGCTGTGAAAGCGAAGGTTCTGGCTCACCTGCGGCAGGAGCAGGAGCGGAGCTGGAGCACCCACGAGGCAAGTCTGCAGGCCACACGGTGAGGCTCACCGGCTGTAACTCCTCACAGCGAAGGAGTCCTTTCCCCCTGCCTCTCTGTGCTCTAAAAACTGTCCTCCTATTAAACCTTCAAGGTTGATTTCTAAGCACTTAATTCTCAGGCAGAATTATTTCCATCAGCATTTTTCTCCTTGTGAAGTTTCTCCTTTTGTAAGTTGCCTTCTCCTTGGTTGATGAAAGAACCCTGGGCAGAGATGGGTTGCTCCTTAAAATGCCAAGTGTCCCAACAGGCCAAATCTTTGTGGGGGCCTCAGAAAGGGACATATGGTAGCTCCAGAAGGCCTCAGAGAAATGCTCAAGGTCACCTAAAACTTCCCAGATGCCAGCAGTAAAAGCAGGAGAAATGGGCAGCAGGAGCGTTTCCTGTTTTATCACCACCATCTGATGATCATGACAACTTAATTTGGAGACTGGATTATTATAGGAAACCCAGGAAGAAAATAACTATTCCTCTAGAAATGGTGGGATAATTGAACTAATTTCCTTATTTTGGGTTCTCATCAGTAAGAAATTAAAGCTATTAAAATTACTTGAGGCATTAGCTTTTCTATGCTCTCTTCAGTTCTTCATATAAGCAAAAACTGTCAGGCAAGGATTTTTATTATTACAAATGTAGTCAATGAAGGATCCTACTCAAAATCAAAGGTTCTACTCATCTCCGAGTACATTATGCAACTTAGCTTGACTGAATTGGTCTTTAGGAAAAATGCAAAATCAACGATTAACGTTAACACTAAATGGCAAGTTGTATTTTTCAAAATAACAGTCTTCACATAAAATGTGTTCCATCTTTTGCATGCTCTGATCAAAGGCTTTCAAACCCCATTTTTACCATTACTCACTTTAGGAAATCAATTGTACATACACGCACACACACAGGCAAATACCTACAGCATGCAGGATACACTGGTGTTTTCTGCTCTTCTCTTCCTTCCCACTAAAACGCTGCTGGTCAAGTCCCTCGAGGATCCCTTCACTCACGCATCACAAACTGCATGGCACACACTTTAGGTCATACATCACCTTGTCACATAACTGAAAGCACACAAGTTCCAGGGGCACATCTGTAGCGTCGGGCAGAGCTTTGTGAAGGCTCCAACCACCCAGCTAATCTACAGTGTTGGGGCCTGTGGAGAAAGGACGTGGAAGGACTGAGATGCTAAAGCTAAGATCAAAATGAGAGGAAGTCCAAAACCCAGTGTCACCCCACGGGCTTTTATACACTGCGAGCAATTACTGTTTCTCATTTTGAGACATCTCCATGGTCCTTTCCTAAACCTACTCGATAACTTAATAGTTTGTTGTGCCTTACTCACTTCTGAATAACTGGAGTATATACCCGAGGCTCGTGCTCCCATTTCTTCTCGGCAGGCTCTCAGCGCCTTGCGTCCTGCACCGAGTTGTGATGTGCGTACACGTTCCATGGACTCTACAGGTGGGCTTCTTTGGAAGGTGGGTTCTTTCAGAGCGAATTTGTGGTTATTTCTATGCTGCCCAGAGGCTCTACCCACCTGGTGCCACTTTAAATTAAAATCCTGGCTTGAGGTTTTTTGTTTTTTTTCCAGATGGCCCATATGGGGGAAATTTGGGCTGAAATCCAAGAGAGAGGTAGCCTGTTATAAGTGGTCAGGAGAGTACATGTGTGATATTTACATTTTACCCTTCCTTCAACAAAGTTCAAGAGAAACAGTCCTCAGGGTCCACCCCCCACTGGGGAACAGTGCTCAGCCTCAAGCATGGGGGTGTGTGTGAGACCCCTCACCTTGGGCAAATCCTGGACTTCACCTCCTGTCCTCTTGGATCTCTGAAACTTGAAAACAAAAGTTGTCCTTAACCTTTACGTCCCAACTTTCACTTAAGTTTTTAGATTGGGTACTCTTTCCTTCTCGTCAGCTCATTTAAAAAAATTTTTTAATCCAACGGTTTGAACAGTTTCTAGTAGGAGGGTACACCTTGCACCATAAGACTAGGCAGGTTTACAAAATTAACGACTCCCTCAAGTCATCTGAAATAAGACGTAGAAAAACCATTGTGTGTAATTCAGGTTTTATTGCTTATTAATTATGCCATTCCATACAATTTTAAGTAAACAGAGTTTGAGAAAATATATTGGGAGTGTTGACCAGTGATGGCTGTATTGATGAGAATGGTCAAGTGTCTGACACAAGGTAGTAGAGGCACCACTGCCACCATCACCTCCCGGAATTTGTACATTTTATATAAAAACAGTAAAAATAGTTCATTGGCATTTTACTAGCATTATTCTTGGTAATCTATGAACCAACGATAAGCTTGAACAATTTCAGACTCTTCAGAGAAAAACAAAGTACTTTCTTCCACTAGTAGATGTACCAGTTTGTTTCTTAAAAATCAGGCAAATCAACACAACAAAAAAGTACACACACAACCCCAATTTCAGTGGCCCTGAATTTTAATGTTTCTATCATATTATTTCAAGAAATAAATGTGACTCAGCTTTTAAAAATGAGATTAAGCCTCTTCACTGTGATTATACTTACTTTATAATTCAAATGATTTAACCGAAACCAATGCCAGCCCAGTAAAAACCAGGAATACAGCTCAGGGTGCTCTTATGCTAAGGAAACTTCTTTAAAACTCAGTTGTTCTTTAACAACTCAAACCCAAGCTGCACGGGTGTAACCGAGCACAGCAGTAGTTCTAAGTAGTTTTAAAGCTGGGGAGCAGAAACAGCATCACTGTAAACACACAAAGATATCAGTAACTCTCTGGTAAAACTGCACTAATAGTTTCCTCTATTAATGATTAAAAAAAAAAAGCATGTACTACAGTTCAGCATTTGCAATACTTCTATTATCACAAAGATGCTGGGGTTGAGAAATACATCTGAATACTCGAAACAAAACATGAAATGGGGTTTTATGCTAAATCATTTACAAGACCTCAGTTACCAAACAACTAACGATATACACTAGCAGATAAATAGAAATTTATTAAGACCACTGTCTTCAACAATACAAAAATTAAATATTAAGGCATCTTGTACTCCCATCTTGGTAATGCAGCGAGGAGAAATGTTTTAAATAGAAACCAGCACTTCCGTTCGGATGCGGGGCAGACTTGTTTTTATATTATATTCTTCTATTCCACACACCAGGAACGCTTCCATGATCAAACAGTACCCAAACCAAGAGAAAAGTATAAACAGATATTCATTCACTTACTAAAGTTCACCCTTGGCGAGGGGGACCCACAAAAACGAAAAAGAATATTATGTGTAAAGCTCAAATACCAGGATTTAAATTTCCCTGAAGCAACTTATGCCTCAGTGATTCCGGGAAGAGGAGAGGAACGCCTTTCAAGATGAGAAGCTTACTGATACAGACCGTGCTGCGGAGGGACTGCTCACTCAGTGTCCTACTCCCTGGGACAGGAGTTTTGGAAAAGGGCTTCATACTTAAAAAGACACTATCAGATCCACTAGAATAAGTTCATATAAATTAACATTGATTATTCAGTATTCTCATTTGTCCACTGACAAAGCTCAAAAGGCTCCCAAAGTATACGAACCAGTAACATTTTCACCTTTTATTAAGGCTGGGTTTGTGAAAATAATTTACTACAACCAAATCTCTTCATGAACTTGCAGCTTAAAACATTTTCACGTAGGAAACGTACAAAAACTTGTTTTATAAAAAGCCACCTCAATACCAGAAAAGGGTGACGGAAGATTTTGAACCCAGTTTGCTGTCTAAAGGATGCTCTTCCCTTGTTTGGAATTCCAAGCGCTATTCATCATCTTTTGTGCCACTTTTGCTTAACTATAAAAAAAGATAAAAGAAAGGTTCAGGTTTAAGCTATCATCGTGCGTTATTTCCACTTCATGTCAAAGGCAAACATCTACAGCTACTGGAACAGGAGACAGCAAGGTTTCACCTCCAGCTTTCACCATATCTAACACTTAAAATGGAGTCTCTGCAGATACCACCCCATAGAACAAAGGAGGAAAATCCCTCGAAGATTTCCAAAAACCAAACCGGAACCAAGAATATACAGAAGGTGCCATTTGGAAAATGAATGATAGCTTCTGTTTCTGTCTTCTTTATAAACAATAAATTCTTTTTTAATTTCTAAAATTTTCTATTGTGGTAAAAAACATAAGGTTTATCATCTTAATCAGACACTTCTTTTTTAAATCAGAGTTAATGTGAAAGTGCGCATACTTAGATCCTAAACCCATGTACTACCTTAGAAAATCCTGGGAAACACAAGAACCAAAAAGCGCACATTCTATTAGTGCTCTAACAGAAGAACGTTAGTGACGGTATTACCCTGTCACGCTGCCTCTCTAAACGCCACGGTACACTCGGGAGAGATCGAGGCAAATGACACCTTAATGTTATGATGCAGATAGCTTTGACCTTGTAGGCCCACTGAGAGGGCTGCCAGGACCTGCCAGGGGCTCAAAGACCACACGTGGAAACCACTAACTTAGGGTGCTGGAATTCTGAGTCCCAACCGTGACTATGTGGTAACCTCCCTCTTAAAAACATCTCTCCCATCTCCCAAGAGTGCTGGATTAAATTTTATATTCTTTTATAGCCTGAAATTCTAATTTGCATTAGCAAGGACTCTCTTAAAAAGAAACAAACACCTCCTGGAGCTAGGGGAGGCGAAGCACTTCGCCTTTGGGTTGCTCAGGTTATCCTTCTGCTCATTCATAGCTGCGACCTGCTGCATGAACAAGATGCATTCTCATTCTGACTGAGGCACCAGCTCAGCCTGGGACTGAGCCTGCACCCGGGCGTGTGCCCTGACTGGGAATCGAACCCGCCACCCTCCAGTGTACAGGATGACGCTCCAACTGAGCCACACTGGCCAAGACATGGAGCATTTTCAAGAGAGGGCAGACTTAGCTGGTGAGATGCCTATGAGTACACCTGGGAACATGGAGCATTCACCAAGCACCAGTGCAGGGGCTGCAGGAGATGCAAGGATGCCAGAGAGGCCTCTCCCACAGAGATGGCTCATATATAGCCAGCCTCTTGCCCAGGAAGGTGAGCAGCTGTTTCTCTATTCCATCTGTACCTCATGGCTCCCTACTCCCACGCAGTATTTTTGTACTAGAGTCTAGAAGCACAAAGATTATTTTAAACAGATTTTATAGAAAAGGCATCCCATGGCCCAAACAGCTGACTTGAAAATAAACTTTAAGAATATGCTGTTTGTAAGTTGCCCGTATTTGTAGGTCCTCACTAAACTCATCTTTACCTCTCCTTGGCTCACACTGAATACTTCTGACAGTACTGGCACTAACTGCATGCAAAATTCATTTCATGAACTTCTACAAAGAGAATGAACTTACTGTGTTAAGTATCAGTTTAACAGATTTGAAGCTACAAATCTGTGCGAGAAAAATACTGAGTAGTTGGCAGAAAAATTCAAAATGGAAAGTAAACAATTTTAAACAACAAAAACAGAAAATCTTTCTTGATAATGATGGGAAACAACTAGGCTCTGACCTAAATAAAATACTTAATTTCTCCTAAGAAATCAAAGCATTTCTTTCCGTGATGTGTTCCTTCAGTTTTCCTATTATCACTAATTGAGAGTCATAGTTAAGTATGTCCATCCTAAGACGTACTTACACAAACAGTCATACTTCATTGCAGTTATAAATACTTACATGCTGAGTGTAAAAAAGGAAAGAGATGTCCCGATGAGATCCAGAGGTGGAGGGGGAGAAAATGGGAGATAAAGTGTCATTATTCGATGGCAATAGTCACAAGTTTTTTGAAGACTAGAATAGAAGTATTGTATACCTTCACCACGTCAACCCAGTTCCAGCCTCGAGGAAGCTCTCCTTTGTGATCTAGAGGAGAAAAAAGAGTCACTTTATTTTTAAGACCAATCAGTAATTTTTAAATTAATTAATGTTGAAATAAATAAGATTATATACTATTCTGCACAATAGATAAAAAATTTAAATTTCATATTTCTAAGTTGAAAAAAGTCGATCACTGTGGTTCAAAGCACTGTTTTCCTGGGCACACGTGCCAAGTATTTCAGGTGCACCCTTTGAAAGTTCCCCTAATTTCATTCAAGACAAAACTTGATAGCAAGGAAAAAATATGGAGGTGAGTTGGTAATGCCAGGAAGAGAAACTGACCAACTTACTAGTTTCATGCACTTGTACAAAGATCCTGCTGCTTACAAGGTCACTGCTTATTTCAGTAAGAAACTGTGCCAAGACCTAATGGTGTATCAGACGTCATTTCAGGTGAAAGCTATATTTCAAAAAGTTTTCAATAGTACACATATTTGCCATAGAGGTAAACAAACAGAAAAATCCCAAGCATGCCAGAGAGGTACCAGCAGGACACACGTCTGTGTCCTATTCTAATGCTCCCGAGAGTCAGGGCCCACTTCTTCTTCTACCTTCTTCTACCTTCTCGGATGTCCTCTCTCGTGGTGAAGCAGGAAGTATTGTCAACACACGCCTGTGACCTAATACAGCCTCTGATCCAAATGCTCCAAGAGTAAGAGACTAATCTAAATGTAAACAAACTTACTAAGCACCCATATCGCACTAAAAAGCAACGCGTTTATTTGTGTTAGAGAACGAAAAAACACAAACCTGTTTTATCTGCCAGTTTACGTTTTTGGGCTTTGGAAAGCTGCTCTCTTTTCTCTTTTTTCTTACTTGATGGGGCTATAGTAGGAGTTTCAACTGAGATGATATTGCTTACAGATGTCTAGGGAAAAAAAGGAATTCTTAGACCCATGCCTTAAAACTCACTGAATTACACAAAATATGGCTACATCCTGAAATGAGTTGAAAGTTTTTAGACTTGTGAAGTAAATTTGTTCATTTGCTTATTAGTTCAGGTGAACTTAGCATATTGGTTTCACTCTTCTAAAAGTTCACAAGATGGACACAATGTTAGTGCAACTGTTGTAACCAAGTCCCTCAGAAAGATCTGATACCAGCATTATGGTGAAGCTCTGAAGCTCCAAGGCAACTTTACAATTTAGCTAATTTGCTATTCTTTGGAAGTTTAAATAAAAAATCACACATGCCTACTTAGATTACCAGGGTTCCCCAAAGAAATGAAGGAAATCTTTAAAACAGGGGGTGGGCAAAAGTAGGTTTACAGTTGTGAGTATGGGAAACAGAATTTATTCTTGTATTGCTATTTATTAATTATTATTTATTTGTATTACAACTGTAAACCTACTTTTGCCCACTCCTGTATTTCGGTTCATGTAGCCTAAGTTTACAATAGGCAAAATTTAAAATGCTCACGAGGTGCAAGCATTGCTATGGATGCTGTACATTAGTACTCATTTGATCTTTGCTACAGTCTTTTATCAGGTAGATGCTATTCTAACTGCCATTTTACAGGTGAAGAAACTGAGCACAGTGTGAGATGAAGAAACCTGCCCAGAGTCATGCAGTGAGTGGTACAGTGAGGGTCTGAATCCACCTGGTCTGGCCCCGCCCCGACCTTAGCTCCCGCCCTCGCTGCTTCTCCAGCTGCCTCCCAGTGTCCTGTGCTCCCCTGGGAACGTGGAAGCAGAACTGCTCGAGTGCACGATGCGGCCTTCGCCATCAAAACTTACAGCTTGGTTCACAGACAAAACTCACTACTGATCACGCAAACATTTCAGTGCAGGATGGCCAATACACAGATGCTCATGGTCGGAAAAGATTCTTTCCTAAAGTAATTCTAGAAGAAATGTATACTTTTCCTATTTAATAAAGTCCCCTTAAGCTGCAATACCTTCAAACTGAACTGTTTATAACTATATAAGCCTCATTAAAAATTTCATACATTAACTCTACATAAGAAATCCCCTTTCTGAGCTTTTTAGGAGATTTAAGTAAAATTGAAAAATATAGTTTCTACAATGTCTTCAGTTTTGGCGGGCACATGAAATATTCTAGTCTTATAGGAAAGGTAAAATATGGAGAGTACAATTTAATTTTTAAAGTTACATAGAAGCTAAGAAATCTAAAATTCATTGTTCTTATTTAACTCGGATGTAACTCACTTTAACTAATACAAAATCTCCTTTCAATTAAATAAAATAAAGTAGTAAAAATTAATTACTAACAGTAAAATCAAAACAATAAAAAAAACCTGGTAAAAACAAACCGCACACTCACTGTAGAATTGACGGGATGGTGATTCTCCATGAACTGCTCTTTGTTGTCCTTGGCATATTCGAACAATGTGTAGGTCATAGCGGTGCCGAGATTAACTTCCACCGCTTCCTGCAACTTGGCCAATATGCTCTGCTTTACGGCTGAGGATCTATAATGCATAAGAAATATACTAAGAGAAGAGCCAAAGAGTATTAAAAAATACCCAATGAAAACAAAACACTACTCACATGGTGTTGTTAAAGAAAGCATTCATAGATATAATTGGAGGTGTCTGAGGATATGTTTCTGTCCAGGAAATCTCTATTAAGAAGGCTTTGGGATCACCATTTTCACCTATCTGAAGAAAAGGGAAACCTTAGGCTTGTAAAAAGTGATACAAATACAGAATATTAAATTATGATCTTTAGAATGAATTCTTTCCAATGCTCATGATCAGGTCAGTGGTTAGAGCGTAGGCCTGCACACCAAAGGGTTATGGGTTTGATTCCCAGTCAGGGGCATGTACCAGGGTTGCAGGTTCCATCCCCGCTTCAGTTGGAGCGTATGCGGGAGGCAACCAATGGATGTGTCTCTCTCACATCGATGTTTCTCTCTCTCTCTCTCTCCCCCCGTCCCTGCCACTCTCTCTAAAGATCAACAGAAAAAATATCCTCAGGTGAGGATTTAGCAACAGAAAATAAATTTAAAAAAAACTGATGTCATAGTGACGTGTCCTCATTTAAATGCTTCAGAAAGTCCAAAGACATGATAAATCCAAACCACTAAATTTAAAAACAAAATCAACATTTTTAGCAACCTTTAGTCTTTTGCAGCAAAGGAGGAGCTTCTCCTACTCATGCCATTGTCTTACCCTATACTGAAATGAAACTGGACTTAATTCCCGGAAACTGTCATCTCCTTCATATATAGAACGTAATGCTTCCAGTTCCATCTGAAAGAAATGAATCAAATGGGTTTCGTTTAGTGGGATAAATGGATTAGAAACAGACGGCCTTTACTTTCTGATTCAAGCCCACTCAACTATGTAAAACTTGACTAACTCTTCTGGCCTTAACTGTTTATCATATATTTGGGTGTACCAACACATCACAATAATACTGATACTAATACTTTAAAACTATATGCCAGGCACCGCTAAGCATTTTACAGTGTATTATCTCTTAATTCTCACATCAATCCTGTGAAGAAAACCTCACGGTTTTTTCCTTCCCATCAGGGGGCAAATAAGATTTGGTCTAAAGCAGCTCCAAAGCCTGTGCCCTTTATCACCCTGCTAAAGAGCAGCCTCGGGCAGAAAGAGCATGAAGAAGCATTACTTATATATCTTATACTTGTAATCCTTCCCACAGATTGATATACAACTTGAAAAACCACTTAAGGACAATAAAAAGAACTTTGAAAAAATGATAGTTAGAAAAAGGTTGACAAGGATCTACCCCAAATGGGAAAAAGGACTGTCAGAGGAAATGTAACTAACTAATAATCCCTGCCTGGAAATATTTCTTAGAACGCTGAGGGCTTGCAGACAAGAAGACACCATTACTGTTGTGATTACTGATGACCACCTGAGAAGAGAAGCAAAGAGACTGCACGTGGACACATATTTTAGTTTTCAACAAAATGCATGTCATGACTTCTACAAACTAAAGATGGGTGGATTTGATCTATGTAGACACAATTTTAGCATATATTATTAAAGAAAGTGTTTGTGAGGACCTGGAAAAGAAGTAGTTCCTAAGACCTAGAAAGCATATACAAAACAAGATCTATGTAAACAACCCTTCTCAGAGAGGGTAACCTGATTGGTACATTGGGGAAAGGCACGAAACAGTCTACCTGGATTCCAGTAAGGCTCCATAGATTCCTTTTGCTACATTTACAGAAATTCAAACTGGAGTCAAGAATAACTGATAAGTGTCCTGGCCAGGGTAGCTCAATTGGTTGAAGTGATGTCCCGTACACCAAAAGGTGGTGGGTTCAATTCTTGGTCAGGGCACATACCCAGGCTACAAGTTCATGCCCCAGTTGGGGAGCGTGCGAAAGGCAGCAGATCGATGTTTCTCTCTCTCTCTCTCCCTTTCTCTCTCTAAATATCAATAATTTAAAAAAGGGAATAACTGAGATTAGGTTGGAACAAACTCAAAGCATAGTGCTACTCCTCCTGTCCTTAATTCTTTCCTATATTTTAATTAATGACCTAGACAAGAACAGACGTTGAAGGCAGGCTTGCCATGTTTGTTGATGACAATTAGGTGGGATAGTGAGAACAAGAATTGAAAAAGTCCTCAACGAAACAATCCAACAAGATGAAACTTGGCAGGGTAAAGTCCCTGGACACCTAAACACACAAGGACAGGGTGGAAGACCCACCGCTTTGCATAAAAAGTTTTCGCTGACAGTAAACCTAACTGTAGAGCACTGTAATGCCAGCATTTTAAAACGGGATGTAAACAGATTTATCATCTGTCCACAGACACACGATTCCAGGAGGATTTTTTAAAAAAAATGGACACCGAGAAAAGCTAAAAAACAAAGAAAAACCATTTAGTATGAGAAGAGGTGGTTTGGAAACACGGGGCAGGAAACCTGTCTTCAGGGATCTGGAAAAAGTACTCACGTGGGAAGGACCAACGTCCTCCTGGGCCCCGCCACGGGCGTTCCGACTCGGCACCACCGCGGGCTCTAAGGCCCGGGGCCCACGGGGGCTCGGGGGAGCCGACACCGCGCTCGTGCCCGGCTCAGGGGCTCACCGGCAAGAGCATTTCAGAGGGGACCCGGGTGCCAACGAGCTCGCTGGACTTCGGGTCCTTCAAAGGTAACTTACAACCCAGAGGTTCCACTGCACCTACCGTGCAAAAGCGCTGACTTTCAAGCAGCAGATTATCCTAAACGACCAGGGACCTGCTAGTCACCCAGGGATCTCCCACCCGAGTCCCGACCCCACCCCGGGGCCGCGAGGGGCCGCTGGCTCTCCGCCCTCGTGGGCCTCCCTTCCTCCGTCCACGGGACAAAACCAGGAGGTTCCCCCGGAGAGGACGCGCCGCCTCCCCCGCAACTCGACGTGCGCTCAGGTAGGCGACCACGGGGTGGAAGAGCGCCGCCGCCTCACACACGGCCAGCCCGGGGCGCCGGGTCATCTTTCCCTCCGTCTGAAGTTTAACTCGACTGCGTGTCAACAGGTTTGAAGTTGAAAGGTGACCAGGCGCCACCACGCACAACTCACTCACCACGCGCGGGCCGCCCCGCGGGGTTCCCGCGAGCCCGGCGCGCCGCGTCGCACTCTCGCTACGAGGGGGACCTGCGGCGACCCCGGGCCGAGGAAACGGAAGCCTCGCGGGGAGCGGGGGCAGCGGCGGGCGCACCTCCGGCGGAGCTCGCAGGGCGCCGGTCAACCGGGCACCCAGCCCCTCGGGCGAGGCCGTCCGCCCGGGCGCCGGGGGTCGCCGGGGGTCGCCGGGGCGGGCGCTGGGCGGCGCGCCTGCGCGGGGACGGGGGCGTGCAGCCGGGACTCACCTCCTGGTCCTCGTTGGCACTCATCGCGCCGGGCGCGGGAGCCTCCCGGGCGGACGGCGTTCGCGACGCCGCAGAGAAAGCGCGAGCGGCGGCCCCGAGGCCCGGGCGTCCCCGTTCCGCGCCCTGGGCTGCGGGAGGCACACCCTTCGCACCGCAGACGACGGTCACGCGCAGCCCCGGCCCTCGGGCGGCGCGAAGCCGCCGGCTGTAGGGCTGCGGGCGCGGAACCCGGGGCCGTGGCAGGCGGGGCTCCGGTGTGTCTGGGGAGAGACGGCGGAGCAGCAACGGCAGACGCCCCGCCTCCTCTCTCTTCTCGCTTCTCCTATTGGCTCCTTCTCTCTCCGCCCAGCTCCTGCTCCTCCCGGAAATGGAGCGTCTTCCCTACGTTTTGTGGAGCGGCGTAAAGTTTCTGGGTCGCGATTGGTGTAGAGCACTGTCACTCAAGCGCAGAAAGGGCTTCCTGGGCATGCGCAGGCGGGCAGGGGGAAGTCCTGCTTGCTGGAACCGGCGCAGAGGCGGCGGCTGCAGGAGCGGGCCCCGCGTTCTTAGACACCCCCGTCTGCTCCCCCTCGTCCGCCGCTGGCTGGGGGCGACCGGCCACAGCTGCAGCGGGCCCAGTGCGTGCGGCCTGGGTGAGTCCGGGCCCGGAAAGCTCAGGGGCCAGGCGACAGCGCCGAGGGAGAGGGCCGGCTCCGAACAATGCTGACTTAGGGGCCTGCGTCTGGCGGCCGTGTCTGCGGGGGCAGCGCTGGCGCTTCTCTTTTGGCCCCGCCGCCCCCGTTTCTAGGGCCTCCAGGTTCCAGGGGCAACGGGAAGGAAGAGAGTCCGCCCGTGGGGCTGCAGGGTGATATCTCCTCCTGTCCTGAATTCCGCGACCCTGGGCCGGCCCCTTGGCTTGGATCAGTTGTTGCTTCACATCCTCAGCATCAGCTCTTTGCTATCGCCCAGGCCTCGAGCTGTCGTTTTGTAGCTGAACGTCTTTGAATCTTATCCTTAGGAGCCTCGTCATACTCCCTGAACCTCCTAATTAAAAAATAGCGACCGCGTCCATTTATCTCGCACCATCAGGCCGCCTTTCTTTGCCGTGTGCGCCTGCCCTTTCCTAGAGCCCCCCTGTTGCCCCCACGCAGCCCCAGACCGCCTCCCTCGCGCGGCCTGGGCCCCGCCGCCTTCACTCGCTGCGCCCGCGCCTCCTGCCTCGTCGGCTGCTTTCTGCTGCTTTCGGGAGGAAGGAATTCCTCCCACACGCTGCCATCGCGGTCCCTACCACCTCTGCACCTGTCCTTTGCCATTCCCATTCCTTTGCTGCAGAATTAGCACGACCCAAAGTGCCAAAGCTTTTAAGGTAGAACGTGCAAGAATTTCTGATACAACTTCATTTGGAACAGAATTACAGTAATTTATAGCTGCGCCGTCCAGTATGGTAGCCAGTAGCCGTATGTGCAATTGAAATAGGCTAGACCTATTGAGGTGTGCTGTGAATGTACAATACACACCAGATTTTGAAAACTTGGTACAAAAAGTAAAATATCGTGTTAATGTAAAATGACAGTATTTTAGATACATTGTTTAAATAGAATATTACCATTAATTCCACCTGTTTCTATTTTTTTTAGCATGACTGTTAGAAAATGCAGCTAGGCTACACAGCAGGGTTGAATCTGCAGATGTGGAACCTACCACAGACACGTAGGGCCGACTATTTACAATAATTAGCATATTATTTTAATATCTCAGGAATTCAGAAATTAGATGTTAGTAATTACAGAGAAATTAGAAATAATTATTCTTTATTGTATATCTAAGTCGATTATTTATCTTTATAACTGAAGTAGGTCGTGAGACCTATTTTAATTTGACAATATTCCTGCTTTCTTGGTCTGCTTATCCCAAAGTTCTGAGTGCATTTTGAGATGTTACCTGAAAATATCGATATGTCTTAAAGTTGACTACCTTTGTAATATGAAAGATTTTTTAAAAAAATACAATACCGATAGTTACCAAGTTCCAGTAGGTCAATTTAGGAATTAAAGTTTTCAAAAACTTTTGATCTCTTTTGTATTTTCTGGACAGTTTGCGAACACTTCAAAGTCTTTTACCTTTTTGTAATTTTTTTTAGTGACAAAGATTCATATATTAGAAATGGGTATGGGCTTTTAAAAAATGAGTTATGAACGTATCAACATTTGTATTTCAGGTCTTTCTTAACGCCTTGAACATGAGCCCCACACAGTGGGACTTCCCAGTGGAATTATGTTGTCGGCCTATGGCCTTTGTTACTCTTACTGGCCTGGATGTAGTTTATAATGCTGTCCATCGAGCAGTCTGGGATGCTTTCTGTGCCAATCGGAGAGCTGATCGGGTACCAATTTCTTTCAAGGTGCTTCCAGGTGACCACGAGTATCCCAAATGTAGACCCAAGGTAATGACATTATGATTGCATGGGGGCTCCCCCTCTCTCCCTTGTGTGTGTGTGTGTGTGTGTGTGTGTGTGTCTTTTTTGTTCCTGTTGTCTGTACTGGAAAACCCCTGAGTTTATCAATTTTCCAGTTTTAGTGATGCATATAGAAAGCTCTGGGTGCCCGGGCCAGTGTGTTCAGTGGTTAGAGTGCTGGTCTGAGCACTGAAGTGTCTTAGGTTCAATTCCCAGTCAAGGGCACGTACCTGGGTTGCAGGTTCAGTGCTCGCCTGGTCAGGTCTTGTGCGGGAGGCAACCAATCGATGTGTCTCCCTCACATCAATGTTTCTCTCTCTCATCCTCCCTCCCACTCTCTCTAAAAAACAAAACAAAACAAAACAAAAAAATGGAAAAAATATCCTCTGGTGAGGATTAACAACAACAAAACCCAAAACCCTGGGCTTTATCTTGTCTGTAATACATTACAGGTATGTTTAATAGTAGTTATGTTTTTAATCCCAGAGGAATAATTATAATTATTAAACTTTTTACCCTATGAGCCTAGGTTTTCCTTTTTTCATTTGTTTAAAAAACAAAAAAAATCTAAGTTTCACATTCCCAGTTCATCATGACCAGCATCATTAGAGAATCCATGGTCTTTACAGTTTCACACACATTTTTTGAGCACTCGCTTTGTGTTAGGTACCTGGAGCTGGTGACAGAAATTTAAATGAGACATGCTCTCTGTCCTTGGGGAGTTCTACATAAACTGAAACAGCTTATTCAGTATGGAATGAGGAAAGGTAGCAAGTTCAAAACTGACTTTTAGGGTGGACATCATAGTAGAGACTCTGATTTACATAGAAAAATAATTATAATGATATAGTATTGCAGCTAATGTCAGTTTACTTAAGAAAGTTATATATATTGATTGACTTGTTATTTATTGTAATCATATGAGGTTGGTCTGAAAGTCAGTTAACAAGGCATATAGATCAAAATACCGTCCCCCCCCTTTTTGTGTGCCCCAGAGTAGTATTTCTGACAGTCTGGCCTCTGAACCAAGTACATCATCATCATCTGGGTTCTTATTAAAAATGTAAATGCCAGGCCTCCTGAGTTAAAGTCTGGGAGGGTAGGACCTATGCCTGGTCACCAGCTTATTCTTTTGCTTATGTGTTTGAGAACCACACACTGGAGACACAGTTTCACATGCTGAGCCCTAAAAACTGAGCTCTCTGAAATTGTGCAAGTAACAGCACCCTTGGCCCTTACACGTTTTTAGTTTTATTTTTTTATTTTTTAAAAAATATATCTTTATTGATTTCAGAGAGAGGAAAGGAGAGGGGGAGAGATAGAAACATCAATGATGAGAGAGTCATTGATTGGCTGCCTCCTGCAGGCCCCCTACTGGGGATCGAGCCTGCAACCAGGACATGTGCCTGACCAGGAATCGAACCCCAATCGCCTGGATCCTAGGTTGACGCTCAACCGCTGAGGCACGCCTGACTGGGCGGCCCTTACACATTTTTTAAAATATGGTGTTTGTGTCAGGAAAGGCCAGTGGCCCGGTACAACTCACCCCCTTTTCTCCTCGATCCATTCTCCAGTTCACGAGCTTTTGTTTTCCTTTGCCCAGTTCTTTCCTGAGTCCCCAGGTTTTTTGTGTCAGGTTTCCTTGCTGTTCTGGTCATTCCTCACTTGAAGTAGACCTGAGACTAACATGAGCTGGAGTAGCCTGGGTCAGTGCGGGTGCTTTGGAAGTAATTTGAAATTTCAGCGGGATTCTCTAGGGCCAATTCATCTTCTGCACCCCTTCCCACGACTTGGCACTTAGTGCTCACCCCCAAGTGACCACTGTTCTGCTTCTGTGTTTAAGAATTGTCCTTCATTTTTTCTGTCATCCGCAAGTAAGGTGAAATGCCATCCTGCCAATATGTCCTGAAACAAATGAAGCCATGTTGGGTTTTAGATAATAGTTTGAGCAGCTTTTATGAAACAGAAACTGGGATGGCGAGGAATACAAGTCAAATTTACCTGGAAAAGGCTGTTTGCTTCCCGGGTATTTGAGAGCCTTGACATCATTAGAATCACTCAGCTTTGGCCGTTCTTTAAATGGAAAGTGTCGCAGCTCTGGGATTGAGATCTACCTCTACTACTTTCTAGCTCTTATTTAATCTCTGTAAGCTGGGATTTCCTCATCTTATTAAAAATCGCTCATGTATATACCGAAGGAGTAAATACCCAGAAAGTGCCTGGGGCTCAGGAACAGGTGGTTTCTGCTGCTGTTGTCATCAAGTAACTCTTCAACTTCTGCCAATGTTTGCAGAGAACCTCCTATGAGTGGTACATTCCGAAGGGGATCTTGAAGACGGGCTGGATGAATAAGCACCTGAACCTGGTGCCGGCCCTGGTGGTTGTGTTCTATGAGCTGGACTGGGACGAGCCCCAGTGGAAGGAGAAGCAGTCCGAGTGCGCTACCAGAGTGGAGATAGTCAGGTCTGGTCGTCTCCGCTTGTCAGGTTGGGTCGTATGTGTCTGTGGTTTACTAACATTCATTGAAAGCAGCTGGGTGCTGTTTAGACTGCAGTGGTCACTTTGGGGATTGCTGACTTCCAGTGACACATGTTCAGTTCCAAACAGGAAGCGTTAATGTTAATTTATATAATGCTAAGCAGTATGAAGAGATCAGAAGACGGATTGGTCTGAATTTCCAAATGCTGCTTTTTGTGTCTATAATATATTTTTTGATGATATAGTAATTTGCTCTTCAGTCTCATAATACTTTTGCTTTATTGACATTTGAGTTTCAGAACAGTTCTTTTGAATGACTACTCTGCAATGTATCACTATAAAGATATTGTATTATAACTTCTACGTGAAAGTATATGTTAAACTTTTGCTTTCAGAACAGACTTTGGTAAGGAGCAGAAGCTTGATGTGAGGTTATATTTTTGGAATGATTATATTTTCAAAATTTAAATCAGTGTGGTATATATGTTTCTTTGTAAGGAGGAAAAGATTTCCTCTAATCTGGGGGTTTTTTAGTTGAAGTTTCTCTTTCTTCGAATTATCAAACTTGTATTTTATGTAAAGTCTTGTATTTTTAAAAAACAATTTAATTATTTAATGTTACAATTTTTCCATTGCAGGCAGAGTTTACAAGGCAGAAACACAAAAGTGGCAGTGGTTCTAATTCAGAAGAAAACCCCTTTGCCCCCAGGTATCAAAAAGTTAATAACGAATTAATTGCTTTATACTTCCAATTCTTATTGCCAAGGAGCGTTAATGTTGAAATCTTTTATGCATTCAGTTATGCAAAAGACAGTGTGTTAACTTTAAAAAGTACATGCATAGTGCTTATTATAAAAATTAAGAATATTCCAGAGTCAGATCTTAAGCCCTCCTCCCTGTTGCGTGTCCCCCGGTGTAGGCCTGTAGCAGCTGACAGAACAGTTATCACTTGATTTTTTTAAAACTGATTTTAGAGAGAGAGGAAGGGAGAGGGATAGAGAGAGAGAAACATCCGTGATAGAGAAACATCAGTCAGCTGCCTCCTGCACGCCTCCTACAGGGGATGGAGCCTGCAACCTGGGCATGTGCCCTGACCGGAAATCGAACCCATGACTGGTTCATGGGTTGACACTCAACCACTGAACCACACAGGCCGGGCTATCTGTTTGTTTTTTAAAAAATGTTGTTTACTTATCTGAAATCTATTTGAAATTATATTCCTCATGAAATGTTTTTTGTTGTTAATTTGCAATAGGGCCAAGAAAAATGCAATAGGATTTCTAATTTCCTGTAAGAAAATGCCAAAGTTTCAAATGCTGCTTCTATGTTGTTAGACACTGAGGCCAAAATATTTTTTTGTTTCTGTGTTGAAACTTGTAGCGTGCTAAATCCACTTCCATGAATTATTGCTTCCATTTTTAGTTACGGTTTTTGGTTAGTTACTTGGCATGTGTGTTGGCATTACTTAGCCTATGTTGGCTCAGTAGAAAATTCCATAGTGTTTCCCTAACGGATATGTACTGTGTAACTTCTAAGAACCCACTGTGCTCTCAAGGGCCCCAGGATTCCTACTGGCATGGTGACAGTGGTTTGGGTTTTTAGTCTTAATTGTGTTGTTCAGATGTGGGGAAGTGCTCATTGTGAAGAATGCATTAATTATTTTCTCTCTTTATCCTTGTGGGTCTTGTCAACAGGAGAGGATGTTATTGCTTCAGAAAGGGCTGCAGCTTTATGTAATGCATGTGAACTCTCAGGAAAGTCTTTGTTTGTACTGCCCCACACTGACCACCTTGTGGGTTACATTATAAGGTAAATGAAGGTCTTTTTTTTTTTTTAATATGATTTATTGATGTCAGAGAGAGGAAGGGAGAGAGAAAGAGAGATTGAAACATCAGTGATGAGAGAGAGTCATTGATCGGCCACCTCCTGCACACTCCCTGCTGGGGATGGGGCTGCAACCAGGAGTGGAACCATTGTCTCCTGGTTCATGGGTTGACAATCACTGAGCCACGCCCACCGGTAGAAGTGAAGGTCTTTGAAATATTTTCCTTTAGATTGTTGACTAGGCATTGCGAAATTGGTAGTTTTTAGAAATTTAAAAAAATATGTTAGTGGGGAAAAATTCAAATGGTACTGAGGATATAAGTTTTAAAAAAAGTCCCCTTTGTCAACTCCTTAACCTTCTCCAATTCCTTGAGGTACCACTATCAGCAGCTTACTACACTTGATCTTTGCCCAAAGGCCAACAAGCCATCAGCTTCAGTTAATAATATTCTTTCAAACATTATACAGTTCAAAGTTAAAATCTAATTAAAATTATTTTCATAGTTAAAAAAAATTTTATACTGTAGCTTTGTAAATAGAAAATATGAATCTCAGAGGCCCTGCCTGGGGTAGCTCAGTTGGTCAGAGTGTTGTCCTGCCATGGGAAGGTTGCCAGTTTGCTCTGTCAGGGCAACCAATGAATGAGTAAATAAGTACAACAACCAATCTGTGTTTCTCTCTCCCCTTCCACGCTCTTTAGAATCAATCAATTTGTTTAAAAAAATTAAAGAGAAAGTATTAACCTAGAAAGTCCAATTTAAAATTTAATATCTAATTTAAAATTTTTTATTTAGTTATTTTTTTTTTTCTTTACATACTTCCCTTAGATGTGTTTAAACTCTTCGAATACAACTTCAGAGTTCTGTTTTGTTAGGAGGAAAACCCCTGAAGTTCCACCTTTGCCTGCCTCTGAGTTGGGCTTTCTCTCGAGCCCGAGGCACACACTTTGGAGATGTACCGGCTCACAGAGGGAGCTTAGTTATTTAACCATCTCCAGGCGCGTTTTCTCTGTTCCTGTGTAATTGCAAAGTCGAGGAGAGAAACAGACTAAATCATGCCAGTGTTACTTCGCCTCTTGGCTAGTTCTCATTTTCGGTCCCTTTCCCATTAGTTTTGTTATCCTTTAGACCCTAAATATTAAAATCATAAAAAATGGTCAAATCTATTGGAGTGTTGGATATCTGTTTCTTTTAGACTTCTCATGAAATTATTAAACAATGGTGGAAGTCATTTTAGAGGTAACCTAATTTTTACAAGTTACAAAGTTATTTTTATCACTTACTTTTTGGATTGTAAAAAAATAGCTTTCCAGGAGTTTTATATTTAGATTTTTTTTTTTTAAATCTGGAAATTCAGATTTTGCTTCACTTTTTATTTTAATCATGAGGTAAACTAGATAGTATCAGAATGTTACGTTTGTTTCTTACAAATATGATTGTTAAATAGTTTTGTTTAAAATAACTTCAGTGTTTGAGTGTTGTTTTATCATTATTTTTAAACAGATTAGAAAACGCCTTTTATGAACATGCACAGACCTATTACTACACAGAGATCAGAAGAGTGAAATCTCACAAAGAGTTTTTGAATAAGACAACTCACCAGGTGCGTGTCTTTCCTGAGGAGGGACCACGAGCGTCCCAGAGCAGGCTAGTTTGAGGGAGCCAGTAAACGTCTCTAATACTTCTGATGTTTTAAATGGGCTTTGGTACTTCTAAAGTTTTTTTAAAAGCTAACTAGATTTTGTATCCGTTGCCCTTAAAGTTCTTAAATACAGATTTTTATAGCTTTCTTAACTCTACTTATTTGTTGGAATAGTTCTTGAACATTAATTTTGAATGTTTTCCTTATACTTTTGTGTCTCCTCTTAATAAAAGTTATTAAAATTTTTATATGTTTTAAGAGAATATGTGTAATGATATCTTTTTCTATTCTTTTTTCAGCTTTTATTTGTTAGACATCAGTTCAAAATAGCTTTCTTCAGTGAGTTGAAACAAGATACACAAAACGCGCTGAAGTAAGTTTTGAACAGTTGTCAAACTAAATTTTTCTTATTTTTAAATTAACAATAATGTATTAATTGTCAATTTCTGAATCACAACCAAGTTAATTTTAAAATGTTTATGTTGATTTAGATTCAGGTGTGTAGTATTTACTTTGTTTGCCGAGTGGTGAGTGGGATATATTAGTTTTAGATTTAAAAAAAATTCTATTGGAAGTAAATGTCATAGTGTTATAGGCTTTCTGGTGTACTTCCATTAAATGTCATAACCTAAAGAAATATAATATTAAAATTTTCCCACTTTCTCCTTCTTAGTTGTATATTCACTAAAGTGCTGCTTGTGTTAAGACTGATTTCCAAAGTGAAATGTGCACTGAACATTATCTAAATCAGACTATGAATTCAAGGTGTGTAGTGCATTCAGTTCCACTATGATTTTGTTTATTAGTTTTTTAATTGATTTTAGAGAGAGGAAGGAAGGAAGGGAGAGAGAGGGAGGAGGAAACTTTGATGTGAGAGAGAAACATCAGTAGGTAACCTCCTGATCAAGACCCAGCCGGGGACCAAACCTACAACCTAGGTTTATGCCCTGACCTGGAATCTAATCCACCGCCTTTTGACATTCCAGTCAGCTGAGCCACACTGGCCAGGGCATGATTTTATTTTTAATTAAACTTGTTTTTTGGTTTATAATGCCCGTCAGTAGCATCATTGTTCATTCGGAGGCTCTGCTTAGAGCTTTGATGCGTAGCTGCCGATGTCTCGGCAGTGGTTAAGCATTTTATTCCTTTGCCGCAGTTTAATTAAACGTGGTCTCTTTCTGGCTTTGGCAGTGGCAGTGTAACAAAGGGATAAAAAACAGCGTTATATCCTAACATTGAGGACAGGCTAAGTGTACAGGGAGAAAAACAGAGAAATAAATAAAAATATATCTGTTATTCAAAGGAATAGTGCAGAAACCTGTGTGTGTGTGTGAGATTATTGAGGTGCTAAGCACCAGATTGTGTTCTCTAAATCTCAACAACTTCAGATCATTATAGCTGGCTTTAATGTAGTTCATTTTTAATCCATGGTATTAGTTAACACCTTTAATTTTAGTTCTGTTCAAAACCAATTTTGGAAAAAAAAATTCACGTGGTGAAATTAGGAGCAGTTTTCTTTGGAGAAGACTGTTGAGATTTCTTCCTTACCTTCCATGTTCAGGGTAGGCCTCCGTCTGCCAGGCTCTTCTTTCTCAGCACCAGCCACCCTAAGGACATTTCCTGCTCCAGGCTATACCCAAGACCAGTGCTGTCCACTTACCTTGTAGAGATGCTCGGGTTTAAAAGCTGTGGACCTCTGTTGTCTTGCTAGTACCTTCTTTCCTAATACAGTGTCTATTTGTTTGAGAAGTTTATGATGACACTTTTAAGAATGCCAATTTTTAAATGTAATTCTGGACAATTGTCTACTTTCGTTTTCAACTTATTTTTTATCAGTTATTGACAGATGTTAATGACAGAACAGTGTGCCAGTGATGGTACTGTTCTTAGTGAAAAGTTGTTGAATCTTCTCGCACATTATTAATCAATATATCACTTTGCAGGAAATCAGAGGCTAATACATATATGTTATTGACTGTTGAGTGCTGAGAAATGTTGACTCAACATTGGCTCTGTTACTCTTAATAATTTGATTCTTAGGAATCTTTTCTTAAAATTAACTTATGTCATAATTAACTACCTTCCTTATGTTTCTGTTAGGAATTATAGGACTGCCTATAATCTTGTACATGAATTGAGAGCTCATGAAACTAACATTCTGGAAATTAAGACTATGGCAGGATTTATCAACTATAAGGTAATAGTTCTAATTCCAAATAAAGAAAATTTATCTTTAAGTATCAGATTATCTTTTTAAAATTTGAAAACCAAAATTAGTTACTTGTTCTGAAAAGTATTTGATTAACTATGGTCTTCTTTTATGTCCTTTATCTCAAGGATGCCTGGTGCTTAGCAGCCTAATTGCAGTGCCTTGGCTTTGAGTTTATGAGTGTCAGTGTTCTCACTTGGGGCAGTTTTACTTTTGTTAAACTCCTCTACAGGGTCTTTTGTTTGTTTTTAAGTGGGAGCAGGAAGGAGGGGGAAGAAAGCTGCCTATATTATTGAATTTTTAAAGGTTTAGTCTATTAGAACTATGTAAGGCTTTCTTGCTTTAATGGCACAGCCATAGGAAAGGTGTATCTATTCACTTTAGTGGAAACTTTTATACATATTATTTATGCATTTTAAGATTATATATGGAAGAAATAGATGCTCCCAGAAGGCAAGTGAGGGCCGTTTGTTTTGCTTTTAATCTTTCCACACACAGTAATTTTAAGATGGCTGGCACTGGATTGGTGATGTGAGGGAAGATGGATACTTTAATTCATTATTTCTGTGTTAATTGGTTCAGCTTCTGTAGAGAATATTTTTGCAATGACTTTACAAATTTAATGTGGATGTCCCCTTTAATTTAGCAATTCCATTTCAGGAAATTGATATGTACTGAGAGTTGCAAATCACACAGGTGAGAATATTTATTGCATCCTGTAATAGGAAAATATTGGAATCAACCCAGAAATAAGTGACTGGTTAATATAAATTATAACTCCAAACAATGGACTATTATATAACTATTAGGAATGAGACAGCCCCATATGTTGATATGGAATGAGATCCAAGATATGTATATTTTTAGGTGAAAAAGTAAGGCACAGAGCAGCATATTTAGTGAGATGCTATTTGTGTAAAGAGAGAGTTTATGTATAAACGCACACACTTTTCTGTGCACAGAATATATCACAAAACATATTCTGGGAGCTGGTTGCCTGTGGAAAGGGGGTTGGATGGCTGAGGGACAGGGACAGGTGAGAGGCTTAACTTTTCAAGTGTTCCTTTGTCCCTAAAATAATAAGATTAAAACTGGTATAAGTATATGGAAATAAGTTTAGTCTTTGTTTCTTTGTTTTCCCTTTTACCCTACATATGCATAGATTATTACTGTTTCGAAATGGAATCCCCAACCCGAAGCTGTCAAACTTTTATAGTCCTTGTTTGATATGGAAGCTACTGTGCTCTATTGTGCTGCAGAGAATCCTTGGCTTTCTGATAATTCTAAAACTGAAAGTTAACCTGTCCTTTCTTAGTTACCTGCTGGAGATATTTTATTTTTGCCCATCTTTATGTTCTTCATTGGGTATATATTTTTGTGATATTTTTATACTATTAAAAGTATAAAAGGTATAGAAAAAGTCTAAGGTATAGAATAGACTCAATACAATGCTGAGTAATTTTATTTCATTTATCAAAGGGGCATAACCTGGTGTTAGTACAACCATTGTCATAAAGAAAATCAGTTCTATCTCGGAGAACTTCAGAGAAGGCAGCTCCATAATCTTTGTAAAATTTGTCTCAAAGTTGACACATTTTTAAATGAATATGTCTTTGACTTTGATTTTCTTCTTTCTGTTGGGGTTGGTTTTACATTTTGCAGATCTGTAGGCTGTGTTTTCAGCACAACACCCCATTGGATGCCATTGCTCAGTTCCGAAAACACATCGACTTGTGTAAGAAAAAAATCGGAAGTGCGGAGTTGTCTTTTGAGCATGCTGCATGGATGTCTAAACAGTATGTTTAAGTTGTACTTTTAGAATTTTTTTTTTTTAAACATACTTGGGATTTGGAGGGATAGAATTAGCATGGACTTTGGTTCTAAACTGGACTCAGATTGTTGTAAGTAGGTTTTTAATCTTGTCTAAATGTGTTTCCAGCAATAGTAAATATTAATTCATACAGTTCCTTAATGGAAATCAGTTAATTCATGGAAATCTTTCATTCAACATATATTGAGGGTCTGCCATGTGTCTAGGTACTGAGAATATAGCCGTAAACAAAGCAAAATCCTAACTAACATGGAAATTCCTTTTTGAGACTGATGTTTAAAAATTGCTCCTAGAGGCCTGGATGCATTTGAGTCGTGGCAACCATGTTGACATCTAGTTTGGGAGTATATTTATAAAGGCTTGCTCAGAACAGTTGACTTAGATACAGAATCTATGTGTTACCTACAATTAATTAGTGTGTATTAGTATTTATACAAGAGATACCCATTAATTAGTTCATCAGTAGCATTATCTTAATACAGTCTGCTGAGACTGTGGTTTCAGTATGAATAATTATAGAAGTAAGCTTTTCCTTTTCTTTTTCATTCCTTTTTATTTCTTGATTTTTTTTCTTTTCTTTAAGATTCCAGGCCTTTGGAGATTTATTTGATGAAGCTATTAAGTTAGGGTTGACAGCTATTCAAACTCAGAATCCTGGTTTCTATTACCAGCAGGCAGCGTACTATGCCCAGGAGCGGAAACAGCTCGCAAAGTCCCTCTGTAACCATGAAGTAAGTTACTGACTCCCTTGTGGTCTGGCGTTTAGGACGCTGATTCCTCTTCTCTCGAAGGAAGAGAAAACTAGCTGGTGTGGGTAATTTTTTCCTAGCCTTTGAATGTAATCAGCTTTTTATATTTTGGGGATTATAATTATTTTCAGTTTTAACCTGTACTCCATTTCACCTGTGAATTAAAGCACAAGTTTTTCTTTGAAGAAGTGACTTATTGTCAATAAGCTAGTGATTTAGACAAGAGAAAATTACTTTAAAGTAAAAGCCACACTGTAAGTCCAGTGTTTTGTTTTTGTGCTCACTGCTGTAGGAGTTTGAAGGACACGTTTTTATTTTGACCCACCAGAGAGGATAACTCTGGACTTCTTTCTTTTCCTGGGGTTTTCCTCTATGGAAAACTCTTCAGAATCTGTTTGAGACATAATGTTAATTACATCGTTTTTTAAACTGGACGTTTCATTTTACTTTTCTCTTGGATGATTATATTTAGCTACCAGTTTCCCCATAAGCACCTTTGAAATAAGAACATGGTGTATATATATATATATATATACACACACACACATACTTAACATTCATGTTGTTAAGTCATTTTGATTTTACTTAAAATGTGCAGTTTTCTTCTCTGAAGATAGGTAAATATTGTCAACAGTATAACTTAAAAAGCTTTTCCAAATGCAGTTTGCATGTTAGTACTTTAAATGCATGATTTTTTTTCTGAAATCATGATATAACTATTTTCCTACCATGTTACTTGTATATGATTTGTAACTCTTGCGTGGTTTATATTTTAAAAGTTTGGTCTATTGTATTTTGAACACAGTATTTTTAAAGGAAATTGATTAAAACTAGGTTTTATAAAACATGAGGAAATGGATGTTAACAAATGTCATTGGCTGGAATGTAAAATAATATTTCTGTCAAATAATAATTTGAGGAGCCTCAAGATCATGCATATCTTTTGACCCAGAATTTAATTTTCAGGCAGCCTAAAGCAGAGAAATCCCAAGAGATAAGTACTAAGATTTATTTATAAGTTGTTCTGACTGATTTATTAATTGTAGTGTAAAATAGAAATAAGATGAACAACTATGGGGAGATTTTTTAAAATGTGGAACAGCAGGCAGCCATGAGAAATAATGTTTTAGAAGACTATGTAATGATGTGTGAAATGTACAAAATAGATATAAATGAAAAAAGCAAGGGTGAAAAATTATTCCAGTTGATAAATGTTTACATGCAAACTCTGGAAGAATCAGGTATACATTGTTAACAGTGGCAGTAGGTTTACAGGTAAATTAAATTTTTATCTTTTTGCTTTTGGATGTTTTCTGCAGTTTTCAACAATGTTCTTATATACATTTTAGTTTCAGAGGAGAAAAGTTATAAAGAAAAATAAAGCAGTATAAATTTGTAAATTCTGGTGCCCAAAGTATCCCTTCTCTACCAATACCAGGACTTAAGCACAAGTGAGAATCAAGGAAAATGGTGTCTTTTTAAAACTACTTATAAAATTATTTTAATTTTCACAGAAAGCACTTACATATATGGAATAAACATCAATGATAACATAATATTTTTTACTCGTTTGTTATAGCAAAAGTAAAAAAAAGATGTGATAGCTACAGTAAGTTTTGCTTAACGTTCGTTGTTGGTAGTTTCTGCGACTTTAAGCGAAATGATTGATGTGTAACGCAGCGAGTTCTGCCACAGGCGATTGACATTCAACAAGTTAAGTCCCTACGGCTCTTCATCACTCGAATGTTATTCGAGGACTTGCTGTACCATGAACTCACTTGTCAGAATGAGGCTGATTTATTCAGTTTAATTTCTTTGAGACTGCCAGGACATTGAAGGAAATACTTTTGGCTTAATTTTTGTGAAAATTTAATTTATTCACGACTTTGATAATTTGAATATGTTTGGTATTTGTATTATGAACATTTTTTTATTCTATCAAAAGTTGAGGGAGAGTTGGTTTGTGACGGTCACACAGACTCTTATTTAGGCTTGTGTTTTAATTCACAGGCTTCGGTAACATATCCTAGTCCTGATCCCTTGGAAACACAGACAGGTGCTCTCGACTTTTATGGACAAAGACCATGGCGACAAGGAGTGCTAAGTAAGTAGTATTTCCCTCCTACCTCTTCTCTCGGCCTCAGAAGGCCAAGATTGCTATCGTAATGTTTCCACTGGCTGCATTAGGCGTGACAAATTATGTTGAGGTGAACACTTTTAAAAAGATTTTCAGTTTTTTAGTTTTTAGGATGTTTTGTTCATATCACTGCAACTCAGAATAACAAAATTAAAGATGTGGATACAATTAAAATGTTTTGGACATCTGTTGTCTTAACTTTAATAACTTATTTGACGTTTTAAGACAGCACTGGTATCAACTTAAAAATAATTTCCTGCATCTCTTTTGTGTTTTATGTATACTTAATTTAATTTAAGCAATTTCTGTGGCAAACATTGAGGATTTATTTACTGTAATCTCCAGGAAGTACATTCTGTGTAGAGAGTAATGTTGGTGTCATCATTCGGGTGGGTGATTCCACTTGGCAAAAGAATATTGAGCTCAGTGATGTTCTCTCTAAAACACGTCACAGAGAAGTTACCGCGCTAATAAAGCTGCCTCTTATAGCCTTTAACATTCTAGAATGTCTAAGAATTTTAGAGACATTATATTGAAGTACAGGATTCAAGGAGTGCACACACCCATTGTTTATGTGAAGGATTTATGTTAAATGAACTATCTAAAATGGGTTGCGTCTTATCTGATATAGGCTTTGATCTTTCTGATCCTGAGAAAGAGAAGGTGGGAATTCTTGCCATTCAGCTGAAAGAGAGAAATGTTGTTCACTCTGTAAGTTTTTCCCCAGTTTCACCTATTAGAGTATTCAAGGAAAACATAAGGTTGTTTTTATCAGAGCGTTTCACACTTTATCTTTTCTAACAGGAAATAATAATAACTCTCCTGAGCAACGCTGTTGCACAATTTAAGAAGTATAAGTGTCCAAGAATGAAAAGTCATCTAAGTATGTATCCATAACATACCATAGTTTTGTCAAGTTTGAGTGATTTTAAATTATGTACATCAAATCTTTCTTCCTTTATAGTGGTTCAGATGGGAGAGGAATATTACTATGCAAAGGATTATACCAAAGCTTTGAAGTGAGTCCTGTTCACTGTTTACTTTTACAAGTATTCTGATTACCTTACAGTGAAATTAGAAATTTGTATCGAAGGGTTTATTATTTCCATATTTATTTCTACTTCTGTTAAACTCTATTCCTGTAATATTTTTTCAAGTACTGTCTCCTAGTTCAATCATTTAGCTGACTAGAGAACACCTGTTAACAGTTTCAGTAAGATTTTCTAAGGTTGAGGCAGTTTATTTTCTCCCGGGACTCTCCACACCCTGTCTTAGGAAGCCATCCCAGTCTGTCTTGTCCCATATCTTCCAGGCTGCTGGATTATGTGATGTGTGATTACCGGAGTGAAGGGTGGTGGACTCTGCTCACATCTATATTGACCACAGCTCTCAAGTGTTCCTACCTCATGGCCCAGTTAAAGGATTACATTACTTATTCCCTGGAACTCCTTGGAAGAGGTAATTTGTCCTTTCAGTAAAATTCTGAATTTTTAAGATTATTTAGCAACTTGAAGCTTCTTAAAGTTGGGAGAACAGTTGTTTCAAATACTCGGTCTTGCTTTTGCTGTGCAGGTCCCTTCGTGAAGTGAAGGGATTCACACCTTTCATGCAACTTATAACAGTTTAGGGTCTCATAGTTGAGAAAAACAAAATTCTTCTGCCTTTTTGAAACATAGTATAAAACAATTTTTCACATAGACTTCAAATGCAAGTACACAAAGTGTTGGGTTAACTTCTAGAAAGCTGTGCTGTCAGTTTTCTGGAATTGTGCTTGGCAGAGATGTTTATAATATTTTAAATGGGGGTAGACTTACTTGCCTGTCTTACAATTGTAGTTTTTCCCCCTCTTCCTTCATATTAGCTTCAACTCTGAAAGATGACCAGAAATCTCGGATAGAAAAGAACCTCATAAATGTTTTAATGGTAGGTGGGAATTCTTTATGTAAAATAAGTTCTAGGAATATGTATACCTAGATCTGAATCTCTGCGTTTGTATATTTTATAACTGGCTGAACAACTGTTTGACTCTGTGTTGGTGCAGAACGAAAGTCCTGAGCCTGAGCCTGACTGTGATAGCGTAGCCGTGAAAACTGCTCAGAAGTTGTGGGCAGACCGGATTTCCCTGGCCGGCAGCAACGTCTTCACAATAGGAGTACAGGACTTCGTGCCATTTGGTGGGTAGCCAACATCAGCGTATTATGTCAGAGAAATCACCCTTATTTCTACAGAGTGAGTAGGTGCAGAATAATAATTATAAAAGTCAAAGGAAGAATTTTCAAAGTGTAGTCATTTTATAAATAAACTGATTTCTTTTTATTTTCCGCTGTTGATCAAAATTTTAAATAGTGTGTATGTCTTGTATTTACTTTGTTCATTTGTTATTTGTTCAGGTGTTATTTGAAACACATTTCAAAAGATTGCTATTTAAAAGATAAGTGCTTTACTGTCTAGGGCAGGTATTTTGAAATAAATTAAAAGTAACAAAACGGTTCTTTTCCCTTTAAAATTAGATGCCAGTTATATTTCAGGAACAACTATGTTTTTAAAATTAAAGATGGTTTTGGAACTGTAGTTTATTTAAACCTGATTTGTTTTAAAAAGTGAGCTCCTTTGTGTCTGTTGAGTGCTTCCCTGCAGCAGTCGGTGAGAACTTCCGGTGTAGGTGGGTCCTTTCTGCAGAGCAGCTGGACCGGAGAGTCATGTGTGAGTGTCTGGAGTGTGCTGGTGTCTGACTCAGCCCTTTGTTTTATTCCTAGTACAATGCAAAGCCAAGTTCCACGCCCCGAGTTTCCACGTTGATGTTCCTGTGCAGTTTGATATTTATCTTAAGGCTGATTGTCCGCATCCCATTAGGTTCTCTAAGCTCTGTGTCAGCTTTAATAATCAGGTAATGCTACCTTTTCATGTGTCTTTACTGTGTATAACTTATTGTAGTTTCTGTTAAATTAGCTAAAATGAGCTTAGTAAATTTTAGGTCTTAATGATTTTGTAGTAACAAAAATTAGGGTATATATGTATAGTTCTCAACCTCTGGATCAGTAATTCAAATTTTACATTTTTCCTACTATTAATTTTTGTTTTCCACTCCATGCTTATGAAGTCTAAGAACTTTGTCTATACGTTTTTATATGTAACTTGAATTCCAAATAAGATATATTCAGAATGAATATAGTTTTCAAAATCATTTGTTTTACAATCTAGCACTGATACTAATTTTAAATTATTAACCTATTTTATGTTTGATGTTAAAGAAATTGAGGTGGGTAGATACAAGTGAGGAGTAAATATGTGCATCTGTGCTGCGCCACCTCCAGTCCCCAGAGCTCACACCGCCAACTTCTTGAACGGCCTAGACATTTTCAGTGCACACATAGATAAGCAACTTTTGTCTGCATAATTGGGATCATGCTATATTTCCTATATTTGAACACTTTCATAGTGTGATATAGTCTAATCAAGTACTCAGTTATGTTCCAACTATTTCAATTATAAGGTCACTTAATAGATAATTACCTCTGGTCACCCAGAAAGTATATTGAGCCTTTAACCAGCAAGCAAGTATCAAGAGCTGTAATATTCTTAATATCTTGGTGAACCTGAAACGTTTGAGAATTTTAAAGCAAAAGCTTTAAGAAGTTTTATTCCAGTAGCAAAATAGAGGGAAAGAAATATTACGGAAACCAGCCAGAGGCTACTTTTATGAATGCAGGAATAAAGGACACCTCCTCTTACGTACGTGACCTTTTGTTTGAGGATTTGGATAGGATGCTAGTGGTGGGAAGTAAAGGGATTCGAGTGACATTTAAATAAGGCTGGGTTCCTGAGTGTGTACAGGACAAAAAAGGGGATGGGCTGAATAAAGGACAGGCCTTCTTTAAAAGGCCAAAACCTATTTTACTTTACTTCTTATTGACATAGGACATATAACATTGTGTAAGTTTAAAGTGTACAACATGGTGATTGGTGCCCATACATGTTGCAAAATGATGCCCACAGTAGGGTCAGGTAACACATGCATCCCCTCACAGTCGTCTCGCGTGTGGTGAGAACACAGCAGCTGTCAGTGACATATACAGTGTTGTTCATTTTAGTCGCCGTGCTGTACATGAGATCCCCAGAACTTCTCCATCTGTAAGTGGGAGTTTGCGCTCTTTGAGCAGCATCTCCCACTTCCCCCACCTCTTGGTGACGACCATCCTGCTCTGTGAGTCCTGTTTCCATGGTTACAGATTTCAGATACAAGTGAGACCTGGCGCTATCGGGGTGGGAACTTTTGCATGTGCTGCTTCACCCGCTTGGCTTGGCTTCCCTCCTCTCTCTATTGGTTCCTTTCCTCTTGTTTTATCGCCTCTAAGCCTCACTTCCTCAAGGACACCTCCCTGACCCACATGACCCACTGACCTGCCAGGCTCCAAAGCCCTTCACAGTCCTTGTCCCAGCTGCGGTTTCACTATGTGGGGGATTATTTGGTAAATACTTGTTTTCTTACTAGAAGGTAAACTCCACGAGGACAGGAAATTTTTGTTCACCGTGAAATATCCTAAATCTGGAGTTAGGGTTGGTATATAGACTCTTACTTCACTTTGCTCATATCCTACTATTGTATTTTTTTCCTTTTTTAAACAATCATACACTACTTCTAAAATTAAAAACTAATAAAAGTATTAAAATGTAAAACTATTAATTTTAGAGTTAGATCATGTTCTGAATATGTGTTATTTGAAATTCAGGATACAAATTACAAAAAAAATAGTTCTTAGGTTTCACAAGCATGGAATAGAAATGAAAATTAAAGGGAAAGTATAAAAGTAACTCTAAGAATTTTCTCTGAAGGTAATCCATCTGCTGGGGTAGAAGGTAGCTCCTGGATGGGAGTGGTGAATCCATAGGTTTGTACAGGGCAGGTGTTTTTTAAATATATCTTGATTGATTTCAGAGAGAGAGGAAAGGAGAGGGGGAGAGAGATAGAAACACCAGTGATGAGAGAGAGTCACTGATCGGCTGCCTCCTGCACGCCCTACTGGGGACTGAGCCTGCAACCCGGGCCTGTGCCCTGACCGGGAATCGAACTGCGATCTCCTGGATCCTAGGTCGATGCCCAACCACTGAGCCTCGCCAGCCGGGCAGGTCCTCATTCACTCATCTGTAAGAGTAGCTGCTCTGGGAAGGAAGATTTACCTGCAGTTTGGGACGTGCTGAATTTAACCGTAGGGGAATTGCCCTCTGGTCAGTGTGGATGTGAGCTTTTAGTGAAGGAAATAGGACAGAATTAGTGTTTATGTGGGAAACATCAGCCGCTAGCACAGAGGTGCCGAAGAGGTAGACATGGAGAAACTGCACCGAAGTGAACACAGGAAAGAAGAACTGCTGGCCTAGGGCGGGAACCTGTGGCACCCCTGAGTTTAGGGGACAAGAAGGAAGAACCTTTGAAGGGAGCAGGAAGCTGGAGTCGCGCAGGATGAGCGCCAGGAGACCAGCGTCCCCAGGCAGTAGAAGGCTCGCTGGAGGGGGCAGCAGCGTCCAGTGCAGCAGAGAGTGCCTCCGTTCTCGCCAGGGAAGTTAGAGATCAGCCTGTGTGTAGTGAATTGTCTCGGTCCTGTGCAGCAGTGAGGGGATAAGTGCCTGCATTGCATTAAAACTTCCTTCATATTAACGATGCTTCAGTTTCAGTGGAATAAACTTACCGAGCTCTCGCTCACTGGGTGTTTAGTGTAAGCAAAACATACGACACTTGATGTTTATACTGTGGCTCTTGCTACCCTCTTTTTCAGGAATACAACCAGTTCTGTGTAATCCAGGAAGCATCCAAAGCAAGTGAAGTTTTAGAAAATTTGACTCAGGGAAAGATGTGCTTAGTTCCTGGTAAAACGAGGAAGTTTTTGTTTAAATTTGTTGCAAAAACTGAAGATGTGGGAAAGAAAATTGAGGTTAGTTACGACATTTATTTAAGAGATATTTTAAATGATGAAAGTATATGTGTATGTCAGAAAAAAATTCAAATAATACAGAAGTTGATTAAGTAAAAAATGAAAACCTGCCCTTTGGACTAGCCAAGGGAAACCATTCATACTGGTTGGGAGGTTTCCTTTCACTGAGAACATACTGTGCATAGTGTTCAGCAGTTGGCTCTTTTACTTAATAGTGCATATTAGGCATAATTTCCTGTAGGCACATAAGACTAACCTTATTTCTTAATGGTGGCATAATCCCTTAGGGAATTTTAAATAAAATATATGTATTATATGATAGAGCAATTATGTTTTGTGTAATATGACAATTCTAAAGATTTACATCATTTTGATATGTAAACATTGCTAATTGCATATTTTTGAAGAAAAAAATGAAGATGCATATTTTAAAGGATTCATGTAATTTAGTTAATCAAAATGCCTTTCAGACATGGATGATGAAAGGGATGGTTTTATTGAGCATAAACTGGAGCAAAACTATGTGGGTTTAAATCCCAGCTCTCCAGCTTCCCAGCATGTGGCCCTAGGGTGTTCCTTGACCTCTCTGTTCTCAGTTTATTCATCTTTAAAATGGGGTAGGGACAGTACCTACCTCCTGGTGTGTCTTGAGGATAAAATGAGTTAGGTAATGTAAATTGCTTGGATTGTATTAGCATATGGTAAGTGCTTACTAAGTACGTGCTTTCCATGGTTTGAGTGAGAATGGTTGGCTGATGTACACTTGGGACTGTTTCTAAGACAGAAACATGACTGTAATACCAGTACTCCCTTAACAATTTCTGTGAGTCTGTTGGATTTATTATTAACCAGTGTCCAGAGATTTTGCGTATTCATTTAAGAAAGTCTTCATGATTTTCACTAAATCCCTAATTACATATTTTTACAAGGTACCTAAGGAAGCTTATCAGGTTTAAATCGTAATTAATAATACTATTTTGAGTACGTTTGTTGAAGGATTTAGTTGAAAGGAGCATTTATTCGATTAGTAAAGAATTTCGTTGCTAATACAGATGTCTTCAGGAAAAATGTGTGGAATTAGGTTATGAGTATATTAATAGTTATCAAAACATTCATTTATTTCGCCCAACAGCCCCTGATTGAGCATCTCTTATGTCAGGCACTATGCTAGATGCTAAAATCATAAGTCAGCATCCTAGCTAAGAAGTGAAGTTATTATTTCTGTTTAAAGGCAAAGAAGTTGAAACCTAGCATGCTGTTAGCCAATGTCCCAGCTCAGTGATGGCCAGGATAGGACTCTAACCACAGGTGTTTGTTTTTGTTGTTTTATTGATTTTGAGAGAGGAAGGGGGAGGGGAGGCAAGGAGAGAGAAACTGATATAAACCATCAGTTGGTTCGGTTGCACCCCAACCACCAGGGATCGAACCTGCAACCTGGGTATGTGCCCTGACTGGGAATCGAAGCCGCCCCTTCTGGTGTGCAGGACTCAGCTCCAACCAGCAGAGCCACCCTGCCAGGGCAGCAGGTGCTCTGACTTCTCTCATACACTGCGTTTCTAGATAAATTTCATAGACCAGCAGTTTCTGATGTAATTTGTTGAGAGGGGCTGGTGACAAGAATGAGTCGCCACATCTGACAGACCTGCTTTTCTTAGATCACCTCCGTGGATCTTGTCCTGGGCCACGAGAATGGAAGGTGCGTGGTTTTAAACTGGCAGGGCGGAGGAGGAGATGCCGCTTCATCCCAGGAAGCCTTGCAGGCCTCGCGCTCTTTCAAGAGACGACCCAGGCTCCCCGACAATGAGGTCCACTGGGACAGTGTCCTCATTCAGGCCAACACAATGTAAGTGGAGCTTGCCAGGCAGATTGCAAAGGTCATCGCATTTCTCTTTAATTCTTTGTGTGAATCATTTGTTTTTAAAACAATCAGTTACCTAGCTACGGTTTTTCCCCAAAGGATCATTTCCAGAGTTCCAAACATTTCGGTACATCTGCGACATGACCCTCCTGCCCTGACAAATGAAATGTATTGTTTGGTTGTGACTGTTCAGTCCCACGAAAAGACCCAAATCCGAGACGTGAAGCTCACCGCTGGTTTAAAACCCGGTAAGCATTCCTTTTAAATTTGGTCGGTATCAGTGCAACATAAACACCCTTGGCGTCGATTCCAGGAAGTTTGTTTAAAATATGGTCATGATATAGTTCACTTTACGCAGTATTATTAGGATAACTTTTGATTCTCTGGATGTTAAAACACCACTGTTAATACTTTTAGGACAGGATGCCAATTTAACTCAGAAAACGCAGGTGACTCTCCACGGAACAGAACTGTGCGACGAGTCCTGCCCGGCCTTGCTCACTGACATTCCCGTTGGAGACCTCCGTCCAGGAGAGCAGGTAAACCTGGTCAGCAGTGACCGGAGAGAAAATGTGTGCGCTTGCAGTATAAATATGTAGTGAGTCTTAGAGCATTTTCATAGCATTTGCTGAGACTAAAAAAGTGATTTAACTACTGCACATTTTATGCCATTTGACACGTTTAAATGTGTAAAATGTCTTCAGTTTTTATACAAGGGATTTTAGAACAAACAACTCTAATACAGAGAATTAGTTGTCTGATAGAATAACTAAATAATACTAAGATCTATACAACACTAGGTTTGTAACTTCATGAAATCATCTTTCAGTCCACTTTTGTTCCACACCAACCACACAGACTTCTGGGGGAGCTGGGAGTGAAGATGGAGATGGAGTAGCAGTGACCCACTCTGACACTGGCAGGGACAGTAAATTATATAAGGTGGGCGTCTGGAATGGTGATTAAATTAAACACTTTCATTTTGTGACAGCTGGAAAAAACGCTATACGTCCGCTGTGGAACGGTGGGCTCCAGAATGTTTCTTGTGTATGTGTCTTACCTGATCAACACTACTATTGAAGACAAAGAAATCGTTTGCAAGTGTCACAAGGTATTGCTTTTCGTGGGTCCTCCAGGAAGCATCATGTGGAGTATCTTATGTTATTTTAGTTTACTTCTCAAATAAGCAGTTAGGTGCTTATAGTCTATTTCAGATTTTAATTAAAATCTGTTGATTTTTTTTAATTATATATGTTTATTATAAACAACATAAGGCAGTCATTGCTGAAACAATAGCAGATACGCTGGCACGAGTTCTCACATGAGAATCAACAGGTTTGAGGTCTCATGAAGATAAGTCTTGAGACTTTAAACCTCTCTGCTCTTTACAGAGTCACACATTGGATAAAATCTGTAAGTTGGCTTATATGTAGAAGGTTTTGGAGGAAGGGAGGCTTCCTTTTATGAAGTATTTTTTCTATTACAGTAGGTCCTTAAAGTCGATTTGTTAAGAAGAGAGTGAAAATAGGGAAGCTGTCAGTCATAGTTCACAGCTCAGCAGCTGCTCTTGACTCTTTGGAATTCTTACTGGTCTAGTTTCTATTTATAGAGATTTGGGGGGCATTTTTTTTAATATAGATTTAACTATGTTTTATGTAATGCTTGTATACTCTTTTATTAATGGAAAATTGTGATTTTTAGTATCTCTTTAGTCCTGGCAGCCCTGTTGTCTCAGCATTTTTTTAGAAATTGGGTTCTCAGCCCAGCAACAGAGTTGGCCCAGGAATCTGGGGATTTGTAGTTTGGTTGCTGCGGAGTCTGGGCAGTGGGCTCTTTAAAAGTCACCAGGAGGCAAGACCATCCTAAGAGAATTAGAGGAGTATTTTCTAAGAGAATTAGGAGTAATTCCCAAGAGGGAGGGAGGAAGGCATGGAATATTCCGTCAAAAGTTTCACCCAGAACGTTTTTCAATCATTTTCATCTCACGGCACATAAATTAATTGCTAAAATTCTGCACCCAACAAAAAACATATTTTATGTCAGTCTGACAAAAATAGGTATGATTTTGATTCATTCACGCCAGACTGCTTTTGTTGTGTTGGCTCTTGTCATTTTTTTATTTGACAAGGGAAAAGAGGTCGGGGCCCGTGCGTAAATAGTCGGGTATAACATATTTTAAAAATTTATGCCACACACCAATTGAAAATCGCTGACCTAGGTTGATGTAATAAAAAGAACCCTGGGGATGGTGAGTTAGGAGCTAAGGGTGCTAATTTCAGCACTGCCTCCTAATTTGGGAACTCGGGCGAGCCCTGCAACTTCTTTTGGCCTCGGTTGCCCTAGCTGTAAAATAAGAATGTTAGAGTTCTCTGCAGCGTTAGGTCCTAAGCTGTGAATGACATTTCTGCTTCTGATCATGAAGTTTATGGAAAGGTACCTTTTGAAAATTGCTTGCTGCCCAGTAACTGTCCTGGGTCAGCTAAAGCAGGGTGCTCGCTGTTGCACCCAAACAGCATCCTCTCCTCAGACACTGTTTGAGGCACATGCCCTTCTCTAGAGAAGACAGTGTGTGTGCTCTTCTCTCAGCCAGCCTGTTCCCAAGGTGCCATTAAGGGACACAGTTCTGGGAGATAGAAGTAGGTGTTACACAAAAATGAGTTAATTGGTCAAATATGTTTGGAAAATACTGGGTTGAAAGGTGTTAGGTATTTTTACTTCAGGACTTAGCACAGCATTCAGTCTGCATTGAGAATCTTCACAAAAGGCTATAGTGTTTGCCTTTTAAAAATTATTTCACCAAGAAGCACTGTTCTCATGGAGCATCTTATAGGTCCTAGTGTTATTTGGAGACATTTTTGGAAATTTAAATGTAGATGCTTTTCCCTTCACTGGATTAGATCTCATTTTACCTCTCTTGCGTCTGCTTTGCAGACCATCTGGGACGTCAAGGTGGCCACCTGAGCTGGTCTCTGAGTTGCTTCTTCATCTCCAGAGGTCTTTTCTGTGGGGAAGCACCAAGGCCTCAGGCTTTAGGTGCACTGAACCACTGTGCACTGTTTTCTTTTTCCCAGCACTGAAATAAGCAGATCATATATCCTACCTATTACACTTTATGAAAGCTCAATGATATTGAAAGAGGAAATACCTTGAAGCATATAATAATAGTGTTTTAGGCACATCGTTAAGTGCTTTCTGTGTATTATCTCATTTAATTATCGTAACAACTCTGTGAGGATTGTGAAGCTGACTTAAGAAGATCATGTAACCTTCTCAAAGTCACGTCGCTATGTCTGAGGTGTTCATAGCGAGTATGTGTCCAGCCAGGACTGAAATCCAGATCCATCTGGCATTACAACCTGAGTTTTTAACCAGCATGACTTTTTTAAAGATTTCTAACAACAGGGCAGGTTGCTTGTTTCCAGAGATCCAATAATCCCCGTTTTTTGAACAGACTCTATAGAGGAGATGTGGCACGTTGGTTAAGGTCAGGCTCCAGGGTCAGGTTTGGCTCAGTTTCTGCCTTTGTCACTCACTAGCTGTGTGACAACTTCATCTTCAGGTGGTGGTAACGATGGCATCTGTTCCCTTGAGTCATGAGCATTACATAATATGTAAGTAGTGATTATAACACTGGGCCGTATTACGTTATCGTTGTTTTACTCACCTTGAGTCTGTGTGACACAAGAAGACCCAGGTTCTGTGCCTGGCACCACTGGCTTTGTGGCCTAAGGCCAGTCACTTACAGTCTTTCTAAACCTCTGGTGCCTCTCCTGTAAAGTGGTGGCAGTGCCTGCCCTGCCCACTGTCACTGGTCCTGAGAGAAATAACGTGTGAGAAAGCATTTTGCTGTGTGATGATAATACCATAAGATAATTTATTAGGAAAAGTACTCTGGTCTCTCTACATGGATTCTTACAGATATCAAAGGGAAAACCCTAGCTTCTTACTAAATAAATTGGGACTGTTTATTTAGGTGGTTTTATATGCCTTCTGTTTTTAAACTTCATGTATTGCTGCAATTTAGAAACCGTTGCATGTACTTTTTGTACCTGCAGGATGAAACTGTAACAATAGAAACCGTCTTTCCATTCGATGTCTCAGTTAAATTTGTTTCTACAAAGGTATGTCCTGTGAAGCCTGTTGAAATCATTTGGGTTATAGAAATTAACAGAAAAATTCAGATGGATTGATGTAGTTCCTGACAGACCTTTTGTCTTCATTCGTGACAGTTTGAGCACCTGGAAAGGGTCTATGCTGACATCCCCTTTCTGCTGATGACAGACCTTTTAAGTGCCTCTCCCTGGGCCCTCACGATTGTCTCCAGCTCGCTCCAGCTCGCTCCCTCTATGACGTCCGTGGATCAGCTGGAGTCCCAGGTGGACCAAGGTGAGAATGTGGATCACCCCACTTAATTAGCAGAAGACCGTTAGGTGTGTGCCTGTGTGTGTGTCTGTGTGTGTGTGTGTGTGCCTTCCTACTCTGTGTCACCAGCCTCATAGTAGTTAATCAGTGTTTATTAAATTAATGAATTGTGTCTAGTTTTTAAGATAATAGAAAGAAGGTTTTATTATCTTAAAATTCTCAAGCTAAGAAGTCCTAAACTCAAGGTGTTAGCAGGGCTGCCAGTCTTCAGGCTCCAGGGAAGTCCTTCCCTTTGCCTTTTCCAGTTTCTGGGGCCACTTGTCTCCCTTGGCTTGTGGCTCCTCCCTCCACCTTGAAAGCCAGCTGTGCAAGGTCCTCAGCTCTCTGCGACCTCTGTTTCCAAGGTCGAATCTCCTCAGACTCCTCCTTGCCCGTCCCTCTCTTACAGCCCTTGTGATTACATTGGGCCCAACTAGATAACGCAGTATAACCTCCCTGCTTTAAGGCCCTTATCTTCATCTCGCCTGTGAAGTCCTTTTCTCCACTCGGGGTAACATTCAAAGGTTCTGCTTGCCAAAGGGTAGGGAGGGCTTGGTTTAGACAAGCATTTATCTAGTTTTCAGGAGATTTACCATGTGGATATTTTTGGGGAGGTGACATTATTCTGTCTGCCACCTCCGAGAACACCAGCATTGGTGCACTGTAAAGTTTGTGTTTGACACACTGAAAATCACAACTTTCTTAGATCATAAATTTGACCCTAATGTTATTTGTTAAGAGAGTTTGTGGTCATTTTGGTTAACTTCTTAGGATTAGGGAGGACTTCGGAGGAATTTAATATGAACATCCCAGGTTTTTTTAAAAAAGCTATTCTAAGAGATTTGAATTGATGTGGGACTGACTTACTGGGCTACATGATCATTTCCCAGTCCTTAAAAATTACTTAAAAGTAGTTAATTCAAGTAAAGATTGCCTCAGCTTTTTTCCTTTTCATTTCTGGTATCTACCTACAATGATAACCATTAATTTATCACAACCTTCTTCGTTGGAAAACCGTAAAAACAGTTGCTTAGTGTTTAGGACTTGGTTGTTATTCTCAAGTTTTGCTCGTAGATTTGCTGAAGTTGGCATTAGATGGGCACTATTGCCAGCTGGCATTTAAAGGAGCAATACTGCTTGCCAAAGGGTAGGGAGGGCTTGGTTTAGACAAGCATTTATCTAGTTATCAGGAGATTTACCATAAAATTGGCAAGAGAAACACATCCTTGCACAAGAGGTAAGATGAGTGTTTATCTAGTTATCTGGAGATTAATATTAAAATTGGTAAGAGGAACGCATCCTTGCACGAGAGGTGAGTAGCCACATTGGGCAGTAATGAGGCCCTATATGGTGTAGTTCCATTTTGGTGATCTCAACAGTATGTGTTCACTCAGAGGAACTCAGGAGTTTTCTGGAGTGACATTTTGAGTACCGTAAGGGATAACTAAAATGATGTGTTCATTCCCTATTGTGAAGTGTTTCCTCTGACATGAACTAATTTGGAGAAATAAAAATAATCACCAAAGGATATGATTCTTACTCCAGACTTCTCCCTTTCATCAGTCCCCAGAGGAATGTGTCACAGATGTGCAGGTGCCTCACCTGCTTTTATTATAATGGAATGTTGCTGGATTAGGAAAAACGCTGCATAGGCCTTTGTGACCTGGAAGAAGTCATTTAACTCTGTGAGCCTTAGTGTCTAGGTCTATAAGTGATGTATAACAAGGTGTCCTTTTCTTGCTCTTTTACTCGAATGTGAGCTCTCCCACACGTGAGCCAGTGCACAGGATTGTAAGGTCCTTGCTTGTAGTTGTCTTGCAGACGGGAGAGAGCGCCAGCGAGTGCTTCTGCCTCCGGTGCCCGTCTGTGGGGAATGTGGAAGGTGGAGTCGCGACGGGACATTATATCATCTCCTGGAAGAGGTAAGTTACATCAGCGCTCTTGCCTTCACTGTCTGTGCTGTTCTGGAGCCTTTGCTATTTGTCAGTGTCATTACAGTTGGGAGCTTCTGTCTTGGAGAGGAGACGAAGCCACATGCTATCATATACATTTGTCATATACACAAAGATTAAAAAGGACAGCTACCCTTTTCATTGGTGTTTTGTCACAATATTCTGATGAAATCTTAGCCAAACCAATTTTGATGATTGGACCATTAAAACATTAAGAGAAACTGCCCTTATTTGATTAACAGGACTGTCTCCATGGAATACCCAAGGGACTCAAAAGTTATTAGAAGTGTAAGAGTTTCAGCAAGGTCGCTGGGTATAGCATCAGTGTACAGGATCAGTTGGATTTCTACCTGTCAGAAATAACTGGAGGCAATGTACTTTTGAAATAGGTATCATTTACATAACAAAAAATACAAGTTACGTAGCAATATATTTAACAGAAGATGTACAGCACCCTTATGGAAAGGATTATAAAACTTTAAGAATTTTTAACATTCAAGATGCTCCAGAAGAACTGAGCAGGGGTCCTTGCCCTTCTAAATTCCAAGGTTTACTGCAAAGCTACTGCAGTCATCCCTGTGGTGTTGCTTAGGTGATGCAAATAAACCAGTGGAACAGAAGAGAGAGTCTAAAATAAATCCATAGACCCACACGGATGGAAATTCTGTTTCACAGAGGTGGCCTTTTAGATCAGTGGGGAAAGGATGGACTCTTTTATAGCTGGTGGTGAACAGTTGGGTATCCATTTGGGGAAAATTGGGCCTCTGCTGTACACTGCATATAAACATTAATTTCAAGTGTATTAAAACCCTAATTATAAAAAACAAATTTTATTACTTTTAGTAGAAAAATAAAAGACTCATGTTATCATTTCAGAGAAGGGAAGAATTCTTTTAAATAAGGCAAAAAGTATAAGCCACTAAAATTGATGAATTGGATTTCTTAAAATGAACATTTTCAATTTATTTAAAAAATTGTAAAGAAAGTTGAAAAGACAAAATACAGACTGGAGAGTTATTAGCAGTATGTAACTGACAAAAGATTAGAGTTCGTATCAAGAACTTGTACGAATTATATGTCTTCGTGGGCTGGGAGGTAGAGGCGTGATAGCCCCTGCTAGATTCTTGCTATGGCACAGCTACTTCATAAATCACAAAACAGCGAATAACATTTATTAAAAGTCAGAAAGGAAAGTGTGTACTTTTATTTTAAAAAATAACCTGTCTTGCTTTTGCCTACTTCTGAATTTACATGTCGATGTTTAATGTATATGTTTACAGGAGTTAAAACAGCATGAAGGCGCTGATGATCCGTCTTCCACGTAGTGGCACAGAGCCGTTCCTTAGCGGCAAGGCTAGCTGCCCTCGCTGCTGCTTTCGCTCTGGGCCGTTCGCCCCCGGCCCCCGCTCTTGGCCTCCAGGTGCAGACCCTTCCTAGGGCCCCCGCACTCGGGGAGCCGCCCTGCGGTCCTGCCCTGACTGGTGCCGGGCAGAGCGTCGGGCAGTTTCGTGCCGTCGCTTCATCTCAGGGGCGTTGGAGGCCACTACCTTCACCCGCAATAAAATGCTTTCAGTTCCTCAGTTCTCCTGTGTACTTGTCCAGATATAAGGTGCACTTGGGAGTGGCCTGGGGCTCCTCCGGGAACTGTCCTCAGTATGACCAAGTGCTTGCGTCACAGTGTAAGTCACCCCATGACCACCTACAGCGAGGACATTTTACCCCCAGGCGCCGTGTCAAGTGCTGTGCTGAGGTGTAGTCGGTTGACATCCTGGTGTGACTCCTCATTCCCTCACCCGGGACCAAGCAGCAGCCTTGGCATAACGTCGTTAATTGATGTTAATTGAATCATTCAAAACAAAAATGCGATTCCAGAAGCTCTGCTTTACAGCCACTTGCAGTAAAGAAGTTTTAGGAGATGGATAACTGTATTTCCTTTGCAACTGGTTGGTGAATATGCACGTTCCCAGTTTTGATGTACTGACTTCCCACGTGAAATGTGACTGTGACACCTTTCCCCGCAGGACCTCGGCCATGGACGGCATCCCCGTCATCAGCACCGTCATCACCCTGCCACATGTGGTCGTGGAGAACATTCCTCTGCATGTTAACGCAGGTAACGGCATGCGGGTCTCACTGCATGACAAGAATCCAGGAGGAGTATTGGTTTTAGTGTCTAAGATCTTTAAAAACTATTAGGAAAAACGCCCGGCATTTACAGAAGTCGGCTGTGACCAGTCTTGTCATCTGTACCTCTACACACTCCTCTCACCCCCATTATTCTGAAGCAGATCCAGATAGAATTTGATCTCTACACATTTTAGTGTGTATCTTTAACATTAGTGGTGGTTTTTCTAAATGTAATCCTAATACCATTATCATGACTTTACAGATTGGCAGAATTGTCTTAATGTTATCAAATTCCAGTGTGGAAATTTCCCTAGTTGACTCTGAATGTTTTTTAGTTTGTCCTAAGGGCTCTGCTTTGCAGTGGATATTTTTGAAGTCTGTAGGCAGACCCTCTCCCCCACTCCATTGCCATCGCCGCCTCTCCCACCTTCACTTCCCCCCCTTCCTTGCTGTTTACTTGTTGAAGAAACAGAGTCATTCGTCTTAACAGAGTTTGCTACAGTCTGGATTTTGCTGATTGCATTGTGTTATTTTAAGTGGTGTTTCTCTGTCCTATAAATAGATCTGTAGGTGTGGTCAGATTCAGGTTTAAGTTTTGGGCAGGAATACTTCACAGTTGGTGGTATGTGCTTCCATCCAGATGTACATACTGTCTGTCATTCCTTTTTGAACCATGGTTGATACTTTGGGAAACTTTTTGTAGATTTAAAAATTATTCCTAAAATACAATTCATCTCCTGATAGTCTAATGCCCTTTCTAAGTCAATCCATTTTTGAAGGAAACTCTGATTCTTCTTGGCCTATTTTATCATAGTCCCATGGCTCTTGTTCAATCAGAACATTTTCTTATTTAGCAAGAATGCAGTAATATCATTAATTTAAATAAGCCCATGTCTTATACAATGAGATGTACAAAAAGAACCCATAAGTGGTGAGCTCTATTTTTTAGCCAAGAGCATTATATTGTCTTTCTCTGCAGATCTGCCATCATTTGGACGTGTCAGAGAATCATTACCCGTCAGGTACCACCTGCAGAATAAGACTAACTTGGTTCAAGACGTGGAGATTTCCGTGGAGCCCAGTGACGCCTTCATGTTCTCAGGTCTTAAACAGGTAGAGGTCATATCTCGTTGGGTTGCTTATGTAGACGCCAGGCGTGGCCAGGAAGTGGAGAGCTATGCACATGGCTGATAAGACTGACTGTGGTCCCCATGATTTTGATAGTAGTGAATTTTTAGCTACTTTTATAGATTAAGTATACTTGTTATAGAGGTGGACTAAATGGGCAAACCTTTTCACATTGAGATCACATGTATAGGTTCTTTCTCCTTAAAAACAAGAGTTTACAAATTCTTGGGCTATATAGTAGAATTCCTGAAAATCTTAGATTTCCCTTTAATTACTAGTGAGTTTGTATGTATATGTGTGTGTGTGTATGTCTTTTAATTTGAGGCTTGGAGGCATGACTACCTACATTAAAAGCCTAATTCTTTTCAGCACTATCAGTGAAGTTTTTCAGAGATTTTGTCGTCAGTATACTTTTTATTAATGAGGGCATAATTAGAGGAACAGACCTGTCAGCACCTAGAGGTACCTACCCTGACTAGTCATCTGTGCTGTGCGTGTGCTGAGGCTGTGTTTGTTGTTAAATGAGAAATAGAACTATGTATGAAGCGTACTGTAAGTTCATACCCTAATTTAAACTTACATATTAAGTGTAATCTTAGCTCTGATATGTTGGTGCACACGTGCATGTATTACCTGTGGCACGCCATGTACCTACATGCACACTGCAAGTGAGTAAGCTTTTCTTGAGTGTCTTGATCTTTTCACATATTAACTTATAAATAATTGGATAATGTAAGATACCAGAATCTTACCAGTTTGTGTTCTTTTCTAAAGTATTGTTAAAAATTTCCAAACATCTTCCTGACCCCCCCGAAGTTACTCACCTTACCACAAAGGTAAAATCCCTAAAAGAAAACATAAGAAACAACTAATTTTCTTATGTTGACATCAAGTTTACAAAGATCCTTTTCTACAAATTATCCTGTGACGTTTTGTGACTGTAAAATCTACCTGGTCTACACTGCAGAATTTATTGCCCTGTCGAGTGTTCTCTTTTTTAAGCTGGTACAGTTGCCTTTTAGACCTTGGTAGAATAGAATTATGCGCCTTTTTTTATAATGTATTATCTGTGTGGTCCTTGCCTTTTGCTAATTCAGCTCTACACTTTGGGATCTGGGAAGATGGAATAGGAGAGAGAGAATGTTTCCTCAGAAAGATTTGGGTATCCAGTCCTTTGTAAATAGTCCAAGGTAACAACACAGATGTTGCAAGTCTTTATATTTGAATATCTATAACATTTATGATTTAGATTCGGTTACGTATCCTACCTGGCACCGAACAGGAAATGTTATACAACTTCTATCCTCTCATGGCTGGATACCAGCAGCTGCCATCTCTCAACATCAGCTTGCTGAGATTTCCTAACTTCACAAACCAGCTGCTCAGGCGTTTCATACCTACCAGTATTTTTGTAAAGGTAAGGCTTAGAAATGTTCTGCCTTCTAAATTTACTGTCTTGAAAACAAACAAAAGATGTTTTTTCATATAAACATCATTAAACAATAATTTGACATTGATAGTTTTGACTTTTATTGTATGAATTATGCAATATTGCTATTCATTTCTATAAAGTTACTGCATTTTTTACAGAATCTGATTTCAGAGGTTTTTATTTCCTTAGGTAAATGATTTACCTTTACAGTATCCTTAAACATGTTTTTCCTCTGGCTTTAGTAAAGTATGCTTTTAAGTTATAGTTAGTTTGTAACTAATTTTTAATCAAAATGGGTTTTCTAAATATGATCGCTGAACTTAACTAACTCCCATTTTAACTGTGTAATACCGGATTTGGGTCTTTTTTTTCTTTCCTCTTTTTATTAAGTTTATTGGGGTGACATTGGTTAATAAAATTATATAGGTTGGGTCTTTTCTGAAAATGACCATCTATTGGAAGCTATACTCTGGGTGAGTGTTCTGATGTTTTCCACTGATACCCTTTCGAGGTTCCTGCAATAAAAGACTATGTAGCTGGTCATAGGTGTGAGAGTGAATTGACTGCACAGGGGTCCATTCAGCTCCAGCTTCTCTTCCCATCAGCCACCGTGATGCCTGAAGTCAGAGCTGGCCCCCAGATAGTCCTGGTGTTCAGTAGCTCGGGTGTTCATGAGTATATATGCTCCTCTTTTTCTTTCCGTCAGTGTCCGTTTGGGATGGCAGGCGACATTGCACACTCTTTCCTACTGTGTCTTGTTTCTGTTAGCTGGGATTTGGTACATTATAAATGTTTCTGTTTATGTATTATTCTGGCTTTTATTCTAGACTTATACACTCTCTTGCATGTGCAGAAAAATCACTTTATTAACCCTTCCAACAACAAAAAACACACCAGAAAGGCTAAACTCATGATTTTAGATCTCATGTCTAGAAACAGTGGCTTTAAACAGTTTTAGATTCACAGCAAAACTGAGAGGAAGTTAGAGATTCTCCATCTACCCATTGCCCCCAACAATAGCTTTATACACATTTCCACCTGGTCACATTCTAACGTCATTTTCCATTGTGTTCCTCACTGTCATGTCTGAGCTCACCTGCAGGGGAGATGCCATGGCTGGAGTGGGGGGCACTGGGGGATGGGTGGTGTCTGAGGTCATTTTAGCTGTTTGAGCTTCTGAAATTTGCTGTTTCTAAACTCAGAAGTGTGGCCTTTACATCCGTGTGAAAGTGTGTTCATGTGCAGATGTGGCTGCATACTCGCTGTCAAGCATAGCTCATTTGATGAGAGAGTTGAGTGTATTGAGAGCTCGGGACTCTGGTTTCATCATTTAGTCTCCTTCCTTTCCCTGTAGCACTCAGACCCCCAGACCCCATCCCAGCTTGTGTTGGTTTAGGCTTCAGATTTTCTTCCATAGGAAGCCTCTTTTAGGCAGAGTTAAGTCCATAAGGAAAGGCTCCAGGAAAATAAACATTCATGCATTTTAACATAATTAACATTTCCTTTTCTAACTGCTGTGGTCTTTTCTCTAAATACAAGTACCGCCTTCAGGTAACTTGACTGCTGCCAGATAAACTGACTGGATTTCTCAGAACCAGCTCCTTTGTCAGTTGGGGAGACATTAAATTGCTTTAGCTGTCACTCTAGCGTGTGAGGGTTGCCCTTTTCCTACCTACGAACAATCATTGACTAGGATTTTACATCCCATCCCACCTTCATTAAACTTTAGGGCTGTGCTACTGCAGTATGGGAGCCACTAACAGTGTGGCTACTGAGATTTGAACTAAATTAATTAAAACTTTATTTATTTAGAAGTTAGTTACTCAGTTGCACTAGCCACATTTTAGGTACTGAGTAGCTAGCTGCCTGCACTAGTGGGCCCCACTTTGGACAGCACTGAATCAGAGCACGTCTGTCATCTCAGGTTTTGGACAGTGCTGTCCTGGAGCAAGGTTGGCTCAGGATTTTTCTTCCTTTTAAAATATTTCAGTTTTCTGGTTGCACAATGTACTTGTCTGCTGCCCTGTTTGTAAAGCTGTGTTTGGTAGGATTTAACCAGGTTGAGCCACTGTCCTGTTTCTAGGGCTGAGCATCCTCCATCAGTAAAAAAAGTTACATGAAGTGTAAAAGACCAGGCACCACTTCTTTCATTCATTCTGTTCCTGCCTTGAATGTCAGAGACCTGACTTACACATGCATGAATACACATAGACATGCAGCCACACATGCATGCACGCACAGGTACATGCATGCACACATGCATACATGTAAAACCACATATGCATACATACTATCACACATGGATACACACAGCCACTCGTGCACGTGCATACAAGCACACATGCATACATATGAACGCACACATACAACCACAGACACATGCATACGCACAACTACGCAACAACCAAACTGGCAGCAGGAGTGCCCCCTTCATGGCAGGAGTCCTGCAGGAATCCTTCTGCTTCTAGCACAGCAGTGGCTTTTGGGGCGACATTGTAACTGCTCTTTTTCAAGTTCTGAGCACCCTCTTGTGCTTTCCCTGCAGAGATCTGCTAATGTCCATCTGTGGAATAAAATAAAATTTGTAGCTAGTCTAGACGCCTGTTATTCTTTCTGTCTCACTCTCCTGCTGTGATGTTTTACATTTTTTCCATCAGTGGCCTTTGAGAAGGGGACATTCTGTCTCTATCTGCTGCTGTGCCCTTGCAGTGTTCATTGTTAGGCAGCCTAGAGCTCTTGGTGAATTCCTTTTTCTCAAACGGGATATTGGGAGACCTTGAATCCTCTAGGAACTGGTTGGTCAAAGCGGAGACACAGGAGGGCACTTACGAGCAGTAGTGACTAGGTTCCCTTCCACCTGCCCCGGGTAACAGATTGGCAGTAGCTGCTGGACACCAGGTTAGGAGAGAAGTAGTGGCTGAAGTGGCGCAGCAAGGGCAGGTGTGTGACTGGCTGGTGGTGCCTGCATGGGGGTCAGGGAACGGGTCCTGGGCACGCAGTTGCCGCACCCAGGTTCAAGTGAAGAAAGAAGCCGAGGTGAAAGGTGAATAAAGTTTATTTTGATGCATCCACGTGCTTATACTGTTTTTGTGAGCAGTTCTAAGAATTTCAGAACTTTTCTTTTTTTAAAATTTTATTTTTGTTTAAAATATTACAGATGTCCGTTTTTCTCCCCAATGACCCATTCCACCCATCTCATCCCTCTCCCCAGTCCTTCTCCCCACCATTGTCGGTGTCCTTGGGTTGTGCATATATGCATATAAATTCTTTGGTTACTCTCTCCCCCTCCCCCAACCGCCGTCCTCCATCCCTCTGACATTCGTCAGTCTGATCCATGCTTCCATGTCATTGAATCACTTCTGTTCATCAGTTTATTAAGTTCTTTAGATTCCACATATAAGCGAAATCAGGTGATGTTTGTCTTTCGCTGCCTGGCTTATTTCGCTTAGCATAATATTCTCCAGGTCCATCCATACTGTCCCAAAGGGTACGAGATCCTTCTTCTTTACAGCTGCGTAGTATTCCATGGTGTGACTGTCCCACAGCTTTTTGATCCACTCATCTACTGATGGGCACTTGGGCTGTTTCCAGATCTTAGCTATTGTAAACTGTGCTGCTATGAACATCGGGGTGCATATATTCTTTCTGATTAATGTAAGAATTTCAGAACTTTTCAATGAATAGTGCTTTCGTGGTCACTATTACTTTGTAAACTCATCTTGTTTTCCCTCTTGAAAGCCACAGGGCCGGCTCGTGGACGATGCTTCCATTGCGGCCGCGTGAGGTGCAAGATGGCCCTCGGCTGGTCTCACAGGGATGTCGAACAGAGTTCTCTACATTTTCATTCTGAACTGTAGCGTTGATCATGGTAAAAGTGAATCTTCTCTATTTTTTAATGGACGTTATACCAACTATTCAGAGGAACTCATGCACAAAGTATTAGGAAAGTCTATCCTCTGCTATAGTTTCACTAATAAATATTTGAAATCTGTCAGTGTGACGTGAAAAGTTGTCACACCAGTGTTGTTGAAAGTCATTTTGTGAATAGTAAATTATTTTCAAAGTAAGTGATTTGCATGTGCGACGACAGAGGAAAATCAAGCATCCAGATGTGAGTGGACGGGGAGAGGGAAATGCACTGGGATCGGCCTGGTGACCTTCTCAGTTCCCCGGAGTCCCTGTGGGGTGGGCTACACTGGAGGTGACCCATCCTCACAAATTCAGTGTGTTCCCATAACACAGACTCGGAACTTGTAAGCAATTGCATGACTGATCCAGAAAACTTCCCGAAAGTTGTAATCGGAGTCGTCTAAGTCGTCCGAACGTGACTTCGCTCACCATCAAATCACGTCAGATAGGATCAGCTCCCCGCCAAAGTGTGGCTCATGTGTGAGCAGGAGTGTGTCTGTGTTATCGAGATCCTTATCTGTGAGGGCCCAGACTGCAGGGACCTGATGATCAGCATAATTCCCCAAATGGCAGGGTTTTGAAAATGATACAAGTCTGAATAAGAGCTCTTTGTTGTGCAGTTTGAAAATTCATGTAAATAAAGATCACATTGTGAAAATTTTCTTTGTTTAAATATCTTAATTTAAAACTACCTGATTTCCTGGAAATGTTTGTTATTTAAACATGCAGTTGTAAAAAGGAATGGTGTAAATAAACATGTTCTCTTTCAATGCGCCTGTATATGTCTTTTACTTACTTTGAGCTTGTTTGAGTTCAGTTCCAGGAAACAGCTTTCACTTAGAACACGTGCGTGTGGCGCTGTGCGGCCTACTGATTACTTAAGTGTCTCTCACGTCACTTGGAGGAAAGAGTCTGTATTTTGGTTTTAATTCAGTTATTTCTTTCATGGCCCATGCTCTAGCTCCACCCAGAATACTTAAAGTCTTCCAGTTGATAGGCTCCCTACTCATAGCTGCCAAGAGTGCTGTTGTGATTTCCACATTGGCCTTGCAGGGACAGGCAGAGTACTTTCAAACCACAGCAAACGGAAAAGGGAAGCTCGTACCTTTGATGGGGAGGGCTCACGCAGTCCCAACAAACACCTTTCAGAAGCTCCCTTCTTGACCTAGAAGCCCAGAAAAGGCCCCTGAAGTGTCCCAGTCCTCATGTAAAACATACTCGAGATGGACTATTATTTAATGCTGACATGAATAAATAGTAATGACTAATTTTCAGAAGCAGGTGTGACATTAGTGATCAGAGGTGACGAGTGAGGATACGAAGTATGGATGTGCACTTATCCTGCTGTGGGTTTGTTTGAAACACCCTAACAAGCCATCCTCATGCCTGCCTTTGCCGAGCTCCATGACCACCCCTCCTTCATTTAGGCAAACGGTGCTGTTCTCAGACACCTACTGAGGCTGCATACAGTTCACTGAAAGTACCAAATCCCGTGTTTCTGTGAAAGAGCAACGACAGTCGTAGTTCAGTATATTCAGGTTTTCTTCAAGATCAAATTCCTGAGAAACCTTCCCTGTCGCTCAGTTGACTTATACCCGAGAACAGAGAGAAAGTGGTCTCTGGCCCGACTGTTCAGCCTCCCAAAGCTTGTTCACCGGGGGAGGTGGGACCAAGGTCGACTGCCACACATGCCTGCATTTCAGGGCGTACATGCCACGCAAAGTATGGGCCGGGGGTCATGTAAACTCTGTCTTCTCCCCATCTTTGAAAGAAGGCAAAACTCACAGCATCCTCGAGGTGGATTTCATCTATGGAATGCGCCCTCATCCGAAGTCAGCACGCCGGGCGAATGAGGACCGGTAAGGACTGTCTTTGTCAGGAGGGACAGGATCTCTGCCTGTGTTTCCCAGGTGGAATTGCCAGCATTCAGTAAGGGCTACAGCGTGCAGGTGGCTATGTTCTTACTCGTTCAGTACTAGTAAAAGCCCTGTGTGGTGTAGGTACTGTTGTGTCCCCATTTTAAAGATGTGGACACTGAGGCACGGAGAGGTTAAGTGACTTGCCTAATGGTCTGGTTATCTATTGCTGCGAGACAGGTCATCGCAATCCTTAATGGCCTGAACAACTGTTCTTGGATGGTCTCAGAAGGTCAGGAACCCAGAAAGGGCCTGGCCGGGCACTTCTGGGCGGGGTCACTCCTGCGGTTGTCCCACTAGCTGGAGTTTTTTAGGCACCTCCCGAGGGCCAGTTTTGGTGCTGCTTGCTGAAGACATGAAGGAGCCCGGTTCTTGAAGCCCAGTGGTCCAGCTGGAGACGCTGCCAGGTAAACCCGCTCCACACGGCGTCAACCTGCTCCGCACGGTGTAAACCAGCTCTGCACGGTGTAAACCGGCTCAGAAGCAGGTAGAAGGCGGGTGGGTGGGATGTCTGGGACTGGCTTTCAAATGCTCCAGAAAACAGGCACGAAACAAACAGGTTGGGGAGAAATGTGTAGAAAAATATTTGGAAAATGTTGATAATTGCTAAAGGTGGGAAAAGGTGCACGGAAGCCTCATTTCCTTCTACTTTTAGATATATCTGAATATTTTCATGATAAAAACATAATGAAAGGTACAAGGTCGCAGGAGCCCCAGTGGAGGGGACCGATTCTAGGCCGTGCGGAGCAGCGGGAGCCAGGGCTCCTTGCGGGGGTGGTGCGGCGCCACCTCCAATGCCTCGCACAGTTGCTGTGTTTTGCTCGTGTGGAAACGCGTTTCCACCGTCCCGAGCAGATAATGTTATGGGAGCCGGGCTTTGGAGGACATGCAAACGGCTGCAGAACAGACAAATCAAGGACGCTCTTCCAGGGGATCCCGGCCGTGCTGGCTGGCGGCCACCTGCCAGCGCCGTGGCTGCCGCGTGCTTTCCGCGTGGACAGACTCGCCCGCTGCTGAGCAGAGCTGGCGTCGCTCCTCCTGCCTGAGACGTTCACGTGCAGTGATAAGAGAACTGGGGGGAGTGAAACTCACCTGAGAACTGGGGGGGAGTGAAACTCACCTGAAACAGGAAGAATGCTGCCTGGGGTCACCACCGCCGAGCTGGAGAGCTGGGCTTTGCCTGCTGGAATCGAAGGATTTGGGGATGAAACTTTTCTCTTTTTAGCTTTATCATGCTCATCAGATGGGAGGATTATAGTTTGAAAAATGTTTGATGTTGGGTGCTAATCGACCATCATTGTCTCAACAAAGGACTGGATCCCAAATCCAAATTTAACAGAAAAAAGTGCTATATTCAAGGTGCAATGCTGAATTATTTAAACAGGGCAGGAGGGGCTCTGTGATGGCGCATGATTTTCCTCAGAGGTGTTAGCTGCTCAGACTACATTTACAATGTCTTCTGCACCCTGATTGCCATCCTTGATTGCATTTTCTTTTTTATTGTGAAAATTACCAAACACACAGAAAAGTAAAGACTATAACGCACTTACCTGCTTTTGCTCGGCTTCCGTAGCTGTAATGCTTTGCCGTCTACGTGGTCTTGTACCCCACCCACACCTGTTCCCCACTTAGATAATTCCACCCGTAAGTAACAGGACTTCCTAAAAACGTAACCACAATGTATTATTAATAATTACCAATAACTCCTTAAGCTCGTCTAATTCACAGCGTAGATTCCGTTTTCCTGACTGACTAAGCAGTCTTTTCAAGGTTGGTTGGAATCAGCATCCAAACAAGGTCGATCATTATATTTATGTCTCACAAGTCATTTTAAAAGTTTCATTTACTGTAGAACAGCCCCTTCCCCCTTTTTATCCCTGGTCATTGAAGTGTTGAAGAAATGCAGTGTTATCTTGTAAAATACTCCACATTCCGGTGTTGGCTGATTGCTTGCCCCGGTGTCACTGAGCTTGTGTCTCTGTCCCCTGCGTTTCCTATGGATGGTGAGAGTTGGGGAGCAAAGCTTGCGCAGTCCCTAGCTGCGGCCTGCCCCTGTCCCTGTTTTCTCTTTGTATTTATGTCTCATATTTGGCATGCTCAGCTGATCAGTGGGTTAGAGGATGACACCCTAACCGCCTTATTAAAAGTTTCAACTAAACACCCACCTGGCAAGGGTCTGAATCGATGAATTAGAAGTTGTAAAATGTAATTTTAAAATGCTATTCTGCATTTATTGGCTAGAGTTATTTTGTATAGAAACTTCCCCCTCATCTATTAGGTCTGTTAAATTACCCTAAAATAAAGTTACTGTAGGAAGGAGAGAATTTTCAGTAGCTTAATTCTTTCTCCTTGTAATTTTCAGAGCGATGAGTTGGTGCCTTCCGCTTGCTCTAATGTTGTTCAAGGGCTTTGGTTTGGGTTCGTCGTCACTGTTTCCCCCTATCCTGTGAAATAACCACGTACCGGAAGGCTGGAGGACAGGCATGTCGGGTTGTGTGATTTGATGGCTTTGACATTTTCGGTAGCAGCAGCTGGTTCCTCGGAAGGAGACCAGCGCCCTCCTCCTGGCTTCATCGGGACCAGGGCCTAGGGGTGCATCTGCCGCACCCACCTGCTTAAAGCTTCTACTTTGAAAACTCAAATTGGCAAGGAACCTCCAGCTGTAAAGATAAAACCAACACCACGACGTCTACAGACTAGCAGATACCCACTTTCTTCCTCCTCATAGTTGCAAACCTTTAGCAACCATACACTGAAAATCAGCATCCCGCTGTTGTAGACGGTCCGAATGATTGCCTCGGGAAACCGGTGCAAGAGCCGGGCCTGAAGGAACGCCGGAATTGTGTTCAATCAGTTATTTTGCGTGAATTCTTTAAAACCAGGTGATCTTGGCTTGATGGCTTTCTCACCACACACACAGTTAAAAATTGTTCAGGACGCTTGTTCAGGACGGCGAGGCAGAGGGCCTCCGGCCCTGGGGTTTTGTCAGGGAGAGGGGACTCGGCCCACTACAGCCGGGCGGGGAGGTGGGGCTCAGGGTTGGAACATGGCTCAGAGGAAACAGCAGTGGCAGGACTCTTGCCAAAGGCGACCAGGGTGGTCAGGGACCAAGGATTCCTCCTTAAACCGGACTCTCCCCAGACAGGGAGGGAAGGCCAAGGCCGGGCCTCGGGGCGCAGGGGGCTCAAGGAGCCTGGCTCAGGTTTGGTGGGAGGAGAGCGTCTGGGTCCAGACCCAGAACTAGTCCCGGCGACACTGTGTTTTTCAGGTTAATAATTCCTCTCTCAGGCAGTGGAGTGTTGACTGTTCTGAGTCAAGTCTGAGCCCGCCGGTAAGCGGAGCCTCTCTTTTCGAGTGTCGCCTCACCTCGCCCTGGAAAGTGAGACCAGCTGCCCCTGAAGAGCGTGGCTGAGGGGCCCCCATGCGTGAAAACGGTCCCACCACCCAGGACGGCGGGGTGACCGACTGGCTCCCAGTTGTTTGGAGCAGAAAGAAATTTCCAAAGTGGTCAGACAGGCTGGGTGACTTCGGGACAATGAGCTTTTATGTTTTAAAATTGGAACCCAGCTGTGAAGGGAAAGGTTTTCAGGGACTTAGCTGAAAAAACAGCTTCAGAAGCCGGAGCTGGTGGAGCTGAGCGCTTCCCCACGGCCCCACTGCCGCGGGGTGCAGCTCCCAGGCCACGTTGCCAGGGCCCTGCCCGCTGCGCCCCTGCCTGGGCCTGGGGCTGCGGTGACCCGCCGCCTGCTGCGTGGGGATCACACCCCCAGGCGGACGTTGCCCTGCTGGTGACCGCCTCTGATTAAACATGATGTGGCCACGTGGAGAAAGCGGCCCGGCTGCAGTTCTCAGGCCCCACGCGTTTCCGCGGCGTCTGCAAAGCGCCTCCACCTGGGAGGTGACGCCGCATAAAATCACGTTTCTTCCAGAAGTAAACATGTCCAGCAAGAGGGGTGTGTCCGGCTGAGACTTCCCTGCCATCCGAAGGTGTCCGGGTCCTCAGGGGCCTCCCCACCCCGTGTTCCAGCACCCTCCACCCCTGCCACCCAGCTGCCACTCCAGAGGGCAGCCCCCAGCCCCCGAAGAGGGTGGCAAGGCCGCCTGGCAGAGGGGCGCCCCTGGCACTCCCGCTCCCAGGGAGCGCCCGCCGGGTCCCCCCGCCATCCCCTCTGCTTGGCTGGGCAGATCCTCGGGCCCCGACGGACGGATCCGCCTTTGTGAGAAGGGCCCTCCCCGCTGGAATCGCCTTTGTTCCGAGCTACGGCTCTGGGCACAGAGGAATATTTAACAACTTGGGAAAACGGCCGCGGTACGTTGTTGAGAGGAAAGCAAGTGACCAGAGAGCACGCGGGACGTGATCTTGTTCTGCGGGACAAAGCAAAGCGACCGCTACAGACACTTAGCCAGAGGCAAACGACCGGGCGTGTCCTCGCCAAGCTCTGGTTTTGGATTATTGGGTTATAGGGGACTTTATTTTCGTCGTATCTGTTTTAAAGTGTTTTCTATAGTAACTGTGTTCTTTTCTAGCAAGAAAAAATGATAAATGTTATTTTTATAGGAACATATCCCAGCAGCAGGGGGAAGAGAGTCAGTGGACGGGTCCTGGGCGTGACCCTGCTTCCTAGAGGCCTGTGACAGTCCCCGAGGCGGTGAGGGGCGCCAGGGCTGCGCAGTGCTCCAGGATGGGGAAGGGGTCCTCAGTTTACATCCCCACACTGAACCCCCTCTTCCCACGTGGGAAGTTCCCCTCAGAGGACCTGCTCCAGCGCTATCGCTTGAGAAGGTCCCCCATATCTAGAAATGTGACCCTGAGATTCCCTTCGGGAGAAAGTGGTACAAGTGGGGGGAGGGCTCCTTGTTCCCACAGGTTGCTGGGGAAAGTGGGGTTCTTGGGGTGCCCCTGGAATAAGAATTTGACTGTTGTTATGGTATATTGTTATATGGTATGTTAATATGGTATGTTGTTATCGTTGCTCTGTTTTATCAGTTATTGCTAATCTCTTACTCTAATTTATGAATTAAATTTTATCATAGGTGTGCGTGCACGTGGGAAAGCCAGGATCTGCGGGGTTCGGTACCAAGCCTGGTCTCAGGCATCCACTGGGGGCCCTGGAGCGTATCCCCCGTGGATATGGGACGACTGTAGATTTCTTTTTACCTTTAAGCCTGTGATCCATTTTGAGGTGGACTCTCAAAAGAATTGGCATACTTTTTACATTTGTTTTAAAATTATGAGTTCATATGATATTTCTAATTTAGATTTAAGATTATATAAGGTTATTAAAAAAATTTTTTTAGCCTCTCCTTTCTTTCATACTGAAAATCTTAGTTCCTAACAACATTAAAACAGTTACTTACTTGCTTTATCCTATAATATACCTATAACAGTCTAGAAATAAGTACACCAATATTACTAAAACACTACTGATTGAACTTTTAAATTTCCTTTGGTGTTCTTCGTGTTCTTAGATTGTATGATTCTAACAATATACAGTAAAAGTTCTGTTTTAAAGTTTCACTAAAATACTTGCTTTCTCTGTATGGTTATGCCACAGCTTTATATGTAGCTAAGGTGGTTGTTTCAAGTTTTTTTTCCCATCTTTTGGGTTTGCTTTATACTTTCTTTGTTTTTTAATTTATTTTTCAATTGTGTAAACCGCCTCCTGTTTCTGAACGACGCAACATGGTAAATTTCGCTTGTCTTGCTTCCGTCCTACTTGTCTCCAGGATTCCAACCTCTACCCCACTAGGTAATTCTTTTTATTAATTTTGGGTTATTTCTTTATTGGTTTTTTTGGAAGTGTCCCTATGTATCCTTCCTCTCTTACACAGTGTATCTATTATATAGTCTTATAAGATAAAATAGTGTAATAAAAATTATATATATATGTACATACTTACACTTTTACAATGTGGATTTTTTTTCTTTGCTTTAGCTCTGTCTGTATATCTTAATATTTAGGAAAGTGCATTTTTGTTCTAATTGCTATCTTTGTAGAACACCTTTAGGCTCCTCCTTTTTATATATTGTCTACTTGCCCACAACTATGGGTAATAATGAAACTACCAAATACCACTTTTTCGCTCTCCGCTTTCTCACCCAGCATCGGAATTAAAGTGAGTCTCCTGCTCACACTCAATACCGTGACTGACTTACTGAGCTCTTTCTACTTTCCAAAGACTTGGTTCATTCTGTGTTTCTATTATTTGTATTATATCTGGATTGTCAGTATATATAGTATTGAAACGCCTTCTTCTATTTTTATTCCCATCAGTTCTTGGTCTTAGTTCTGTGGACAGATATATTTAAGGCTCACCTAAGTCTTTGTTCTGCAGCTTCCTTTGATTATTTTGAGGTGTTGCCTGGAGCTCATTTTTATAGATTCCTCAGTGGGCATGTGGGAGCAATATTATCTGAGGTCTTGCATGTTTATAATGGTCTGTGACCTTTATTGTATTAATTAAGTTAATTAAATTAATTAATTTGCTCTATTGAGTTTATTGGGGTGACATCGGTTAACAAAACCACACACGTTTCAAGCGTACAACTCAACAAAACATCGCCTGCCCACTGCATCGCGTGCCCGTTGCCCAAGTCAAGCCCCCTTCCGACCCCCTTGGTCCCCCCTTTGCCTCCTTCCAGCTCTTCCGCACCCCACTCTCCCTCTGGCTGTCACTGTTCTGTTGTCTGTTTCTATGTGTTTTATATAAATATATTTTTTGCTTAATCCCTTCATCTTTTTTTCATCCATCACCCCAACCTTTATTTTTGAAAGGTATATAATTTTTCTGGATACAAAAATCCTTGGTTTATGTTTTCTTTCCTTGAGTCTTATAAATATACTGTTACGCTCTTGTCTGTTATGAAGCGTTTTTATCAGCAAGTCTGGCACAAGTCTAATCTTTTCTCCGTTATCATTTGTTTTTCCCTTTGGTCTGGACACCAAATGACTCGCTCTTTAACCTTCCATCCCAGTAGTTTGGTTAGAACGTGTCCCCGCTGGGCCACCTGGCTGAGTTCCGCAGGAACGCGGTGTGACCTTCGGTAGGTGGGCTCAAGCGTCTTTCTGTTTCAGGACAGAGTTCTTGAGTTTGCATTTTTTCTGACCTACTGATTGGTCTCCTTCAGGATCTCCAGTTGTACGTTGTTGGATTTTCTTCCTCTATCTTTTTAGAAATCCTTTTTAAATTTCTGTTGGATTTCTTCCTTTCCTCCTTTCTCATCTCAGTTTCCCTTGCCGTGCTTTCGCGATGCCTGCCTGCTCCTGTGTAACTTCTTGCTTAGTCTTAATTCATACATAATATTTTCTAATTTTTTTCTGAGCTCTCTCAGCCCTGACTTGACACCCCCTGTGGTCTGGCTGTCTCATTTCTGAACTCTCATATATCATGTTGATGCCATGTCTGTGTAACCCTCAGAGTTTTAAAAATTATTTTGAGTTTATTTTGTATTAGAAACCAGTCTTTTCATCTGCCCTGTGGCCGTGTTTTCCGGGCGTGCCTTCTTGCCTGTTGGTACAGAATTCAATTCATTTTTCTCTTCTTCCTTAAAATATCTTCATATGGGGGTTTAATTACATTTCTTTTCTAATGTGTATACTGATGGAAGAGGGTTTTCCCTGTAATTTAAAAACAATATTGTCATGTAGGGAGTAGGGCCAAGACCAAGGTGGATTTTGGCTCCCAGGTTCCCGTCACTGTTCTTGTCTTCAAAGTGCTGCATTCTGGGTGTCTCACCTCCGGGCCACAGGCCCTTCCTTTGTACCTTATCTCTGTCTGCGCCCAGGGCCCTGCTCTGGTCAATTCAGATTCTACCACCAGAGGGTTTTACTCAGGGGGGGTCTTTGACCTCCTAGAAGGAGAGTTTTAATGAGTATTTCTGAGATCCTCGAGGACTTAGGTCACTCCAGTGTCCTCTGGGAGTGGAGTCCTCCCTTGGGAGGGTGGCCCTTTTCTAACACCCGTGCTCTGACTCTAAACTCTCAGGTTACCCTGGCTGGCAAGACCCAATTGTGTGCAGCTCCTCCCAAATCTGCAGTTAGTTCAGGTAACTATGGTGGAGTATGTGTACCCCCAAATCAGCAAACACTACAAGTCAAGTTGGTTTTTGCCTATTTGTTTTGTTTTGTTTTTGGAGAGCTCGGTTATCAGCACATCACCTGCTCCCGCACCATCAGAACGCTCCTTCCTTCTCCCCTAAATTCCTCACATAGCTGCTGACCCTCCAAGCATGTGAGCAGGTTTTGTTGGTGGTTTGGTCCTACCTACCGCCATTGTGAGGTTCCTGACTCAACCTTGTCACCTAATTTTATTGAAAATATTGTCCCAGTGTTCTTAAATGTTAGTGTCCTATTGCTGTGAGGATCAGGAAATAGTTATAATGGTCTTGCCCTGACTGAAAGTCCACAGAAATACTTTTTAATGTTTATGGTAACAATATTCATGTCTTTATAATGTATTAGTAACATGTTCATGTCTTTATAGTGGCACTTGATAGTTTATATAGAGTTTTCATGTCATCCCTTTAGGAAATAGAGAGAGCATGTATAATTTTATTTTGTGGGTAAGGAAACTGAGGCTTATAAAATCAAATGATTCGTTTAGTTGGTGGCAGAGCTGGGGTTTGAACTGGGGTTTTCTAACTCAAAACCTAGTGATCTATATGAAAGTAAATACATTTGCTTAAAATGCTTAAGGTGAGCTAATACACCGTTAAAATCTTTGACCTCTAGTGGACTAAATATCCAAATATTTACCTGAACTGCCTCATTAGTCCTCCTTGCCCGGAAACGACTTCTCTCCCTCTGGCTTCTACATTTCTGTAAATTGTCCTCTCCTCTCCAGGCACTCAGACTGAAAACTAGGAAGCAGGCGAGGAGACGTTCCCGCCTCACGTAGTTAAAGAATGCCAGCCAGTGCTCTCCCTTCACCCCATGTCCGCAATACAGATTCCTTCTGGCGCACGCACCCCGGAGACGCCACAATTGATCGTTTTGGCGTAAAGCCAGGAGAAGGGGAAGGATGTAAATCCCTTCTCGGGGCTGACTGTGGGCAAGAACAGTCTGTCTGCTCTCCACAGCAGTCCTGTGCGATGCACCCCTTTGTAAATGAGGGAACTGGAAATCAGAGAACTTCGGTCATTTTTTTCAGGATCACAAAACATTTAACCAGAAGAGATCTTAACTGAGCCCAAGCTGGGTTGACTCCAAAACCGACGGTTTATCTACTGCTCTAGACTAACATTTATGTGGGTCTAGCTCTGTAGTAAATATTTGTCTTCTTAGATGTGTTTGGGGCCTGATGGAGGACCCTCGCCTGTCCCCTCCCGCCTTCCCACTGGAACGCTCTGCACGGCTTCTGGCGCCTGAGGTCTTTCTTCGGCTCCCCAAGAATGTCAGTTTGGCGGACTAAAAGCACTGGAGAATTTACTCCCTCACCCCAAGCCCAGCAGCCCTCAACCAAAGACGGATAAGAATGGTGCATAAAAGCCAAAGCTCCTTCGCCCTTTCGGGGGGAACACCCTACACGGACTCCCAGGATCCTCCACCGGGATGAAGGCCCAGCTGCCTAGAGAGGGCTGGGTAACACACCTTGGTTTGGCTGCTGTCCTTTCCCTGCCTCAGCTCCAAACTTAACCATAGATGTTTCCTGGGATCCTTTCCAATATCAGCTGCTTGGACTTGAATACTTCTCTTAGGGTTTCCAGGGCCTGCTGCTTTGGAACCCAAACTAATACAATCAGCAACTGCCCTAGATTTAGATTTTTTTAATAAGAAGGACCAGCAGAACTTGAGATCATCAGACATTGGAGGGAATAGAAGAAGAACCTCAGAAGCTCTCGTTTGTTCCCAACTGTTCTTCACTGGGTCAGCTGTTGACACCTTGTCTCGTTAGCTACGGCCGGGGAGATGGAGTCGTGTATTTGCCTGTGAACAAATATTATTCCAGTTCTAGGGAATAGGGGAAAGCAGCGCATAAGATGGATAAAATGCCCTGCCCTTGTAACCAGCTGGAGGTTGTATTCTAGTGGCTGCCAGGAGATTTTTAAAAGGAACCAAATAGATCTCCTTGAATTAAATAATACATATCCAAAATGAAACATTTATTGGATACACTTAACTGCAGAAGAAAGGGTCAGTGAATTTGAAGATGGATGAATAGAAATCATCCCAGCTGAAGCAAATAGAATAAAAAGGCTTTTAAAAAAATGAGCAGGGCCTCAGTGATTGTGGGGCAACATCTAAGATGCAGCCCCAGAGGAAGAGGAGGGGGAGAGAATGTGGCAGAATAGCTTTCAAAGAAAATGATGGCTCCCAAATTTCCAAGTTTGATAAAAAGTATTTCAACATATAGACTCAAGAAACTCAACAAATTCCAAGCAGGATCAATTCAAAGAAAAATTCCATTAGGCAAGCCATCAGCAAACTGCTAAAAACCAGAGATAAGCAAGCAAAGCAAAAAGGCACATTACACAGAGAACAATGGTCAGAAACAATGGAGGCAGGAGACAGTGGAAGTACATCTTCAAAGTGCTTAGTGGGGTAAAACCCGTCACTTTGGTATTTCATACCCAGTAAAAATATCCTGAATCATTTAAAATGAAGCTTAGTGATTTATCTGGATCATCTGATGCAGGAAAACACTGGCTGGAGGACTTAGGCTGCTCCAAAGTATGTCTTTTGGACAGTGATCCCGGAGCCAGCCTGCCTGAGTCCAGTTCCTGACCCCAGTACACACTAGCTGAGTGAATTGGGCAAGCTCTTTAATTTCCCATATATGATAAATATATAATAAATAAAAAAATATAATAAAAATATATAATGTAATTATATCATATATAATTAAAAAGATATAATAAATATATATCTTTAATCAGTTGTGAGAATAATAATAATGCCCACCCCATATGGTTATTGTAAGGGATTAAGTGAATTGCTTAATTTCCAAATCTCTGGGGAATTTCCAGATATCTTTCTTTCTGTTATTGATTTTAGCTTAATTCCGTTATGGTCCAACAACATTTTTTGGTATGACTTCAATTCTCTTAAATTATAAAGGTTTGTTCAGTGACCAGGACATAGTCTATCTCAGCAAATGTTTCACACGCAGTTGAAAAGAATGTGTATTTTGTAGTTGTTGGGTGGAGTGTTCTATAAATGTCAAACTGGATCCAATTTGTTCAGTTCCTCTAAGTCCTTACTGATTTTCTGACTCCTAGTTATCTCCATTACTGAGGGAGGAATGTTAAAGTCTCCAATTAAAATTGTGCGTTTGTTCAAGTCTTTTATTGGTTCTATCAGTTTTTGCTTCATGCATTTTGAAGCTCTGCTGTTAGGTGCACATTCTTCTAAACTCACCATGGCATGTGAGCAGTGACTTGAAAGATAAGATGCAATTTACAATATGCCAAAGCCAGGAAAATCATTCCAGGAAAGAGAAATAACTATTGCAATATTGCAAAGGCACCAAAGGATGGCCTGAAGGGTCAGTGAATGAGTGACTAGCACCCTGTTGCCAGAGCAAAGGCAAGTTGAGGGGAATCACCAACGAACCGTAAATTCACGACATTTTGTTTTGCCAACTTTTGACCTGAATTATCCACAATGAGGCTAAGTGAATTACTTGGATCATTTCCTCTCTGAAAACAACTGATCTGGATGATTCCGTGTGCACAGTGTATTGTGTGGGCAGCAAGCAGAGCATGATCCTGGAACCACCCTGCCCCAGCCGGGTCTTACTCCAACATTCACCAGCCAAGTGAACTTGAGCTGCTTCCTTAATATCTTTCTGCCGCACGTTCTCATCTGTAGCAACAGAGCTTCAACATTTTCTCAAAACAATACTGTCCACTTCAGAAGGTTATTATAAAGATGAAGCGAGTCGACCCAGACAAAATGCTTAGAAGCTTTTCTGGAAATTGCTAATTGCTCAACAGACAACATCTATTTATTTCAAAAGCAACTGTCTACATTAATTGAATGAACCAGGCAGAACGGGACCTTGTATTATTTTTCTGGGGCTGCCAAACTAAATACCACAAACGGGGTGGCTTTAAATGACAGAAATGCTCCGTCTCAGAGTTCTGGAGGCTGGAGGTCCGAAATCAAGGAGTGAGCAGAGCCGTGCTCTCTGAGGCTCTAGGGGAGGACCCTTCCTCGCCTCTTCCAGCTTCTGGGAGTTGCTGGAAATTCTCGGTGCTCCTTGGCTTGTGGCAGCATCAGCCCAGTCTCAGCCTTTGTCTTCACATAACCATCTTCCCTGTATGTCTGTTTCTGAATTTTCCTGTTTTTATAAGGAAACCAGTCACTGGAGTAAGGCCCACCCTAATCCAGTTTGACCTCATCTTAACTTGGTTACATGTGTAACCATTTAAAAATAAGGTCATATTTACAGGTTCTCGGTGGATGTGAATTTTGGGGAGACACTATTCAACCCAGTATAGACCTCAGCTGTCCACATCTCTTGACAAATTGCTGTAGATAGCCAAGTTGCTAATTTTTTAACCCCATGTGAACAAAATATTTCCAAACATCTTTCCCTGCTTTTCAACATTTTATTTTTTAAAATTTATCGTTATTGTTGAAAGTATTACAGATGTCCCCCTCGCCCCCATTGCTCCCCTCCCCCCACTGCCACCCCCTCCACGGGCCTTGACTGCACTATTGTCTGTCTATAGGTTATGCATATATGCATACAAGTTCTTTGGTTAATCTCTTTTCGACATTTTAAAATCAAATGTACTGATTTCAACTGTACTTTTTTGGGTGGACTTAGGCCATCCCTTGTCTGTCACAGAGGTCTGAGATGAGGTTTGGCATCTCCTGAATCATTCAATGACTTTGTGTTTGTTTCTTATACATTTCTCTTTTATTTTTTGATAATCCTCACTCAAGGATATTTTTTCCAATGATTTCTTTTTTTTTTTTAAGAAAGAGTGGAAGGGAGTGGGGTGGAGAGAGAGAGAGAGAGAGGGAGAGAGAGAAACATTGATTTGATCAGTTGCCTCCCGAATACACACCGACTAGGGCGGGGGATCGAACCTGCAACCCAGGAACGTGCCCTTGATTGGGAATCAAACCCATGAGCCTTTGGTGCATGGGCCGACACTCCAACCATTGAGCCACATCTGCCAGGGCTGCATTTCTCATTTTCAGGTCTTTTTCATTTGCTTTTCCCGCATACAATGTGCGCTTAGTCTCCTTACGTTTTGCTGCTGTGAACTAGTGAACGTGGTGAAACCTAATGAGACGCTGGTATTTTCCTCATGGTGCTGGTGGGGAATGAGGGGCTGGCGGCCCGGCGGGGAGAGATGGGGCCCCGCGGCAGGGAGAGATGGGGCCCCGCGGCAGGGAGAGATGGGGCCCCGCAGCAGGGCCTTCCTGAAGGCTGCCAGCCGCTGGGCCCTGCGCGCCTGGGGGGGCAGCGGGGGGGGGGGGGGCGCAGGGGGCTCCCACAGCACAGACTGGACGCCTCCTTTAGCACAGCCCTCCCCGCCCTGGTTCTGTTTGTCATTCTTTCATCTCCGCCTAGAATCCTGACAGGCAAGAGGCTCCCTCAGGGAACCATAAATATTTGGAACATGAAGTAGACTGGAAATTAAAAAAACAACCACAAAAACATTAAGAAACGAAAGTTTGGGACAAGTTCACCGGGCCCTGTTCCCTGAACAGCATTTGATAGGCATTGCATTTGCGCTGACCTCTTTGCAGGAGCTTTGGGAGCATGATGATTAGAGTTTTCTTTCTCTTTTTTTTCTTTTAATGTGATAAAAATTCGCTCTGCCAGCTGAGCATGTCCTGCGGGTGAGCAGGTTACTCTGGGGGGCCGGGGGTAGCGTGAGGCCCTCTGGGGGAGTTCCTGGGCTGCCTGCGGCTTCCACGGGGCTTAAGCTGAAGGCTGCATCAGGCCTGAAACGCATATTTCACAAGCAGAGGGTGCGGGACACCGTCCTGGGTTGCACCGGCGTGCATGCAGCCTCCTGGCACCGAGGCAGAGTGGGCCTTGAACTTGTGGCTCAAATCCCCCGAGAGGCAGGATCCTCTGACTCACCCTCAGCAGCGAGTCACACAACCTCTCCAGAGTCACATAACCCATCCACGCGGAGCGAATCAAACTCTCTAACTCTGAGGAAGGCAAAGAGTAAGTCACACAGAGAAAGAACAAAAGAAAGAGATTGTTTGGAGAAGTTGGTCGCCTAGGTTAAGCTTTCTGCTTCGCAGTCTAATCAGAGAATTGTGGAGCATCCAAGGTGGCTTGTCACCCACAGACCAGTGTTTTTTGAGACCATGAGCAGAAATGACATTCAGGGCAAATGTAGGGCCTCATGTCTTCAATCACCATGTCCTTGAGGGCAGCTAAAAGGGGCAGGGAAGGAGCAGCCGTGGGAGTGAGGGCTGGGGCGTGGGAGTGAGGGCTGGGGTGTTGGGAAGTTCAGGCTGGGGTGTGGGAGTGAGGGCTGGGGTGTGGGAATCAGGGCTGGGGTGTGGGAGTGAGGGCTGGGGTGTGGGAATCAGGGCTGGGGTGTGGGAGTGAGGGCTGGGGTGTGGGAATCAGGGCTGGGGTGTGGGAGTGAGGGCTGGGGTATGGGAATGAGGGCTGGGGTGTTGGGAAGGTCAAGCTGGGGTGTGGGAGTGAGGGCTGGAGTGTTGGGAAGGTCAGGCTGGGGTGTGGGAGTGAGGGCTGGGGTGTTGGGAAGGTCAGGCTGGGGTGTGGGAGTGAGGGCTGGAGTGTTGGGAAGGGGGTCGGGTGTCAGGGAGGTCGGGCGGGGGAAGAGCAATGTTGACAGATGTGAAGTCAAGCTCTTTGAACTTGTCCAGCAAAACTGCTTTGTGTCCTCAGATCACATCCTCCTACCCCAGGACCACTCTCACCACCAAGGCCAGCCCGACCTGAACTTCCGGCTGTGGGCTCATCGCACTGTGTTGTTCTAAATCCTTCCTCCCTAACGTTTCATAGAGGGAACATCTGCTGACAGCCAACATCAAGGGGAGCCCTAAAGGAAACAGAAGGGCAGAGGCATCCTAAGGACCCGGGTGTGTGGAGCAGACCCCCAGCTCCGACCCCTGCTGGTGTGTGTTTCATGTATTTGGCTGCTGCAGGCGACTGCAGGTCCTTTCACCGCCAACTGGGGCACCAGCTCTTTCTGGGGCTTCTACCTCTGATTCTTGTCAGCTTCTCCTCTAACTGCCCCAGTCCTGTTATCTTGAGGGAAGTTCTGACCCCAGGTCTGCACACCCAAAATGGCAAATGCTGAGAGTACGAAGGAGGGGTGACGATTTGAAAGAGCGTCTCCAGGGATCGGTTTGGGCCTGGGTCCGGGAGTAGGGACAGTTCTTGGCGTTGTGCTAGGCAACATGCTCTGCTCTCTAATGCCTTACGATTCGGGCTGCCAGATTCAGCAAATAAAAGTACTGGATGTGCTGATCCACGCTGCAACGCCGAAGAACCTTGAAATCCTGTTAAGTGAAAGAAGCCAGTCTCAAAAGACCGCGTGTTGTATGAGTCCATGTGTGCGAAATGCCCGGAATGGGCAAACCTACAGGGACAGAAAGTAAATTAGGGGTTCCCTAGGGCAGTGGAATAAGGGGGCAGGGATGGGGAGTGACTCATAATGCTGACAGGGCTTCTTTTTGGGATGATGAAAATGTTCTAAAATTAGATTGTAGTGATGGTGGCAAAGTTCTGTGAACATGCCAGAAACCACTGAACTGTACAATTGAAGTGGTGGAATTTATCAGGCATGAATATCTTAATAAAGCTGTTTTAAAAATACATATTACCAAGCTAAAATTGAGTCGCATAACCATGAAAATAAATTTAGTATAAGTATATCCTACACAATATTTGGGACATATTTATACTAAAAATATTTTCATGGTTTATGGGAAAGTCAGATGTAAATGGCAACTCTACTTATGATTTAAGTAAATGTCTCAGAAAGCACTGATCCGCAGCCAAAAGTGAGAAGAAATAGTTCACGAGATGTCATTTAAATGAGATATACGGGGAGCCTTACATAATTTGGACATCAAAATGCTTAACAATTAACCAAGACTCAGAACTTCTGATTTAATGATAATACTTTTTAAAAATCTTATTGTAGCTGCCAAGGCAGAGAGATTCAGGGAAGAAAAGAAATTGTGTTTAAACTGTATTACTAAAAGTTTCCCAAAAATATGGAAGATGTTTAGGAGTGAGAGAGCTGGATATTGTGTAAGAGCCCTCTAATCTACGTTTTATGAATCTTGCCGTTGACTTAGAAACAGTTTGAGGGAAGTTCATAACTGTGAATCTCAAATGTTTTGACTTGTTCAAGCATACATGAGAAATTACTGTAAAATATTTAACGATCGTTACACAGTGAGATTTACTACAAAGTAAGAGTGTTGTCCTTTATAGAAGAAAATGAAGGCACCTCCGGGTAAAGTGTTTATATTATAAACAGGTATTTCTCTGGATGCTCTGTATTTGTTTTTTTTTAATCCTCCTGAAGGATATTTTTTTCCATTGCTTTTCAGAGAGAGTGGAAGGGAGAGAGAGAGAGAGAGAGAGAGAGAAACATCAATGTGAGAAGGGCATATTGATTGCTTGCCTCCCACACAGGCCCCACCAGGACTGGGGACTGAGCCTGTAGCCGAAGTACGTGTCCTTGGCCAGAATCGAACCTGGGGCCCTTCTGTCTGCAGGATGATGCTCTAACTGCTGAGCCAACCCAGCCGGGGCTCTGTATTTGTTTTAAAGGATGTCTCAGTTTGCAAATTCTGGTAAGCAGAATTTTTTAAGTTTGCGCTGGCATAATTGCTATCTTTACAGGACTACCACACCCCTGCTTTGATACTGGAAAATCCAGCATAAAGTTGCTGCTGCAGCATAAATCAGTACAGGATTATTAAGCAATTAGCTGGCAGGTTGTGTGGGCAAAGCTCCTAGAATAGAGGTAGCAGCAGTCAATGTGATTTTATATCTTACAATGAGAAAATGTAGGACTGCAATAAGTCGCTCTGTATTTAATAATTTGATAAACTGGGATTAGAATATTGTTGTGGTTACATGGTGCAGCATTGAACCAAAACTTAGGTTTTTAAAAATTAAATATTTCAAATAAATACTAGGTGTTGAATTAACATCCTCACAGTATGGTAGCCCAACTTTCCCACTATGATATTGGTGTGATAAAAAATAATATTTTCTAAATAAAAATAAAAATTATAGAGTAAAAGAAATTAAAATTAAATTGGCAAGTTCCATGGAAGTTCGGAGAAAGAGACCAAATCTTTCCCTTTGAATGATTTCATGGAAAAAAGTGATGTCAGCTAAGTGATGGATACTATACATGATGTAAACATGGGACAGTGATGTTCGGAACACTGTCCTCTTCTTGCTTATACTAGACCTAAAATACCTGATTCATGTGGGTCCCACAGTGAGACTTAGGGTCTTAGATTCACAACGACACTGCATAATTGTTTTTTGAGGGCTCAGGTTTTTACGTAAGAGTAAAAAAAAAAAGAAAATATGTAATTTCTTTTCAAAATAAGAAGCAGAATTTAAGCTTATGAAGAACATTCTGGGACTGAATCTGCTTAAAAGAAAAAATATTCAGGCAGCCGACCTTATTCCTTAGATTCATGAGGGCTTTTTCTGCTAAAAAATTCGAGGACAGTACTGTTTGGGGACTGGGGCGGGGAGAGTGCTGAAAACCCGGGAGCTGGCACAGAATTCAGGCCCCTCCTATGTTCTCATTGTCTAGTGTTGGGTCACGTGGTCCGTTTGATTCTGCTCCCAGCGTGTTCAAGTCATGATACAAAGAAGTTTCAACTTCCTTAACACACACAAATAGAAAATTTGGTGTCACAACTGAAAAGTCACAAAACTGGTGGACTTCATAGCCCTTGGAACCCGGGAGAAGGCTCCTTGGACTCAACCAAAGGGACTAGTTCCAAGGGAGAAAGAACAGCTGGAAAGAGAGGAAGGATTTTATGCTTGACCTGCTGATTTCATTAGAATCTCTCATTAAAATTAACCACAGCTCCCAGACAAGAATATCTGCAAATTGCAAATGGCACGCAAGGCTGGGAAAAAATGGACCATGATGTTCATGCTTGAAATTAGTGTGAAAAGCAGAAATTAACTTCACAAGGGCTAACTCTCTTAGACCTGGCTAAGAACACAACCCATTCCCTTTTTATTTTATTTTTTTATATTTTGTTAATTTTTTACTAGAGGATATTTTTTCCATTGATTTTTAAAGGCAGTGAAGGAAGGGGTGGAGAGAGAGAGAAACATCGATGTAAGAGAGACATCAATGGGTTGCCTCCTGCCTGTGCCCCAACCGGGGCCAGGGATTGAACCTGCAACCCAGGTGCCCTTGACTAGGAATCGAACCCTCAGCCTTTCGGTGCATGGGCCGACACTCTAACCACTGAGCTACACTGGCCAGGTGCACAACCCATTCCTTTTTATTCATTCTTTTTTTAAAAACATATGTTTTCATTGATTTCAGAGAGAGAAAGGGAGAGCTGGAGAAATAGAAACATCAATGATGAGAATCATCCATTAGCTGCCTCCTGCACACCCCCTACTGGGAACTGAGCCCCCAGCCTGGGCGTGTGCCCTGGCCAGGAGTCAAATTGTGACCTCTTGGTTCATAGGCTGATGCTCAACCACTGTGCCACACCAGCCAGGCTTCATTCATTCTTAAAAACTGAGTATCTTTGAAACCAGTATTGCCTTTCCCCATCTTCTGTTTGTTGTGTACAGGAAGCTTTCTCTTTGCTTTTTCTTTAATGTTTTAGTGTCACTACCTTTGGGTCCAGGTTTCAGTCAACTAAATAAAGAAACAGAGTCACTCCAGCCACTTGACTTGACACATTGAATCAAGAACACACTGAATCTCTGTTTGAATTTATATTACATAACACACGCTATTATATATTTATATAAATAAATTCAGCCCAATCCAACACTTCATTCCTTCCACTATGATTCCTTTATTGGATTCACACACATTTTCCCCAGGTTTCTGGTGATATAAATTAGTTCTTTTGGTGTGTGCAGCACCATCATAGGTCATATTTTGTACCTGTTAGGGCCTGCTGGGATTGTTTTTAAATTTTTTTAAATTTATTTTTCAATTGCAGTTGACATACAATATATTAATTTCAAGTGTACAAAATAGTGATTAGACATTATACACCTTATAAAGTGACCACCCCAATAAGTTAGTACCCATCTGACACCATAAATAGTTATTGCAATATTACTGACTGTTCTTTACATCCTCGTAGCCATTTTTATAACTGCCAACTTGTACTTTTCAATCCCTTTCACCTTTTTCACTCATTTCCCCCAATCCCTCTCCCATCTAGTGAACATCAGCTTGCTCTCTGTATCTGTTTGTTTCTTTGTTTTTTAGATTCCACATATAAGTGAAATCATATGGTGTTTGTCTTTCTCTGTCTGACTTCTTTCACTTAGCATAATACCTCTAGGTCCATCCATGTTGTCGCAAATGGCAAGATTTCATTCTTTTTTCTTGCTTAGTAATATTCCACTGTATATATGTACCACAGCTTTATTCATCTATCAGTGGGCATTTAGGTTGCTTCCATATCTTGGCTATTTTATGTAATGTTTCAATCAACACAGGAGTACATATATCTTTTCAAATTGGTGTTTTGAATTTTTTCAGATAAATACCCAGAAGTGGAATTGCTCGATCATATGGTAGTTCTATTTTTAATTTTTGAAGGACCCTCCATACTGTTTTCCCTAGTGGCTGCTGCAATTTGAGTCTGGTTTAGAATCAATGGGTTTACCCTGAGGAGGCTTTAGAAGAGACCATCTCTGATGCTAGGAAACTGAAATAGTGAGATTCAGCTGGAAAAGGCTGTTGTGACTGTTAAAAGGATGGGTGACTGTTGACGCTGTGATTTCACGAGCTCGTGCCCAATGACAGCCAGAAGGAACGAAAGTGAGATGTGACATGAGATCAGCAGGGCAGACTGTGACCCATGAGAACAAACCAGAACCTGCCTACCTCTCACTGCCTCCCACCTGGTAACGCAGGTGCCCCCCAGGAGAAGCCGCTGGTCTCCACCTGCCTGGCCCGGAACCCGGAGAAGCTGAAGGAAGAGATTGGAGGCCACTGCAGGAGCAGGAGCCTGGCTGCCGCCCCACACAACAGGCATGTCAGCAGACCGGTGGCCACGTGTGGGAGCTGGCGCCCTGCTCGGAGACCTGCGCTGACCTTCAGAGCAGAAAAACATGGCAGAGCCTTCACTTTCGACTTTCAGGTACTGTGCCAATTTCTCTTGTAGTCAACCCGAACTCAGAAGTATGCAGAGAAGAGAGTGCAGGGGATGCAATTCCAGCTTAGCTAAGCTGATATGGTGCAGTCACCATAGAAACAAAGAATCAGTATTTCCTGTTATCATGGAGTTTACACTGTAGTGAGAAAACTGATTTAAAAGATATGTATACATACCTATGTAAAAATATACACATTTGTATATTTATATGTATTAATAGATATGTATAAATATACTTATGTATGTGTGTATTACAACCTTCTGAGATAAGTACTCGTATCATCTCCATTTTACAGATGAGAACACTAAGGCCAAACTAGGTAGCTTTTTTAAAAAAATATATCTTTATTGATTTTGGAGAGAGGAAGGGAGAGGGAGAGAGAGCTAGAAACATCCATGATGAGAGAGTCATTGATCGGCTGCCTCCCGCACGCCCCCCACCGGGGATCAAGCCCGCAACCCGGGCATGTGCCCTGACCGGGAATCGAACCGTGATCTCCTTGATCCTAGGATGATGCTCAGCTGCTGAGCCACGCCGGCCGGGCAGGCTGAGCATTTTGCCGTAGGCCCCACAGCCAAGAAGAACCGGATCCCAGCTCTGGATCAGGGCAGCTCGCAATCAAAGCCCCTGGTGCCGACGGCTCTCCCGCTTACTCTGCAGAGAGCCTTCCCCAGACAGACTCATACCGAACGCTCCTTTCAGGTGGCAGTTCAGGCCAAGCAGTTAATCGCATTCATACCCTTTTGTCCTTTAACTGTGTTGTACTTATGGGTCGTGATCTCCTTCAACCGGACGGCAAACTGGTGAACAACACGCACATCTTTTGCACGCTCACTTCAGCTGTTAATGGCTCACGTTGAGCTGGCTCCTGGGGACTCCCGATTCTGCTGACTGATGCCTTGGACAGGCAGAGCAAGTGTGTGTGCCTGTGGCCTGAATCTTTTGTCAACTGCTGTTGTCAATTCTTTGAAATGTACTGAAGGAAAGAGAAAGCAGTCAGGGCTCCTTAGAGGACCGTGTGCTGGTCTGGTGACAACCCCATAACCCAGGCCAGTCGGGGCAAGGATCAGCCCGGGAAGAGCGAGGGTCAGCGCTGACCGGGTCAGGTGGTGTTCAGCATTGAGACCTGCTCTGAGAACGATCCTTCCAGAGGATTATTATGAATTCCTGTAGTTCGTTCAGCCGAGGGGAGGTCTGAGAGACTTGAAACTTCAGGCCTAGATCCTGTGTTTTCCTGCCCCCAGAAAGAAAAGGACCTTTGTTGACTTTCATTTAGATTTATTTAACGTTCAGCCCGCGGAAAACGGAAGGTGGCCCATGACATGAGGGGAAAGAGGCCCCCACCCACCTGCCATCATTTTGGCATTCACTGTTATTGGCTCCCATGAAAACATTGGAAGGGAATGTGTTTTGTGGTTGGTTGAGTTTTCTTTTTTTTAAACATCATTACCGCTAGGTCTGCAGTATTTCCTCAAATATGCGAGGGGAAGGGAGCGGTGACTTCCTAAAGGAAAGTATTCATATTTTTAGACTGAAATCTGCTTTTACAAAGCTTTTCTATAAAAAAAAGAAAGCATAAAAAAAGTTCTGAACAACAGAAAATACCCTTAAACTGTAGTTAAGTCAGTTGAGTTTACTCAACGTATTATAAAGTAATGAGAAAGAGATGGGCAATTTTGTGTTAAAAAATGACCAAAAAAATGTTTAGGATTTTAGAATATCTGCCTGAACTCCGCTGTCTTCTGAAGTCTCTTGCTTTAGGCTCACGTGTGAGCAGGTCCAGGAGAGCCGTTCCCTGGGGAGTGAAGGACAGCGTCCCGCTCACGCTGTGAGCAGTGGACCAGGGAGGAGGGTGCGAGGGGGAAGAACGCAGAGAAGGCCTGGGAGAGACGCTCTCCTGCGGTGACACAACCCACACTGTTTGTCACAACCTTAGGACATATTGCAGTTCCAGGGAGCCCTAGCGGTCACCCGGTCCAGTGTTCCTTGTATTGTTGACCGCGCGCGTGCACCCGGAGGTGGGGCCCAGGAGTGGGCATGCTTAACATGCCGCCCAGCTGAGCTAGTCCAATGCCCAGACGGGTCAATGGCCTATTTCACAAGCGAGCAGTCGGTGATCTGAGCGGTAATGGGACCCAGACCCGCAGCCAGTTTGAAGCAGAACCCGTCTGAGACATGTGCTTAAGAGCGACACTGTGCTGTGCGAACGTGGGTGCAGATATAGCCTCTATGACGTGCTTTAGGGGGCTCTGGGGAGACATCCCCTCATCTCTCCATCCCTGCATTAAAGGGGACACGGAACTGTTACATTGCAGTTGTTGATAGGAAGTTAGCATAAATATACCAAAAGTTGGGGGGGGTAACAATGGGTAACCGTCTGTTTCTGAGCATATTTTGATACCAGGGGAAGAGGTGGCGTGAAGTTGCACAGGCCTTGAAAGGGTGCCCTGGACGGAGGCGAAGTCCCAGGTCACACATCAAAGACTAGTTGGAGGATAGGAGTTTTGTTTTCTAATTTTTTATCATAAAAGTTTCAAACATTCAGAAAAACTTAAATAGTAATATATTTGCCCCCCAGATACCATTCATATTAAAACCTTTTAAACACATCCCCGCATTTGCATCGTGTGCGTGTGCATGGTTGGGGTGAAGGTTCCTCTAAGGCGAGCACAAGGCAGAGGGAATGGCCCGGCGCTGAGCCCAGAGGTTAGAAGTCACTCCAGGCCCCGGAGTCGGAGAAGGGGCACCCGATCCAAGGGCTCCAAACCTCAGATCTGCTCCTACCACTTACAGCGCACCCTGTCATTAACTCCCGTGATTCACCCACACTGAGCACACTTGAGCGTTCAGGTGGCTTTCGAATCATGCTTATTTTCTGCAGTGTCACCCTGCCCGGTGCTAGGGAAATAGGAAGCGAACAGGGCGAGGGAGACCACGAAGGGCACGGGGCACCCCCAAAGACGCGTGTTTCCGAGGAGTTAGAGCTCAGAAGCTGAGGCGTGGCTTTTCTCACGCTGACTGGAGGCTTCATTTGAAGTTTTGAACAGGAAAAGCTGGAAAAGTTAACTTGGGGCTGCGGACTCATAGGAAGAGCCAGAGCACTACACAGGGAAACCTTGCTCCCAGCCTTTCCACGCGCGAGGACCTTGAGGCCACTGTGGCAGCCACCCCTGGCTCTGGGCCTCTGCACAGGCTTTCTCCTCTTTCTGGGACACCCTTCCTCCCATCTTTCCAGCTGGGTTGGGTGCCCCTCACCCCCACCCCAGCCTCTGCACCCCACCCTCCCAGGGCCTACTCTTCAGTTGCATTTTCACCGGAGCTGTAACTCCCTGTGTATGTATTTGTCTCCCCCACTGAACCAGTGAGTTCACAGTGAGAGAAATTGTGTGTTAATTGCCTTCGGAGTCTCAGTACTGAGCTCAGTCCCTGCCACCAGCAGACACGCAGTAATGCGCGTTGAATCGGCCACCAGAAGCCATAACGTACAAAGATCGGGCGTAGTAAGGCCGAAATGCACGCGGAGGCAAGGGTGGCGGGTGTGTCTTGATTTTATTTTGCGGTTTGTTTTTCAGGAGTGAGAGGCACGTGAGAGAGGTTGGCAGGTAGCTGAAACCAGGGGAATTGGACTTCAATGCAGTTAAGACAGAGGCTTAAGCAGGTTGGAAGGTGGCCCAAGGGGATGTTTATGGAGCTAACGATGGATTTTTTTCCAAACAAAGACTTTATTGAGCTCTGTGCTGAAGTCATCAGGGAAGGAGGGTACAAGACAGCAGATGGAGAAAGTATGAGGGCGACCCAGGGACACGGGCATGGCCAGCACCTCCCCCACCCCCGGGGCAGTCACTGCAATGCTGGACTTGAACCCAGGACCAGCATTGTGGTGACTGTCCCAGGGAGTTCAAAATAAGCCAAAGCTCCATACAGCCTGAGCAGGTCTTTCCCACTCTGTAGGGGAAGAGGGTCCCCCCAAATAATGTATATTTTAATTAAAAATAAACATAACATAAAATTTATTTTTTTACTTTGTTTTTGTTGTTGACACTATTACAGATGTCTCCATTTGACCCCCTTTGCCCACCTCCACCCAGGCCCTGCCCCCTAAAATTTATCATTTTTAACCTTTTAAAAATTTTGTTTTTAAAATTGTAGTAAATACACACAACATAAAATTTACCATTTTAAGCATATAAGTGTACAGTTCAGTGGTGTTAAGCGCATTCACTGTGCAGCCATCACCGCCATCCACCTCCAGAACTCGCTGGTCCTGCCCCGGGAACAGTAATGCCCATTTGCCCCTCTCCAGCCTCTGACCGCCACCATTCCGCTGTCCAGCTCCATGAGTGTGACTACTCTAGGTGGCTCAGCTATGCATGTGTCCTTCTGTGACTGATGGCCTTAGCCAGTGTCTTCAAGGTTCATCCGTGTTGTAGCATGTGTCAGAATTTCCTCCCTTTATTTTTAGAATTTCCTTCCTTTTAAGGCTGAACAATATTCTGTTGTATGTATATGCCACATTTTGTTTACCTATTTATCTGCTGATGGACACTTGGACTGCTTCTTAGCTCTTATGAATAATGCTGTTATGAGCATGGGTGCACAAATATCTCTTGGAGAACCTGATTTTAATTCTTTTGAATATATACCCAGAAGCAAAATTATTGGGTTTTAAGGTAATTCTATTTTTAATTCTTTGCAGAACTACACCATTCTGTTTTTCATAGTGGTCAAACCATTTTACATTCCCACCTGCAGTGCACCAGGGTTCCTATTTTTTCACATTGGTGACTTAAAAGATAAAATACTATGTATTAAAGAAAAATAAAGCTACATTTCTTACACATCTGGGTGTACAAGAAAAAACATACCGAGATACAGACTAGCTATAGACATATAGAGGATTTTATTCTTGCTGCTCTAATTAGACCTGATTCTTGCTCCTAGAATGAGGATTATACCTGCCTTAAATGTAAAATGAAGTGCTTCGCACACTAGTGTTTGTGGAATTTGTGTGTGCGTGTGTGTGTGTGTGTGTGTGTGTGGTTACTGTGGCTGTGATGTATGAAAAGAATCATCTTGATTCTGGACAACTCAACCAATATTTCTATTATTTGGGCTGATCCATTTATGCCTTTTTGGGGGGTTTTATTTTGGAAATGCACTCATGAGTGTTGGGAAGAAAGTTATTTTTACTGAGAAAAAAAATGAACTTAGCAAAGTAAAAGGAAAAAAATGGAAGTTGGAGAAGATACAAAAATACTAATGAGAGTGAAGGAATTCATGAGAAGAATTCCAGCATGTGGGGAACCAGAAGGAAGTCACAGGTCAGCCCAGGATCACTGGGCCATGGGAGAGCTGCCCAGAGGGCAGCCCGCTGGGCCTCACAGCCAGCTCAGGGCAGGAGCCTAAGGTTCCCAGACTTAAATGCATCTCACAAGGGGGCTCTCACACCCAATTAAGTGGGGCCAGAGTGGTAAGAGCTTCAAGTTAAGCTCTCAGTTGAAATCTGAGGCCTGAACGGTGACTTACTCTTTTTTGATGAAAGCCTTCGACAGCGCAAAAGCAGCAGGACAGCAATGTAATGTCTCTAGAATTCCTGGGCAGGTGAGCTCGGCCAGCCCCAGGTGAAACCGTTGACAGCACAGCGACTGCCACCATTTGCCCCCTGGAGTTTCGAGTTTGGAAAGAGCACTGTGCAAAATGGCTGTGTCGTGGCCATGACGTCAGGTCTTGGACAAAGAAGCGGCCTTGTGCTGGGAAGGTGCCCGGCAACGGGGACATAAGGAGGTGGCACCCACGGGCTCGATGTAAGAGTTTCCTTCACCAGGAGAGGTGAGGTGCCGCCAAGCCCCTGGGTCACAGAAGCCTGTGCTGCTTCAGGCCCACTCACGGGACATGTGGCTCTGCACGTGTGTCATGGGGACCCTGTTACAAAGAGGTTTCCCAGGTGCCCATCTCCTCTGTATTGTAAATGATATAAAAATGGACTGTAAGGTGAGAAATGAATCAACGTAAGTTCTACGTAATTTGTCATTATGATCAATGATCACGTTAGGGGAAGGTGAACTGATGCACGCCTATGTCGAGGTCAGTAAGGTCAGCACCAATGCGATCAGAAAAACGTAGTGTCCGTAATAAATGAGGACTTTGTAAAGTCAAGGTAATCGGTTCTTTTCTCTAAGGGAAGACTCACATTAGGTGAATGTTTTGGTAACGCTCTGAACAGGGGCAGCAACTCCCTGCTGCTTATTCCAGGAGAAATACTGCCCGAGGCCTTTCACGGCACTGACGGGAAAGTGTCTGACCATTTTGTTTCTGGTGCTATGGCCACTGTCTAGAGTGGACTTCTTGCCCTTTTCCATTTGTATATAATTCAGAGGAGGTCTTCCCAGAACCAGTGCTTTTTATAAGGACACGTGCCTGCGGCCCTCTTTGTCCCATGTCCGCCTTGTGACTTATGTTGTGGACTGATTCCCCAAAGAGCATTTATTGGTAGCCCCAGAACATCTGCCCCCAGTCGACAAGACATTCATGTTCTCATCTCCTCCAGGATCACGTCCAAATCCCTCTCCCTGGCTTCTGTATTCCTGTCTTGAGGTGCAGTTTGGAAAACATTAGCTAAGACCTGTAAACTGCCAGGTGCTGGCGGGTGGGTGGGTGGAGATAGAGATCAGAAGGGCGCAGCACGGGTGCTCTGCGCCCCAACCCTACGAGAGTCGGGCTCATCTCCTCACCCATCCAGCTCCACGCATGTTCCTACTTAATCATGTCTCCTTCATGTGAAATATCCTGTCCTGTCCACACCACTATCCATACCCCTTAGGACTTAGCAAATGTTTCTCTTGGTCACGAAACTTTTGCCAATTTCTGCCATTGGCCAGATCCAGCTGGAAGTAAGAGGGCAGGAGAGCCTGTTGGTGCAGCCGATGGCTGCTGGGCTTCTGCGGGGACAGCAGGACAGAGGAGGGTGGAGCAGAAATGGGGAAAGTCCTTCAGCGAGCTCACTCACAGCCTCGGGACACCCAGTCCACAGCCCGTGCATCTGCAGATTCCTGGGGGACGGTCCCTTAAAGAGGAGAGAGCCAGCAGGGTGGACAAGCGCCTGGGGACCTGAGCCTCCCCAACAGTCTCCAGCCACAGAAGGGCAGATCTGGGCAGCAGGCGTTGCCTGCGGCGATGTGTTAACATTCAGAGTCTGACTCATCAAATCCAGGTGGCAATCACTTAGATCCTTGGGCCACCAAGCAAAGGTTTATTAGGGAGCACTTAGCTCTTAATGAACGCAGGATAAAACAGAGAAACACTTTCCCTTTCGGGGAATCCAGTGCGGGACTGGTCTGACCACATTTAGAACCACGGCGGTGCTTTGCTTAGCTGTCACCCATCCCGACTTCACCGTGTTGGAACAATAGTATAGATATTAGACAGTTCTGCATAGACGCTGGTTTTCTGAGGGTTTCAGCTCAGCTTTTTTTTTTTTTTTTTTTTTAAATATATATATCTTTATTGATTTCAGAGAGAGGAAAGGAGAGGGAGAGAGAGAGAGAGATAGGAACATCAATGATGACAGGGTCATTGATCGAGCCCACAACTAGGCATGTGCCCTGACTGGGAATCGAACCCCCATCACCTGGATCCTAGGTCGATGCCCAACCACTGAGCCACTATTCTTCCATCCGTGTTTAGCCATTTCCATGATGTCGCTCCGCCTGCGTAAAGCTGCCCCAAAGCCTCCCACTTCTCCATCAACCAGAAGCAGCTCTCCCCGGGAAAACCCTGGAGTTTTGGCAGCTTGTTCATGCCCGGGAATTGGGTTAACCAATGTCTGCAGGGAAAGTGGCTGCTTCCTGGGCCTCCCCTCTGCCGTGTTATTACGCTTTCTCCTTGTTGCTCGTTGTGGGGATTGTGCTGGTCACTTAGAAGCACAAAATAGTGGCAAGTCAACAAGGTGTCTTTGCCATCGGTGACAGTTATTACCAACCTGGGTACCCTTCCAGCTCACCACTTTTAATGTATCCCATTGATCCTACTTAAATATTTTTAAAGGCATAAATGCAATTTGAAAAAGTAATTAGATAAGCACTCCCATCTAAATGTTTTATTTCATATCATAAATATATACATACAGTCAAGACAGCATGTTTTAATAGCAAACATAGTTGCTATCAAGACAGAAGTGCATTTAGGCCTTCCATTTCTAACAATAAGCACACTAGATATCTCAAAGATCTCTCAGTACAACCCTTAAAATGATATAAGTAAAAATTTATTGTTGTTGATAGTATAAAAGAAATGTGAACATAGGACAAATAAAATTACCTCATTTTGTTTTAAAGAGACCATCTATATTTTTCATCTAAAACAAATACATGTGTAGAAGTTAAGTACTTCATCTTGAATCATCAAGAACAACCACCTCCATATAACACTTTTCAAACTCTTTGGTTAGTCACATTTCTAAAGTAAAAACAGCATAAGCATCTAATTTTGTTTATAAGTGAATGCCAGATATAGATGATTTTGAAGTTCCACTTTTTACAAATACAACATGAATTACATCGCTGAGCTTTCTCTTGTGAGTGACTGTGTTTCTGCCTTTTGAAACTGTTTTGATATCTGCATATTTCAGATAGCAGTTATCTGATTAACCAGAGCATTTTCCTAAAACTGTCTAATTTTAGCTGGCCTTTCTCCTGCCTTTGGAGACCCGCCATTCCCTCTGCAGCAATCCAGAGGAGGGAGGGCCTGGAGAACACTTGTTTTGGGCAAGATGGCAGGGCCCTAGCAGGTTACAATCTCCACTGTTGGGGGCCTCAGACATGGAGCCGCCTCTTCCTTAGTTGAAGGAGACATAATTAAGGGTAGAACTTGGCAATTAGATTTAAAAAAATCAACAGATAGAACTGATTCCACTCCAGGGAGTAGGAGAAAATAGTTGTGTTTGTTTTTCCAAGTTGCTTTCTTGTTAAGAGCAGCTGTAATCTCAGGTGAACCAGCAGCAAGGTGTTACCTATGTTCATCTGCATACTTATGACATTAATGACCGTGTAGTATGGATCACAGCAGCAATTTGTCCCGTTTCCCCCCTCACTGCAGCCCTCTCGGGGATGCCATTTGCATGAGGGACACCAGCCCCACGGGGCGTTGGGGAAATGCACAGATCCTGGCAGGATGGCTGGAACTCCGCCCCTTTCCCTTGGTCTAAGAGAGCCCAGCACTGGGTGAAGGAGACGCAGTAAATTTATTGGAGGAATCCTGAATCTACCCTAACTGAAAAAGTAAAAGGAGTCAGTCCCTAGGTGACACTCTATTATTAATCACCATTTTCTTTGACATACTTTCCAGTGGTAGAAACTCACCAGTGGGCCATGTCCCTCCGGTTAGAAAGTGCTGTGTATAATACACTAATATCATACAATAAGCGCGGGTCTCTCCACTGTTAGCTCCCCATCACCCACTGTAGGAAGTCTTAACTCATTTTCTCTCTCTCTTTTTTTAAAAAATATATCTTTACTGATTTCAGAGAGAGGAAGGGAGAGGTGGAGAGGGAGAGATAGAAACATCAATGATGAGAGAGTCATTGATCAGCTGCCTCCTGCAGGACCCCCACTGGGGATCGAGCCCAGAGCCCGGGCATGTGCCCTGACTGGGAATCGGACCTTGATCTCTTGGATCCTAGGTCAATGCTCAACCGCTGAGCCACACTGGCCGAGCTCTTACCTCATTCTCAATGTCTCCGGACTGAGACCATGCCTTCGTCCCCTCGCCCACTCTTCTGTGCTCCCGTGTGGTATGTATATGGCATGATTTCATTTTGGGGGGATTATTGGTCTGTCTCCTCTTACACACTGGGAGCTCCCCTCAAGTAAGGACTATGTTGTATTTATTTCTCTATGTCTAGTACTCAGCCCACTGCCTAGTACATGATAGTAGTTTGCTATGTGATTGGTAATGAATGGGAACAAGATTATTAACTGCCAATCACTCTGTTAAGGCCTGAGGAGTGCATGCTAATGACGTGGGCATCCAGCGTTGTAAGACATTTCTGACAAAAGACAATGGCTTAGTGGGGCTGGTGGAATTTCTGTTCAAATAAAAAAGACTTTAACAAGAAATTTTGGGTGTGTTGAGTTTACAATAACAGGCAGGAAAAGAGCAGAATATTTTAATGGGGAAAAGTATTACTCTAGACTCGTTTCTATTCTTATCTGCGTCTATGCACAGCTATTGGGATTGGACATGAACGAACCACTAACAGAAACGTAAGACAAAACAATACATATATTTTGCACACTGTTCTCTGAAAATTGGTTTTGGACTGGGACAGGCTCCTGCCATTGTGGTCAAGATGCTACGGCTGGAGCCATAGGCAGGCCAGAGTACAGAGGGGTCGCCGCTGGGTGGCTATCAACAGAGGCTAGTCGGAGCATCTGAAGAACCACTTAGAGTTCATTTTTAGGGTATATGAGGCTCGTAATTATGGTGGTAATATTAAACTTTGTCCTATAAAAATCCATTCTCTGGGTAAAACTGAGTGAGGCATCAGAGTAGCATCTGGGAGCACTTGGAGTCATTTTGAGAAAGTGTCTCAGGAAGGCAAAACGTCTCCCCTGTAAGGAAGACCAATATAGTTCTTGACTAAGCCAGGTGTCTTTGGTAGGTCGTTGGCAGAAGTGAAGTATGTGATGTCCTTTCTCAGTCTTTTCAATATCAAATTATTTTTCAACCACAGGATGTAGCCAATAGTCTCAAGTGATTCATACACATGTGGCTACGATGACCGGAGGGTCACTAGCTACTGATAAGGAGTGGAGGGGGCCTTGCCAGGTAACTGTTGAAAGCTCAGACCCTGGAGCTAGACTGCCTGGAGTTGAGCCCTGACTTGGTGACTTAATATCTGTGACCCTGAGCATGTTGCTTAACTTCCCTGAGAATCAGTTTCTCATCTATAAAGTCAGGGTAACAATGGTATCTACCCCCTTGAGTTGTGCGGATTAAATGGATGAATGCACATTAAGTGCTCACATGCTACATGGCACATAGGAAGCACTATATAAGTATCAGCTATTTTTATTATTAATCTGAAACAAGCAATAACAGACATGTGATTCGGGACATTAATAATTGATGCTATTCTTTCCAGCTAGCAGGTAAGTGTGCAATCGTAAGCATCAAGCAAAATCAAAACTACTGCATAAGTTGTGTGACACAATTAAGGTGCAGGTGGATCACCCTTGAAAGAATCCCTTATGAGGCTTTCAATTAGAACAGGTGGCAACCCCATGGCTAGAGAAGCTCTGTGAAAATTCTGGTCTTCTACAGCAGTGAGGTTTCATTGAGAGGCCTGTGCAGATTTACTGTTTCTGACACTTTAATCGATGGGTGCCTTAAACTATGGACATATGAGTCTAAATCCACCTATAAGACTTGTGATATAAAAATAACAGCAGGATTTCCCTTTTCCTTTATAAAAGTTGACTTTCTACAGGTGTCACAATCAGGATGCCATTGAAATATTATTTCCTGCTTGGATTCTTACCCATTAGGCCTTCACAATAAGCATGCAAATACTGCAAGAACAACAGAGGTCCAATGACCCGTTGCTTTGAAACCAATTACCTTAAAACTTGGCAATGAAAGTGGCTTCCACTTGATTATGGTCACAGTTCTATGGGTCAGGACTTCAGGCAGGCACAGTGGGGATGATTCACCTCTGCTACCAAAGTTGGGAGCTTCAGCTGGGGTGACATGAATGCCCAGAGCTGTCTGGGGGCAGATCAACTAGGGATGTCAGCCTGGGTCCTTGGTTCTTCTATATGTGGTGTCTGCTGGGGCTAGAATGTTTCCTTCAGGCATGTGTCTGGTGCTAGGATGGCAAGAATGGCTGGGAGTTGGCCACCCCTGCTCCCCCCCCCCCCCCCCCCCCCCGCCATGTGGCTAGCTTGAGCTTCCTCCCAACATGATGATCTCAGGGCAATTGGACTTGTTACATGGTGTCTGGCTTCTAAGAGGCCAATAAGATGGACCCTCAGAATAGCTCAACATCACTTCAACTCTACTCTGTTGGCCAAAGCAATTCTAGGGGTGGAGTCTAGGGGCTGGAGAGACTCTTGAGGGAGTGACAAGGTCATGCAATAGAAATGGGTGCACATAGGAGATATTGGCGGCAGCTGTCTTTAGAAAACACTATCTGCCATGAACAGAAATTCTAAGCTGAAGGCCCTTAGGCTGAAATGGACCCCCCTGAGTGATGATTGTCTGAGCTTCTGTTACGTCCCAGAGGACAACCAGCAATTGATAAGCTTGGACAAGAGAAGGTTTAGCAAAACCCTCTTTCCCCGCAAAAAGGTGGGCAGCTGACCGCAGGCAATGGGGAGAGATGCTGACAAAGAATTCCTCCCACAGTGCTCTGCCATTCTGCACAAACTCCCACTCGATCTTGAAATTCAGTATTGAGACAACTGAGGCAAATGTTCTCCTCGGGGTGTTTGAGTTGGGTTTGAGGGTTTCTTATTTGATTAGATAGTCAAGCAGTTCTTCATTGTTTTTTCCTGAATATTTCCAGTAAATTGGAGAAAGAATTTCTTCTGAATGAAGTAACACAACTGGTTGATCTTGCAGGTCCTCAGTGTCTTTGGAGGCTGCCGTGTGTGCTGAAGAAGCATGTGTCCTGGAGTCCCAGATCTTAGGTTTGTCAGCTGTTAGTCTAGACTTTGGGAAAGTTACTGAACATCTGTGAACTTCAGTTTTCTCATTGGAAAAATTAGAATAATAATTGTTCCTCTTTACTGAATTTTGTAAGAATGGGGCATTTGATTAGTGCTGAGTACTTTTCCTGGGAAAATAACCAGGAGACCTTTCCACCACTTGGGTCAACATAAAGGCCTCAGATGCTGAACCTAGGGAAGGAGATCCTGGCCAAGCACCATTTGCACTGTCCTTTGTTATAACGTACACAAGCTCCTTTCTGACAGGGATGTAGTACCCAGCATGGCCTTTCTAGTGACATCCACATGGGGTCATGGCCGTCTCGGCAGGTTGGACTCCGTATTCTTTGGGCTGGAGTAAATGCCATCTCCTCCGGGGGCCTCCCCTCAGTGTCCTACCTACTGGAGGTCCTCCCTGCTTCTTTCTGTCGCTGCACCTGCTTGACACTTTCAAAGCATTAATCTCATGCTATAGTTACTCGATGACTGTTCACTGGGCTATTGCTTCCCCTGTATCTATTTATTTTTCCCTGACTGGTTTTTCTTTGTCTTCAGAACAGCATTTGAAGGAATTCACTTCTGTGCCAGCTCCCTGCTGCTGCAGCAGCTGCAGATCCTGGGCTACAAGGGGAGAGACTGGGAAAGGGGGGAGGGGGTAGAGAGATAAAAATTGAGGAAGGAAAGATAGCTATGTTCAGGGGCAAATTCTGATGAACTGACATGGAGGAGAAACAACTGAGTCTGTGGATGGAGGGTGCTATGGGACCACTGGGAACTGAGGATTACTGAAAATGAAATTATGTTGGGTAACATATCTCAAAAACATTATTGTCATTGTATCTATCTCCTGAAAAAAAGAATTAGAGAGATAGCATCTCATATAAAAAGTTCTTAGGGCACTGCCTGGCATTTACTGAGTAGCCATTAAACAGCAATGATGATGTTAATGAGGTTGATAATGCAGATGACGACAGTGGTAAGACTCGATAAAGTAGCTCCTCATCTTAATCCCTTTGAGTTCCCATTGTACAGACTCTGAGAGGGCCCTTCCTGTTCAGAGGATCAGTACTTTTTCTTGTGTGTGTGTGTGAAGAACTTGCTATCTGTGAGAGCTTTGATGTTGACAGTTGTTCTTGTAATTTATACTTCATTGCAAACATCTTAAGAATGGAACATGTCCATGGTTCCTTATAAATGTTGTAGATAGCCTCTAGGATGACTTCAAATTACCCCAGCCCCCTTGTCTTCATACCTTTGTGCACTCCTCTCCCTTTGAGCGGGGTTTTGCTTTAGTCTCTTCTAGCAAGCAGAATGCATTAGAGGTATTGGAGTATCACTTTCAAGATTAGACTGTGATTTCTGATGGGTGATCTAAGGGAAGCCATTGGGCATTCTGTGAACCACCCTGTAAAGAGGTTCATATTGCTAGGAACAGTGTGGGTCTATAGAGAGTAAGGCACTAAGGCCCTCAGTCCAACAACCCTCAAGGAACTGAGTCCTGCCGGTTACCCCGTGAGCGAGTTTGGGAGTGAATCCACACCGTCGAGCCTTCAGATGAGATCACAGCCCTGGCTTGACTGCAACTCCATGAGAGACCTTGAGCCAGAAGCACCCATTTGGGCTGTGCCTGGATCCTGACCCATATAAAACAATGAACTTAAATTGTATTTTCTGACTGCTCCACTGACAGGCCATTTCCCCATCTTTCCCCTCCTCCTCAGGCCTCCCTGACCCCTGAGGCATAATATTGAAATTAGGCCAATTAATAACCCTACAATGGCCTCTACATGTTCAAGTGAAAGGAAGAGTCACATGTCTCTCACTTTAAATCAAAAGCAAGAAATGATTAAGTTTAGTGAGGGAGGCATGTTGAAAGCCAACATAGGCCAAAAGCTAGGCCTCTTGTACCCCAAGAATGAGCCAAACAGCCAAATAGTGAAGGCAAAGGAAAAGTTCTTGAAGGAAATTAAAGCACTGCTCCAGCGATCACGCAAATGACAAGGAAGCAAAACAGCTTTATTGCTGATATGGAGAAAGCGTTAGTGGTTTGGAAAGAAGATCAGCCCCAACATTCCCTTAAGCCAAAGCCCAGTCTACAGCAAGGCCCTTTCTTCAATTCTTTGAAGACTGAGAGAGGTGAGAAAGCTGCAGAAGAAAAGTTTGAAGCTAGCAGAGGTTGGTTCATGAGGTTTATGTCTCCATAACATAAAAGTGCAGGTGAAGCAGCAAGTAATCCAGATGTAGAAGCTGCAGTGAGTTATCCAGAAGATCCAGTTAAATTAATTAATGAAGGTGGTTACAGTAAGCAAGAGATTTTCAATGTAGATGAAATACACTTATACTGGAAGAAGATGCCATCCAGAACTTTCATAGCGAGAGAGGAGAAGTCAATGCCTGGCTTCCAAGGACAGGCTGACTCTCTTGTTAGGGGCTAATGCATCTGGTCACTAAGTTGAAGCTAATGCTCATTTACCACTCCAACAATCCTAGGGACCTTAGGAATTATGCTAATTCTACTCCGCCTGTGCTCTATGAATGGAAAGACAAAGCCTGGATGACAGCACATCTGTTTACAATATGGTTTCCTTAATATTTTAAGCCTACCGTTGAGATCTACTGCTCAGAAACAAAGCTTCCTTTCAAAATATTACTGCTCATTAACAATGTACGTGGTCACCCAAGAGCTCTCATGGAGATGTACAACGAGATTAATGTTGCTTTCATGTGATGACAATAAAAGATTTAGAATATTACATAAACTTAATTGATAAAGCAGCGGCAGGGTTTGAGAGGATTGACTCCAATTGTGAAAGAACTTCCATGGGTAAAATGCTATCAAACAGCATCGCATTTCAGGAAAGGAAGAGTCAGTGGATGTGGCAAGCTTCGCTGTTGTCTTATTTTAAGAAATTGCCACAACTACCCCAACCTTCAGTAACCACAGCCCTGATCAGTCAGCAGCCATCAACACTGAGGCAGGACCCTCCACCAGCAAGAAGATTAGGACTCACTGAAGGCTCAGATGATGGTTAATATTTTTTAGCAAGAAAGTATTTTCAAATGAAGGCATGCACATTGTTTCTTTTTAGACATAAGCTAGGGTTGACTACAGTACAGTATAGTGTAAATATCGCTTATGGGGAAACCAAACAGTATTGCTTTATTGCAATACTGGTTTTACTGTGGTGGTCTGGAACCGAACCCCACAATACCTTCGAGGTGTGCCTGTACAGACTTTCTCAATGAAATATAAGCAAAACAGAATCGAGGTACAGAAACAAGATTAATGAAGTTTCCTTTTTAAAAAAATAGGATTTCAGAGAGAGGAAGGGAGAGGGAGAGAGAGAGATAGAAACATCAATGAGGAGAGAGAATCATCAGCCAGCTGTCTCCTGCATGCGCCCTGCTCGGGATCAAGCCAGAAACCTGGGCATGTGTCCAGACAGGGAACCCCACCGTCACCTCCTGGTTCATAGGTCCAGCTCAACCACTGAGCCACACCAGCTGGGCTGACGTTTCCTCTTTTTAAAGCACAGTTGTAACTTTCCTGATAAATTTCTGCATCCCCTTGTCACCGGGGAGTTGTGCAGATAACACTGGGAATTACGGAGTTTCTTCTACAGTAGACCCACGTACGTGATGGAGATGCGAGAGGAGGGTACCCCAGAGTTTGGGATTAGGAACTAACGACAATTTTTTCCTGGTTGACTTAAGTTTTTAAAAAAGCCACTTCAAGGGCACTTCAACCAGTCAGCGAATCCACTTGTTCCAGGAGGAGGTGGGAGGTGCGGGCGGGGGTGGAGAGTGGGGAGGAGCGACGCTCGCAGCTCCGGAATCCTCGTGTCGCCGGCCGTCCCCTGGGGCCTCTCCGTCTGTCTCCCTAGGGCCCCGCCACCTAACGCACCCCTGCCTTTGGACACCTCCCACATCGGACTGCGGGGATTCCTCGGGCGAGTCCAGCCAAGAGGGTTCCCGGGGCTGGGCGCCAACTGCCCGCCCCCTCCCGCGTCTCCGCCCCCCGCCAGGGCCGCTGGGCGCCGAGGGAGACGAGGGTGCCGCTGCGGGAAAATGAGCGGCGCCCGGAGGGTGGCCCGGAGCTGCAGGTAACGCGCGGATCTCGGCCCCAGCGGGCTGCGCGGGGCGCCCGGGCGGCTGGGGCGCACGGTGGCGGGGCGCCCGGGGCGGCTGGGGCGCAGGGCGGCGGGGCGCAGGGCGGCGGGGCGGTCCGCCCGGCCGGGGGCACTAACGCTCCCGGTTTGTCGCGCAGCGACGCCCCCCCGGCGGTCCCCGGGAGCGGCGGGAGGCGGCGGCTGCGGTGAGCGGGGTCCCGCGGCGGCCCCGCTGCCCCTGAAGATGGAGAAGTTTCTGCAGATCGCGCCTCACTCCCTGGCCATCGTCCTGGGCCCCGCGGAGGGTCCGGCGGGGGAGAGGTCCGAGGCCGCCCCGCCCGCGCCCCCGGCCCAGCCCCGGCAGCTGGCCCGGCACCGCATCGGCTACGAGGTCTTCGCCGACTTCAAAGCCGAGAACATGCAGCACTTCTGGAACAAGAAGGTCACGGCCGCGGTGGCCGAGACCTTCTTCCTGGGCTGGATCGACGAGCAGGTCCTGCTGATCCAGGGCAAGGAGGAGCATCTGGAGGCGCTGCGCGAGGGCTGGACGCGCCGGGCGCTGCGGCCGCCCTCCGGCTTCCACATCCGCTGCCTCGGTGAGTCCGGGCGCCGCGGGCCCCCGCCCCGCCCCGCGCGCGCCCCGGGCCCCGGGAAGCCCCGGCGGCTCCCCGGGCGGCCCCCCCGGCGGCCGCGCGCCTCCTTCCACCTCCGCGCCCGGCCGGGGGAGGGGCCGGCGGCCTCGGCGCGCGCGGGATTGGGGGAGTGCCCGGCACCTAAACCCGGGTTTGTGCTTCCCCCCTCCCCCTCCCCCGCCTCCCGCCGGCCCGCGGAGCCTCCCTGGCGGCGGGGCGGTGCCGGGGGCTGGCCAGGTGGCGGCGGCGGCGGCGCGGGGGCCCGCGAGCGCCACCCTCCCCGCGCGGCTCGGGCCCCGGGAGGTGCGCGCCGCGGAGCAGCCGAGAGCGAGGAGCCCGGGCGTCCCAGGTGGCCGCGCGCTCCGCGGGGCGGGCGGCTCAGGTGCGCGGCCGCCCCGGGCCGTCCTTTCCGGGGATGCGCCGGGCGGCGCGGGGGCCGGTCGCCTTTTACGCGCGGGCGTTTCTGCGCGGGGCAGAGCTGCAGAGAGTTCGTTTTCCGCATCCTGCCTCCAGCACGTTGCCTTCGGGTCGTTATGTGTGTTGGAGGAAGGAAGGGGCGCGCGGAGGGCTGGAAAGTCCGCTCCGCAACAGGAGAGAAAACAATGTATCCGGGAGCAGAGCGGGGTAGGCGGCGCTCGCTGCGCGCTCGGAGTTTGGCTGGCTGGCCGTTGCTGCGCCTCTTTACAGGCTTTTCTTAACCGCGTTATCATCTCTTTTAGAGCATGCTTTTTAGCTTTTTAGTTTTGTGCCTTGGGCACGGTGGCTAAACGCGCGGGTAGTAAGTAGTCGTGTTTTAAGGAACGGATTTCAAGAAAGAAAGCTTTCTTCCTCGACCCAAAGTTTAGGAATCCTCCCGTGACGCCGGGGAGGTCAGAAGTTCAAAAGCTAAGCCGGTGCTGCCGCCTCCCGCCCGCCCCCGGGGGCTGCGCCGCCTCGCTCCAGAGGACCCGCTTTTACTTGCTAATGCGCCCCCCTCGAGGCAGACGGCGCATTTATAGCATTAAACACTTTTCGTTGTGTTTTGTCTGTTTTTGCGTAGCAGAAATCGTGACCAAGCGTCCCTTGAATGGAATTGACGGACACCTGGTAAAGCTTGCAAATTGTTTGTTTTGTAACCTGGGCCGAATTTCAAAAGGTGCCTTAATTTTCTCTTTTATTGACTTTAGCAAAAACCTCAGCGGCGTCCCTGTAATTAAGCTGCCTTAGTACAGGGGCCAAGATGAATGCCTCTGAGATTCGACCCGCTCCCGTGCTGGGGCACGTGAGGAAGGAAGAAAACGTGGAGCCGCGGCTGTGCGCTCTCTAGACTGCGTTTTAATAGTTTCCTTTTAATCTTGGTGTCACGCCTATCTTTAACTTTTTATTTTGGCAAATTCCAAACATACAGAAAAATGGAATAATCCAACTGTATATTGAACTCCTCCCCCATACCTCTTCTCCAGCTTCAGAATTTATCAGCGTGTGACCAAATCCTTTTTTGTCTATACTCCCGTGTCCCCTCCATCGTTTTGAAATTGGCAGACATTGTATCAGTATTATCTGATGTGTAAATATTTCAGTTGCTGATATTCTTTTTCATTTTAGCAGAGTCGGTAAACTCATAGGCATTGGTGATCTGTATATTAACCAAAGGAAAATATTTTGGCAGTAAGGGTTCCAAATTGCGGTAGCTGATTGTTGCCCAGATCCTGGTGGGTAGATAGCCTAGGTGTCTCAAGGTGCCCAGCAGCGGGTGGGGGCGGCCGTTGCATTGTTCATTTCAGCCCTTAAGTCAGAACCACGATGGGAAGCAAAGGGACTACCTCCTAAAATGGGGGGCATCAGATAACCAGCAGGGGTGATGCCTGCTGGCATCCAAGTGCTAACTTTCTTTTGAGCTTTTGGGGGTTCAGGATCTCTCCTAGAATTTTGCTACAGTAATGATGGTAAAAGGCCGAGTTGTTTGAGAGAGTTTATCTACTATAAAAATTCTCTAAGAAAACCGCAGTGTCTGCTGCAAAGGTTTCCTAATTTTTTGTTGCAAGATTTTTTTTTTATTGAGCTTTGAAATTCCACAGTCTGGGAGTCACTGATGACTGGCTCACTGCCTTTTATTTTGAGCTGGAGTAGAGGTGTTGTCAAGTTCATATGCTCAAAAAACAAAAACAAAAAACCCCAAGACTAACGAAAAACAAAAAGCCCCCCAAGGGTGTTCTCAGAGCCTGGCTGTTACTCTACTCTGAAGAGTGAGTGACATTATATAGGGATACCCTTGAGTCTGACCAGTTTCCATTCACAAGCAGGAATCACCATCTTTTTGATACTTTGCTATTAGTAATACAATTCTTGCAGCATCCTTTCAACTGATCCCCCAGACAGTACCATTTACACTACTATCAGGCACCTTGATGTGGTTTTGTGATTTGGGCTAATTATCTTGTCTGTGAAACAGCCAGAAAATCAGACACACAGATGAACATTACTGAAGGCTTTATATTCCCACTCGTTGAACTCAAGTTAAACAGTCTCTAGTCGTCCTCTTAAGTAACTGGTGAGCAGATGCCAGTTTCAATTTTATTATTCTAATGGTAAATTATTATTTACACAATGTGATTGTTTTCCGGGTGGTCTCTTAGAGAGGGGTAATAAAGTCATTCCGTTAGATCCCCGCAGTAAGGAAGGAGAGGAATGGCTCTGAGGTGCGCTCCCCTGGGTGTGCCCCCCACCTCTCCCCTGGAGGGGTCTGCGCACGGCCCGCCTGTGGCCCAGCGGCGCGGTGGAGGCGAGCCCACAGCGCACAGCAGCCGGATGGGAGCTAGTATTTTGTTTTGTAACTTGAAACATTTGTATTGACCTGGTGAGCACTCTGTGCCTGTAATTCCCAAGTAGGTGGTTCCAACCAACTGAAAAATTTCAGGTGGGGGTTGGACAAGAAGAAGATGATTACTGGATTCAGCAGGAAGCGGGCAATTAAGCAACTCAAACAGGAAAAGTAGTTCTCACTTGGAACAGCCAAGTTCACAATTTAGCAGTAACCGACCCTGGGCATGTGGGAAAGTGTCAGGCCTTTGATTTCCAGAACCAACAAAGGGGATATGTGGGCAGGAAACCTAGTAATGTGTGCAAGTTGCACTGTATGTTTTGAGTAAACCCCGTTAAGTTAACCCCGTGCCGGTTTTCCGATTGCCTGCTAGTGCCGGTCCCTGTCACTGCTGATGTCCTAGAGACCATGAGGCAGGCCGTCTTCCTTGGGAAGCTGTCAACAACTAAGTGTGGTAAGTGCATTGAGGAGCAAGAAACAGTTCTGCCCTGTGAACTGGCAGAGAACTTTCTCGTCAGGCATCGATGACGAGGCCTTGAGCTAGGCCTTGTGCAGAGGCCGGGTGCGAGGGGTTCACCCAGAGCAGGAGAGCTTTCCAACCCGGCAAGGACACAGCCAAGCCCCCGGGCTGGGGAGTCCTGACATGTTTGGGAACTGGCTGGTTTGGGTGTGTGGGGGAGAGTGGTGTGATAAGACAGTGGAAAGGGTGGCTAGGGCCTGGTGTGACGATTTAGAAGCTACTGGTGGTTTTTAATCCGGGAGAGGGGTGACGTGATTTGATCTTTTGTCTGATGAGGATCTGGGGCCCGCGAGGGTGACGGATGGGACCGGAGAGGATGAGACACAGGCACACCAGCTGGAGTCTTGAAACAGCTGCGGGAGCGATGACTGCAGTGTCAGAGCTCCCTGTGTGACCACGGCTACCTTCCCATTGTCAGGGGAGATATCACTGTGGCTGGGTTGAACCCACAGGCCTTTGTGTGAGCTCAGGTGCTCCTCCCTCCTGGGGCTCAAGGGCTTTAGGACCCATCAGCCACAGTCAGATCTGCAGTATCTCCATGGGTTCCCCTAACTTCAGATCTCAGGGAGCATAGGTTAGTGTGTCCGACCCCTCCAGTGGCTCTTTTACCCTCCCAGTTTATCTTTTGATATTTAAATAGTTAGGAGTAAATAATGGTTTTTAGACTTTAAATCAGAACTTATATTTTACATTATCAAATTGCTTAGAACATGTGAGCATCGATATTTTATTCCACTATTCTATTCCAGTATCTTTATTGTTTTTCTCAGAAAGAGTTGCTCTCTTAAAGTGGTTTCTCTAAGTGGTAAAATTTTAAGACAGAATTAATTTTTTAAATGTATATATTCCAAAATATTTTGTATGCTCTTCCCCAAAGTCGACTTAAAATTGAGTGATATTCCTAGGCCGATGGCTGGGATTGTTTAACAAATGTTGCAAAACTTTTCGAATTAGAGATATTGATTCATTCAACAACTGGAGCACCTACTATTTTCTGGGGGATTTGTTCTGGGAACTGACATGAAAAATGAGTCCTTGTGCTTTTGGAGCTTCATTCTAGTGGGGAAGCAGACATTTCAAAAATTAAACAAAGAAAATGAAGGTAGTTTTAAGTGCTGTAAAAATTAAGCAGATGATAGAGTGGTGGGGAGAGACAAGATCATAGCCTGTGTTTATTGATCATTTACTATTTTCTAAGTGCTTTATTTTTTATTGACTCATCTTTAAGACACCTATACTATTTGCACCTGTATTATTTTACCCAAATGAAAAAGTTGAGGAACAGAAAGACAAGTACTTCTCCAAGAACACCTAGTTAGTAAGCGATAGAGCTAGGACCTGGACCCAGGCAGGGAGATGGTACATTGAGTGACTGCTCTGTAAGGCCTCTTATCCCATAGCTCTTGACTGATGATGCGAAGCTGGCCAACAATGAATGAAGGAGGAGCAGATGGAAATCAGCTTGACTCCCTGGAGGAACAGAAAAGAAAGCCAGGGACCTGGGGCTTGATGAGTCCCAATGGAATAGAAGGTGTGGCAGGAGCTGAGGTCCAGGGGCTGGCAGACCCCAGGTCTTGTGGGGTGTCATGGGATTTTCTTCTGCAGTGACAAGGCACTGAGCACCCAATACATAGAGAGTATTGGGATGGGGTCTGTAGAATGTTCAGAAAAGTTCGACGTTGGCCTCCGTCTCAGAAAAGCTTCCCTCTCGTATTAAAATCTCAGGGTTAAGTCTAAACAGTGAACAATAATGCATTTCAAGTTTTATTAATTTCCAGCTAGCTATAAAAAAGTTTTTATGAATCACCTTACTCAGCTCAAAGATATTTCCAGTAGAGGTGTGTCAGTTTCATTGTAGTAAAGCATTTAGAATGAACTTCGGAGACCAGGCCTGCTGTGATAAATGAGAGGCTTTGCCAGGATTGGTAACTTTTCCCTCTTACGGCTTCGTTCTGATCTTGAGCGCATGTGTGTTTCCCTGTTGCATTCAGAAGTAAATTTGCTGGTTATCACTGTGTCATTTTTATGTTTTTGGGTTTTTTTAATCCTTAACTTGAGGATATTTTTCCATTGTTTTTTTTTTTTAAAGTTTCTTTATCTTTATTGTTGAAAATATTTCAGATGACACCTTTTTATCCCCATTGATCCCCTCTACCCTGCATCTATCCCACCCCCAGGCTTTCCCCATACCAATGTCTGTGTCCATGGGTTATGGTTATAGACATATAAGTTCTTTGAGTAATCTCTCCCCACCCACCTTCCCTCTGAGATCCCTCAGTCTGTATTATGCTTCTATGTCTCTGAATCCACTCTGTTCATCAGTTTATTTTGTTTATTATATTCCACATATAAGTGAGATCATGTGGTATCCACTCTGTTCATCAGTTTATTTTGTTTATTATATTCCACATATAAGTGAGATCATGTGGTATTTGTCTTTCTCTGACTGGCTTATTTCACTTAGCATAATACTTTCTAGTTCCTTCCACGCTGTGCCAAAGGATAAAACATCCTTTTTTACAGCTGCATGGTATTCCATGGTGTGAATGTCCCACAGCTTTTTATCTACTCACCTACTGATGGACACTTGGGCTGTTTCCAGATCTTAGCTATTGTAAACTGTGCTGCTATGAACATAGGGGTGCATATATTCTTTCTGATTGGTGTTTCGGGTTTCTTAGGATATATTCCTAGAAGTGGGATCACTGGGTCAAATGGCAGGTCAATTTTTAATCTTTTGAGGAACCTCCATACTGCTTTCCATAGTGGCTGCACCAGTCTGCATTTCCACCAGCAGTGTACCAGGGCTCCCCTTTCTCCACACCCTCGCCAGCATTTGTAGTTTGTTGATTTGTTGATGGTCCCATTCTGACAGGTGTGAAGTGATACTGATACCTCACTGTGTTTTTAATTTGCATCTCTGATGATTAGTGACGTTGAACATTTTTTTATATGTCTCTTGGCCATCTATGTGTCCTCTTTGGAGAAGTGTCTATTCAGGTCCTTTGCCCATTTTTAATTGGATTGTTTGCCTTCCTTTTGTTAAGTTGTATGAGTTCCTTATATATTTTGGATGTTAACCCTTTATCCGATGTGTCATTGGCAAGTATGTTCTCCCATACAGTGGGCTCCCTTTTCGTTTTGTTGATGGTTTCCTTTGCTGTGCAGAAGCTTTTTATTTTGATGCAGTCCCATGTGTTTATTTTCTCCTTAGTTTCTCTTGCCCTAGGAGATGTATCAGCAAACATATTGCTATGAGAGATGTCTGAGATTTTGCTGCCTGTGTTTTCCTCTAGGATTTTTATGGTTTCATGTCTTATAGTTAAGTCTTTTATCCATTTTAAATTTACTTTTGTGTATGGTGTAAGTTGGTGGTCTAGTTTCATTTTTTTGCATGTAACTGTACAACTTTCCCAACATCATTTATTGAAAAGACTGCCTTTACTCCATTGTATGTTCTTGCCTCCTTTGTAAAATATTAATGGACCATAATGTCATGGGTCAGTTTCTGAGTTCTCTGTTCTGTTCCACTGATCTATATGTCTGTTCTTATGCCAGTAACAGGCTGTTTTGATTACAGTGGCTTTGTAGTATAACTTGATATCTGGTATTATGATCCCTCCAACTTCGTTGTTCTTTCTCAAGATTGCAGTGGCTATTCAGGGTCTTTTTTGGTTCCATATAAATTTTTGAAGTGTTTGTTGTAGATCTGTGAAATATGCTGTTGTTATTTAAATAGGGATTGCATTGAATTTATAGGTTGCTTTGGGTACTGTGGACATTTTAATGATATTAACTCTTCCAATCCGTGAACATTGTATATTTTTCCATTTGTTTATATCTTCCTCTATTTTTTTTTTTTTCAGTGTCCTGTAGTTTTCCGAGTAAAGGTCTTTTACATCTTTGGTTAAGTTTATTCCTAGGTATCTTATTTTTTTAGTTGCAGTGGTAAATGGGATTTTTTTAGTTTTTCTTTCTGAGAGTTCATTATTGGTGTATAAAAATGCCATCGATTTCTGGGTGTTAATTTTGTATCCTGCTACCTTGCTGAATTCAATGAATTCAAATCTAGTAGTTTTTTGGTGGAGTCTTTAGGATTCTGTATGTACAATATCATGTCATTTGCAAATAATGACAGTTTTGTTTCCTCCTTTCCAATTTGGATGCCTTTTATGTTTTCTTCTTGTCCGATCGCTGTGGCTAGGACTTCTAGTACTATGTTGAATAAGAATGGTGAAAGTGGACACCCCTGTCTTGTTCCTGTTCTTAGGGGAAATGGTTTTAGTTTTTGCCCATTGAGTATGATGTTGGCTGTAGGTTTGTCATATATGGCCTTTATTATGTTAAGGTATGATCTCTCTATTCCCACTTTGCTGAGAGTTTTTATCAAAAATGGGTGTTGGATTTTATTGAATGCTTTTTCTCCACTTATTGATATGATCATGTGATTTTTGTCTTTCAATTTGTTTATGTGATGTATCACATTTATTGATTTGTGAATATTGTGCCAGCGTTGCATCCCTGGAATAAATCCCACTTGGTTGTGGTGTATGATCTTTTTAATATATTGCTGGATTCAATTTGCTAATATTTTGTTGAGGATTTTAGCATCTGTGTTCATCAGGGATATTGGCCTGTAATTCTCTTTCTTTGTAGTGTCTTTATCTGGTTTTGGAATTAGGCTAATGCTGGCCTTGTAAAAAGAGTTTGGAAGTGTTCCTTCCTCTTGGATTTTTGGAAATAGTTTGAGGAGGATAGGTGTTAATTCTTCTTTGAATGTTTGGTAAAACTTCCCTATGAAGCCATCCAGGCCAGGGCTTTTGTATGCTGGGATTCCTTTGATTACTGTTTCAGCTTCATCAGCAGTTATTGGCCTATTCAGGCTTTCTGACTCTTCCTGATTGAGTTTTGGAAGGTTGTATTTTTCTAGGAATTTATCCATTTCATCCAGGTTGTCCAGCTTGGTGGCATATAGTTGCTCATAGTATTTTCTTACAATCCTTTGTATTTCTGTTGGGTCAGTTGTTATTTCACCTCTTTCGTTTCTGATTTTGTTTATTTGGGTCCTCTCTCTGTTTCTTGATAAGTCTGGCTAAATGTTCATCAATCTTGTTTATCTTTTCAAAGAAGTAGCTCTTGGTTTCATTGATCTTCTGTATTGTTTTTTTTAGTTTCTATGTCATTTATTTCTGCTCTGATCTTTATTATTTCTTTCCTTCTACTTACTGTGGGCTTTTCTTGTTGTTCTCTTTCTAAGTTTTTAAGTTGTAGGGTTAGAGAGTCTATTAGAAGTTTTTCTTGTTTTTTGAAGGTAGACTTATAGTGCTATGAACTTCCCTCTCAGGACTGCTTTCATTGTGTCCCATAGATTTGGAGTTGTGTGTTCATTTTCATTTGTTTCCAGGAAGTTTTTTCTCTTTCTTGATCTCTTTGGTAACCCATTCATTGTTTAAAACATACTTTTCAGCCTCCATGTGTTTAAATGTTTTTTAGTGTTTTTATTGTAGTTGATTTCTAATTTCATGCCGCTGTGGTCTGAGAAGATGCTTGATATGATTTCAGTCTTCTTGAACTTGTAGAGACTTGTTTTGTGTCCTAACATGCGGTCTGTCTTTGAGAATGTCCTGTGTGCACTTGAGAAGAATGTATAGTCTGCAGCTTTGGGATAGAATGTTCTGTAAGTGTCAATTAAATCCATCTGATCTAATGTGTCATTTAGGGTCACTGTTTCCTTGTTGATTTTTTTTCTGGAAGATCTATCCAGTGAAGTCAGTGGGATGTTAAAGTCCCGTAGTGTGACTGTATTGCTGTCAATCTCTCCCTTAAATTCCTCTAGAAATTTTTAAATAAATTTAGGTGCTCCTGTATTGGGTACATATATGTTTATCAGGGTTATATCCTCTTGTTGGATTGATCCCTTTAGTATTATGTAATGACCTTGTCTCTCATTATGGTCTTCATTTTGAAGTCTATTTTGTCTGATATGAGTATTGCTACCCCAGCTGGGGTTTAGGCCCCAGAATCCTCAGTGGGAATCCCTACAGCTGAGATCTCCCTCGGGACCTTCAGCTGCTGCCTGTGGGAGCCCAGCCTGGGGTTTAGGCCCCAGAGTCCTCAGTGGGAACCCCCACAGCTGAGATCTCCCTCGGGACCTTCAGCTGCTGCCTGTGGGAGCCCAGCCAGCCCTCTCGCACCCGCACTTCCTACCAGTCTCTGTGTGGTCTCCACTTTTCCTCCTTGGTTATGAGGGTGCCCTCCAGCTCGTCTTCAGTTGGTTTTCAGGATAGTTTTTCCATGTTTTAGTTGTAATTCCAGATTGGTCCCGGGAGAGTGTCAGTGCAGCTCCCACTCAGTCCGCCGCCATCTCACATCTTCGACTTACCCAGTTCTTACAGGATTTGAAATCCTCCATTGCTTTTTCAGAGAGAGTGGGGGGAGGGGGGGGAGAGAGAGAGAGAGAGAGAGAGAGAAAGAAACATCAATGTGAGAGAGACACATCAATTGGTCGCCTCCCACACGTGTTCTGACCTGGGCCAGGCATCGAGCCTGCAACAAAGGTTTGTGCCTTGACTGGGAATTGAACCAGAGACCTCTTAGTTCATGGGTTGACACTCAACCACTGAGCAACACCAGCTGGGCATGACTCCTCTTTAGAAGGTGAATCTATACTGGCCAATCTGAAGGTCAAGAGTATGAGCTGTTCAAAAAAAGTGCTTTTACTTTCAGGGGGAGGGAATTAGAGTATGTGCAGTTGTGGCAAGAGAGAGAATGTGAGCAATTTTCCCTGAGCCCTGACCCCATGCACTCACAAGTTCTGAGACTTTTAAGCGTGTGAATGTGGCCCTTTGTGAATGGCTAATGTATTTAATTTTCCAAGGAGGTAGGTCATTGTGCCACTTTGTCCTTGTGCCAATAAGATTGCCCAGGCATTTCAATTAAGACGCTGCCTCCTCAAGTCGCAGAAGTTGAAGACTGATGACCGGTCTGAGGGTGCTAAGTGGGGAAAATGGAATTACATCCAGAAGAGACATAATCTTGGCAAAATATTATAAAATGTATCAGCCTAATGATGATTACAGTTCATAGCATGTATTAAATTTGAGTTACAACACTGCTTTAGAAAATAAGGCCTGTACTAAATGAGAAAAATAAATTAGATGGTATGTTAATTGTATTCTGGTGGAAAATAAAATAAATTGTGTGGTTAAGAAAGGCCATGGAGAAACTGGTCTGTTTAGCTTTTTCACAAGTGATCGCGGAATATTTTCATTGTTGGGGAAGGGGAAAAGAGTTCTCTTTCTCATACTCAAGAGCAGAAGGTGTGAAGTGAGACCATAATTACAGGAAATAATGGACTTCACTGTTCGTGCTCCGCCACGTGACGCTGACGCCGGTGTGGGGAGGTGAACACAGGGCCTTTTAATCTGGTCTCTGCAACAGTGCGAGCTGCCCCGATGGGCCCCCCTGAGGCAAGAGTAGCGATGTGGTACCTCAAGTAAAGTAAAGGCAATGCTGAAATGTTTGTTTTTTAAAAAAATATGTTTTTATTGATTTTTTAGAGGAAGAGAAAGGAAGAGGGAGAGAGAGAAACATTGATGAAAGAGAAGCATCAATTGGCTGCCTCTTGCATGCTCCCTACTGGGGATCGAGCCCGAAACCCGGGCATGTGCCCTGACTGGGAATCGAACTAGTGACCTCTCAGCCAACTGAGCCACACTCGCCAGGGTGAAATGTTTCTGTTTTTTTAGGAGCACAGAGGAAAATGTCAAAATTAGACAATTTATGGATGCATATCCTAAAAAGAAATTGTTAAAAAAATGTATATTTATATTTTTGTATAAATTAGGATGCATGAAATGATCAATAGGTCTGCTCCCATGACTGGATGTTGGAGCGGCTCAGCCTCCAAGGCCCAGCGTCAGCATCTTCTTCACTTTGCAGGACTAGCCAATGAGCTTTGGAATTCCTGGACCAATGCAGAAGATAGATAATTTGATGAGGCATTTGTCACATATGGATTCACGAACGTATATTGTAAAGAGTAAGGTACATATTGTATATATTTCAAAAGGCTGAGTAATTATGTCATTTAGCAAGGACTCATGAAAGCCTTATTTAAAAAAATGGCGAAGTTTCTTTTTTTCTCTGAAAAAATTTGTCTTCTACACGAGATCGGATGGAACTGGACCACATTACTAGAAATCCACAAAAGCTGGGAACATTTTATATTAATCTCTTCTTTTTAAAAAATACGTGCTTTTTTTTAAAATTGATTTTTGAGAGGGAGAGAGAGAGAAACATCGATTGGCTGCCTCCTGCACGCCCTGTACTGGGGATGGAACTCGAACCCTGGGCATGTGCCCCGACCAGGAATTGAACTGGCAACCTCTTGGTGCACAGGAGGACACTCAACCAACTGAGCCACGCTAGCCAGGGCTAAGAAAAAAGTCCTTATTAAATATATTCTCATGAAAATCAGCATTTTTACATCTGTCAAAACTTCTTTGGAGAGGAGGTGGAGAAGAAATTCCAGCCCGTGTCGTTGTCCAACTCTCAGGCCAGTGCGATGGGCCGCGTCGATGACTCAGTTAAAGCTGTTGCGTCTCCAGTGCAGCCGTTGGCCAGACATCACACGTGCTGTTGCTGTGATGACCGACCTGTGTTCACCTGGTCTGGTGTGATCTGTACCTGAAGCCATGGTAGGAGAAAAACAGACCGCACTGTTTTCTCGAGGAAGACCTCCGAGAGGGCTTTGCAATGGCGTCAGCATTCTTGGAAGCTAGTGGACCGAATCAATGGGAAAAAACATACAACTCTATTTTGGGGCCGAATTAGAAAACATTGGTTTCCAGATCTGCTCAGTAATCTAGGAGAAGACCTCAGTCCTTACCAGTGAGGTGGTTCGTTGCCTCCAAAAGGGTGTGCCCAGCATAAGGGGATGCTCCTTTCTCTGTCAGCCAGTGAATGCTGATTCCAGGGCTCATCCTTGGGTGGGTCATCAGAGATGAATACATCTGCCAAGTCTGTGAGTGAGAAGACAGAGCGGCCCTCTTCGGGGAATGCCAGGGGAAAGACCAACTCCTTTGCACTTAGGAACAGTTTTTAGTTGGAGCATGGCATATTTGGTGAAAAACTTGAAACTCTGAGTACACTGAAATGGATAGCTCAAGGGATTACAAAACCACTGTTATAGTCCACACATTTATAGCCAGTTTAAAAATGTTAAAACCACTGCTTCATTTTTTTGATTTGATGACACTCTCAAGGCTCCCGTAAGTGATTTTTCAGAAGTTTCATTGCATCAGTCTGTCGGATGCAGTCAGACAATCTGCTCTGACACTGGTGGAGAGTCGCATCTGTGGGCTTTTGAGGAGAGATCTTCCTCACCGATATTTGTGAAAAGAGAACTCCAAGAGGGGTTTGGAAAAGGGATCTGATTCAGGCCTCAGACATACTTTGCAGGTCACGATGACGATCTCCTTATTTGCATTGAAACAAGCAGGCATGCTTTTCCAGGTGTTACCTGATTTCTTCCATTACGTACATTAGCTCTCCTGCTCTTTCCCCTTCACGTCTAACTGTGCAAAAAGCAGCAGGTCCCTCTGTCTCACAGTGACTCTCACTGTGCTGTTGGTGAGCAAGCGTCCTCAGCATTCTTTAAAAATATTGTATGATGAAGAAAATATGTCAATTTCAAGGTTACTATAAATAAATATATGTTGAAAATATTGTGTTGATATTTTTTATTGATAGAATTAATTTTGAAAGTTCAAGTAAAATTAATGGAGAGCGTGAGACTTCTATGTTTACTGAAAGGAGGGGTGAGTTGAGATAGCTTGAAAAATAATACCAGAGTAAATCATAAATAAGAAAATAAAGTTCCTTCATTTGACTTGCTGACTTCAGCGCTGTTAATGGGTTTATGTTTTCCCATTTGAACTGTCCCTGGAAGCGAAGGTGGCAGGGTTATGCTCTTAAGTAGGGTATTAAATGTTCTGGAAAACAGCTTCGCAATGCAATGCAGTCGAGCTCTGAAGTACTTAAAAAATGCATGAACTGTATCAGAATTTAAGGCAAAACCCCAGCCCTGGCCGGTTTGGCTCAGTGGTTAGAGTGTTGGCCTGCAGACTGAAGGGTGTGGGTTCGATTCCTGGTCAAGGACATGTACCTTGGTTGCAGGTTCAATCCCTGGCCCCAGGTCAGGCTCAAGACACATCAGTGTTTCTCTCTCCCTCCCACTCTCTCTGAAAAGCAATAGGAAAAAATATCCTTGTGTGAGGATGTAAGAAAAAAAAAAAGGGAAACCCCGATCGATATTAGTGGTTAGGAAGTGATTTTGCATAGTTCCCCCGTTACTCTATTTCGAGGTGTGTTCTAGCTGCACAGTTAATAAGATCTGAAAACTCCAGGTTATTTTAATTTCATTCTGAAAATGATGTTCTCTGTCCTTGAGGCTGATAACCAGCTTGTGCTTACGCCTCTCACTTTGTTTTGAACTGCTCATCCCTTCTATTAGGGTCTTATCTAGTAAGGAGCTGTCCCTTATCTTAGCAGCCTTTGCTGTCCCATGTGGAAGGGCTCTGGGTGCCAGGAGAGGTCCCTGGAGCTCCTTGGGCCGGCTGAGACAAGCCTCTGTCTCATGATAGACCTGGGTGCCCTGTCAAGACCTCCAGCCAGGTGTAGTGCTCACAGTGGCTTGTTCTATTGGGAAATTAAAGTAAGTGAAAAATACAAATGTATGAATTTATTCTTCATCATTTTGGGTTTGCTTATTTGGTCTCCCTATTTACACAGAACAGTATGTTGTTAGGTTATTACATATCTTGCAAAGGACTGAATTTTTCATCCTGGCCTTCCAGGTATGCTGATTGAGTAACAAGCTGTGGGTAGAGTACAATTTGGCCAAGTCCAAGTGTGGTTTTGGAGATTCTCAAGGAAGCCCTGAGCCTGGAAGATAAAATAACTAAGCTAAAGCATTTTTCTGTTCCTGGCCCTGTTGGCTCCCTGGCCCTCCTTTCCTGATGCTAATCCAATGTGGTGTAACGACTTTATCTTGCTTTCGAATCATGCCCACAGGCTTGGTTAGGGCCCCCTGGCTGGGTGCCCGTGAGTACCCATACGGTCCTTCGCGGAATGCAGATAATGGCTTCATTTTCCTGTCTGTTCTAATAGCTGGAGACCTGTACCAGCAGGTAGATGAAGTACACACGAAAGCGTTAGACCTGCATTATTCATGCCGAAGCACGGCCGGCTGTTCATCTGTGCAGAAAATGGTCATTCTCTCCCTACTGCCTTCTGGAAATCTCCACCCCGACTCTAAAGAGAACTGGGGGTGATGGACCCTAGCCTTAAAGGGCAAGGGTCACAGCTTCACGCATTTCTGTGTCCTCAGCTTTGATGTCACAAGTGTTGGGCCCTGAGCCTTTTAGGGAGGCTGGGAGGCTGGGAGGTGTTGGTGGTGAAGTTGGCAGTGCCTCCCTGCATCGTCCAGGCACCAGTCCCCCATCCCCCATGTCCTCTCAGGCCCCCTCCAGACCCTGGCTGGAGGGAAGGGGGACACTTTGCCCTCACAAGGGCCAGAGCACCCCACCCCTGTCCCTGTCCTGTTGACCCCACCCTTGCCTCAGGGGTCTGTGAGCCAGTCAGCGGGCATCTAGTTCACAGACTGGGAGCCTAGGACATTCCATCCAGACAGAGCTTAGGGCTCAGTGTCTCCCCGTCCCTGCTCCACCTTCACCAGCAGGGCACTGAAGTATAGATCTGTGTAGGGTCCCACAGCCAGCGTGCTGGGGCCCAGGGGCCCAGGGGCAGCTGGACTCTCAGCTCTGCCCTCAAGGGAGGACCCTCCGCGGACTCCCTTCCCTCCCGGTGTCCTTGCAGGCCTTGGACTGGGGTGTCTGTCACTCTGCGCTGGGAGTGAAATGGCTCTTCCAGCCCCGGCCTGGGTGGGCCAGCCCCACACACTGTGAGTCCCAGGGGATCCCTGTTAGATTCCCAAGTCGCCCATTTGTAGACACGATCTTCACAGAAACTCAGTTCTTATCTCCATTTGACAAGAATTTCAGTCGTGGAGCGTCTTGTCTGACGGCAGACGGGTGGAGTGGGCGCTGAGACATCAGCGCTGAGACATCAGCCCCAAGCTGCCCGTCTCTGCGCCGAGCGGTCCCCGGTTCCCCGCGCGGCCTCCGCCGGGCCCGCGCCCTCCCGCTCGCCTGACCGGGACCCTCTGCTTCTGCTGGGACCGCCAGGCGCTCTTCAGAGCTTCTCCGGTCAGTTTCTCCCTTCAGTATACGTTTAACTACAATCACCTCATAAAGGCCCTTTCCTTTTAAAACCCTATTATCTGGAGGCCAGAGCTTTCTAGAAGGGGATTGTCGAAGGCAAGTTGTACGATAGAAGGCTTCCTTCCCCAGCCTGTCGACTTCCTTAGTCTCGGGGACCTGGACACAAGCGGACGTGGAGTTGGGAGGCCCTGGCCTGTCCTCCCTCATCTCTTCTCCACACCTTTGTCCACACGAGGTTGCGACAAAGCACGTAGTCACAGCTCCCCGGCCAGAGAGACGGCAGGGCCTGGGACTGGAGTGGGTGTCCCCAAGTCCAGCCGGCTGGACAGCCCGCCCATGGGCAGGCCCTTCAGTCCCAGTGACTGCAGCGTTCCCGGGTCCTTGGCTCCTTCCTCTGTGCCTCTAGACTGGAAATGCTCTGGGGCCAAGGTTTTGTTCTCTGGCACATTCTGCGATTGTAAAAGGTGGGGTTCGCCGCACATTAAAAAGGGGACAACAATACAGCCTTGTCCTTCAAACGCAGCCTCGGGTCCCGATCTTCTCGCCAGATATGCAGGCGTGTAGGGCCATGTACCTTGTAAAATCTCTACCACGCTTCCCACGAGAAGTGATTTGAACGAGGCGCGTTTCGCTGTGTCCTCGCAAACCTGAGGCAGCCTCGAGTAGCAACGTGGTAATTTGACAGTTTTATGTTACGGTTTTGTTGAGCTTCATCCCATAAATTGACACCTACTTGAAAGTTATTTTGGATTAAAAGAATCACATAATAAATTCAAACTGGCCTGAACAAGAAAATTTAAGCAGGGATACTCTCGTATAAAACTTTCCTTTTTTTTCTGGGTCATAAAACGAATAAAATAATCTTGCCACCTCCCATTGTTCCCCATATTTTAATGTAAATAATTTCTCACCTACCTCCTACTTTCATTTAAGCGTATTTTATTTTCCTAGGCCATGGGCCTTGTAATTCCCTTAGCTAAATTTCAGTGACATTTGGTGCAAAAACATACTGGAGAGACTTAAATGAACAGCCAACCATCTTGATAAACTTCAACAGCTTCTCAAATAAACGATCACAAAAGTATGACTGTGATTGTAAAAAAAAAATTTCTTACTTCTTGACAAACTGGTTGATAAAATCTCCCATTTATTTGACTTGTGAGATAAACTTCAGAGGGAAGCAAAGAGAAAAAAAATGTACCTTTTGTGAAAATAACTTCTTTAACCGCCTGAGCGCTTCTTTCATGCACATGTGCAATGCACAGATGCTCGGCCCAAGGAGAAACACAGGCGTCAGGCGTTCGGTCCCAGCTTCTGGGGGGGCTTTTGGTCCCAGCTCCTGGGGGGGCTCATGGCCTCACTAGGAAAGGACCGGCTGGGGGTGAAGGGACTGAGCAGGCTTTGCTGGGTGAGCCCCGCGGGTCCCTGGAAGGGGACAGCTCAGTACAGCTGGATCAGGCTTCTTAGCCTGGACTTTAATTGGGGGACCCCCAGTTGGCTTCCTTCCTGGCCTGCACCCCCAGAATGCCCTCCGTGGCCCTTTTCTTCTCACACGGCTGTGGGCTTGGGGACAGGGGGAGAACTGTGGTGGACAAACCTTAGCTCTTAGAGACCAAGGAGGCTGCACAGCAAAAAAAACTTGCTAAAGAAAGGCAGGGGTTGAACTTGGGGTCTGGGATCACTGTCCAGTGTCGGGGTCCCAGGTGGATAGCCCCAGGTCGCTGGGACAGTCTTTGCCACCTTCGTACGCTCTGAGGATCTTGAGCTGTTGTTATTACTCGTGGAGGAGGTGGAGAGGCCGTGGGCGAAAAGGAAGCGGCACTTATTCTAAGGAGGGGCAGTGGCTTGTGCAAGCGAGGCTGGCCCCGGGGGCTGTCACCTCCCTCGGCCCGTGTGACGGTTGTGTTGGGGATGGCAGAGGTCACCTCCAGCACCTGCTGGCATCCCTGTCTCAGTGGCTTAGGATTGCACTGGGCATCGAGAAGGCAGAAGGGAGACGAAGCTTCACCCTGGGCTGTATGCCGCCTCCGGGGCTGGGCCACATTCCTCCATTGTGCGAATAGGGGTATTAGAATGCCTCTGCCCTGCTAACGTGGGCTGGAGGGTGCCACCCTCCTCCTCCGTGTCCCCCTCTGTGCCCAGGCCTCCCTTAAAGCCCAAACGCCTGCCTCCGCTGCTGGTCTCAGAGGAGAGCTCGGGGCCTAAACGGAGCTGCACACTCAGGAGCTGGAAACTGCAGGTCCGTCAGGGGCTCACTTCGGAGGAGGGGAGGGGAGGGGAGGGGAGGGGAGGGGAGGGGAGGGGAGGGGAGGGGAGGGGAGGGGAGGGGAGGGGAGGGGAGCTCGGGTGTGATGCCAGAGCAGTGGGAAGCTGCTCTGGGCACCAAGCAGAGGTGGGGTATGAGGCAAACGGTGTTGGGGAAGCCTAGTCTTTCAACAGGGTGACAAATGGTGAGAGGGCAGGAGAAGTGGCGCATCGTTTGGGTGTGAGCTAAGATTGCCGTCATTTAAGGTACTGGACCCTTTGGGTAAATTTGACTTCTCTGTCCCCCGTTTCTCTAACCTGGAAGCTCTGAGCTTTAGTGCACAGCGCAGCCACCACGGGGCACAGTGGAAACACAGATTCCTGGGCCGCGTGCCTGGGGACTGATGCAGCCGGCCAGGTGGGCCAGGTGGGGCCAGGTGGGGCCCGGGCGGGGCCAGGAATCTGCATTTTTCATTTGCATCACAGGTAATTCTGGGGTGGATCTGAGGACCTATTGCCTTTGAGAAAACTGACCCAGTTTTTGATGTCAGGTTTGATCAGTTTTTTGTTCTTTTATTGTTTTTTTTTGTTTGTTACCGGTTATCTCGACCCTCAGCTGCTTCCTGACCCTCACTAGGCTCCCCAGAGAGCCCAAGCTTTACCCCAGGGCACACCGAGGGTGTCCATCCCACTCCTCTGGCCCGAGTGCCTCCCTGCCCATCACTAGCCTTGGAGGCTCGGCCCTGCGCCTCTTCCTGACCCCCCTCCTGCCCTGGCCTCCCAGCTGGCTAGGTGGCGGCCTCCCTTCCATTTCTGTGGCCTCTGTTATCTACACGACTTAGCTGTGATGCGGTGTAGCTGCCGGCTTGTGGACAGAGCGAGAGCTTCGACCCAGGCAGCCCCGTCACCCTGGACAGGTCACTTCATCCGCCTCAAGCCCCACCCCCAACCCCCTATAAAGCCCGCCCTGTGGGGAGATGCGCGTGAGGGGACTTCCCCGTGCCTGGCGCACAGAAGGTGTGCAGGTAAATGCCCTCTCTCTTTTTTTAGCTTTGCGTCCTGAATCCCCAGCTGGACCAAAAGACCCTTGAAAGAGAAAGACTGTGCTTTCTGTCTCTCTCTTCTCAGCGTAGAGCTTACTGCCAATAAGTAATAATAACACACAAAGTAGAACAGTGGCAGTGGAAGTGGTAGTAACAGCAATGGCAAATTTACTAGGCGCTTGACACATGCCAGGCATTGCCTATGACGTCACTCATTCGCTTTTCTCACCAGAGCTTTGAGGGAGGGGCTGTTGTTACCACAGGAGGAGACTGAGGCACAGGGCGGTCGAGTAACTTGTCCAGGGTCAAGCATTTAAACTCGGAAAGCCCGGCTGCAACCTCTGAACTCTGATGGGCCTTAAATAGGACAAAAGTCCATTTTATTACTATGAACCATGTCGATCGTGCCCTGAAATAGAGGGAGTGCTGTGATGAATTCCTGTTTGGGCAGCTTCCCTGATAATCGCCACGAGGTCCGTCTCGTTTCACTTGGACCACCTCCTGCATCTCCACCTCCACTTTGGATGGTTTTGAAGCAAGTCCCAGACATCATGTGATTTCAGTGTGAATACTTAAGTACACACCTCTAAGGGATGGCTTTGAAAAAAAATATGATCGCAGTGCACTTCTCCCACTTAAAAATGTTATAGGTTGTTTCTTAATATCAGCTATCCAGTTTGTGTTTAAATTTCCCTGATGGTCACACAGACATCGCTTACCGTTCCTTTGTTCAAACCAGGATCCAAACAAAAGATTGCCCATTTTTAATAGTGGTTATTAAAGCAAAGTACCTGAACATGGTATACTTAACTCACTCGGTAAATATTTATCGCACGTCTGCGTTTTGCGAGGTGCAGTCCGAGGATGATGAAAGACATTTCCAAGGAGTTGCCAGCCGGCCGTGGTGACTGACTGGGTTTAGAAAACGCGGCTCATTTTGTCTCCAAGGCTATAACCTTGGCTGAGTGACGGGGCAGAGCTCCTGACCGAGACAGTGAAGGGGAGAGGAAGAAGGAGCCCCACCCAGGAAGATATGAAGGCTGTGGCCTGGGTTTGTCATTAGAATCTAAAATCACATTCTGTCCTGTGTGTCTGTTTTCTGAATTCCGTTCTTCGTCTCTGCCTTTCTGCTCAATCCTTTCAGTGGCAACTGGAATGTCATTATGTTTTCTTTTTTCTCCCTAAAAAAAAAGCAACGATAGAAATTTGGATGTTCTTAGTGATGAGTCTTTAAAGTAAATAAGTGTGTTGGGGTAAATCCATGCATTTTAGCGGCATAATCCCAGTGGTGACAGATGTGAGTTTGAAGATACATGCTCTTATTGTTCAGCCTGGCTCTAATGTACTGGAAAATGTCCTGTCAAATGAGTAAGCATCCAGAGGCCTGGAAACGGGAACTTGGGTGGAATAGTTCTGTTTGCTCTGAAATGATCCATTCCTTTGTTTGGGGAACTTTGCTGACTTCAAAGTAAAGTGTTGCGATTCACCTTGTGTTTGATGGACTTTTTTCTGTATTTAACCAAGATCGCGCTTTACAACAAGACGGACGATCATGTGCGTGCTGTGAAATTGCTGCCGAGACCTGCTGCGGACATGAGTTCCATCAGGTGGGCGGGCGCTGTAACTGGCACGAGGAAGCAGGCCTTCTGGCGTGGGTGCCAACCAGGAGGTTAGAATAGCAATTTGCCTATTTCAGCTGTTTTATTAGCAGCATTTATAAAGTTGGCTGATTTCTTCCACAGATGTTTTGCCAACCAGCATTAAGAAAGGGATTTTAGAAATAAACTTTCACTCTTTTCCTATTCAAAAGGGGGTAGTTTTCAGGTTTTTAAAATCTGTCATCTTTTTCTTTGGTTGTAGAATTATATTTGATTTACGTCTGAGTCACTTTTTATACTCATTAAAAGGTATTTTCAAAACTGAATTGTGAAACTATTAGTTGTTTTTTTTTGGTGAGTTGTATAGTTAATCTGCTGTGCTTTGATGTTAACTTTAGGCATACAGGTTCTTATTTTTGGAATATTAAAAATATTAACCTCTGCATTCAGTGTTCTTTAAGACAGCCGCGGCCTTAAAGGCAGCAGATGGTTCCGAGACTTACTGTGGTGATCACGATATAAATGTCGGATCACTTCACTGTGCACCTGAAACCAATATAATACTGTATGTCAACTGTAATTAACAATAAATAAAAACACTGCTGTGGGACTGTGAAGTATACTAGCAGCAGAGAGAAGAGAAAACTTCGCAGAAGTCTGTTTCCATTGCATTTCTGTTTGAACTTTTAGTCCGTTGTCATTCTCTCGCCTGCATTTCTCGCTGTGATGGGTCTTTCCAGCCTCTAGAACTCACCAATACTGTATAACTAGAAAATTGTATATAACTAGAAAATTGTATATAACTAGAAAATTGTATACAACTAGAAAATTTCTCCAAGGAAGAAGTTGTTGCTCCTCATTTTCTTGTCTTTTTGTGTTAAAGTGTAAATCATTAGGGTGAGTCACAGTACACATTTTAAATTTCATTTGGAAATTGGTCTCTGGTCACGAGGCCTGAGCCGCAGGCCACGCCCATCCTGATTCCGGCCCGCCTCTGTGTCTGCTGTTCCACTGGGGTTTCTGTTCCTTGCCATCAAAAGCACCAAATTAGTCCTAATGGTGATGAGCCGTAAACTCAGCTTCTTGTGTTTCTTACTGAAACAGATTAATTCTGCTCTCTGGACCAAGGAACTTATAGTACCAAAGAGACATGAAGACAGGTGAACGATCATTGAGTGCCTACTGTGTGTCCAGCACTGGCCAAATGCAAGCAGATACGGTTTATTAAATTCTCAGTTGGCCGAGGTACGTTCTAGATCCACTGAGAGGTCACCACTATGGGTGACAACATTGTGTCCTGAATTCCACAGGGCCAGGGAAGGTAGCCGTAGTCATGTGCTTCCTCCCTGAGCAGAGAGGAAGAAGCCTCGGTGCCAGGGTTGGGAGAGCCGGTTATGACCGTCCCTGTGCTCTGAGCTGGGCGCTGGCTTCACCTTGGACCCCACTCTCTCCCTGCGTGAAGGGCTGCTCTGGCCTGGTCGTTGGTCATTCCTCAAGCAGAGCTTAGAAGAGGGGATTTGAGGGAGACGGGGTTAATCTTTGGCTTAAAATTAGCCAGCAGCTCATTGAGAAGAATTAGTCACGTGCTTCGCTCACACCTGAGACGCAATAATTTAGAGCCCTTCTCCAAGAATAGGAAATTGGTTACGGTTTCAGCGTCACGTGGTCCACCATCAGCACATCTGGGAAAGTCACAGTAATAGGGGCTATGGGGTAAGAATGCTGTGACATGTTTTAATAGGTGGTTGTAACAGGCAGGTCTGCATTTTTAGGAAATCATTCTCTCGTTGTTGTTGGCTGCGTGTAATTAACTTGTCTGGGCCCTGAAGCGGGCCCTCTGGTGTCGAGGTCATTCCTAGGCCGGCCTGAGGACAGGGGCTCCGGGTTGGGCCGTCTCGGCGGAGATGCCCAGGGGCTCGGGCTGGCGTCAGGCCTGAGCAGCGGCTCGCAGGGCGTTGGCTTTTTTTCCCTGATGGTGGGGGGTGGGCAGCCGAGGGACCGTGGGTTTCAGTGGGTGTTGTCTGCTGCTGGAGGTCGACAGGAGCGGAGGACCTGAGGGGCAGGATGCAGAGGTTTAAAAGGTTGTCCTGTAAAGAGCACGCCCGCAGAACGTGCCCGAATGCGGGGAGAAGCTTGGCAGGAAAGCGGCTTGGCCCCCGCCTCTGCCTTGGACTGGAACCTTCCTGTCCTGCTGTTGCCAGATGGCAGCTCCTCTCAGGAAACAGGTGGTTTCACAGTTTCGGAAAACACAAATAATTGTGTGGCTCATGAAAATTAGGTTTTAACGACCCCGATGGAAAATTTAGAAATTTACAATGTTTTGTGAATATCAGATTTAAATTCTGGGCAAAAGAATGGTCTAGAAATATTTTGTTAGGTGCTGGAATTTTGTGGTGCAGTGAAGCATTAACCCACCGTCACGTGAAAACTCGACTGTGTTGTAAAAAGAACAAAACTTTTAATACATTTTGTTAATCCCGTTCTTTGTTTTGTTTTGTGTTTTTGTGTGTTTGTTTTTTTTTTTTTTTTCATAACCCTCTACAGAAACTTGTATTTCTTGAACGCTAACTCCCCACTCTCCCTCCCCCAGCCCCTGGGAACCCCTTTCTCCTTTTTGTCCATGACTTTCCCTCTTCTGGGTACCTCACATAAAGGGATCATATAACATTTATCCTTCTGTGTCTGTCTTATTTCACTGAGTAGTGTTTTTAAGGTTCATCCACGTGGTAGCAAGTGTAAGAATTTCATTCTTTTTATTGGCTGAGCAATATTCCATTTTATGTCTACACTAAATCTTATCAATCCATTCATCCGTTGAGGGATACGAGTTGTTTCCACGTTTTGGCTGTTGTGACTAATGCTGCTGTGAATGTGGGTGCGCAGATATATGTTTGAATGGCATTTTCTTTTTAAAACATTTTATTTTAAATTATGAGATAACATATTCACTGTGGATCATTTAGAAGATGAAGACAATTAGAATTAAAATCCTTCATAATGGCATTACTCAGAAATGCACTTGGTAACTTTTTTTTATAGTTAGTGATATTTTTACATTAAGAATGATAAAATTTGTATTGCTTTTTCTTTGAGCATTATTTTGTGATCATTAGAATTATTTAAAATATTTTAATGACTATACAAGATAGTTTTGTGGGTGTGCCAACTTATTTCATTATTTTAGATCACTTTGAGATTTAATATAAATTATATTGAGATGGATATATCTGTGTAAACCTTTGCTGATAAGTCTGTTATTTACTTAGAAGTGAAATTATTGCATCAAAGAGGCAGACATTTCAAGGAGCATCTAAGTGGCCAGGCTGCTTTGTAGGGAGCTCTGCACGGCCGTGGAAGGGTATGAAGAGGCCCTCTCTCTTCAAGGCCAGCACAGTCGTGCTCTTGCTCAAAACTGTGCAAAAGGTTTCAGAAGTTTTGGCCTCTGTTATGTGCTGCCCCCACTTGGGACAGCCTATTGTGACAGGTGAGGATCGGCAGATAATGGGAGGGGGGCAGACTTCTGTTTACTTGTCTGCGAGAGTGGCTCTCAACCTTCATTCTGCCTCCACCTCGTCACGTGAGTTACACGCCCTCACCATCCACATGTCTCCATGCACAAGCTTCACTTTGGAGACAGAGCTGCATGAGTGTTTCTGGGAAGCACTTGGGAATCACTGATTGTATTAGGGTTCTCCAGAGAGTCAGAACCAATAGGATGTGTGGGTAGGTATGTGTACATATAGGTGTGTGCATATATATGTATATGCATGTACATATGTGTATATACATATATATGTATGTATACATGTATACAGAAAGATATATATGTTTAATCTTAGAAATTGGCTCGCATTATTGCGGGGGCCGGCAAGTTGGAATTTTGCAGGGGAGGCCAGCAGGCTGGAGACCCAGGGAAGAGTTGATGTTGCAGCCTTGAGTCCCAAGGCAGTCTGGAGGCAGAATTCCTTCTTCCTGGGGGACCTTCGTCTTTTTCTCTTGAAGCCTTCAACTGATTGGATCAGGCCCACCCACATTATGGAGGTTAATGGGCTCTACTCAAAGTCTATTGACGAAATGTTAATCTCATCTAAAAAACAGCTTCACAGCGACATGTAGACTGGTATTTGACCAAATATCTGGGTACCATGGCTTAGCCAAGTAGACACGTAATGTAAACCATCACACTGATCTAAAAAGCTTGGGTACCACCGAGTTTAACATTCTCCTACATGTATGCAGAAATAAAATGAAAAGTTACTTAGTGTTTCCCTAGCCGGTGTGGCTCAGTGGTTAGAGTGTTGGCCCGTGGATTGAAGGGCATGTACCTCTGAAGGGCATGCACCTACGTTGTGGGTTCGATCCCGGCCCTGGTTGAGGTGTGTTCGGGAGGCAATCATTCCATGTGGCTCTCACATCGGTGTTTCTGCCTCTGTCTCTCCCGTCCACTCTTTCTGAAAAGCAATGGAAAAATATCCTTGGGTGAGTATTAAAAAAAGTTACTTGGTGTTTTCTGGGAGCCACTAGAGGGCACTACGAACAAGGAAAGTGGAAGACGTGGCTTATCTGTGGTTTCCTTTGAGAACAACCAGCATCAATGCTGCAAGGATCCCTAGGACTGATTCTCTGTTCAAGTCCTTCATTTTGCAGTTGAGAAGGTTACTTCCACTGTGAGCAAGTTTACATTGCAAGGTTACACACCAAATGAATGACAGGGCTAGAGACAAAACTGTGGCTTTTTGACCTTGCACTTCATGTTCTTTCCATTTTAGGGCACTCTAACAATTTCTATTAATTAATAATAATTTTACTTAATACTTATATAACAGTTATATGGCTTATATAATAATTAATGTAAATTAAATATTAATGATTTGAAATATATATGAGTTATTTTGGTTCTCATAGATGCATATGTTCAAGTGGCATCTATATATTATGCTGATTGCATGAGTTAAGAATACATATAACTTTGAAGTGTGAATTATGAAATGATAAACTTTCAGGCTACCCAAGTTGTATTTGCATTGGGTCCATAGCTAGTTTTGATGAACACTGTAAGGGTACTGTTTTTTCTGTGTGTGTTTTTTTTTTGTAAACTATTGCCTTTGAGGAACACAGGGGAGGCTTGTGGCACATGGAGACTCGGGGTAAAGATTCCTGCCTTCTCTGTGGTGTGTGTTGGCGGTGGGAGTGGTTGAGGAAAGGGGCCTGTCAAAAAATAATTGTCCTTTTTAGAATATTCCTAGATTGGAATATTCTAATACCTTATCATTAGCAGTAGGCAATGTGTATGTCAGGCTGAATATTTTGAGAATGGATGGGTGATTTAAAATAATACCTGTTTGGAAAATTCTGTGATTTGTTTCAAGCATCTCTGTCTTTGTGTGGTTTACACCCAACTCTTGTCTGAAGAATGAATTCTCTTAGCTGTTCCTGTCTCCCCTTGAACTGGCTGCTCAGGTTTAGTCTCCCCACCAGGGGGCAAGCGAAGGACTTCAGCCTCCTCTGATGTGACCCGCTCTGGAGACTGCGGTGAGGCTTCCCCGCGCATCTGCGGCAACGGCGGTTCGACGCCTGAGCGCGTGTGGAGCGGGCGGCAGGCGGCGCTGGTTGCTGTATTTTGGTTGCGTGAAATCGCCACATTCTCCGCTCCGCCGCTCAGAGCTCCTTTAAAGACGATGACAGCACAGATAGCAGTTTCGATGAGAATTCTAACACCGTGGGGTTGTCTCAGGTGCCTGTTTCGGACTTGCCAGAGCCCCTCTTCCGAGACCTGAGGTTTGGTCTCAATCTGTTTACCGACTCCAGAGATGTGACGACTGTGTGCCCAGACACGTTGCACCCTGGGGACCCGTGGACAGGCTTCAGCGTCATATTGTGAAATAATCAGGACCCTCTCTAGCGTGCGGTCCCTGTTCGGTCTCTTATTGGCTAACCAGCTTCGTATCGGAAAGGGAGGATCTTTTGGTAGTTGCCTCGCCCACTATCTTAGAACATTTGGAGCATCTTTAGTCATTTATTTATTTGTTTATTTTCAGTTTTACGGAGATATAATCGACATACCACACTGTACAAGTTTAAGGTGTGCAGCGTAATGACTTGACCTACTTAGAGTGCGAAAAATAGGACATCTTTTTAGAGCAGGTCAGGAGTTTAGACTAATAGGGGCAGGAAAAAATAAATAACAGGCAAGGCATTTCAAAACATACACCAGATGACTGTAGAGCACTACTCTAGTATAAGAGTTTGTTACCGGATGAGCCGTGAAAACAAACACAGCGTTGATTTTGCGTTAACCAAGATGTTGAAAAATAATGGATAAGAAAAATACTTATACTGGGGATTTTATTTTCCCGTGGAGTCATAGGGTTTCAGAGTCATTCCTATGGAAAAACAGTTCGACTGTGGAATTGGGAATTCCAGCCTTGCTCTCAGACATGCCGGTCCTCGCCAGTGTGTGGCTTAGGGGGTCAGTTTTCGCATCTCATCGCTGTATAAAAATGAGGCGGGCTTTTCACACTCATCACAACATATATTCATTAAATGGGGGGCATAGGTAATTCCCTCTTTCCCTAGTGGTTCCCACAGCCCTTATGGACGTGAGTGTGTGGGAGCCAGTGTCCCTGGGCCCCCCGGGCGTTCTGCAGGACTCCGTCCTCCCGGGAGCGCGCCAGCAGATGGACCCCGGCCTGGACCCGCCTTCCCCTTCCACACCGCAGGACTGAACTAATTTCTCAGACGCTCTGAGTGGAGTTCAGAAGACTATTGCTTTCCTAAAGAAAGCAAACACGAGAATTCCGAGCCTTCTCAGCTCCTATCAGTTTTCCTTTAATTACCTCCTGAAGTACCTGTTAATGACTTATTACTTATAAAAATAAATTATAGGTACTCAGCAACCCTGCTTGTAGTTTCCTTAAAGTTTCTGATTGGGCTACCCCCAGGAAGATGGGTGTGTGGCAATAATACGGGCATGTGAATCAAATTGCTTTGTAATTTTATATATTTAATAAAATGTACTGCAGGGTTGTGTGCACATGGGCCTGGAGAATCGTGTCTCCTTAGACCACGTGGGCCTCCATTCTGTTGGACGTGTGCTCAGCAAATAGGGCTGACTGGCTTCTGCTCCTGGCCTGTGGGTTTCAGATACACATAGTGGTTCCTTTCCGTTCATGGCCTTTGAAAGGGGCTCAAGTTTGCAGGCGTCGCTAATAGATAAAATAGATCACCATGAGTTTCAAGTTCCTCTCCTTTTTTTTTGGAAACAAAACCCTTTTAAAAATAAAATTGCACACGACATCCCAATGTATTAGGACGAAAGCAAAACTACTCTCTCTGGGAGGAGTAGGAATCTGAGAGCCTTGCCCAGATGTCCCCTAAAAGGACGCCACCCGGGCCTGCAGGGCCCCGCAGAATTCAGGGTGGAAACACTGAAACAGAAGATGAGGTTGTGTCTGGATTAAAGTTCTATGCGTTTTCCACTCGCTTCCAGTGCTTGTTCAGCCGCACACGTGTACAGAAGCGTCTGTGTGCCTCCCTGGGAGCTGAACTTTAGGTCGCGATTGGCCGGCTTTCCCTATAAAGGGCAGGAGAGTAAATATTTTCAGCTTTATGGGCCACAGGGTCTCTGGCGCACCGACAGCCTAGACGTGTGCAAATGCTATTTATGGACACCGAAGCTGGAGCTCCATGTGATTTTCACATGTGATGAGAGCTTACTGTTTTGATTTTTCCCCCAACCATTTAAAAATGGACAAACAGTTCTTAGCTCCTGGGCCATGGCGCTGTGAGGTGGCTTTGTCTGGGGGCCAGTTGGCTGATTCCTGCTTTAGTCCTTGCGTGGCTGTTACTTCTCCTGGGTCTTCACAGAAGGAAACGATACGTGCTCAGCTGAAGCTCAGATCCGGCCCTTGGGGTTTAATTTCTGCGTCTCTGAAACCCGTTTCTCCCTTCGCCGCCGACCGGACCTGTCTGCTTCGTGTCTCAGAGGCTGCTAATTCCTGGTATCAGCGCTCTCTGGAGTGCACTGTGCTAAGAGACGGTTAAATATAGATCCAGGCGACAGACCTGGGTCACAGCGTCGCTAAGCTGCTATGTGTACAGTTAAAAAGCCATTACTTCCCGTGTAATGTTTGATTTCTTCCCAGTGCCTTCTGTTTCCTTCCTAATAGACTTTTTCTCAGGAGTAGACGTCGAAACCCAGACTAGAGAAACGAGGGTCTTCTGGTCTCGTAGGTTTATCTCCCTGGCCACACCCTCTCCCGTCACAACCAGAGTGTGTAAGAGGCGTGAGAAGAGGGGGAGATACTGTTAACAGTGACGTGCAAGAGAAGGAGACAGCAGTGAGTTAGGCGGGCAGGTGGCATGTCCCCGGGGGCGCTGCCAGGCCTCTCCTCCCTGCCTCTCCTTGGCCCTGTTTGAGAGCCTGAGGCAGGAGGTCAGAGCTCAGAGGACCCCATCTGTGCATGACCCGGCCTCCTGCATTTCCCTCGCCCTCTGCCCTCCCTCTCACAGGCTTCCCTGGGGAGCAGTCTGCAGAGCAAGCAGGTGTATACTGAGGAGGACTCCCTCGGTGACCCCGGGTGTCCCCCAGATGGGGCACAGGCTGTTGCTGCCAGAGCCTGGACAGATGGACAGCGTCAGGCTAAGGGGACAAGGCTGGTGGCTGGTGGCCTTGGACTTTGGAGCGGGAGGGATGGACAAATGGGAGCCACTGCAGGCTCTTGAGCATGGGAGTGACTTGAGAAAGTAGATCATTCAGGAGGCGAATTCTCATTATTCTTAGAGGTTGGGTTACAAAGACAGGAGGCAGGGAAGCCAGGAGGCTGTTTCCCCGACGCAGATCTGCCTTCGGGAGATGGCTGTGGGTAGAAAGAGGGCGTAAATGGATGAGAGGGTTTTGAGGGATATGGGAGAATTGGGGGACAGGTTGAATGTGAAGAGGGAGGACGAAGAGCCGGTCCAGAGGCTGCGTGGCTGTCTCTTCTCCAGATGAAGGCAGCTTGGCTGTCTGGAGGGAGCATGTCCTTGAAGTCAGAGGCTCCGAGGTCACATCCAGCCCTGCCACCCACCATCTCTGTGTATAAAGTGGACACAGTGCAGGTACCACCTGTGAGCTGCATGAGGTTTGCAAAGATGCCAGCCTAGGGTAGCCATGTCACCCTGCCCTCCCCTGGGCAGAGGCGGGCTCAGATCGCTGCATCCTGACACTGGCAGGACTCTGAAAACTCCCCTGCACCCAGCTCCCTCAGTTTCTCCCACTGTCCAGTGGAGAAAATAACGCTGCTTAGTGGAAGAGCTGTGAGGGCTACCTGGGACAATATGCACAATGCCCGTGGTGAGTGCTCACTGGCCGGCAGGGGGAGACCAGGAAAAGCACATGGTGTGGCGTAGGCTACCGACCAGAGCCACGCTCCTCTCCTTCGAATCGCCCCGTTAACGATGGCCACTTTAAAGCTTGAAAAACAGCACTTTTCTTACTACTTTCTGCATCATCTCTGCATTAGGCTGCTCAGGCTGCCCTGTGTCTCAGTACCATAGACTGGGCGGCGTAAACAACAGAAATGGATTCTGTTCTGGAGGCTGGAAGTCCAAGACAAGGTGCTGGCACATTCAGCTCCTGGTGAGACCCCTCGTCCTATCTCGCTGTGACCTCGCATGGCAGGAGGGAGTGAGCTCCGGTCTCTCCTCCGAAGGACACTAATCCCATCATAGGGGCCCCACCCTCATGACCTCACCTAAACCTAATTATCCCCCAAAGTCCCCATCTCCAGATACCATCAGTCACACGGAAGGTTAGGGCTTCAACATGTACATTTTGGGGTGTGTGTGTGAAACACTCAGTCCATGACACTCTCCAGTTTCCTTATTGCCATTTTTATAAGAAGAGCAGGACTGAAATTAGTGCTCTCGGAGGGCCAGTGAGTCCCTGCATTCGTCCTTGCCAACACTTGACATTATCTGTCACCACAGAGTCAAACCCCAGTTTGTGTGTCTCTGAGCTGAACAGCAGGTTTTAAAGACTGGAAGAGGGGTTAGGAGACACAGAGCAGGGAGAAGAGCTTGACTGATTGACGTGCGGGCTGAAGTTACCCCCGTTAGTAAGGGCCCGCGCAGAAGTTTGCATCTTAGGACCTGCCATGTATTCCTCCTACCCGGCCGTCCCAAACGCAATGCTGTGTAATGGCAATGACTTTGGCAGTTATAGAGCGTGTGTGTGTGTGTGTGTGTGTGTGTGTGAGTGTGAATCGATGTTATTTGCTGTTCACAACCACCCTGTCAAGTCACTTGGTCCGTGTTGTTCCTGTGCGACCCCCCGGTAGAGGTCAGGACCCGAAGCGTAGGGAGTTGGGCAGACTTGCCCGAGATCACTTCACAAGTTAGTGACAGGGCTGAGATTGAACCGGAGGCCTGAAACTCACGTCCTGTGTGACTGTCACCTCAGCTACTGCCTACAGCCCCCCGGGCAGTGGAAAGCATGTGTCTGAACCTTATCTTTGGGGCGGGATAGCAGTTTCCTGTTTCAGCTCCCGCGTCCTGCCGGCTCTGTCATACTGACCTTCTTGCTATGTTGTGGCTCAATTTAAGTGTTGGGGAAATTTGGGGGAGTAGATCTTTCTTCCTTTTAAGTGTCACTGTCCTGTCGCAGTCATTTAACACGAAGTCGCCTGGGACGTTAGGGACGAGCTTATATTGGTCAGGAAATTAAGATGATTCCTTGGTACACTGGACAGACTTGTTTAAAATAAAGGGTTTAAAAATGTTGCTTTCTTGAAATGTGGCGAGAGACAGAAACCTGTGTAGGAGAGAGAAAAACCAGAGTGGCCGGTAGAAGAGCAATTTTTTAGAAAGCAGGAAATGAACGGTAAATAGTCAGGATGCGCATTTGCTGCTCTCTGGGGACGCGCATCTCAGCACGTCCACCTTCGTGACGCGGAGCAGCTGGACGCCGAGGCTCGGTGCGGGCGTGGAGCTTGGGGGCCGCGTCTGTAGGAAACCGAACTTGCGTCGGTCCCGTGTGTATCTCGGGTCGCGATGGGGAAGGACCCGGAGGTGCCCGTCTCCTTGGTTTCCATCAGCTGGGGAGCTGCCTGGCTTTCCGTTCGTCTAGAGGTTCAGGTCCATCAAAAGGATTGACATGGGTCCCCAAGACTTGCCTTTGCTTCCTGAAGAAGGGACTCCTGGGGCAGCTCCCGTCCTGGTCCCCAACCTGGATTTCGTCTCAGCCCTGTCCCTCCCAGCGCCTTATCCTCTGTAATCTTAAGTTTCCTTGTGCGTGAAACAAGGGCCACGGAATCAGACACAAGGCTGAGGGTTAATGAGAACAGTTTGCACGCCTCTAGTGTCACGTGTGCAGTGACTGGCACACAGTAGCTGTTCGAAAAAAGGCAGCTCCTCTTCTTCATCACCTCCTGCCCTGTGGTACCAGGATGAGTGACCCTTGGGGGCAAAGGTGGCCCAAAGGCCTCGGAGCTGACCAGTGAGCCAGGAGTGTGGGATCAGGGGTCCCGGGGCAGCCGAGCCCATAGCTGCCTGTCCTGCCTCCTGAGGGCGGCTGGGTTCGTGCTGGACCCGGACGAAGTCACCCGTGGGCAGGACACCTGCCACAGGAGTAAACGTCTGCCCGTGTGGGAGTCTGGGCGCTTCCATTTACCTGTGAACACCGGTGTTTGAATATCGATAGTAGATGCTTGTATCACTTTATAGGTTTAGTACAATTGCTTGACGACAGTTGCTTACGTGGTCGTTTATGCGCCTCACGTGACTGTCAGCTCTGCGAGAAGAAGGACCTGTTGATGTCGTGGCTGCGCAGTGGCTTGTGTATCGTCACAGGATCGGCCGGCAGGAGTGAGAGCAGAACCCGGGGCCTTGCCCGGGCCGGGACATAACACGGACTCAGTGCCCCCTGGGGAAAGACTCCTTTTCTCCCCTTTCAATTGTGTTCATTGGTTTAGAAATCGAGGGCTAAGATCACGCAGTGAGGCCCGTAGTGCGCTGAGTGTGCAGCCGAGGGTCTCGTGTACGTGTGGAACGTACACCCACCGGCCCACGCACGCCCGTGCGACCGCCAACCAGAGCGCGGCGGGGCTCCTGGCACCCCATAAGGTTCATTTTCAGAGAGCGTGTCTGTATTATATGTTCTAATTTCAACATTAAATTTACTCAGCTATGGTTTCTAGAACACTTATGTACACAGATAGCGTTCCGTTACATACCGAGGGAGCTACCTACAAAAAATAAGATACGTTCTGCCCTCCAAGAACCTTCTGATTTGGTTTGCAAGCCAGAACTAAACGTAAAATAATCTAGTAACCAGTTATTTACCAAAATTGGCTCTGTAGACCGATGGTTTCTGTTTTTGAATGACAGAATTCTTTCTTCACATTGAGTCTTCCCTGGAGCCTAATATATAAAACAAACGAGCATGGGAGTGTTTTGGTTGAAGTTGGAGTAGGGGCCCCACCCCACCCAGGAGGGGTGTGATGGCAGCCACCAGGTAAATGCCACAAGAGTCATAGCCGGAAAACGTCCCTGTGCCGGAGCAGCTGGGGTGACCCCGAGACTGGAGATGAGCGGTGCATTCCCAGGGGTGGAAGGCGAGGGTAGCTGGAGGGCAGGAAAGTGGGCGTCCAGCCCGGGCCAGAAGCACAAGGAAAGGAGCCTGTGTTCCGCTTGCATCGTGGTTGCAGGAGAGGTTCCGGGCCCAGGGCGTGGGCCGGGCAGGGGCCTAGCGAGGACGCAGGAGGACACCTGGGTCAGTGCTGTGAAGGGGGGTCCCCAGGAAGAGAGAGTTATTCCTCACTCAACGTTACCTTAGATTTCCTCCTGCATTTCATGTAAGTTTGACTCCAGAGAGACATCGGCTATTTTTCCTTCGATAGCCAGCCCAACCCTGGCAAGTGACTTAAGGGAACGGAAGGGGGGGAGCGTCGGTGGCCACGGGGCCGGGGCGGGGGTCTGTGGTACCCCCGATACCGTTTCCTGAGCCACTGGAAAGCTTTAGGACTCCTGGCAAACGGGTCAGGACTGTTCAAACGGGAGCTGCAAAGACCGAGAGCAGAGACAGAAGAAAGGCGGAGGGGATGCGTTTATATTTATAGAATCTAATGACACGTGCGGTGTGAGCACTGGCAGAACTCTTAATTTTAATTATAAATAGGAAGGCTGTTAAAAGGCTCAAATGTACAGACTGGTTCCACCAAGGCAGGGCGAGCTGCAGTTCGCGTCCTGGAGGGGCGTCCGCGCCCACAGGCGAATGGGTTGTCACTGGTGTGAACAGTTTGCTAAATGGGCCCCGCTACCTAAGCGAGGGGCAGTCAGTGAGCCCCGGAGGCCCGCCAGGCGCCCCTCCCACGCGGATTAAACGATGCGCCCTTGGGCTCTTTGTAGAAGAGCCTCGGCATTTAAGCAATGCAGCTTTAGAAAGCGATCATGAGAAATAATTTCCGTGTTGCTGACAGCAAAATCGATAACATTTCTATTTGCAACTCTTTGTCTACTAAGTTGAAACTTTATGTGATTCAGTTCCACAAATTCAACAAATGTGACAAGCATTTATTGTGTGCCAACTGTATACCATGCACTGTGCTGTGAGATGAAGATACAACAGGGAACAGAATTGAAGAAATTCTTGCCCTCGTGGAACATTCCAGTGTTGTCCCACAGACTTAAGGGAGCGCAAGCAACTCATTTGGCTCAAGTCTTGGGTGGAGTTTTAAAAATTTAAATGTGGGGAATGTAAAGATTTTAAGAAAAAAAAAGATATAAAGTGAATTCCAACTCAACATATCAATGTTTACTATTTAGTAGCATTATAGAACTTTCTCTCTCTGTCTTAATGTTCCAAGAGAATTCTTTCAGAATTATTAACAGATTTTTAAACGATCAAATTTCATGTGGAAAAATGAATAGAATTTGACAGCCAACAGTCAAAGCCAAGTACATAAATGGAAAAAGTATATAAATAGCAATGATGAGAAGTGTATAATTCATAGACTATGAAGGTCTTGGATGGCTTTCAAATTTAAAATGTAAATCTGTGAGTATTATTTTAGCCATTTTTTAATGTTTAGCTATTTGAGTAAAGATGTATCTGAAATGACTAAACATAAGTGACATAGAAATATTGCAGGGCATTAATGTACTTTTCTGATTTCTTGAGGGTAGTGAGGGACACATAGAAAATGAGAGGAAAGATGTTTAGTGAGTGTAGTGTCAGGATTGTCAACCAGAAACTCAAATAAACATTGTTAAACTAATCAGCCCACACGTTTCTCTCTTATTTGCAAAAAACAAATGCTGCTAAGAGAGGGTTATTTAAAAGGAACAAATTTATAATCCTTTCCTTAAAAAGAAAAACACCAGTATTAGAAAGAAAAGGGAAGATTAATTACCCAGTGTTTTATTTGGAGTTTTACTTCAAACCCAAGAATTCTTGGTTGTTTCCAAAGTTGGGGCTAAGGAATTTTTCTGTTCCAAATTAAAAAATACAGAACATGATCTTTCAGTTATTTTCATGTCTTAGATTTAAATTTTAGAAACAACTTACAGAAGAACAGTGCAGATAAAAGGTCAGAACTGTTTATAATGTTAGCAGAATAAAAGTAATTTTCCTAAAGGTCTCCTACAAATATTATTGTATTAAAAAGTGAGGACAGAATGCACTACCTTGAATGCTTGAAGTTTCTTTTTTCTTCTGGTTTTAATAAAACAAAACAAAAAACCCTAGATTTTCGTTTCGCCTGAGTTTTTGTTACCATAATGGTGATAACATGAGAGAAAATGTCAAAAAGGAAAAAACTCACCCATAATTCCATAATCTATTGATTTCATATGCCAATGCATTTTCTAATAATTGTAATTATACTTGACCCATAGTTCTGTACTTTTGTTTTTGCTCAGTGAATGCCTTTGTATATAATCAATTGTACATAGTGTAGGTATAAAATTTTAAGAATTGTTTAGTTCTTTAATCTCATTTATATACTCGGGTCCAATTTCTAATCTAAAAAGCCTAATAGATTTTTAAAATAAAAACATAATCATGATTTCACTTGGTAAGCCAGTATTTGTTGGTATTCTGAAATATCAATCTCTGGAAAAGAAACACACACCCCATCACAAGTAGTTGTTAGGATGACAGTCATGTTTTCTCTCTGACTCTCCACACTGTCATAGAGTCCCCACGGTTCAGCTGAATGCTTTTGTGCTGAGAAATGTCTCCAGGAAGGCAGGAGCTGATTTCCAGAAAAACAAATCTGTGAACTCATTTCCCTCCTTAGGTTGTCTGACATTTGTAGGTGAGTGAAACCAAGGCGAGCAATTGCTTTATTTTGCTATAAAATTAGCAGTTTTACTCAGACAATCTTTTTGTATTAAAAATCTTTAAAAACAACAACTGGGTATACTTGTGCTATGCCTGATGCAGTCGGTTTTCCTCTTCTCACTTTTGTTTGAAATTTGATTATGGAGCTGTGAAAAATAAGCCTGAGTTTAAAGAATGTTTACGTTGAGGGGTACCCAAAAAGACGCTGGTAGTGAAATAAGTCATTGCTTATTGTGTTAAAACTAAAGGTGAGTCATTTAAATGCATCCATTAAATTGTATTGCTTACCTCTGGTTGAGATTGTGGGTAAGATGCTAAGATCATTAATAAAAATACTTGTAAATTGTTTTAAATTATTCAACTTTATGCCGGCTGGCGTGGCTCAGCAGTTGAGCATTGACCTAGGATCCAGGAGATCGAGGTTCGATTCCTGGTCAGGGCACATGCCCGGGTTGTGGGCTTGACCCCCAGTCGGGGGTGTGCAGGAGGCAGCCGATCAATGACTCTCATCATTGATGTTTCTGTCTCTCCCTCTCCCTTCCTCTCTCTGAAATCAATAAAGATATATTTTAAAAAAATATTGTATATGTAAAAGAAAACATGTGTGAGCTATGTGCAAAATGCTACCTTAGTACTTCTGGTATAAAGCAAATCCGACAAGAGAGAGGGTGCATAAGAAGGGAGTAGGGAGTGGAGGGATATAGATTTACCCAACTTTAGGCACCAGAATACATTACAGCCTTCCCAGAAAGTTATAGACAGTTCATGTGTCTTTTCCATGAGGGGAATAGTGCTTGGTTGCCTGTAACATAAAATGACTAACACTGGCCTAAACAGATAGGAATTTACTTGACTCAATGAGAAACCTGGGATGGATTGGCAAGGGCTAGAGAAGTAGCCTAATGATGCTGCCAAGAACTCGATCCCTGTCTGTCTTTTTCTTTCACTATCATTATAGTAGTAGCTCCCACATCCTCTGTTGTTGCCTTTTGGTCTCAAGGTGGCTGCTGCAGCTCCAGATATCTCCTGTGCATTCCAGGCAGAGAATTAGCACAAGGCATTTTCATAGCGTTTATTTTATTTTTTAAGTTGGGACATAAAATGCTTCTCAGAAGATTTCTTATACTTAATGAGCCATGAAGAGGTCACATGCCCACTTATATCAGTCACTGACCGAAAGAAAATAAGATTACCACCACAAATTGTGATTCTTTTCTTTGGCTGAGGATGGGCCTGTCCTTCAAGAGATGAAAGGATCGGGGTTCTGTAAGCCGGGGAAAAGGGAGGGGGACAGCTATTAGGTCGGCAATGGGCAGTGGTGGCCACAGGCAGAAACCAGGAGAGGTGGCAGATAAGGGAGGATGTGACTACTTAGAAGTGTAGCAGCCGGCTGCTTTGTCCCAAGCCAAGCCCAAGTTGGAGTTGAGCTGCCAATGTTATTGGGGAAGGGGGGGGATTAGAAATAAGGGTCAGAAGTACAAAATGCCCATCCAGTCCTATAATACGGGTGAAACCAGAAGCGTCAACTTGGCCCTAAAGTAGGCTGAAGCCTGCAGCCTGTCCCAAGCTGGACCAGGAGCCCAGAGCTCACGCCGTGGCCCGGAGGGAGCAAGTAGAATTTTGCCGAGTGCTGGGTTTCTGGCCCTGGTGTTTGCCTGGTGGGAGTTTATGCTGCGTTTAAGAGCTGGTTCCTGACAGGCGTGGCCATCGCCAGGCCCTTAGACCGGTACCTCTGGGTGTGAACGCGGCGTGGGGGGCCAGCAGGGCCAAGCATGGAGCTGGAGATGGGCAAGTTGGGAAGCTGGCAAGAGTCTCAGACCTGGGAGGAGCCCAATTTACTGGGCAGTTACCAAAACAGGAGCTTGGGAACAAGGTACAGAGGTGAAGCCCTGTTCTTTGAGGGTGGGAGGCAAGTGGGGATCCGGAACTAGGAGCTCTTTGATTAAAATTGGGACTTTAGGGAGAGGCTAGCGGTCAGTGCTGCCTGACCTAAGACCCCCGTGTGGAGCGGGCTCGGGTTAAATGAAAGGTCTCCCGTCTCAGGGTGGGATTGGTTTTGGGAGTTAAAGATTAGATTAGGCTGAGCCTGCTACAGATGGGGATCAGGTGGTCCCGGTTGGGGACGGAGAAGAAAGGATGTGGCCTCCTAGGGGACGGATAGAAGAAATCTTTGGAGATAGCATGCACAGGACTTGGCAAGAGGAAAGCAAGGGTGGGGTTTGAGCCGGTGCCCGGCCCTATCAAAAGCATGGGAGGTCGAAGCAGCCGTCACGTTTGAAGCTGAACCCCTCGAGTGTGACCTGTGGGTAGGGGTGGCAGTAACTGATGATGAGATGGGGCTCGGGAGGGAGCGCAGCTAGAAATCAGGGCTGGGCGTCCCCATCGGGATAGCAGGGACTGCGATGCGCAGGAAGGGGCCTGGAGGAAGAGCTTGGCGCGCTGTTTCTCTGCCGCAAGGAGAAGCGTTGCCTCCTCTGGTTGTGCTGGTTTCCTAGCCATTGAAATTTCCCTGCGAGTTCTTTTTTCAGATCCCTCCTAGTTCTGGTGGATTCTTCTTCCCTGATGCTTTCCCTTACACCCAGTTTCCCCAAATATCTGCATTTTCTTATGCCTAAAAAGCCTATTTAGATTATTCAAGGTCAAAAACAGACAGACAGACATAAAAGGAAGAGTTTCATCTTCCCCGTGCCCCAGATATGTCTTCATGTTTATTATTCCATATGATTTCCATTTGTAGTAATTGTTATTTATGGAGAAGCCACAGTATTCTTCAGTGAGTTTTTTTTTTAATGCCAAAAGAAGATGTTGCAACTTTCTCCTTGGTTCCGTAATCAGGCGGCAAATGAGATAAAGGCCGAGGCTGCCTATCACGCTCACCTCGAAACTGTTCTGGGTTGAGCTAGCTGACCACTCCCTGTGCCTGGGAAGGAGCATTCCTTTCCGCCAAGAAGGAGTCTTCTTTTCTGTATTAAATTACAGGTGCATTTTTAAAAGATTTATATTATGGAAAAAGAAAAATCACTAAAACCTGTGTCATAAAACGGTTTTCTAAGCTGGTGTAAGAGTATTTAAGTGTAAGTAACACATAGGTGTTAAGATCTTAACAGAATGGAGAAATAGTTATTGGAACCTGTGATTTGGGGGGTAGAGGTGTCAGCTAGTTTTTCAGACATACACGGCACATGAAAAGAAGTTTCTGGGACTGAGGTCAGAGCTATAGATAAGGTAACCAAGTATTGGTGAGACCAGGACACTTGGGAGAGTGAAAGGCAGTGTTCAGAATAATTATACCTTGTGACCGCTCTGGGCGAGATAGAAGTGATGTCGCCCTAAGTCTAGACCTCAGCTCTCGGTTCACATCATCTCAGGCGAGATGAAATGAGGGTGAGGCATTTCCTCCCGGCCCTGGCCGCTCAGTCGAAGCACTGCTTCGATCTATAAAATACAGGTGGCTCCAGGGACTGGCAGTGCCAAAAGGAGATTGTCTTGGTTGTTAGGCTCTCCCGGTTGCTTTTCGAGTCAGGTGAAGGTGTTTGGAGACTGTGCTGGCTGGATCCGGGGCCCGGCCCTGTAGGTATTTAATGACTTCAGTGTGGGTTTTAATCTCTTGCCCAAGTGTTATCTTACTTGCCCAGACAAGCCCTTTGCCATTACAGGAGAGCGTGGGAAAATTGCCTCGGCCAGAGCAAGCAGGGAGGAAAGCCGTGTCTGAAGGAAGGCGAGAACTGCATTCGTGTTTATTTTAATGCTGTCTGGAGACGTACAGCTTTCAGTCTCCGTGCTGGGTGAGGGCAGCCCAGCACCACTCCATGGAGGGAGAGAGGAAGAGGGGAGTGAGAAATACGCAGAGCCTGGCTATCTTTAATTTTGGAGTTAGCTCTCAGGAAACCTGAAATGCCGACTGTAATAAAACGTTGACAGCAGTTTCACTTAACGTGCGGTAACTCTGGGCGAGAGCCACATCTCTGGCACCGAAGGGAATCAGGAAAGTGGAAGCAGGAGTCGCCAGGACCTGAAGTGAGCCGCAGATTACTACCATCTGTACGCTTTCCAGACCGCTCGCAAAACCAGAGAGCCGGGACCCAGACTGGAGAGTAAGTATATTGAACTCTGGGGTATGTTGTTAGACAGAAAGAACTGGTCTGAATTTTTAAGTGCAATACTTCATAAAACCTGACAGCTTTTCCTGGCGACAGCGGTCTTGATAGTTCATTTGTCTAAAATCTGGAACATCCGGAGGAGTTATGTGTGTGCCTCACGTGGGAAATACCTTGACTGTGAACCCTCGCTGGACCAGGCCTTCCTACTTGCGCGATGTCTCTGTAAATGTAGAATTATTTGTAAATTGCTCTCCAATTTCAGATTGTTCTTAGACAGTGTGTTTTTGTGTTCTTCCCTGAAACTTGTAGAAGGGCCATCCTAAAACACAGTTAGGTGTTTCGAATAATGGATTGTTCCATCACTGTCATGGATGACTTAGCTTGGACTTCTCTACTTATTGTCCAAAATGAGGCACTTTCAGATGGGCCCACATTGCATATCTTTAATTTTTTTAAGCCTTATAAAGTTTGCATGTGCGCACATGTATGTGTACTTTAATCAGGGACTTATATTTGATCAGAGATCTTGCACCTAAAATGATTAATCCTGGCCCTTAAAAAACTGAATTTACTGGGGAGCTGAGGTGTTGGTGGGGGGACAAGATTTAAAAATAAAATAAAATGTGAATGTATGTTTTAAAATAACAAATAGTGAAGGAGAGCCCATTTATCTAAAATGTTTACACAAAAAGAGTAAATGGGACCATTAGGTACAGTATTTGAATTCTCATTGAGAAATAGAAACTTTCTTATAGATGGGTTTGGTGTAGAACACAGAAGATAAAATGTATTTGGGTGCTTTTAACTTGAAAATAGCAACTGATGACAGATTGCAGAAGTCAGCCAATTAATTGTCACTTACTGCTTTTCTATTCAACGCATATGGATGATTGTTTATAAACAGGGAGTGTTTTTTAAATGTGCATATGAATTTAGTATCAATCTTGGCAAATCTTGGCTGGTTTGGCAACATGAAAATCTTCCATCTTTGAAACTTTAGACTCGTCTCCTGGATGTGGAATGTTTCATGGATAGATTTGTTCTTTCCTTGCAAGCCCTAAAATTTTAAATGTTTAACAAGAAACTTTCTGCCCCAGTTTTTTTCTTTGGTAACCTAAAATTCTCAGAATCACCCAACATGGAGCATTTGGCCTAATTAAAATGAGGGAGGGTAGAAATAACCCGGATGAATTCCCATACCTGTCAAACACCAGGTTAGCAAGGAATTTGAATCACACACACTAGTTTAAGTGTTTAATTCTGAAAACCACTCACCCCAACTGTTCTCTTTGCAATTAAAGCCTGGATTCGAGTCTCTCCTACTGCAGGGTGCTCTCTCAGGTTTATAGCCCCTTCCGCCTTAGCTCTTAGACCAGTCTTGGGGGAGTCATTTAGCACATGGGAAAGGGGCCATGAGGCTTTCTGGACACTTGGGTCCTATTTGGTAAATTATTGCTTCAGAATATTAAATGGACCCCAGTGTCCTAAAACTGTTCATGTAATCGCTACATGTTCACTTCTTTCAGGCTGGAAAGTGTAACTTGTGGCGGGAGTAGCTTGGACATCTGAGCACATTATTGAACAAAAATAAATGGTCAGATGTTTACCATACATTTGGAAAATATCTGTGTGGGAAAATCCTAGGTAAAGTTTATTATGAACGTGTTTATAATTTCCTTTTTTATGTTTGCGTAAGTATCTTAAAGAGTAAGAAAAAAAGTGCTAAATAGGTCACAGTTGATCTCTCCTATTGCCAGATAGATGCGAGCCAGTGAGCAGGTTTTATTCCGCGGAAGGTACGGCTGGGTGGCGGGCGGAGGAGTGTTAAAGGTCTGCCTGCAAGTGTGCAAACGGGGGGCAAATGCAGGCCCTTCACCTCCATCCCTCCTGCCTTTTGAAGTGACACTTGGCATTGTGGCTGCCTGGAGGTGCCCGTGTGCTAGGGATCTTGAGTGCATCACCTACGGAATGCTCTGGGAATGCTCTGGTCTCGCTGCCAGTGTGGGTCAGGCGCCGGGCATCTTCCCCGAGGTCCGCAGCTGCCCGGGCAGGTCTGCTCTGAGTCAGCTTCCAGTCTGGGTTCATTCCTGGCCTCTCTGGGGGCTCCCTGAGAGTTCTGGGGGGTGTCTTGCTGGAGGGAGGTACCTCCCACAGAAATGTCCCAAGTATGCCCCCTGGGATCCGGACCAGGCCCGTCACAGCTCAGTCTCCATCCAAACGGAAGGGCAGCCCGGGGCCCTGCCTGGACATGCCTGACTGACAGCCACTGTTCTCACCCCTGTCCCTAGCTGACTCGTGGCTGATGGCAGGGTGGTCCCCGTGACCTGACCTCCCAGTGAGCTGGCCTGGGCGCTGGGGGCTGTTAGCACCCTTGCCCAAGTATAATGGGGCATTTTGCTGTTAGGGAAAGAGAGAAGGGAGATGTCAAAGTGCTGCTTTAAAAACAGTCTATCTGGCAGTAGTTTCTGTGTAAAAGTGGTTGCATGTGCATTCATGTCTGTAGCTGTGTTCTCTGTGGCACTTATTCTGTGGGATTTAAACAGCTACTGAACTCTCATGGTGAGTTTACTATGGAAGGTCCTGGAGGTGTGGTGTGTGCCATCTGAATGAGGGGAGAAGACAGGCGAAGCTACAGTGAATGATGTGAGTGTATAATGAGAGTGGAATGGGGAGCTGCCGGCTGGGCGCCCTGCAGGGCTAAGGGACTGGGAGGTCCCACAGCCTCCCTCTTCCTCCTCAAGGGTGATCCTCTCATCCCCCTGGCTGTCCCCTCTGAGCACCGCCAGCTGCGTCCAGCCTCTACCTCCTGCTTGCGAACACATGCAGGTCCCCTCTGCACATGCAAGTCCCCTCTCTGCACACGCAGGCCCCCCCTCTGCACACGCAGGCCCTCCCTCTGCACATGCAGGCCCCCTCTCTGCACACGCAGGCCCCCTCTCTGACTCTGAAGCTGTGCCTGCCTGGGCTCCTCCTGGAGCTGCTATTTTACGTGCACACAATGGAAAGATTGTCCTGCTTTCATTCCTGTTTTCCTCCTGAAGTTGCTCTCCCCTGAATCATCAGTGTCCTTGTAACTGAGGACCTTGTTTCAGCTCTGTCCCGTCCAGCTCTTGGCCTCCTCTCCTTGGCTTCTAAGTTGCATTGTCCTGTTTTGCTGCCTGTATTGCTCCTTCTGGGCGTCTGCATTTCCCAGGTGTCAGTCTTGCCCGCTCCTTAGTCTGTCCCTCTTTCTATGTCAGTGCCCCATCTAGGACTCAGTAACCCACTTCCCAGCTGGTCACTGAGCACCCGCTACGCACCAGGCATCGATCCAGGTGTGGAGGTGGAATGATGACAGACGGTGGGTCCCTGCCTTCTGGGGTCTGTCGTCTAGGGAGGGAGAGGGACAAGTAAGCAGGTCACCTCTGCAGCCGCCAAGGACGACTAGGGCTCCCATGGGGGCCCCTGGAAGGACCTCACCTGACCTGGGTTGGGGTGACTTCTAAACCCACAGCCACCCGGAGCCCTCCCCTCTGAACTTCTGTCTCCCTTGGATGAGCCGCCAGCCCCTCAGACAGGCCGTGGCTAAGAGGAAATGATGTCCTCCGGGCCAGCTGCCCTCCCGGCTGCCCCATGGCTGGCAGCTTAGCCAGCGTTTCCCTCATGGACAGGTGATGGAAACCTGGGAATCGCACTGGATTTCCGATTCCCCGTAAATTCCTCACCAGGCAGCCGCCCGCCTCTGACAGCTCCGGCTCCTAATTGCTCTCAACGCAGCTTCCTGCTTTCTGTTCCCATTGCCACCGCCTGCGGCCAAATCCTCACCACCTCCTCGCTGCACTAGTTAATATTTATAAAGGGGCTGTTTACTTATTCAGAGGAGATGTTTAAAAATTACCCAAGTGGTTCATGTGCATGGTGGAAAAATTAGAAATACAGTTAAAGAGAAAGTAAGAAGGGAAAATCACATATTTCAACTCATAAAGTCCCTGTTAGCATTCTTATATTTATCCCCCTAAACTTTTCTCTATACAGCTACATATATATATATATATATCTAAATATTCTCACATAGGAAAATATCTTACAAATTGTGACTTTTATTATCTATATTGTTTTGTAGCCACTTTTTTGTACTTAACCTATATGATTGCTTTTCCACATCTATACATATAAGTATTTGTAATAATTTTCATGACCGCACAGTAAATTGGAATAATTTGTACTTTAATCTTCAGGCCATTTCAGTGTATTTATACACTGTGCTTGGTAGTCTTCTTGGAACTACCGTCACTCTTGCTGCTCTCAGGAGGTGGGACCTTGGGATGATGGAGGGACAGTCTTGGGATGGCCACAGCACCTTGCCTCCCTCTGTCATTTTCTCTCTCTCTCCTTGCTGTCCGGTGTCCTGGGTGGCAGATGTGACCAGGCCCCTCCGAGCTCTGGCTCCGGTGACAGTGGAGCCGGGAGACAGCTGTGTAAACATCAGATACAAGACGACCATGGTGCTTTGGGAGCAAAGGGCTCCGATGGGTGACAACAGAGCTAGTCTTGAGGTCTGACAGGCACTTACTGAGTTAAGCTGGCAGTGATCAAAGAGGACACGGTGGCAAGTCCACAGAACAGGGTGCGACGGGCCACCTTTGGGGGAAGGTGGGGGCCAGATGGAGGGTGTTGGTGTGGCCGTGACAGAAAAGAGATGGCAGGTCCAGGGTGAGGGCCTGGATGGGGAAGTCTCCATCCACCCCACTGGCAGTTTGATTAGGGGCAGACAGTTTGATTAGGCAAATGAAACGCTGAAGCCCGTAACGCCAGTGTGTGGTCCTTGCTTCCCGGGGGCTTGTAATCGAAACCAAGATAAAGTTCTGTGTCTTTATGATTTTGGTATCACAAGTTAAATCCTGAAACCCAGATGTTACGGGGCAGTTCAAATGATTTTATTGACCTGATTGGATTTTTCTCTGGCCCACCAAAAGACGAGAAAGCCGCTTTGACACCTGGGACGTTACTTTCCTGGTTCCAATATTCCTTCTGTTAGAATTCATTCACGTCAGTTACATTCACCGTTATAAAGGCCTATTAGTGTGTGTGTGTGTGTGTTTACCTGTTTGTCAACATGTTAAAGGTGGCAAAAATAGAACCACCTGTCTGGGGAGGAAGCAAACCTCTTTGCTCTTCAAAGAAAATATATAGAATTCCGCAACAAAGGCCCTATGTCCCTTTCAGATCACATCCCTTTTGCTGACGTCTACACCGTCTTTGTGCTTAGTTCACTGTGAATTTTTAAATCAAAGAACAACTTGCTCCCATGTTTTTAATAAGGAGAAAAGAAATATCCAAGCCGCGCAACGTTCGCCTAAAGCGACACAGCTAATTAGCAGCCCCGCCGAACCCGAATCCAGGACTCGCGCCTGCCGGTCCCGCAGCCTCTCCAGCACCCCCGCCACCATCCCCGTTAGGAAACAAAGAAGAGAGAAAGGAAAAGCTATGGGAGAATCCAGCCGACGCGTTGCTTTAATTCTCCCGTCTCTTTATAGAGTGCGAAAAATCCTGATGGGCTTTAAAAGAAACGTTTAAAAATGTATTCGGACTTGTAAGGGAGATGGGGAATATTTGTGATATGCTAATTAGAAGGCATCTCATTATGCGAGACGCCGGGAGCTTGGCAGAGGGAGACGCTCTTCAGAGTAACTTAAGAAAACTTCAAAGGGGGGACAAAAGAGGGTTCTCTTTATTTATTTGATAATGCGTGGCTGCCATCACATTTCTGATCGAGCCTGACACCTTCCTAATAAACCCCATAGAAACTGGGGGAGCCTGTCAGACACGCGGAAAGAAAAGCGAGCAGCCCCGTTTCCACGCGGGTTTCCTCGGCCAGCCGGGCCTCCCGCAGCCTCGCCTGCCAAGCTCCTTCCTGTGAGTGCCACCCTTAGTGGTTGGCAAGGGGATTGTGTATTGGCAGCCACGCTAGTCACTGCAAGGTGACCCTCTATTTGGAGAAGCAGATCCCTTTCAGGTGCTGTTACGGTCCACTAATCCCATGCTGCGAGTCATCGATCGGGGGAAGAGCAGCAACGCGTGTTTTCTCCCCACTCCGGCTCGTCCCCCCAGATCTCTCCTAACCAGAAGTGCTATTTCTCCCAAAGGAGTCCCAAGTGACATGGGGAGAAAAAACACCAGAACTTGGTCAGACTTCAAATTCAGGAGCAGACAGGAGGCCCCCAGGTCAGAGGAGAAGTCGCCCACTCCTGGGAGTCCAGAGAACTCCAGGGGAGAGTGGGCCGTCCCATGACCTTGGCAGGTCCTCCCCACTGCTGCTCTGGGGCGGTCAGTGTCCTTCCTGCCCGCTGTCTGCATTTGCACCAGCCTAGACCAGTTCTGGAGTGTTGGCTGCAAAGGTGGAGTTTGTCCATCTGCGGCGATCGTAGGCACCTGGGAAGGTTTGAGTAAGGGGGCGATTCAGCCACTCTTGGTCTGCGACAGTTTCTAGGTCGAAAAGGTCCTAGGGAAACGTAAGGACAGTCCTGAGTTTAGAAGTGACTTTTAAGGAGTGTTTACACAAGTGAGGTTTAGAGTTAGATTAAGCCGGTTTGGGATCCCAGTTTCGCTTACTAGCTATGTGACCACAAAGAATTTACTTGTTCTCTCTGCACCTCAGTGTCTTCATCTGTGAAATGGGTTGTGCTGGTTACTTAGAGGGTGTTTTTGAGGATTTCGTGCGATGGCCTCGCGGGGTGTAAGGCTCATCACGGGGCCTCAGAAGCAGGAACAATGATCATCATTCCTGTGTTCGTGATTCTGCAAACACTAACACACCCAAACCATTGTAGTTTGAATCAAGACCCCCAAACAGAGCCAGAACACAAAGTTACAGCTCGATTAATGATCACAACATGAACATAGCCTCGTGACCACTGTGGGGTGAAAACAAGGACATTAGCAGTATCACAGAAACTCCTCAGGCCTCCCCAGCCGCGGGGCTCCCCCTCCTCCCGCCACGTAGCCATTTCCCCAAACTCCCGGCGCTGGGCAGACACTCAGCGAGGGGACGGTCCCCTGGGTTCTGGGAACTAGAGCACAGGGTACAGGGCAGCCGGGGTTCCAGTCTAGAGGCAGGAGCTGGATAACAAAATATGCGTGAGTAAATTAATAAGATGATTTGAGATAATGCTGTGTTATGAAGAAAGTAAGGTCTGTGGGCTGGGGAATGGCCATCAGAGTGTCCTTCTAAAAGGGTGGGCAGGGCCCTGCCGGTGAGGCTCAGTGGTGAATCATCCCATTCACCAAGAGGTTACAGTCTGAGTCCTGGTCAGGGCACATGCCTGGGGCGTGCAGGAGGCAACTGATTGATGTTTCTCATCGATGTTTCTGTCTCCCTTCCTCTCTCTCTCAAGTCAATAAAAACATGTATTTTAAAATAAGTTTTTTTAAAAAAAAATTAAAAGGGTGTTGGGGAAGGTCCTGCTGCAGAAGTGACGACTGGGAAGACCTGGGAGGAGCAGCCATGAGGAGCAGGAGGTCTTGGGGTGGGAATGAATTGGGGATGTGTTTGAACAGCAGGAAAAGGCTGAATGGCATGAGAAAGTGGGCCCTGAGGAGGCAGGTCCTCATTATGAGGGCCTGATAAACTATGGGAGAAGAGTAGGTTTTGTTCTAACTGGAGTGGGTTTTAAGATCACCTGGCATCAGTGCCCAAGAGAAAGCAAGCCCTGCGGAAATTAGAAGGGGCAGAGGCCGTGTTCGTGCCTCTTCTTTCTAACAGTGTCCGCGGAACCCTGGAGAGTGTGCTTTCCTTGTATGAAGTGCGCTTCCACGTGGGGTTCCCCCCGATCCGTGAGACCCGTGAGGTCCACGAGGAAGGCCTGGTTATTTCCTGTCCGAGGCGAGGCGGTCGAAACCGTGAGGGCTTCAGGCTTGTTGCAGAACTCTTTTCAGCATGCCAGGGAGTGCACCCCTCTCACACTCGGAATATTCGTGTCCTAATGGCTCAGGATCCTCCTGCCCTAAAACTAATTAACCCTGCAGGGGACAGGTAGTCTTGTGTTTTCCAAAAGGTTATTTGTGGGAGATCGGTCACCTCTCTTCCTCATGCTGAAGGGTCCCGTTGAGTGGATGTGGAATGATGCTCAGATTCCCCCTGTAAAATGTGGTCAAGTCTCTGAGAAGCTCTGCAGAACAAAATATATGAATCTTGTCACGCCCCACGCCTGCCCAGAGAGCTCCTTCCCTAGGCGACATCCATTGACACCTCAAAGAACGCAAATTCTGGAAATGCCATTAGGAAAATACCCGCCCAGAGAGTTGCTGTTTGGTGTTTATTAAATGGTCTCTTGAAAGAATTAAATTATTATCTGAGCCTGAAACTCCTCTCTCTGTGCAAGGCTTAGAAACCACATTTGTAAGCACTTCCATATGCTCGGCATGAAGAGCCCGGATGAATGGAGATTCCAAGTGTTGAAAATCATAAATCCACTCCTGTTTTGAACACTGATGCTAATTACTCTGCCCTTTGAACTCCCAGCATTTCCATCGTTTTGTGCCACGATTGGCGTATGTTCCTGGATTCTAGATGTCAGCGCAGGAACCAGTTCTGTCTGGTTTAAAAGATAAATTCGCTAAACCACGCACTGCTTTGATTTTAGATGATTATCCACAGGGAGATATATTTACATAGAAAAGAGTCCATTTATAGATCGCTTGCAATCTTCTGTACCTGTGTCTGTACAGATCCCTCTCCCTCTCCCTCTTTTCCGGCTCCTACCTAGGAATTCACACAACCGTATCTGAACTTGCAGGAAATGTTCCTGATAGATGCTCACAGACACCCCCTGGACTCTGGCAAAGTTTGTGGAAAAGTGCCTGGTTCGCGTCTAACTGCAGCTCTATAATTCCTCGCAGATTTTCACATCTTTAATACCATGTCCTAGCTCCAGCTCCGTCCCTGTTGTCTTCTCCATTCTGTTAACTCTGTGCTCTACAATTTTAAAAAATGTGAATGCTACTTTATTTTAATACTCTGCATTGCCCGGAGTTCAGCATTTCTTAAATTAGGTCCTCAAAATTTTTGAAATAATGAGGAAACACAGAGGTAAAATGGGGCTCTTTACTGCAGGACTTCTCAGTGCCTTTATTTTTCTAATATGCACTGCTAATCTCCAGAAGGGAGATAGAAGAGTATTTTCCAAATTTATTTAACTGCCCAACCTCTACCAACCCCATTTAATAGCAATGTGTAGGAAAATTATTCTGTGAATCCTGTTTTGGAGAACACAGTTGTGCCATCAGACTCAAACCTCGACCTGCATTTTCCTTAACCACCCCTCCAGCACTATGTCCGTTACTGCTTTGATTATGTCCCAGCAAAACGAAATGTTTTAGAATCTCCTGAGACACTTTGCATTTCCCGCTTCTAGTCCCTTTCCGTGACCTTCCCGGCTGCTTCATGACGCAGTGATGCTTCCTCGCGAGTCTGGAAGGCTTGTCTTCCTCCCCGACGTGTGCGAGAGATGCCAGTGCTTCAACCCCAGGCCCTTTGGGAAGGCTTTCCTGACCGCCAATCCACCGAGACGCTCTCTCGGAGCTGTTCCATCTGTACCACACCTTTAGTGAGCACTGTATTATGAACGTTTGCTGCCTGCTGCCTCCTCACATACCTGCTCTTTCCATTCCGGGAGGCTCAAACTTATGCGTGTGTGTGTGTGTGTGTGCGTGTGCGCGTGTGTATGCATGTGTGCACGTGTGTTTAATCTCTAGTGGAGCTCTACACACAGGGGAAACTCCACTGAATGGAAAGGACAGCTTATATTTTGTTGCTAAGACTGATGATTCCTTCTCTCTCCCTAGATACTCGGGGTGGGGTGGGGTGGGGTGGGGTGGGGTGGGGTGGGGTGGTTGGTTGACCTACCTCTTGGTCCAGGAGGTGGACGGACGCTATAGACAAGGAATGAATGATTGCTGTAGAAATTGCAAGAAACGAACACATTAAGTGCAGAGAGGGTGCCAGGCTCTGGAAAAAAAAAAGCACCGTTATTTCCCCTAAATGCACTTACAGGCTGTTGGGGGAGATACACAACTTAGTAAAAATGCTGCCATTATAGGAATAGAGACCCGGGGAGGGTTCATGTCGGGCGAGGAGGGCTGCAAGGCAGGTGCCAGGAATGTCAGGCGTGTCAGGTGAGAGGTTTACGGAGGAGATGGTGATTTAGGCTGACGGGCGAAGAGGAACCGGAGGCCGGGAGGAGGGAAGGGGGGTCCCGGGCAGGGGACAAGCAGCATGAAGACAAGAGAACCTCGCAGTGGGCCGCATGGGGAAGCGCTGGGGAGACAAAGGAGTTCGGGGGGTCAGGTTCTGGAAAGCTCTTAACCACCCGGGCAGGGGAGTGGCCACTAAAGCAAATTTTAAGCCAGTAAGTGCTGTGATCAAATGTCCACTTTAGGAGTTATACAGGGTGTCCCCCCCCAAATGCACACACACTTCAACAGCTGATACTCAATAAAGTTTATGGTACAAAACCAGCAACGGTGGACGAACTGAGGGCGCACAAGCACCGAACGAAATGATTGTTGATGTTTGCGATTCCCCTGCTTCGCGTTATCAGCAGCGCCTGGACTGGAACGGTCATCAGTTTGAAAACAGGCGTTGACCACAAAAAGGTACTCATTTCTGTAGATTCTTTGAGATTTTGAAAATGAACTGTATGTTAGTAAACACTGAAGTGTGTCTACATTCATTGGGTCACCCTGTAGAAGAGGGAGTTGGCCACAGATGAGAAACGCGAGGGCCCAACTGCGATGGCATGGGTCCAGCGGTCTCCGTGTACCCAGCAAACCTGGGCGTAAGGAGTAGAGAAAACTTCCAGCCTAGCCGGGGGAGAGAAGGAAGCACTTGCGTCCTTTCAAAGGGGATTTCGGTTCCTTGGGTGAGGCTGGTGGTGCAGGTGCCGTAAGCTCTTGCTGTCCCATCCAGGGGCCACACCTTCGCACGCTCTCTGACAAGTGCTCAGCCTAGTCAAGAAGACACGCCACCTGAGCATGTTCTTCCCTTGCCTGAAAGCCTGATTGCTGGTTCCCCTCCTGGTCCCCCTCCAGGTTTTCCTAACTGGCAGCCTCCAAGATATCACATCACAACAAGCGGGGAGAGAATGTTCTCTGTGGAGAACCTGTTCTGACACTCGCAAGATCCTGTCCCTCCTGGTGCTCTGAGTAGGATGGTTTGGGCTTCGGGGCTTCAGGGCACAAGTTGAGAGCCATGTGCTTGAATCAGCATTTTGTGTGATTCCTGGGAAAGAGGAGGGTGTGGGGGGAGGGAACGCAAATATATTACATTCTCCTAATTAGAGCAGAATTATCGTGTAAGTGCCAGAGGCCCAGGCAAAGATGTGTTTGTATTGTTTGATGTCACTGTTGTTTTTCTTTTAATTGCTCTTTAGCTAAAGTTTCAAAGCCCTTTGTTAATGTTTCTAAAACTGCAACTATTTGTATCTTGGGAACTCTCAGACCTTTTTTGTTGTTGTTGCATAAAATTACTGAGTTTTCCTTACAGTGTTTATTTTATGCATATACCACCTCCCTACAAGATAAAAAGAGTTGACTGTTTTATAGCATTTGACCACCGTCAAGGACTTGTTTTCCATGCAGACATACACAAACTCACCTAATTCTCCTAGTGACTCACTGAACTAGATGTCCGTGTTCTTATCACCATTGCCAGGTCCATAGTCAGGGACCTGGAAGAGAGGGAGGTCGTGGTAACAGGAGTGGTACCGCTGAGATCTGGACCCGGGCCGCCCAGGTCCGCCGTCTGGGATCCGAGTCTGTGCACGTAACCCTCCATCGTGGTACCTTTCCTCAGGTAATGGTCACACCTGCTGCTGTGTAGAAAGATGTTAAAAGAAATCCATATCTATTATCTAATGTTCCCAAGAGGAACAACACCTTTGCCACTAAGTTTATCTCTTTCCTTCCCAGAAATTCTCATGGAAAATACAAATAACATAAAAAGTCGCCAGGCGGACTTGGTTTTTAGGATGCGATAGAATCAGAGGGGCGACTTGAACGTCAAAAGACATGAGCTTCAGTATTAGCGTCAACTTGGCTTTGCCGTGGGACCTTGTGCAGGGTGCTTACGTTTCCAGAGCCTGTGCCCTTCGCGTAAAAGGACTTCAGTGTTAAAGCTTCAGGTGGGCGGAGAGTGGAGGGAAAGGCCTTAGTTGCCTCCGAGAAAGGCTCAGAATCAGGGCTGTGTCCTGTCAGGGTGACCAGACCTCCCAGACCTTCGCTGGAAGGTGTGGAATGAGGCAGAGCAGGGCTGAGGGGGTCTCCCAAAGAAACATAACCTTTAGCTAAGATTCATTGTGTACTAATGTGTGATATTTTTCTGACATGCTATTTGTCATTTTCATAGAATTATGTTGTTTTTTTAAGATTATGAATCACTACTATCTAGAGTTCTGTCTCTGGGTCCTGTTAGTGCACGCATAGTGATCCCTCGCAGAAAGAACAAAGGTGAAAGGAGTTTGAATTTTTTTTCCACTGTTGGTTTTGTTTATGGATCAGATTAAACTTGAGCCGGACATCTTGTCAACATGTCAGGTTTAACTGGTGACCGTTGTGCTCAGTGGCGATGACATGAGAGTAGCCCTTGGTTATTCCCATTCCTAATTTAACATTTGATCAGTAAGAGTTCTTTCTGGCTTCTTATAGTATTGCTGATTGAAACATGTTCCTGTACAAAAAAGATATGAGAATTTGATATATTATGGCACCAAAAAGGACACATTTCATTGTATGGCATTTCACACCCTCTTTGGGACCCCTTCTTATTGCTCTAAGTTTAACTTTTCTCTAATATTACTTGAAAAAAATATCTAGGAATAGAGTAAAATTTAGACACAGGTAAACATGGTATCACCTGGGCCTAAGCATTGTCAGTAGAAGCCTTTGAAGTTTGCTGTCTATGACTAATACATTCGGACTGCCTGTTTGGTTGTAAATTAAACTTTTTCCTTTGCTGAGTTGATGGACTCAACTGTGCACTCTCTTTAAGGGGTATAAACATTAGCTACAGACAGCTGGGGGAGGCGAGGCGGGAGTACATATAGGCCTAAATGTGGTATAGGAATGATCGGTGGATTTTGTTTTGTGGATCCACATGACTAGAATTGAAGCAACTCACCCTTGCATTTGATATCTGTGCACAAATTAGAGCAGAGAAAAAAGGGCGGATTTTGGTTCATAGCTCTTTTTTCCATGAATAGGGGCTCTTTTGTGTGTCAGGGAATGGGTGGCCAAATGATTTGCCACTGTGTTTTAGCCCTAGAGCCGCCTCTAAACAACTGGATAGATTTGGGTGGATCGAGCCAGGTGTGTTCACTATCCACGCATATCCCACGTGCCCGGCCCCGAGTGTTTAGACAACAGTCTTCCTCAGTCTTCCTCTAAATGTCCATTCTCACTTACCAGTTGCACTTTATGAAACTTCACCAAAATCTTGAAACTCCCGGATTGCCTTTAAAACTTACCGGGACTATTTACTGAGGGTTTAAAGAGAGATCTAAAAAAGTATGACATAGGAAGAGTAAGTGAAAGGATAGAACTTGTTAATAAGCCCAAGAGCCCCAGGAGCAATGGCCGAGAGGGTGAAGGGTCCACGTGTCCCTTTCTGGCCAGGGTGGCTGAGAGCAGCATCGCCAGAGGAGCTCCCGGTGAATGCTGCGTCTCAGTTTGCCTCGGTCAGGTTATCGTTAAGCGCGTATAAAAATGTCACTGTCGCTCAGAGCAGTGGCCCATTCAGCCGCGATCTCCCTTGGGTAACTCAGGGAATGTGTCCCATCCAGGCTCCTGCCCCATCCGGTTGGTTCTCGGCGCGTGTAATTGCTCTCCGCCTGTCATTGCTCACTGAGCCCCGTGGCTGCTGCAGGCTCTGCGCTGGGCTCCGGAGAGGCAGTCGCTTCCCCCCGGGACCCCTCCCCGCCCCGTGGCGGGAAGCAGGCAGGGAGGCGATGAGCCAGGTGCGAGTCGGGCGCCGAGGCAGGAGGACCCCGTGGGAGCCAGCACTCCAGCGTCGCGCTGGCGGAGCTTGGCATCCGGATGGTGCGGGGTCGGGTTACTGCGCTGCGCCCGCCGACGTCTTCGGGTCTTTGGAGCGTGTCCGAGGTCCGGGGTTTGAGGTTTGTTCAGCGGGGCTGTATTTACCTAAATGTCTCTCTGCAGCACGGTCACCATGACGACAGCCTCTCGGTGGCGTCAGGTGAAATGTTAGGAAAACGTCTGGACATCGGACCAATACATCACAGAGACGGTTTTGCTAATACAGTGTAGTGACATTTTTAAAGAAGACACTGGAGGCCCAGAGAGCCATGGACGACTTTCTTTAAGTCCTTCCCACACCTCCAGGTAGGTTAAGGAAAGACCTCGCTGAATCTTGAAGCTTCCTGGGTCGTCTGAACCCCCAGGTCATCTGGGGACGCCGGTGAGGCGGCAGAAGCTCCTGCAAAGGTCAGCGTCGTCGCTGGGCGAAGGGCGCGCAGGGGCGCAGGAGGCCTGGGGACACCAGGAGCCGATCATCCAGCGGGCGGGGCCCGTGGCAGCTGTGCTGAGACCCCCGCCGCCGAGGACCCGGGCTCAGGCTGTGTCCCGAGTGCAGCAATGCTGTCTTTTCATCCAATACACGCGAAATGTTGCAAATCCTCAAGTGAGCGGAGAAAAGGGGCCTGGCTTCGCTGAAGTTTCTGGTTTATTAAGAGTAAACCCTTGTATTTTAAGAACGAGCAAGTCCTTATATTAAAAATAAACCTTTTTTCCCCCCTTCTCTGCCCTTGTCCGTGAAAATATGACTTTAATACAATGCAGTGAACACCCGAGACTCTCGTTCGGTGTTTTGGTGCGTTGAGGATTTCTCTAGGTTCATTTGACTTTGGTACCCTCCTCGGGGTACGACGTGAGAATGTAGGCCTTGTAAATTCGGATGATCTTCTGTAAACTTTAATCCGTGAAAGAAACCCTGATTGTTTGTTCATTTGCTATGTGGAGGTTCTGGTTAGTGACATGAAAGTCCGCCAGTCGGATACAAGGCAGACTGTTTTTAGTATCCATGACAGACGTAAGAAGCAAGCTCTGCGATCTGACACCACCGTTTGGCCACCAAAGGAAAGAAAACAGACAATAAAGAAAGCAGAAACCACCGCCGCGTCACCAAACGCAGCTGGAAACCCACCGTCACTGGAAACTGTTCGGGATCCATGTCTGTTGTCAGTGGTGCGTGGGGATGGATGGGTGGAAACAGATGTTCTCGGGGGTTTTCGAGGCTCGTTTTTACCGCAGCCAGAGGAATTCCACGGAAAGGTTAAAAACGTTAATGTATCACCTTTTCAACTGGCTCAGTTACATTTTCATCGTTGGAAGTAATGTGTATTAATATATCAACCGTGTGATCACACAGTTTGAAAATAGGAAACGGCTTTATTTCTCAGTAAAGGTGAATTGGGCAGAACTGTCAGAATGCGCAGAATAGTCATTTATCACACTATTAACTTAGTGACTCAGAATTTACCTTCATTAGCTTTGGTCTAATTTTAAATTTTGTGGTTATTTGGATAAAAGTGGGACGAGGCTTACCTTTATGGGTTTTGTGAACGGCTTGTTAGGTGATATAATTGTGTAAACAGGAACAATTGGTGACTATCGAAAGCTACTGCAGAGAACATTCTCTGGAAGGTCACCTGTACTCGAAACCACCGGGAAGCTGTTTAAAAATCATTCCTGTCTGTCTAAGGCAGTCCAGGAGACTCTTTGCTTTCCCTTGCTACTCTTCTCCTGATGTCTTAATTCCAGGCTTTATCATGGCAAAGCCAGAGAATGGGCTTCCGATGAACAGGCAGGTCACAAGGTGGCACGTGGATCTTCCCCAAAATTTGTTCATGAGTTGACTTGGATCTTTTCAGAACTGGTATTTGCAACGGAAAAAAAACACATTTAAAATAGTAAGTTTTTAGACTAGCTGACCAGTGCCTGTTTCATTTTGTGTGCAGCTGGGATGTTTTAGTGCTAATAGCTCTGAGCTAGAATGCTCTCCGACTGTCTGCTAGAACTAGAACCAGTGTGAATGCAATAGCTTTTAGTAGTTATTTCGCCTGCGTTAGGGATTATGTTGGCTTCTGGTCCTCTGGACTGTGATGTGAATTACCGTTTATAATATTGTTTCTTGCGACGGTGCATTCTGCAGTGGATTGTGGTTTATACATTTTTTAAGTCAAGGGACACCTGTGTACATATTTGAATTATGAGAATGAGACTTCGCTCCACTTAATAATAAAAAGCCCCAGATTAAAAACTCAGCGATTCTCATAGCATTTCTATTGTTAGAGGGTGTTTCTATATCATAATTATGAATTCCAGTTGTTACCCTGAGCAGGGTAGTAAGAGTTTCATTTATCACTATTTTGAGGGGGAAAGTGCTGGTTACTAGACTCTTGTTTGTGGACAGAGCTTTATCCTTAATTTCACGGTCTCTGTGAGTTCCAGCTGTACTTCCCCTCGCAAGCCCACATTCGCAGAGTTTACTAAATGTAAACATGTTATTACTTGAAACCTTATATGATTTTGTCCTGAAAAACTTAAGAAACCTAGAAATCATGCAGATATTGGCTATATGTGGCTTACCGATGGTTGCCTAATTATTTATGAGCTTTTTGTTCTTCGGTTCCCTTATCTGCATTACTGACGTGGGGTCACCATGACTACTGTTCTGGCCAGCGGGCACCACGCCCGGCTGGGTGTCAGAGGGGTCGTCCTTACAGGGCAGCTACAGTCGCTAAACCTTGGAGTCAGACCTGGCCTGCCAGCTGTGCCCATGGATTTTTGGGTTCGGTTTTTATTTTTCAGCTGTCTTTCTTCTTTTAACAACTGTGAAATCTCTTCAGGGAGTGAGAATGCTTTGCTCTCCTCTCGGCTGCCTTTCACAGGCCATGTCTTATTTTAGTGCCTCTGATATGCGTTTCCTGTTCTGTTTTCAAATCTCGCTAAACTTGAAAAAGTTTCTGAACCTCGAGAAACGTGTATCCTGATCCTTTTCAGTACTAATGCCAGTGAGTGAAATTACACGAGCCGCTTTTAATCTCGCAGTCACTTTAGTTTTGGTCTGAGAACCCTGTGATGTCTGTGAACAGGCTTTTGTGCCAGAAAAATAATATAAAACCATTGCTCGGAAAAATGGTGCCATTAGGAGCCATCAGCAGCACATAATAATGGCAATTAATGACAATCAGGGGCCAACGTCCCGCCTGCCGTATCTGACGTTTCTTTAAAGGAGCAAAACACACAAAGTTTATTTTATTATTTTATTTTATTTTTTTACCGTGTGCAAGTATTTTTACATCTGCTTGTGATTATTCTGCCTTGTAACTACCACCTCAGGCCCAGTTCTTTTTAGGGGGGGGAAATGAGTTCCTTATGTAATAAGTTATCGTTTGGAAAATTTCTCCGACAGACCGTGAGCTCTTCTTACGAAACATTCAATAGGAAAAAAAGTGCAGCTGTAATTCACTCTAGAAATATGGGTTTATAATGGAAAGATAGCAGATCTTACGGACCCTAGTTGGTTACTTTTGTAAGGATGGAAATTTGTACCTCGTATATTAGTGTAATAATGTATTATGAAGTGTCGCAGGGTAAAAAACCCCACCCCGTCATTCGGATAAACTCTAACTTGTACCGAGACCTCATGGCATCAAGGGGGAGCCATTTGGATCTCCTTCAAGGTGACTTATTTGTTAGAAATATCTCCAGCCCAGGCTGATACTGAAGCATAGACGCTACAGGGAGAGTTAGAGTCGGATTCCAGAATATGTGTAAACATTATATGTACTTTAAAAAACCACACTCGGGTGCGTTAAAGAATTTCAGTACAAGGGAGAAATACAAAGGCTCTGTGTGCGAGGCTTGAAATAGCATGTTTCACGTTCATCACAAAGGGGTTTCTTGCAGATTTCGAAGTGGCGGTTTTTAAAATGAGAAGCTGGGTGTATCGTAGCCTAAGAAGCAGGTGATAAAGCCGGTGCCGGGCAAGGGCACTGCGCCTGCCAGACGCTCAGTCAACAAGCAAGATGAACCCACGCGCACGCATGGCTCCGGCCCTCACAATTCATTGACCGTCTGTTTATTTTTTTTAATCCTGTGTTTTCTCACCCTGCCGTATCTGTGTATCGGACACTAAGGAATTCAGAGCTGCGAAAATGCGATCAGTCAGTCACCTCGTGCAGATCTGCCGTTTGCTTCTCGGCGAAAGTCTGAAGAGGCACCCAAGCCCGGGAACCAGGCAGGAGGCACACACATCTAGAAAGCCGCGTTCCCGGATTTGTGTATCAGCTGTGAATGTTACTTCTCAGGCTTTTAAGGTGTTACTTAGTTTTTCAGAAGCTGCCTTTTTTATTTTTAATAGAAAGGGAGTCGTATGTCTTTTCTCGACGTGTTCCATCCTGTTGGAGCGTTCAGATCTGTCTGTGAGCATTTTGCATTGTGCACATAGGAAAACTCGGAGGGCTGGTTTATTTTTGGGGTGCTCTGTTCTGGGTTTCCAGGAGGGTGTTGAAGGCGGCCTGACAACTTCTAAGCAGTGACTGTCCTAGGCGCACATACGGCAGGCAGCCTTCCTTCTGAGATGCTGCGATTTGGGGACTCTTTTCACAGGGACCGGGCATAACGTACCCCTTCACTGTTGCACAGGTACGTGGAAGGGTCGGCAAGACCATGTATGTGAATAGCCTGGGAGCTCCCCGGAAGCGCTACTTAGAGCAGGCATGTAATTAGTTCCACCCCCATTATGATTTGTGCTTCCCCCAGAAATTCCCAGGGACGCTGCACCGTGAGGCAGCGACTGTCCTGCCCTGCGTGGAAATGGCTTCATTTCCCTGGGTTGTAGCTCCAGTGCTCGCTGTGGGTTTGCAGTGACATCTCAGACTGGAGCATGTGGATGCCCTCCCTTCTCCAAATTGGCTGTCCCTTTCCACTAAGGTCCAGCCTTTTGCCTTTTGTTGTCCAGGGGCCCAGGGGCCCTCGGGCCCACCCTTCCTCCCATGTCGGCTGGAGATCTGAGTTGGTTTGTTTGTGGCTCCTGTTAGGTGAACGGTGAGTGGATGCCCATCCATCTTCCTTAGACAAGGGTGTTCCGATTCAGACGTGGCTGTACCAGTATCGTAGCAGATGGCAGGAGACAGACTGCAGAGACTTGCAGAAGGAAAAAAGAAAACTGGCATCAGTGCACCCATCCCCGTTTGGAGCTGCAACTCCAGTTGGGATATTTCCTCATCAGTGACGCTGTGGGAAAGTCTTCATCCCGTGGGCAGAGGGACCCTGTCTAAGTCATTTTTCTTTGTGCGCGCCTGCGTGTTCTCCTCTTCAACCCCGGCCCTCCCGGCAGTGGGCACTGAATGAGAAAGTCGTCTTGTATTTACCGGCTCTTAGAGCAGGGGAGAGCCGTGTGGCCCCAGCTTAGATTTCCAGAATTCTCTCTAAGCAGCTGCAATCTCGGATTGACTCCTGGAAAGCTCAGAGTCTGAGGAGGACTGAAGATTATTAATCTTAGAGCTTTTATCACTTTGTTGAGTGTTTTAAAATGTACTTATTTTCAGCAATTGTACGGAGCTCTTTCTAATGGCATTTTTTTCTTGATCTGTAGAACTGCACACATGCAGATGCAGAGACTACACATATATCTTGCAGTTTTACAGTGTAATTAAATCGGCATGTTGTGGGCTATCTTTGGTTTCTGTGCATACTCAAGAGTAGAGTCACAGCCGGCCGGCATGGCTCAGTGGTTGAGCGTTGACCCATGAACCAGTAGGTCGTGGTATGATTCCTGGTCAGGGCACATGTCTGGGTTGCAGGTTCGATCCCCGGCCACGGTCAGGGGTGTGCAGGAGGCAGCCAATCCACGTGTCTCTCTCATGCTGATGTTTCTCTCTCTTTTTCTCCCTTCCTCCCTCCCACTCTCTCTAAAAATGAGTGGAAAAAGTATTCTTGGGTGTGGATTGACAACAACAACAACAAAATCTGGCTTTTGAGTCGGAGGGAGTTTTGCTTATTTGAGTGTAACGTCAATACTCTAGACAGTGTGGACCCAGAGACCCCAAGTTGGCTAGAATTTTCAAAGTCACATTTTGCAGATGCTCACCTTGAACCCCAAGCGCTGCCCAAGAAGCAGACACCTCCTGTTGGCCCAAGTTCTTCTTCTTGGGGACACGAGAGCCCTGTCCCCAACCCACACGTGTCTTTGACAGAGACCTTGTCTGTAATTGGAACATGAAGGGGAGACTCCAAGCAGTCCCAGTCATCACCCCCAGCTTGGCCGGGCCCCAAGCTCCTGGCAGCCTCCCAGCCGAGCCGCAGGGCCGGCCCTCCGGAGGGCGCGCGGCCGCCTGGGGAGCCTGAGCCGCGTGTCCTTTCGGGGAGATGCCAGCGCTGGCTCAGCAGCCCACCTGGTTGGCTCTGACCAGTGCGTGGATGACACACAGGCTTCTTGCTGTTCCTTGTTTATAGTGTTAATAACCAGAAATGGAGCTCCACCAGAGAGGCGGTTTTTAAAAATGAAAGTAGTTAGTCACGCTGAGCCTGGAGGAGGAGAGGTTGCCAACGCAAAGTGATTTGAGAGGTGCTAAGAGGCCCCACCTGCACACCGGCACCCCTCGGGCCGCCTGCCCAGCTGTTAGTCATTGTCAGCATCCAGTGGGGCCCCGGGACCTCCCCTTCTCTCTGCGGGCCAGCTGCGGCCTGAGCCAGCCTGAACTGCTGTGCCCCCCACTTTCTTGCCTTCAGAGTGAGGGGGGCAGATCAGGGGTTGCCAGGTAGGTAATACAAACAAGTAAAGTGCCCAAATGGACATTTTCACCTATTGTTTCTCAAAACACGTGGCCCTCTGAGTAATGTTGTGACTTGGGAATTGAGAAGTATCTCTCTAGTGTGAGGAAAGCTTACAACAGTGCAGGTATCATGATATTCAGCCAGTGACCTTGGCCTTGTGGTGGGGAGGACCATGGAGCTGTGGGGTCCAGGAGAGACGTGGCCCATCCACAGGACTACCCCTCAGCTCCAGCGTTCATTGCTATTCAGGAATAAAGGCCCTGTGCTATGAGATCTTCAGATTTTCGTTTTTTGGTGCTGTGAATATGTAAAAATTCCCCAATTTCTAAAAACACTATGAGGCTCAAAAAATTAAAACAATGTATGAGTTGGTTTTGACCTGTTTTCCGTCTTTGCGATACAAAACAATCTCTAAGTTCTCATTTAGCTCCAAGTTCTATGGGTCTTTGATTTTTGTTGCCCCTGAACTAGAACGTTGCTACTCGAGAGAAATGAAGACTCTCAGACCCCTCCCCAGACCTGTGGGATCTGCATTTTTAACAAGATCCCAGGCAGTAGCTGGAGAAGCACTAGGCTCCATCCTTTTAGCGAAGGTCCTGCTCAAACGTTGGGAAGTGGGGGACAATGTGGACACTTACCACTGTGTTCGCATGACGCGTGGCTCCAGTCTTCAGACTAATTTGCTGAGTGAAAGAAGACCTAGGTCAAAATATTTGAAGATTTGCATTGACGAAAGGAGAAAAGTAGGCCTGTGACTGAGGTTGCCATGTTGTTCTGCGTTCTCTGGGCGATTTATTGGCTACATGGAAGCTCAGAGCCTCTGGTTGAAGATAAATATATGTGTGTGTGTGTGTTTTCTTTTTTAGTTTTACAAAATTCTGCCCTGGCCAGTGTGGCTCAGTGGTTAGAGTGTCAGCTAGCACACCGAAGGGTCTTGGGTTTGATTCCTGCTCAGGGGCATGTACCTGGGTTGCAGTTTCCATCCCTGCCCGGGTTGGGGATGAGGAAACTGGGTTGCAGAAGCTTGGCAACCACGCGAAGCCACTTGCTCGCAGGAGGAAGCGCTGTGATTTGTACCCAGGAGAGCTGGATCCCCGAGGACTGGTACAGGTTAAGCTTCTTTTATGTACCTTTGCCACGGCCTGGCCTTGCTGGGGACACCTTCACATTCAGTGACCCTGCCTCCCGAGGTGCCACGTGTAGAATTTCCAGGAACGACTAAAATGCAGGCCTTATAATATTGCTTCCAATTTATTCATTTTATTTTAATTTTTCTTCCTTTGTGGGAAAGACTGTTTCTTAGATCTTCACGGGCGGGTTTGCCCAATAAAAAATGAGAGCGGCTCCCAAATGGGAAGTATTTGTCAGTTCATAAGGACCAATTACTATGTTTTAGCAGTGGTTTCCTGCGCTTCATCCAGGAAGTTGGGTCCTGATTCTGAGCTGGGATTAGAATTGCAGACAATAGTAAATTGGGAACATACATGCAGTCCTGGTGTTGAAAGAAAATTGAACGAGTGTGAATTTAAAAAGCATGCTCACTGTGCACCTTTTATGAGAAATTTTCCTCCATAACGACCTCTTCAGTTTATATTTAACATTTCAAAGGGTTGCGAGGGGCTCTGCCTTCTCAAAAGTTGCCAAAGGTTTCAGCTATTGTCATCATTAGACTTCAAAGCCCAAACTGCAGGCAATTTTTATGCCAATGCCTTTAATCCTAACCTTTGTGTTGAGATTAAGAACAGAAAGGATAGCCCATAAGGGTAAGCCCAATTTTTCTCTTTTTTTTTTTGCTTTGTGTTTCTTTTCTCCAAAGACTTACAGAGAAAGCTCCACTCTTTGGAATTGTTCTGTACATATTGATAGTTTTTGTTTTTTTTTTAAGCACTAAACTAAGATGAAATCTGCACAATGGTGTCTGTCATTAAAGTAATAGCTGGAGCAATCAGAGGACACTCACAGATCAACTGTGCCATGGGTGCTTGTGCATAAAAGATAAAGGGCCAGAAATCCTTCAAATTATCTTACACGAGGCATTATTTCAGTGTCTGAAGGGGATGACAGGGGAGGGGTTGGTGTCAATTAGCTGTGGTGCCTCAAGCAGCCTCAGTCCAGCCTCCGCCAATGCTTTGCCCAAGAGACCCGCGGGTAGCAGCTGCTGTCCCCAGTCCCTGTCCATCCCATTGGTCCCCACCCCCTGTCCATCCCATCCGTCTCCTCCTCCATGGACCCTGCACACACCACTCCCACACTTTCCTACTGTCAGTCAAGACGTCGAACACGATGTCCCCACAGAGTAAAAACTCCCAGGAGCAGGCCATGGGGAAACCACAGACCCCTCAGTGGGTGGTTTCACAAGCTCTTGTGCAACGTCAGTGAGTTGGGAATGCGGCGGGACAGCGGGATGCACTTTGCAGTGTCCTGACGCGGGAATGTCAGCAGGGCTTGTGTAGCCACGAGTCAAAGCCAGCTGCGTGGCCTCTGCGCCCTTTACACCTCCGTGGGCCCCGCGACCCCCTCCATCCCTCGCATTTGTGAAGCCCTCCCGCGTTTCCCATGGCCAGCTGCGTGCGTTGCCTTCTTGGAGAGATCTGGGCAGCTGGAGGGGTTGCAGGTGGCACCGCTGCTGAGCTGGTGGAGAGGTCAGTGGGCACCGCGGCTGGCTTCACAGGGAGCTCAGGGGACGGGCAGGATGATCGGGAGCGCAGGGACCAGTTGTTCTGGAGAAGCGGGGAGGGGCATGGGAAGGAGGCTGGGAAAGTGGTGGCACAACATGGTGCACACGGCACCGAGCCCAAGTCAGAGACCCACCGTCTAGTCCACTCTGTGCTGCCAACTGGCTGCATGGCCTTGGCGGAGTCATTCTGTGCCTCGTTTCTTCACCCACATAGTGTATGTGTAGGAGCAGAGCTTTACCAGTTTCTCTCCCGGCTGTGAGACTATTAGATTCTGAACTAATGAATCCAGGCATAGACCAGTCAGCCAACCAACCAGCCAACCAACCAGCCAACCGACCGACCAACCAACCGACCAACCAACCAACCAACCAAGGCAACCAAAAGTCTTGATGTGGAGGGTCAATCACTATGCTCGTTTCGCAGAAGAATTGAAAGGTACTGTGAGAATTTTAAATAAGTCTTTTTAAATTGGTGTTTTAGAGAGAGGGGAAGGGAGAGGGAGAGAGAGAACCATCAGTGCCTCCTGCGCGCCCCCTACTGGGGAGTGAGCCCGAAACCCTGCCTGGGAGTGGAGCTGGGGATGGAAGGGGCATAGGCTGGGAATCCAGCCCGCGGCCTCTCGCGCTGGGGACGGAGCTCAGCCAGCTGAGCCACACCTGCCAGCGTGATACTGCGAGAACCTTCAAAAGAAAATGTTAGCGTCTTAACCCCAACCGATAGGAACACCGTAGGGTAAGAATTTTGACTATTTGGTAACTTATTTCTAAGTAGAATTTAGTGATTTTTTTTCACCTGTGTACAGACTCTTAGGAAGAAATCTCCCCAAGGGATACATGTTATTGTTGGATGTTGGCCACTCGAGTAATAGTTACCTTTGTCTCATCGGCTGGGTTATTCGTGCCTCAGATACTAAGTGGAAGAGCGAGGGTGAAAAACTTCTCTAAACATAACAAATGATACTGTGGGAGGGGTGCAGACCTCTTTAAGATCCTTTCTGCCTTTGGTGGCACTAAAGTAAATTGTCTTATCTGCACTCCAAGGGCTGCTTAAGTTACTCATGAGCTCAGAAATTGTCCAGGAGAGAAGTACAACCTTGGGCATCAAGAGGGAGAGAAAATCTTAGGGCACATCATGGACAGCAAGGAAAGGCTTGGTCCGTGAACTGAAAGGACGTCACTGTGGCACATTTTTGGCTAAGTATTTGTTAAATAACTAAATAAAATTGTTTTTTAGAAAACTAGAATTCAACATAAATTATTCCCTGGAGTGTATAGAAAAACCTAATTTAAAAAAATATATATTTGGTTAATCCTCACCTGAGGATATTTTTTCTGTTGATTTTTTTAGAGAGAAGTAGAAGGGAAGGAGAGAGACAAAGAGAGAGACAGAGAGAGATACAGAGAGACGTGGGGCTGGGGATTGAGCCTGCAACCGAGGTATGTGCCCTTGACCAGAATCAAAACTGGGATCTTTCAGTCCACAGGCCAACGCTCTCACCACGGAGCAAACTGACTAGGGCTAATAAAAATATTGAAATCCCTGTGTAAGATGATTTTTAGGCAGACATGCGCAGAAAGAATAATTTTTATATTTCATTATGTTATTCTGGCCCCCACTCAAGCCTATTTCATAACAGAATTTAAATTTTCCATCTGATTTCATGCTCTGTGTGGCATGTGAGCCATCAAACAGGTAGCTTTGTACGACTGACCTATAATGACCAGAATTATTATAGATTGAGACAGTTTTGGCATCCTTCCTTGTGGAGGTGGAACTTAATTTGAACAAACAACTTTTAAAATAACTAATTTTAACTGGTTTGAGCTTGAACTGACCTAGAACTGAGTTAATTACATGTAACGAGGGCTCTTGCTGAAGTGCCATTCAGTAATGTGCTTTATGACCGACGGAGCAGTGCGAGAGGTATGGGCAAGAGACCCGTATTAGGACTTCGTGTCTAATGTACAGAAATACCCAGCTCACTGTTATGAGAAATCACAGTGAGAATGTTTGTCCTAAAACGGATTCCATCCAGCCTGGTCTCTCTTTACGAGGACTCCTGACATGGAATTTGGGCCCCGGCATCCCTGGGATGAAATGCCATTCCCTTCGTCCCAGTTCGACCCTTTTTTGTGTTTCTGTCTGTAGAGTTTTCTGTTCATTGGCCCTTTCCTCTGCATACACACTGATCTTTATGGGTTCCTGAGTGTTGGGTTCCCAGTTTTTAAAGCAATTATAAAAGAGAAAACAGGGCATTTCCCAGACATAAAACTCTCATTTCCCAGAGGGTCAGTTAATCCTGGGATAGAGCAAGAGTTCTGTGAAACCCATTGCAATTAAATTCTATCCCTTCGCTACCCCAGTTCTGGAGCCTGCCTCTGGCTACAGGAAGAGGAACAAAGCCAAGACTTTGGTCGATGTCAGAAAAATATCTTTCTCCCAACATTTAGGTTGAATGCTTAATTTTGGTAGTTGAACAAATGGACTGCAGGGTTGTAGCAGCTGTTAGGATTTACTATGCCGGGATTGCACATTAAACTGCTCGTCTGACATACTTTGCTGCTAATTGTTAGGTAGGCTTCATATTTCATAGAATCTTATGGCTGGAAGAGATCTTGGAAAACTTCTGGTCTGGCCCATTTGTTTTAGAAATGAAGCAACGAAGCCCACAGAGGTCAAGAGACTTGTTCAAGGTCACAAAACCAGTAAATGACCCAACCAGGACCTGCACCCCGGTTTCCTAACTTCTGCTCCAGTGTTTTTGGTCACTTATTTCTGAATAGAACTTAGTGATATTTTTCACCTCTGTCCAGAGTCAGGAGGAACATTTTCCAAGGAATGCATGTTATTGTTGGGGATTTAAAACTCAGACCATTTTAGCATTAGACTTATCGGTGGGATCACTTTGTAAGTTATATAAATGTCTAAGCATTATGCTGTACACCTGAAAGTAATATAATGTTGAATGTCAACTGTAATTGAAAACTTAAAAAAAGTAGATGATTTTACATAGCTGTTCCCTTTTTTAAAAAATTATGCGCAATTTCTAATGTGTACAAAAGGGGAGAGAACAGAAACACAGAGCCAATAGCCAGCTTCTACAATGATCAGTGTATGGTTCGTCTTGTTTCATCAGCATCCCTACTTGCCCTCCCAGCCCAGATTATTTTGAAGCAAACCCAGGCATCATATTTCACCCATAAATATTTCACTATGCCTCTCCACAAGATTAACATGCTTTTTAAAAACATAAGTATGATACTATTAACCTAAGTAAATTAGAGCGTAATTCCATAATCTTGTCAAATGTCCTATAGTCTTTAAAAAAATCTACTAAAAATGTTGTGTGACCATTGTATTTTCAAGTATGTTTTTCTTTTTTTACCCCAAGGGTGAAACAAACTCTTTTAAGAATGGTGGGTGTTGTAGGTCAGTGAAGAGAGAGATGTGAAGGACTGAGTATCACCAACGAAACGTGCCCGGACTTACAGCCACTGAGGAATTTACTAGACACTTACTCGATTTTGGAGTGTTTTATTTCTTCTTTCTACCTAAACTAGTAGATTTAGTATGATGTTTTCCAAAGACATCGCAACTGCTTTATTTTGTGTCCCCTTAAGTATCAGTGTCACCGCAGAAAAGGAGAGAGTTGTGGTTATTTTTGGTGGCGGGCCTGGAACTGGTTTTTCCTTCGTGTCTGCAGATGTGAATCCCCTGAGCCCCTAGTGCTGAGTTTATTAGCGCGGGACATAAAATACTTTACGGTTAGAGACGTATTCTGTTCACCACAAGTCATATTCCAGGAAACGCATTTTAGGGGAGACGGGCTGATCCTTTGTGGGGGCGCGGTTGATAATGCATATAATTCTTCAGCTTCTCATTTTCAATTTCTTTAGTGATGGAAGCCAAGAGCGGGTTTTCAGTGAATATTACATCTCATTAGTACATCAGATTGGCAGGGAATTTTATGTGGCAGGACACGGACAAAACAGAAATTTCCTCCTTGCTTGTCTGCTGTAATGAGAACGCTGTGACTTTTGTCCAGCTGGCTGGACCAGACCGGCGGCGGTCACTGGAGGTGTTTGCTTCCCTGGAGGGAGGTTAGGGAGAGTGGGCCCTGGGAGCGGGAAGCGGGAAGCAGGGTTTCCCCGAAAGAGGCCGTCGGGAAGGCCCCGGGTGAGCCAGCCGGCGGGAAAGAAGCATCCAGCCCCGCCTGGGTGCCGCCTCCCAGTCCTCACACACCTGGGACCTGACACTAGCTTAACACTTGCTCCATCCAGATCACACTGACTCCTGGGACATCACAGAACCAGCGTCAGGCAGTCGCTGGGGCCACAGGCGCATCTTGTGGTTTGCTTAAGATTTTTTCTCCCATTCACTCCCCCATCCAAGTCATTAGCCGTCTCCCCACGGCCTGTCCGGATTTGGAAAAAGTCCTTCCTTACCTTTCATACAGTAGTTGTTGTTGTTGTAGTTGCTGTTGTATGTTGGTGGTAGTTATAGGTTAATTTTTGTAGCTATATGTTGGTTGTTGTAGTTGCTGGTTGTTGTAGTTGGATTGTTGGTTGTAGTTGTGTGTTGGTTATAGTTGTATGTTGGTTGTTGTAGGTGTATCTTGGTTGTAGTTGTATATTGGTTATTATAGTTGTTGTGTGTTAGTTTTTGTAGCTATATGTTGGTTGTTGTAGTTGCTGGTTGTTGTAGTCGGATTGTTGGTTGTAGTTGTGTGTTGGTTATAGTTGTACGTTGGTTGTTGTAGGTGTATGTTGGTTGTAGTTGTATATTGGTTATTATAGTTGTTGTGTGTTAGTTTTTGTAGCTATATGTTGGTTGTTGTAGTTGCTGGTTGTTGTAGTCGGATTGTTGGTTGTAGTTGTGTGTTGGTTATAGTTGTACGTTGGTTGTTGTAGGTGTATGTTGGTTGTAGTTGTATATTGGTTATTATAGTTGTTGTGTGTTAGTTTTTGTAGCTGTATGTTGGTTGTTGTAGTTGCTGGTTGTTATAGTCGGGTTGTTGGTTGTAGTTGTGTGTTGGTTATAGTTGTATGTTGGTTGTAGTTGTATATTGGTTATTGTAGTTGTTGTGTGTTAGTTTTTGTAGCTGTATGTTGGTTGTTGTAGTTGTTGTACATTGGTTTGTTTTACCTTTTCTTTCTGCCATTGGTCTCGGCTGGTCTAAGAAGCACCAGTGTTTCAAAGTAAAGAAAAGAGGGAGGAATGACGTGTCTGCTAAGTCAGACGGCCGGAACAGCTGTTCTGCGAAGAGGGCGGGCACTGGGCCCTCCCGAGGCCGACGCCTGTGCTCATGCCTCCGTCTGCGGCCTCGGGGCCGAGTGTGAGTCACGGGGATTCCGGTCTCGCGGGAGGGGACAGGGAGGCTTCTCGTCTGCGGGAGCTGCCGCCTCCCGCTCGCTTTGCTGGGGAAGGGAGAGCAAACGCCTCGGCGCCTGGAAGCTCAGCCGTGTGGACGTCGCCCGATGGTGAGGAGGGTCTGTGTACCCCTCACTGGTGTCCATTTGCCCATGCCTGCCCCTTAAACCTGCGGGAGGGTAACTCTGCCGAGGGGATTGTGGGAAGCCCTCCTTTAAACCTGCGCATTTCTGGAAAGTGCTTTTATTACCGTTGGCCAACCCGCAAGGCCCCAAACCACCAGGTTCCCGACAGAGGGGAACCGTCGCCCCTTTACAACAGCGTTGACCTGGAAAAGTCCTCTGTGAGTTCCAGGGACCCGGGCCTCCCCGGCCTGTCCTCTGAGACCCTGGCCGGAGGGATGGACTTCCTGTCCCCAAAGATTGGGGCCCAGAGGACGGATTGGACACGGAGGGTTCTGGAGGGACTAAGGCGCAGGGGGCAGAAGCAGGGGCTCTAGAGGGCGTGAAGGCCAGCAGGCCACGGCGGGGTTTCTGACGGCTGCTGGGTGGCATCGACACGCCCCCACCTTTGCTAGATGAAGACGCTGCCACTCACAGAGGTGCTGGATCCGAGGGCCCTTAGAGGCTGGCACGGAGCTCGTTCCCGCAGTCGCCTCCGGTGTTCTGCGCCCACGTTCGTTGCTCTGCTCCAGAGTCCGGCTGATCCCAGAGCCTCACTGAGGGCCGTGGTGGAGGCACACAGGCTCGGAGAAGTTAGTGGCACTTGCTCCAGGTGGCAAAGGAAATTGGTAGCAGAAGTTTGAGAGCTCTGATGACTGGCTTGGCGTGCCTTCCATCACCCCGCCCATCTCACGTGTCCTGCTGTGCCTGAGAGAGACTGTCCTTTCCGGAGGTCTCACAGTGGCCCTGTAGCCTTAATGCACGAGGGGGGGGGGGAGAGATTGGCTCTCCACCACAGCGCGCAGGGCTGGCTGAAAACACGACGGCTGGGAGCTTGGCTTCCACGAGTGTGTGTGTGTGTTTCTTTTCATGTTATTTCTTCTTCTTTTCTTTCTTTTTTTTGGGGGGAGGGGGGTGAAAAAATTCAGTTTTACAATTGATTGTTAAGGGATTCTTCCTGTTTAGAGACCAAAAAAAAAAAAAAGAAAAAAGAAAAAGTGAACAGTTTGCTTCCATTTCCAGCAATATAGCAGACTAGATACCCTGAAAACCCCCAGATCAACACCACACACACACACACACACACACACACACACACACACTTCCAGATGAAATATCTCAGAGTATTTCTTAGCTTTTCAATCTCATAAAACACAAATGCAGCTCCACCCACCTTTCATTCCCATTAAGCTCACAACTCGGATCCCAAGGACTGGCCTGCTGAGCAAGGACACTGGTAAGTGGGGGAAATTGCAGCAAACTTGGACTCTTCACAGCAGGAACGGAAGGAAGGAAGGAGAAGGAAGGGAGGCAGGAGGCAGGAAGGCAGGCGAGATGAGGAAAGGAAGCGGGAGGAGGGACAGTGACTTGGGAGCCAGTACGGAGTCGAGTCCCTCTAAGGTCTTTGTGTTGTTGGGAATACTATGGAAACAGTGATTAATTTTAGATATTAAAAAAAATTAGGAATGTTAAAATATTAGGGTAACCACTGAAAGAATAGAGAGGAAGAGATGGAATTAAGAGAGGAAGAGAGGGTTTAAACTGTTTAACTTGACATGATGAAGAACTTTTCGAGCTTTCCAGGCTTAGCCACCTGGCTTGGCAGTCAGAAGACTGCCAGTAAGAAGTTGTCTGTGTGTGTAGCCCTGGAGCAGGCACAGGGTGTTCATGAAAATAATTAACATTTACTGAGCACTGATTAATTCCAGGAACTATGCTCAGCTGTTCACATGTACCTCACTGAATCCTCAGAACAGCCCCATCAGGTTGGTGTTTTCCCATGTGACAGAGGAAGACCCGAGGAAAAGCGTGTTTCTAGGACACGGTCATGGTTGCCCAGCTAGGAGGTGGAGATCTGGGACACAAATGCTGACAGATGCATTTCACAGCGTCCACTTGTAACTCCTGAACTCTCCTGCCTGAGCAAAATCCTTGCAAGGAAACCCTTGCCTTGGCAAAATTCTGCAGGGGTCCTGGAGAGAAGGGTGTCCCTCCCTCATGGCTCAAGGCCTCTCCCCTCCCTTCTCCTGTCCAAGCAGGAACGGTTGGGACCCTGTGCCCTGATTTCATGGGCAGCAGTTCTTGAATTCTGATGTGTGCATAAAATTACTTTCTCTTGAAAGCTGCTGAGGCTGTGGTGATGAAGGTAATAGTCTGTAATGACATGTGGAAGCAAATGGATATTCTTATACTTACTACACACTCAGGATGTAGGCAGCCTCTCATCCTAGTGGGTTATTTTGCAATCGTTACTGGATCTCCATTTAAAATATCATACTGGCAGTGTTACCTGTTCCATGAATAGTTTTTTTTGTTGGTAATGAACATGGATGGATTTCCTTGTGCCTAAAACTTAAATAATTTAGGTTTAAATATACAGGGTGTCCCCAAAAATGTAGACACACTTTGAATAATTATAAAGTCATTGCTTATCAACATACAGTTCATTTTCAACATTTAAAAAAACCAACAGAAATGAATAATTTTTTTTGTCAATGCCTGTTTTCAAACTGTTGACTGTTCTGGTTCAGGCCCTGCTGATAACATGAAGCAGTGGAATCGTAAACATCAAGAATCATTTCGTTCGGTGTCTGTGCGCCCTCAATTAGTCAGCTGTTACCAGTTTTGTACCGTAAACTTTATCTTTTCTGTATCCCCCATAAAAAAAGGTCTAGTGGCACTTTAGGATAAATTTTCCTTGTTCAAAGCTTAGTCTGGCTTCATCCATTATTTTAAACCAGTTAAGCCCAAAAAGGAGTGAAAACTGAGTGAGTTATCAGCTGTTAAAGTGTGTGTACATTTTTGGGGGACACCCTATATATGGTGACTCCGGGAAAGTCTGGGAAGGCTTCTCTCCAAGGACTCGCAGATATTGAAACACAGTGTCCGGAGCTGGAAGCAAGCTACGATGTCCTTGGGAAGCCTGTCTCTGAGATTCTGGAAGGAAACTGTTTCTCGAACTGTGTCCCCGACCTTATCTCTGGGTTCAACTTTCTCTTCTTGTTAATGCCTCTGCCTCTTTCTTGTAGCTTCTTATTGGGTTCGGCCTTTTCCCGTTTCTAGGATATTTTCCCTCCTTGCCTCTGAGAAGATAGGTAGGGAGCGTTTTCCTGGCCGGCACAGAGGTGGTTGCAGGAAACCCGTTGTATCCTGAGGCTCGTTAGATCCAGCCCAGCCTGTGCTCGGAAGCGTGCGCGTGTGTAATGTGGGGACTGGCACTTGTCCCTTTCTCTGCTGCCAGCGTCCTCAGTAGACTGGAAGGAGTCACTGCTGGCTCCCTAAGAGCATATTGCCTCGCCCCTGCGGGAGCTGGGAAAGCGAGGGGAAGAAAGTCCGGGTGATGCAAAGTCTGCTGCATCCGTGTGCTTGTTACAAGAAGGCCTTGCCTTCATATGCAGTTACCTGAACCATGTTCATGGGGCAGGGTCGTAACAGAATCAGTTCAGTGCCTTGCCGCCAGTAAAACTTTTGCCACAGATCTTTGAATCTTTACCCTTACAGCCAGGGGAAAGGGAAGAACAGATAGAGAACCCCCCCAAATAGTACTACTTTGCATTTAAAAATATCTGCCCTGGCCGGTGTGGCTCAGTGGTTAGAGTGTCGGCCTGCGGATCAAAGGGTCGTGGGTTTGATTCTGGCCGAGGGCACGTACCTGGGTTGCAGGCTCGATCCCCGGCCCTGGTTGGGGTGCGTGCGGGAGGCTGCCGATCGATGTGCCTCTCTCACATCGATGTTTCTCTCTCTCTCCCTTCCCTCCCTCCCTTCCACTCTCTCTAAAAATTAATGGAAAAATATCCTCGAGTAAGGATTAACAACAACAACAAAAATATCTTACTGGTAATTTTTCTTGTTTCCCCACTTAGATTTATTTGTTCCTCTTATAAAGCAAAACTTATATTTTTTGACTAGCTTCCTATCACTAAAAGTAGGGTAACCGTATGTCCCCCTTTGCCAGAAGGGTAGCGCTTTAAGCGTTTTGTGCTAGTGTGATCAACAGCATCCTTTTGAACTTTACAACGTGTCCTAGTTGGATAATGAATGACCCTAACAAAAGCTACTGGAATGACGGTTAGGTTAGAGCTAATCTACCTGTGCTTGCAATAGAAGTTCCACAGCATCTTAATACACCAAATGAACAACAGTAGAAGATTAAAGATCATTATCTATTAGCCTGATGACTCCGAAATATTGAAAGAAAGTTTAAAAAAAATCTTTCAGATGGACTTAGCAAAAATTATTAAATAATTACATGTGTGTATTTTACCTTCTGCATTAAAGTTAAAAATGTTAGTAATTGTTAAATGATGTCACATACAAGTCCTATTATTCACTGGGACTTCAAGTAGTTCTTCTTAAATAGAGTCTGGAATTTAAATTACAATTTGATGAAAAGGAAAGGAGCTTTGCTTCATTTTTGATATATGATTTTAATTGTTCCAGTATAGCATTTCCTTAAATTACAGGAAGCCACGTGTTAGAAAAAGACCCACCCTAGCAAATCCATCTGTGTCAGTGTGGTTTTCACCGCCTGGGAAGCAGGTCTGTCGTGACCTGCAGACAGAACCGAGAGAAGAAAACCTTCAAGTCTGATTAGTCTGAAGGGTGTGTGTGGATGTAACTCTAAGTCTCAGGCGTCATCTGTAGAAACCCACCGAGGGAGTCATCGAGTCATCTGGAGAAACTTGTCTTCTATTTTACGTGCACTTATATTCATAAAGTACTTCATAAGGTAACTGAGAAATTTGGGGCCATTCTAGCACTATAAAGATTTAGATAAACTTTACTCATTCTACACAAAAGCAATGAACAAGCACTCCTACATTGCTGACACCAGTCATTACAGATGCAGCGGGGTGAGGCCGAAAAACATCCCGGACCATGGCTTTGCCCAAATCCCTTATAGTCCCTGAGCCTTGACTTTTCTCATCTTTAATTATGATAACTCCTGCCTTGCTGACCTCAGACCTTCTAAGACTCAATAAACTGTAAAGTCCTAGGCAAAAGTAAGGCATTATTTATTATTCCTTAACTGCAAATGGATCTGAGGGAAAGGGAAGTAGGTATAATATTAGTTCCTTTACGGTCCCAAATCCACTGTATAAATCCGGGGTCATTTGTTTCGCTTTGGCTAGCAACACAGCACTGAAGGGGGCCTGACACTGGCATATGCACGCACAGGTGCTGAGGGCCTCCTTCTGGAAAGGCACAGGGCCTCAAATGATTAATAAAGTGAAGTCTTTCCTGGCCACCCCATTTATTAATTATTATTATTATTTTTTCAATTAGAGTTGACATTCAATATATTTTTTGAATATTAGTTTCAGGTGTACAGTGTAGTGGTTAGACATTTATATAATTTAATAAGTGATCCCCCTGATAAGTCTGGTACCCACTTGGCAAACTGGTGCAGCCACTATGGAAAACAGTAAGGAAATTCCTAAAAAAGTTAAAAATAGAACTACCTTGGGACCTAGCAATTTCATGTCTGGGTCCTAAGAAATCCGAAACAGTAATTGGAGAAGATCTATGCATTCCTTCCTTCACTGCGGCATTATTTACAATAGCCAAGATATGGAAGCAACCTAAGTGCCATCAACAGATGACTGGATAAAGAAATCTGGAACATATATACGATGGAGTATTACCTGGCCACCCCATTTTAAGTCAAGAACCTCCAGTCTCAGCCTCCCTCCCCTGTGTTCTTTTCTTCCATTATACTTATGGCTATTTCCTCTTCTGTATAATTTCCTAATTTACTTGTTTTTATCTCTTTGTATTCATTGGCATGTAGACGCCTTAATGACAGAAGGTTTTGTTCTTATTGCTGTTAGTTTGTTTTGTGTTTAAACGTTCATATCCCAGAACTCGTAGCCATTGTTGGCACGTAGCAAGTGCTCAGCGAACATTTGGTTTGAAGGAGCACAGGGCCGGGGAAGCAGCGGCGAGCGCTGTGATCGGGGGCACCGGTCCCTGCACAGGCCGAGCAGGGCTTCTGACCCCCAGGAGGCTGCGGCACGAAGAGCGGGGGAGAAGGGGGGAAGTTCCTCACAGATCCGGCTGCCATTTGAATCTTGAAGGGTGAATGAGGGCTTTCCAGGAGGCCGGGGAGATGACAGGCATCCTGGGCAAACTGGGCAGCTTCCAGCCGGACCTGGAGGTGGCAAGTGACATTGCTGAGAGGGGGGCACAGTTCAGTATGCTCCGCCCATTGCAGTGAGAGCCCAAGGTGACTCATGGGGCCGTCGGGAGAAAATGTGGGAGCTCACAGATGGATCACTGTGTGGGTGAGGCAGGGCCCGAGTCACCCGGGGATGTCTGTGAGCCTGCAGGTGGAGGCCATTTCTGGGTGGCCCGTGCCATGTGTTACTTAGGGTATGACTGCCTGTTGCACTTTACCTGAGCTCAGCAAGTGGGTTTCCAGCTCACGCGATCGTCACAGTTCTGTCATGTGATGAGGGTTACGAAGTCCACTGGGTATCTGGTAGGAAAATGCTTGAAGGAGTCGTTCAACATAAAGATCAGGAGTGCATTTCTCTTTATAAAGTGATGGAAGTTACAGTTTTGCTTACCTCTTCTGAATACAACAAGGTTGGTGCCCTCCCTGCGACCCGCGGGGCCACCAGCCCTGGGATTGCAGCGAGGCTTCTGTGGTTGGTCAGTTCTGAGCCGAACAAAGAAGTCCACAGACACGCTGTGTGAAGCTGGGGCTGAGGTCTTGGGTGGTCCAGTAGGGAACTCCTCTACCGAGCCGAGCTCGGCGCTACAAGCAGAGGTCACTCACTGTTGTGTCCCCAGGCTAAGCTGGAGATGGACACAGAAAACTGGAAAAATTACTCAGTGAATTGTTAACACTGTCACTCATGTAAATCAGGCCACTATGTTCCTACCTGTTCTCCCTCAACTTGTGAAGTACAGTGACTCAAGTCACCTATTGTTTCATCTGAACCTTAATGGATTTCATATGAGAAAACCTATCATTCATCTATTTGGGTTTCAGAAAAATATCAGATCCTTTTAGAGGAAGCTTATGCCTCGTCGCTCCTGGCTTTGTAAACGACCGGCTTTAACTATATATATTAGAGGAAGGGAGAGAGGGAGAGAGAGAGAAACATTGATTTGTAGTTCCACTTATTTCTGCGTCATTGGTTGCTTCTTGTATGTGTCCTGATCAGGGATCGAACCCACAACCTTGGCTTATCAGGATGATACTCTAACCAACTGAGCTACCCGGCCAGGGCCTAACGGATTGTTTGTTTTCAGAGATAATAAAGGGGAGGGTATGTGCACCCAGTGTGAGCGGGGAGAAAGACCAGTCCGTAAGAGCTGGTCCTCCACACGCTGGACTCACAAGGCCGCCTCTCAACTGTGGCTTTGATTCTTGCACCCTGTTCTTTATATTTTCTAAATTTTGATCATATATATATATATATATATATAAAACATTTTCCATTTTAATTGTTTTTGAGTGTACGGTTCAGTGGCATTAAGTACATTCACATTGCTGTGCCACCATCACCACCATCCATCTCCAGAACTTCATCTTCCCAAACCGAAACTCTGTACATTGCATTAAACACCAGCTCCTCTTCCCCCTCCCCCTAGGCCCCGACAACCTTGATTCTACTTCTGTCTCTGAACTTGACTACTCTTGGTACCTCATGTAAGTGGAATTACTCAGTTTCTGTCTTTTTGTGTGTCTGGCTTAGATCACTTGGCTTAATGTCTTCAAGGCTCAACCATGTCATAGCATGTGTCAGAATTTCCTTCCTTTTTAAGGCCGATTACTATCTCACAGTATGTATACACCACATTTTGTGTATCCATTTGTTGATGGACACTTGGGTTGTTTCCACCTTCTCTGGGTTCTGTTCTTGCTCACAGTAACTTCTCTACTTGGATCAAGGTGTGCTGGGCACCACCGAGTGTCACAGCTCCTGAGTACGCTCTAGCTGGGCTGGGTGTTGCTGTCTTTCTGTTTTCTAAACCAGTTTAAGGATGCTGTGTACTCAACTATCTGATTCAACACCACCTACATGTCAGTGTTACCAGCTGGCAGCATCCTTGGCCCCCAGCGGAATTCAGCTTGTTTTGTTTTTTGATACAAAGCAGAGTTTATAGAACAGAAGGATCTAGAAAGGATTCAAGTGTTTGAAATAGTTTCCCTCCGTAGTGATCAATAGTAACAATAAGATTGGCAATTTTTTTTTATTGATGCCTTCTACTGCCAGCTGTGAGCTGGGACACTGATATATTTATATTAGATCTTCACTGCAACTCTTTAAGAGAGGAATTATTACCATCACAGCTGACAAAAAGGAACTCAAAGACTAACTTTTCCCAGGCTCCCAACAAAGATATGAAGTGGCAGCCTCCTTGGCATCACTACACTTCTCTGCCTTCTGCTGCTCTGACTGCGATTAGTCTGGCCTGGAAATAGCCTGGGTTTGTGACAACTTACTCCATCGACAGCCCTCCAAAAGACCCAGGCCCCTCGCCATGGTGAGTCCTTCCATCCCCAAACATTGCTTTCTTTGGGAGTAGAATTTGTTGACGACCATCACTCATTCTAGCCCTGTCAGGAGTGGGTTATAGGTGACAACCTACATAAGAGAAATTCAACTCAGATTTTGTACGGATGGAAAGAACCCTATATATGCATTCTCAGCATTTTTAGGGATTCTCTTAAACGTGACTTACCCTTTGGATCGATCGCTTCCCAGGGTGTTTCAAATGCTATCTGTCCAGATCTGTTTCCCAAAATGTGCTGTAGTTAGTGTCCTATGATTAGAGCTTCCTTAGCACTTTTTGGCACATTTACCAGGTGCATTAGCACATTAATGGCCCTAAGAGGTCCAGCAGGCCTGTTTTAATGTTAACACGTTTCCTAAACTTCACAATGGAACCCTCTTTTCAAGTCACCTTTGTTAAGATAGCCTTATAGGGAGCTGCAGATCCAAATACTACCATGTGACCACTGCCGAGGCAAACACAGCAGGGTCTGCACAAGGACAGAGCATCTTCTAAGACAGACCCCCAAGTGCTAGAACTTTCTGACAAAATTGTATCTGACAGTTTGGAGTCTAAGGTAAGGAAGACAAAACCTATCTTCCAAAGTGCCCAGGGGACAAAGCTTTGGTCAGCTACCTACCCCAGTTAGCTGCTGTAGGAGGCCAAAATACCTCAGGCCACTTGATGTGCTCGTGTATATACATATCTGAATATAAGGGTGTAGGCACATGTCACATAAGACCCTCCCCCAATTTTCCACCTCACAAGCCTCTGAAAGCCTTCACCCTCTGAAGACTTGCTGTCTTCCAGATTCTGTCCAGCTCCGTAACCTGGGCCACACAACTCCCAACTTCAAGGTGTGTAGATGTGTATTTTTTCTGACTTAGCAACACATTTGTCAAATTACACTATTAATATATTTTGCAAATCCTGTTTCAGGAAGAAGCAGGAAGATAAATTACTGTCAGACTTAGAATTCTGATTTTTATATAACAAATATTTTAATCACGAAGTGTGGTGCGTATATCCATCCAACCATCCATGGACACCTATTTCTTTTCTGCGTATTTAGGTCTTTTACTGTACCAAAGTTGTACTTTGGCAGAAAAAGGAGGCTGGGGGCAACTTTGGTCACAGTTTAAATGGAATGCCTGAATTTGATGAGTCTGATATACTACTGGGGTTGCTAGTGTCATATCAGTGGGTGTCTGTGTACCCCAGAGTATTGTGTGCCTAGGAGGTCCTGGATTGAAATTAATCTTCTCAAGGCTACAAGGTCAAGGCTCAGGCCTATTACCTCTTACATTTATATTTTCACTCACATCAATCTTCTGTCTTCTCACTTCAGTAGTTCTGTTTCTCTCATCTATTACATCCTTCAGTCTACAGAGTCAGTGTGGGCTTCTCAGTGCCCGAGGTGGGCTTTCTGTGCACAGCAAATATCACTTACAGATATTCAGGTCATTAATTAAGGTTCAGTATACTAGGGTGCAAATTAAAAAAATCAGAATTTCCTTTACTAGAGATAAAAATTGAAAATCACTTTTTCCTGAAGTCTTGAATTCAATTTGTTCTATTTGTAAATTTGTTATTAAAAAATTTTTTTTAAAAATATGTTTTTAATGATTTCAGAGAGAGGAAAGGAGGGGGAGAGAGAGAGAGATAGAAACATCAATGATGAGAGTCATTGATCGGCTGCCTCCTGCTTGTCTCCTACTGGGGATAGAGCCCTGAAACCCGGGCATGTGCCCTGACTGGGAATAGAACCACGATCTCCCGGCTCATAGGTTGACTCTCAACCATTGAGCCACGCCAGTAGGGCTAAATTTAGTAATTTTTAAATAATAAAATAAAAACTGTAGCTCTCAGGGAAGCTTTGAAAACCATTTGATCAACTCAAGCTGAAGACTAGAGTCTCTTGAGTCAACAGCCTCACTTAGAAACTTACATTGCATTTATAAATTTAGTATATTTAATTTTTAAAAAGCACTTAGTATGTGTGATTGGGAAGGTGTTGAATCAGATCTCCCAGAGTACTTAGTCAGGCGTCATTACTCATCAAATGCATGCCGACATTGCTGGCCACTGGAGATACAACTGTGAACAAGAGAACAATGAATGACAATGCGGAAAACAGAAAACATCCCCTGCCCTCATGGGGTTTGCATTCTTGTAGCTCCTCAATTCATTCAATTCTTGCAAATCTGATAACCTGAAGTTTTAAATGAGGAGAATTTCAAAGTCAAAATTCTCATACTTTTTTCAACTCAAAACTGCAAGTCTAAAATCAATTATACATTTGAATTAGAATCACAAAGCAAATGTGTCTAATTAGTGTTTCTAATCTAGCTGTTATGGAATTACCAAATGTACAAATTATTCTTGTCTGATTTTTAAAAATTACTAATACTACAAAATGGATTTGCTTTGTCATTTCTCTATATAATTTTAAACTTCTCTATTATTGGATATTGGGATTATGCACCTGATCTTACCTGATGGACAGTTCAGATGGTCTCTAGTAGGTCCTCAGATTTGAAACTAGGACTATGGACATAAGGCTTGCATATGACCAGCGAATCTTTCCACAGGACAGATGGACACGGAGTCAGATTTTAACAGTGGCTATAATTGGAATTCCACATCCACTTTCTTCAGAAAGGATTGGTCTCACAACATGCTGTTTGCTGGATTCAAGCCTTACCTTCGCAACCTCTTTTGATGTTGTCACATGATTTGGATGGCTAAATTGCTTAACTGCCCTTTCCTCTCCGACTTTACTCCCTGATCTGATTCAGCCACCCCAACCTGTTTATTGCCTGAATCTTCTGTGTCTGGCTTTTTGGCTTTGGCTCCAAGGGCATCTGTTGAAAGTATGGACACTGGATATCACTTCCCTTCAAGGCCTGCAGTCAGAGGTGCTTGAGTGGAGGAGGTATAGCTATCCTTCCAAAATATCTATCACGCCACCCTTTCCCATTCTTTAATATGAACAATGAATATTTTCTATTTTAAGTCAAGTACAATTCAAACTTACTTTCCAGAAAATCCTGGGCTGATCTCTTCGATCAAACAGATTCCGTCCTCAAGCCCCTTGTATACAGAAATCCTAAAACATTGCCTCTTTTTTTTTTTTTTTTTTTTTCTGATTAAAATCCTTCAGTGGCTCACACTGCACTTGGAATAGAATCCCAAACCCTTAACATGGCCTGCAAGTCCTTGCATGATCTGGCTCTCGCCTTTCTCCATGACCTCATCACACTCCTTTCTCTTGTCTTCCAATTCCAGTCACACTGGCCTTCTTTCACTTCTTCCAACAGAAGCCAAGACTCTTTCCTACCTCAGGGCCTTTGTATATACTGTGCCCACTTTCTGAAACATCATTTTCCCTGCTCTTTGCTGGGATGACACTGCATCTTGTAGGTCTCAGATTAACTGTCACTTTCCCAGAGAGGCTATTCTTCTTTGTAGAATGCACTCAATTTGTGTATTTATTTGCTTACTACTTAGATCATAATCTGTGGGGCTATGTGGTGTTCTGCTTGCCCAGCACCCATTCCAGTGCTGGCATATACTAACCAGTCAATAATTATGTGCTGAATGAATAAATATCACAGTTGCCACAGCAATCACCATTAGCCTTCAGTCATTACTACTGTAACCGTTCATATAACCACTTTTGGCTCATGGGAGGTACTAATTATTTTTTGAATTGAATTGAGATACCTAAATGTCAATATCTTCCTTATTCATTAATACACTTATTATTTTTAATATGCTTTTATTGATTTCAGAGAGAGGAAGGGAGAGGGAGAGAGAGAAACATCAATGATGAGAGAGTCATTGATCAGCTGCCTCCTGCACTCCCCCAGTGGGGGATACAGCCCCCAACCCGACCGTATGTCCTGATGGGGAATAGAACTGCCATCTCCTGGATCATTGGTTATGCTCAACCGCTGAGCCATGCCGGCCAGGCAATACACTTATATCTTTTATTTCCTTTGTTTCTTTACACATTTAGTCTTCTACAACTCCTACAGCTGTGGTCTTTCTGTTCTTAGTAGTCCTCTTACATTAAGACATTTTAGCAAAATGTGTCTTTTCGGGGGGGGGACTATCCTTTTCCTAACTGTAAAAAAAATGTCACTGAACACGTTAATTGGTTTACAGTTAGTCATACATTTTGATTAGTGTCAATATAAGTTCCATATGATACGTAGTGATTTCTATTTGTTTGTTTTTATACCCCGGGTATCCCAAGAGAGATTAGTTACACTAGCCCCAGGTTACAGAGGGCAGCTGGAAGTATTGAATGGGGGAGCCCTAGTTCTGGATCCCATGAGGCTTGGGGCTTACACCTCGCCCGCGCTGCAGGCTCTCCAAAAACCTTCCTGTCCCCCAAAGAACTCACACCTTGGAACAGCACCGAATGGTGCTGGAACTGAATCTTAACTTAGAACCCACTGGCTTTTTAAAATTAATATATATATATATTTTTTGCGGTATCCGCCTAACATCATAGCCACATACATTTCATATCCATCCCTGCCTCCGCACCTTGGCACCTGTGATTATGAAACAACAGCATGAAGGAAATGATTTTGAACGTTGCATCGTCACAAATGCGAAAACCGCTCAAACATGTAAAATAAAAGACGATGTTGAGAAAGACAAGCCAGGCTTATTTTTGTTGTTTATAACACCAAAGCATTTTGGGAAACCCAAGCGGGGAGATGCGTGTTGGTGAAGAACTGGAAGCCGCGCAGCAGCGGGGAGGGGGGGTGTTCCCGGCCATGTGGCCGCTCGCCTTCAGCTCGGGCGACCTCCGGGTCCCCGGCGCAGCCCCGGCCGAGCCTGGGCCTGGCGGCGCAGCGCACCCCCCTCCCAGCGCGGCGCCCCCCCTCCCGCGCGGCGCCCCCCCCAGCACGGCCCCCCAGCAGCGCGGCGCCCCCCCCCCGCGCGGCGCATCCCCCCCCAGCGCGGCGCGGCGCACCCCCTCCCGCGCGGCGCATTGTTGTCCTTCGGCGATTGGTTGTTGGACCAGCAACAGCTGTGCGGAGCGGCGCCGCGAGTCGCAGCTGTGGACCTGAACGCGGGGTAGCGGGCCGGCGGCGACTGCCACCCGGGGCTCCAGGAGCGAGGAAGAGCCAGGCCAGCTCCGCTGCGGGGTCCGGGCGCACAGACCGGGTGCCCCGGCGTTTGCAGCCGTCGGAGGAGCTCGCGGTGGCGCCCCCTCCCCCGCTGTATCTGACTTCAGGGTTGGAGCAGGTGGGCAGAGCAGGGCACCGCCGCGCTCTGTTCCCACCGGGCTTTCTCTTCCTTTCTGCCAGGGGGAGGGACCATCCTGAAAATATGTGACTATCCAAGCGCCAACTCCAGGCTGGGGCGCCAGCCAAGGTCCCAATGTGCTGCCGCCGCAGGGTGTTTCTCATGAAAATAAGAAGCCTGCCTGGATCCGGGATCCGTGCTCTCGCTTAAGGCAGCTGGGTGATTAGCGTGAGACTGGGCGGCTGCCCTGCTTCCTGCCCTCGGATAGCCCTTCCGCGCTGGGAAGCGGGCGGCGGTGCCACCGTGCGGGTGTCGATCGTCAGGCTCCGCATCCTCGGCGGCCATGGCTCCCGTCGCCGCCTCGGCCAGTAAGTAGGAGCATGCCTGTGTAGGGGGCACATGCGTGTCGGGGCACACGCGCGCGCGCGCGCGCACACACACGCGCGCAGGCACGCACGCCGCCCCGAGCCTGGGAAGGAGCGAGACTGACGACGAGCCGCTGCAGCCGCGAGGACGACTCCCGCTCTTCCCGGGCCCGTCGCAGCCCACCCGCCGCCGCCGCCGCCGCCGCCTGCAGAGCTTGCCGGGACCCGGACCCGTATGCGCGCGCGCCCCCCGTTCCAGCCTCGGTAATGAAGACCGCCTCCCAAGGACTGCAGGGGAGGCCGAGCCCGCCCGCGCCCGGGACTGCGGGCCGCGCGGCTGGTAGGCCCAGGGGGACACGACTCGGACACTGTCATCCCCACGCCTCGCGCTGAGACGCCCCTCGGGCTTCCCGGGCGCCCGATCCCGGGGCAGCCCCGGAGGCCTCGGCTTCCTCGTTTGTTTGGGTCTTTTGTGCCGGGGCTCACAGTTGGCTAAGCACTCCTGCGCTGAATCGGGCCATTGTCTGCGCTCCCATTGCTTTCACGCTGCAAGTCTCGGCGCCCCCACCCCTCCGCCCCCTGCCCGCCTCCTCCTGGCCGGGGAGCCTCCTAACGTGCCTTTCCCCCCCAGGAATCTGGAAGCTATAAGCCGGGCGGATTGCAAATGAAGTGTAATGCATTGTGGGACGTGTGTAAAATCGGAGCCTTCGCCGTGGGGGGGTGTGGGGGCGTGGGGAGGGCCAGACCCGCGCTGGCTGTGTAGACGCCGACGAGGAGGGGCTGGGAAAATGCGCGCCGAGTGCGCCCGGGTCGTGCCCGCCGTAGACGGATGAAGCCGCACGCTGCGCCCCGGCACTGAGGCCCCAGGATCGGGGCGGCAGGTCGCCCTCCCCACCATGAAGAAGACGCGGAGCACGACCTTGCGGCGAGCCTGGCCCAGCTCGGATTTCTCGGACCGGGCCTCGGACCGCATGAGGTCCCGCAGCGAGAAGGACTACCGCCTGCACAAGCGCTTCCCCGCGGCCTTCGCGCCCCAGGCTTCGCGGGGCTACATGACATCAGGTGGGTGACCGCGCCGCTGTCCCCGGGCCTGGGCCGCGGGGCGCCCCCCTCCCCCCGCGCGCCGTTCCTGGGGTGCTTGGCAGGGGAGCTGGGCGCCGATGGATGCGATAAGTTACGGGGGAGAGCAGGAAAAATGAGCGCACATCCACCATTTTGTACCTCCGCAAGATCCACAGCAGGCCCTCCCAATATGGGGTTGGAGAGCTCTTGGGTAGGTGAAATGAGGGAGGGGGCGCGCCGGCGTTAGGGCTGCGGGGAGACAGGACTGCCGCCCGAGCAGCAGCCTCCCGGAGCTCTGCGGGGAGCCTGCGTCCCGCGCTGCCCGCGGTACCCGGCGTGCTGGCGCCTGCATGGTGGCCAGTTATCCCAGTGCGCATTTTAAACAGCCCCCCGCCCCCCGTTTGGAAAAGGGAACAGGTTCCATGCACAGCCCCGAATGGTGCGAGTCAGGGAAGAGCCCCGCATCCCTCTCTGGCTCGTCCCGCGTGCACGCAGCCAACTCTTGGAGCTCACCGAGTGCGCCCTGGGGGGCCACGGTGTGCGTGCGCCCGAGTGCTCGCGCCCTCGGCGTGGGTTTCTCATGTGTTGCTTTGAGTTCGGTTGTATGGCAAGAATGGAGGCTGTATCGTGGATCTTGCCTGTCAGGCGGGAAGGACGAGCAGAAACGGTGCCTGGCAGTGAGGGCTGCGAAACAGGTTTCATCTTAAAGCGCAGTGCTGTCCGCAGCGGTTCCCAAACAGCCGGCCCCCCGCGGAGGCGCCGCCGAGTGGCCTGCGTGCGACTTGGGCACCCCGGGGTAAGACCCTGGAGGGAACGCTGCAGGAAGCAAATGCTGGCGCTCTTCCCTGGTTTTCTCCCTGCTGACTGTTGACCGTTTGTATGGAATCGTGTGTGGGACACCCGTTTTTGTTTGGTTTTCATCCTGGCAGAATTAATTTTCTTCTAAACGCAGCGTCGTGAAGCACATCTCTGCCCAGTCATTGCAAGTCCTCTCTTAACTGGGGAGACTGCCTGAAGCTTGTGGTTGGTACTTAGAGCCTAGGACTACGGTCTTCCTCTTAAAACAGCAAGTTTTTAAACACCAGGGCTGTATCTCATGCTTTAAAAATGTCTTGCGACCACATTTCCATGAATTTAAAACCTAAATAAAAGACCCATCTTTTTTATTGCTGAAGCTGGCGAGCAAGGATGTTGGCAGCAAGGCTCCCTTGATTTTTCTCTTTCATGAAAAGCCAAATTTGTGAAGGAAGTGACAGCTACAGTTTATACTTCAGTAATTTAAGTCCATCACAGCTGTGGTTGCTCTCGTCTTCCTACTTGTACAGTAAATTTTGAAATACACCTAAGTCTAACCGCAAAACACATTTGTACATAAACCCATGTCTGCACTGAGTGTTCAGATAATCCAGGTTTTGTACGCTTAGGGGTTTGAAAGTCTTCATTCCACACTGAATAGTTCAGTGCCCCTCTCTTGGTGCCCCTGGTGGGTGCTCATACCAAGTGCAAAGCTACAGGAGGGCAGGTGGCCGTCATTTCTTCCATAGACCTGTAAGACTCTTCAGTGATTTCGGGCATGATCTCGCGGGGAGCCTACTTTGTCTGTGTTGGCATAGACATGGTCACATTCTCAATCTTTTCTAAAGAACTGCTCTGCCACTGCCAGTTCTGCCAGGCATTTTTTATTGGACTCTCTCTTCTCATTTCCTTTCTTGACCTGCCAATGGTAACCAGGTCTCATGGTGATATTATGGCAGGATATGCTGTTTCAGGCTGGCTGGTGGCAGATTCAATGTTAGGTTACTTCTGAGCAAAGAAAACCAAAAAAGGGGGGGGGGGGGAGAGCTATGCCATTCATTCAGCATTTTCTGGAAGCGCCCCCTGAGAGCAGGGTTCCTTGCTAGATTCTCCTGGGGCTACAGGGTCAGACATAATCTGGCTTTGTCCAGGGAGGAAGGGCTGTTATTTATTCTTCATTTTAAATGTTAGCTAATTCATGTAAGAAAAGGTGTTAGTGTTAATGGAAGGAAATAGTAAATGTTCAGACACCTACAATGAACCCGGGGAGAGTAGGTGGAAGCTTTCTCATATGCATCTTTTTTATGGGGGGGGGTATCTTCTCAATTTGCTTTTCAAATATGACTCCTTTCCAAATAGGAGTGTTGATGGGAATAGATGGTACATTGAAACACTTCGAGATCATGTACCAGTAGGTCTCTTCCTTTTAAGAATGTAGAGGAAATTCACTTGTATCAAGTTGGTCACTCCGGACACAAACAGAACCTTTGTCACATCAAATGAAATAGAAAATGAAGCAGCTTAGAAACACATGAGGCTTTTCATATTTCTTCTTTCTGCTTGTCCAGTCATTTAGCCTAATAGCTACTGGTATTATCATACTTCATTTTAAGTAGAAAGGACTTTTTGTTGTTGGGTTCAAAGGACAAGATAAGCCTCTTGAGAGATGTACTAAATGAAATAACTTCATTGAGACTATTTTTAGAAATCTCCCAACAAATATTCCTAAAAAACTATGGGGAAAAACTTAAAAAAA